>NW_028082759.1:19887525-21275135 GCF_014824575.4 Sturnira hondurensis | reverse complement strand
TACTATATTGTCGCTGATTATTATGTTGAGGGGCATTTCCAGGTCAGCTACCTGAGTGCCTGGGAAAACTGGGAAAGAATTATTGTTGCAGTATATATGTGAGAGTATATTGTGATGTAAACAAGTTTCAACATGTTGAAAGTGGAATATCCAGGGCCTGGATATTTCTGGCTGATGTGTAAGTTGATCTTTCCAAAATAAAGTAGCTGAATATGTCAGAAAGAAGGACGGGGTTGCTCAAGATGAACTGGTTATGGCTTGTATAATTCAGTACATGAAGAAAAAAACATGATTTATAAAGACAGATGTGAGTGCACACAGCACCAAATTCACTGGAAGTTTTAAATAATTTACAATGACATGTTGTGCTACAGTTTAGAGTCTAAATTTGTATTGGATTTCTGAGTGTTGCTCTCCAAGGATTTTTGCAACTCTAAAACGTGGATGGAAGGGACAATTGCCACATGCAATCTCTAGGTTCAAAACATATTGAAGGTTTTCTCTGTCAAGCCAAGCATCCTGCTAGAAATAAAATAAGGTAATCGACACATCGTTGCCTTACACATCACGTGACATGTTTTTGTGTAAATGCAGCGCCAGTTATCTCTAGTTCTCAAATAGTGTCAATCCGAACGGATCAGGGAACAGTTACAACAAAGCTACAAATTTTTGATGCAGTGGCTGATACTATTTGTAATGAAGTTCAATATAGTTTTATAAATATAATTGCAAGTACACACTTCTAATTCTTCTTAATTAGGTCTCTGCTTTGAGATTCACAATGTGCCTTTTTTGTTCCACATTAAATAATAACATTTATTTTACCAGTAGTTTTATTTAGCAATAATCACTCAAATTTAATAACATTATAATAGCTTGCTCATGCTGTACTCTGGAATCCTGGTAGCTAAAATAGAAATTATGAAAGTTTTTCTTCAATGCAAGATCAATGGATGAAGTGATAGTGGTCTCCTACCCCATGATTTTTCACCAATAAACATTCCCTTGAAGGAATTTTGCAATTTTTATGCAGAGAGCCTCCATCCTGAGACAGAACACAAAGACACTGTGTGCCCACAGCAGAAGTAAAATGCAAGTTTTGCAGTAACCGATGGGCCTTTTTGCATCAAAGACTGGCTAAGAACGAGTGAAAAATAACTCAGAGTTCACCCTGACCCCATGGCTCAGTTGCTTGGGGCATCACCCAGTGCACCTAACGGCCGCCAGTTTGTTTTCAGGTCGGGTCACCTGCCTGGGTAGCTGTTGCATCTCCTGTGGTCAGGTCACCTGCCTGGGTAGCTGTTGCATCTCCTGTTAGGGCGAGTGTGGGAGGCAGCCGATGGATGTTTCTCCTTCACATCAATATTCCTCTCTCTCTCTCACTTTCTCTCCTTCTATTCCCCTTCCTCTCTCTCTAGAATAAATGGAAGCATGTCCTCATTTGAGGATCTAAAATAATAATAATAACAATAATAATAACAATAATAATAATAACAATGATAGCTCAGAGCACAAAACAGCTCCAAAAGGAAGCCCAGGCTGACATCTCTCTCGTGCTGTATTATAATCATTCTAACTTGATTTTCTCAAAGGCAGAGGGGTCTATTGTGTTGCTCTGAGCTCTCCCAGGGATAAGAGAGACGTGATTTACTGCCAGGGAAGGAGAGAAGGAAGGTGGCAAAATTTGTGAACTAACAGCGGACAATGATGAGAGCTTGACATGACAGAATTGACCGCCAGGAAAAATGTGGGGGTGTAGGGACACGGCAGTCCCTCCTTGTTAAGGAAAGTCATCAGCATCTCCTGCCACCCACTTACATACCCCACCACCCACCCGTCAGTCCATCCATCCACCCAACCATCCATCCATTTATTCTTTTATCAAGTGGCAGTTATTTTTTGTGTTATACTGTTCCGTGTCGCTTTGTTTGTTTTATTCCCTAAATGCGTAGGAAATTGTTCTCTGATGTTTTGATTTATAGAATTAGAATTTGATAAATTTTCAAAGAGTTTGGTGACTTTCCATGGAGGCTTGAACTAACTATTGATAAACTGTAACATAACTCAGACTACTGGCTTAGTTTTACATCTAGAAAAAAATCTTTAATAATGAAAGGCAAATGAATTAACTAGAAAAACAGTCTTCCATGTCAGGGTCCCGCCATGTCCATGTGTCCTTTTTGTTTGGAAGGCAGCATCTCCAGCACAGACATAATCATCTAAAGTCTGTCAGTGTTCTGCACAAAATACGTCTTATTTGCCACCCCATAAAATGTCCTCTACACTTTATGTTAGAGAGAAAAGAACTCACTAGCATTGCTTTTCTAACCCACTAGCAACATTCCTCCTATGTTTCCCCTAGTATATTCTCACGCTAGCAATCCTTATAAGTGGGCTTTCTTATTCTTATATTTTGCCTCTGATTTTGCCTAAATATCAAAATATTTTAAAACGCTACATGGATTTTTACTGGCCCACAGCCTGACAGAACGACTACTCTAGATTTTTGGCTCCTGGAAAAATCTTAAACAAATTCTTCTCTCACTTAAGCTCTGTAAGAAATTAGAAGGGGGGGATTTCAAAAGCCTAAAGTGCACCCTGTTGTGGAACACCCCACAGCCGTGCACGGGTCTGGAGTAGTCTAGCAGCAACTGAACTAGTTCACCACATTAAGCATGTACTTTCTTTACTATTGCTTAGCATAATTGGACTTATATAACAGCGGTCTGTCATTTGTTAATTGCCTGTGTTCCTGGTAAGAGCGGACGCTTGGATCCACCCAGGGAAGTCCCTATCCCCAGAAGAGTGGAAGACAGTTGGCAGACAGCCTTTAACAATGTTTGGGAGGAGTGCCATGATGCGAATTACACCGCTGTATCCTTGCTGCCTGTCTCCCAGCCCCGGCAGGTCCACAGGCATCCTCCCTGACCTTTGTGGATTCTACCTCTACAGTTTCAGAAGCATTCGCCAGCCAATGGTTCTCTTTCTTCCCACTTTCCTTCTGTGTTGTAGCGGCTACCGCTGCTGTTTTCAGCATGCCAGAGGTAATGGGATCACGTGCTCTGCTTTAAGTGCCTTATTTATATGCCTTGCAATCATGAGCACCCCATAAGTGTTTTATAAATTATTCAAGTCTAGCTAAAGTTTCATGTAATATGTTCTAACTATGAGTCACATCATCAGTCCATAAGAGACAAACAAATTGATCTAATTTAAAGTCAAACAATCACAAATAAAAAGAGAGGGGGAAAGCTCGCCAAGAAAGTGGGGGAAAAGAGGTTGGGAAAGTTGTAACGAGGGCTGGAATTTTTTCAAAATTGTCATTGAACTCAAAGGTAAGCTAGGCTCTATATGGACATGATTCTTCCAATTAGTATAAATTATATTTGTTTTTGAATATGTATGTCTCCTGAGTCTTCAATGCTTTACTCCTTAGGTCCCGTTGTGCTGCTCTACTTAGAAACTTAGCCGTTCCCCAGTCCCCATTTCCTCAGCTGCTACGGAACGGCTGTCATCGGCTGGCTCTCATGCCCTGTTGTAGTTCTGAAGTCTTCCTCTGGGCACCGTCTGTGGTACTTTAGCCCCCTCCATAGTTCTGAAGTGAGCCGTAGTTATGACTCATCTTTACTTGATACAAATACCAATTTTTGATTGAAATGATTTAATATTCCATCATTAACGATGCAGACAGAGACCACGAGGTGGAGGCAATAGTAGATGGTTTTTAAATTGCAGCATATATCTGTCATGCTTCAGACATTGAATTCTCATAATAGGTGATAACGGGATAGCAGGATATATCGGCATATTTTGTCCATAGAAAGACATATGCCGTCTTGATACAAACATTGATTCCCAGCTTAGCCTTCATCACTAGGAATATCTGAGTCAATGAGTCTTGATATTGACATTAATGGTAATCAATTCCTACTTCACATTGCTAAAGTAATAAATCACGGTTATCTGGTACCCTGGTGCTACTGTGTTCTAATTTCCCATGGCATTCTCAGATCAATACCTGTTTATTTACTAAAGGAAAAAAACAATTTATTCTGATAAGTCATCTGTAGCACATACATTTCTGAAATAGGAAGCCGGTATTTTAACTTTTGTAATTTCTGAAAGGCATCGCAAGATAAAAAGTGATCCGGGGACCTTAGGTTCCTGACACCCTTTGAATCCTAAATAACTTGATTTATAATTGATGGTTGACACACATTTTTATTTCTAAGTGTAAAAGCAAAATAAACAGATAGGGAGTTACTTTGTTTTGTTCCGACACATGCCACTTGAAACAGTGCTGTAAATGCAAAATACTAGATATTGAATTAAGCATTTAAGCTGAGCTATAAAATTAATTGTTGGAGTGCACAGTGAGAAGAGAGTTGCCAGATTTCAGCATCAGTATGTGCCATTTTCTAAAACTTTAGAAGTTTATGACAGTAGTTAAAATATAAAAAAAAGCGGCACCTAGATGAAATTGACTCATCAAAAGAAACATACAGCAAAGAGACTACAGAATGGGTCTGGAAAATTAGCAAGGCCTGGTGCTCCCGGCCTAAATCATTGTTACACACTAATTAGTTCTGCGCTCTGATTTGAGGCTTTAAATGTGTTCCTTTGAAGATTTTCTTAAAATTGCATTCAAAGGAAAGCCTCTTCTTTAATAAAACTGTATAATTCTCCATTCACTTGGGGAACATAGCTTCCCAGCATAATGTTACTGAAAGCCAAGAGCTGACTTCTAATAGAGGTGGTAATTATTAACATTCCAGCATCAGCCGAATGCTGCCTTCTCTAAGACCAAAATAAAATAACAGCGCACAAATATTTCTCCTCCATTGCAATAAGTACTTGAAAAATTCAATAACGTTCATTAAATGCATAAATGTGAATATTAGAAATAAAGATTTCCCCCTGTGATTTATTGTGTACTGTCTGGAAAGCCCAGCTGAAGGGAGGCATCATTATATGGCATGAAAAGGAGTTTTTGGCTGTTAATTATAATGTAAATGTATCATTATACCAGGGGAAAAGCATGACTTCATATTTAAAACCATCAGGCATGACTGGTCATTCAAAATACTGATGCATTAATCTTTCATAATTCATACAGTGCACTACGGGCAGGGATAATATAAAATGATGAGATACCTTCAAATGCTTTTTTAACATTCTAGTAATGGTCTGTTAGAAGTGGAAGCTTGACAGAAGAAAAGAGGGTATTTTACATCGTCTTCTGGAAGACAGAGTAGTTAATAGGAGCATTTACCAGACCTCAGCTCCACACAATCGGCAGCATACTTTGTTTACTCCAGTCTCCTCTCCACCAGGTTTGCAAGGACATTAAATGTGATGATCTAAAGCCCCCTGGCCATGGGAAGGAAGTCATCCTTGTCATGTTAGAGAAGGAGAGACTGGGAGTTAAAATAATGAACTTGTCTAAACATTAACACTCTGAGCATCCTTGGGAAATTAATTTATCCTTCCAGGAGCTCCGTTTCCTCTTCTGTGCCTCTTCTGTGCCGCCAGAGAGTCAGAGGCTGATTTTCAAATGTTCACAATTTATAGGATCGACATCAAAGGGGCCACCATACTTCAAACGTCACCATTGTTTAAGACAGTGAAGGACAGATACAGAGCAACTGTATATTCTTGTTTTGCTCCACAATCAGGTCTCCTTGACCAACTAGATGCTTAGCTGTAAACTCACAAAGACAGTGATAGGGATACTCAAGAGTTAAAGATGTTAGCCTCAATTCACAGGCTAAGTGATTTATGCAGGTGGGAAGCTGTTATTCCAGGAACTGGAATGCATGGCCTGCGTGACTCCAGGAGGTCTACAAGCAATTCAACTTTGTGCCCCAGGGGGTCTGCAAGTGAGGGAGAGGGTGTGTTCTAGGGAGGGAATTTCTGTGATGCAGATAAAGAATCCTTGGTCAACAAATAAAGAAGTACTACTAGGAAAATCATTTCTGGACTGCAGCTCTTATCCCATTAACCCCCTTCCCAAACCCCTTACCTACCCTTTTTTCTCCTTATAAAATGTCTGCTTGAGATGAAACATTAAGTCAGTTTTGGAGGGTATATGAGCCCCATCTTCTCAGATTGCTTGGACCTGAACAATATTCACAAAGATTCAATACTTGTCTCTATTTACTGATTCTGGTAGTGATAGGCAGTATGACTGCTGACTTTTCCGGTGTTAGCAGCTGGATGAAGAGCTGACGATCTTCCATGGAAGTCTACCCTGACCACTTTACAGTTTCACTCTTGCAGCTCTGTGCAAGCTCTCACTTTCTCATCAATCTCAGGGCTGTATAGTGGCTGTATACCTTGATTAAAGCCTTGTGAGACCTTTACAGCCTAAACCACGTGCAAGTTCCTGACCTTAGAATCCAGGGGCTCCTGGATCTGAGACAGCTCCTTGAACTACTGCCCTCTTCTCTCTTCCATAAACAGTAACACACAGGAAGAACTAAAGAAGAAAAAGAAGAAGGATAAAGCTAAGAAAAGGCAACGCCTCCTTTTCAGGGCACTCGCTAAATTTCATGCAGAACAATTCTGCTTGTATTTCACTCCCCAGACCATGGTCACGTGATCCCATTTAGCCTCACGGTTCCTTCTTCTGGCTGGTTATTGAGAGTTCTGTTATTAAAAAGAAAGTGAAAATGGATTTGAGGAAAAAACTGAGAGTCTTTTCCTCTAGAAATTTAGAATACTTAAAAGATGTGAATGGGGACTGGGTGTGTCTAGCAAGAGTGTCACCTGCCGCTCCCAGAGGGGATCCTTTTTCCCCTAGTCATAAAATAATAAGACTTAGAGAAATCATCTTAGAAATTATTAAATGCTCAATTCTACTTCTGATAATAACACATGACCTGTGGTTGTTTTTAAGTGTAGGCAATGAAATATTGTTTATGCTACCGCCATCTCTGTAACGTCCCCATGTTTTTGTTCGAATACTTATGTTGGCATAAATTAAGGGATATAACGCCCTTGTACGCTTGGGTTTATTTATGACTCTGGCACATAGTAACCATACGACTTTTTGCGCATTGTTTAATTTCCGAGATCCTTTCTATCCTCAGATGTAAAATACTGATAGTAATAATCATGTAGAGAAGGATTTTAAACTTTAAGTGACACTTTAATGCAAGGAAACAAGATTAAAAACCTTGGGAACATAAGACTAGATGCCAGATGTTTAGGCTAGAATGACATTGTATTAGATTATGCATAAGGCTGTGTACTGCAGGGAAGGCCAGTCATTAGAAAATGTTTTTGTTTTTTATATTTGTAGACAAAATTTGCAGCAGCTAATTCATTGAAGAAAGAGAAAGTAGAAATTCTTATCATCATTGATATTGAGATCTGGCTAAAATAACTATATGCAATAAGTTGTTGATAAAATTTCGAATATATAATACAATTTAGGATTTCTTAGTCTTAATATTTTTTAAAAATTGATTTGTATACAACTATTGCACCACTTTTGAATCTCTATTAACTGTTATTATTATAAATTCATTATCAATGCCACATGTTAAACTCAGTCAGTTAAATGATGACATTTTTAAATAATTGTAATATATATGTTACATATATTTCTGAAAATATATAACTGAAAACAATTTCAGTTATGTAAATAAGCATAGTGTAACTAGGTCATGAAACTGATACCACATTCCTGCAATCACTGTGCAGCTTTTTAGTTACATGTGTGCTTTATATCTTGCCCATTTATTGTAATTGTAGAAACACTATTTACCATTTTTGGACTTGGTTGTGACAATTTTTTCTACAATCTTCAAGAAAGTCACATCACGATATTATTTCACATAAACTAGCTATTTCACTTGTTAAGATATATTATGCATAGATTTTTTTTATTTAGTTGAAAGAGAACATGCAAGTTATTTTAGAGTTATCAGTTTAGATCAGTCAGGCTTACCATGTTGGCTCCATGGATAAAAGGCCTGTTATTTTTTCTGATGTTCTTAAGTTCCTCTAAAGATTTTCTGATCTAAACAAACTCCATTCTCCTTGTTAAAACCGAAGGACAAAGGGTTGCAGAGATTGGACTCCACTGGAAAAAAAATTAAACTGACTTTAGTTTCAGCTAATAAAATGTGGCACGGAGCTGGCGTTTAATTCCCATTTGTTTACAAATACCAGACAACATGGAGCTTCTGAAAGCTCAGGAGATTCCTCTTAGAGAAAGAAAATATATTAAAAGAAAAGTGAAAGTCTCTTTTATCTTCTTTTTCCACTTCTGTGCTCAAATTCTGACATTCAAACTCATTGTATCTAATTCAATTCTCTGTGTTAGAAAAGAAATTTGAAGGCAAATATTTATTTGACAAAATAGGTAACCTATAGAATTAGGGAACTGTCTAAATGGATAAAACAGTATTGGCCTATAAAGATTAGATGGATTTTGAAATTACATTATTCATACTTATTTTAGTAAGAAGCTATCATTTCTTGAAACAAACATGCAATAGTATGTGGTGAAATCAGTCAAGACTAAGGGACGGGTGTAAAAAATCCCCAAACTGATATCAGGTGACTTCTCAGGTCTTCATGGGCTGGATCAATATACTATTGCTTTTAGCCACAGCAATAACGAGAAATAAAACTATTGCGATTGAAAGGGATTCTGCTGTTTCTGTAACTGAACGCAGGGCTGGTTGCCTGCCATTACCAAAGCCTATACTCAAGAGGCAGGGGCTGATGTAAAGGGGATTGGTGTATTTGCAGATGCCAACCATTTGGAAGATGGAGGACTCGTGTCCAAAGCCCATCTCCACATCCGCATGGCGGTAGAGGTTTTCCTGAGGAGAGAGAGGGGAACGGAACGAAGAGATCAAGGGAGAGGGGTTGAAAGTTCTCTATGTGTAAAGGAGCACAGTCCATTCGGATAAGGCAAATGGTGACCCTGTGCCTGTCATCTGGGTTAGTCACCCTGGATTCAAGTCATCCTGTCTTTACAACACCTCGGCTCCACATCATTCTGGCTCCATGGCTGAAGGTCCGCAGCTCTCCCAGAGCTGAGATGCCTGCCTGAAGGTTGAAGCCTGGATCTCCGAAGCGGATTCCCAGAATAGTCACACAAACACGCTGTTTATCTACAAGCCACGTAATAAACTCAGCATTTACAGAAACAATCTCAAAAAATGGCAGGGTGGGTTAAAATTCACCGCTGTTACAATTTCCCACATTACACTACCTCTTCTCTGGAACCCGACCACCTCCTTGAAGGGGGTGTTTCGAACATGAAAGTTTAAAAGTTTCTCATACTTTCCCAGGTAGAACTTTCAGCTTCAAAATTTCTGGGATGGAAAGAGACTTGAAGCCTGTGATGATGCAGGAACAATGCCTGGGACATTCAAATGTGGCTGGGATCGCTCCCTAAACCACCCTGCCTTCTCTGCCTCTGCATTTTAATGTGTGTATGACGTGTCTGAAAATTTCGTAACTAGCCCCATTTATAGATTATGGGATATAATTCTAATTTGGATTCTCCTAAAAGAAACTTTGCCAGCTCATTGGAAATCATAAAACATATTTGGTTGTCATGTTGTATGATCTTATTTTTAGCACCAAGGCAGCTTTATTTTTAGGTACTATATTTAATTTTGAAGAGTGAATTTTAAAGTAAAGAAAATGTTCCCTTCTCTGACTCCATTCAATTTTACTTCAGTCTAACAATGGTTTTTTCCCTTGACTCTCAAGGGGGCTCTAGTGATTTTAAAGCCTCATAAAAAGGTTTGACAAAAATAAAATATATTTAAGGCAATGCAATTTTTATTTTAGTTATGTAATTCTAATACTATGCACTGTGAAGAATACATTTTTAATTACAAAAGTATTCTGTTGTAATTCAATGTATAAAAAGTATACTAAATCCCTGAATTCCACCCCTTCTATAATGTAAACAACTTGTGAAAAAACACATGCAGCTGATTCTGAATTTATGGCGTATGTCATACTTCTGTAATAGCCCTCTTTGTATTTCATATTTAACATAGCTATCCCTAATAATTGTGCTATATTTTCATCAAGGAGAGTTTTCAAACTGAATTGACTTCTAACAGTAACAGTTTGTTACTATCCTAAGCCTTATAGATGAGGAACCTGCCTGTATGAAGAGCGACTGATTTAATCCAGGTCACATGACCAGGAGGTGGCAATGGGTGCTCCCAAATGTAGCCCCTTTTATTTCCCTGGAATCGTCTTCGTTTTACTGAAGTCGCGTTAGTAGTGTCTCATTTTAAAGTTACTGTTTTCTTTAAGATTAACGCAGCGCCTCCTGAAAACAGCAGTGTGTAGGAGACTGTTCATAGAAGTAAAGCTTACGCTGCAAAATTATAATTGCTTGTTTGTGTAAGCAGGCATGAAATGTGTATCTATTTATTTATAAATTCCTTACTCCTTCATTCCTAAAAGGAACTATTTGATACTAAGTAAATATGCAGCTGCAGAACGTATGACCAGAGGAAGTATACTACTTAATATTTGTTTTATAATTAACACAAACTAATTTATCATCTTGGGGCTCGAATACAATTATGTCACTTCTCTTGTCCAGATAATTGCCAGACTCCCAGGTGTTTGTAGTGGTAAAAAACACATACCGGCCCCTGCCAAGCCCATCCCTGCTACTCCACGTCTAAATTACCGGAGAGCCAAGAGTCTGGATGACAAGCCAAAAGGGCTGAGCCATTTTTCTGACAACAGATTATCAGGTAAGGCAACGAACCTTTAATTTGGTTGCTGCTTCCCTACATCACAAGGTAACGCTCTTCTCAAAGGATCCTCTTGCCACCTCTAAAGCTCTGTCTCACTCCGTACTTTGCAAATCAGCACCATCCTTCAAAGTTAGAGCAGTTTTAGTTCACCTTCGTATTCTTAACTTTATACTCACAGGAGGGCATTTTGCCAGGTTATTATGCTTGGAGAGACTTCCAGGTTTGTTCCTGAATGATCCCTGAGACTGGAATACCCACAAAGCCTTAAGCCCACGGTGTGATTGCAAATGACTGCAGCTTCCTTTCTGGGAAATTTTCCTCTGGTACCCTTCATATATTTGTAGGCCAGGAGATGAAGCTCAATTAGAGTCATCTCTAACTTTCAAAAGGTTCTGATAAAATGAATGCATTTGTCAAAACAAATAGGATGTAATTTTATTCAATTCATTTCATTAAAATAAAACCCTAGGGTTAAAGGAAAACCCTAATTCAAATACACCTCCCCTCCATATACATGTATATATACCCCGTGGGGGAGGAAGTGATACAATTTTCATCAAACCACTAGTGATTCTGTTACACGGAGCAGTAAATTTCTACGGACTTTCCGCTGTGGAAATAAGACTTCATGCTGTGTGTTTTGCCATAAAAACAAAAATAAGTTACAGCTAGAAGATGCCTGGCTTGCGCAAACTGCACAGCAGGTTCTACCACTCCGTTGCTATTAATTCAACATCCCCGGCCCTTAGCTCACTCAATCTACCAGTTCTTGAGGACAAAATCCTGGGTGGGCGGACAAACTGAAATCACAAGATATGCTCAGTAATTTAATATTTTATTGCATTTATCATTTTATTATAAAGATCTTCACAGTTGAAAGCATATTAGAGGGGCGCCCCGTACACCTGCCATTCAAATTCTGTCACCACCACTGAACCGCCTTTGAGGTGTCACTTATTGTCCTCATCCCTCGGTTCACCTATGGACGTCACTCCCCGTGCACTTCCAAATCAGCTGCGCATTTTCCCCTCAAGGTGTCGGAACAGATACAATTATTTAGGCTCTAATATTCTTTAGTTTGTCTTGTATGGTGAACTTTGTATACAGTGGAATGCACACACTTCAGTCAACATTCTCTGAGCTTTGCCATCCGCCTACATGACAGTGCCCTGAAGCAATCACACGACATTGGCCCCACCCCGGGGAAGATGTCTCTCGCCCTTTCCTAGCCAATCTCTGCCACACTCCTAGATAAACATCCTCATGGTTAGATTCTACTATATATTCAATTAACCTATTCTAAAAGTTCATAAACATAGGATGATCATGCAATATGCGCACTTTTGAAAAGTTTCCTTCAGTTGATGTAACGCTTTCAAAATTATTTTATATTGTCGAATGTAGGGGCAGTTCATTCATTTTTATTGCTGAGTAAAAAATGCACCATTGCATAAATACAACACAGTTTACTAGTTCTCCCATTGGTGGACATTGCAGCTGTTTCAAGCTATTTGCTCTTAGGAAAGAGCTACTACAAGCATAAGCAAATTTTTGTACCATTTGCTTTTATTTCGTTTGTATAAATACCTAGGTTTAGAATGACCAAATCCTAGAGTATGTTGGCATAAATTTTATTTAAGAATGTCAATTCTTCCAAAGTGATTTAATATTTTGTAATCAATCAAGAATTTGTGGAACTTTTGGTTGTCTACGTATTTTCCAATATTTGCTGTTGTAAGTTTATTTAATTTTAGTTATTTTCAGTGAAGGTTTAATGTTAGATCATTGTAATTTTAGTTTGTCCTTTTCTGATGATACTGGGTTATCCACACTTTTCACACATTTATAGCCATTTGTATAATTTTCTTTGTGAAGGGTCTTCAAGTCTTTTCCCCTTTTTATTATTGCATTGTTCTACGTACTGTACTTTTCAAAGATACTCTCATAAGACCAATGCTTCTTTATTATCTTCATGTTTCATTCTATGAGTTTTAACTTTGATGAAATCTAATTTATTTTTTCTTTCAAATTATTTGTTTCTGTGATTCATCTAAGAAATATTTACCCACACTTCCAAATAAAGAAAATGTATTCACAAGTTTTCCTGTATGATATTTATGGTTTTAAGTATTGTGTACAAGGTGATGGTTCCTTGTCGGCTTAATTTTATTTTTGTAAAATGTGAGGTATGCAACATATTATTATGTTCACATACATATCCAGCAATCTCCATATATTTTGTTGAAAAGGCTTTTCTTGCCCCACCAGAGATTTCTTTAGACCGCTGGCTTGCCAACAGCTGGTCTAAATCTTCCAGGTTTGTTTTTTGTAAGATTGCTTTGACTGTTCTAGGTCCTTTGCTATTCTGTGCATATTTTAGCATTAGATTGTCAGTTACTACAAAAAAAAAGTCGCCTTGAATTTTGATGTGACATTGCATTGAATACATAGATTAACTTGAGAGTAATTAACATCTTAACAATATGTAATCTTCAACTCCATAACAATGGCTTCTCTCACTATTTATTTAGATCTTCATTAAATGCAGAAGTCTATCACATATTTTGTAAAATTTATTCCTGAATATTTATGTTTTTGGCATGCACACATATACAATTTTTATATTTCTGTTGAAAATGTGTAAAAATATAATTGCTTCCTGCATATTAATAGTATATTCTGACATCTTACTAAATTCACTGATTAGTTCTAGTAACTATATTCCTGATTTTATAAATAATATACTATCTGCAAGTAAGTTTACTTCTTACTTTCTTATATTTATATCTCTATGTCTATTTCTAACTTTTTCATATTGTCAAGACCTCCACAGAAGTGTGAGAATGGGAATTTTCTCTCTTGTTCCCAACTTGTGTGAAAGTATTCAAATTCTTAATATTAAATGCAATGTTAGCCCTAGGTTTTACTTGAATGCCCTGTATTAGATTGAGAAAAATTAATTCTATTACTAAGTTGCTATAAGTTTTAATTTTGAAGCTGTGTCAAATTTTATCAAGTGCTTTTTCTCATTTATTGATATTTAATTTGTACTTTTTCTTCTTTATTTTGTTAATACAGTGAACTACATCAATTGATTTTTGGAAAGTTCAATTGATCTTGCATTTCTGTGACAAAATCTATTGGCTAGATGCCTTACTCTTACATGTTGCTGGATTTTATTTTTAAAATATTGTTAATATTGCATATAAGTTTATGGAGCATATTAGAGTCTAGTATTATCTCATTTTACTATTATCTCATGTACTACATTAATATTATTAATCCCTTAAATGTTTGAAAGAATTTACCAATGCTATTTTCTTGTCCTGGAGTTTTCCTTTCTGAAAGTTTATAATGCTTCATTCAATTTATTTACTAGACATAAGTTTCTTCAGATTTTGTTCTTTATCTCCTATCAATAAGTTTTATTTGTCAAGAAATATTTTTAAGTTTTTTAATATTTTGATTTAAGTTGTTGGAAGAAAATTGTTCATAATGATCTCTCTATAATTCTATACATTCCTGTATTACTTTTACTGATAACCACCCTTCCATTATTGGTACCAGTATTTTGTTTTCTAGTTATATCTGTGCTGAAAGTTTATACATCTTCTTAATTTTTTTGAGGTATATGTTTGGGCAGGCATTTGACTTTGTCATTCTCAAAATGCAAACTCTGTCTCTTAGGTAACCAAGCAATCCTGTTAGCTTTTTCTTTCTTTTTTTTTTTGAATCTCCAACAGAAATCTGTCTCCAACATGTTATCACTCACAGACAAGTCAGAGGTTCAGCACAGTTCACGTACAGAATCCGGGGCTCCTTCTCTTTGGCTCTCTCTTCTCTCAGATTTAGCCTTCATTTTTTGAACAGTTGCAGTTGCTTTTAAACACTGTCCTCTACTTTTTCAGTCTGAAAATACTACCTTTATCATTGTTTTGAACACCATTTTTCTGTTGCAGAGATTTTCCTTAAAGCTTAAAGCCAGTAAACAACACTAAAGCTACTCCCAAGCCTTTTTCTTCTTTCACTATTTGCAATCCTTAATCTGTTTACGGATAGTTCTGGTAGGAGCTTCCTCGTATATCAGAACTGAACACCCACCAGTTTTACTAATTCAAAAAGACTCATTGTATGTTATTTTAATTGCTTATGGAAGTCAATTTTTAATTAGAGCAAGATAGAATATACATGGGAAATTTATTTTTAATGAAAGCTTTGGCAGTCGACCATTTCAAGTACCAAAAAGCATAACAAATTTTTTTACACTATTTTATATGCAATTCAATGGTCAGTTGCTGCTTATATATCTGGTATTTTTGACAATGTTATATCGATCTATCCATAACAGGGATTGGTCAGCTGTGGTTTTCAGGTTAATTCTGGCCCCTGCCTACTTTTGTAAATGAAGTTAAATTTGAACACAGCTATATATGTACATTTGTGTATCGAACAGGGTGCCTTCTTGCTACATTAGCAGAGTTGAGTAGCTGAGGCAGAGACCACGGAGCATGCAGAATCTAAAATGTGTACCCTTTATAGATTGCCAAGATATGTACTCTTTCTACAAACTGTTCAAAAGAGCTTTGGTAAACAGGATCTAGAATATAGTAAAAACTTCTTAAGTTTTTTTTCTTTTCTTTTGCTAATTTAAAGAGCCTAGAACATATGCAGATTGTTGCATCTTTTATACTGGTGGTAGATAATACCTCTTCTGAGTTAGAACTTTATTTAGCTTTACTTCCCTGTTGACGCCATTGAATTGTGAACCATAAAGCTTTCATTTTATCATAATCATTATTCTATTTCACTGTAAAGACTTTTTATAAAACATGAATAATACCTTTAACTGTCACATGATTATGTGTATTAACATGTCTAAATACGATGTTAAAGACATTACAACTTTTTTCTTTATGGTATAGAGCTTGCCAATTTAAGATAGGAGGGATTCTTTCTCATGAGTTCTGTATGCCTTTAGTTTTATCATGTTTCTTATTGGTTGCTATTTCATATTGTATATTTATTTATTTTTAAGTCATTTTATTGTTGGTCGAATACAGTGATATATTTAAAAGCACATAAGAAATCTAGTAACAACATTCTTATAGTGAACAATTAAACAGTTCGTAGTAATATATCTCTCAGGGCAAGTTTCTTTTGTAACTTTCATTAGTCATTGATCAGACATTTTCTAACGTGCTCCCCACCACTGTCTTTTCCCACGGCCCCTCTTCATGGAGATGAGTTGAGGAGTTAAAGACTAGAAAAGCGAAACACAAGGAGGGAAGAAAATTCACCTTAAGTGTTCACCATCATTAGAGGATACTGTTTAGGCAAATCAAGAAAAAGAAAAAACAACACATTTCTCATAAGAAATCCTGAAGCTGTAGTATTCTCTTGAGGATAGAACTTGAGTGCAGGCTTTTTAAAAGAACTATGCCGGGTTTTTTTGTGTTTCAGCTATGTGTGTTTCTTTTAGACGTTTACTGAAGTTCTCTATTTGTCTGTCTTCACGGGGGCGGGCCACAAGGGAATGAAGTGAAAAAAGACTCTATTCTACTAGTATAGCTATTATTCGTATTTATCTCATTTTAATCTCTAATATTAAGATTTATGTGAATATTAACATTTGCGAAATTACATTGCTTCATATCTATTTCTTCTGACCAATTCCCCTTTTGAAAAATATTGATTTGCCTTTTACAGGGTCAGTCTAAAAAAATCTCAGGATACAACAAAGCCTTTTAATCCTCCCATGTCCACATTTGGCCTTAATCTCTTTGCTCATTCTTGGACACAAATATTCATAATAAAATTTTAGTTTCCTTAGAGTAGAGAAACATGTGCTGTGGCTTTCGTGTTTAAGAACTCAACAACCTTTTGCTTGTGATTAAATACTCCATTGTGCCTACAGACAGTTGTAAATTTATTATGCCCAAGGCAGTGGTATTTGAAATAAGTGGAATCAAGTGACTCTTTGAAATAGTTTCTGAAATCCGTATATTGTTAGTTGCTCCATCTCAGAGGAAAAGAAAATATTTCCAATATCCCCACTTTGAATTGTCTGTATGAGACATTCCTAAGCTGTAAAAGTGAAGCAAAAGCATTTACTTTTGGTGATTGTGCCTCAGTTTTTTTTCTGCTGTTCATCTGAATTCCTGGAATCATAAAAGTGGTTCTCCATATTTTTCTCTTTTTCTTAAAACAGAAAAGACCTTTTTCTCTGGATTTTTAAGTCCATTTATTATAATTTCACAGCGTCTTTTAATCTAGTAGGTAACCATCTTTGTCATATACCAAAATAAGTTGGATTTCAAGTATATATAGAAAAAGTACATATAATATATATATCATATATGTAAACATCACAGAGTTTTACATATATGTATATAATGTATATTTACTCACCATATAGTTAATTTCAAGATTAACTATAACAAGTTAATTTCAAGTTAACTATTAACTATTAACTTCAAGTGAACAATGAACTATTTCAAGTTAATTTCAAGATTAACTCCTCCCACCCCACTGGCCTCCATGCTTTCTGAGATAAGACCTAGGACATGACCGCACCGGGGCATTTTCTGTATTCTTCATGCTACCTAGAATTCTTCAACAAAACACCCATCTACAATGTTTGTCCTCCTTTCTGAAAGTCTCTGCTCAAATTTCTTCATTAGAAAACTCACCTGTGACTCACCCTTGCTCCCTATTACCTTCCTTTGGTGCATTAACGACAGTCTCCGGTCACAAACAAAAGTGCAGGAAAGCACGGTTTTCATTTTTCCTAACTGTCCAGACTATGTTTGGAAGGAAAAACGAGTCAAGGTAAATGCCAAAGCAGAACACTTAAGTAACTTCCAGTGAACTTATTCATATTTGAATTACGTATTCATTACAAGATGAACGCAGTCAGTCTAGATTTCTTCCTTCCTTCTCTTTTATGTGTTAAATGGATTCTGACTTCTGAGTCCATAGGGGTCTCACATGATTGTTAAACTATCCTGTACAAATATGCCCTAGTGTGTACAATCATCCATTGTGACTTTTGGACTTCACCATTCTTGCTTATTAGCTTTTGTTGACTTTTCTACAGGAAGTGGGAGGGGGTGGGAGTAAGACTGGGGGGGGGGTGCCATTGAAGTCATCAAATCTCTTCATCTGGCCTCTTGTGTATATCATCTACTCTCGTATCTGAGGCTACAGTGGCCTTATCATAATCACTAGACCACCTTTAGGGTGGAAGTTTTCCCTTCCAACCGTTTTGCTAAGCCTTTTCAGGAACATGGGATGTTTCCAGTGCCCCTCTATGTCTCTGGCCTGCCTCAGCCATCTCAGACTGGTGTGTCTCCCTCCCTGGCCCTGGCTCCATATACACCCCTCTCTATTCTGCCTCCACACAGGGAACTCAGGACCCCTGTGATGATAGCTGCTCTCCCGGATTTCCAGTTCCCAAGCGAAGAGTCAGTGTCAGACACTCATGTATCCTTAAATTTAAAAAGGTACCCCCAAATTCCTCCACAACGGTGCTCACAATGTATGAGGCAAGGGGCCTGCACCGTGTCAAAGTCCTGCCTGTCATCCCCAGCATAAAAAAAGATTTATCAGATCTAGAATGTGAAAATTATTTCGTACCATCACGCATTCTTTCCAAATCTATTGCCTATGACAGTGTATACCATTTTGGCATTCAAAACCAGATTTTATTCCCTCTCAGCTTATTGTTTCTGCACAGAGCTTCAAAAAATCGATTTAGAGACCTGAAAGTTAAGATCTGTGGTTTACCTGCTCTAACAACCCCTCTCTGAAGGCACTTAATTCAAGATCTCTTCCTTCGCCTTCCAGGAGATAAGCAAGGCAGAGCATGAGGTGAGTTGGTCCCAGCCATTCCTCTCTCCACCGCTCTCACTCTGCTCTGTCCAGAAAGATGACCTCTGGTTCAAGTTTACTGCTTCCCATGCTCTCCGCTTCCTTGTTGGTCCTCCCAACAGGATGCAGCCGCAGAAGGGCAGAGGGTGGAAGGATGTGACATTGGGGTGAGTTTCCCCTTGGCTCTCTCTACAAGGTTGCTTGGAGCTATCGGTTCCCCCTGCCCTGGCTTCTCTCAAGGCCACAGACTCCTCACACTCTCTGCTTTCGGTTTGCAGGAAGCACAGTGTCCTTAGGGTGCTTGCTTACTGCTGCAATTTCAACCGGCGAGCCACAAGAATTTTTAAAACGTGCAACACCTGACTATCTAGTCAAGGGCACTGACTTCTTTAACCTTAGATTGCCAAATGAAAAAAATAACAACAGCCAACACAACAATAGCCTCCCTACGTGGAACAATCAAAATTATAACTATTTTTTAAAAAATTAGATAGGCAATATATATATATATTTTGGGTGTGCCCAGATTTTTAGTAATTGGACTATGTGTACCATGAGATAAAAAAGGTTGGAAATCACTGGCTTACTGCAACTAAACATTGGGCAATGACATGGCCTCCTGGGGTTTCCTCATATTTGTTCTTCGGTAACAAATCAGTTCTTAAAATCAATTCACTCTTAATTACTATTCTTAAAATGTGCAATCATTTTTCTGTTTTGAAAAAAGTCTTTACTGTTTAAAGTGAAAGGTTGCCCATGATAGGAAATCACCGGGAAAAAAAATAAAGATTGTTGATCTGAAAATGTTAAACATTCCAGATAGGCTGACACAGAGACAGGGAATAGTTATGATGTGCCCCACGGTGATTTCAGCTATGAAAAAAAAAAACAATAAAACCTTCTCTAATTCTCCTTTACACCATTCGGGATTTCTTCGTTTAGAGAATTCTTGCTTGGGGAAGGCTGCTACCTTCTGGGAGCATCCACATCACACAGTCAGGTGGAAGAACCTGGCCTCTGACCATGCTCTAGACAAACCCCTTCTCAGCAAAGATATTGCAGGCGCTGGCACAGTCCTGTGTTTCTTGCACACATCACTGTACTATCAGGGATCGTCCAAGGGCATCCAGTCCTTGATGCAAACATGCTGTAGCCTCATTTTCCACATTGTTTCGAGTCAATAATTTTCCCTTAACCCTGTTGGTCCTCTCACTGTAGAATACAGCCATTTGCCTCCTGGCCTCCTGAACTTCCTGTGACCTCAGACATTGGCTTACGTCAAGCTCTCTCCGACCAGCTCATTCCTGACCCATCTTCTTTCAAGAAGCCACCCCTCTGCCTGTCCTTTATTTGGTTGTTGCCAAGCCTTGCTGAATTTCTGTTCCTCCCCTCGGAACTTGTCATATGGAGGTGACTTTCTCCATTTTCCTAAACTGCCACTGTTGCTTGAACTTCATTGATACTGAGAAATGTGTTCTTCTATGAACGATGCTAAAAAAGTCACCTTGTGCAGCTGCCTTAAAATTATCCCCATTCTAAAAGATGACTGAATTCCCACTCTGAATTTTAAAAGCAGCCTCTGGTCATTGAATGAGTGGGGTGGGGAAGCCAGTGTTACATTTTCCTTCTTGAGACCCAGCCACGACTTCCCATTCAGGCAGACTTTCTGTAAGATCTATTCTCTCTGAGCTCTTCCTTCAGTTCAGGCAGACTTTACATAAAATATAAAAGTGTGTGATTACATTCCTTTTCCTTTTGACTTTTGGTGCCACTTTAATGATAAAGTACCAATTTTCTCAGTGTTTTTTTCTGGTTGCCACAGTAAGTTCTAATGATCTTTTCAAATACAAATTTGATCATATTATTGTTCTTGCTTAAAATACTTCAATGGCTTCCCTATGCTCTGAAGAAACTACATATATAGATGTGTGTGTGTATGTGTATTAGCTTTGTTATAAATATATAAATCTTTTGCATGGTCTAGAAAATATTTCATGGTCTGGCTCTTGAAGCATTTTCCCTCTTGTTTTCTAGACTCCAGTCACATTGTCCTAATTTTTATATCCTGGAATTATGATGCTTCCTCCCATATACTTACTCATGCAATTTCCTATGTATTTCCTATTTATATATAGCTCTTTGAAGTTCAGTCTCAGTTTGAGGATTCCATTCAAAAACACATTTATTGACCTCTCAGTTTAAGAGAGCTCCTTTGTTGCATCCTTGCATATTTTACATGCAAATGTACTCTTTGTTCTATACTTAAACCTAAGGATAAAGTTAATGTTACAGTTATCTGAGTTTGAATTTTAAAAATAATCCAACTGGAATACAATCAGTCATTTGGTTGATATTGGTCTTTCCTAATAGAGCATAAATCCGATTAGAACAAAATCTTTTCCAGGTATTTTGTGGTCAAGTGTCATTATTGTTCCCCCAACATCAAGCAGAGTGTCTGAGACACGGTGGGCTCTCAACAAACCACACGGGTCAGGAGAGGGCAAGCGTCAGCCTCCTCTGCACTGAGCTTCAGCCCACACTCGCCTTTCACTTCCTATAGAACATACATGATCTTTTCCTTTCTTTGTATGTTATTTTCTTTTCACTTTTGCCTACCTCCATTTACTTTTTCCAACCAGAGTTTAAATAGTACTTTCTGGTAGAGAGATTCTTGGACCAAAAACATGAAATGGACTGCTGATATGTCTTTCATTTAAAAGGTACATATTTCACTCATACCAACTATTTCATATCTCTGTTCCTCAGTAAACCATAAGAATCATAAGGCGTGGAGCATGCTATTTTGAATGCCACGCACCTAACACAAAACCTGGTACCACAGGGATGGTTGCTCCTCGTGCTGCTACTTACGAAGTTGCAGTGCTCCTGCCTTGGTATATTGCAGGAGAATTTTTGCAGCGAGCTGCACTGGAGCTGCGTCATCAAAGAAACGACATTGTTGGCAGTTAATCTAATGCTATTTCTTATGTTAATGTTAATTAAATTGAAACTTATCTTGCCCAGAAAATTAAAAAATACTGCCTCTGAGAAGCTGTGCCCTATAACATTTTGTTCTCATACCTTCCAGCTAGACCTCACTTGGTCGGTACAACCAGATCATTTCTAGTGCATGTTTACTGTGCACCTTCTTTGTAATACTCATTGTCCGGGGTACTTTTTAAGATGAAAGAAAAATTCAAGTCACATGCACTGGCTTCAAAATTCTTATGGTTCTGTTGGTGAAACAATGCAAATTTACATTGCGCCATTAAGGCCAAAAATTGACAATGTGAACACAAGGAGCAAATGGTGTGCCAGTAAAATGCAGGAGATTCAAGACCAAAGTGATCACTAGAGGTCAGAAGAGACAAAGCATATCAAATGTCTTGAAGGAACTGGGACTTGAGCTTGTTCCTGGGAACTGAATAATTTTTCCTAGAAAGGAGAAGGAAGATATTATTTCTGGATGAACCTACACAACCACATAAATATCGAACCACTGCAAACCCTCTAGTTTTGATTTTTTTTTAAGAGCATCCTCTCTGCCGTCCATAGTCACAGATGTGCAATGCCATCCCCAGCAAAGACAGTACATTACCTCTGGAGATCTCACCTGCCAGCCTAGTCCTTGCTAACATTTCAGAGATATCTTTTTAAAAATAATTGATAACATATTATAAACAAAAACTTCATTAGGATTGATTGAATCCTATGTGGGTCTCCAGTAACCAGAACAGAGTACATTATTTATTGATCTCATATCCACCTTCTTCTACTTTACTATTACGAAAATGATTTCTGACTTATAAAGAATGACCCAAGGAGTCAAATGTCATCTTCTACTCAATAGAGTGCTAATTCCTGTTACTAAAATGGTCTCCTTATCCTAGAAATGTAATGCATATGTTGCTTATTATAGGATTTCAATAAAATATTGATGTGCTAATACCTTCTCCACTGAAATGATGTGAGGTCAGGGGTTCAAGAAGGCTAGTCCATCCGAAATTTCATCGGGGGTGGGGGGCAGGGACGTTCAAAATGCAGGAAGTCGGGGCACAGAGAGGAGGGATACCTGGCTGCCTGCCACACATCCCAGGGATTTCACTCCAACGACGTTTGTACCACATTACAGTCCTGTGCGGGAGGGCCTCTGCAAAGTGGAGATTTAAAGCGAAATGTGTTTCAGTCCATTAAACAGGCCATATTAAGATCTTTTATGAGATTATCATTTTGTGCTATGTATTATTATGCCTTTAATTTATTTAATACTTTATATTTTCCGTAGTGTAGCACAGAAAGTATAAAATCTGCTTTAGGTGGCAATTGCTAATGAACTCAGTCAGCTTATGTGGGTAAGAAAAGTCTTTATGGTTAGAGCACGACAGAACCCTTTCACTCATATATCTATGCATATTATTAGCTGAAAGTTGTACCTTTTTCTAAAAACTGCAAAATAACTTATTGAAATGATGTAACTAGTTGAAATGAGGAACACAAATTTCTAAACATATATATTTTAAAATAAAAAAAGACATGCAGTAGTTTCTGATACAACATTCTAATATTCTTCCTTAATATCCTGGTGTAAATATGCAAATAATGTATTTTCTTTTTTTCCCCAATTTTTTTTATTTAATTATTTTTCAAGTACAGTTTTCCGTCTATTACTCCCATCCTATCCCACCCCTGTGCTCCCCCCTCCCTCCTATTTCCACCCTTCTCAGTTGTTGTCCATGTATCCTTTATATATGTTCCTCTAAATCCCTCCCCTATTTCCCCTGAAATTCCCTCCCCTCTCCCCTCTAGTCACTGTCAGCCTGTTCTCTATCAGTGTCTTTGCTTATATTTTGCTTGCTTGTTTGTTTTGTTGTTTAGCTTCCTGTTAAAGGTGAGATCATATGGTATTTGTCCTTCAACACCTGGCTTATTTCACTCAGCATAATGCTTTCCAGTTCCATCCATGATGTTGCAAAAGGTAGGAGCTCCTTCTTTCTTTCTGCAGCATAAAATTCCATTGTGTATATGTACCATAGTTTTTTGATCCATTCATTTACTGACGGGCACCTAGGTTGCTTCCAACTCTTGGCTATTGTAAATTGTGCTGCTATGAACATTGGGGTGCATATGTTCTTTGGGATTGGTGTTTTAGGGTTCTTAGGATACAATCCTAGCAGTGGAATTGCTGGGTCAAAAGGCGAGTCCAATTTTAGTTTTCTTAGAAAATTCCATACTGTTTTCCATAATGGTTGTACCAGTCTACAATCTCACCAACAGTGGATCAGAGTCCCCTTTTCCCCATACCCTCTCCAACATTTGTTGTTTATTGCTTTGTTTATTACAAGACCACTGTAATCAAAACAGCCTGATACTGGCATAAAAACAGGCACGTAGACCAATGGAACAGAATAGAGAACCCAGAACTAAACCCAACTCTCTACAGTCAATTAATATTCGACAAAGGGGGCAGTGACATAAAATAGGGTAAAGATAGCCTCTTCAACAAATGGTGTTGGGAGAACTGGACAGCTACATGCAAAAAAAATGAAACTCGAGCAGCAACTTACACCATACACCAAAATAAATTCAAGGTGGATAAAAGACTTAAATATAAGCCGTGACACCATTAAAGTCCTAGAGGAGAGCATTGGCAGGAAAATATCAGATATTTCAAATAACGTATTTTCTAATTTGTTCTCGATCCTTCTTTTTCAAGGCTGTGGGGATCCTTTTGTGAAGATTCAAGTAAAGTTCTTTTGCTTTGCTATCTAGGGGAGAGCCTCAGGGTCTTTAGCATTGTGTCAATGCACAGTCTTCAAACCCCTTTGAAGTCTGTTTCATTCCCCTCCAATACATCCTGCAAAATGCTGGCTTCATGTTCTACTCCTTAACGGTGAGGCTCTATCTCTTAGCCTCTGTCTCCAAGGTGGACATTCCAAAGCCCTGCCACTGATAGAATTTTTACCTGCTGAATGCGTTCATACATCCACAACTTCCTTCCTATGAAAATCAAAGCAATGTTTTTATTTTTTTTTGGCAGGATGCAGTTTTAAAAAAGTTTAAAATAAGAGCTCAGAATAATTATCCTGCTCTTAGTTCCACAGGATACCCTTCCTAATAAATAAACTCTCATCAATAATGATGGTTCTGAATCTGGTGTTCAATCACTTCATGACAAATTCTATGTAAATTACCTTTTCACGTCCGTTACTATACTTGATCTTTAACTGATATGTTAGAAAAAGAGAAATGTATATGCATATCCACATGTGCACATGCACTTGCATGCACACACATGTACATACACACGGACAATGCGTTCCTCTTTCATCCCTTGCCTTTGCTCCCTGTACGACTACAGCTGCAGTCTGTGTCTGGGGCTATTGCCTCCGATGGAGAATTATGTAGCAAGATACAGAGAATAGAGTCAAATTATACACTTCTAAGTATCTAAGCAGCCTTGAAAAGCAGGGTTCTGATTTGCAAGGACAAGCCTTTTTGAGAGAGAAAAGGTTGCAGAATTCAGACTGCCTGTTTTTGCATATCAAAAGCAAACCCCGAAGGAGTCAGGGTTAAGGCTTCTGCCATTTACAAAAAAAAATTTTTTTTAGAAAAGCCAATCTCCCCTTTCCTTACTAAGCAAAACCAGAAAGATAAAAGTAGGGGAAAGCCATGAGTTATTTGCTAAGATGAGTTTAGAAAATGGGCCAGGCCTATCAGACACTCCTTCCTCCTGCGGTGGGAAACAGTAAGACCCCAAACAGCATTTGGTTTGAATAAAGAGTTCCCAGAGCCCTGTATCTCATTTGTCATTGATACCCTGAGAAATGGCGAGTCTGGCAGAAAAATCTCTCGTGGCAGCATCCTATTCAGGCAGGATTGTTCACACAGGGAGGGTCCTGAAGATCTAGGCAGAGAGGGCCTGTAAAATCTCCCAGTCCAATGGGACTCACGTTAGAGAGAGTGCTCTATAGAAGACCATGCTGTGTGGCATGGGCCCAGTCTCCAGTGACAAACATTTACTGCAAAGTAACTTCCTAAAATTCATGCTAAACCTTCCAAGGAGAGTGTAACTGGTTCAACCACTTTTGCCCTTTTCATTTGCAAATATCCCTCTTCGGTGATGTGATTAGCGTCAATGGCTCCTGTGTTTTAGGTAAAAGGTAACCATCTAAAGCAACCTGTGCATGGTAGATAAGAAGCATCAGTAATGTGCTGAGAAACCCAATAAAGGCCCGTCAGGGCTAGGGCCTCAGCTTTTGCTCCCCTTGAGAGAGAAGCCCTGCTGTCCATTTTCCTCCACTGGACTCGGTAGTCCATGTGAATGTCTCATTTCATCCATAATGACTCAGAAACTGTGGGCCAGTGTCCGCATCAGTGCTCACACGAGAAGGTGACCATTTATGAGCAAAAGGAAACTTCTGAAAATGATATAATGCAGGAGTGAGTATAAAGCCAGCTTAAAGCAACTACTGCAGGGCAAACCAACCCAGTAGTCCCTTAGAGAGGAGTTTACAAGGTCCAAGAGAGAGAACCAGATGATCCAGAACGAAATTACAGATGATATACAAGAGTATTTGTAACTCTGAGGCTAAGGACATCTCATTAGATGCCAGAGGGAACAGATACTAGTAATAAAAGTTCGGGGAAGGAACACAGACACTTAACATATGATATCCGTGGACTGATGGGTGACTCCACACATATGTACAAAGACTCCTATATCCTAGGTAAGACCAGAAAATGCAAGCATTAGACAATCAAGTAAAAAGTCAGAAAATTATGAAAAGGCTAAGAACACTATTCATTGTTTAATATCAAGTTTATATTTAATAGTCAACTCTAGCATGATAACTTATCAGAATTATTTATAGAAAAATAAAGTCTCATTTTAATTGAATTGTGTTTTTGGCATGAGTATAAATTCCATGAGCTATACCCATACACTAAACAGAGCAGAAAGTACTGATTTCATTTTTCGGATGAAGAAAATGGGGCTCATTTACCAACCGAACCAAAGTCTCTAAGTATGTAGAGTTTGGTGCTGGGATGAGGGCCCACATCATCTGGCTCTTTGTGTGATATTTATAATAATGTGCCCCCGTATTTTTGCTAATATAGATGAATGTGCATTCTTTTCCTGGAGATTGGGAGTAAATTTTGGGGATTAAGGTAGGAATCTGAATTTGTGTGAGCAGATTAGTGCATGATTTTTTTTTGGCCTTTCGTTCTTCTCGATAGTAGATCTGTCTAATTAAGGATCTTGCTTTCTACTTTTTGATGTTTCTCTGTAACTCATTACTATCTATCAAAATCTGGTTATCTTTGTATGCATTATCTACACTCTATTCCACCTTTAAAATTAACTTCGGTGAAGGCAGGAAATTTGCCTCTTTTGTTCACTTGGATAACATTGTGGCTAAACATTGCTGCACACGCACTGTGCATTGGAGTAAGCATTTGTTTAACCCATTCATTAATGAAGAAACAGTGAGCCTCACTGTGTATGACACTACAACAAAGGGAGTGTCGACTAATTAAGTTCAAGTTTAATTTTTGTGAGTACCATTAAAATGATTATAACTGCATGCAAACACATTATCTTAGATATCTCTAAAAGGGCCATTCTCAAACTCTATCAGGCTAATCACTTGGTAAAAGTTAAAAAAGGAAGTTCTCAAACAAACAAGCAAGCAAAATATGATCAGGGACATTGAAATTAAGAGGGGATAATTGGGGGGGAAAGGGGAAGGGTTGTCAGGAACATGTATAAAGGACACATGGACAAAGCCAAAAGGGGACAGGATCAAGGGTGGGAAGTGAGGGTGGCTGGAGTTGGGGGGAAGTGTGGGATGTTAAATAGATGTAAACTGTACTTGAACAACAATAAAACAAATGTGAAAAAAAAGTACCTTGAGTTTTTTAGAAGAAATACATAATGTAAGTAAATGATATTAAAATTTAGCTATTTTTAAGATATAATTGAATATCTCCTAAGTAGTGACTACCTTTTTCAAATATACTGTTTCATAATAAATGTATCTCAAAAACCTAAAAATATAAAAAATAAGAAAATAAAAAAATTTTTTAAAATAGAAGAAATAAAAATTCTACTACAGTGGATCTGGAGTAGGTCCCCCAAATCACTTAATAGTCATTTAATGAGTACCCTAAAGAAACAGTCAAGTTGCTGTTTTCAGGTCAGCCGTCAAAGCTTTTACTCAGAATTTACTAACTATGTAAAGCCAATTTTGTGTTTCTGCCAGCATTTGCTTCCCACTTTTTTATTTATTTATTTTAAAGATTTTATTTATTTATTTATTTATCTTTAGAGGGGAAGGAGAGAGAGAGAAACATCAATGTATGGTTGCCTTTCGTGCATCCCCTGCTGGGAGTTGGCCTGCAGGGAACCAGCCTACAACCCAGGCATGTGCCCTGACTGGGAATCGAACCGCGATCCTCTGGTTCGCAGGCCTGTGCTCAGTCTACTGAGCTCAATCCACTACGCCAGCCAGGGCTGCTTCTCACTTTTAAATGCTGATTTTTACAAACCACACACCTATAAAATAGACAGCAGTTTCATATTACATTGAAAAACACGGCACATGATGTCACTTTGAGAAAAAAAGGTTGCATGCTTATGATTGATGTTATATGTGCCTCAGACCTTCATTTTTAAACAAGTTCAAGTGTAAGCTCATGAGATAGATTTAGTCCTCTGAACACCTGAGTACCAGATACAGTAACCCAAACGGGGCATATTGCAGACAAACCAGGATTAGTCATGGAAGAAAACTGGTATTGCACTTCAGTGTAAAAAGAAAAGATAAGGCTTAGTTATATTGATTTCATATATGAAGGAAAAGGCACTGCAATAATTCAATCACTGTTCACTCCCAACGACAATGCTAATGACTGAGAGAATGATTAACAAAGAAAATAAAATGAAAATGTTATTTTTTCTCACCTACAGAAACATTTTCTTGGGGATCATGGGGACTTCAATACGCCTTTACTCTTGGTTTCAAATCAAGGATGGTAGATATCCATTAGAGTAGACACAAAGTGCATGGTCTATGATCTGTTCTCTGGAGGACACACAATAATGAGCTCCGAACTCTATAGAATGCTTTATACATCCTAATACAATATGACAGGACATCCCTCTTGAATTTAATCTAATAGATATTTAGTTTCCAAGAACATGAGAAGAATGCAATTATAACATGAACTCATGGCACAGCGGATCTTAACATCTACGGTTCTTTGCTCACCCTCATCTTACTAGATCTCTTAGTGCCTTTTGCACTGTTGGTTTTCACACCACCTCTATACTGACAATATAGACCTACCTATACAGGCCAAGACCTACCCCTCCACCAGACCCCAGATTCATATACCGAACTCCTCACCAGATATTTCCATTTGAAAGACTAATGAGACATATTCAATTCATTTCAAAATAAGCCAACTGAATTCCTGGTCTTCCAGCAAATGAACATGATTCCCCAACAGCCTCCCCTATCCTGGTGGACAACTCTTCCATCCTTGTGTGTGTTCAATCCCCAAACTATATTTTTGTCTTTGAGCACCTTCTTTCAGGCCTGCACATAGTCTTCTAAAAAATTCAACTTGCTCAATCTTCAAAATTATATATAACTCCAGCTACTTTTTTTTTTCTGCTTCATTGCTCCCAGACTGGCCCTGGCCTTCCCCATCTCTTTCCTGGTTCACTGCAGCAGCCTCAGAAAGCACCCTTTCTTTTACTGTTGTTCCACCACATACTAGTCTAAACCAAGCCAGAGGAAGACCTGGAAAGCACAACTCTGAATATGTCACCATTTGTGAAGTCTGTAATGGCTTCTTCCTTCAGCCAGAATAAACGTCGAAGTCCTGAAACTGACCGATAGGACCCTACATGCTCTGGCCTCCATGAAGTCCCCAACAGCTTCCCTGAAAACTCCCTTTCTTACTTGCCTCCAGCCTCACTAGTCTTTTTGCCTCCCCTTGAACTTGACAGGCACAGCCTCATTTTTAATTTACTTTTGTTGTTAACACTATTGCAGATGTCCCCGTTTTCCCTCATTCTACCTGCTTCTACCCATCCCCTAGCCCCCTTCCCTCTGGCCATCACCACACTGCTATTGTCTGTGACTATGGGTTATGTACCTGTGTTCTTTGGCTAATCCCTTCACCTTCTTTCATCCAGTCCCGATTTTAAGGCACAATTGCACTTCAAGGCATTTTATCTTCACTGTCTATGTGGTGAACTTTTTCAGTTTCTTCCAGTCTTCGATCAGCTCTCACCTCCTTAATCATGTCTAACCTATTCATTCCATCTATTGTTGCAACTTTCTTCTCCCTCATTCCTTTGCCCACGATAGGTGTGCATCTGTTTTTTCTGTTTACATAGCTATTATGCTCATCCAAGAAAATATATAATGCCCTTAGTTATTCATTTTAACGGAAGCATGCTATTGTAAAGAAAATACACCAATATACACGTATAACACAAAAAATCATCACACGTCCAAAGCTGTGCAAATTGCCACTGAGGTAAAGAAAGCATTGCCAGCAGCCCAAGAACACTCTCCAGCCTCTTCCAGCTGCTCTTCTCTCTTTTCCATGCAAATGTTACCACTACCCTGCACTTCTCATACTGCACTGAAATCTCGTGGGTTTTTGGACTTTATATGTAGTTGGGGGTGTGGGTGTGCGCTTGGCACCTTCTTTCAGTTCATGAGTTTTGTAAAGCTAATCTATGTTGTTTCATCTAGCTGTAGCATTTTAATTTGCATTGCTGGATAATTTTCATGGTATAGCATATGACAGTTTCTGTATGCCTTCTCAAATATCAAAAGACATTTGAGTTTACAGTGTTTGTTGTTTACAGTCTATTTCCCTCCCAGTTTTTCAGTTTGGCAAGAATTAGACCTTTGTCTGTTTTCTTAACTGATTAACACAGAGGCCCAGTGCGGTGCCAGGATCGTGGCAGTAACTCCACAAATGCCTGTGGAATGGAAATAAGTTGAACTGGAGATTTAATTAGCCTATTCTGAGGTTATTGCTAGAAAACAATGCAAACCCTTATTTTTTGTTTTTGAGAGTTTTTCCTTGTATATCATTGATACTTATGTAGCATTTATGGTGACTGGCAGGTAAAATGAAGATTTGGAGTTTGTGCTGAATTTATTATCAGTGTGTGTAAGTGATCTGGGGAAGTGAAGCTCAAATTGTTTTTGATGACCTAAATATATCACACAAAACTGAAGAAGATTTAGCCAGAAATATGAAAAAACATCTGATATTAATCTTATATAAATACAATTGAAATATCAAATGTCAATACAAACCCTCATATAATTTTTTAATTTGCAGATATCTTAGAAACACCCTAATCCAACACTGGGTACACAAAGTAAAAAAAAAATATTTTTACCTATTCATAGGAAATAGTTATCACAATCATGAAACATAAGAATATGTAAATTTAATTTCTCTTGGAAATACTTTATCATAAGTATTTGATAACATCCAAGAGAAGCAAATTATCAAGTTATTAATGACTTATGATACATTTAATTAACTGAATTAATAATGAACAGTGGCATTAGATGGGCTATTCATTTACTATATAATAATATACTGGTTAACACTTAAGAAAAGTGGCCAGTCATTATCAATGTATCATTGTGCATTGTGCTAACATTAATCAAATCAAATTGATGTAGTGTTACTTTTATCTCCAGCAGGCATTAATGAATGCTTCATCATTTCTAAATGTTGCCATGGCATATTATCAACATTGCAAATGCTTAAATTAACGTTTAGCATAAAAAGGTTCATTGGATACCCTGTTAATGAGAACTTTTTTTATTACAAGTATAATTAAAGGCAGGTATTATAAAGACTTTTTAAAGATTGTATAAATATATAAATGTCCACCTTCAAAGTTGTTCTTTTGAGGAATAATAGGTGATTTAAAGCTAAGGAAATTCTTTTTCACACTCTACTTTCAGCAACTAGATCAGTTCGTTTCTATTAAAAGACAGAAATATGATTTTATATTAATGATGGAATCAAAACAGATGGCTCTATCTAATGGTTCAGGCAGGAAATTGGAGTAGGAATTATAGCTTCTTACCCGTATATCTACCACTGATTCACTGAATAACCGTGGGCAAATTACTTAAGCTGCCAGGTCAGATTTTCTAAGTGCATGTCTTCTTTTTTTATGCCCAGAGCTCATATTAACAGCAAAGGAAGCTCTGGAGATCTAGAAAAAGGAAATGATATAATATAGAGTGGAGGAAAAAGCCTTTGGCATGAAAGAGATTAAGTGTTTTACCCAAAGTTTCACAGTTAGTATGTGAACTACTGCAAATTCAAATTCCAGTTCAAGTATGAGCCTTATCAGCCCTCAGTGACAAAGCCTGTCATACCAGCATGATAGTGACTACTCTGATTCCGGTTACCATAGAATGCATTTAGGACTGGCCTGGCAAATTATCAAGATTTAAGAAACATAATTGTCTGATTCTTTTCTCCAACACCAAATGCTATTGACCTCTGTCCTTAAAACAGTGTTTAGATTTATGTGCTCATTTTACCTAGACTCCATTGTGATGATTCTGAACCACGCATTAATCTAGAATACGCTCTCAGTGACTCCATTGTTTCCCAAGTTTGCTTTAGCTTCCATGATTTTTAAAAGCACACAGATGATATTTAAAACCGTTGGAATGATGAGAGAACACACAGGAAACAAAGGGGGCTATGCCCGAGCTCCTTGAACATGAACCTGGAGAGTGAAATATCCTTGTCTCTGCCTTCTAGCTTCTTACTGACCAAATGTGTTAAACTAACACTGTACCCTGATGCCACCACTTATATTTTATTTGACTCTATCTGCAAATTTTCATTTAAAAAGATAGTTGCTTAATACAAACTTATGTTATTCCTTGGGAATTTCTGATTAGTTCCCTGTTCCCTATATTCCTTCCTCAAAGATATTATGCACACTGTCTATACAATGCATCTCTGTGATCCTTTTGACATCAGCTTTATGCAGTGTATTAGATAAGACTAAAATAAGTCTGAACTTTGAATGTCCTAACTACAAATAACACCCATAGATTTTGCTTATGTTTTATCCTCTGCTGGAATAGCCACATGATTCTCCTTCTAATATGTACATTTTAAAACTTGACTTGAATTTCACCTCCAAAAGCTGGTATGCTTTGTTCATACCAGTAATTGGTGTACTCCTTCTCTATATATGGAAAATGTCACTAGAATATCATTCCATTTCTTCCATTGTCTTGTAAGTATGAAATATTCACTATTTTTGTATTACATTATGCAATATTAGAGGTAGTGCTACATATACCTAGTTTAAGATGCCAAAGAAAAATCACACCAGATAGAGTTAAACATGCAAGACAACGTTATGCAAGATTATTGTTGTAGGAGCCAAGACTGTCACAATGGAGGAGAGAGGTTGAACTCAACTTCAGTGCAAGGAAAAGTGATTTTTTTTTAAGCACACAGGTGAGCTACCGGGTAAGTACTGAAGGGTATTAGGAAGGAGCTTGGTCATTGTGATCAGGCCAAGTTTTAATTGCCATTGTCCCTTCCAGGAATTTAGGCTCCTGCCCTCCCACAGAGACGAGGAGATAGCTGACATTATGTCCCTTGATGATTCTGTTTCGAATGAATAGCCCCAGGGTCCTTTATAAAGAAACATGTTTCAGGCAAGAGGCTGGAAGAAGATTTACATCTCAAAGGAACAGAAAAAGAATTTACCTTTGCGAGTTTCCTAAGAAAAGTCAGGTCAGGAAGAAACCTGTCTAAAGTTTAGTCAAGCTGAAAGGAATGTAAAGGCCATCTTGATCAATATTTATATTCACCTTTCTAAGGCTTGTTAAACACTCTAGAAATTGTACTCTGCTGCTATGGCCTCTAAAACCTAACAGGATATTCTAACACTAATATTTTCTTTTAATAGACTGGCAGGAATACTTAAACGGTCATTGTGAAGGCTTGCTGTGGGTCGAGTGTGGGTGAAAGAGTGAGAAACTCTTAGGGCCACAGGACTACAGCAGAGCCACAGTTCTGTAATTTTACCTCCAAAAATTCAACCCATTTTCATAAAAAGATGCTGTCCTGACTCAGGAATTGAAGGGGATGAATAGGGCTGTGCCACTGGCCAGCACGTTTGTTGGAACAAAGTCTTGCTCCCAGTGGGAAAGGCTTGACTGGAATCTTATCCCATGTAGGGGAGGGCATTTGTCCTTCTCAGGTCCAGGGAGGAGGGAAAGTTACAGAACGCTTGGGAAGTCACAGTCCAGGGTCACAGATCCACCAAAAGACTGAGATTCAAATATAAGCATCTAAAACACTTCCGCCTGTCTACCCTTGCCACCACCTAAAGTCTCAAGAGCTAAGTGTATCAGGCTCTCTAAACAGTTTGTGAATCTGCCGTGATTCTCCCTTCTCACTCACTTAACACACTGAGAATTTGGGGACACGACATCTCCCCAAATCTGCATTGCTCCACTTATATTTATGAGAGGAGTAGAGGAGAGGAAAGGCTAACATTGAGTTCTTATTTTGTGCCTTGCCTTGCAGAAGAACTTTTCATTTTCTGTGTTTCAACATCATTACCTCTGTTTCAATATAAAGAGACAGGGGCTTAATCGTTATATTTTGCTGAAAGTTCTGCAGCTTGAAAGAGAAAATTAAAAAAGCAAAAAGAAACCATAAATATAAAAGTATGTTTTTTGAATCAATTTCTAAAATAGATAAAGCTCCCATGAGCCTAATGATAGAAAAAATGAGGAAAAATAGATGAAACTAAAGAGAAAGCAAATATAAGCTAAAATGGAAGGAAGTCCAAGAATTAGAAGAGAAAATTACTTACAATTTAGTCAAAAAGATGGAAACTCTAAAAAAATGAACAATTTTTAATTTTAATATAAATCACCAAACTTCACTATAAAAGAAATGGAAAAGCATAATATTTGAAATGTCAGAAAATACAAGTAAGGTGATTAAAGTTAAAAACCATAACAAACATGTTCACAGTTGAGTTTGATCTACCCTTTTCAGAACACATTTAAGTTCTTTAAACTATTAAAGATGTATAAGATGAAAAAAAATTCCAATTCATTATACAAAGCCAAAATAACATATGATTATATCAATTGAAGATACAAAGACATTTAATAAAATTTAAATGTCAATTCTAATAAAGGCTCTTAAAAATAAGAACAGATGCTAACTTATTTAATGTAACAGACTATTTAACAAAATTGAATAGCAGATATTATTTTAAATAGAGAAGCACTAAGATAATTTATTTAAAGCAATGATGTTCTTTACCATCACTGTTTTTTGCATTTTGGGAAGTTCTAGGAAATGGTATAAATAAAGAAACAAAATACCTAAATCAAATGTTAGAAAAGAAGAGATAGAGCTATGTTTTTCTGCTGGTAATATGATTTTATATTTTAAATATCAAAAATATTATTTAAAAATACTATAATAAATAATATGATTCCATGTGGTCTTACAAGAATAACTAAGTGAAATGAAGGGAAATACACAGAGAACCAATAGTGATGGGAAGGAAAATGGGTCTCAAATCAATGGAGTGGACCAGAAGGAAGAAAGAAACAACCAAATAGAAAAGGATGAAAAAACAAGAATTCAAAAAAATGAGGAGAGGCTTAGGAACCTCCAGGACATCTTTAAACGTTCCAACATCCAAATTATAGGGGTACCAGAAGGGGAAGAGGAACAGCTACGAGTGGAAACCTTATTTGAACAAATAATAAAGGAGAACTTCCCCAGTCTGGCAAAGGCAATAGACTTCCAGGAAATCCAGGAAGCTCAGAGAGTTCCGAAGAAGTTGGACCCAAATATGAATATACCAAGGCACATCATAATTACATTATCCAAGATAAAAATAAAGGAGAGAATCCTAGAAGCAGCAAGAGATAAGGAGATAGTAACCTACCAAGGAGTTCCCATGAGACTGTCAGCTTATTTCTCAAAAGAGACCTTTCAGGCAAGAAGGGGCTGGAAAGAAGTATTCTAAGTTACGAAAGACAAGGACCTACATCCAAGATTGCTTTTTCCAGCAAAGCTTTCATTTAGAATGGAAGGACAGATAAAGTGCTTCTCAGATAATGTCAAGTTAAAGGAGTTCATCATCACCAAGCCCTTATTTTATGAAATGTTAAAGGGACTTATCTAAGAAAAAGAAGAAAAAAAACCATGTATACTAAAATGACAGCAAACTCACAATTACTAACAACCACACCTAAAACAAAAACAAAAGCAAACTAAGCAAGCAACTAGAACAGGAACAGAACCATAGAAATGGAGATCACATGGAGGGTTAGCAACAGGGGAGTGGGAGGAGGAGGAGGGGGGAAAGGTACAGAGAATAAGTAGCAAAGATGGCAGGCAGAAAATAGACAGGGGAGGCAAGAATAGTATGGGAAATGTAAAAGCTAAAGAACTTAAGGCACATGGACATGAACTAAGGGAGGGAATGGTGGGGGAGGGGTGTGCAGGGTGGAGGGGAATTAAGGGGGAAATGGGACAACTGTAATAACATAATCAAATNTAAAAAAATGAACAATTTTTAATTTTAATATAAATCACCAAACTTCACTATAAAAGAAATGGAAAAGCATAATATTTTAAATAGCAGAAAATACAAGTAAGGTGATTAAAGTTAAAAACCATAACAAACATGTTCACAGTTGAGTTTGATCTACCCTTTTCAGAACACATTTAAGTTCTTTAAACTGTTAAAGATGTATAAGATGAAAAAAAATTCCAATTCATTATACAAAGCCAAAATAACATATGATTATATCAATTGAGGATACAAAGACATTTAATAAAATTTAAATGTCAATTCTAATAAAGGCTCTTAAAAATAAGAACAGATGCTAACTTATTTAATGTAACAGACTATTTAACAAAATTGAATAGCAGATATTATTTTAAATAGAGAAGCACTAAGATAATTTATTTAAAGCAATGATGTTCTTTACCATCACTGTTTTTTGCATTTTGGTAAGTTCTAGGAAATGGTATAAATAAAGAAACAAAATACCTAAGGCAGATGTTAGAAAAGAAGAGATAGAGCTACATTTTTCTGCTGGTAATATGATTTTATATTTTAAAGATCAAAAATATTATTTAAAAATACTATAATAAATAATATGATTCCATGTGGTCTTACAAGAATAACTAAGTGAAATGAAGGGAAATGCACAGGGAACCAATAGTGATGGGAAGGAAACTGGGTCTCAAGTCAATGGAGTGGACCAGAAGGAAAAAAGAAACAACCAAACGGAAAAGGATGAAGAAACAAGAATTCAAAAAAATGAGGAGAGGCTTAGGAACCTCCAGGACATCTTTAAACGTTCCAACATCCAAATTATAGGGGTACCAGAAGGGGAAGAGGATCAGCCACGAGTGGAAAAGTTATTTGAACAAATAATAAAGGAGAACTTCCCCAGTCTGGCAAAGGCAATAGATTTCCAGGAAATCCAGGAAGCTCAGAGAGTCCCAAAGAAGTTGGACCCAAATAGGAATATACTGAGGCACATCATAATTCCATTATCCAAGATAAAAATAAAGGAGAGAATCCTAGAAGCAGCAAGAGATAAGGAGATAGTAACCTACAAAGGAGTTCCCATGAGATTGTCAGCTTATTTCTCAAAAGAGACCTTTCAGGCAAGAAGGGGCTGGAAAGAAGTATTCCAAGTTACGAAAGACAAGGACCTACATCCAAGATTGCTCTATCCAGCAAAGCTTTCATTTAGAATGGAAGGACAGATAAAGTGCTTCTCAGATAATGTCAAGTTAAAGGAGTTCATCATCACCAAGCCCTTATTTTATGAAATGTTAAAGGGACTTATCTAAGAAAAAGAAGAAAAAAACCATGTATACTAAAATGACAGCAAACTCACAATTACTAACAACCACACCTAAAACAAAAACAAAAGCAAACTAAGCAAACAACTAGAACAGGAACAGAACCATAGAAATGGAGATCACATGGAGGGTTAGCAACAGGGGAGTGGGAGGAGGTGGGGGGAAGGTACAGAGAATAAGTAGCAAAGATGGCAGGCAGAAAATAGACAGGGGGGCAAGAATAGTATGGGAAATGTAAAAGCTAAAGAACTTAAGGCACATGGACATGAACTAAGGGGGGGAATGTAGGAGGGAGAGGGTGTGCAGGGTGGAGGGGAATTAAGGGGGGAAATGGGACAATTGTAATAACATAATCAATCAAATATTTGGGAAAAAAGAATAAGGAATATTCTTATAATGATATATAATATTATATAATATTCCTTATAAGAATAAGGAAATGTAGCAATGCAGTTAAAAGTGTAAATAAGAGAAAAAGTTCTGCTGAAAATCTAGACAAAAAGTTTGTATGTGTATTACATAGGACTAACATTTTAAATAGCATAAACCTTATATGAAGGAAGCTATAATAGTATTTGAGTAACTTACAGCATTATCTAAGCCATTGGAGAGACATAAGAACCTTCGTTGTTCTTGACCCAAAAGAGAAAATAACAAAAATATTAATTGAACCAAAATAATTAATAAATTTAATATAATCCCATTTTGGGGGGTTTGGAAAATAACCTGAATATTTAAACATGCACATTAAACTTCTAATAAAACTGTATGAAAAATGTGAATGGCAAGGTGGAAGTTTCCTTATAAATACCAGATTGTAGAATAAAATAGAGAAACAAAATAGGCCATCATTATTTTCATAACAATACATGACACATTTGTTATTTTAATTCATTGTAAAATATTTAATTTATGCACACAGTTTACAATTCACCAGGAAGAAAGTAGAATTAGATATCCATTTTACATCACATCTATAAATAAATCCCAGATAGTTTAAGGTCTAAATTAAGGTGATATTAGTTGTCCGGGTAGATATCCACTAAATAGTACAGTTTGGAGAAAGAGATATACAAACATTTCTGAAAAAATATATTAAAACACTCACCAATCCTGTCTTTCCAGTTCCACCATCCATGTGTGTGCACATGTGTGTGGCCAAGGGGAGGTGTGCAGTTCTGCACAGATAGTGTTGGAGACAGGGTCGGTGAACCAAAAAGAAAGACAATACCAAGTGTGCCCTCTCTCCCCATAAAAAAAATGGCCTAGAATAATTATGTTTGTATATTAATATAAAATATACATATTAGGCATGCTTTCAAATACTTTAAGAAAAGTATGCAGACTTTTTTGTGTGTTTGATATCCTTTCTTAAATATTTGAGATGATGTATATTTATTTTACATTCCTGATTCATCCTTTCCTTTAGTTCTGCTTCACAGTGCATGTTGTATGCGAGTTCCCTTCCTTTTAAAGTGATTGCATTGTAGGTGGAAATTGGACTCTTCTATGGGACCACGAGGAAAGCATACCAAGGATCCAGGCATGGGAGACTGTGGTGTGGCCTTGTTTATGCAAGTGGAGTGAAAGCTTCTCCATGGGTTGCCAAAGCTCCATTTCCCTCTCTCCCACCATGGAAAAATTCTAACCTTATCCTCAGCAAGATCAAGATAAAAGCCAGTGTCCAGAATTTCTGCTTCATATTAAAGCTTAGTCTCTGGGGCCTGTGGTTGGCTTCTAAGTTGTCTCAGTCCCCATCCAGGTAGCTTAGCTTGTTTTGGGTGGTACCAGTGGTGGAATCCATGTAGCTGCCAATAATGTGGCTTCTATGGCCACCTGTGTATGGAGAGAGAATGCAGAGGTGTACCAGGTGAGCATGTTAGCATTACCAGGTAGGCAAGAGAGCAAGGTTGTTTCTTCCCCTAGGATTATATTAGCTTGGGTTTGGGATGGACCAGGTGTTTTTTCAGAATGACCAATCAATTTCCCAGGCTTTCATGGCCTTCAGGTGGGTTTATATTCCAACCAATCCCTTCTTTCCCTGGTCTAGACTGACAGGCCAAACACTTCCGGTGTCAAACACATCCACCTCTGCCATTTTGACTTCTCTTGTGCATGTGCCTGCCTTCACCTGCTCCCACCCAGCAACCTGGTACCAGAGCAGGAAGGAAGGAGTGTTACTCCCCTTCATGGAGCAATGCTGCAATCCCCTGGAGTGTGAAAAGCTATAGTTTCCCAGTTTATTAAGCTCAATGTCTAGTCCCTTTGCTCCACTTTTCTAGCTAAATACCAGTGATAACAATAGTATTGTCTACAAATAATAAGTTTATTGACCTGGTCTTATTTTCACCTAGAGTTGGGAGTTACTCCATCTGGTGATGCACATCTAAGGAGGACCAAGGAGTAGGCTCTGCTCTGCCCATCTGGGTGAGTCAGAGAAGGGAGGGATGACCTTAACAAGAGAAAACACTGGCTTTCTGGAACTACTTCCACATATGTTGGTGTGCTCTCTCTCCACCAGCAACTTCTTTCTTCAGAGTTGATTTTTAGCCTCTCGGAAAAGAGCAGCGTGGAAAGGTAAAGTGACTTTTAGAGTGCAATCCACCAACTCCTAACATTTGAAGAGAAAATTTGGAGGAGAGGATGCCCAGGACAGCTCCTTACCACTTCTCAGCCCAGCAGGTTTTAAACTGCTGTGATATCACCCCATGGGCATCTATCCAGTTGTCTAAAATGTTGATGTTGTTCTACATCCCCTAGTAACCATGGGAACAGACAGTAGCCTCCCCAGGTCAGTGAGGAGGGGACACAAAGATGCAGTTACAGTCTGTTCCTCAAACCACTTCCCAGGGCTGGGTCCATCTCCTCCAAACAAATGCATTGACTGGTGTCTGATGGCCCAGAGTTGTCCCAGGACTTGGTCACTGTGTGCTTGCTTGCTTGTTTGTTTCCTTCATCTCTGGAACCACATTTTCTCACTCTAGTTGTCGTTTTTTGTCCTCTTTAAGGTTACTTTTTCTTATCTAAAACAGAAAGTAGAATATAAAATGTTTTTGTCCATAAACATTCATTAATTTTGGAATGTAGAAAATGTCTTGAGAATTCTCTTCCAAAAATAGTTGAACATGTAAAAATCCTCAAAAAATTTTAATTATGGATGTGTGTATTTGAGTGCAAAATGTTATTTTGATGATTCGTGCAATGGCATAGCAGTAACTACATGTTATCATTTGAGATGGCTTTTGTTTTTACTTTTCTTAGGGTTTGCATTCCTAACATTTTCTGTCGGTTGGTCTCATTCTGATGCACTTCATTGTGGCTGGCTTTAACTTTTTAATCTGAACTGCCCAATAGCTGTACTTCCTGCTGATATGACTCTATTGTTTGAAATATCACATTAGCCTTAGCAACCACTGCTGTACTGGCCTTTGGCTACATCGTCTGTGGGGATGCCAGGTGTCTTTGTGTTTGGCATTAACGTGTGATATAGTCCATTAGCCTCAAATCTTTATGAGATCCTCTGAGGTTGGCTGAATGTTCCAAGCAGACTTTAAATAAAACAAATTTATTGACTTAGAGTTGAGCTTTATTGCCTGAATCATTTTTGAATTGCTCTTAAACATTTTTATTTGTTAATGCATTTATTCATTTTTACTCTTTACATGCCGTTGACTTTAGGATATTTTATTGTCTGTGAATATTATATGTGGTTAGGCAGAGTCTCGCTTGCAAAATCTCTTGTATAAAATTGGACTCATACAGACCGAATGTGTTTCCTATTTTGTTTTGATATAGAACTACATAAATTTAAGAAGTTATGGAAAATTTGACTACAAGCACAAAAAAAGTAAAACACAGATGTAATAGTTGTCTATACTAATTACCTAGAGTAATTTTAGGCAAAATACATGGAGAAACAAATATAAAAGTTGTGAATTGATACACCACACTAATATATTGATTTAAAATATTTAATACTTTATAATCTGAGGAGGTCATGGAATTGGTCTTTGGTAATATAATTTTCCAAGTTAAAAAAAGTACTTTAATGAGTCCCTAAAACTTCATATTTTCTATTATTTTATGAGCCCTTGATGTAGCTGTGCTCGTAAACTTATAGTTACATCCAAAGAATCCTGAAACACCAATGCAAAAGAACCTATGCACCCCAGTGTTCATAGCAGCACAATTTACGATAGCCAAGTGTTGGAAGCTACCTAGGTGCCCATAAGCAAATGAATGGATAAAAAAAAACTATGGCACATTTACACCATGGAATTCTATGCTGCAGAAAGAAAAAAGGAGCTCCTACCCTTTGCGACAACATGGATGGAACTGGAAAGCATTATGCTGAGCAAAATAAGTCAGGTGGTGAAAGACAAATACCATATGATCTTACCTTTAACAGAAACCAAATCAACAAAACAAACAAACAAGTGAAATATAACCAAAGACACTAAAATAGAGATGAGGCTGACAGTGACCATAGGGGAAAGGGGAAGGAATTTCAGGGGAAAAGGGGAAGGGTTTGCAAGAACAAGTAAAAAGGACACGTGGACAAACATGGGGGCAGAGGGTAGAAGTGGGAGGGAGGTGGGGAGGGCTGCGGGTGTGGGCTGGGATGGGAGTAAAAGGCAGAAAACTGTATTTGAACAATTAAACAATAAAAATAAGGAAATAAATCTATAGTTATATGCCATGGGTCATATTTTATTTCTATGTAGATGGTGACTTTTGAAAAAAATAAGCACAAACTTTCAGCATCTTCTAGGACAGTGTCATACAAACTATTTCTGGATGAGTAGGGCAGCATTCTGTACTATCAGATCTGTCTCTGGAGCCCATGAACGATCAGGTAGAACCTGCCGGGAAAGAACATTTGTCGGGATTCGGAGCAAGAGGCTCCCAGATAAAAGACCAACCAACTGAAAATGAGGGGATGGAGCTGCTTGTTCAGGCTCTGAAACACACTGACTGGCATTTGACAAAGTCACTTTGTTTTTCCTGCCTTGTTTCCATCTGGCTGATTTTGAAGTAGGAGAGATTGTGCGAGACCATCTGTATGTGAACTTTTGGAACCCTAATGTACAAGAATTCAGTGATTTCAAAGGAACTTAATTATATTTTACTTTAAATTAAGTAAATTAAATTATATACAGGACAGGCTACATACCAAATGCTTGAATACAGTTTAAGAAAAATATTTTTGTTGTATTTTATATTAGAACTCTTTTATATGTATTTGATAGTTCCCTCATACTCTTAATATTTTAACAGATTCAGAAAATGAATTGTAAAAAAGTTTAGGAATTAAATTATTTATGATTACATCTTTTAATAGAAGGAAAATTTTACAATGAATAATCAGTTGCATTGATAAAATAAATATAAAATATATACTTTACCCAATGTAATGATTGAGCTATGAAATTCATTAGACTTATTATCTTATAGTTTTAATTTGTTGTAATGATAAAAATAAATTTATACATTTTTGCTTTAAGAATTACTGAAAGGAAAATTTCTGCCATTTAATTGCATCTTTCAAAAGACTATAATCTCTTAATCACCATGAGCTTCTCTTTTATCCTAGTAATTGGTATGCATGCACATTGCATTTATATTAAACTTTTCATGTCAGGAAGTAAGGCTGACTGCTGAATTAGGGGCTTTTCAAAAATAAAGCTTCTGCTCTAATGTATGATATATGAATCACATTAAATATCCCATCAAATATCACCCTTTTCTGGGGTTAATCTATATGTTAATGGTTTCTCTATTTTCTGTGGTATCTTGGCCTTTTCATTTATTTAGTACATTGTATTTGTGCAGTTTACATTGTTTAAAAGGAAAATTTTCCAGTCAGGGAAGAGGACAGCATGGTCTTTGATGACAAGAAAATTACATTCTGAAAAAAATTATGTTTAAATGCTATTAATATATTCAAATTAGGTTAAAAAGCACAATTGAAAGGGTATTTGCCTATAAGAAAAAGGCTTCTTCTAAAATCTGCAAACACATCATGACAAGGGCATCAGAGAAGAATAGGTACTTGTATTAAAACTATAGCATGGGACATTATAGGGTCTGATGTGTTTTAATATTCATAGAAGGAAACAAGCCCAGAGAGTGTCGGTAATATGTTGAGGTAGCTGACCACATGGTAAAAAGGATTCTATATCCAGCATACTGAAGCTTTAGAGATTTGCCAAAATCTCCTCACAGCTGGACAAATAAAGAGAGAATACATCAGAAATTAGGTGGCAAAGAGCTGCTGGGCCATTGGAGAAAAGCTGCTCTTTCTAGTAAGAAAATGAGGCATCAGAAAGCAACCCGGGTCCCAGAGATTTTCCAGTATGGGAGTCATTGGAAATCAAGGTAACTTCTTGCCTTAGAAACCAGGAACATAGACTATAAAACTGTCTCTGAATACTCCCTTTGTTCCTGTTCTCTAGGCTGAGCTACTTTAAAACGTCCCGTGTCTATTTTCCCTTCTGTAAAAGTCACTCGCCTACCTGGGTGGTGAGCGCCTTGGAGACACTTCTGACTGATGTCCAAGAAAGAGAGGACATTTCGTCTCTTTTCTCGCATCTCAGAGTCCCTTAGCACCCTGTCTTCTTTGTCTACTCCTCAGTGTGACCCCTGAGGGCGGGCCACTTCATCCCACCCGCCTGCTCACCCAGAAGGGATCCACCGTCCTCTTGGCGGCAAGTCGGTCGCTTCTCCCTACAGCAGGCACCACACCAGGTCCATTCGATCTCACAGTATTGTCCCCGAGGCACGCAGACTGCTGCCATGTGAGAGACAGAACCCAAAAGCCCCCGGGGAGGGACTGTACGGCCCAGGCAAGTGACTGTAGCCACCCAGGAGCATGATTCAAGTGCGGTGACAGTTTAGGTAAGTGGTGGGTGGAGGGCACGAGGGACAGAGCATTCTGGCAACTCCTCATCCCTTGCTTTCTCTGCCTCCTTCGACCGAAGCCCTTCGAGAAAAGATCTATTCATGCTCATCTCACCATTTTTGGCCTGTCTCGTTTTGTCAATTCCAAATTGTCATTATCCAGATGAGGAGCAGTTATTAATACACTTGCTCCAATTGATAACATTTATAATAGCTTAGGGTGATGTAGGTGACATATGCCCAATGTGCTTATTGTCTGCACTAGAAAAAATCTCTTAAACTGAGTTCTCTAAACCTTTGACTCACTCAAGTGAGAGCTTGAACTTCTTTCTCTCGAGAATTCTGATAACTATATTCTTGCATTCCAGAAAGCGCTGTTACCGCTATGAGTACAACTTACATAATCCTTGAACTCTTTTCAAAGAGTTGGGTGCACTAGGATAAAGAGGGCAGGAGAAGAAGAGTAACACAGATTTTCAAAATCACATTTTTTTATCTGCCCATTTCCTTAACAATAAGAAAACTATTCCCACATTTTCTTATGAGAACAAGGTTGTAAGGAATAGCCTTGTATACGTCTTCTGTGTATATGTGATCATTTCTTTATTGCAGTGAGTAATGGAATGGCAAGACTCCCATGCATTTAAAATGTTATTCTTCTGAATTGCTCTCTAAAATGTCTTACTAATTTACACTCCAATGGGCAACATGAGGGTTCCATGTCCCCCATGCCTTCACTAACAGTTGACATTAGCAAACAACATCAATAGAAGTCCTTTTATTGTGAACATATTATCTCATTGACATATTTTATGCTTTATATCAGTAAGAATGTTTTTGGATGCAAGCAGTAAACATTAACGCTACTCAGTTAAACAATAGGAACTGTGTCACATAATGAGAAGTTTCAAAACTTTGGTGGCTCGGAGCTTGGCAGGGCCATGGATACCAGAATCCTTCTCTGCATTTTCTTCAGTTTACTTTGCTCACGGTGTTTGCTTTGTCCTGGGGCTAGATCTCATTCTGGCCATTTATTGGCAAGAGCAATTTCAATTCTCACATCCAGAGACAGCAGTGTCCGGAGGCATGAAAGAAGCTGTTTCTCCCTTAAGTACTTAGAAGTAAAAAAGAAAAATAACAGTAATTCCCACAAGTCACTCTCTGCCCCAAAATGTTATGTTTCTCAGTGAATATTGGCAAAAATAGCCTAGTGCCTAAACCAGACACCAGCAAGAAATTAATTTATCCTGTATGAATCATAAGGTTGGTTTCTACCTAAAAGGAACCATCTTCTTTGAGTACAAAAGGAACTGGCCTTTCTTGAAGTGCATGGACATAAGGAAGATGGTGGAATCTGGACTCGAGAAATTCTGTTATGGAAAAATTACAAGGGTGCTATATGAATGCTGTCTAGGCAGCCACAGTTTCTGTTTTCTTGTTGAAAGAAAAAAAAGAGAAAAGTAACTTCCCCTACTAAAGACATCCCCAATGAAGGATAAAATGTATTCACACAAAAATATTATAATATAGCAAGTGTAGAAAGAGAAGTAAACACACCTAATGATAAAATCCCTGGGATTTCCTGACACAGAAGTACAATGGTGAAATATTAGTGTGCTTTTAAACTACAAAGTTACATGCTTGCTAACACATTTTATGAAAATATATAGGTACACACAGATTATTAATTTTAATATTTCAAAATAGAAACAAAGATAGGGCTTAAAATATATATTCTCCACAAGCCACTAACTAAACCAAAATATTTTAATAAGATAGGAAAACTGTAGAGACCAATGTCTGCGCCTGGTAAAAGGACTCGTTCAGTGAAGTTAATCGTGTTCTTTTTATCCCTGAAAATATATTTGAAAGCTGATAAAATATTAGAGTGCATATGTTAGAAGCAGATACTATAACTAAGCATCCAGGTAAATACATAATGAACCAAATGGCAATGAGTACTAGGGAGACTGTGCAGAAGGGTTTAGGATGTGACAGATTAAAGTGGGCGTTACTATTCTGCATACGGTTACTGGTTAACCCTTCCCTTAGACGGTGACATTCGATCAGACACAGGTAGGAAGCGAGGGAAAGAGTCCTGCAGATAGTAGGGCATTTTACAATTCAGGTACACGGAGAATTATTTAAAAATTAGAAAAAATATTCAGTGACATTTTCTAGATAAGATAAAAAAAGAGAACTGCCACAATGGTAGGATTGTATACTTGGCAAATATTATTTTTACTTTTTCTTAAATTTTTTATAGTCAAGACCTAGTTGCAGAAACATGAAATAACACATAAAAATTTCACTACATATTGAAACCTTCAGCTCTATCCCTATTCCATTTCACCAAGGATATTATAACCAAAGGAAAAATAATGACTACATCTGGATACATACTTTTATTAAACAAGGCTTCTCTCTACGTTATAATCACCAACTCTAGCTCTTCTTAGGCACAACTTCAGGCTTACTACAAATGGTACTATTTTTTTTTTCAGTGACAGGTTATGAATATTTATGTAAAGAGCCATAGATAATAATATGCCACAGCTTGTAAAATATCACTAAGGGAAAGACATAGTATGTCTGTCACAATCGAGTCACTGGAAACAGAGATCCTGCAATGGGCAGAGGTAATTATCCAAGTTCTGGTATAATAACTCAGCTTCCTTTGAATTATTCAAAAGATTGATTCTGTAAGATGATGCATTTAACAATTTTAAAACATGGCATGCATCTAATCAAAGTTACTATTTTGATTGTGATATCCCTTATTCTATTCCATGTTCCAAATGTATTTTTTTTGTTTTGTTTCTTTCCACCTGTATAGACTTCAACTCTAGTGTACTTGAAGGTGCTGAATATGTACCTAACCTTGGAAAATGCACCTTGTGTGCATGTGTCTGTCTGTTTACAGATATAAAATTGCTATTCTGCTACTGATCTTATAACAGAATCTGAGTCCATTTTTTTGTTTACTGACAGCTTTAAAGCTTCAATCACTTCCTTTTCCTTTTGTCCCACAGATGAATAAACTAGTAAGAAAGCATGGGCGCTCCCTCCTTTGGTACAAATAGGAAATTCAATTTTCCATGCTTGAAAACACTCACCTTAGCCGACATCCTAACCATAAACACTCCAACTAGTCTCCCTTCTCTGCTCTCTTTTGACCATCTTGGGGGCCACCTTTTGACCATTTTGGGGGTCACCCTGCTCTTCCCAGATAACCTCAAGCATGTGACATCATCAGTTTTAACCTTGCACCCAATGTGGAATGAGGATCTATCCCATTACTGCAGAGTAGCCAAAACACATTTTCTTCCTTGTTCTTGTCACTTATGTTGTTACTTTTTTTGTAAATAAAGTTTTTAATTTAATTCTTGTTCAAGTACAGTTTTCTGTCTTATATTCCCAGCCCTGCCCCCCTCAGTGGCCCCCCACCTTAGTTATTGTCCATGTGTCCTTTATACTTGTTCATGTGAGTCCCTCCCCTCTCCCCTCTGGACCCTGTCAGCCTGTTCTCTATTTGAGTGTCCTTGGTCATATTTTGCTTGCTTGTTTGTTTTGTTGTTTAGATTCCTGTTAACGGTGATATCATATGTTGTTACTTTTTATGATAGATAGAAAGACAAGGAGGATAAAAGTTTAAAGTTGTGAGTATGTTTAAGACCTTATTCTTCTATTGTTATTATTATTTATTTGCTTGTACTGAACTGTAAATCCATTTTTCGTGCACATGCGCGTACACACACACACACACACAGGTATTTCTACACAGAGGTTGTACTTCCTGCTGTGTAGCATGGACCTATCACTTATCTGTAATCCAATTGTTTGACATGAGTTGCCACCAATTCTCCACCTCTAGAAAGAGAACCAAAATAAACATTTTTCATATTTCTTCTCATGGACCTAATCAATCTTACTCTGGGATATAATCTAAGTCTGGTTTTTCATGTGAATATACTTTGTGTATTTCTTTTATATTTGTTCCCTAATTTGCAGGAATTATTTGCTTAAGTTAAATATTATGTCCTAATAGTGCATTTCACAAATATCTTTTCCCAGGCAATAATCTCTGTTAACCTGACTCTGCTTATCTTTGCACAATTACAATTTTAATTTAATGCAAACAACTGACATCTTCTATGTGGGTCCTGTTTAAGGAGTACCTCCCAACAACTGAATGACAAAGATAGTCTCAGCCTTGAGTTCTCTTTTTGTAGTCCACGTTTTTACTTAGTGTAAGATTCAGATCTAGCTTCGCTTTTTTCTCCAAATAATAGCCCTATTTGCTGAAGATTTTATGTGAAACTTATATCTCTTCTTCATTAATTTTGATAATCACTTTATCTTGTTTTGGTGACAATGCAAATACAGATCATCTCTTATTTTTCTATTCTGAGCCATCTCTTTATATTTTGTGGCTTCTCACTGTGTGCTAATATTTAGTAGAGTAGTCTCCATCATATTTTTTCTTCCATCAAACATTATCTACTTAATGATCTCTATTTTTAATATAACATGTTGATTGGCGTTATACTTAGTAGTGCCTAGTTTGAGGAAAAATATTGACCATTTAATTAATATGTTAAATATTTTTATTTATTTGGGTTATTTTTAATTGAGAACTATGATATTTGTTTATATAGTTAATAATGTTTCCCTCATGATGTTGAGCATTCCTTACTCAGCTTTATCCTAAAATATTAGAACTTTGATTAGCATTTGAGTTATATATAAATATTATATTCTACAATAAAAGAAAACCACATGGTAGTATACCTAATTGAGATATAAGACATTAAGTGAGTGATTTTTATTGTACTCCTATCAATTCCTAGTCAAACAGGAGTGAGATGAAAATAATCATAGTTATTATTTTCTACAGGGTGGAAAAGATGGAATTATCCCAAGTGAAATATTAGGACTCTCTGGGGGTTGGGGGTAGAGAATGCATCTCTGAGTCATCACTATTCTTCCTGAACAATCTCCCTGGATTTGGGTCAGGTACAGGTAACGTCCAGTTGGATATTCCTCCAGTTGCTGTTGTTCTTCCTTTGGAAGGCAATAAACGAAATAGCACTAAGAGTCACATTTATCAAAGGTGAAGCCAGAGCAGACAGCGGCCCACTGATGATCTCACATCACTTAGAGCAGGGAGCTGAATCCTGCCTGCTCTAATTGGTCTGCTCAATTTATTAAATGGTCATGATGCAACACTGAATCATAAGTGATTGATGATTTGTAACCTGTATTCCATATTCTCACAGGTCTTCTCTTTTTTAAATGCTTATTGCCGGTGTGGGAAAAGCCATGTTATGTTTGACTAAATATTACCATGAGGTCTCAGACACTTGAGTAGCTTGTTGTTTTTGTTAGGTTTTTCATAGAGATGATCATAGTTTCATATATTCCCTTCCAATTCTCTCTCTTTTTAAAAGTATCTTAGAGCTTTGGCAAGTATTTTTTTAAGTAGCAGCAAGATCCAATACCCATGTGTGCTTTCTGATGTTAAAATAAATGTGCCCATAGTTTTTCTTCATCAAGTGACTGTTTACTGAATATTTGGGGCATGTAGCTATTATGAACTATACATATTCCTTGTTTTTGTAAATTTTCTGTATTTTTAAAAAAATGTTTTATTTATTTATCTTTAGAGGGGAAAGGAAGGAGAGAAATATCAATGTATGGTTGCCTCTTGTGAGTCCCCTGCCGGGGACTGGCCTGCAATGCAGGCATGTGCCCTGACTGGGAATCGAACCGCGATCGTGTGGTTCTCAGGCCCGTGCTCAATCCAGTGAGCTATGCCAGCCGGGGTAATTTTCTGTATTTTTTATACAGCTAAGGTTGAAGGTCATGAAATTTCTTTGTGAATTAATTCCTTATCATTTTGACTATAAATTCCTCTTCGGTGAGACTGGTACCTGAGTGTCATATCCTTAAGTTCAACCACCCAGAAATCACATGTCAACAGTGCATTAGGCTCAATGTGAACATGAATAGACAGAGTTTTAACAACCCTAACTACCACAGGTAGACCCAGATGGCCTCAGAGAATGTAGCTACACATACTTTGTGGCTGAATCAATGAAACATTCTTCTAATAGGAAAGGTAATACTGCATTCTTCAAGTAAAGTTAAGATCAAACTTGGATGTGCAGAAAACGACTTTTTGGTGGTTTGCAGCTCCTTGTGATTATTCACATTTATGTAACTAGTTGCATGTGTAAAACTTAAAAAAATCACTTGATAAAATATATGTCTTTGGTCTTAGAATTATATTTAACAATAAATACTTTTATAAATGTACATTTAAATGACCTAACAAAACTTTTAATAAATGTGAATTACAAATGTTCTTATAAATGTCAGTTCTCAAAATTAATAAAAATAGCTTTGAAATGCTCTTGAAAATATTTCTATGACTTGGATAAACTAATAAGGAGAATGGAAAAGTCAGAATTACACTTTATCTGATTTTTTCAAATCCAAAATAATTATAAGTCCTACTGGGAAACATACCCAGAAAAATATGATATAGAGAATTTATGTGTTTGTGTGTGTTCAGAGAGGTTTTTATAATAAATAAAATTCAAACAATATAATCATATGCAATAAATATAAGATTAAACTGAAGAAGAGGAATAGGCATATGGATTTGAGAAAAAGAACTAGGAGTGGAGGTGAATATTCAAAATTGTGAAAAATTAAAGAACTAAATGAAAGGTTGTCATAACTGTAGATAATTTTTGTACCTCCATGCTGCATTAATCCAAAAATATTAAAGGGTTATTATGAATCTGTAATTATTTTTATTATAATAAGTTATTATAATTATTAGTAATATTAGAGAACATAGAAAAACTTCTCTCTCTTCTCTCTGTATAAATTATTCATTTATATAACTCCTAAATGAAATGAATCAAATATTCAATAAGATCTCAGTTTCACAGTCTTTGTCATGTTGTCTTTTCTTCTTCTCCTTCTTCTCCTCTTTCTTCTTCTTCTCCTCCTCTTACTACTTACTACTACTTGTACTTAAATGAAATAAAAACTTAAAAATAATGCTCCTAACAACCCCCCCTTGTATTATCCATTTTATATAAGATACTGATTACACTGATTATATCAGATGTCTTTCCTGGTGGACTGGTGTTGCCATTGCTGTCCTCTTTATTTTTCATATTTTGAACTTGTTTAGCCTCGTCCACTGTGGCAACAATGGCAGTAGAAACTTCGATACACTCGATTGCTGCCTTCAAACTGTGCATCTCCGCTGATAAGGATACAGGGCAACTATGGAAGAGGAGGGGACCGACACTTGCACAGAGACAGAAGCAGCAGTTTTACCACTGACCATCTCACGGCAATGGCTGTAGTCACGGAACGTTGTGATCAGTAAAAACAATAAAATAATTAAAACAATTGAGAGACAGCATTTGTTCTACATTTACTGGTAGTATTTTTTAATGCTTATATTTTAATGCGGTCATATAATATGTAGCCTTAATAGTGTGATATGTATGCTTTTAAGTAGGGACTTTCAGACATTATGACAAACTTAACACAGTCATATTATCATCAGTAAAGTTTTTAGAGTATAGAAGCATTAATTGCTTTGGTGGATTTAAAAATAAAGTGATGTACTTTGCTCTCCACTTGTCCACCTGCGTGCTGCTCAGTTATCAGCAGGTGTGGGCATACTGTCCTCTAACAAAATTTTTCAAGCCATCTCTATTAAGAAGTCAATAAAACAAAATATTAAAATGCAGATTGCATTGATTGCTCCAATTTATAGCAAGGTAAGAGGAAATGGTTATCATAGGGTAGATCAATATAATCTACATTACAGTACATTGTCTCTTAGAGTGCCAGGAAATATTCAGTGATCTACATCATAAAAGTGGCCATTGTTACCACTTTGTGTTGTCAGGCTTCAAATTCATGTCCCCAGCACCCTAAGATAAGCAAGTGTTGTAAACCTTTTCACAACCTAAATTTAGTTCCCCAGAGTTTTCTCCCAGTGCTCCTACTTTCTGATCAGTTAGGAGCTCAAAGTTCAGGGTCTGATTCATTTTATCATAAGCAGGTAAGACTGTCCAGACTCTAAATGCATGCTCAAAATATTAATGTCTCAGTATCACTAGAATCCAAAACAGACATTTGTTCCCATTTTTTTACTAGAAAGTCATGGTTTTGTTAGATATTAACATCTCAAAAATAAATCTGATTTTACTCTGATATTCCCTCCAAGAAGTCCCTACAAGTGGTTCAGGTGAAGCTTAACTATACTTTAATAAGCCAAAGGAACTTTACTTTTAATCATTCCCCATATAAAATTCATTTTTTTCTATGAACAAAAATGAGCTTTGTAAATTTTGTTGCTGGGAAAGAATAAAACAGCCAATAGGTTCTTCTGCATTATCAATCCGTAGGAAGGAAACAAAATATAGAAAGCCTAGGATGTCCTTTAATCTCCATACTATGATATATCATAAGAATTTCTGCACTTTTCATTGTGATGAACCTCTCAAAGTTCTCAATACTTAAGGGAAAAATGTATTTCCCATCACAAAAGATGATGTGGAGTGTCGAAGAGGGAAGTATGGAAAAGCAATGGTCCATGAGATCCTACCCATTATTGCTTGATTGACAAGTCATTTTAGTCTGACTGTCCTGAGAATAAGGATGAGAAGAGGAATTCTGAGACTTCCAGAATATTTGAAACAGTCCAAAAATATGACGTAACTCCTTAAACACAGATACTTTGTAAAACTCTTATAATTACAAATTTGGATAGTTTAAAAGTGACTCTAATTTGGGCTTGCTTTCAATTTTTGTTTTTATAATTCAAAGATGCATGCAAAATTTCTTGGCAACCAAACTAAGCATACTGGATAAATGTGCTTTTAAACTTCCCATATTTTCTCCGTTACTTATTATAGAGCTATTTATTAGCTCTCTACTTAAGAGCCATTCTCTTGTTCCGATATTCTCATAATACCTTCATTCTGAAAAAAAGCATCTCCCAACACTCTGGGAAGTTGGACTCATCCCCAAGTCCTGACAATCAATAATAACTACTAATTCAATCATACTAACCCCATTCCCTTTGTCCATGCTTGGTTTAAGCATAGGAGACATCACTAAATTCTGATGACTGAAAAGTTTCCTAATATCTGATGGAAGAATTTAGGAAAAACATTGACCTCCTATTAAAAGAGAAATTTATTAAGGAAAAATTGCTAATCTCATTTTTTGACAAAAAGAATCTGAAGTTATGCCTGCGGTGGACACTTTCCTTTTGTGACCAGATGCACAGAAAAAAAAAAAAAAACACATTCCAGCCATGCCAGTGGAAAGAGAAATTTCCTTTATTAAAACAGAAATAAAAACAAAACTAAAATCATTTCTAGAGTCAGGTACTCTTCTAGTTTTTGTGCTGTTCCTTTCCTCTGTATATGGTCATTGCTGAAGCTTTTAGATAGTTTTTACACTGTTCTTTGCGCTTTCTCTCTCTTTAGTCTAGGCCTTCGGCTGTAATTCCTCTCACTTGAAAGGACTACATTTTCCTCCATGTGGAAAATCCCAGAGGTCCCTCGGCTTTCTCCTTTCCTTGTTCGGTCACAGCATCCCAGATAGATGATACCCTCCTTTAGAAGTTCTCCTTCCCTTCGTTCACACAAACCTTGCACTCACGGTTTTCTTCTTCGGCTTTGCCTGTTCCTTGCAGGTGCTCTTTCTCCTCGACCACTCACGTAAATGTTTTCTTACTCGAACCTCTCCCTCCTTCTTTGCTCTGTCACACTGTCTCCCTAAGCGATTTCATCTATTCCTATGATTTATGTGTGATTTTTTAATGACTCCCTGGTTCTTATTCCAAACCAGAGCTCTCCACTAAGCTCATAATAAATATTCTTAACTATCTTCATGACATCTCCACTTGCTTGTTTCATAGTCATTTTAAATTTTAAAACATACAAGATTAAAATCAAGACATTAGAAACTATACCTTTCCTTGCCACAATTTTTTAACTGCTTTATTTTCTCCCTGCTAATTATAGCGTGCAGCCGCACACATCAAAAACTGCTCAGAGGAAGAAAAGAATCTGAACTGCTTACGCAATTTTGCTTACGCAATGCTCAACCTGGATGACTCTTTGATGGCAGTTAGGGTGACCATGACACTGTGGTAGCAGCATGTCCTAGATTTTGGACAGGGAAGCAAAGCATCTCTTAGTGACTGTGAACATACAGGGGTAGCAAGAGTTGATACTTTGCAGAGCAGTCATAACAGTGGAGCTCAGTTCATGTTTAAAAAGTTTGGAAACGTAAGCAGAATTAAGAAATAGCGGGAATTGAACCTCTAGAATCATAATATTCTAACTGAAACTGTACATTAATTTCAATAGATGCGTAGAGGCAGAATGTACTCAGCAGTGAACGTACCTGCTGCAATAGAAGAAAAAGATGATCGTGAGCTGTGCTGGGTTCTTTTTTTCCCTAATGCATGTGAGTGTAGGCACGGAAGACAATCCCACTGTAATAAAGAAACAGGGTGGTGAATAAAGCAGAGAAAATAGTCTACACACAAGTAGATTCACATGTTAAAGAAATTTACTAATCCCTTCCTATTACGTATGAGGTGTCAGAAATGTCCGTGACAAACTTAAGTTTATGTAAGAATATGTAAACATAAGAATAAGAATTTACTTATGTTAAGTGTAAGTTTATTTAAGAACATGTAAGAAGAATTTCATGTTCATGATATTCCAAGTTTCAGATTTTGTCATTCTCAATTGTTCTGTTGTCTGTACCATCCTGAGCTGAAGAGCTCTTTAGGTTTTTCTGGGAACATATAAATAACATATGAAAAATTGAATAAAATAGTCGATATTCTTGGCAACAGACCTGTGAAACTACACTCTGAACAAAACATGGGTACTCATGATTAAATTACAGGCATGGTTAATTTCTAGATTCCTAGCAAAGCATAACAGTTTTTTTTCAAGTTGATAAAATTGTTTCTAGAACAAAACCGAGAGCCCAAGTAATAATGTATGGTATTACTTGAGAGACTGCAATGCAATAAATTTGTTTACTTATTTATATTTTATATTTTTTCACTAATGAAGTTGTTCCTAGCTATGTCATATAACAAGTTTCATTTTCACTTTTCCAAGAAAACTGCCAAACAATTTTCTCAATTGATGGTATCGTCACCCGCACCACATGCGCCTTCCATTAGTTTCACAGCTTCAATAACAGTCTAGGACGGCCAGTCTTTTTAACGTTAACCAATGGCTGTGGAGGGCTGTTTTGTTATGGTTTGAATTTGCATTTTTCAAATGAATAATGAGGGTTGGCATCTTTTGACGTTTTTGTTGACTGTTTTTAAAGTTCTTATGTGACTTTTCTATTAAGCATTTAGTCTGTTTTTTGTATTGTGTTGCTTTGATTATTGACTTATGGGAGTTCTCAGGACAAGTTGTTATAAGATATGCGTGTAGTGAATACTTTCTCCCAGAGTCTGTGACTCAATTTTCCCCTTTCCTGTCGGTGCCCTGTGAAAAGCAAAGTGTTCAATATTTATTAGTTCAATGTTTCAACATTTCCTTTTATATTTTGTGTTTTGATTTCTATTTGAGAAAATTTCTATTCTATTTTGCCTACTCCCTGGTCACAAAAGATTTGTTCATGATTTCTTCTAGAAGATTTATTCTTTGGGATTTTACATTTTTAAAATATCCTCACATTATAAATGGTTTTCTTCTTTCATTAATATCAATATTAAGATAAAGAATATTATTTTTTAAAGTTTTGTCTATTTTATTTTATTGTTTCAGAGGTAATAATGATGATGAAAATAACAATGATTAAAATAAATTTACCATAATCACTAATTTTTTCTACCCGATGTATCACATTTAATGCTAAAAGATACATTCTAATAATCCCTTTGAAGTGAGATAACTGAAATAGAAAGAGTCACTCATCTAGTAAGTGGTAGGTACACTTGGGATCTTTTCAGATGACACAAACCCCATTTCATCAAACATGTTATCTCTAAATGCATAATTATTCTTGACACATATTTTATTTTTTTCTACTACTTCAGTAGATAAAAATACACCTTTAACTTTGATGGTTGACCTTAGATAACCCAATTAATATGCATAATTTAAAGATTTTAATATTCATGTGAAAAGTTTACCTTAAGTTCATTTTATATGTGTATACACACACATATATATACACACGCATATATGTGTATACACACGTATCTGTGTGCATGTGTGTGTATGTTTTGTTTATATTTTTATTTGCGGAGATATATACATTTTTTGGTTTTGCTTTTGTTTTTCAGATGAGAAGACACTGTGTAGTAAGGGACTCATCATGTCTATAATGGTGCTACGTGAAGTTGTGAAGACACCAATTCAAGTTAACTACTGGGGTGGCCAACAGGTTCTTTCATTTTCTTCTGTAAGATGGCTCCAATAAGCACTATTGGAGAGGTTTATTTAAAGACATTAAAGACATTAAATGAGGTTAATGTCTTTAACCTCATTTGCAACAGTTGTGTTAGATTATATTGTGACAGCTGTCATATCAATGTGCATTTTTAAAAACATATCAAAATTGGTGAATTTTTGTGTAGCCGTCTTGACAATGCAGACATAAGAAAATATGCAACGTTTTGGGCATATTTTGCCTTATTATTTCAAGGAAGGTAAAAATGGAGTTGAAACACACAAAAAATATTTGTGCAGTTGATGGAGAAAGGTGCTGTGGCTGGTTGAACCTGTCACAAGTGGTTCTTGAAGGCTTGTGCTGGAGCTTTCTCGCTGGACAACACTCCACAGTTGCAGGACAGTTGAAGTTGATAGCCGTCAAACTGAGATATTAATTAAGAACAATCAACGTTATACCCTGTGGGAGACAGTCGACATACTGAACATATCCTAATCAGTAAAATTATTGGTGAAAATGAAAAAAATGTCCTTTATTGTACAGAAGAAAAAAAAACTAAAACTTTTTTGGTCAACTCTATATTTAAGAAAGTTTTTCCTTTTCCTTTTTTTTGTAAATTCCCCAAAGAAATATTTCATGTGTTTAAAACAGACCACTTCTCTCTGTCTCTCTTTGTGGGACAAATGTCACATAAGCCAATGTAAATCTCCACCATCAGCAGAATTAAATATACTCAGTTATTACTCATTCAGTTCTAAATCACTTGACAGTTGACACCAGTTATGAGTTTTTCCACTCATTTAAGTGAATTTGCATTTATTTTTTCATTATTTGTGGACGTATTTCTCTACATTGAAGACAAAGATGGATGGAACTAAAGTAAGTGGCTAAGATATATGTCAAAGTGATCTGAAATGATTTTCACAGTGACATTTTTATGCTCAAAACAATCTTTAAAACATTTTTTAGAAATTTAGGGAAAGTATTATAAATATTTGGAAAATATTTACTAAATTAGAAATAATAAATTAACTGAATAAATTGTACTACATATTAATTTAAATATTTATAATGAAAATAAGTTGTAATCAGCATGTAGGTGCATCACATCGGTTAAAATCATGGACTCTGTATCCAGCTGTCCTTGTCTGCTGGTTTTAGGGCAAGCCACCCAGCATCTCTTTTTTCCCTATTTTTACTGATGTTCCAGTAAAGTTGTCTCCACTTTCTCCCACCCCACTCATTCCCACCTCCTACCCTCAATCCCACCCCCTTGGCTCCACCCATGGGTCCCTCATTCACATCCACTGACTTCCCTTTCTCTCCTTTCCCAAGTTATTTCCCTCCTCCCTCCCCTCTGCTTACTGCCTGTTTGTTGTCAATTTCAATGTCTCTGGCTATATTTTGCTTGCCAGTTTGTTTTGTTAATTAGGTTCCACTTATAGGTGAGATCCTATGGTATTTGTCTTTCACTGCCTGGCTTACTTAGCATAATGCTCTCAAGCTCCATTCATGCTATTGCAAAGGGTAGAAGCTCCTTCTTTCTTTCTGCTGTGTAGTATTCATTGTGTAAATGTACCACAGTTTACTGATCCATTCATTTACCTGTGGGCATCTCGTCCAGCATCTTGTCCTTAGTTGCCTGCTCTGTAAAACAGAGCCAGTAATGACATGTACCTATGCAGATTACCGGGATCTTAAATAATTACCTGTGAACCACGCTGAACAGTGTCTGACACACATTAAGAGATAATTAAAGTGTAGCTGCTATTATTATTATTATTAGAGATTTCACATGCCTTTGGAAAGCACTAGAAAGGCCTATGTCTTTTCTAGTTAGTACTTATTATCATCATTCTGAGTTTTATATAATTATCTTCAATTAGCATTTAAAACACATTATCTTCAAATCTCATTACATATATTAAAAATATTTAGGGGCTTCTAAAATTTGTGTCTAAAATCAATGACTTTACCTATTCTCTCTCTCTCTCTCTCTCTCTCTCTCTCTCTTCCCTCCTTCTCTCCCTCTCTCTGTTTCTTTCTTCCTTCCTATACCATCTCCTATCCTTCCAAGACAATGTTTCAAAGTCTGGTCCTCAAACCAGCTGCAGCAAAAGCATCTATAGTGCTTATTAAATGCAGATGCCTGAGTCTCTCTCACAGTGACATTAGCGAGTTGGACTTCAGAAAGCCTGAGGACTTTGCAATTTTTAATACAAAAGTTTAAAATTCAGAGCTCTGAAAAACTGCTCTATTCATCATTTTCCAAAAGTCTGTTTCTCCTCAATTGATTAGTGCCTTTCTATGGACAAATAGCTCTTTTCTGAAAACATGCTCAGTCCCTAAAGAATACCACACCTGCACTACACCCCGCAGATGTAGCATCAGCTGACACTTCAGATCACATTCATCCTCCCAAATTAGACTCACCTCCTCTCACTTTTGTGTCTGCTACAACTTTTCCCAATCCCGCAGAAACTTCCACTGCATTAGCTGTTATGTTTCCCCTCTTTCAGGTCTGAATCATGCTAAGTTAACATGCAGGAGAGAGAGAGAGAGAACAGCTGTAAGTGAACTGTGTTTGAGATTTAATTTTGTTGGTTCCTGCACAAGCTATTTGGCCTCTCTGAGCCTGAATACCCTCATTTAAAAATATTTACTGATGTTCTCATGTTTACTAAATTGGTTATGATTTATATAAGCTGCCTAATTTATACCTTGCACATAAAAATGTTTTGGGTCATTTATTATAACATAAATATTTGTATAATGGAAAGCAAAAATTTAAAAATAAGCAACATAATGAATTTGAGATTGTTCATGCATTTCAAAAAACCATAAAAGTAAATATTTAAAAAATTTTCCTCTCTGTATATAGCTATGTGTAATGTTCGGTGATCACAAAACTGTGGCTCTATAGGAAGTGAGATTCAGAATGAATTAGCCACTAATTAGCAATAATTGAGTTTTTAAAATTGTGTCTAATTATCATTTTGGTCAGCAATGTCACTTTGAAAAATTGTTGCTCACAATTGTTGAGTCCTTTATTGCGACTATGCATAGAAGAAGAAATTTTAATTCTATAGTTAATGATAACTGAATAGAGTAACTGAATTTACAATGTAGTTGAATATAGAAGTTATTTATGAGTCTGAGAAAAATGGACATGGACAATGAATGGGTAAATTGAAGAGAAAGAACAGTCTTTCTTTTAGCTAACAACTTTTACTAGAGATCAGTGTATGTAACACATTATTAAATTACAATTCACTAAAGAGTATTTACATAATAACAAATATAATCACTTTTTTAATAGTTAAGGATGATGAGACTCTGCTTGTTTGACTGATGTGGACAAAGTTATCATTTTAGAATTCCAACGAAGTTTGCAAGTCTATGATATTTAGATCCCAGTTCATCCAGTGTTTTTATTCAATGGCTGCTCTGTGCCCTGGACCAGGACTGTGTCAACCTAAGTGAACCTCGAGATAAAGTTTCAAAATTGGTCTAAATTCTCAGTGGCTCCGTAACACTTCAAATCCCTTTCAAAAGCCTTTTCCTGAACCCTTACATATGGAAATTTCCAATGTGTAGCCCAAACCAGTTCCTAGGACTTGGCAGTGTGGACTTCTGTGGTTCTCAAATTAAAAGAAATATGGGAATCACTGGACTGGAATATAAAATAGATTTTATTTTTGCTTATTATTTTGTGCTTAATTAAAACATTGCATAATTGATGATAAATACTTCCTTCTCTGCTTTCTACCCTCTGAAGTCTGAATAATTTTAAAAATAATTGAACCATAAACAAATTTTAAAAGGTGTACCTTATCCCAGGCAACCAGCCCTACCATACTGCTAGCAGAGCATATATTTCCTAAATTACTTGCAAGCTACTAGAAGAGATAATTTTCTGCAGGATACAGACACAATTTCCATTCTGACTTTTTGTATTTGTGGTACCAGAAACTTTATGATACTTGTTACTTCTTAGGTGTATCAATCTTATTTTGTTTCTACCTATTTTAGAAAAAATAACTGAAAAAATACCAACTAAACTTAATTCTTTTAAGTCTCTGAATCTGCTGAAATGCAGTATTGGTGTGTATCTAAATAATTTCTATAAAAAGTCAGAGGAAACAGCTACATTACAGGTCTAATTCTAGGTCTATTTCTGCAACATTTAACGAAAGAAGCTTAAAAGTACTTGAGATGCTTTTAAAACACAATTTTTATATTTACAGAATTAATGTACTTTTATTGTTTTTCAAGTGTTTAAAAGGAAGCAACTTATTATCTGTAACATCATTACCAACCAAACAATTAACCAATTGATTTATACATATTCATTGTATATATTACTTGTCTGTCTCTGCAAAGTCCTGGGCTCAGAACAATGGAGAATATTAATTCTGGAATCAATGGGGAACATCACGCTAGAATTAGACACAGTTTCTGTTCCTTGGAGTTTAAAGTTAGATATGGACATAAGACATGTATAAACCAATATATAACTTTGGGTCTTTTAATGAGTTAAGAGGGACTCCGTCTGTGGAATGCTTCACCAATTTTAAATGGCCAGAATGAAGAAAAATAGAGTCAAACTAACAGTTGACCAGAACAAAGTGGTGGTTCAGATTCAAGGAGAGGTACTGAGATCCCGGCACAGGGCTTTAGAATCACAGCCTGGGAGAAAACGAAGGAAGCCTTAGAAGGAATTCCTTCATTTTAAAAAGAGAAAGTACAGGGTTAGAAACCCTTCCAATGACTGAGCTGAATCAGTCCGGTTGTCAAAGGGTGATCAAACATGGAGCCTGAATAAAGTACATTATGTTAAAGACAAAGATGACAATGCCAGTAATAATATTTTCACATGAATGTATCAGAAGATAAAGATCTAAACTTAATATCTTCACATATATACCTACTTTCAACTAAAGCTGAATTCTGTAAACTGCCATATCTATGTGTAAACACGTGTTCACTTCTTTCTTATTGTAAAATGAGTTTATAACAAGCAGCTAAAGAATTGTACCCTATTATGCTTCTATTTTAGGAAAAATACTTTAAAAACCCGAAGATAATTAAAACGGTATTGCTCTAAAGTTACCGTAAGGATTCACAGACTGTAGTAAATGATTTCCCAGAGGCATTGGAAAAAATCTACAGGATTTGCAAAAGAATTTAGTCACTTTCTTTAATTAATAGATATCAAATGTAAGAAAAACAGTATGTTCACTATTAAAGATGGTAATATTCAGTACAAAAAGGGACAACTGTTTATACCAAACTAATTTAATTTTTTCTGGGTATAGTTGTGGATCTGAATCTCAAGTTTATGTAATAACTGTATTAACAGAATTTTCCCTAATTTAATTTTGAATGTCACTAGAATATACTGACACACAGAGACCATACACACACACATACACATTTAGTAATAAAAAATAAAAATAAAAATATAGCTCATATAAAAATTATCTGTTTTTGTCTTAGTTTATACTTCTGTGTACAAATAAACACTTTGTTTTACTTAGACTTGGATATGTTATTTAGTATATTTATTAGGAATTTCTAAGCCCTATTTATATTATTATAGACTTCTGGGCTTTTAGTAAAAGTAACAATCTGTTATTTAAATTAAGAAACACATTTTTTAAAGAAAACATGTTTTCTCAATAGTGTTTGAAGAACTTGGAACAGTTTAATTTTTAAAGGTACAATTGTCTATTGTGTGTCTTGCTGTACTCATTTTTTACATACATAAATAAAGGAAGCACTCATTTCATAAGGTTCAAACTCCCCAAATTTCAAGTTGGGTTATATTTTGCTAGGGCAAACCATTAGCTATTCTGAATTTTAAAAATGAGTTCTGCTTTATAATATTTTAGGATAAGTTGTTGGAGCAAAATGATTTTACTAGCCATTTAAATATATTAAAATTTTTAACTTCTTATAAAAATCACTGAAGATTTTCTTGATAGTATAGAGTCAAAATATCAATGTTGACTCATATAATTGTAGACTGACATAGGTACACTCAGGTTGGTTCTAGATGCTGGGGTTGTAAAATAATTTTTTTCTGAAACTTTTTTATTTTTAAAGCAATTTGAATTTTTCTGTCTTTTTATCATTAACAGAATGTTTCTTGAATTCTAATTTGAAGTTTCTAATATATTGTGGGCTTGGAAGCCAGATAAAAACAACAAAAGTGGGTTATTAGAATATGCAAATAAAGAATGAATCAGGTTAAGGAACACCATAAAGGTATTTTCTATTGTTAGTCTGGCTACAATTCTGGATAGGCTGTTTTGCCTCAATCTGATAATAATGCATATATGTGTGTACACTAAGCACATTTTTCTATTCATTCCATTTGAGTCATAATTACTTGCAGAAAGGAGCTGTTCCCCTCTTGCAACAGAGAGAGCTGAGTATGTACAGGAATACCCCTGACTGGGTTTCCTGTAGAGAATAAAAGTAAAACATTGAAAACTTTAGGGTTAATAGTAGAAAGACTGGGCTTTTCTGGTGTATGTATATTGTATTATGGATCCTTGATTTATTGTAATGTGCACTGAATTTTCCCTTAAATGTCACTTTGTTTAAATATTAGACCACTATTGCTTTGTCCCTGCTAGGAAATCAGAAGATATCAGAATACTAACGCAGGGGATGATTTGATGCTCCAAGTGAAGTAAAAAGTTATCCTCAATGATTCTAGATCTCAACAAAAGGTCAAGATCAAGTACATATGATCTTGTGAGTGGACAAAACTACCAGACACAGAATTGAACAACAGTGAGTCTCACGGTGCTATTTCACATTACTGGAATAAAAAAAAAAGAGTTTTAGAATTACACAAGATGTTTTTTATGTTTGCTTAGCAGCTTCTGGGTTACAAAGAGTGGCTGAGGTAGTTTTCAGAACAAATCAAGGATGGCATATTTGTATAATGAATATCCACGATGACACATATGGAATGATATGGAGATACTGAAAATGCTTGCATTATTTAAAGTGATAAACATTACTTTTGCAGATAAGCAATTTGTCACCTGCTTGGGACATACTCTCACAGCTGTGGGTATCAAATCAAAGCATGACTTAGACCGAAAGTCATTCCAGAAGCACCTGCTCCAGACAGAAGGACATATTATTCTTTCTCTTAGCTTAGATGAATATTATTTAAAAGTGGGGGTTGTTTGCCACCTAGGTGGCAACAGTAAGAAGACTGATCAGGTTAACAGATGTCGTGCTCACCCAGGATCAGAAATGACTGAGCTGAGGGCAAAGATGCGGCTGGCAGAGTTAGGTGGTAAAGAAGACATGCTCTTTTTGGAGACTTAATAATTTAGCCAGTCAGACCCCATGATACGGGACTTGTCTGCCTTCCTGTGATAAGTATAGATTATGGCAGAGTGAGGACTTCTACATCTGCTTAGTATAGGTTTTAGTAAACATTATTTTTAATAAGAGGAAAACAAAGACATTTAATAAATGGATAAAAAGAGCAGGGATCTTGGGTACTGTTGTTTTCAAAGCAGTGTTTATTCCTTTACTTGCTTGCCTGGGTCAGTTTTAACTGCTTCTCTAAAGTTAGCATGTAGTTCTTACCCAAATATATCAAAACTTTAATATGTTAAAATGTAGTTTCCATTTTTATATGGTACAAAAGGCTGGGATTTCTCAAATGGTTTTTTACAGAGGCATAGATTTTTAATTGTTATATATTAGAGCAGTGATAATAAACACAATTTTAAAAATCCCTGGAGAGAGTTCTAAAACTTCTAAACGTTCTCTAATGAAATCGGAGACGTAGGACTCTAGTTCAGAAAGTAGGTGTTTTCTCACTGTGGCTTAAAAATAAGAATCACATTTCACAGTTGTTAATAATGCAACCCTTTTCTAAAAATGTGGTCAAATAGGTTATTAATTAATATGTAGATGGATTAAAATGAGAAAACACAAAAGAAACAATAAGGACATATGCATATATATATAAAATCCCCTTGCTTCTATCTCTAATCTACTGAACTAAAGGGCCACATATGAAACTGTCATGGCTAATCTTTGGCTTAAAATTAATTTAAAACCTAGGAATATTATTTCATAAAATGTATCATTATCTACAGATGTGACTCCAGTGGTCAAACAACCAAATTTTCCCTACTCCTACAAATCCTTATATTTTGCTTGAAAGTGTAATGAATTTTAAAAAGTGCATGGTAGTGGGTGCACTGAAACAGGAAAGATGAGGTTACAGACATCTAGGCTAATTCAGCACTAAACTACAGAGATGATGGCAAGATAACATAAAAATGATAAATGAATATAATTACTTATGGATATATTTCAAACCACTTTCAAATCACTTAAAAAACAAAACTGAGTAATTATTGCAACTGAACAGACCAGTATCTTCTCCGTATATCACAATATATTTAAGAACTGTACTACGCACACAGAACTAAATTAGTATTTGAACATTAAAACGACCAGTGATTCTAACATGACGTCTTCCTTAGATTGCTCCTTTGCGTCCTGGGCTGTCACAACTGCTGAGCGACACCAAGTGTGGCGACTGGTGGGCTTCCTGGTCTCTCCACAGAGTGGCTGAGTCCCGTCAACCTCACCCTGAAGTTTCTCACTTTGGATGCTCCGCAATTTGGAAAAAAACGGTTCTTTTCAACCACACACCATTGTACCATTCTGACTCTATGTGGTCCATCTGGTCTGTGATCAACTAGACTCTTCTCAAAGAGGAAATAATACACTCGTAAATTAAGCTAATTTATCTGTGTCTCAAAAACAGAGAGAGAAGTATTGGTGAAAAATGTCTTTATTTTAATTTATGATTCCAAAGAGCTACTCTTATTATGATCTTACAATTTTCTAACCAATAAAACGTCCACATCAAAAGATGGCTTCAGAAGTAATCTGCACACAATTAATCAAGGGAAGTGGGTCTTCCTACAGACTTTGTAACCCTCACAGGTATAAAGAGTGATTGTGACATGACGCAAACCATACTTGGCGGTGACAGAATCACTGTACATAGACTTCTAGAGAAACCTGAAGAAACAAAGACAAATTGAAACTAAGCCAGATGGAACTGACATTCAGGAAAGATGTCTTAGCGACTGCCAACTAAGCAAAGAGTTACACACTCAAGGATCAGATCCTTGGTTCAAATACATTTTCTTACTGTGATAGGGAGCGTCGGTTTTCTTCACAGGTAAGAAACTACTGTATTAATCTGTTATAGAAAACAACACTAATTTTCCAAAGGGGAAAATTCTATGTGTTTCTTAAATATTTGATACCACAGAATCTATAGAAACTTTTATGCTTAAAGGCATTCCCATGTGTCATTTAAGACAGTGAAATTGAACTTGGTACTTTATTTGTTCTGATGCAGCTTCCACTGCTTCCCTAGAGGGAGTTCCGTTTGCATTGGTGCTTTCTCCTCTCTCTTCTTTTCTGTTGCATTTATTTTTTGCTTTATAATCTTACAGAATGAAGTATTTTTTTCAATGTAGCATATAATAATAATTGAATTATTGACTGGATGTGGCCATAGAATTTCTGCTTTCCATATATTCATCCTGATAAGCTTTTTTGTTATAGTGGACAGCCCCTTTATTTTATAATGGATAGCCCCGAGGTCAAATTTTTATCATTACATTAAAAAAATTGTGCATTTTAAAATGGTCAGCTTGGATTTTTTTTCTTTTACTTTTTATTTATTCCTTCCAAGTGTAACAATGTTTCCTTATTATAAATTATTAAAAATGAGTGAAAGCACAGCATGGATAAACATAACACAGTCATACAAAGAGAATACTATTGTTTGGGGAAAAGAATCACTGACCCAATTTAGACTGGCTATTTTCTACATTCTGAAGGATCACAAGCATTACGTTTATACTTGTGAGAAGAAAGAACAGCAATGTATATCTCAAAAGAATGGAAAGGCAGCAAATGTGTGCCTTGGATCTAAATTACAGAAATAAATTTACCAATAGCATGATAATATTAGGCATTTTTAAACTGACCTCTATCCCTTGAAATGCAGGTTCAGTATTTTTCAGTATTTTTAGTCTTTGATGAGGCCAGTCAATGTAAAGCATAAACGGAATTAAGTTAGGTACATAATACCCATAATAGTATTTGCTCCATTAACTCTTGCAGATATAGGTTATTATTTTATTTGCCTACATCCTCAGGTCTCTCCAGTTTTTTGCTTGGATTTATCACAAGGCTGCAGACACAGCTTGCTGCTAGAAATAGACATGAACAATGAAATTTTCCGTCTGAAATGCAATGAAAGATTCCACTCCAGCCGCATTTGCGGAGCGCTTTGGTAGCGGCATGGATGAGGCAAAAACAGGTTCATGAATGAGAAATCGAAAGTGGAGATGCAAATCTCACGCTCAGTCGCTATATTGTTATCTCAGAATATGGCGATCTCCACAGGCCTCAAACTAGCTTTACCAGGAGAACTAAAAAGAAGAGAGAAAGGGGTTAGGAGTCTCCCTTTCTAGGTTATACCACCTCCATATTTTATTTATCCCCTTCATTAGGGTGGGAAGCAATTCGATTAATGCATATTTAAAGCAGTTTTTGTGAAACTGTTAGAAGTGTAGACTTTAAAAATGTACTCCATTTATATTTCTAGTTGGTTCTTTTTACACACACACTCAGGAATTTAGAGCTAAATGGTGTCAGATTGGATTTAATCAATCTTGTCAAGTAAATTGGTCGAATAAATGTCAAGTTCTATTGTTAAACAAAGCAGAGATATTTTTTAATATTTTGGGGATATTTAAAGCAATTGATTGCTTTTAGTTTACAAGTTTAAGGATGCTTGACTCTTAACTACTATTTATCAAAAATTATAAAAATATAGCCCTGGCTGGTGTAAGCTCAGTGAATTGAGTACAGGCCTGCAAACCATAGGATCGCAGTTCGATTCCCAGTCAGGGCACATGCCTGGGTTGCAGGCCAGTTCCCAGCAGGGGACACACCAGAGGCAACCACACATTGATGTTTCTCTCCTTCTCTCCTTCCTTTCCCCTCTGAGATAAATAAATAAAATCTTTTAAAAAAATTTAAAAATAAACACTCAAAATAGTACAGATATTTTTCTGCAAATTTAATCACCTGCGTTCCAATAGAATTCTTTTTCAAATAGCTATGCACTGTTCCTTTAATATGACTAGACAGATTTCTCCTCAGTGAATTTAATCTAGCAATAATTTCACTGGGTAAAATGCATGTATTTCTGTGACTAAGAAGGGCATATGGAAAAATTAAAATATGAGGATATTTATTTTTCAAATCTAACATTTTGATTTAAAAGATATAGTAAGAGACTTGAATGATTTTATTACTGGATTCACTTTTTCTTCATTTGGATTTAGCCCTACTTTTCATTGATAGAATTATGTAGTACAGGTAAGAGAACTAAAGACAAGTATCAAATCCAGTTACTTATCTCTACTATTTATCACAAAAAACACAGATAATATATCTTAATTGAAGCCCTCTTTGTTGAATGGAACAAGATCTATTGTTTTTATTTATAAACTGTCATGAAATAGATTTGTAAAATTATGGGCAAAATATTTCTAAATTAATAGGTGCTTCCTTCATAATTTGAGAATTTTTTTTAAAGTTTGTGCTCTGGCCCTGGCTGGTGTAGCTCAGTGGATTGAGCACAAGCCTGCAAACCAAAGGACTGTGGTTCGATTCCCAGTCAGGGGGCACTTGCCTGGGTTGCAGGCCAGTTCCCAGCAGGGGACACATGAGAGGCAACCATACATTGATATTTTTCTCCCTCTCTCCTTCCCTTCCCCTCTAAAGATAAAGAAATAAAATATAAAATAAATAAATAAAATTATTTATAAATAAATAAATAAACAAAAAAGTTTGTGCTCTGTTTTTTAAACCTAAACTTGGGATTATTCTTTCATAGATCGTTGGCAGTTCTTTTGGAAGGCAGCAATGCAAATGTAAAATGACTAATTAAACAAGTGCAAATTAGTTTCATACCATACATCATGTAAGATCACACACGTTACTTGACTAAGATAAAAAACAAAATACTAAAAAATTCACCAACTAAAACATCTTATTCTTCCTATCCGCTCTCGAAGTTCTGTGTATGGCTGCTGAGTGGGCTCTGACCCTAACTTAGATTTGCCTGGAGGCAGAAGCCTTGCAGGCCTATCTGAGGCTACCAGGTTTATATTTTCACGTATGTTTCCAGTGTTTGCCATCGCTTCGAAACACTTCTGACGCTGAAAGATGGGAAATAAGTGTTCATTTTGTGGAAAATCTGCTATTTTAGCATTCTTAACTTCAATGAAATCTGCCTATGTAGTAGAGAATCACAACTAGTTTCAGCTTTCAAAACAGTTCTCAATTATCCAAATACTTGTGATCCTGGGTAACCACAATTTCCATGAACATTTCCAACCCCTTATCACATCATTCTGAAAGTGAGAAAACAAATACACAGACAGACAGAACGGAAGGTCTGTTAATATTGAGAAAACCTAAAGAAGAGGCATAAGAACTCAAAAATTGAAAGCTTAAAAAATGCATACATTTTACAGAGCATTTATTAACATCCTGGTAGATTTAAATCTGAAACACAGTACTTATACCCCCCAAATACTGAATCAATATATTATAAAATAATTCTTATTTAATCTTCTCAAAACCCATAATTACAGTGGCATATTTTGTGTAATTTCTCTTATATAATTACTAGAGGGTACACAGTGTGGCAAGAAATAAAATTTTGTGCCTTCAAGGAATCACACAAAAAAGCTATAGAATATATGATAGTTACACATTGAAAAGAAAACATTTATAATATTCATTTGTGAGCATGTATAACTCCATCTGAAAGGACTCAAAATTCACTCCGAAATTTATTTCATAAAGTGTTTGCTCTGAAATGAATTCCAATAATCTTTTTGTTGTTTTCATATAATATTTTTTCCTAATGCACTCTTTTCAGTGTAATCACACACCTCACCCAAGTGTTTCTGGGGTATTTCCTTCTTTACTCCACACATTAAGTAACTTGGAAATCCTGGGGGACATGTGGGCAAATACTTGATAAAAAATATTCTTTAACTTAATAAGGCGACTTTTATGTAAGATAATATATTTGGCTGGAAGATTATGTCATACTTTACAGATGGGAAGAAAATTAAATGGAGATTATTTGTGTGTTTTTAATTTTAGAGGAGCTTCGGAAAATGAACACTAAAGAGGTATGAATATTAAAGGCCAAACCAAGAAAAAAATCAATAAATAAAATAACAAAAAGCCTCTATTGGGTTCCTATCATATGCCAAATTCTAGAGATTTTATCACCTGAACACAGGTATTATAACTAGTTTTCAAACAGGAAAGAGAAGGGCACAACTTCCAAGTAATTGACCAAATTCTCCACCTACAAAAAGGCTCAGCGAGAATTTGAACCTTGGGCCAGGGCAGCACAGGAGCGTGTACCTGCCTTCTGTCACCACCTCTGAGCATGTCCCCAAGAAAGTTTCTTTGAGCTTCAAAGAAGCTCAGATTACTTTAAACTGCAAAGTAATCCTATGGAGTCGTCTTTTCCATTGTGCAGTGTTTTCCACTATGCAGTGTCAGAAATGTCCAGCGTTCGTGATATGGTACGTATTCAATAAATAGTTGTTGAACTGAGTATGTGTTTTGGAGAAATATTTTTAGCTACAATTTGAATACCTATCACCAGTATGTTATGATGATAGGGTAGCTATAATTTGTATCTCTGAAATTGTGTGTGTACACATATATACACACATACATATTTATCTTTAAAATGTTTTACTTTATCAGAAAAAATATCAATAGTCTACAGAATGCAAAGACCACACTACTTAGTTCATATAAATCATGACCGAATACTCAAAAAATGTAACAACTTTGATATTCAGATAGAATAAGTTCTAACAAATGTTTTTGCATTTTCAAACATGGTCACTACACTCTCAGAATACTCATGCATATCCAAAAAAATCTCTGGACTCAAAGTTAGCCTATGTTTGGAATGACAGATTATTCTCAGAGATAGCTCTTAACAACTCCTGCTCAATATATTGTGGTATTTTCACTCAGGGGTGTCAAACTCACTTTCACCAGGGGCCACACATCAGGCTTGTGGTTGCCTTCAAAGGGCCCAATGCAATTTCAACTCCTTAACAGTTAAGAAGTAGTTACATTTATACAGTCCTAAAATTATTTCATTTGGAGGCAACTGTGAGTCTGATGTGGCCTCCAGTGAAAATGAGTTTGACACTTCTGTTCTACACATTTCTGATGATTATTTAACTCTACCTTTTAAGGTTTGAGTTTTGTGGGGAGAAAAAAAAGCACATACTTCAGTTTAGTACTGATAGTAACCAGCATGCTATGTGAACAAGGTCTATTATCTACTTGATTTTTAATTACTTTTTCTTAAATATATATGTCCTGGGATTTTCCTTCCCTTCATTATACCTGCCAAACACTGAACTTTTAATTTCAGACTATTAATTACTATCCTATCCCCAGGTCATTTTCTATTCTCTGTTCCTGCAAGATTAATATCATTCTAAACATTTACTTTAGGTTTCCTTTTGTGTGTCCCTAGATGACTAACTTCACTTTACTCACACTGAAATTTGCCACAACAAAATTCAATTTCTCTTCTTAACAATATCCTTCTTAGTGCTAACAATGTTTCTTACTTTAGCACTAAATTTTATTGTCAGGAAGATTCTGCTGTAGAAATTCAATTGTCTGTAAATCTGAGCACCAGTAAAGCTGCTAAAATCATTGTGAGTCTTATTTAACCGTCTGGCACATAAATCAGATGGATTTGATTCAATTTCAGTGGGGTGGTTTCCTAGACCTTAGCTCTCCAGCACACACCGATATTAACTAACTGCCCATGCAAGTGTATATTATTCCCCTGAAGAGGCATAATTCATCCAATAGGCTCAGCCTATCTTTCTAAATGGCAATCATCAAGTAGCAGATCCCCAGCAATGCCATCCTGGGTCAGGGATGTAAAAGGAGACTGGGAATTTAAAGCTTTTCAATGTCATTACTTCATGCTATGACCGTGACATACCCCTTGCATACTAAGCCTTTCAGATTCTTGCTGCACAGCACCCCAGTCTGTCACTGGTTGCATGGAGAGGGATATTTTATGGCATTATGACAATTTGTTCTTGTTCACATGTGTTTGTATATACATTCAATCCATTGTGCACTTTTTAAATCTACCAGCGACTACATGTAATAAATATTTTTACCATCATTTTCATTTTAAGCTGCTAAATGTTGAGATTTAGTATCATAACAACTTTTCCATAGTAGAAATGTTAAGATAAGCCAGAACTAAAATTTTACCATGTACATATTGAGAATGACAGAGTATTCTGCCATCACACACGTGCGCATTTTCAGATCTCGGCTTTTGCCTGCACCATTCTGATTTTTCAAAAACATGTATTTTGAGCTAGCTAAAGGTTAGAGCCATCACAGCCAAAGCCCTCACCCAGCAGTGACGTGGGTGGGGTGACACAGCCGCTCTGTTGGGACACCCAGACTGACCCCTCCACGTCAATTTAAAAACTCCTTCCCGTGCCCTTCCCCAGAGGCAGCTGACGTTTATGTGGGCCTGCACCCTGTGCCCAACCACGGCCTAATTGTTGGCCTAAGTGAAATTCAGCTGCTGAACGCAAACGCACACAGTCCCATCTTGTTATTTTAATACAATGGAAAAGAAAGATTAATTCAATATCCACAAGCACATCCAAAGCAGCCATAAAAAAGCTAGTCAGTTGTATATGCATGGTTCGATGGAACACCAGAACTCAGGAATAAGCTCAGAGAGGTCAAAGACAATTTCCCTGAAAAGGTTATATTTAAGTTGATATCTAATGGGTGGCTGGAAAAAAAAAAGATGATCCCAGGAAGAGATTGTGCATGAAGATTAGAACATGCATGGCAAGGAAGAAGGACGAAGAGGTCAGTGTGCACGAAGTGAAAGAGTAAAGTTTGATGAGGCTGTTGAAGCCATGGGAAGCTGCTGAGGTGTTTTAAACCAGGGTGGGACACGATCAGATGTGGTGTTGAAAAGACGGCATCTCTGGAAACAGTGTGGAGAAAGAATTAGTGGACAGCCGTACACATGGATGGGAGGATGAAATGGACTATTCTGGGAGTCCAGGTGGAAGATGGTATTTCCCATGACTGTTTTGATCAAGTGAGGAGAAAAAGGAATAGTTTCAAAAGAAAGAGTTATGATTAATAAAGCTTAGTGCTGGTTTGATTATATGGAACAGGAGGATCACTTGGTTTTTTCGCTTGGTCAACTGAGGACGGCATCTCTTAATAAGATTAGCGACCTGTAAATGTAAAGACTGTGCAGGTGTGTGTGTGTTGGAGAGGCTACAGCGTGTGTAGTTCTGGGTGGAGAGTGGAACCCACAACCTGGCTTAGCAATGCTGAACTTGAGCTGTGTGTGGAGCAGGTGAACGTGAGTGTCAAGTCAAAAGAGGACCCTGGGCTGTGAGTGATTTTTTTAAATGATTTTTCTTTTATTGTTTATGTTATTACAGTTGTCCCCACGGCCTTTTCTTTCTTTGTCCACCTCCACCCAGCTTCACCCTCTCTCTAGACTGTGAGTGATTGGCAAATAATTGAAGAAAGTGGTTTGAATGACCTTATTTTGAGAGCAAGACCAGGGAAGAGGGCCTCAGCTAGAGCCATAGGAACTTCCAAAGCATGAAGGAAGGAAACAGCAGTGTGCTTGAGACAAAGGTTACCTAGTTTTAAATGTGGCTACATCCTGTTGCATTGTGGTATGCACTAATATAAGAATGAAATAACTAAGAAAATATCGTTTGATTTTTTTTCGCAAGAGAACATAATTACATGTTAATATAGCAACACATTATTACCTTAATTTCATTATCAGAGATTAAATCATGCCACTTAAACACAGCGAGATAATTTAAAATATTAACAAGAACTGTCTTACAACTCAGGGCATAATGATCTACCTCAAAAAGTTAGTTGATTCTGTTATAAAAATGGATGTGGTTTCATTATCTCTGGCCTATTCTATGGTTACATTTTAAACTCGGCTTCATATTGTGTGGCATTTCACTGTTGATCTAGAAAAGGATTTTATTTTTGGGTGTGCAAAACATACGTTAAACTTAAAGAGCATTTATAAAGGGATATTTTTGTCAAATGATGATGGGAGGGCTATTTTTAATTAAAAGTAAGGTGAATTATATAATAGTTATGTTTCAATTAAATATCTTTCAAGTGGTGTGCATTTGTGTGCCTGTGTGTAACCTTATTCATACCAAATTGTCAAAGAAATAAACAAAGATACATTTATGTTTATGGACCATCCTGAGTTGATAAATAATATACTTGGCTATTAATAGAGAAAAATGTCTTAGAAAAACCCAGGCAACATATACATCTAATCAGATGACCCAGAATAGATTTGACTTACAAAATGCACTTGGAAAGACACTATATCAGAGTTGCTGCCTTCAATAAAAATATTCTTGTTGAAATGTCAAGTAAAATGATTATCTTTAAAAAATGGACTTTTGAATGCCCATGAACATAAAATTTTCAATGATATTCTTGTAGAGAGAGAGGAAAGAAGTCCACATAATACAAACTCTAAGCATTTTAAAAGGTGTCTTAAACAGCCAATAATCTTTTTATAAAATTAAGTGTGGCAGTATACCTTCATAATAATCTAGGTTTTCAAATAGAAAATAAATAATAGAAATGGTAAGTGATGATTCTATTTAGTTTTTGATATCAAGGTTCAAAGAAGTCTATAAGTCAACTTCTTACTTAGTAGTTCATTGTGGGTTTTATTATATTTCCATAGAATTCACTCTTCAAAACTGAGCACTAAAAAGGCAGCCAGCACAACAAAACCAAAAGAGCTAATCAATTTTTATCCCAGTTATCTTTTATACACATTAATTTCTGTGTTAAATCTCTAAAAATGCTATTTTTTTCTGTTCAAACTCTGTCATATAGATAAATAAAAACTAACAGCAAGAAAAGGAGAAGCCAAGTGCTACATTTGACTGCAGGTGAATGAGGGGACCACCAACAGTGTAAAATCAATGATGCTCAAATTCAATCTTGTCAAAATATGTCCGTGGAATAAAAAAGTATTATACTTCTCTTCTTTTGACAAATGGATCAATGGAATGGTAGAATAGACAGATGTGCAGATTCCCAGCTGGAATGAGATATAAATTCTATATTTTTTCCAGAAGGGTCATAACAGAACAAACTTTCACACTTTGGACTCTGTTTTTCCCCATGTTTTGTAGTCTTGTGTCTCTTTCTTATTATATGTTTGCTGTTGCAAAGGTGAATTTTGGACCTCAATACCATCTGCTCGCAGGATACTGAGAACCTGCTATTTACTCACTGGTTTATGCTGCTGGATGGTGGGGACAATATCATTTAGATACTAAATGTGATGAGAGAGACATTTAATAGTAGCACGTTTCCTAAATTCTCATTCATCATCCCCAGAGAGCATATTCAATAAATACTTCTTTAAAAAGAAGTAAAAATTTTTTTACTTTAATCCTACTCAATGAATACTTTTTTCTGCTTTAATCTTACCAAAACATTCACCCATTTGATATGACTGATATTTCTTGTGTGTTTTTTAAAGATTTTATTTATTCCTTTTTAGGGAGAAAGAGGGGAAAGAAAGGAGAACAAGCGGAAGAGAAACATTGATGTATGAGAGACACATTGCTTGGTTGCCTCTTGCACACTCCCAACTGGGGACCTGGCCTGCAACCCTGGCATGTACCCTGACTGGGAGTTGAACCAATGACCTTTTGGTTTGAAGATTGGTGCTCAGTACACTGAGCCACACCAGCCGGGGCTGATATTTCTTGTGTCTTGATAGCTCTAATGTGTAGGTGGCGAACACAAGGCCCGAGGGCTGAATCCGGCCCTCCACCTTATTGCTACCTGGAAGCAGTGCTAAACTCCTTGCCCTTTAGTTAAGAAGTCGTTACATTCATATAGTCCTAAAGTTACATCCGGCCTTTTATAGCCACTGTGAGGCCAATGTGGCCTCCAGTGAAAATGAATTTGACACCCCTGCTTGAATGGATAGGTGAGTCTTATACAAAACACAACAAACTGCGTTCAATTACTCTTTAAGTTTTGCTTTTCCTCCAGATCTACACAAATTCTGAAACTCTCCTACAAGATCTAGCCTTCTAAGCACATTGCTGCTTCTGCGTGAGGTTCTCTCTCTACCGAGCTGATCGATTTACTGTCTCCAGTTTTTTAAAATAAGATAAGGTGTCAAACATCTTGCCCATCCTGGTTCCTTCTCTCCAACCAACATTTAAAGTGGGAACTGAATCTCGGTTACATTCAACGGGTGCAATGCAAGTGGCACAGACATGGCAGGAACCCTCATTTCTCTCAACCTGAGTTTGGGTTCCGATTTCACTGTGCAGTCAATGACCCCATTGGCTTTGCTGGCCACCCTGTAATTCTGTTGCTTTTTCTAAGCCAATGGTCAAGACTCAGAACAGCTGAATCTCCTACATAGGGATTTATATCAGAGCTTTTCCATGTGGAGACATTTTTTAGACATGAGATCAGAGGTTATTTTCATTTATAAGAAACTCCGTATGTTTGTTAGTTTTGGCCCACCATGTCAGCTTTCCCTCCTCTCAATCGCTAAATAGCCAATAAATATTCTCAAGTCTTTATTTTTACTTGATAACAACGTTGCACAGAACCTAGAACCTAATCTGTTATCTATATTATCACTTCTTAGCATAAGAAGAAACAATAGATTCTGAGCCTGGTACAGAAAGTTACAAGCCTAAAACCCCTTGTCATATTAAGAAAAATGGAAACGATCCACAGCTAATACCCACAACTGGTAAAAATAATTTAAGCATGAATAGGCATAATTGAAGTTGAAAAAATAAGACAGATGTTTAAATTTATAAATCCATAATAATACCTTACTGGTCACATTTGAAAAATGCTTGCAGACAAACTCTCCACTTTAAAGTTAAAAATAAAGGGAAAAAATGTGGCTCCACCTCTGAATTAACTTTCATTTACCTGCTTCAGAAAATAAAATGCTTGTGAAGGTAAGTCTCTTCGTGGAATTATTTTAGGGGACAGGTGGTGAGACAGTGACAGAACCGGGATGTCATCATTACAGGTCTTCGTGGTTTGGGATTCTCTGTCATGCGCACAGGGAACTGCCACTCTCTAAAGAGAGACCAGACATTTTCTGTCATCATCTAGGGGACTAGATATTACCAATAAAGTAGTTTTTAAGAAGATCAAAAGTAACTATGACATGGCATCCAGACCTCCCTACCACTCTATTAGAAATCTTAGATGTGGAATACGATCGGCAACATCTATACTGCAGAGAATTCTAGAAAACAAGCAATGCAGTCTCCTCCACAACACACAGGGAGGGAGAGGCTGACTGAGAGGAGCTTCTAGATTAAATGAGACCAAGCCCTTATTATATGAAATGTTAAAGGGACTTATCTAAGAAAAAGAAGGTAAAAAATATGAACAGTGAAAGGACAGCCAACTCACAGTTATTAACAACCACACCTAAAACAAAAGCAAACCAAGAGGACAGCTAGATCAGGAGCGGAACCATAGAAATGAAGAACACATGGAGGGTTAGCAATAGGGGAGTGGGAGGGGGCGAAGAGGGGAGAAGGTACAGAAAATAGCATAGACAGTAGGTAGAAAATAGATAGGGGGGAGGGCAAGAGTAGTATGGAAAATACAGAATCGCAAGAACTTGAGACATGTGGACATAAACTAAAGAGGGAAATGGTGAGGGAGGGGGTGTGCAGGGTGGAGGGGAATGAAGGGGGGAAATAGGACAACTGTAATGGACAATCAATAAAATATATTTTAAAAAAAGAAGCATCACAGCCAATCAATCACAAGACCAAGAACTCAGATCTTGACTAACGCAAAGAGAAATCACTAATGTTTGAAAAAGAAGTTTTTCAGACAAATGAATACTGACTTGATGGTATAAAACATCATTATTAAAACTTCAGGGTACAATTGCAATACTGTGGTTATTTTTTGTAGAGTTCTTTATTTTTGAAAGGTATGTATGAAATGAATACGATAGATAATGTCAAGGATTTGCTTCAAAGCAGAATATATCTTGAAATGATAATTATATAAACTGGGTTATGAGTACATAATAGTTTATTATGGTATTCTTTCAATTTTTGTATGTGCCCAAATTTTTGTAATAAAGTATTAATATATATTTAAAATGTTATTTTCATTATGTTTTGAGACTACAAAGGGTCAAAGTGGCAAACTTTCACAGGAACAGACTTAAGGCAGAGGGTGATTATTTATAAAGAGTATGAAAATCACCTGAAAATGTTTAGTCTCCTGCGTATGGAGCAGTTATCATGGAAACACATTTTACTTACACACTGAGCCAGGGTGGGAGTGGCAGAAAACTTAACTGGTCAAAGCTCATTTTGCAGAGGAGGGAGTGTAATTGCTGTACTATATCAGTGTTTAATTGGAGTGATACTGGCAAACAGGATAAAAGGTACAATTCAGCTGGAAAGAATAGAATATTTATACAATTAGGAGCAGAGAAAGCAAATTTGGTGATGTTATCCGGCTGAGCCCTCTTGGATTTCGGGTGTTGTCTCCCCCACAGCCGGTCTCTCCATAACTCCAAGCCCATGCTTTGTTTATCCACACATTCATATGCGGATAAACTGGGAGGAACAACTGGGGAGTGAGACAGACCACACAACCCGGGGACCCAGCACAAGGAAATAAAGCCTGGCATTCTGTGTGTGGGGGCACCCAGTGGTCCCACAGCAAACTCACATGGCCGCTTCTGGAGACTTTAATTTCTTGAGTTTAAATCAAAGCAACACTTGGCAAGACTCCACACAGACTGATAATATTAACTTTTGATCTAGCTAATTAATAAACAAAATTATTACTCATGTCTTTTGTCTAAGAGCGCTTTGGACCAATAATGTTTGGAAACGTCTGTCTTCATCTCAGTTAAGGGTCCTCTGCTCAATGTCCAAAAGTATTTCAATATTTATATAATTTCAGCTTGTTTTTGTCTCTCCCATGACTGCTTCAATCCCCAGTATACACTTAGTAGCTAAGAGAGCAATATGCAAAATAGGCCTGACACTTAGTTATTTACTTCTTTCATCTACTGACTAAATTAATGAATTGGTTAAATGAACACCTGACTACTTAGTGAAGAAATCTAAAGCAATGAAGGACAATTTTTAAAAATCACAGTGAGTGTCTCGCTCCGGAAAGAGAGGTGAAAAACTAAAGGAAAAATTTTTATTACTTACACTTCTGGCGGAAATGAAGGTGTAGGTAGACACACTGTGCCTCCTCCCACAACCAAAAGAAGGACAACGACAAATTTAAAAACAAAAAACAACCAGAACTGCCAGAAAGTTGAGCTGTATGGAAGGCTGACAACCAAGGAGTTAAAGAAAAAGCACTCATCCAGACCCGTAGGAGGCAGGGAGATGAGCAGCCTAGTGGAGAGAACTCACTGCAAGGCAGTGGCTGGAGGACCAGGTGGTCCCACATTCGCCTGTGGATAAACTGGGAGGAACACCTGGGGAGCGAGACAGACCGAACAACACGGGGTCCCAGCACAAGGAAATAAAGCCTCAAACCTCTGATTGAAAACACCTGTGGGGGTTGAGAAGGCAGGATAAACTCCCAGCCTCACAGGAGAATTCCTTGGACAGACCCACAGGGTCCCAGAAAGTACACCAGCACACCACCCAGGAATCAGCACCAGAAGGTCCAGATTCGATTGTGAGTAGTGGGGAAAGTGACTGAAAGAGCAGAAAGCGGAGCAAGTGGCACTATTTCCTCTCGGACCCCTCCCCTGCACACAGCGTCACAGCCCACCTCCATGGATTGCCCTGCCCTAGTGAACACCTAAGGCTCTGCTTCTTACTTACCTAGCAGGCTCACTGAAACAACAACAACAAAAAGATTACAACCGATACCACAGAGATACAAAGGATTGTAAGAAATTACTATGAAGAACTGTATGCCAAGAAATGTGAAAACCTAGGTGAAATAGACAAATTTCTAGAAAAATATAATCTTCCAAAACTCAATAAAGAACAAGCAGAAAGCCTGAACAGACCAGTAACAGCAGATGAAGTTGAAGCAGTAATTTAAAAACTCCTGACACACAAAAGCCCTAGACCAGATGATTTCATAGGAGAATCCTACAAAGCATTTAAAGAAGACCTAACCCCTATTCTTCACAGACTGTTTCAAAAACTCCAAAGTGATGGAAGACTCCCAAACTCTTTTTATGAAGCCAGTATCATCCTAATCCCAAAACCAGGTAAGGACACAACAAAGAAAGAAAACTTCAGGCCAATATCACTGATGAACATAGATGCTAAAATCCTCAACGAAAAATTGGCAAACCACATCCACCAATACATTAAAAAGATCATACACCATGACCAAGTGGGATTCATCCCAGGGATGCAAGGATGGTACTATATTCACAAATCAGTAAATGTTTTAGGGATAAAAATATTTATTGATTGCTCTTACCTGGAAATTTGAAATCAGCAAAAATGTTGCCCTTCTCACCAGTAAGCCTGAAGTCATTTCACTAAAACAATAAATTCACCCAAGACAACTTTGCCTAAAATACAATCCTGTTTAAATGTTTTTTTAGAAATAATTGTATACTATACATTTAATTGAATATTTTGTGTGTTTTCAAAAAGTAGAGTATTTTTTAAACCTTTTGTCTAAGAAGGAAGTTAAAAATTGAGGTTCTGATCACAGTTTTATTTATTTCTCTTCATAACAATGACCATACCTTTCACTCTTTTGCACTGAAAATCCATTTCTTTAAAACAGTGATTATGCCCTGGCTGGGGTAGCTCAGTGGATTGAGCATGGGCCTGTGAGGCAAAAGGTCACCGGTTTGATTCCCAGTCAGGGCACATGCCTGGGTTGTGGGCCAGGTGCCTGGTAGGGGACACATGACAGGCAACCACACATTGATGTTTCTCTCCCACTTTTTCTCCTTTCCATCTGCTCTCTCTAAAAATAAATAAAATATATAAAAAAGCAGTGATTACATATTCTGTGATTCCGTAATGTGCTGCCCAGATTACCAGTCAGAAGCAGAAGATTTGTAGCCTCATCAGAGAGTGCGGCCACCAGACTGTCTGGGACACTCAAGTCCTACTCAGCTGACACCTGCCTCACATGAGCCAATGTCATTTCCTTACCTGGTCCACATCCCCAAACTGGTAATGCTCACGCAACATAGACCTGCCAGACTCGCCCCAACTTCAGACCTCTCTGAGGTTTTATCTCAACACGAACTCTCCTGTTGGGTCAGCTGAGGTTAATGGAAATGCTTCACAGATCAACTTCTCTGTTTGACCAATCCTGGTCCTTCCCCTCCCCTCCTGTCCCTCACGTGGTGACCCAAAGAGCACCCCCAATCAGCCTTCTCCACAACCAAAACATCTGTTTCTGAGGGAACCTGACCTCTGCCAATAAAGAAACATCTCTTCCAATTTTCTGTTTCTGTACAAAAATGAAGAATCAATTTCAGGAAAAAAAAATAAGAAAACTTGGAAAAAAGAAAACCACGAAATGCACTTCAATTCTAGTTCAAAGTCCATTTCAATAATAAAGCTATTTTACAGCATTTCAATTAGAAATGAAAGCATGAATAAGTTATAATGGCAATTACTGTATTATATTTGGCATCTGTTCAATTTTTATCACTCACTTTGGTCACAGATGTGACAAAACTGATTTACAAGGTACGTTTTATCAAATGGAACCAACATCCCCATGAGTACAGATACTAACTTGTTTAGTGTTAGTTACAGGGACCTAAAACCAACAAATGAGTTTTCAACGAAATGGAGGTTTATTTTTCCTCATTTATATGTCCAATAGCACAAGCTGCTTCTGTTTTCATCCCTTTACGGTCTTTAATATTAAATTCATGGTGATACTGTGACTGCAAGAGTACCGGCCATCACATACGTGCTTCTAATAGGAATTAAAATGAAGAGGAAAGAACAAGAGAATAATAACTGCTTATATCTCTTTTCCTACCTTTTATCTGAGATGGAGACCAGTAAAGGGAGTCTTTTTATTGGACCTGTGTATGCTTCTGCTTCCAATATTACAGTCAATCTAAGAAATGTGAATTGGTATTGAATAGAAGATTAGTAATCTCCGCTACAGAAGAAAGTCTTGAATCAAAAGGCACACAATTATCCCAAACTCTCTGCACTTGAGTCGTGTTCTTCAATTGTTTCCCACAAATGAATAAAGTCAATTCTGGTAGTTTTTGCGAGTACTCCCTCCTCAGTAAGAGAGCTGCAAGAAATCTAAATTCTATTTTAAGTGTTATTAACAAACATCCCTGTCAAAACGTATTGACAAGTAATTCTAGACATCTATAGATAACCACCTGCAATAAAATTGACAAGTCTTCACAAGCATATTTTCCTTTGTCTTTCAATCACCCTTTCTAGATGGATATGTTGACAAATTACATGCTTAGCAGCCTAGGAGTTTGCAATCACATAATCTTAAACATATTTTTTAAAAAAAAACTATTCGCATTTGGGTGCCTTCAAACATTTACCCAAGAAAGCAAACCTGTAAATAAACTCAATTGTGCAAAGTTGTTCTTTGGGTATTTCATTTTGAAGGGAGGGGAAGTGATATTTCTCAATAAAAAGGCTTCAAGACTATTTCTGTGCAAATCCACCAAATTTTCTGAGTGCTAGAGCAGAACCTTGTTTTATTCCTGTCATATTAATTTAAAAAAAACTTTTAAAAAGAGGATGAGTCAAGGCTGTAACTCTCATAATGACAAAGATTTTTATCATGTTAGAATTTCTGGAATGACCCCCCCCCCAAAAAAAAATCAAAACCAGCAGGGCTTGCCAATGTAGAAATTAGAGTCACCGTGTTGTATGCAGCTTCTTGACTGAAAGAGCAGAGCTGGACGTGTTGCCAGGGGTTGTGTGTGTTTACTCACATTCTAACTCGAACATTTCTTTTTTTAGACAGAACTATGGAGCTATGATTGGAAAAGGGACTTTGTAAACTTTCAAAGGCACTTAACAGATTTTCTTCAAGCCTCAGCAATCTACTCACACATTAGCAATTCTCTTCTTTAATGGAATTAGTATGCACATCACAGAAGAAACGCAGAATCCGATAGCCTGCTTTGAGGCTATCAGGAGGAAAGGCGGTGTTTGCTTTCTCCAAAAAATTATTCGGCTTTATTAGTGACAATAATAAATCCCCACACAATCTAAATAAAGCTTGGCAAACCCACTGTGTGACCACTTGTCAAAAGAAACATTGTAAACATTTAAAGGGGTTCCCGTCCTCTGAAAGGAAGATCTGATACCTGCGCTAGCTTTGGTCTTTAGAACGGAGACTAAGTGTTTAGTAAACATGGATGTACAATAATTGTATGCACTTAGGGATGAGTTATAAAGGGAAGGCAGTATTTCCTATCTAATCATGTACTGCCGGGAAATAGCATAGTTGCATTTTCTGCAAAATAACTCATTTTAAAATATTAAAAGACATTTCAGTATTTCTAGACCAGATAATGTAATTTGGTAGCAGGCATGGCTTCGATTTTCTTTCCTTGCTTTAAGGCTTAAATCAACTCTACCATTTTCAAGGCACATGTTCAATTTAGTTATCTGTTTCCTGAACAGATGCTTATGTGGTTTTATCTACTGCAAGTTATTGATAAACTATTTATCAAAATACTGTCATCAAATTTTCAAATACCTTTCTAGTTGTTTTAATTCAATGAAATGCTGAAGGTTTAAGGGGGAACAGATCTGAGACAACACCAACATTTTGTTCTTTCCTGCCCGTATTTTCTCAGATCTCTGTGACAACTGGGTCCCTAAACCTAATTAGAGGGTTCCATTCAAAAGGATTGTAAAAATCACTTTTCAAAAGTTGATTTATTAACTTGAGGTACTTTTGAGGTATGATTAAATTTAAGCTACTTTGAATAGGGTCATTTTGTTTTCCAGTACCTATGCATTGTCACATCCCTTCAAATTAAAGACAGAATTATCAGCAGATTATCTGATTTTGGCTTATTTTTGTCATGTCTTGAAGATGTTCATTTGTATGGGGAGGTCATATAAAGATAACAATACATAGAATGGTTTATATACAGACATATTTACATGTCTATGTAAAGACAATGTGAGTTCTAATTTTAATTTTATAATCCATTTAATGTTTAACTTGTGGCCCAACTCGTGGCAACTCATCACGACACTGCAATCAGCTGGCTGACTGCCACAGTGAAAGCCAAGCCCAGGAGACAGGTGTTGGTGAGAAGGAAACAGGTTTGTTGGGACGCCCGCCACCTGAGAAGATGGGGAACTTCCAAATCTATCTTAATATCTCAGTGGAAGTGGAGGTTTTTCATAAGGAAGGTGAAGGAAAGCAGAACAGAGATACAGGGGAAGACAGTGTCTCTGCTGGTCTCAATATGGATTTTCCTGGTCAGTGTCCTTGAGTTGGCCTTCTGTTAAATTCCTGGGCCTTGGGGCCTTGAGGGCAGATGGCTCCTTAGATTCAGTCAGGAACTGAACCTGCCGATTCTAGTAAAGTATACTGAAACACTTTTAACACGCAAGCTCTAGTTTTGAGAGAAAAATTAGGTTACAATAATAAACTGGGTTTGATATGTACTAAGATTAATATGGGTGGCTTTATATAAGTATAGCATATTCATTCCCTGTCACAATACTGATAGTATGCTTTATATAAGTATAGCATATTCATTCCCTGTCACAATACTGATAGTATGCTTTATATAAGTATAGCATATTCATTCCCTGTTACAATACTGATAGTATGCTAGTAACCAGCCAAATAAGTGTTTGCGGTCATATTATTATCAGTGAGCAATTTGCTTTGCAGCCGGTGCGCTGTAAGACTTTAAAACATGCTACACCTGACCACATAGTTAAGGGCACTACTGACCTCGTTTCCTCCAAATTGTCTACTAAAAAAATGACTACAGCCAACAAAACAACAGCTTCCCTGTGTGAATGGATCAAAATTATACTTACTTTTTTGTCAAATCAGCAAAAAACATATGTCTTGGTGAGCCACAGAACCTTAGTCCTTAATCTATTCCATGTAATGAAAAATGTTGAAAATTGCTGGTATAAGTAAAAGGAATGTTGAACTTGTTCTAAATAGTAATTAATATCCTCAAATGAATCCTCGTTATTGACAAATGATAATTATTAACACATACATTAAATATATCACTTCTATTCATAACAATTATTAATAAAAATGGTTCTATCAACATACTCAATTTAAAAATGAAAGCTTTCTTTTCAGCAAAGAGATGATAATTATTCATACTTAAGATAGGAACTAGTAATATTCAACTCTTCTTATCACACACATACACCAATAGTATATTTCAATTAATTAAAAACTTTTAGATGAATCTCCTTGAAAAATAACCGAAAAGAAATTGTTTCAGGGGTTGTGTAAACTGGTACGTTTTGAAAAGCAATATGTCAGTCCATGATGAGGACCTTACAAATGATCACAGTTTGATCACAGGACTCTAACGTATACGCTCAGGAGACAACAAATTACAGAGTAAAGATAAGAAGGAGAAGATGGTGAACAAATGTGTTAAATAGAATTCTTCCACCATTAAAAACAGAGTCCCCCGCAGTGGTGTGGCGTCCTGGTTTGTGTTCCCTGGGAAGCAAGGGCTAACACAGCTGCGGCTAGCTGATTTGGAAAGCGATCCTAAGAAACAAGGAAGAAGGAATTGAAAGAGCAAGAAGGGGAAAGAGAAAACACCAGTTATGTGGGGGCTGCAGGCCTGGGTACTGCTTTGAGAGACTGGCTTCAGGTCTTGCTGTTATCCACCTGAAAAAATCATGACAAATCAGCATCATTCCTGCCCCTACGAAAGAAGTAAGTTTGGTACATTCATTCACTAACCTCTGAAGCCCAATAGATGAAGTTTTTGCTTGGTATTTTAAGCCCTCCCACTTCTGGGGGGCCCCAAATTTCTATAGCTCTGGGGAGAAGAGGTGGAACATTCGAGAGCAGTGTCAGAGCCTCGAAGTTGATGCTGCTGGGTTAGCAGGGACACGTCACTGTAGCAGCAGCTGAAATTAGGAATGGACTAAGAACTGCAGACCTGGGCAATATACACGGCTAACACCTGACCCCTTGTTACAGTCAAAACAGCTCATATCCACCTTAAGTGCAGTCAGTATGGTGCCTTGTTACAGTCTGAAAAGACATAAGACAAAGGAATAGAGAAATATGCTAGAATGCCCAGAGCCTGTAACTGGTCTTGAGCCCAAAATGGATGGTTTTGTCAGCTTCCTCCACCACTGGTACTGTTTGCATCAGCCTCGGGCATTTTTCCAACTTCCCTAGGTTGCAGGTTTTAATTCCTGAAGAAATTAAGCCCTTAGTTCTTGTTCTGGTTCCACCTATGGTGGCTGAAATTGTCATTCCAATGTTTTCACTACACATGGAAGCAACACGAGACACCCCAGTGAATATCTCAGTGACATACTCTCATGTGCCTGCTAGCTGCACGTGATATTCCAGATAGATTACCCTCTCCAGTACATAAATTGTCCTTTTCTGCTAAGTACCATAAAACAACACCATATATCATCGGCGTTTTGATTTACAAGCACGATCTTGAAGCACAGTACTCCGACTCCTTAGGGTATTACTCCAAACTGGCACTTCAGCTAAACGTTGAGTGGTCACTTTCTGAGGTGACATATGTAGGGTTTCGCCGCTGTAAGCTGCTAAGATCACGAAGTCAGGAAGTTGGTTTTTTTTTTTTTTTTATCACAGTCTATCTTGATGTGATGTTACACCAGTTCACATGAGAACTTTTCGCAGTATGCTTCTGTTTCTCCCCTCCCAGAATTCATACTCTTATCGCCACACTGCATGAAATAATTACACGTGTAATACACCCCACTCTCCTCATTTTATGGCACACAATGCAATATACAGATGATGACCTGTACACTGGAAACCTATGAAATCTTATTAACCGGCATCACCCTAATACATTTAATTTTTAAAACTTGTGAATTTATATTTATAAAAGATATGAAATTTAAAAAACATTTGCCCATTTAGTTACCTTTTCTAGTGCTCCTTTTATACATACTCCCAGATATCAATCTGGTTTTATTGTTTTCTGCCTGAAGGACTTCCCTTAATGTTTTTTATAGTGTGGGTCTGCTGGTGATGATTACTTTTAGTTCTTGTATGTGTGAAGGTCTCTACTTCTCTTTGTTTTATCAAAGATTTTTCACTGGGTATAGAATAAAAGTTTGACAATTTTGTTCCCTTCAGTGCTTTAAATGTGTGTCATTGTCATCTTGTTACACTATTTTCAATGAGACATCTGCTTTCATCCATATCTTTGTTCTGTTCTATATAATGTGTTCTTTTTCTTTGGCTGCTTTGAACATTTTCTTTTTGTCAGTGCTTTTAATCAATTTGGTTATAATGTGATAGCATATTTCTCTTATGTTTCTTATGCTTGAAGTTTGTTCAGCCTCATGGATCTGTTGTTTTATGATTTTTATCAAATTGGAAAGATTTTAGTCTTTATTTCTGCAAACACTTTTTGCTGTCTCCTCCAGCTTCCCTTGCTCCCCTCCTTCAGGAAACACAAGAGACGGAACAATTGTATTTTGATGCAAACCATGAGCTTCGAAATATACCTCTCCCACCACAGGCAAAAATTAACTCAAAATTAAATAGAATTAAATATAGAATTCTATTAAATATAGTATTATGGAATTAGATATAAAGTTAAACTGTACAATTTCTAGTGAAAAAGAGGAGAAAATGCTTAAAATATTATGTTAGCAAAGAGTTTTTAGATATACCTGCAATATCTCAATTCTTAAAATAATTTTATAAACTGGACTTTATCAAATTTCAAAATTTCAGTTTTTAATGACACTATCAAAAAAAGAGTGGTTTTCCACAGGGTAGGAGAAAATCTTTGCAAATTATTTTGTACTTGCAAAGCAGGTGTATTTAGAAAAATGTAAGGAAACTCTCAAAATTCAATGTATGGAACAACTCAATAAAAGACAAAGCATTTGAACAGAAAAGAAAATATATAGATAATGAATAAGCATATTAAAAATGTTGAACATCACTAGTCCTTAGGAAAATGTAAATTAAATTTACAGTGAGATACCATTCCACATCTATTAGGTGACTACAATTAAAAACAAAAACAAAACAAAATTCTCTCACTATATCAGATGTTGGTGAGAATGTGGATGAACTAGAAGTCTTTTATCTTGCTGGTTTAAATATAAAATGGCACAACCACTTTGGAAAACAGCTTAACATTTCCTTAAAATATTAAACACATCTATATCACATGCTCTACTCACTTCATTCCTAGGTATTATTTACCCAGAGTAAAAAGAAACCAAATATCCATAAAAAGTTCATACATGAATTTTATAGCAGCTATATATGTAGTGACCCCAACTGGAAACACCAATTTCTCTCAACAGAAAAACGGATAAACAAGTCATGCTACAGTCATACAATAGAAGGCAACCCAGCAAAAAAAGTGCATGAACTATGGACAAATACAATGGCATGGATGAAATCAAATAATTATACTGCATTCGAAACTTCACACAACAAAGTACATATTCTATTATTTCACTTATTTAAAACTCCAAAACAAGATAAATCTATAATGAGAGAAGGCGCACGGACAGCAGCAAGGGGAAGGGGGGGAGGAGAGGTGTCAGAGGGAGAGTATTTGAGAGAAATCTGAGGACTTACTGGGGGGGGGGCAAAGGATAAGTTTAGTCGATTGATTGTGGTGATTGATTCAAGAATGTGAATCAATCTTCAAATTTATCAAATTGTAAACTTTAAGCATTCTGTGTATTGTATATCAACTAGGACTTAATTAAAGTCAATTTAAAAATACATAGAATGTTCTAAGTTATTTGCAAAGTGAAAATAGATATATTGAAAAAATTTCTAGGTCATTTTTATTTATTTATTTTAAAGATTGTATTTATTTATTTTTAGACATAGGAGAAGAAAGGGAGAGACTCATCAGTGTGCCAGAGATAAATGATCATTGCCCCCCTGGGGACCTGGCCTGCAACCCAGGCACGTGCCCTGACTGGGAATCGAACTGGTGACCTTTCTGTTTTCAGGTCTGCGCTCAATCCACTGAGCCACAACACCCAGGGCTCTAGGTCATTTATAAAATTCAAATTTGTATATTATGTGTTCCTTGAAAAATCCATACAATTATCTATTTTACTGAACTATTTTCAAATAGAAATTCTTTGAAGTCAGGACACAAGTTACATATTCTATGTTGTTTTTCTTGTTGCCTTCATTGCTAATTATATCATGGGTCTGAAACCAGAATACATAGATTTGCTGATCTTTCTAACATCAGATTTTCATTTCAGGTACCTCAAGAGATGATCCCAAAATTATGCTCTTCCTATTGTCCCAACACTATGTGTTTCTCCTTAACGTCGGTTCTGTCTTGTAACTATTCTTTATACCTGTTCTGAATTTATACCTAGTTTGTTCCAGTAAGGGGATTGAAATATGAAACTTTTATCTTTAACACTACAGGTACTTAACAGTAGTGCTTAACATATGGTAAATATTATAAAATATTTGCTGATAGGCTGATTCAATATATACAGATATATAAATTTATACATTTAGATGTATCTCCTACTGTATGTATCATTTTATCAAGCAAAATAAATATTGGGTCATTCAATTATTGAACAACTGTTCTTGGGGTTTCTGCTGTCAGCCAGTCCATGAAGTACTCTATAGAGATTCAAAGATAAATTGAACAAATATCCTGGTCTTTTGGGGTTACTCACTCAATGTCCTATGACAGTTTTCAACATAACTTGACAATATATATTTTCAAACATAGTATAATTTTGCTGTACACATTATTATGTTTTACTGAGCAGGTGGTTATCCATTATGTATAATCTCATAGGTATCACTAGAAGTCATGTTCTGTTGAGGCAAAGAGAGTTTTTTCTGTACAATTAATGACTTCTGTGAGTAGGACTAATGGAAGATAACCATTAGTTTCCCAGACATACAATATTTCAAAGCTTGCTGTGTAACAGAAGAAATATGCCTCCTGAAAAAAAAATATAAAGACAAATAACAGAACCCGAATAAGGGCATCATTATTTTAACATGCTAACTCATTTATTTAGATATACAACATTAGAAGCATTAATTTCAAACCACTTCTATGCCTATGTTCAAGCAAACTTTCTGGACAAAATCTCCATAATTGCCGATGCCACATTCTCAGGAGAATTTATTTCACTCTAGCTCTGGCTCTAATTACAGCAAAACAGAAGTAAAAAATGGTTTGGAATGGCTCAGAAATGTCTGGCCTAGTTACCTGGGAGGCACCCAAGGTTTGCTTACCAACAGGAGGTTTTTGACAGCTTCTCAATTGCCTGCAGCAGCCTCAGTGGTGACTTTCACTCTATTATAACCCTAAAGGACTACAATTGTTGTTCCAGTAAATTTAAGGGAGACAACTTTGCACTTTTTTTTTCTAATGGGAATTATTTACCATATATATGATTGGCTACTTTTAAAATAGGAGTCATATGTTAAATAAATATGTACATATATGGTGTTTCATCAGTAGAAATTATACAAATAACTGTATTATCACCTGTAGCCAATGCTGGTAAGTTGTAAGCACGATTTAATATTTTATCATTGATTATCAGTTTGTGCTGCTCTCTATGTCTTATGTACCTAAAACAAGACACAGCTAGATCTGAAACTATAAGTTTCTCTAGCATGTACCCAACATGTCATCATGAAAAGTGACTTAGAAACAGACCGATGACAAAGTTCTCAGATATATATGTATGTATGTGTGTGTGTATATCTATATCTATATCTATATATTAGCATTTTGTGTGATAACAAAATTTTTTTGTATCTACTTGGTCCAATATGGTAGCTACTTGCCTCATATAATTGCTTGAAAAGTAGCTGGGATTACCAAAGATATACATTTTTATTTAATTTTATTTACATTTAAGTTTAAAAGATTTTATTTACTTATCTTTAGATGGGGAGGGAAGGAGAGAGGGAGAGAAATATCAATGTATGGTTGCCTCTGCTGTGTCCCCTAGCCGGGAACTGGCCTGCAACCCAGGCATGTGCCCTGAGTGGGAATTGAACCGCAATCACCTGGTTTGCAGGCCTGGGCTCAATCCACTGAGCTACACCAGCCAGGGCTTATTTTATTTACATTTAAGTTTAAATAGTCATATGTAGCTAATAGCTACCTAAGAAATTCTAAGGCAATGGACCACAGTTTTTTTAGATACATTAAAAATAATACAAATTACGTGACATGGGGTATAAATATTGGGAATATTATAAATACCGGGGATATTATAAATACTGGAAATATTTATAAATATTGGAAATTTAAAACAAAGCTGTTCTACCCTGGCTGGTGTAGCTCAGTGGATTGAGCATGGGCCTGCGAACCACATGATCGCGGTTCGATTCCCAGTCAGGGCACATGCCTGGGTTGCAGGCCAGTTCCCAGCAGGGAACTCATGAGAGGCAACCATACATTGATATTTCTCTCTTTTCCTTCCTCTCTAAAGATAAATTTAAAAAAATAAAAAATAAATAAATAAAACAAAGTTGTTAAACTACTGTTTAGAAGTTCTCCAATGCTAAATATTGAGATTTGAAATCAACTATTACACACTTAAAGAACAACAAAAGAATCTTTTATCATCACAAATTTTTAACTGTCTTTTTTCTCCATGAACTCATATTTTGTTACTGGACACTCACAAAATTTTACATACTAATAAATTCCATATTATACTTCAGAATTTTTATTACATTCAAACATATTAAACTGTTAAAAGTGTAAAAAATAAAAAATATTTATTTTCTTGTGTCCTGAAATGTTTGTTTGTCTTTGAACCTTTTTTGTTTGATTCACTCATTCACTTATTAGTAGGATATAATTGATTAAAAACACATTCTAATACTTATTAAACAGAGAAAGTAAATTTTATAAAATTACGCTCAATGGATGTTATTATTTATTATTAGAATCAGAAAGTGTTAACAGCGATTTAATTGTTATTCCTTCTATAAGTATTTGGAACTGTCTTTTATAATAAATAGTATATGACATAATTTTTGTTAAGGAAGTATTGTTCAAATATTCCCTCTATGGATCATATGTCAATATTGACATAGCAAATGGTAGCTAAATCATCATCATAATCATCATAATAATACTAATGACAGTAATTATACCAAAACTGACTTAGGGTTTTTTTATCTTTTCAATTTAAATTGATGAAAATCACCTGAGATTCAAAAATTATTGACTTCCAGAAAGATACACTTTGCTGAGATTTATGAAATACTTATAATTTTGCTTTTCCCTTTTACATAGAATTGTCTTCTATTATAATTTTATCTTTTATTTAGATATATCATGTCTCTCTATAAAATTTAATTTTTATAGAGACATCATGTACTCTGGAAAGATTACAAATGCTTTAATATTCTTAATTTCAGAATGCATTACTCCATAAGATATTTTTGATAAATTCAGATCCAAACTTTTGACAACTCTTTAATAACTCCTTCCCCTCTCAAAAAAAAAGAAATAAAACAATTTATAGATTCACCTATGGTGATGTGATATACAAAGCAAAGGTAATATTTGATAGAATTCATTGAATAATTGCTATAACTAGCCATAAAATTAAGGTCATCTATAAATTTAAAGTTGTATAAATTTGCCCTCAGTTTTCCGATGGAGCTCTGCAATTGATCACGTCACCCTTGAATTCATTTACGCAGGAGGCAGAAATGTATTTGTGTTCAATTATGGGTCATTATTTTCTGACAGTCTTTTGTTTTGGTGATGAGATAAACATTAGGTTATACCAAAATTAATTTTCTTTGGGGAGTTTTCTATTTTTAATTGTATGCTGTGGTTATGGGATTAGAAGGAGCTAAGTTTAGAAATCACTTCACCTTTTCTCTACAAATATTTAAACTCATACTTAAACTCTTTCTTCAAGCTTCTATCGTTTTATCTCACTGAACTATCATCAATCTCAAATGTCATTATTGCAAAATGTCACTCTCATTTTGGCTTCGTTAAGCAGTCTCCTCATGAAGACAACCGAGTTCCCATCTATTAAATATGTTACAGTTAATATATATGACTGATTCATGCTGATCCTTGTTTCTTATTGTGTTGGTTCTGTCTTTTACATTTATTCTCCCCATTAAATTATTTTTCAACGTTTCCATTCTCAACATTCTCATGTCACTTATTTCCAATTTTTCTTCTCATTTTATTGTGAGATATAATCTATGAACTTTATCATTTTCATTTTCCTCATTCCCTTGCTTTCAGTTCACAGGAAATAGGAAGTACTATCACCCTGCTCCCAAACCCCTTCATGGCAATGGGAAATTCCCACACTGTTGGCAATGCTACCAAGAAGGAAATCCTGGGAAAAAGCAAGTCAATTTATAGCTTTCAATTGACTCCATGAGGAAAGGAAATAGGCTTTTTGTCAAGGGGAGTGTTTGCAGTTCAATGCTTGAAACAATTATGTATATTCTATTGGGATAAATATAGTATTAGTTGTGTAGGGCTTAGAATTACAATACCTGAGAAGAGGAAAATGGAAAATGAGGGAGAGTGGTTTAAGAGGGGAGGAAAAAAATGTGCAAAACTATTTTAAGGACCTTCATCCAATAGAAATACAATTTTGAAAACCACATTCAAATGCATATTCATTAAAAAAGACAGACCACAAACGCAGCCAGTGAACCCTACCCACCTTCTCCTTTCCCAGGTTCTCAGTAGCTCCACCGTTACAGAAGTGCGGTGTCCCGGACCACAGTGCTACCAAATGCTGTGTATCTCTTCCATACTCTTCAATACAAAAGTGAAACAATACATTTTATTTCACATGTGCACTCAGCTAATGAATACTGCTTTTCTGGAGACCTCCATCCAGCAGACCTACAGGCTATGTCTGGATTCAGGGACAAAACCAGTGTGTCTGTTACAGATTGTTGAGGGCAAGAGGGGGCTCACCATCTCCACCCACATTTATACTTTAGACAATGCTTAGTTTTAGCATAGGACTTCAATTTGTTCTTCCATTAGATTAATAATAATATTTAGAACGTTGTTTTGAATTATTTTATTAATGACTGAATGACAATTTTTGAACTTGGAGCAAAAGTGGCAGGAACCTGTATTTTATATAACACATTAAATTATTTGTATATGCAATATAAAAGATAAGAGCATATATTTCATATGATAAAAATCAAATATGGCCCTGGCTGGTGTAGCTCACTGGATTGAGCGCGGGCCTGAGAACCACACGATCGTGGTTCAATTCCCAGTCAGGGCACATGCCTGGGTTGCAGGCCAGTTCCCAGGGGGGGACTCACGAGAGGCAACCATACATTGATGTTTCTCTCCCTCTCTTCTTCCCTTCCCCTCTTAAGATAAATAAATAAAATCTTTAAAAAAATCAAATATGTTTGGTAACATTAACCATATTGTTCTTATGAAAGTTTAGAATTACTGTATTTTTTGTATTTTTAGACGCATAAAATGCATTTACATTTGAGAGGAAAATAGAAAAAAATTTTGAAGCAAAAAATGTGGTAAAATACTTAATAACATAAATAACATAATATTTCACCAATGCAAAAGTAAACGGAACTCAACAGCAGCATTAAGGACCATTATTCCTCCCAAATTGGGGGGCGGGATGCATCTTATAGTCCAAAAAATACAGTAGGCTAAAGAAAACTAAGTTCAGATACATACACCTGAATAGTAACATGGCATCAATGAAATACATTTCTGTTGTTAAATATCTAATTTAAAAAGCTATATATGTGCAAATATATAATATATGTAACATGTACAATGTATATATAGCTTGCAATAGTTATCTGAAAATATTTAAGACAATTTTGTTAAATTTTTAACTGTCAGAGTTTTATTCTTACGTTTAAAAAGAAAGTCCCTTATAAAAAAAGAATGTTATATGATCGATACGTTTCTTCTGTGAGTCTCTAGGCCTCAACATTCATTTGTGGAGTCAGCTTGAGATTTTGCATTTCCAATGTTGCCCAACAAACTGAACTGCATATGTTTTTCAATGACTCACTTATAAAACAGCTGATTCCATACTCATACGGGTGGAAGTAGGCCAGTGTTTCAATATAGGAAACAATTCAATTCTAAACACAGCTAACTGAGATTTCTCTATTGAAAAGCCCATGCTGTCCTTCAGCAAGCCGCTGAAATGAATTTAGTGGCTGGGAAAACTGCCAAACGGAAAGACAACCCAACCCCCTTTAAACCGCAGACTTACAACATCAAAGTAAGCATAATTACCATTCTTCTTATCCTAATCCTGCTGGCCACTTCAGCTCTGCCCTGTCAGAGGCACCAAGCTTTTAAAGTGCCAAACGCCGCTTAATTTTGCTTTTAACACGATTAGCATTATCTTGTACCCGATATCTTCAGATCCCAAAAAATTCTAGTGAAACCCTATTTTTTATGACAGAATCATTCCAAAATGTCTGCACTCAAAAATGAGTGCTTGTTTTTATTCACACGTACCATTTTCAACGGTGCGTGGGCCACTGATTGCCATTTTGCAAAAGATAGAATAAGTAACATTGAGACTTGAACCTAGCGCTTGCATCTTGCCACATCACTTAATGTTTCCCCAAACCCCAGAGGTGAAGCATTTTCCTCTCTGAATAAAAAGAAGTCCCTCAAGTGAAGCAGTTTGTTCAAAACCGTGAAGTTAAAAGTAATGAAACAAGAATTTCAATCCAAGCCCAGAAATGCTTCGACCCAACAGCACACTCTGCGTATCGGGCTCTTTGCTACCAGGCTCTTTCCTTTGAGGTCCTGAGTCATTATTCATTTTCCTGCTAGCCTCAGGAATTCTCTCGAAATATTACATACAGCCAATTACTTAAGGTAAGTGTATGCTTTGCTTATTATAGTATGCTTATAGATTACCATGCCACGTAAGTTGTGTTTACTTACTAACGAACGTCATTGAAATATTTGATTCTCCTTCAAACCCTGGCCCATGGATAGCTCTTGGTAAATCAACAGCAGACTGTTAGGGGAAGCCCGGGTCCACATTTTTGGCTATTCTGCATCTGAAGGGGTGAATTTCACACTCTTCAATAAATCTAGTGTACAGATTCTCTTGCATCATTTTTTAAAAGAAAATGTTTTACATCTTCAAGACATTTAATGATTTAAGTACTATCATTGGTCTTCTCTAATTTTTATGACTGGCGGAACTCAATTTGGTTCAGATACTCAAAGTGTAACTTTTGAACAGCGTGCTCCTTTTGAGAAAGTACACGTTTTACAAAGCACTCAGTTGCATGGGAGCACAAACAGAAAATGCCTTGATCAAAATTAATTCATTTTATAACAGCCCATCTGCAACCAGGCCAATAAAATAACTGGTGACACAAAGTTTGGATGGGGGATAATTTATCTGCTAAAAACCAGAGGTCATCGTGCATTTAAGACAATGATTTGCAGGGCTGAATTTTGTTGCAAAATAATTTAGCTAACATCTGAAACAATTAATTTATTAAATACTGCCATTTGTCAGCTGAAACAGGACATTTATCGTCTCGAGATAAGAAACAGACTATGTCTAACCATATCCTCCAAATATTTTACAGTTTATAGTTTAAATTTTTGGTAAGACAGTTAAAAATTAATCACGTCAAATACAATCTTAAAAGATTTTTAGGAGATATTTACTAATTACTTCCCTTTGCATTAAAGTATTTCAAAACCTGAATTAGGCACAGAAACATAAAATGGACAACTTTCCCTACAAAGGCCATGGAAAAAAAAATAAAACCACCTTGACAATCTGGGGCTTAGGAAAATGTGTCTTGTCAGAAATTTTGAAAAATGAAAGTTAAGGTTAATTTAAAATAAAATACACCCTTATTTTAATTGAATTTACAAGGATTTCTTTAGCATTCAATATTTGGTATATTAACCATTTATATGTTATATTTTTAATATCTATAGTGTTATCAGCTATTGTGTTTCTTAAAAGATCCAGTTGCAAATGTGACTGTGTGTACATATTACAGTTTGTAGCATTAGTCTAATGTCTTCTAAAATGTGATGTCTGAAAATTTAATTGATTGCAACCCAATTTCTGCTCACATGCCTTCTTATAAAATTAAATAACAGTAATAATAAAACAAACTCTGTAGTTACAAAATAAGCTATTTCTTATAGGAAATTCACTTTGAATTATACAAAATGAATTGTTTTAACACAAACATTTCTAGACTTTTGTCTTTCAAGAGAGATTTTCTTCTTACTATAGATATTAACAACTATATATTGATCTGTGAGTTATACAAAACAAGGCTCTTGCAATGGAGCTTACCTTCGAACTAGGGAAAGAAACACACCAATTAAATACAGGGACACGTGAGGTATCTGCCTGAGTGATGAATGCTATGGAAGGAATGAAGACAGTGACCTGTTTCTTGTTTAAAATATAAACACACCCCAAGGCAGAACTATAGACGTGGAATGCACCGTTGTGTTTACCGTAGTGAGAAAACATGGAATTCCCTTTTTTACTAGGTAGTGGTGTATATTCAGCAGTTTGCAAAATGAAACAATAAGAAAAGTTAATTTAAGCATCAATTATTTGTTGAAGAATGAGAACAAGAAAACTTCAGACATGAAGTTTCTGAATACAGAGACCTTGCCACGGTTCGGAAACATCTGTCTGACAGCCTGCATACACCCTCCAGTGACATCACTATAAAATGCCGAGTCATGAACCTGCAATTTCACAACCTCAGAGTCGAAAAGACCCAGAAAATGATGGAAATCAAAGTGTTTGAGGTAATTTCAAAGGGAATGATGTACTTCCCTTTTTATCTACTTGTAACATATAGTTTTAAGAACATAAGAACTACTTGCCTAGTATGTTTCCTGTCTCAGCACGTGGACTTAATACTAATATATAAATATCCTACCCCTTAACTTTTTCTCGCTCATTGGAATTAGCTGAATGTACGTCTTAAACTCATTTGTCATTTTTATTTCGATAATGCTCTCTCAGTACCTATTTCTCTTCCCCTCCTGACACATTCCCTGCCCAGCACCTTCCTTGAGAGCGGCAAGTGGATGCTCGGAAGATATGCCTTGTTGCCTGCTACAGAGCCGAGTCTCTCCTTTTATCTGAGAATGCCTTCGTCCTCCATAAAAAGGGACAGAAAAGACCGCACTCTCATTTTAAATGATAAATTATTACTGTCCTTCAGGAACTCCTGCTCCCCTTTAGTTTTGACCTTGTTAGGTATACTTATGATCAATTTCTTGACTTTATTCCTCCTGTGAGCTGCCTTTGTTGTGGAAGGGGATGCTGAGCACTTTTGTGGGCTCCCCAGTCCACAGAGCCCTTCCTCTCCAATGGTAAAAATCGGTCCTTCCATTGTGCTAACGAAATTGCCTCTGCAGCATTTTGAAGAGCAGTGGTGATAATTCCGGTTTAAGAGTGTTGACAATGGCAGCATTTTAGTAAAGTTTTATAATATTCTCTTATTCTGCTTCTTTTTTGGCAGGAGGAATAATTAAAATTTCTTCTATGCTTTCATATCACTCATTCTTTTTTTTAAATATTTAATTGTTTTATCCTATTTCTTAAATTTCACACAGCCAAATGCAAATATACAATTAAGGGTACTTATTGTATAGAACAGGGATGTCAAAGTCATTTTCACTGGAGGCCACATCAGCCTCACAGTTGCCTTCAAAGGGCCTAATGTAATCTTAGGACTGTATAAACATCACTACCCTGAACAGTTAAGCAAGAGCTCAGTGCTGCTGCCTGGTAGAAATAAGGTGCCAAGCCGGATAAAACAGGTGGAGGGTCAGACTCAGTCCTCGGGCCTCGTGTTTGCCACCCATGCTTTAGGCAGATGGCTTTTGGGTGAGTCAAGCCACCTGCCACAAATTGCCTGTAGATTTAAACTTCTGATCATCTTTTCTCCCTGGCAAGATGGCCACTGGGTAATGGCTGAGAGGGGATCAGGCAACAAAATCTCAGCTCTCATATGAGGGGTGGGGCGGGATAGCAAGATAAACTCTGCAGTTCAGTCTCTCTTGCAGAGCTTTAAAATGTTAGATAGAAGGGGGAGCACCAAAAAACAATTTATTTATAAAAATTGTGTATTTATTCTTACATGATTCAACTTCAGTCACCTTCAAAGTACTCTCCATTTGATACAATGCATCTCTTAAGCCGTTTGTCCCACTACTCAAAACAGCTTTTGAATTCACTGATTTTGATGCTTTTTAGTGCTTCTGCCATTTTCTTTTTATTTCAACTCTTCCACATCAGCAAAACATTGCCCTTTGAGGACTTTTTTCATCTGGGGAAATAAAAAAAGGGGTGAAGGTGGGGCAAAGATGGGGTGAATAGGGACAGTGGGGCTCAAGGGTCATGCTGTTTTGGGACAAAAACTGCTGAATACTCAGCGTGGTATGGGCAGGTGGGCTTGTAAATCACCCATCATGAAATGGGCCAAGGTGTTGAAAAGTCTTCAAAAAATTTAATTGAAGCTATATGCAGACTCTCACAAAAATGCCAGCTGGTCCATTGATAAAGGTGGGTTCTAGAACCCGCAGCTAGTGGGAAGTCCTGGGTACAAGGGGCCCGATCTCCTTAAGATAATTTGTGTTTCTTGGGTCCCCCCTCCTAATAGGAACAATACTCATAACACTTGGAGGCTGAGTTTATTTAACTGGTAATTAAGCCCAAGAAGCTGGGCCAGGCACCAACAGTCTGCTGTGAGGAGTGATTGCCTCTTGCCCACAGTGTCTGCTCAACTCATTATAAGTCTTGGTCTTCTTATTGTATTTTAATTTATCATGCCATTAATTTACAGCACCAAATATATTTTCTCAATATGTTGAAGACAATAAAAGCAAGGCATATAAATAAATGCTATCACTAGTTAACGAGAAGGAAGATAAGATATTTTGTTCAAAAACTTAGGGCAGGAACCCTTGATTTGTTGTGCAAACAGATACAGCTATTCTGGGAAAATGAGTGGCGTCTGGAAATTATATAAATATGTACTTCTAATATGTATATACATTTTAAAAAGAACATCTAATTGTATTTTAAGGATTTTTTAAATTTTGAAAGATTTTATTTATTTATTTCTAGAGAGGGGAAGGGAGGGAGAAAGAGAGAAACATCCATGTGTGGTTGCCTCTCACGTGGCCCCCACTGGGGACCTGGCCGGCAACCCAGGTATGTGCCCTGACTGGGAATCGAACCAGGGTCCCTTTGGTTTGCAGCCCATGCTCAATCCACTGAGCTACACCAGCCAGGGATATTGTAAGTATTGTATAACATAAAATGTGGAATAATCCCTGATGCAGAGTTAGAAAATTATTATGGCTCTGTTACCTGGCTACCGCCTATAGTAAAGTTCTCGCCCTTCATCTTAGCCTAACTTTTATTAATATTTATCTACAAAAGGAAGAAGATATAATTGAAGTACTTGCAAAAAAGCTTGATTGGAAGACACCCAGTGCTTCATGTTAACTCCTTGTCCACAATGTTAGAATTAAGTAGCACTACAATCATTCAGAATTTAAAGTGTCTTCTGATTTAATGTCATTTCCTCATGATTTCTGTACTATTATTTGTGCCAAAATGTTCTCTTTGTCCAGAGAACAGTGATGTTCTGTATCTGGATAGTACAAAGATTAGATTAGAGGAACAGGCAGAAAAACCACAATCACTTAAATTTTTTCACTTTAATTGTAATGAACTTATTTTTAATTTTCCAATTTAAGAGGCAGTACAATATAGGGATTAAGAGAGCATTATTTAACTTTTTCTGTCCGTTTCTTTATCTCTAAAATAGTAATAGCAATAGTAATTCTTCTTATAGGCCCCTTGTGAAATTTCAAGGAGTTAATACCCTAAAGTGCTTTAAATGGAGCCTAGCTCACAGGAGTACTCAATAGCTATTGGCTGTTCCTTATCATAAAATATTCTCAATAAATGATGATAATAAAGTAATTAATGAAAACAGCAGATTCAAGATGGAAGATTATCCAGGACATCTTTAATTTGCGGAATGGCCTACAAAACCCTGAGAACAGGTGGAAGCCGTGATCAGCAGGCATTCTGCATTTATCTCTTCAGAGTGAAGCCTGCCTTCCTGAAAGATACTAATTAGTATTATCGTCCCCATTTGATTATCAACAAAAGGAACCGTCAATTGCTTAAAACAGCGGCCTGAAACACTGGAGCTGTCCATCATTGCTAATGATGGTACACTTCTTTGTAAATAATGATCTNAGATTCAAGATGGAAGATTATCCAGGACATCTTTAATTTGTGGAATGGCCTACAAAACCCTGAGAACAGGAGGAAGCCGTGATCAGCAGGCATTCTGCATTTATCTCTTCAAAGTGAAGCCTGCCTTCCTGAAAGATACTAATTAGTATTATCGTCCCCATTTGATTATCAACAAAAGGAACCGTCAATTGCTTAAAACAGCGGCCTGAAACACTGGAGCTGTCCATCATTGCTAATGATGGCACACTTCTTTGTAAATAATGATCTTGGACTTGGATACTAATTAGAGAGGTGCTTGGTCACCTTCCAAAACTTAGAGTTAGATATTCTGAAAATTAAACAATTGTGTTATTCCAATGATATCTAAATTATTTGATTGTAATTGTATTTATTACTTACTAAAACAATCAAGTGCTTTTCTCATTTAATTTAGACTTACCCTGTGTCAACTTAGAATACTTAGAATATCACAAATAAATAAATAAGAAAGAAAAACATAAAACTCAATACGAAAACCAGTGTAAAAAAATGTATGTTTTAAGCTTAGTAAAATTTGAAAAGAAAAGTTTTTAATGAAAAAATGCATTCAATAATATCTTAAAAGATGGTGCATACTATTTTATTATAGCAATTACATTAATTTAACAGGAATAAATAATATAGATATTAGGAATATATTAAATATGACTTTAAATATGACCTCAGAGTTGCTTTTTGGAGAAGACTGTTTACAGAATCAGGTGTGAGTCCTATTTATTTCTGTAAAATGAGATGATTCTAAAAAATACATATTGTTCCGGATTACTACTGTGTAACATATAATGTAATTAATACACAAATCGAATTAACTATAGATATAAATTTATCTTCACAATTTTTATATGTTTAAATATTGCTCTTTCTGATATAATGGTAAGTACTTACAGCTGGAGTTTTACACGAGGAAAATTCTCTTAAGACAATTGTTCCAAACATTTCACTACGTTATTCTGGGTATGCCTTCTCTTGATGGTAAGTGGATATTTTCTGAAATTGCTATTCATCAGCTATTGATCTATTTATTTTATAAACCTGGAGTCCTACGTACCTTTTTTTTAACTTTCAAAACCCCTTTTCTAGGCAGAGTAGCCTTATAGCCCTTTGCAGAGCTTTTGCTCCCCACTCCCTTTCTGTCGCCCTTGCGGACTCATCTCAGACTCTGTCAGTCACCTCCCGGGTTTTTGTTGGGGGCCGCCACTCAGAGGAGACGAGTCATTTGGGAAAGAGCTCTCTCCTTAGGAATGAGCCGCTGTGGCCTGTCGAGGCAGAGGTACAGTCGCTTACTTCCTCCAGGGCCGCAAAGCTGCACTGCTCCTGAGCACACAGCTCACTCAGTGACCATTCAGACGACCCACGTGGAATGCAGTGAAAAACGATGCTCACGGAGGTCGTTGAAGAAGTTAATTTACGTTAACCTGTATAATTTGTATAATTTTGTATAGTTTGAATAACTTGCATAATTTATGTAAACTTATTTATTCTTATCATTCTTGAATATCAACTTGTTCTTAAATACCAGCAACAGTAGTATGATTTTCTAATTATCACGTTAAAAAGGTAAGGTGAAATATACGACAGTCATGTTTGCTATCTAAAATAATTCATGAACAGAGGTGAGAGGGGAGAGAATCATAGGGGAAAAGGGGAGGGACTCACATGAACAAGTATAAAGGACACATGGACAATACCTAAGGGCGGGGCCCAGAAATGGGAGGGAGGTGGGGAGCACGGGGCGGGGGGGGGGGGGGGGGGGCGGGCAGGGTTGGGAATATAAGACAGAAAGCTGTACTTGAACAAGAATTAAATAAAAAAAATATTTAAAAAATTAAAAATAATAATTCATGAAATACAAATCTATGTCTAGATTTATATTTAAATTTAAATCAAAATCTCTATTTTATAGTTCTAGAACACACTAGAGCAAAATAATGTTTTCCTTTTGTTATTTTACATTTAAATAAAATGCTATATGATTATCTATAATTTCATATTATACATATTTTTATCAAAGCTATTATTTTAAAATTAAGTAGTTTATTTTAATTGTACATGTTCTACTTTAACTTTTCACAATACATTGAAAAATCCCTTTTCAATACTAAATAGCACTAAGAAAGCAACAAAGACCCTGAAATGTTTTTAACACATACAGCAACTAGCAGACAACTGAATGTACTCTTTTTAGTAGCAGGGGGCTCACTCCCTTTCTAAAAGAAAAAGTGTGACCAGCCATCACTTGTGGACCTACTGTGAACCTGGACTTGATGGCTGGCAGGCACCTCAGTGACAGGCCAGCAAGGACCCAGAGACTGAAAGGTCCCTGCTCCAGACGCCTGGGTGGTCAAAATTCCCCTTCTACGGAACCTGGAGGGACAGAAAGAGAGGGGGCGTTTTTGCAATGGCAGAAGCAGGCGGGACGTCAGGACTTTGAAAGGCGAGACGTTGCTAAGTGAGACTCTTTTACAAGGCTCTTTTAAAGTCAGAGATACTGAGTTATCTTTAAACCTCAGGCTTGGCCCATTATAAACAGACATAGAGGACCAAGCACAAGAAAAGATCAGTAACAGACAACAAAACTTAGGTTTTGCTGCACAAGTAATTCATCGTGTTCCACATATGCAATAGTTACCAAGATTTTGGAAATAATTTTTAAATGAATGTATCTTTCCTTCTATAGAAACTTTAAAAAGGTTACAAAAATTTAAAAGTATAAAGGGAACATATTTTCCAAATGGATATGTTTGTTAAATGTATATGTCAATCGACAAATATTTAAAATGGACTTAGATTTCAAATCATTTTGAAATGTTAAAATATATGTAAATAATTTAACATAAATGATTCCTGGATAATAATCTTTTAACGACTGCTAGCTCTTTTTAGGTAAATAAGTTTGTTACATACTTTTTCTATGGAATTAGCTTTTTTAAACTGATGCCTTAGACCCAGGTGTGATTGTTCATCTTCTTCCCATTTCAGTTATACAGTAGATTGATGTACGGGTAAAATAATGCTTTGCATTTAAATTATACATTGTTGTTAAAATGTACTGATAATTGTAGCAATAACTTATTATGTTTGCTTTTTCAAAATGAAGATATGAAAAAACATATATGAAATAAAGCATAACTTAAAGACTGCTGCAAATCCAAAAATGTGGAGTATTAAAGTATTCTAGGCCACTGTGTGACTTTTTTCTCTGAACCATAATAATCTTTGTATAGGGTAATAGGTTTATTAATAAGAAATAATATGCCCTGGCTGGTGTAGCTCAGTGGATTGAGCGTGGGCCTGCGAACCACACACTCACGGTTCAATTCCCAGTCAGGGCACATGCCTGGGTTGCAGGCCAGTTCCCAGCAGGGGACTCACAAGAGGCAACCATACATTGATACTTCTCTCCTTCTCTCCTTCCCTTCCCCTCTAAAGATAAATAAGTAAAATATTTTTTAAAAAAGAAATAATAATTGCAGGTATTGTCAGGATCTTAGGTAAAATAAAATATTGAAATTGATGGTATTTTATAATTTCCCATATATAAAGTGTTCCAATAAGTAGTTTGTGTATTGTAAATGTGCAAGTTTATATGTGTTGTGATCTCACATAATATCAGTAAACTAGTTAAATATTAGGAATAAGGTAATGAGTATTTAAAAACTTTGCTCTTTTCCCATTTATATAATTTTTCCTTTAAGCTTAGAGTTTTTTTCACTACCATTATGGGTAATTATAACTTGATTTTAATTTTTGATAACTGGTTATATTTCTTACACATTGGATTGTTTTATTGGTTATGAAATTGTTTCATTCTTTATGTTATCTTAAAGAATAAAATTAAAACTACCAATATAATACTATTACCTATTTGTAAATACTCATATTCCAGTGTGTTTCTTTCTTTTTGTGTTTTAATTTGGGAAACATTTTAACAAAATTTATTCAGTTAAATTATGATTCTTCCTCATATTATTGTGTATTTTTTTAACTTTAAAAAAAATTTTGGTCAAGTACAGCTGTCTTCGTTTTTCCCCTACTGCTCCCCACCAACCCACCCATCCCCCGTTCCCACCCTTGATCCTACCCCCCTTTGGTTTTGTCCATGTGTCCTTTACACATGTTCCCAAAATCTCTTCCTCCTTTCCCCCCAATTATCCCCTCCCACCTCTCCTCTGGTTACTGTCAGATTGTTCTTAATTTCAATGCCTCTGGTTACATTTTACTTGCTTGTTTGTTTTGTTGATTAGGTTCCACTTGTAGATGAGATTGTATGGTATTTTTATTTCACTCCCTGGTTTATTTCACTTAGCATAATGTTCTTCAGGTCTATCCATGTTGTTGCAATAAGTAGGAACTCCTCCTTTCTTTCTCTCTGCTGCGTACTATTCCGTTATGTAAATGTAACAGTTTTTGGATCCATTCATTTGCTGGTGGCACTTACACTCTTTCCAGCACTTGGCTATTGTAAATTGTGCTGCTCTGAACATGGGTGCATAGGTTCTTTTGGATTGTTGTTTCAGGGTTCTTAGGGTATAATTTTTTATAATATCATAGCTTCATCTTTTAAGAGTGTATCAACATTTATTTATTTAGTGCCTTTTTTCTAGGTTACTACCAAGAATATACAAATATAAATACTCTTTGATTAAAAATAAATAGATCTTTACAAGTGGATCTGTGATAATTTCCTGGGGTTAAGTTTCTAGAGATTACTATTCCAGGTTGACATATGAGAATTTTAAGTGTTTTGGTAATTAGTTACAGTTTGCCTCCAGAAAGATTGTACCACAGCAATGTTTGAAAACAATCATTTCACCATATGTCTATATCACTGTGTTATCAATTAATTTTACACCAATTTTGTAGGTGAAATGATATATTTATTTGTACATTTTAATGACTGCACAAGATGTTACTTTTAAATGTCTTACTCATTTAGATTTCTTATTTCATAAATTTATTTATTTAAGCTATCTATCTTTCATTTATTATGCAATTTAAAATTAGGTGTGTCCTATCTTTTCTTCATAACCTATGGTCCATATCCAGTTTAACGTTTTTTTTGCTTGTTAAAAATGCAAATGGCCTGGGTTAGTGTGGCTCCGTGGATTGGGTGCCAGCCTGTGAACGAAAGGAATGCCAGTTCGGTTCCCAATCGGAGCACAGGCCGGGGGTGCGGGCCAGGTCACCAGTTGGGGACACACAAGAGGCAAACACACATTGATGCTTCTTTCCCTCCCTTTCCTCCTGTCTTCCCCTCTCTCTACAAATAAGTAAATAAATAAAACCTTTAAAACAAAATAAAGAAATGCAAATGGTCAACAGGTATATGAAGAAATGTTCAATCAGAAGCTATTACAGAAATGCAAATCAGAACTACAACGAGATGCCACTTCACACCTGTTAGAATGGCTATGGCCAACAAGACGAGTAATAACATGTGTTGGGGGAGTTGTGGAGGAATAGGAATCCATATTCACAGGTGGTAGGAATGTAGATTGGTACCACTACCATGGAACACAGGACAGAGGTTTCTCAAAAAAGTAAGGATAGAGTTGCCATATGATGCAGCAATCCCTTTTCTGAGTGTCTATCTGAAAAATTGGAAAACGTTTATTTGCAAAGACATATGCATCCCTGTGGTCATTGCACCATTATTCACAGTGGTCAAGCCATGGGGGCGACCAAAGTGGTGTTTGATGGATGATTAGATAAAGAAGATGGGGTACATATACACAATGAAATACTACTCAGCCGTAAGTATAGATGAAAATACTCCTATTTGCAACAGAAATGGACCATAAGACTATTATGCTAAGCAGAATAAGTCAGTCAGAAAAAAAGAAAGCTTAGAACCATGTGATTTCACTCATATGTGGGATATCAAACTGAAACACACACACAGACAACTCATAACCGTGGGAAGAGGGGGGAGGGGTGGGGAAAAAGAGGGCAAATATAGAATAACGGAAAATGATTCAACTTTGGGTGGTGGGCACACAATGCAAATACGGATCTTGTGTCACAGAATCGTACACTGGAAACCTGTATGATCCTATTAACCAATGTCACCCAAATAAATTTAATATAAAAAGAAAAAAAATTGAATAGGACTTTCTGGGAAATGGAAGGAATAGCCTTCAAGTACTAAAAAGAAGAGTAATTATTTAACCCTCTCTGAGTCAGTGAAGCCGTACCAGAAGATACGTAATTTCTTTTTTTTCCCTGCATTTTATCTGGGGAGATGTTTAATTTCATTAACTTAGGTAGTTACTGGGTTAAGCCAAGACAATAATCTGTACATTTAGCATTTGAACCCTAGTCAAAATGAACCCAAACTTAGTGGGTCTACTTTTGCGACCTGAGAGTAGGTGCCACTTTGACCATACTGACAGAGGGAATTTCTTTATGTACTCAGCGCAATATTTTCTGTTAGGCTCGATACAACGTGAAGGACTTTTTGGAATAGCTCTCAACATTTTAATGCATCAGAGTAAGTAAAGAGATACTAGAGAGATTAGAAGACATATAAAAGGGAAAAAGGTTCTAGGAAGCTATCAGTGGGTCTAAAAATGGAGTTGACAGAAAAAAGGATGAAATGAGCAGCTGGAAGGAGGAGAAGGCAGGTTGGGTCATAAGGAGCTATGTGAGACCAAGTTTTTCTTCTTCTGCAGAGAAGTTGGACATTCTAGAGAAGATGATGCACCCTGAATTCCAAATAGCAAGGAGCTATGGAGAATCAAAACTAAGTTAAAGAAAGAGTAGGAATTTACCACCAAAACTAATGTAAGAAGGCTGAAAAATTTAGTCATAAGGCTGAACAGTAGATGATAGATAGATTGATAGATAGACACATGCATACAACTATACATACATACATAGGTAAGTGAGAAAGACTTGCTACCAAACAGGAGTGTTCCATGGGTGTGCAGGTGCAAGAATAAGGCTGATTGCCTTGTAGCGTATTGTGCTAGGTAAATATTTGAATAGATCATCTATTTAGATGAAAAGGTTGCTATTGATCCATTTTACCCACTTGGCATATACAAATTGCATAATTACCATTAAATATATTTTCCAATATGCAAATAAGTTTCCTTTCTCATCTCTTTACTTCCAGTGAATAATACCAAATCACTGTTCATTTTGGTTGGCTTTCTTGCCGTGTTTTTTCTACATTAAAAAAATCAGTTTAAGTACTCTTTCATGCATTTATTCACTACATTTGGTATATGATGTACACTAATATTGAATTTAATAAAAGATTAACTAATAATAATCAAGTTTACTCTAGAGTCATGTAGATACAAGCTCTGAAAATTCAATAATGAAAATATACATTACTTATGACTATGATAAAATATCACAAAGTTCTGATATTTATTTTAATTATTCTTTACAGAGAAATAAAGGTGATCTTTTCATGCATAGCTATAAAAGGTAACTTCTATCACCTGTGCAGTTTTCATTAACTTATTTATTCATGTGAACGCTGGTCACGCTGCCATTTGCGAACCACACACCCTAGATTAGGAGTGTTGTGTTTTGGTGTTGCAACTTCCTTTTAGTAACTGTCACAAAATTCCCAGTATCTTCATCTACAGTTTCATCTGAGTATGTATGTACATCATTTTCATCAATCCTATTTTCTTAGTTTTAGGTATGCCTCTTCCCCCCTCCCAAAAGCAGTATTATATAACGGTAAAGATTGTGAGTTCTGCAGTTGGAGGCTTCATCTTATTGTTTATTTATTTATTTAATTGTTGAAACGTCTTTTTATTTTTTATTTTTATTTTTATTTAGTTCTTGTTCAAGTACAGTTTTCTGTCTTATATTTATTTATTTAATGTCTTCTTGATTTTTAAATTTAAATCATTTTATTGTTGTTTAGTTACAGTTGTCTGTATTTTCTCCCCACCCCTCCCCCCCATTCCCTCCAAATCCACCTCCCTCCCTTGCTTCCACCCTCCCCCTTGGTTTTGTCCATGTGTCCTTTATAGTAGTTCCTGAAAACCCTTCTCCCTACTGTCCTCTCCCCACTCCCTTCTGGCTATTGTTAAATTGTTCTTAATTTCAATGACTCTGGTTATATTTTGTTTGCTTTTCTCTTTTGTTGATTATATTCCAGTTAAAGGTGAGATCATATGGATGCTTCTGTTTAAAATTGAACTTTTAAAAAAAGCTATGTGACGTTGAGAAGTCAAATTCTCTGTATCTCAGTTTGATTGCCTGTATAAGGAGACAGTGATAGAACCTATTTTAAGTGTTGCTTTGAGTCTTAGATGTGAATTCAATGTGAAACACAAGAGTACCTGGCATATGTTAAATTCCGTGTAAGGGCTATCTTCTTTCATTAGCACAACTATGACTAATATCACTGTTACTACTATGCATATTAGAGTCATTTTTAATCTCTTAAAGAATATTCTTCAAAACATCAGCTGTGTAACATCTTTTAGAATGTTTTTTCTGTGCTACTCAATGATTTGTCTCGTGTTTTTTTCTGGATTAGTAGAGTCTCACAATGAGGATATGTAGTCAGTTCTGAGCTTCTGAATTCATGGTTATACTTTACAGATGCTTAGCACTGAGTCGTAGCCTCTAGTACTACTGTAATCCCGGTGCAGTTTCATCAGGCAACAATCTGCTGCTATTTTTACATATATTTTCATATATTCTAGAATTAACTGATAACCCCTAAAATGAAAGTTCTGTTTGCTTTAGTTTATTAAGGACAATTGATTACTAACTTACACATTTTGGACTGACTTCCTGAAAAAGGAGAACAAATAAAGCAAGCATATGAACTCCCTACTTTCTGAACCCTCTTGTCAATTCCCCATCACCCTGGAAGGAAAAGCACGCATTGAAGACTTGGCAACTCAACCCCGTGTTGTCGGTTGGGGTTCCCATGATAAACCCTAATGTCAAATTCTGTTGAGTTTTGTTCGACTACCATACAAGTTTTGATCGTCTAAATGAGGCAGAGCTAAGCAACTTAGAATTAAATCAATTGAAAGATTCTTCCCCTTCATCAACTCCAAGTTTGGTTACAGAATTGAATAGAATTATAGCACTTAACTAGTGAAGCGAGAGGTGGCCAAGGAAACCATAGTAACCCATATGAAGAAAGAACAGAAGCCGGAAAGATAGGAGTGTTTGCTTAATGTGTGTAGCTGGGCAGGTTGGAGCAGTGAGGGAGGGTGGGGTGAGCACAGGACTGAATCTGCAAATGTATGCCATGCAGTTGGGTTCTTTGGATCCAAACACCCCAGATATATAACTTTGTGCACATTACGTAACCATTTTCAGACTTTCACTTGTAAAATAAAGATAATTAAAACAGGTACCTCATACGGTTTCTCTGAGGACATTTTAAGAAAATAGAAGGAATGCTTCCTATCCCTTAAAAAGTACTCAATGATGAACAACATTTATTCATTTAGCTGCAGTTCTCTCTTATGTCATGTGGAAATAAGAGCAGTGAAGAGATATAGCCCATGTTCATCTCAGAGGATCTCTTGTCCATTTTAATCTCTGCACAGTCATGGAAAGAAGGCACAGAAGAAGGTGGTTGGAGACCTCGGTGAGCTGAGTCTTCATTCATTTATGAATCAAACTTGTTTGAATGTACCTACTCTTCAGGTGCTGCAATTCAGGCATGAAAAAAATATTTCTCCCTTCTGGAGTTAAGTGTCTAGTGAAATAAAATTAAAAATTCAAATAAGAAAAATATAACGTATGCCAGGTGGTACAGCGGTAAGAGAAAAATAAAGCAAAGAAGACAATCAAGCAAGATATGCCACATTCAACAGAGTAGATAGGAAAGTCCTCACTGAAAGAGGCGTTGGAAGAAGTTGGAAGGGAGGCATGGGTGCGGGCCAAATCAGAGAAGGACCGGCAGACTGTCACAAGGCTTTGGCCTTAATGGAATGGGAAAAATTTGATAATTTGAGGATGAACGTGTTTTAATTCATGTTTTGAAAGGGTTATTCTAGTTGCTTTAGCAGAGAATAGCATTTTTTCAGGTATGGTATAACATCTTTTTCGGTTTAAAGGTATAACAGGGTGGCAGGATACATGAATATTGTGGCAAACAAGTGAGAAAAAATGTTGGCTTGGACCATGGTGGTATCAGCAAAAATCATGAGTAAGTGGGAGAATTATATATACATATATGTATATAATATAAGTATAAGTATAAATATAAATATAAATATAAATATAAATATAAATATATATATATATATATATATATATATATATAGAGAGAGAGAGAGAGAGAGAGAGAGAGAGAGAAAGACCCCCAAACTGGAATTTATTTATAAAAGTTATATACATATTTATTTTTACATGATTAAACTTCAGTCTCTTTCAAAGTACTCTCCACTTGATACAATACACCTATTGAAAGGTGTTTTTTTCTTCCCCGCTGCTCAAAAGGTTTTGAACTTGTTGATTTTGATGCCTCTTAGTGCTTTGCCATATTTTGCTTCACCTCTTCCCATTGGCCAAATATTTCCTTTTCAGGACATCTTTCATCCAGGGAAACAAAAAATAAAGTCATTCAGGGTGAGATCTGGTGAATGGGGAGGCTGGGGCATGGGGGGTCACGCATTTTTTGATCAAAAACTGCTGAACGCTCAGCACAGTGTGGGCAGGTGTGCTCCTAAATCACCCATCAGGAAATGGGCAAATGTGTTGAAGGAGTTTTCAACAAAATTCACTGAAGCCAAATGCCGCCTCTCACCACAACCCCAGCAGGTCCACTGATACAGATGGGTTCCTAGAACACTTACCTAGCAGGGGATGTCTGCCCTACAGGGGCTCACCCTCCAGAAGATAATTCCTGCTGGCAACCTCATAGAAACACTAGAATTTGAATTTTCATAAACCACTGCCAGATTCATACACCCCTCCTTTTTCCATGTTTGTCTACTGTACACTTAAATTAATCAGCTAAGTTTGTTTATGGAATGGAAATGTTTTGTCTGCTCTACTGAAGAATCACCTCTGGCTTCAGAATTTTTACTAAACTGTCCACATTATGCTGTGAGTCTCTGGCACTGGTGAGAGTTACACATCTTTCTACACCTGTTGAAGACTGAAGACCAGATATTCACTTTATAAGCTTTTTTTCTCATACAAGTACATGAGCATCTGAAATTAATCAGATCAATTTGGCCCAAGCTTTGGGTGGGGAGAGAGTGATACACAATCTCTGTGACCTTGGAGAACTGGTTTGGAAGGAGGCCATGCCCAGTGCTTGGTTTACAGAGACACAGTGACAGCCACACCAGCAATACACGTGCCAGGAATATACATGACAGTAACACACACAGAGCACATACAGGACCTTTGGTTTCCTTTGCCTGTGTGGTAGATTTTCCAGCTGTAACCCCAACAGCTCCGCCTCACCTGCTCTTCTACAATGTGACCTAGACATTCAGCTATTGATGGAGGCTCCTGGCTTGGTGGTAGGCAGGAGATCAGGGTGAAAGGGATGCTGTGTGATTTGGGAGGCTAGGACATGAACAGCAATGCCAACCCTGCCCATCCCAAGGTGATTCTCACTCCTGAAGTTTTCAGCCACCAGGTAGACAGGCCAACTCTCCTGTGGCCACCCAGCTTGGAGGAAGTCCTCACGAGGAAAGACTACATGGACAGACCCAGTAATGACTGGGGGCCACTTGAGGAAGGAGGGGCGCCTGGCAAGCTGTCCTCACTGCCTGCGCTTCCGGACCCAGCAGCCCTCTGTCAGTAACTGCAAGAGACCCCAGACAGAACAGCCAAGCTGTGCCTGATTCCTGACCCACAGAAGCAGTGAGATAAAACATTGATTTGTATTATTTTAGCCCACTTTGTTTCAGGGTATTTTGTTATTCAGCGTTAGTCAAGCAGAAAGTCTTTTGACAAAGCAAAAAAAAAGCAGTGCAAATATGGCATAATCCAACATTAAATTTAAGATAAAACGAGGTCTCTCCCGCATACTGCTGCCCTGAGCACCTTATGGCAATCTTGTTTGTGATGGAATTACACGTCGGGAGTCCTTCCTTTGGGTTTTCCTGTTAACGCCTATTGGACGCTTAAGCTGCAAACCCTACAATGAGTGTATTTCTAACCTTCTGTTAAACCTCCCGAACTGTTATTTTCAGCAGAATGTTCCTTTTCATTGATAAATCTCTGATATTGAACCTCAGACAATTCTCACGAGAAGCATTTTTATTTTACTTACTGGGATCCCCAAATTTTCTTTCTTATTCTATTTAGCTTTCTTTGTGTACCAGAGACTTATTCCCAGGATCCCTTGGGGCCTCCATCATTCTTTGACTTGGATAATATAAGCCCGTTACATTTCATAAACTTAACATGCAGTGTTTTGGTAAAGGAAGCCTGGATTTGTCCCATGTGTATGCTTTCCATGACAAAAAAAAATGTGCCCTTTAAGAGACCTCATAAAATGAAGAAAATGGGCTTGTGGCCAAAATACAGTAAGACTTATTGATAGGGACCCCATGTTGTGTTTGCTTGTCATTAAACAATCTTGTTAAGGTCGCACTAACCTTTCTTGCCTGTGACATTCTCTAGACAGCCCCAAAGCACTTTTGCCCTTTACACGTGCACGTCTTGGCCTTCATTTCTGTTCTCTTTCTGACATCTGCCTGTACCATTGCGCTGCCATCCATGTGCCTCCCACCTGACGGAGAAGGGCTCTCTCTGACTTAGAATGTTCTTCGGTGATTTATCCAAGACAAAGAACACCTTACCTTCTCACTAATGATAGGCTTTTCCATGATTAATAACGGGTATTTTGGGAAATCTTTGTTCTTTCTGACAGATTCAGATGTGTCAGAAACTGGAATTGAGTTTTAAACACCTGACAGCTTAACTTGAGCTCATAGAAAAATCTGTGCTATGCTATGGAGGGGCTATCATAATATGGCCCACGGACTGCAGGATACGTGAGTGGATGCAGGACCTGGGACAATCAGCGGACCAGTCTCGGTGTGAGCCTGTACAGAAAACTCGGCAGAGCCGCTTTTGCCTGTGTATTTCAAGGGATGCATACTGCCTTGAGGGGCATAGTCCAGGGCATGCCAGGGAGCCTTGGAGACACAATAACCAAGTACTAAACCGAATCCATTCCGTCTCCTCAATGCGGCTGCTCGCCAGCGCCCAAGCAGGGCTACAAAAGACTGCAGTAATTTCCCCATCAAAAGCATCTCCCATGGAACACGTCACTTAGGGAAATGGAAGCTGCTGCGTGCATGGAGCTGGCTGAGGCCAGAGACCCTCTCATACCGCTCAATGTCATTTGAAACCTGGTGAGAGTGAAGTTCATTCTTCAGAAATGCATTCCTAGTGGCCTCCCTTAAAATGCGAAAGGGAAAACAGCTGTTCATCTCTGTCCTAAGTTCAGTATCATTTTATTTGCTAAACTGTGTGCATTATGTCAACATTTGATGTACTTTTAAATATTTTTATGGAATCTCCTTTCAATTGGATTTTCTTCTTGCTCTATGCAGTGTGTTTTACTTGATACACAAGTTTGTTGTAAATTAATAATTTTATGAGCAATGTAGTTATGCCTTATAACTTTGACCCAATGATTGATACTCCTGAGTACAAACAAGAACACAGCTACAATCATTTCATTACCATATTAAGGCCACATATAAGATGTTGAAATATTATTGCACAGAGCACCAAATTAAATCCAAATATTTTTCATCATATTCCTTGTGGAAATAAAGCAACTTTTATTTTCAGTAAGACTTAGGTACTTTGAAAGCTGTGTGTTCTGAGTTTAGGAAAATCTGCATATAACACATGGAATGTTAATAGCCCAAAATATGAATAAATAGGACTTCTTCGTAAAGTTAATTAATTTTAAATAAATTATTACCAATGGCTTTAAAAAATAATTGATTTAAGTAATAGTCTATCTGAAAAGAGCTAAGAAAAAATGATTTCATTGTTTGTATTACATTCATAATAAATGGCAAAAGAATAACAAGAATGAGGTGAAAAAATCTGAGGAATATTTATGGCAATTTTAAGTGTCTTGATAAGTTGATCTGAATAGCTTGCATCAAAGAGAAAATAGACTCTTTAATGATCACTTCCCTGACAACTAACAGTAACATCAGTTTTAGCCATGACTGCTAAAATTAGATACCTTCCTCCTGGAAATACACATCCCTGAGAATAGCATGCATGACAGCCTTCACCTCATGATCAAAAGGAGAGGAATAATTCATTGTTAAATGAGCAATTTCTGTGATAAAGAACAAAAAGTCTCTTAATAAAGGTAGAAGGATAGCAACCAAAAAATAGTGTCACACTAATTACTTTGGCAGTGTTTAGTGGAATGATTGCTTTGATTTCAAGTAAAGTAATATGGTGTTCAAGACAGTCACTTATTAGGACTGTTTATCCCAGGAAAAGAGACTTTTATTGGTGACAAAGGCCTTCTAACAACTTGCTATAAAATTATGCTTACTTGAATAAACGACACCATAGAATGTACTTGTTAGAAGTGCAAACAAATGACTTTTAAACCGCTGCCTTAGGCTGTTAGTTGATAACTAGCTGGGCAGGCCAGTGCCACCTTCGTCTCCCTGGCAGTGCAGAGCCAGACTGGGGGACCCTGTCAGGCCGTCCATCACAGCTTGTCTCCTGAAGACATAAATAAAAATTCAGCATTTCCCCAGGTCTATTAGAAGGCTGGTCTGTCTATTTAAAGTCCCCATGGCAAATTTATGGCTGAAATTCAGGCTTTTAAAGTATATACATCAGTAGCAGTGCAGACATGGAGTCAACATTCATTTTGCGCACGTGAAACGAAACGCAACAGAGAAAGTAGGTCCACGACGAGAGCCGCAGTTACAAGAACATTGTCAAAAGCCTCTAATTTTATAAATCGTTGTAACTGGACAGATCAATGTGCTAATAGGGAGGAAATGCAGCTATTAAGGCTGTGTAGAATGGCCACAATGTCTCAGGAAGAAATGAGAAAATCTCCGCCCTGTTCTTTGGAAATATTCTGTTAAAACGTACTCTAATTACTGGTATGGGTGAGAGAATTCCTCTAGAACAAGAGTCTGCACATTTTTTTCCTCTACAAGGAAACATGGAAAATATTTTAGGCTTTGAAGGTCATATTGTCTCTGGTGCACATTCTTTTGCTTTATTTCACAACTTTTAACTACATATAAACTTTCTTAGTGTGTTGACTGTACAAAAAAAGTGGAGTCCACTGGCCAGATTATACCCTTTAGTAGTATCTGCGGACACTCTCTCTAGAAAATAAACAAATGTGTGCATATTTAATGAAAAGGGGTATTATATTATTAAAAGGATGTCCTTCTCGCTTTTGCAGTGTTATTTTTCAACTAACAAAGCATTCCATAAAGTGTGCCTTATTTTGTAGCATGAAAAAAATAATTATTAGATGAAACTTCTGACGTGTGGGTGCTTTTTAAACCAAATCAGCATTTCTGGCTATACTTTTGTGTTTTGAAAAGGAGAGCTTACTGTGAGTTGGATGGTGGACTAGGTATATATTGTCATTTAAAATGGTATGAGAATAGTTTGGAGACAAATGGGATTAAAATTAGCTCAATGCCAAAAGCAACTGTTTGAAAGAGCTGCAGGCATGGATATTTTGGTGTGAGACTACAAATCGTTTCTTTTAATATGTGCTGATTTTACTGACGACATAAAAGCAACAGAAAAATAAACAGAATTTTAAATTCCCTTTCAATGTTTGAGTGTGTGTTTATCATAAATGCCTGACATATAAAAATAATCAGCTTTATTAGATATTTTGGGGGGTGAGGAATTAGGTGGTCCAAAATGAATAAAGCTTAAAGAATGCATTTTAGAGGAGACCACAAGCAAGGTGTGGATCAGTTTCAACATTTGGGAGATATCCATACCCCCCAGTACTTTGCATAAGTTTACAATTTAACACTTAACCTAAAAGTCAGGTCGCAAGCTAAGGATCAAGAACTTCAAACAGTAATTTCACTACCTAAAATAAGTAAATAACCAATGAGTAGTGCTCAGGCTTTGAAGACAATGTTTTCCCTGAATCCAAAGTTGTATTTTATTTGATTATTAGTGTTTTTTTTTGAAGTAAAACTCTCTAACCATTTTTTTAAAGCAAAAAAAACCCCAACACCTCGAAGTCTTAAGGTAAGCAAAAGTATAATTGGCTAATGTTGGCTAAAATGATTCCTGGATTATATTCCCATGACTAAAACATTCTTCCTCACCAAAATTTCTGCAACCTGAGGCCCTCGAATAAAGGACTCAGGGGTCACTCCACCATGATGAGTGAAGAAAAGCCAAATCCAGATACTGCCTTAGAGTTACTCTGTTTTATTAATTGTAGTGCCGATAATGTCGTTTTGATGGAAATGGTCAGTAGTAAATAACTACCTTTCTTATGAAAATATTACTATGTTATTAAATTCTTATTCACACAAAGATCTATCAATTTCTTCTGCTCCAATTTCTTGAGATTTAATAGAATCTTCCTTTTTGTTCTTTCTTGCAGATTCTGTTCTTACAGTACCAAAACATGCTTTCTTGTAGCAGAATGTCCCTGAAGCCTGTCTGAAATTTGCTACTCTTAAACTTAAGATGTGCTTCTTTTTGATTCAGAAATTACGTTCACCATTTCCTTACCCCAATCTCTAATTGGATTCAAAACCCCTTTGCTCTAATTGGATTCAAAACCCCTTTGCTTGTTTCACGTTTATTCTATTTTATGTCCTCACTTTTAGTTTATCATTAATGTCTCCTTTTCTTGCCCTGGGACAAATTTCCCCATAGACTTCCCTTATAAAACCCTAGAAAGAATACTCTTCCCTTATTTATTTATTTATCTTTAGAAGAGAAACATCAATGTATGGTTGCCTTTCATGCATCCCCTGCTGGGAGTTGGCCTTCAGGGAATGGACCTGCAACCCAGGCATGTGCCCTGACTGGGAATCGAACCGCGATCCTCTGGTTCGCAGGCCTGTGCTCAATCCACTGGGCTACACCAGCCAGGGCCCTCTTCCCTTATTTTTATGGGAACATTTTCATCATTGTGTGGCAGGATCCCTGGTTTAGTCTGGGGAGATAAAATTTATTTCTTTTTCTTTTTTTAAAATTTATTTATTTAATTGTTGTTCAAGTACAGTTTTCTGTCTTTTGCTCCCATCCCAGCCCACCCCCTCAGTGCTCCCACCTCCCTCCCATTTTCACCCCCTTTAGTTTTTGTCCATGTGTCCTTTATACTTGTTCCTGCAAATCCTTCCCCTTTTCCACTGAAATTCCCTCCCCTCTGGTCACTGTCAGCCTGTTCTCTATTTCAGTGTCTTTGGTTATATTTTGCTTTCTTGTTTGTTTTGTTGTTTAGCTTCCTGTTAAAGGTGAGATCATATGGTATTTGTCTTTCACCGCCTGGCTTATTTCACTCAGCATAATGCTTTCCAGTCCCATCCATGTGGTTGCAAAGGGTAGGAGACCAGATTTAGATAGGGGACCTCCTTACCCATGGCTCATGGTTAACGTCACCATACGAAGTTAACCAGGGAGTATGGCGGAATATGGAATGGAGCAGCTAGGTTAAAACATCAGCTGGGTAACATTTCAGAAGGGAGGAGAGGAGAGGTAGGAAAGAAAGAAAGACATTGATTGCTTGGTTGGCTAAGACCTCAGGATGAGTAAACCACACAGACACAGAACGGAGAGGAGAGGAGAAATACCGTGGGTAGCTAAGGCTGCAAAGTTAAAAGGAAAGTCGGTTAAATGCGGCATGATCAATGTCATCTTAACGACGTGCCCTCACGTCAGGCGCATCTTCACTGCGGGATGTTGCTCCCAAAGGCCGAACTCTCCTTACTCCTCCCTGGTAGAATCGCTTCCATAACGCAGTTCTATTTCAATTTGCTCAACAATTATCTCCGAGTACTTTTAAGAGGCTTCATGGAAATTATTTCCTTTCAAGTTTCGTGCTACTCAACAGGCTTAGCCACTCTCACGGAGAGGCCTTACACATTTTAACTTCACTTATATTCCCTACAGAACTCATATGTCTGGCACAGACCTGTGTTTCTGAGCTCTAGACCTGTACCTTTGCTTACAGGACGTCTCTCAGCTTCAGGGTTGCCTTGAAAGCAGCACATACAAAACAGAGGGCAGGAGAGGCATCACCCGGCTACTTTTACCTGTAGTGATTCTCATTTGTGGATGTTCCCACCATTCTTCGAGTTGTGTCAACCACAAGCATAATATTCATTCTTCAGAGCTGAAGGTTTCCTGATGCTCTTGGATAAATGAAATTGTTAGACTCCAAATGAAAGAAGGCTGTACCTTGGATAGGAATGTAACAGTACAAATGGGAAAAAAATAATCATATCAAAAAGACATTATTTAACAAACTCTTATATAGCACTTTCTAAGTGTCAGGTTCTACTCCAAGGATTTTAAAAATATTAACCTACTTAGTCTTCAGAATGACTCTTTATTTACAATGATTGAGGCTACTGGGTATGTAGATAAGGAAAAGGATGCACAGACAAGCTAAGTAACTTGCAGAAAGCCACCGAGCTAGTTTGGGTTAAGTAATAGATAAAACAGGCAGCCTTAACTAACTCTGCATATTGTCTCTTATACTGTTTACTAATGTATAACATTTAGTAATGTTTTTTAAAGTTTACAATAAAAAGTTTTACTTAAAGAATTATTATTTATATTTTAGAATAATTAATTCTCTCACTATTCCAACCCACTTAGGGTATTTATGTACTCACACTAGAAAGTATATTTGTAATAGAATCTTCAAGTCTGTAGGCTAGAGAAGAACTGTAACGAAGTGTATGAATCTTGCATGTATCTATTTTAGCCATTTCACTTAAAGAATAACCAAACAATGGTGTTGAGTTATGTCTAGGACAGTATAACAAGACATAGACATAGAACAAGACAGTGTCTTGTCTAGAACAAGACACTAGACATAACTAGTATCTCATTAAGGTAAAATAATTCCATAAATAACTGAAAGTAATTGCAAATTTTCACATGTTTTTTATGTTCTTAAAATCAGCGAGCTTATTTTAATAACTATATAAACACTTGAGATATTAACCTGTTGTTGTTTTTCATCTTTCGGAAAATAAAATTTTTAGTCCTTGTTAAAAATGTCCTAATGCAATAGGACTTTCGCTTTTTATTTGACAAAACCTCTAAATGATTACTCAATTTAGTGTGTCCTTCATTCACCAAGGTGTGGTATTATGATTGAAATATCAGTATTAGAGACAAGTAACTCAAAACACTGATCACACCATTAAAAGACTAATCTGCCTTTGGATGAAAATGTTTCCCTAAGTAAGAAGACAGTACCAGCATATTGAAAAACAAATAAATATTTTGAAGTCCAGACTCATGCAAAACAATGTCTTTCAGAAATGTTCTGTTAACTGTTGTTTGGGACAGTGCATTGACGCATATACAGTGCAGCACAGTGCAATCAGAGAGGGACGGAACCAAGAATATAACAAAGGCTTTGAAACATGCACAGGGAAAATAATAAAAGACTTGGAACAGCAATAGATTCAACAGGCTCTTTGCAGTTAACCTTTAAAAATGCCATTTGAAGCTATTGAAAAAAACTGATACAGTAGTTTAAGAAAAACAGGTCATTATAAAATGTTATTTAAAAAAATAAGCCTGATTGAACTAGTTTTCTATCCAGAATGTACATGCACATTTGTATCTTGAAAAAGGTGGAAAAGTATTACTTTTCTCAAAATGAAAAATATGAGAAAATAGATTATTTTTAGTCTAATAAAGAACAGAAATAAATAGTAGCAATCACCTCCATCACTATTTCTTTATATGAATTTTATTTCAAAACTTTTCTGAGTGCTACGTGTACTTACTTGAACTGTAAAAAAAATCCACATAATCAGGAATGCTAGAAAGAAACCAGATTGACCTGTTATGTTTGCTGGTCCGTGAGGAATTGGATATGTTCATCCTGCTATTTTCAAAATTATGTATTTATAAAAAGTATAAACCTACAAAATAACCAAATATAGTTTTGTACCAAAGAATATACATAAATTCTATATACAAATTATGTAAATGACAAATATTTTTCAACAGGATGATTAATTTAAAACTTTAGAAGTTTTCAGTTATCTTTATCTTGATGCTAGTTGCCTCATAGCATGGGAAAGATCTAAGAGAAATGCAATATATAAAGAATAAGAACATATATATGTATATATATATATGTATATATATATATACACACAGATATATATATATATACACATAGATATAGATATACACATATATATATATATATACATAGATACATTAAATCTTGAAAGTGTTTGCATTTGTTAAATATTTTGTATTTAAAGAAAACACAGACTGTCTTTTCCCTGCTGTGTTGTACCTTATGATCTGCAGGATGAACAAGAACTTCGAGGGGCTGGCTACCTGGGCCACGGCTTTGTTGCCACCACTTGCTTCTGCGTCCACCCTCCTGCACCCCAGGCACAGCCTCTTCACCGGGCAGGCTGCTGTGATGTGGAAGGAAAAAGAGCAGTGAGGTTCCACACAGCTCCTGAGACCCTCCCCGAGCAGTCCACTAAAGCCACGCAGTACGTGCAATGGGTGTAAATTAAAGCCCAAATTTCAGTTCTGGGGTTTCTGATACCCTACAAAATACAGGATCCTATAGTGGGAGTCAAGTTGCTCAAGAAGAAAATCACATCAGAGTCTTGACAGCTGAACCATCATTTAAATAAGCTCGCTGAAATTCCACTGAAAATGCAGAAGCCCAAAATGACAGAATACAAAAATCAGAGTTGTTAACGTTTAATGTTCTTCCTCTGGGTTTGGACTTGGAGGAGGGTTTTATCTTTGCTCATTTCCACCTTCTACACCTGTACGCACACATGCACACACATGATCCTCACCTGAAGTGTTCAAGTAGAACATAAGGATGTTCATGTCTGATTATTGCTTCCCTTTGTACACTATGCATGTTGTTTTATAAAATCAAAGTAAAGGTAAAAACATTTGAAGTAAAACATTACACTGATGGAGAAGCTTCCCAGCCCTTAATTCTTTAAAGAGCAATGATCATGAATAGCATTTGCATCACAATTGCATTTGAAATAGTATTTTTGCTCTAGCTTTCATTGCATATTTACAAGACTCCTCTGAGGTAGTGACTCTTTTGCAACCCCATTCCACAGACAAGAGAACCAAGCTTAAGAGGGAAATTAAACAGTTCATTAAAGGCCAAGGAGCTGGTAAGTGGTTAAAACAGAATTTCAGACGAGATGTTCCTACTACAAAGACTTTCTGCTTCTCTTTACATTAATATCTCACCAGTCTTCATGGAAATATTTTAAACGAGACTCACAAAAAGTCCTATCTGTATTTCTGACTCATGATCAGTGGTTGAAAGTAGGAAGAGGCACTCTCATTAAGCAAGGGCTGCCTTAGTGCTGTGGGAACACTTGCTCTCAGGCAGAGAGATTCTTAAAAAATAACTATAGGTGAATGTCATCTTATGCATTTGTAAATTTATCCTCATCTATTTTAGAAAAAAATTAAAAGTCTTACCAAAAGCAGTAGGGCCGAGCCAGAGATACCAGTACACAATCAGGTTTAGGAGAGTTGCTGAAAATGAATGAGAGCTTAACTTTGATTTTCCTAGAAACCAGGCAGAAGAGTGAAAAAATAACAAGTCATTTTGCACCTAACTATTAGGTGTCATACATTCAAGAGTCTCACTTTTTAATACAGAAAACATATTAGTGAGAAGAACCCTGGTACTAACTTGAAATAGTTAATGTAGCTTCCTCAAAAAAGAGCAGATAGTACAACTTCTGTATGCTAAGACTTTTTAGAAAGGGAAGGATAAATAGGAAAGCTCTTTTATAAATGCCAAAATAGGAGTCAAAGACATTATGATTAGACTGACTGCTAAAGGAGGTTTTTATATTGGAAAAAATGGTTAATTCTCATTAGTAACTATTATAGTTATCAAGGATTTACTAAGACTTCTTAGGTACTGACTTTTGAGAAAAGTTGTCTGCTTCCAGCTGTGAAAAATAATAATGACCATATGAGAGCCAAACTAAAAAAAGAGTTTAAATAGAATGTTTTTCGAGGGTGTTAATGCTGACTGAGGGTATGTGAAAGAAGATACAGATATCTGCTTCTGAAATACCATTCGATATAGCAAAAAGAAAAATAAAATATCTGGGAATAAACCTAACCAAGGAGGTAAAAGACCTGTATACAGAAAACTACACAACACTGAAGGAAGAAATCAAGGAAGACACAAATAAATGGAAACATATACCGTGTTCATGGATTGGAAGAATTAACATCATCAAAATATCCATACTACCCAAAGCAATTTACAGATTCAATGCAATACCTATTAAAGTACCAATGGCGTATTTCACAGACATAGAACAAACACTTCAAAAATTTATATGGAACCAGAAAAGACCCCGAATAGCTGCTGCAATTTTGAGAAAGAAGAACAAAGTAGGAGGGATCACAATACCTGATATCAAACTGTATTACAAGGCCACTGTAATCAAAACAGCCTGGTACTGGCACAAAAACAGGCACATAGACCAATGGAATAGAACAGAGAGCCCAGAAATAAACCCAACTCTCTACAGTCAATTAATATTCGACAAAGGGGGCAATAACATAAAATGGAGTAAAGACAGCCTTTTCAACAAATGGTGTTGGGAGAACTGGACAGCTACATGCAAAAAAATGAAACTTGAGCACCAACTTACACCATACACCAAAATAAATTCAAGGTGGATAAAAGACTTAAATATAAGCCGTGAAACCATTAAAACCCTAGAGGAGAGCCTTGGCAAGAAAATCTCAGATATTCCACGCAGCAATATTTTTACTGATACGTCCCCTAGAGCAAGGAACATAAAGGAAAGAATAAACAAATGGGATCTCATCAAAATTAAAAGCTTCTGCATGGCTAAGGAAAACAGTATCAAGATACAAAGAGAAGCAACAGCTTGGGAAAACATATTTGCCAATGATACCTCAGATAAGGGTTTAATCTCCAAAATATACAAAGAACTCATTCGGCTCCACTCAAAGAAGACAAGCAACCCAATCAAAAAATGGGCAGAGGACTTGAACAGACATTTCTCCAAGGAGGACATACAGAGAATCCAGAGACACATGAAAAGATGCTCGATATCACTAGCTATCAGAGAGATGCAAATTAAAACCACAATGAGATACCACTTAACACCAGTCAGATTGGCTATCATAAACAAAGAAACAAACAACAAGTGCTGGAGAGGTTGTGGGGAAAAGGGGACTCTAGTTCACTGTTGGTGGGATTGCAGACTGGTACAACCACTATGGAAAACAGTATGGAATTTTCTAAGAAAACTAAAAATGAACGTACCTTTTGACCCAGCAATTCCACTCTTGGGAGTATATCCTAAGAACCCTGAAACACCAATCCAAAAGAACCTATGCACCCCGATGTTCATAGCAGCACAATTTACGATAGCCAAGAGTTGGAAGCAGCCTAGATGCCCATCGGTAAATGACTGGATCAAAAAACTATGGTACATTTACACAATGGAATTCTATGCTGCAGAAAGGAAGAAGGAACTACTACCCTTTGCAACATCATGGATGGAACTGGAAAGCATTATGCTGAGCGAAATAAGCCAGGCGGTGAAAGACAAATATCATATGATCTCACCATTAACAGGAATCTAAACAAACCAAACAAGCAAGCAAAATACGACCAATGACACTCAAATACGGAACAGGCTGTCAGGGCCCAGAGGGGAGAGGGGAGAGAATCATAGGGGAAAAGGGAATGGACTCACATGAACAAGTATAAAAGACACATGGACAATAACTAAGGGTGGGGGGTGGAAAGGGGAGGGAGGCGGGGAGCATGGGGTGGGGGGCGGGCAGGGTTGGGAATATAAGTCAGAAACCTGTACTTGAACAAGAATTAAATAAAAATTATATTAAAAAAAAAGAAAAAAAAAGAAGAAGATACAGATAAAGAAAAAAGTGCTGGAGAGTGCTCGTCTCTGCAGTGGTGCACGCTAGCTTGTGGTTTTACCTTGGACAATAAAAGCTAGGAATGACCACATTCCATCACCTATATATGCATCTACTCAACATCTATAATATCTATGCATCTATCTCTGTATGCATTCATTTACTTCAAAATAAGAAATGACGAGTTATATACATATATATATATGTTTATTCTGAGCTCAATGCCAAATACACACACACACAAAAGACAAACAAACAAACCAGGATTTAGGTGAAGTGAGCCTTTATGTGGAAAGGGTTGTTGCACTAGGAGAAAAGGGTCTATTGAAATAGGAAGAACACCACAGCCACGATGTCCACTGGAGTCTCAAAAGTAAGGCAGAAAGCAGATTCTCTTGTATAGGGAAAAGCAAACAGACAACAACAGAACAAAACAAAGGAAACAAAGGTCAAAGGGGACAAAAAGGAACCAGGTGTGGAGAAGTGAGTGGAGAGAATGAGGGCTGTGGGGGTGGCGATGAGTCAGCAGGGCCTGAGCCTGCTTAACGAGGTGGGCCCTTCTTGGAGAGGAAGCTCAGGAGGGTTGCCTGGGGCCCGGGGGGAAGGGTAAGTCGGGGGTGGGGTTGGGGCGGCGCGGCTGGGGAAGCAGAGCAGCCTCACCAGCGTTTGGTTGATTCCCGTTCTCCTCTCATTGATAAGTGCCGGCAAAAGGTCGAGCTAATCCTTTATGAGACAAAGAATGAGAATTTGGGGGGTCTGTGCCTGGTCTTGACCTAGCAGCCTCCCCGAGTCTTATCTAATTCATACGTGTACGGGTATTACTTTGCTCTAAGCCGCTTTACGGAACATTACAGAGTGGGACAATCTTCTGGTTTACAGGTTCCTTGGGGTCAAGTACAGTTTAACATTACCAAGTGCTTTCTCGGAAGTAGCTTAACACTGGTTTGTTTGCTTGGTTTTTGACAGAGAGCACTTGTCTTCTGCCATTAAATAAGTATTGTGAGTATTTAGCATTGAAACACACTTTTTTTTGTCTTCATTGAACGTCAAAATTTATTCTGTAGGTGTCTGTGACTTGTGGTTTATAGGATACTGCATATTATTATTTTTTTCTTTTTTGATGGAGAAAGAAAAGCAAATGTGTTTGATAAAATTTTATAAGTCAAATAAAATACCGCAAAGACTCTGGACTTTTAAAAACTGAGATAATGATAATGTTTTGGTCTTAACACCCTACACACTGGAAATTTCTGTACCTTTGAAGTTATTCATTAATGCCTCTAATTTCAACTACTTCCCTATCTTATGAATTAAAAGCAATTTGCCCTGTTTACATTGCATTTGCCCACTAGGTTCAGGGGGTCAGAACACCTTCTCTTTCATGTAATTTCTTTCTACCCATTAAGTAGTTCAGTGAAAAAGAAAAAAAAAACAGAATAAAACCAGTTATTTTATAAGTCTAATTTTTAAATTTCTTTCTAAAGAGGCATCCTACATCCTACATCCTACACCTGGTGCCCTTTTGAGGACTAGCACGTGTAGCCTTTAAGGAACTTTGTCTACGGAGTCAGATCAATAGATGGCAGATGCTGGTATTTATATCATCACAAATGTGCGTTGTGTTTTTTCTGTCTGAATTTTACATATGGAGAAACCACAGCAGGTGGTGTGTCTCAGGTACCACTGGTGGTTAGTGGCAGGGCTGAGACCCGGGTCTGTGCCTGTCTGTTCTCACAGACTAATGTCATATTAACTCTAACAGGCTTTAGAAACACTGACCAGATGGCTCCTTCAAACCCAGAGAGATTAGCGGCCAAAATATGTCTGTTCCACATAGCCTACATCTGTTTATTTGAGTTACTGTCATCGCTTAGTGATGATGTATATTATTCACATAATGAGAATTTGATTAGCCAAAATAAGTTATTTATTTAAAAAACTGCAATAAAAGAAGTCTACCCAGAATAGAAACACTGGTACCTATGAATAATATATTATCCTCATCCATTTTCCATTGCTTTGCCAACCAGAGATTATGTTAACCATGGGAATCATGAGTGAAAGGTAGATATACTTATCTTCATATGAGCTCTCTGTTGCAACCACAAAAGATAAAAAATATTAATTATTCTCTACACTTGAAAATTAAGCAGTGACTGTAAAGAATGTTGCTTTCTAAACTCTGTCCAGTTGACACAGCAGATTTTCTTCCAAGTACTATCAGAAACAACCTCTCATGCCAGGATCTCTGTATCTCTTCCATGTAGCATCTACCAGTTGGGATCACTCCCAGCCATGAATGTTTCTCTGGTCTTGTCCAGATTAACTGAGAACTCCTTTGTAGATTTTCTAACAAGTTGACTGTAATATCCCTGATCTATGAGCAGACATGTTGAAAATGTTAATCGTGATGATTATAAAGGGGTATTTGCCTAAGAATAATATTTAAACTCTACATTTGTCTTATTCATAGTTAGGTTGTACTCAACAATAAAATGTTATACTAAATTATCTTTGAAAGACGTTATAAGGAATCATACTACAGTAAGCTTGAAATTTTAGGTGACATGTAAAAATCTCCTAGAAAATGCAATATACCAAAATTAAGCCAGAAAGAAATAGAACACTATTCTAATCCTACAATTTTTTTTTAAAATGGAGTCTTTGAAAATCTCAGTGAAAACAAACAAGCAGACAAATACTTTAAGGCAAAGTTTATTTACAAGCAAAGTGAAAGGTAATACCAATTTTTCACAAACTTCACCAGAGTATAGAAAAAGAAGGCAAACTTCTTCCACTGTCTTAGTTTCAGTGACTAAAGAGTGTGGGTTAAATTGAAAATGCGCATATTAACAGAAGAAGGGATTATTTGCATGTCCAGGAAGGACTTTACACAAAAAAGTGAAAACCCCAAAATGGTCAGGACTGGGGGCTTATACAAAGGAGGACCTCCCCCAAAACTGGAATTGGCTTTTGGAGGGCAGAAGACCCCTTGCACTACAGGCTTCCCCACTAGCTGAATGTTCTCAGAACCCATCTCTATCAGTGTTGTGAAAGGCTGTGTTAGCTTCAGAATTTCTGTTTGAAAACTCAACACATTTACCCATTTCATGATGGGTGATTTAGGAGCACACCTGCCCACACCGGGCTGAGTGTTCAGCAATTTTTGACCAAATATGGCATGACCCAGTGCCCCACCCTCCCTATTCATCTGATCTCATCCTAAGTGACTTTTTTTTTGTTTATTTCCCCAGATGAAAAAATTCTCAAAGGGAAATGCATTGCTGATATGGGAGAGGTGAAACGAAAAACAACAGAAGGACTAAAAGGCATCAAAATTGGTAAGTTCAAAAGCGGTTTTGAGCATTGGAAAAAATATCTTGATAGGTGTATTGCATTAAATAGAGTGTATTTTGAAGGTGATTGAAGTTTAAACATGTAAAAATAAATTCAAAATTTTTATAAATAAACCCCATATTTGGGTTTCCCCATCATATGCCATTTTAACAAAGGGTAATACATTGTGGAGAAATAGTTCAAGTAGGTAGCTAGACATTAATACAGGAAGGGAGCAAGGGGAATCAGATATTAAGAAGTCTAACAGACTGGGAAGCTGAATCTGATAGTGGGCCTGCTTTACTAGGAGCTACAGGTTCATGAATTGTGAAGGGAACCATTGGTCTGTTCCCTACAGCTTACTGGGGGAAGGGACAAAACAAAAGTGGGGACATTCCTCTGCTGGGCACATGCCTAGCGGAGGCCAGGATGGTGTAGGAGGAGGTGCTTCTACCGTGAGACATGCACAATAGGGCCATTATAGAGGCCAGTCTAGCCTGGGAAAAAGATCTGATTGGAGGAGGGACACAGAACCCCTAAATACTTAGGGAATGGATTGATTAAGGGGAGGAAACAGCAAAAGCCATGAAAGACTGGGAAGCTGATAGGTTAGTTTGAAAGAGAGCCCAGTACTTCCAGAACCTGAGATGATATAGCCCAATCTTAACAAAGAGCTCTTTTCTGTCTCTCTCTTTCTCTCTCCCTCTCCCTTTGTCATGCATACTCGCCCCACCCACTGACATGTTTCCTTTCTCAGCAGCCATGCAGTCTGGCAGCCAAGGTCCACACAGTTGGACCTTTTACACAGTGGCTGGAGCTGAACCCAGAACAGATCTTTGTGTTTCTTTCAACTTCAATAAATGTCACCACACCATATTCTTCCAGGGGTGGGTCCCTGGAATGCTTTCCTTGTGACTCTGAAAGATCCCCATTTCCACCAGCAACAAAGTGAGTGGACACAGAAAAAGGGTTTGGATTTCCAGTATGTGCTGAAGCCTGTCAAGGCCTGGCACATCCACTCTAGATTCGGGAAGACAGAAACAAATGCATGGGGCCATAAGGATGCTTGACATGCCTTTATTCACAGGTGGGAAAGCCACACATGTTGCAAGCTGTGCATCTAGTGAGAAGCCCCTCCTGCTTTAAGTACTAGATGGAAACAAAGCCGGCTTCATGCCAGAAAATAATATAACAGTATAATTCTGTGCATGCAGCCCACTTATGGGACCAGTTTATGGGACCCAGTCTCAAGGCTATGGGAACACTACTTATCAGGCCCATTCAAGGTTGTAGGAACACTGCCTCCCTGAGCTACCCAGACACCTGGGTAAGGAAGCCAGACTGCCTCCACTTACCCTCCAGGGGCCGTTAAGTTGTATGAAGGCAAATATATGAGGGAAACAAACAGAAGCTAAGACTTATTTCATGAGGTTTGTTTGTTCAGACTTGAGTCAGTGTCCTCTCCAGGGATGAATCACTTCCATTCATTATTCATCTCTATTAAGAGTTATTCTCTTTCTGCTTTGGGAGAGAAAGACACGTTTATAAATAGAAATTTAGTCAGAAAGGGAGAGAACAGGGAGTTCCTCTTCAGTCTGCTGCTTCTTAATTTCCATAAGCTCAAAAGAAGCGTTATGCCAAAGTGGCATGTTTTGTGGTGGCATATTCTGACCCCCTTCACCTGTGTTTAGCGTGCCGCAAAAAGTCCCGCACATTCAGTGGCTTAAACAACATAAATTTATTATCTCACAACTCTGCAGGCAGAAATTCAAGATCAAGGTGTCAGCAAGCTTGGTTCCATCTGATGTGAGAGCTATGACAGAAAATCTGCTCTGTGCCTCTCAGCCAAACCTCTGGTAGTATGCTGCTGATCTTTGGTGTTCCTTGGTTCATAGAAACATCACCCCGATTAGGATCTTCATTACAGAGTTTTTTTCCTCTGTATGTGGCTCCAAGTCCAACTTTCCTCTTACCATAAGGATTCCAGTCCTACCAGGACAGCACCTACCTTAATGGTCTCAATCAATGCAATCTAAAATGATTCCTATACCCCCCAAATGTCACATCCTAGGGTACTGGATGCTAGGAATTCAACATGTGTATTTTTGGAGTGCCCAGTTCAACTTATAACATTGACCTCAATGTTTTCCTTTTACACCCAGTGCATTGTGCTGTGCTAGACTGACATGTTGAAATTTAGTAAAATGGCAAAGATTATGCAGTAGGTTTTACTCAGACAATAACAACATGAAAGTGATGATTTGAAAAGGAGGATTGAAGGGAAACATAAAAGACAAGAAAGGCTACCATCGGTGTGATAACGAAAACCAATATATATTGGAAGTTTTCTGCTTTGACAGAAAACTAAAACAGAATGGGATTTCATTTGTAATTAATGAAGTTGTAAAAAAGCACGTGCGCGCGCGCGCACACACACACACACACACACACACCAGGATAAAATAAAAGTGACTTTTCATTTAACAAGCAGGGCAGGACTTGTTTGATTTTTTTTCTCCCTTTGAGGTTCTAAACACAGGGAGACTAGAAAGCAGGTCAGAACTTCACAGACAAGGACAAGCTTAGTGAAGTTTAATGGGCAAATATTAGGGAGGTTGTACCTCAAAGCCAGACATGGCAAGATACCCAGACTGCTTTTCTCCGTGTCATCATTGCTTAACCCCTCAAATTATCTGATCCCTACCCAACGTCACCTTATCAGAATGTCTTTTCATGTATGTTAATAACATTATATTTTCTTTGGAATGGAAGTGAAATCTAACAATCTGTTTAGCCTACTTTTATATCCCAAACACCGGAGAAAATGTCTATAAACTGGGAGATCCTGACAGTATATGTTGGAGATGTGGTCAAAGAGCACTGGGTGGATTGTGAAGAGATAGACAGGAACCCAAGCTTTACTTACTTTCCTTGGTATTAACTATACATTCCAATTTAATATATTCTCAACTTTCATTCTTTTGTTCTTTTCTCTTATTCATTAGTTCTTTCACCTTCCTTCTTTTTTGTCATTCTGAATTTTTATTCTTTCTCTGATAATTCATTTCTCTGTGTCTCTCTTCTCTCTCATTTCCATTTTTGGCAATTTTTAATTTTTTTCTTTTCAGTTTTATAAGTGTTTTAACACAGGTCCCAGATTTGTAAGCGAACTTGATTTAGAGAGTTGGTTAGACCATCAAGTATAAAAAACCCAGGTTAGTCCTACAAGAGCCAGAGAACATAGCAGTTAGGAGCAGATTACCCAATTTTGTGTTCTGGCTTATGGGACACATGGAGCTTTTAAACAATGACTTTCCTATATTGAGCATCAACTTCTCAACTGTAGGTAGAGCAGAGATAATGTTACCATCATACAGGGTTGTTCTGCAAATTGTGAGCTAACGAATTCCCGCTGGCTTTGTGTATCATTACCTGATGCTACAACAAGCTTTCAAAAGATGTGACTTATCATTATTTTATCAAGACTTAAAGAACAGCCTGAGGATTTAACCAAATTCAGAGCTCCTAATTAACTTGGTTATCAGAGGGCCATTCTCTCAAGGAAGGAGAGCAAGTGACCATGGATCATGATGGTGTCATGAGAGCAGCACCTATAAAAAGGGCAATCTCTAGTTTTAACCCTTTTAAATAGTTTATGGTCTACTGGTGGATATAACTTATCAAGTGGCTTCATTTGACTTAACTTCCTTTTGCCTGTTACTGATTGATCCACAAGTATGTCCAAATCAGTCACCGAACTACTTAAGCCATACTAATTGGTTTAATATTGCATGCTTAATAGACATTTATTTTTTGTTATATATATGAAATCTTGCCTGAAATATTTCATACAAAAGAATAACCTATATAAACAAATATAGTTTAACATAATTTTTTCAATTGTTAAACCAAAATACATGCAGTAAATACTCAAATGTGAAATGTCAAGAGAACTAGACTATACAGATGTAAGGGGAAATACTATAGTATTGCCTAGCAAAAAATTTTTGCAATAATGGAAATAGTCTATATCTGCTCAGTATAGTTTGGCAGCCATTAATCATGTGTGACTGTTGAGAACTTCAAATGTGACTAGTGTGACTGAGGAATCAAATCTTTAATTTAACTTAATTACATATGAATTTTTAAAGTCACAGATGGCTAGTGCCTTCTGTATTGAACAGTGCAAGTTTATAATGTCAAATTCGTATAAAAAGTTTTTTTTCTGCTGTTAGTACTTATGATTTGGTCAAAAAAATTTGTTTCACAATATGCAAAGTCTTGTGGAATTACAAGTTTCTTTTGTAGTGATTTGCTATAGGTCTCAATATATGTAGACAACCTTAGGCATTTTTAGTTTGCAAGTATGTATGCTACATAGGATATTTTCTTCATCATAATGAGTTCAATTTTGTTTCTAAGTAATAATTGTGATATTGCATTTACCAAAATGCAACAAAAATATCTTAAGAAAAATCTTTTGTTGTCTCTTCACCACCAACCATAACTTATTTAATAATCTAAGATGCCCATGTTTTATACTGAAAGTCCCTAGGATCAAGGAAAATTGATACTGAGCAAAACAGTTTCTTCCAATCTATTCTAGCTCAATGCATTATTGAAAGAAAAAAATGACTATACCTTGATCATTAACATCTATTTTTAATGGTGTTTATATCACCAGAGAACTGTTAGACAGACCACTTTTCAACCCCAACCAAAATCTACAGGATCTGAAGTTGGGCCCAGTCATTTGTATTTAACGAGACTCCTGGTTATTTAAACACATGCTAATGCCTGAATATAACCACAATAAACCATTATCTCACATACAACACTGTCCTATATTGGATATATTTGCTATTTGACAACAGATATTTAAGCTAAATGTCTATACTTAAGACCATTGAAATTATTTGAATATTCTCTTATTAGTCTGGGCTGCTATAAAAACACAAAATGAACCCCCCCCCCCCGACATTTTGGATTTAACATTTATTTCTCACTATTACAGAAGCTGATCATTTCAGGATCAAGGTGCTAGCTAAGTCAGTTTGTGGTGAGGGCCCTTATCGGGCATGCCAAAGGTCACTAACTATCTGGCTGTGTTCTCACGTGAGCTCTTTTTGTGTAGGCAGAAAGAGGGAGGTGCAGGGAGGGGGGGGGGCAGAGAGAGAGAGAGAGAGAGAGAGAGAATTCTCACCTCTCCTTTTCTTCTTATAAGAAATTAAATCCATCCTGAGGACATTACCCTCATGATTTTATTTCAACCATATTTCTTCTCAAAAACCCAACCTCCAAATACTATCACATTGAGGGGTATGGTTTCAACACATGAATTTTGAGGAAATACAAACATCTAGTTCATAACAAGAACCTAATATTATAAAGGAATTCAACTACTTATGAGGCTTAAACATGTCCTACTGTGGATTTCAATGGATCTTCTTTTACCGAAATATCAAAAAGTATCTGCGACCCTTGAAATTATTATGTAGATACCACATTTAAATTGATTATAATGAAAAATAAAATGAGTGACAGAAGAAATAAACCTGATTTGTAGTATAGCTGAATGGACAAAAATTGTAGTTGTATCCAAAATTTCTCTAAATTTCTGGGTATGGAAATAAAATATGGTTGTTTGAAATCTGTACACATTTTTCTCATAGTACTATGTATTTAGTGAAGATAAGAATTAATGTTATCCCTTGTTTTTTTAAAAACACAATCATTATATCGGAGAATGATAAAATTGTTTGAACCCTGAAATCTCCAAAAGCATAGAATGATTTCCAATAAAAAGTTTCAAAATTATAAGAAAATAAATAAAGGTAAATAAAACATACCTGCAGAGGGTTATGTATGAGATATGTGTATTAGTTTTCCTAGGGCCGCCAAAACACATTACCATGGTCTGGCTGGTCTAAAGCAACGGAAATTTAGTATCTTACAGTTGTGCAAGCCAGAGGCACAAAATTGAGGTGTCAGTGGCCACCCCTACCAAGGGACCTGGGGCACATCTTCCTTGCCTCTTCTAGCTCCTCTTCTGGAATTCCTTAGTTTCATGAATCTCTACACTCACATTCCCATGGATTTCTTTCCTGTGTGTCTGTCCCCTCCTTATAAAAGCTCTGGCCATTGGATTTAGGGTCTACTGTAACTATAGGCTAATTTGGTCTAGAAATCCCTATAAAATTACATCTTCCAAGAAGTTATGTCCAAATAAAGTCACATTCTAAGATACTAGACAGACATGAGTTATTGCAGAAAATTATTCAACTCAATGCAGTGGGCCAAAGGCTGAAGGTTACATTTTCAAAAGTTATACTTATTTAACACATAACATTTTATCAAGAAAATACTCAAAGTACATAAAAGTGTTTTGTTCATGTTATTCTGGTTCATTTTATGTAAATCATTGAAATTCCAGCTTTTGATAAAGAATGCTTTCCTGCAAAGTAAACTTCATTTTTAATTTAAGCCAATTTGATCCAGTGTCATCGAGGCTCATTTTTATACACAGCAACATGGTTAGCCGCAGAATATAGTTTAAATTTTAAGAAATATTATTAATTTATTTTTTAGTATAAAGAATACAAACATTGGTAAGCCAATTTCAGGGGGAGAATGTCTGTGTGTTACTCTGTTTTCAAAATTATTATAAGCATATTTGTAAATTTTGAAATTCCTGTTACTTTTCACCCATAATAACATAGAGACTGTTGTTATTGTGGATAATCATGTAGCTTCTAATTCATGGTTAAGGAATTCAATGATAGAGGCATAAAAAAAGAGAAAAAACTCACGGACATGGACAACAGTGTGGTGATTGCTGGGGAACAGAGGGGTGAGGGATGGTCGAGGAGAGTATCGGGATGGTAAGTGGTAATGAACAGAGAGGGAGACATGACTTGGAGTGATGAACACAAAATACAGTGTAGATAATGTGTTGTAGAATTGTGCACCTGAAACCTGTATGATGTTTTTAATCAATGTCACCCCCAATACATTTATTTAAAAGAAAAAAATTAAACAGCAAATATAGTGTGACAATTTCAGATAGGTGTATTTATGTGTCAATAGACTACATATAATATTAATAAGTTATGTATAATTCATACTGATGATAAAATTTGTTTACTTAATAAATTTTAGCCACACTCTGTCATCATCCAAATTATAGGTATGCAACCCTAAAAAGTAGAAGGCATCCTACAATAGAATTCACATGCTAATATAAAAGTCCCGTAATGAAGTATATCTAGAAGAAATGCAGGGTTTCTTAAAATGTGTAGAGGAGGTACAGAAGAAAGGCATTGATGAAGACTTGAAAATGGGTGATTATATGCCCCATCGAATGACGCTGAAATGCGGAGGATTTTAAATAAACTAAGAACTGTAAAATGTCTTTTCAAGGCTTTCTATCTGAGACACTGATGTGCCTACAAATACAAATGGACTCGTGACACCAGCGATCCCAGTACAGGATGATGAATGTTACCACCCAGCCATAAATGGGAACACATTCTGGAGGGTCAGGGAGACTTTCCTGAAGCAATGGCATGCACCCTGGGGGTTAAAAGGCACCTATGAGGCTTACAGAGTAAGAAGGCAGAGAGCATGTCACGCAGAAGGAACAAACATGTGAAATTTCCCGGAGGGGAGTTTAGCTCACTGTCCCACTGAGTTTGGGAAGAGGAGTGCTAAGAGTTGACTATGGCGAGATCAACAGGACCCAAGCCATGACAAGCCTAGTAAGCCATGGAGAGTTTCATTCTGGAAACATTGGGGAGCCAGTTCTATGGTTTACCAGAAATGGGACAGGATCAGATTTGTACTTGAAAAAGGACATTTTGGCCACCGTGTGGAAAATGGATTCAATCTGCAAATACAAATGGAAGCAGAGACACTACTTGGAGACCATTAGGACATTTTCAGCCACAGACACGGGCGCCGTGGACTGAAGGCTGTCAGTGGAAATGGAAACAAAATAAACCTGTGTGAATCATGTTTAGGAGCCAGGCCAGATGCAACCTGGTGACGGATTCGGTGTGGGAGATGAGACATAGAAGACAGCAGGAGTTTGAGGATACCCAGCTTTCTGGCTTGAATAGATGGACAGATAACAGTGCAACTTTCCCTGAAGGGGTGGGAAGAGTGAACATGCTAATCAAGGTTACACTTTCTGTTATTCTCCCTCATTCAATTTCCTGCATGGCCTAATTCCACAATTCTAAATTCATTCTGAGGATATCATATGAAAGTTGTGACTCCACAGAATGTGTCGCCAACGTCTCAGTAGCACATTTCTCACTTTCTATTTTTCTGAAATCAAGATATCTTGTAATTGGTGCCAAATAAACTTGCCCGGCACTTGGCAGACGAGTACGGTGAGAAAACTACCAGAGGGGGTATTCTGGCAGAGTTTACACCTGTGTGCATTTGCACTTCCCTTTTCTTAACCAGAGTAGTTCATAAGGATGCACGCATGAGCTGAAAGTCAGCCTGGAATTACCAAGGATGCCTCCCCCTGACAAGGAGGTGGCAGAAGTTCCATTCAAGTTACTGAATGAAAGCTATAGGAGGAGGCCAAGTTCATGTCCACAGAAATCACTGCATGTTTTCCCCTGCAGAAAATGAGTCTTTGTAGAAAGGGAGTGTATGTATACACCTCTTTAAGAGAGAACTACAATGGGTGAGCAGATTGACTCCTTGTGCGTATAAGTGGGGAGAATGGTGGGAGAGTGTTCAGGGGTCTCTCAGATAGAAGTTGCTGAAATGAATCTTAATTTCTAGCAGCCAGAAAGGATGCAGGTATGTGATTCTAAAGACAAAGCGAAAGACCACAGATCTGGAGAAGAAGCTTTTCATGACCTCCCTAAGTACACAGACATACGAGCCCAGGCAGGCAGACACACACACGCCCTTCCTCTGAGCCACACCCTCACATCTTATCTTACTTTATCCAGCTTTCCAAGAATTATTACTTAATATTATTTTTAAAGCTATGCATCAACTTGTTTATTTTATGACTTATGAACTTAGCAGATATGCCAGGTTCTAAATATTCCCTCCACTGAGACTTTCCCATTAGCACACAAACAGACATTATTTCCTGTTCCTTAAAACAACTCTTGACCCTCTGTTTTTCCAACTGTTATTGCTGCATTTCTCTCTTTTCCTTTTTAGCTCAACTGTTTGAAAGCTTTTTTTCTCCTCGTCACTATTTCAAATGCCTCTTCTGTTTTCTTTGAAAATATTTCCGTATGGCTTTTGCCATAAATCCACTACAACCTCCATTGTCAAGTTCATGAATTACCTCCCTGCTAAATCCAATCTCAGACCTCATCTTTCTTGACCTATTAGCAGCATTTGACACTATTGTGTCTTGTATCTTTCCTTGAAAAATTTCTTCACTTGACATAAAAATTTTTTCTGGTGCATCATTTGCTGCTATATCTCAGGGTCCTAGGATGCTTTTTCCCCAAGTCCCACAATTTAGAACTGGTGTGCCTAAAACCTCAGGTCTCGCACCACCTACCTTTCAATATATGTTTTCCTTCTTGGTCATCATTCCCAGTGTCCTGAAGGTAAATACTGTCTCCATGCTAATGATCCCTTCATTTGTATTTTTCTCTGAACCTCTATGCTGACTTCAAAAATCATATAATCAGTTAACTACCCACTTAGTTTTTTAATGGGCCTATGAAACCTGTCAAAAACCAAACTCCTGATTTCTCTCTCTACAGACAAACAAAAAATTCCCTTCTCTGACTGTCTTCCACAGCTTAGTCAATATTTTCTTTATTCCAACAAATGTTAAGGCATTCCCTTCACCTCTCATCTTTGCATCCAAACATTCTGCTCTTATTTCAAAACTTATCCCCAGGCACATTGTGCGAGTCATATTTTTGCAGTGAGGTTGTTACAAATCTCAGAAGTTGTCTTCCTTCTTTTCTTAATTCTCGTTCTATCCATGCAATGCAAAAAATCATAGGGATCCTAAAATTAATCAGAGAATGTCATTTTGCTCAATTCTCTAATACCACTCTGTAAATAATGCAAGTGAAAAGACATACATATTTTTAATAATCTTTACTTTCAATTTAAATATAGAAATGAAAATAATCTGACTCTATGTTCTTTAAAAGTTTACCATATAATCATTTTTGAGGAAAAATATTTCATATCAAGGTTTTTGCAATTTTTCTTTTATTTCTTTACTTAATCTCTTGGTAAGGGGCAACTATGGCAATGAGTAGCTGTAAGTTTCCTTATCCAATGAGAAAAGAAACACATAATATTAAGAATGAGGGTATGCAAATACTGTCCTTATAAATTAATTTAGAAGTATAATTCTATTGTGTTGTTTATTAATTTGTTTCTAGCTCAATAAAATGTGCAAAGAAATGTTAATTCATTATTTTAGGTATTTTGTATTTTCAAAAATTTTAAATGATTTTCAGCAAGACAATGTGAACATGTAGGCTATCCAAAGCAGATTAACTACAATTTCATCAAATGCTAAATTGTCTCCACAGTGGTGTAGAAGCTGTTCTCTCCCAAAAGATTCTTCATTTGAAGAAGGAACTTTATAGAGTTTTTATTGAATATTTAACCTCTCAGCTAAATTTGTCAGTGCATTCAGCAAATTGGCTTCTTAGGTCAAATCTGTCATGGAACTTACAAAACAAATCAATGACAAGTTAAAATTAAAACATTTAAAATGATTTAGCATTTCAACTATGAGTAAAAATAATGGAAAATAAATTACTAGAATTATGATTTTTATTAAGCTGAAGGCCTACTTATTTTCTAAAGGAAGAATTACTGTGGTCCACAGAAATGATCAAATTTTGGATAGTATCATAATGCAAAAATATAACCCAAAGCATACCGAGTTTTGAATTACAGTTGGAAGAAAATTATTTCAAGACCTTTAGAAAGTAAACTGTTAAAAATCATGAGTACTTGAGTATAATCATTCACCACTCTTATGTTAAAGGAAAAAATCTTTGTCTAATATCATGCATTTAGCATGCATAAATGAATTATTCATAGACTTAGATAATATTAAATTTTATAAAATTGAAATTAGTAGTGTCTCTTTCAAAACATGTCCTCTCTCTAATTATTAATTTATTAAAGTTAATAATGCTAAATGCTATCATATTCTAATGTTTAAATTAAATTTCAGTTCTATTCTACTTCAAAATACAAGAATACTAGAATACTGACAAATATTTTAAAGTATTGAATTTATTTTGCTACTTAAAAAATAAAATGCTTCAATATTTCAAATGCTGAACTGCCATAGGTGATAAACTATAACAACTTCTTATTTTAAATGAGATTTATTATAATTCTTTAAATCTTGCTTACAATTCTTTCAAATTGAGTTAATTTTATTTAAAAGATTTTGGCTTAAATTTAAAACATGTAAGCATATACAGACTAAGAAAGAATTAGAATAAAAAGCAATCAGCAATTTTCTTCAAATCCAGGAATTTAAAAAATAATGTTTGTTTTGCATCTTACTATTACTCTTCTGATTATACATTATTATATTTTTTCTTTCACCTTACATATAAAATAAAAGCAGAACAGGCCTTAACTTATTATCACTGTTGCTGAGGGGGGAAAAAAACAGCTAGATGCTAAGATAAAGCTTCCCAAATTCAGTATTAAAACCCATGGGTATCTCAGACTAGTAATTAATCCCTGTGTTGTCTTTGAGTCTGAGTGCTTAAAATAGTTAATCAAATACCATAAAGCTCATCACAGTTCACACATGTTCTCATTTTGACTAGTTTTTTGTAAAATTTATTATAATATCCCTCTTTTGAAATTATTTTTTAGGATAGCGAACATCTGCACATAAGTCTTATCCTAAATGGAAAAAAAAAAGGCCAAATTGGAAATTCCTTTCAATGACTAACTAGGCGAACTGTTCTTTGGTTTTAATTTTATTACTTAATGATAATTTTTAAAATGTTAAAAACACACAAAAATAGTAAGAACACCCCCCCTTTCTTAGCTTTAAAGTACTTTTCAAATATATCTAATCAGGATTACATGACTAACCTGTGGTATAATTGAAATTTGAATTCAATTTTTTTATAATATCAAACTCTTTATTCAAAATACTAATTTTAGTCTAAGCAATGATGTTGACCATTTTTTCCATGGTAATGTTAATTATATTCAAATTTTGAGATGAAAGAAAATATTGAATACACATGAATCTTCAACTAAAACTGGAATTTTTCTATTGAAAAGATTTCTTCTAACAAATTGAAGAAAAATGTCTTTCTTGCCTGTTCAGTGGGAAATACTTTTTCATTTTACAACTATTTGCTACCCACAAATCCAGATTACCATCTTAATTTTAAGACCATGTTTTATTACATTTTGAACATGTTAGTTTCCAATAGAGTTTATTTGTATTTGCCAAAATCTATTTGAAATTGTTTTTCTGGAGAAGGCCTAGCTCACAAAAGTTATAGGCCAATTCACTGACTCTCCTTATTTTTGAAACTGACTGTATTATCCATATAGAGATATCTACAAATATGAATTTACATGAAGTCTCGAGGTAATTCAAGTAGTACAGTCTGAGAGTTGGAGGTGAGGTGAATGGAATTTTCTTATAATAGTTCTCAAAGAATAATTCTCTTCAAGACTAATTTTAATTTTAAATCAAACAAGCCTGAGTGACTATGGGAATACACAGCAAGAAAGCCCAGCGTGGGCACACTTTCTAAGGTAGCAGAAGGTCATTTCAAAGATTTTACTTCTATGATAGTTATAAACTCTTTGATTGTTTTCACCCATAAAGAGTTTTTTCTCAAATGAAGGACTAATTATATACTTATTATGAAAAAAGGAGTAGTGAAAACAATGAGATTGGGATTTTTAATGAGCTATGTGAGATAAAAAGTCAATTTACATTTTTCATTATCTTTTAACTTTGCTAGCCAAGCACTAACCAAATGATAATGATACTATTACTAGTAACAAAAATAGTGAATATCTAACTTGCTTAAACCAAGCAAACACTGAATCAGTAATACAATTAACCAAGATATAATGTTAACATTGAATAAAGCATGCACTTTATACCCTTATAAATACCCATATTTTCAATTCATTGCCTAAAGACTTTTTTAATTCAGATTTACAGGTGTCAGAAAAATTATTTGAAAATTGGAAATAATGACAGAAGATGGGTGAAATCCATGCAGGGATTGTATAGAGCATATGTTTAGCTCAAATCACTATTTCTTAATGATTAAAGTTCACAGACCTATTTAGTTACATTGGGACTTGGAGATTTTGTATATCTGTGGGGCAGATAATTTTTTTATTGGAGCATGTAACTGTAGAAGTTCATGGCCTCATTAGATAGTAACCATGTACAGCTAACCCAGAAATCCCAATTTGTAGAATACTTTGTTAACCAGTTATAGAAATCTCACTGCTTCCCTCTTTATCTATCTAAAGAAGTATATTATACTTCTACAAAGGGCAGCTTATACAAAAGAATATACACAAAATAAATTATAATATGGATCAGATGGTATCAGAGCCATAAGAATATATGAATACAGAATGAGGTCTATAGGCCAACATGAGTAAAGTCTTTGAAAATACTTTGTAAAAAAACAAAGGCACTTTTAGAAGAATAAATGTATGTGAGATAAAAAACAGCTGAGAAATGAATGATTCCTTTGTCACTGAAGAGTCAATGTGGCCTGCTGAAAAAGGAGTGAAAAAATACAACTCAACTCTAAAAACAATGGTATCCCAACTCTACCAAACCTATTATTCTCTTTAAAAAAGTATAGTAGACTTTGTTTTATGGCAGCTGTAGATTTACAGAAATGCAGCAGAAATTACAGACAGTTTCCATACATCCTTCTCCTATACTGCACACACGGTTTTCTGTTATCACCATCTTATGTTAGGGAAGCATATTGGTGACAATTGACAAATCAATAACAATACACTGTTATTAACTAAAGTCCCTGGTTTACATTGGAGTTCATGCTTTGAGTTGTACAGTTCTGTGGGTAGCGCTGTGTGCATAATGTCATGTGTCTACCATAGAACATTACAGTTCTGTGGGTAGCGCTGTGCACATAATGTCGTGTGTCCAACATTACAGAATAGTGTTACCCCCCGAAAAGTCCTCTGTGCGTCACATACTGACCTTTCCTCTGCCCTCCCCTGAACCATGATACCCAGAGTCTTAGCACTTCAATTTTTCTATGTCCCTTATTTGTAAAAATATTTTTTTCACAGTGAATGCTAGGTAAACCTATTTGTAACATTGACTTTTACTTTAACTGCCACAAAATAAATATTTTTCAATACTTTCAAAATCTCTGAAACCATATTGTATTATCATTCACTTTAGAATACACCTAACATTATTTAGAGCATACTATGTGATGGGTATCATGGTAAGTACATAATAGGTTTTATATAATTTATTTTAAATATCAACTCTGAGCAGGCAAGTAGACTACTTAAGGTTATTAATAAGACTAAATGTACTTAATCAGATTTATTAATCAAGCTATCCAAGTTAATGGTTAGGCCTATAACCCATATGTTCTATGACTGTGAACCCAAAACTCTCTTTCTTAATACATTACTGATCCACCTCAGATGTCCTTGTAAATTTATTGGCTTAAAATTAGTAAAGTCTTGTTTCTTTACGGATATACCTGTAAATCAACCTGGAATTTATAGATTTGTGGGTTGTGGCTGGCTGGAAAATGAAGCTTAATCACCTAAGCATTTCTCTTCTCTGAGTGCTTAAGAAAGTAAGAACGAAGAAGTTAAACAACTTAAATAGCACTCTCGTTCACCAACAAAACTAAAGGTACAATAATGTGAAAGAGACGTTTTTTTCAGAAAGAATTGAATGGGTTTCTGATTCTTAAAAAACACTCTTTTTCTTGCTCCAGAGCTTGTGGTATCATTTGAATCACTGGTAAAGTTTGGTGCCGGGTATGATCACCTGGGTCAGCTATGATAATTTGGCATTATATCAATCTATTTGTAGTAACACAATAAAATGCTACATTTCTTTTCTCATGGTGCTTCTGAGTAGAAAGCAAATCAACCAACTAGATATGTAAACATGGATGAGAAAATGTTAACCTATCTCTGCAAAATCTATCCAATACTGTCTTTTTAAAAAAAGATTTTACATTGTTTTGAAGATTTTTAAAAATTGTTTTAAAAATCTTTAAAAATTCCCCTCTAATTTATCTTTAGAGGGGAAGGGAAGGAGAGAGGGAGAGAAATATCAATGTATGGTTGCATCTCGTGTGTCCGCTGCTGGGAACTGGCCTGCAACCCAGCTAGGTGCCCTGACTGGGAATCAATCAACTGTGGTCCTCTGGTCCGTAGGCCTGAACTCAAAATCCACTGAGCTACACCAGCCAGGGCTATCCAATACCATCTTTTTAATGAATACTTATTTGTAAGATGCTAACTTACAGGTAAGCTGGCTTGCTGAAACGTGTACCGGTGAAGTCGAATGCATCCACGGATACAGAGACAGTGAGGCCGAGCCTTTTCTGTTTGTTCACTGTGTTATCACCAACGTTCAATGCAGATTTTCACTCCACAAGCAGCACTGACCGAAGCACTGCAAACTAAAAGTTTATGTACACATACAATTAGGTAATGTAAGGCAAAATTATGCTATTTGCCATTTTCTTTAGAAAATGATTACAAAAAAGCAAAACCAGTTAATACCATATATATTTGACGTTAAATATAGATTAGTGGTATCATTCCACATGAGAACTTTTTATAATACATTATAGAAAAACATATATATTGAGGGGCAACTAATTACTTATAAATATTAACTATATTAAACATGTCAAATACAAAAGTATCCTTCTTATTTCAGCAAGACACTATACCTTTAATATCAAATAAGTTAAAAATGGTAAAACTTTATTCATCTGATTAAAAGCTATTGCAACCAAAACTGAGTTTCTCAGATTTTTTTAAAGAAAAATATTAACACTTGAAAAAGTTTAATAATTAGATGATGAATATTTATTAGAATTACTGATTAAGAAGATCATAATTCATGATTTTGCATTTTAAATGTCACAATTTGTTTCTTGCATTTTTCTCCCTCTTAAATTTCTTCTGTGCATTTTACCCCTGAATTTCAGAGTGGAGACCAGTACTATTTTCCTAGAATAACATCTCCTAATATTGATAAATACTTTCTTCTCTTTTTATAAACATGAGATGGGTTAAATTCGCCCATGGCCTCAATGGAAGAACAAAAAGTTTATCTAAAATTGCTTAAGTGAAAGAGAGCCTTCTGCTTGTATGCCACTTGGCTCATGGCCTACATTCCTATTGGCCATAGATCAGCTGACACTGGCCACATTCCAGTGTGCGAATAGCTGGACGAAGTTTTTTTTTCCTAAATTGGTTTCTGTCTTTCCCTATGTGTCCTGCAAATGGAGTAGCATTGATCAGTTTGCAGCGGTGGCGTTCTGTGTGGCCAGGACACAGTCAGCCTATGCTCTCCATTTCCCATCCGCGCTGATGAGTGTATCTGCTACATGTAATGCCGTCATTGATTTTCCACATTACCTCTCCTCATCCAGATCTATTCTGGGCAACTCTTTTCTAATGGGAAGACTCCTTCAAATGTGGCAAGGAAAGTCTCATTGGTGTGACTTTGTCACATTCAGTCACCTTATTTACCACATTAAGAATGTGTTTTAATTCTTCTTTGAGTCCAAAACTTGTTTTTTTTTTTACTGCTATTCACATAAGTTATTGAACCTAATCAGATGACTACTTTATGAAATGTATGCCCTTTAAATAAAATCAATCTTAACTCTTGACAATATATATATTTATTTATTTATTATTATGTATTTATATATATAAGTTCTTGATTCAAAGTGAAATTCAGGATGTGTGCATTCTCATTGTCTAATGTAGAATAAGAAGAGCACAGAGGAAACCAAACATATTGGACATGTGTAAACTAAAACTAAGAAGCATGGAGGCAAAAAAGAAGACGCTTTCTACTGTTTTTCTTTCAACTCATTTCCACCTACAAGGAGGTCTTTGGAACAATGGAAGAGTGACAAACACATGAATTTCATACTGTACAACATAGGATAACAATAAAATGTTGTGCTTGTTTTTCCTTCTCGGTGTTGTTTGCTCCAAGGCCCCTGCATGGGTGTAAAAATCCTTTCCATGCGGTTCAGCCCAGACTTCAGGAGAAGAAAAGTTCTGAGAGAGCCTGAACCCTGGAGGAGCAGGTGAGAGAAAATGTGTAATGACTGATGGATGGACAGTGTGATGGGAAGTGAAATAATGATTTATAGCGGTCTCGGGACTCTGGATGTATAATCTTCTAAGAGTGGAATTTTAACTTTGGTAATGAATGGTACCTTATTATCTTTTCATATATTTTACCAAAGCTAAGGTATTATAAATGGGTAGTTAATTTTTAACACAGGTTTTTGTGATTTCTAAATAACAAGCTCCATGCACATTCTTACAAAAGCATGTGGTATTTCCCATGGGAACCCATGAAGCCAGAAATAAGCAATGGTCCTTCAATCTGACCCCATATCAGAATTAGCTGAAAAGCTTTCAAAAACATAAAGTTAAAAATTTGGCCCTAATTTATATCAAATCAAAATCGGGGGAGATTTAAGAATATAAGCTTTAAACTCTTTACAGATTATTGTTATACAAAAGCTCAAGTGTTGTTCAAAATGAACAAAGCAAGATGACAAAATGAATTCCAAGAAAATCCAATAGGTTTTATTGTGATAATAAATGCAAGTAGATTAGTCTTTCTTATGATCAGTGCAAGCTGGTTTTAAAAAGTCAGTGACCTTCTGCCTCTATCGGATGAACAGTTACCCTAAAACAGTGAGTCAGTGGTGTAAAAAAGTAAAATAAGTGTGTTATGTGAAATATTAGTAGTTGTTACAATGAAATGGTAAAATGGGAAATGGTAGCCTAATGGAGTTTGATGTCTTTCTATCAGGACGTCTCAAAACCTTTGATACTGTTCCCTTGCTAGTCCATAAAATATACTGTGTTATACTGCCAAGACTGCTCTAAAATTAGATTTTTTCCACAATACTTTTTTCAGAATAAATATTACTTGAACACAGTAAAGCCATGTCCTGAACTGATAACACAATTTCTATTATAATATATGCCTTCAGCCTTCTGAGTGTACTTTTCCCTTGTTAAAAAACAAAATTCATCTCAATTCTAATGATCTCATTGTCTTTATTCAACAATTCAAGATTCCAGCAGCACTCCATCTAGCCAACAGAAAGGAGCTCCAAAGAGATACACAAAATGAAAGATTAAGGATGCGAGGGTGGGGCAAGGAGTGAACGGTTTGTGGTAGAATTCTGGGATTTCTTCTAAAAGTAAAGGATAAATAATGTAGCACCTTCAAAAGATGCTGTTTTGCTGTAGTGATGATTTGGAGCTATAGGCACTTGAAAACAGCAAACACAGGGATGTTTTCTCTTGTTAGAGTAATCAAACAAGAGGGTGGATCTGTGGCCCTGGCAGCCAACACGGAGAGCTAACAGAAACCTAAACCACAGTGAATTCCCGTAAATACCACAACCCTAAGAAATCAATATGGACAGCCAATCACAAACAGACAGGTAGGCTTTAACCAAGTAAGGGACATCTTGGGCTACAGTAATCGAATCTTCTTGCTCTGCTTCTCAGGCTATTATTCTGTGCAAGCCTTTTTCCCTGGACCCTGCAGTAGAGAGCCAAACCACCTGCTCTTAGGTGCTTCCCAACTGGAAGTGGTAACAGGTGCTCAAATAAACTGAACATTTTAATGGGCCTCATTGTCTCTGAACCCCCCTTATTGTGTCTAAAGACAAATCCCACCAAAGGATCTCAACTGACAAAGATCCTCTCTCTGGACATTTCATCAACCAGGGTGGATTCCCTCCTAAGACCAGAGAGGTGACAGCGAAGGACAGGCCACACCCAGAAAAAGCCTGTCACCAGCTGCCATGCCACCCCTCTACTCTTCGCAGGGCCCATTCGTCTTCCCTCAAATTGTTTTCTCTCCCCTAAGACACTTACAGACCCTCCCCCTTTTTCCTATTATGATGGCATTTGATCTGAACTCTAAGGCAGCTTGGGAGTTACTCATTTTTCCCTGGGTATCTCCCACACATGCATGAGGCGTATGGTGCTACACTTCTGTTTTTCTTTCATTAGTTTGTCTAACAGGGGTCTCAGTTAAAAATTCAGAAAGGTTGAGGAAAATCATTTTTTCCTCTTCTTCATAGGGTTTACAAAGTGGTTTATAATAAGACCCACATCACTTTCTATGAATATTACATTTCTGCTTCCTTTCGTCGAACCTTGCTTAGTGACTCCACATCACCCCACTTTGCACTGTGCGTGCTTGATGACAGGTGTTAAGTGTCAGCTCATCCAGACTGGCTGGCATTCCTCTAGACTGTCATCAATCCTCCCCTGCAGTCACGGGTCAGGGTAAGTGGTTCAGACATATAAGATCTTCATTTCCTACAAAAACACAGGGTGGGGCAAAAGTAGGTTTACAGTTATGAGTATGTGAGGTCGAGTTTCCTCTTGTATTATTATTTATTAGTGATCACATTATTTTCCATAGAAACAACTATAAACCTACTTTTGCCCCACCCTATATTATCATCACCAGTTTCTTCCTAAGTGTCACAATTTTAAATTATTTACCCATCTAACCAACTCATGTTTGTCTTTCTTAATACAGATTACTTTATCAACAGAACCATTAAATGCAGTCTATTTGATGTAAGAAAAATTCACAATATTCATTTGTGTGTGTCTGAGTATGACAGAAGTTTAAATATATTTTTCTGCAGCTATCTGAACTTTTATACGGTTTCTAATTTTGAAGTGAACTAGTTTTATTTTCAGTGGCGTTTTTATGTCACGGTTTCATCTGATAATGTGTTTGGCCACAAAAGGCTTTGACATCATTTTCACAGCATTTTTAATGGTCCAATTGTTTCATTCCTAAAATACTTTATTTTCCTTATGGTGTGTAATAACATTTTATTATGTTCTTTTATGCATTTTTATTACATATTCTGAAACATAATTATTTCATTGTCATTCACTTTGTTGATGTCAATATTGAGCAATAATAAGAATGTGATGACCTGTTTTAATAAGTCTATTATAAGGTTCCAGGTATTATAATCCGTGTTATGATGGGATATTCCTGAGTGGGAGGAGATGGTTTATGAAGAGTAAATAACTCAGCAGCACTACGTTTGTGACCTTGGAGACAAAATAGCCGATTGTGCCTGAGGAACAAGTGAACAGGAAACATGCTGGTGGTCTCAGCTTTCGAGCTCCTGAGAGACGACGTTTGCAAGTCCATTAGGTTCTGTAGGGCCCTGGGTTTCATGAGCAGTTAGCGCTAATGGGTCTGTACTGTAAGACATCCCTGGATATTTGCAGTTAGAGCAATAATGTTTAGATGATATTAAGGCTACACTTGATAAATCTGACTGACTTCTGTGAAGAACACAGTGAAAGAGGCATGGTGAGATAATCATGGATAAGTCTATATAAGAAGTCATGCAAAAAAAGTTTATGGATTGAACCATAAAATGTGTTTAGAGTCAATATAAAATGACAAATATTAATGATTATTATGGAATATTGAAAGGTGGTGAGAGGATTCGAATGGCAGGCTTTGCAATATATCCAAGTATATTATTTTTAAATACATGATGTATCATCAGCATGTATTTCTCTTTCTAGAAAGTTCAAAAACAAGTAAGAACCGTAAAATAATCTGATCCCCACCTGGTGTCTTTCTTTTTAAATGGTGGATGATGGTATGTGAATGTACGGTGCAAGCAAGGAGTTTTCCTCTGAAAGTGTGGGAAGATGCTATCGAGTGTCACACTTTCAGCAGAGAAGGAGGTGGCATGCAGTTACCTCCTGTCCTGGGGGACTGAGTGCTCTTTAGGTATCACCTGTCTTTTTCAGAACCTTATCATTTTGTGAGGGGACCACTAAAGTTTTTGGAACCTTCTCCCATGGGTAGCAGGACATAGAAAAGATTCGAAGTCAAAACAGCCCATATGACAATGTTTGAGTGTGTTTGTGTTTAGAAGCAATAGAGGCCTTGACTTCCCTGAAGAAGACATCCGACTTTATTTCTTACAAAAGACTCTAAAATGAGGGTGTGTGGATGAACCTCAGGGAACAGTTATTTCCCAGAGATCTGCTCGGCACAGACTGTGTGAATGGTCGGGGGGAGATCCATATTCGGAAGAAACCCAGCTTTCTGTAGTCTCCAAGTGGATTTAGGAAATAATTGACACAAGTGAAAACATCAGAATGATTGAATAACTTTTTCTAATTTCTCTTACTAGAGTCAGAGTACCCTAAAGTCATTGCTTTATCATTGTTCAGTGATGACATTTTATATTAATATACATACATACATAATGTATAATAACTACATTTGTTGTTGATTCTTACAGTCTAAAACAGTAGGAAACCAAGGCAGTTATATAAGTAAATAAGTCACTTGCTCAGAGTCCTAAAACTGACAGCACTTTTTTTATTGCTGTAAAATATACATGCTGTGATATCTATCATTTTAGCCATTAACAAGCATACCAATCAGTAGCATTAAATACATTTACAAATTTGTATAACCATGACCACTGTCTACCCCCTAAAACATTTGGATCATCCTCAACAAAACTCTATGCCTATTATATAATACTTCCATTTTCCTCTCCCCAGGCCCTAATGACCTCCATTCTCCTTTTTGTTCCTCTGACTTTGCTCATTATAAAAAGGTCTTATAATTGAAATCATATAATACATATGCTGTTAAAACTGGCATTCCTGTCTTGTTTCCAATTTCAAGGGGAACACTTTTGGTTTTTGTCCACTGAGCATGCTGCTAGCAGCGAGTATGGCACATGTGACCTTTATTATGCTGAGGTATGTTCCCTCTGTACTCACATGGGTGAGAATTTTCACTAGAAATGGATGCTGGGTTTTACCGAATGTTCCTTCTGCATCTATTGATATGCTGTGTAGTTTTTATCCTTTATTTTGAGTATGTGGGGTATCACATTTATTGATTTGTAAATGTTGTACTTACCTTGCATTCCCAGAACAAATCACACTTGATCATGATGTATGCTCTTTTTGCTATATTATTGTGTTCAGTTTGCTAATATTTTATTGGGGACGTTAGTGTTTGTTTCATCAGGGGCACTTGTCTGGAATTTTCTTTCTCTATAGTGTCTTTATCTGGCTTTGGAATCAGGATAATGCTGGCCTTGTAAAATGAGCTTGGGATTTTCTCTCCTCTTGGAATTGTTCTCAATAATTTGAGATGGAAAGGTGTTAGTTCTGTGAAAGTTTGGTAAAATCCACACGAGAAGCCATCTGGTGCAATGCTTTTGTTTGCTGGAATTTTTTGATCACTGCCTCAATTTTACTAGGTGTGATCTGTCTATTCAGATTCTCTACTTCTTATTGATTTAGTTTTGGAAGACTGTATGTCTGTAGGAATTTATCCATTTTGTCTAAATCATCTGGTTTGTTGGCGTACAGTTATTCATAATATTTTCTTACAAGCCTTTGTATTTCTTTGGTGTTGTTTGGTGTTATTTCTCCTCTTTCACCTTTGATTTTGTTTATTTGGGTCCACTCTTTTTTTTTTCATGACTCTGCTTAAAGGTTTGTGAATCTTCTTTATCTTTTCAAAGAACCAGGTCTTGGAATCATTGATCTTTTGAATTTATCATAGTTTTTAAATCAGAAGACTGGCATTAAGAGTAATTTGATTCCTTAATTTAGAAATATTTAAGTTTACTTTGTTTTAAAAATTCAAGGATTGCATTTTTAAATACCTTATGTGAAAATTTTTTATCTGAATTGAGAATAGAAATACAGAAATTCATATTTGCAAGACTTTACTTTTCAAGAGTTGATAGAGATTTAGAATAACAATATACTAATAGGCCCAAAAGCATGAAAATTAATATGTAACAATATGAAATTTGTGAATTTGCTTACATTTTATATCTTGAAAATGATTATTAAAGCTATTATTTTAACATTCTAAAGAATACATATTGTAACTAGTGAGACAAAAATGTGCTAGGATTGCATTTTGTTATATTGTCAATTAGAAAAAAATGAAGAGCATTTTTCTTTTAGTGTGGTACTCAAACTCTGTCTCATAACAATGAGACAGAGTTTGGCCTTGCTTGTCATCACTAACAATGCTACTGAAATCTAATCTTATTAATTTTTCTTTCACCAGTGCTGATTCTGATTCATTGACTCTGAGCTGCTGAAAAACATAAAATTAAACAGATGTATAGTTTCATACAATTAGTGAAGATACACCCCTTGCACTACACATTGTAAACATACTCAGGTGAGAAATATTGAGATATCATTAGTCTACAACAATACATCATAATTTTCTCATTAACATTTTTGCTTCCTTTTTCATCACATGTACCTTCAGATATATTACAGAAAATCTTCCTGAAGTTACTTACACTGAATAACGACCACAGGTCATTGGATGGAGTCTCCCTTTCAGACGGCTGCTAAAAGTGGTCTTTCTCTAATGGCCAACAGCTTTTGCGAACTTCCTGGGATTCCAGAAATGCTAATCAGCAGTTCTAGTCGGCAGCACATTTATTACACCCTGACATGCTGAAGACAGCCAGTTACAAATAGAACTGCCTCTTGAAAAATGCTGCTACAGTGTTTTATAATAAAGTGCACCAATTAGATGCATTCATTAGGACAAACGGCTTGTCTTTTTCCATATTAGAGCTTTTTAAAAAGCACAATGTTTTTCATAGCTTACCCTGCTCTGTATTATTATTAATTGAACATAGCACATTACAAAGTTTAATCCAATAACTATAAATACATAATGAATAATAGTTCCTTGGAGACTGTCAGTTCTACAAGGACCCATTTGGTTTCATGCTCCAAGATGAATAACATCACGGAAGCCTTGCTCATTTCCAAGGGATTTCCAGATATTTGGGGGACATTATTGAAATAAATAGCATTGACTTATAATTTAAAATGATTTAATTTAACAATTGACAAGGATCCTTTCCCAAAATATGTTCTGATTTTCTTAGGAATAAAGATTCATGATGTTACACATAATGCTCCTAATTCGTATATTGCCCTGATTGTTACCTTTCCTTTCACACATAATGCAATACGTTGATAGCAATAAAGTTCTGAGGCTAAGAATTCCAGAAGGGAAAATGGCATCACAAATGTTGTGATGTGTGGACAAGAATATCTCCCCTTTGGGGTGTGGAGAGCATTGGATTATTAGACCACACTGTGAGTTAAATAGTGCAACAGATTGGGCTCATTTTTCTGCTGGCAAGTACGTTATTTTTCAGTTTCTTGTTTATCCACAAACGTGTGGACTTGCGGGCACTACCTAGTTCTTCTCCATGCTGGATATACTTTGTATGGAGACCCTGACCTCTATTATAATTATTCAGTCCTATCTTTGAATGAAGACACACTAATGAAGGCCGATCATTTTGCTATATTTATAATTTATATGGTTTATGTCTTCACACATTGCTAAAAAACAGAAGCCTTTGTCTCCCTGAAAGTTTTTGAGTTGACCTCAAATTGGATGAAGGAAATGAAGAGAAGCCTGGTCAGTTAATAGACAAAAGTAATACTTTTACATATTCTCCAGGATATGCGATCTAGGTGTTTAAAGTAGAAATCCTCTTCTTTAAATTACTATAATTTTTAAAAATTTATTTTACACAAAAGTAACGTCACTAGGCCGTGTCCTTTGTGAGTGCACTGTGTTGAACAAATCCTGTTGGCAACTTCCATTATCATAAAAATGTATTTGCTGTCACGGGTCTGCTCTAACATTTTGATGATGAATAACAGTACAAAATTTATGTGCCACATAAAAGTGCAAATAATATAAATCATACCCAGCGTTGATATTGAAGACATTTGCTTCCGCCGATGGCACGGAATCCACCATCCGACCTGAACGATCGATTCGTGCGGACGCCAGACAGAAAGGACTGCGGTGGGGACACCGGCTTTCCCAAGCTAAGTGGGAACAGATGCACGTAGAAATCTGACAGTGAAATGCTGTGAACCCTACTTATCCTAAATATTTGAAATGGCACTGTTTCTACTTCATGCCATTTTAATCTCATTTATTTTATAATAGCACAGTAGCCACAAACCACTGTACTGAAGGTGCTACCCACTGAGTCGAGATCTGCAATTTGACAAACGAAACATTAGATGATACCTTCACTTCCCTTAAAACACAAACACGCAATGTTTACAGTCCTTGCTTTTATAAGGACATAATGAGGCTTTTGGTCCAACATAACAGTTCTTCTATTGTCAGCTTTACACACGGGGTTTTAAAACATTCCACAAATATTTGGGGAGCCCTATCCAGGCAGGATGCAGGTGACTGGCTACAGTGTGGAACTCTCTTCATCAGTAAGATAATGAGGATATATTTTTCTGTATGTGTTTTTCTTTCTGTTCTATATTTGTATTATGTTTTTACTTAACTGTACTAGTGAAAGTTATCAAAATCATAATATTTTAGGCTCTAGAGTCTCATTTTTAAGTAACTTTAAAATTTCATGTGTAAATTAAGTACAATTGAAAGATATGTTCTAAAATGTTCAGAATTTTAATCTTGGGAAATTTAAGGGCTTTTCACTCTTTAAATATACCAACTATTACATATATTTTATGTTTACTTAGACAATTTTACATATTTAAGAGATACTAACAGTATTCAGAACTATCTTTGTTTTTTATTATACTATAAAATATATTGTGATAGTTTAAATTATAAGATCCAGAAATGTTTCAGTGTGAGCCTCTATGCTAAAGTTTATAACGTAATGTTGGGGTGATTTTTAAAAGTTTATTGATTTGGTAGATAAAATATTTCTTCTCTATGGTGTCAAATGGAGTTACATATGAGCATAATTAGGGTGAAAAAATAACATAATAGTGACTAATGAGCCATTATATATCTTTATATTTGAACATCTTGGAGAAAAACATTGAAAGTTTAACCAAGACATAATTGCTGTCACTTTGAATAATGTACCCGAAACAGAAAGCCAAACAGCATTTCAATGTCCTGATACAGTTAGCTTTGCCCCTAGCGATATAAAGCCTTTGTCTGAAGACTCTGTTAACAACCCCAGTGCAATTTTACATTTTTTCTTGTGTTCTTGGCATTGCTGTTACAATATTATTTAGACTCGTTCTGTCATTGTTCTTCACATGCAGTTGTTTCTTATATGTAAAGATCCCTCAAAATACTATAGATAAATTGCATACACAGTAAAGCCATAGGAGGTGGGGTAGAACAGGACAATGGCTTTAGTCTTTCATGGGATTTTCAATATATCGTATGTGTTAAAGAAACAGCAACGTCATTTTAAGGTGATAATGCAGTTGGAAGTCAGAGGATACACTAAGGTAGTCCTCTCTCCTCTCGGAGAAGCCTGGTTCCTGAGTGCATGGAAGACACAGCAGTTCCCCGCGGCACGTACAGAGAGTTGACCACCCGACGTTGCGGGGAACAGAAGTGAACACAGTTCTTGACTAAGAAGAAAACACGAAGCAGAAAACAAGGAAGCCAAATCTTTGATAAAGAATGGATCTCTAAATTGTAGGCGAGGACAAAACCAGAACAGGAGCATTTCTTATTAACAGGAAAGGAGGCCTTAATACCAGAAAGGGACAGCCCAAAGCAGAGGGGCAGGGTAATTAATAATACCATGACTGGCTCTGTATAATGAAAGAGAGAAATTTGGAAAGGTGAAAAGAGAAACTATTCCCTTTGCTCCAGTGACGCTGTGATGAAGGAATCTGAAGCATGAGAATTGTATGTCATGAATAATTTGTCTCGTAGAAATGTGCTTAACTTGTTTGACAGTAAATTGGAAATAATCTTCACGCTTTGGTGAGGGTGAAGGAAGGCGCTACACATTCTGGTGACATGTTAATACTGTCAGGCCTCCTCCGTTCGGCTCCCTTCGCCATGTCAGACAGATGGAGATCCTGACAAAGTGCCTCCTTTCCACTTCTGATGCCCACAGAACAGACTCGATGAAAGGCACTGATGCCTTCCATATAAAAGATTTACATAGGATTAGAGCAAACCAAAAAGAATATACGATGTAAGTATGTAAGTACATAAGTCATTTCAACCAATGGCACAGATGCCTCAATGACTGACATACAGAAATGCCATTTGATTTGAAAGGGTCTTATTATTTATCATTTTGAAAATATACCTTATTGAAGTTTGTCTCTGTCTACATTTGGTACGGGTTAAGTATACCACTCAGAAAATACAAAGAAGCAAGAATATCGATGACAAGAAAAATAACTTTGACGCTTGTTAAAAGCCCTTCTTCTCTCTGTCTCAGACCCCAGGCCTTCGTGGGAAGTATTAGGATTATTTGTCTTTTCCATTCATAATAGTCTTTGTGTACATAATCTGTCTCCACTAATAACCTTCTGCACTATTATTATTTCTCTAAACTATAAGCTGAAAGAAAACCTGGGTAGTAGTTTCACTCTCCTGATTATTATATGTTTCCTGCCTCGTGATTTCCTATAGATCAAAGTTATACCACTGTCTTCATCAATTGTCTCAACCATCTTATAGTTTAATCTACCAGAATGGTCACATCCTGCTCATTGGCCACCTTTAACGACTCCATATTTCCCAAGTATGCCATGTTCAATCATGCTTATGAGCCTCTGGGCATGCTTATAAATTTTCCTACAATGCATTTGTTCTCATTTTCTTCCTAAAAAAACAGCACTTTCCTTCCTTTAATCCAATTTTATGTGAAAGCTTCACTTACTATTCTACACTAATTATCAATAACATCTGTTTGTATTCATTAGATTATTTAAGAATGTTTTAAATTCATTTTTATATCCCCATGCATACCAAAATATTCAATAATGTTTGGTTGACTCTAACTTATGAACTGACTAAATTCTTATTGCTTGTTCTTCCAGAAGTCTAACATTTAAATTTTGTCTGGAAATGAAAAATCTATGCATGGCGGTAATCATGGTTTTACCCCAAATATTCAAACAAATAAACAAAAACACTGGCCTCTGCTTTGTCTACATTCTCTGGGAGAAATTAGTTTCCTGGGTACCAGGTTATTTGTAAGTTTCTTTCTCACTATTTTTTACTTTAAAAATATATGCAGTTCTAAAATTTACTTCAAAGCCTTCATTTAGAAATAATAAATTGCTTTGCATTTGGAAATCATATTAATTGTCTATCTTATCAGCAATTCAACAGTGTTGAAGTTAGTGCTGTCAGTATTGAGTACACCAAATTTGAATTGATTTTTTAATTGATCACTCACCCAATTGCAAGCTAACCCTACATCTTAAAATTTTAGTCGATTCATTAAAGTTATGTAGTGCACCAAAAAGATGCATATTATATTGCTTCCCATACTCTGTCAAATCCTTTCAATATCCATACTGATCAACTTGTTAACACATTTTCAATAGGTGACTACATCAGTACCTTGACAATGGGAGAATGATAAAGGTAAGGAAAATTTACTTAAAGCATACAGTTCAAAATTATCTATAAAAAAGCATATGTAACAGAAAAATTTAAAATGACATGTAATATTTTAAAATTACACTAGCAAATAATTCTACACAGTGGAAAATTACTTGAGCATTTAAATTCATGAATTATTTAATTGGAAAATATTATACATGAGGAAGTGTACACCTTTATAGTTGTCATGGTAATTTGTTTCATTTTTTTCTATTTTGATAATAAATTTTTTTAAGCTTAAATATCACCTTTTTAACTCCAAAATCCATCACATTGTACATAAGTATTATTCTGTAATATATGTATATTTTGTATATTGTAAAAGCCACACTTTATCTCTTAGTTATCTTACATATGTTTGTGACTTGCATTAAGAGAGAAAATACAGGAGAAGCAGGATAGAGCTAGATGTTAAAATTAAGAACTATTTTTGTCTTACAAATAATAGATCTGAGCCTGCCTATGACGCACACAAATGGGAGTTCTCCTGAAGACTTTTATATATGTTTAGCATCTCAGTTGCACAGGAGCTTTATATATTTATTTATTTTTTGGTTTTGGCAATAGACTGGAGCACGCTTAAAAGCTTATGAGAATGAGTCGGAGAGTCTAAGATGGAAGATACAGGGAAGATAAGAAGTAATTGAGCAAGAGAGGTTCTTGAGAAAGAAGTAAAAGATAGTAATCAGAACCTAGGCAGAAGGATTCAACCCGAGAAGAGAATAATATGTTGTAATAAAGTCAGATGAATGTGCTGGTGCAAGAAAGTTTCCTGGTTCGGTGGTAGAACTTGAGGGGATTTTTATGTTATTTTAAATCTATAATGCCATGATAATACATTTATTACTATAATCCCTTCCGTATATATACATAATGTGTGTATATATATATATATGTGTGTGTGTGTGCAAGCGTGTGTACCTAGGTATGCATATATGTGTGTATATTTATATCTTATATATGAAACACTGAGTCGTCTTGCCTAAAATATATATATTGCCTTAAATAAATTATAGCTGCATTTTGTCACAATTGGGTGTGCTGGTAAAATAGATTTATATTTGTATGGAATTGTGTTGCTTCAAAATAAATTCCAATCCATTTTTAACGATTAAAATAAAACATCAGAAAAAATGTATAGGAACTGAGTATAACATGACACATAAAAGAAGATATCGGAAGAACTTCTAGCCCTGGCTGGTGTGGTTCAGCAGCTTAGGTACCAGCCTGTAAACTGAAAGGTCACTGATTCGATTCCTGGTCTGAGCACATGCCTGGTTGTGGGCCAGGTCCCCCCTCAAGGAATCAATGTTTTGGTGCTTCCTTCTCATTCTTCTTCATTTCCCCCCTCTCTAAAAAATAAATGAATAAGATACACAAAAAATAACTTCTACAAGTATAAGTACAGACATTAATAAATAAGTTACTTAATTGCACTTGATAACTACCATTTATACAGTAATGTTCAAATAAAACACTAATCTCCTAAGTTTCATTAATTGTAAAGAAAGTAAATAAGAACAATGTAATTTTTATTCACGTGAGGATTCAAATAAAAAGCAGCACACAAACCCATGAACACAGGCAATGAAACGGTGGTTACCAAAGGGGAGGGAGAAGGAGAAGAATGACAAGGTATAGGGGTCAAATGTACAGAAATGAAAGGAGACTACAGAGGGTGTATTACAAAATCGTGCACCTGAAAGTTGCATAATGTTGTTAACCATTGTTACCCAAATAAACCTAATTAAATTTTAAAACAAATAATATTTTATTTCTTAAGTTAGAGATTGTATTTATACTTTAAACTGCACTGATTTGTACTAAGTATGCATTTGTTCTTAGTGGATTGAAATTAATATTATTGCCATTAGTGTTTACAGATTAATGTAACTAAGTGTAGAAAATTTTAAATATTAAGTTGTTTTTAAAAGATAGTTTTTAGTAAAAAAACAATACCTGGCAATGAAAATCTGATTTAATAACATTTCATATACTCATACTAAACAACTCATGCCTTATGTTACTATTTTTTGTGACATAAATAAAACATAGGTATACTTTTAGCAGTTAAGTGATTAATGGAAGAGATGTTACCATAAATACTAGAAACTCAAGGAAACAAACAATTTTAAGATGACCAGAAAAATTGGCTAAAAATTTTAGCCAATGACCAGAAAAAATACTAATTGCTTTTACCTTATATGTAATCTATTTGATTCCAATTTAAATCTGCCCTAGGATACAAATGCAAATGTTTATAAAGCAAATGTCAACTTAATTTTAAGAATGGCCATTGTGAATACATTAATTTAATTATTGATTAGTAAAGATGGTGCTATGCTTTAAACAACTACTAATGTATGTAGGCTAGATACAGTAGACAGACAACTGGCAAAAGAAAATCCTAGCCCTGGCTGGTGTAGCTCAGTGGATTGAGCGCAGGCCTGCAAACCACATGGTCACGGTTCGATTCCCAGTCAGGGCACATGCCTGGGTTGCAGGCTAGTTCCCAGCAGGGGACTCACAAGAGGCAACCATACATTGATATTTCTCTCCCTCTCTCCTTCCCTTCCTCTCTTAAGATAAATAAATAAAATATTTTTTAAAAAAGAAAAAGAAAATCCTAAATTTGCATAATTAAATTTAAAGGTAACTCAAAATCACTTTACCTTGTTCTCAAATTTTAAAAATTGTCCAAAATTTTATTTCTTTCAAAGACTCACTAAAAATGTCTACAGTTAGAAAAACAAACATCTTATTGCTGTTTCTTCTCTGTTTCTTTATGACTGGGAATTTTCTCATGAGATAAAAATTGTTTCATATCTGTGCTCACAAAGTATACCTAGTATTTTTCCATAATAAATGTCAGTTTGTAACAAAAATCATGCACCAATATTAGTGAGAAAATCAATACTAGAATTAATAAAGTGATAAATATTAGACATACTCTGAGATATACAGATTTAAACTCTTCAAAGGGTCTGAAATAATAACTAAAAGTGCTGGAGAAAACGGGTAATTTGCTCAGTACATGAAAATAGGCTACGTTGACATAGAAGCAATGTTTTTAAAATTTACTGTGATGAACTGTCAGATCCTGATTTTCAGCGAGACATAGAGCTTTTCACGCTCTCATTTTCTCTCCACATTCTCATCTATCAAACACAGTCCTCAGCCTCCTGTTCTACCTAAAGACTTTCCTGACAACTTGGAATTCCATTAGTTATTGCTCTGTTCATTATTTTATCTCTCATTTTTTTGGTAAATGTTCACATGTAAGAGATAAATGGCATTTTCTAAAGCCACCAGTAATAAATACTAACAAAAAGAGATGAATAAGTTAGGATGATTCTAAGCCATAAATACCAATAATCTATAAATAAAATCAGAAATGAAAGAGGAGAAATAACAATTGACACCAAAGAAATACAAAGGCTTGAAAGAAAATATTATGAACAATTATATGCCAGCAAACTGGACAACCAGGATGAAATGGATAAATTCCTAGAAATACACAGTCTTCCAAAACTAAATCAGGAAGAATCAAAGAATCTGAGTATACAGTTCACACCTAGTGAGATTGATGCCTTGCACCAGATGCCTTCATGTGTGCATTTTACCAATCACTCAGAGAACTAACACCTTTCCTTCTCAAAATATTTCACAAAATCCAAGAAGAGGGAAGATTGAAAACTCATTTTACAGGGCAGCATTATCCTAATTTCAAAACCAGATAATGACACTACAAAGAAAGAAAATTATACACCGATATCCCTCATGAACATAGGTGCTAAAACCCTCAAGAAAATATTAACAATACATCAATAAGATTGTATGGCACAATCAAGTGGGGCTTGCTCTGGGAATGCAAGGCTGGTACAACATTCGCAAATCAATAAATGTGATACACCACGTGAACAAAATGAAGAATAAACCCACATGAACATATTCAACAGATACAGAAACACATTTGATAAAATTAGCAGCCATTTATGATGAAAACTTGCACCAGTGTGGGTACAGAGGGAATATGCCTCAACATAATAAAGGCCGTATGTGACAAAGGCATCATGCTGAGTGGGCAAAAACTACAACTGTCCCTGTAAGACTGGAAATAAGACAGAGATGTCTGCTTTCACCTCTTATTCATGGTAGTACTGGAAGTCCTAGCCATGGCAAAAAGACAATAAGAACAAACAAATGGCATCCACATTGGAAAGGAAGAGGCAAAACTGTCATTATTTACAGATGACATGAAACTGTACCTAGAGAGCCCCCCAAATTCCATCAAGAAACTACTAGAACTGACACATGAATTCAGTGAAGTAGTGGTATACAAAATTCCTGTCTAGAAATCAGTTGTATTTTTATATGCCAACAATGAACCAACCTTCAGGAAGGGAAATTAAGACTGCAATCCCATTTACAACTGCTACAAAAAGAATAAAATACCTAGGAAAAAACTTCACCAAGGATTATAAAAGTCCTGTACTTGGGAAATTATAAGACACTGAGGAAAGAAATAGAAGGTACAAATAAGTGGAAGCACACACCATGTACATGGATAGGAAGAATTAACATCATTAAATTGTCCATACTACCCAAAGCAATCTATACATTCAATTCAATTTCTATCAAAATTCCAATGATGTATTTCACAGAAGTAGAACAAATGTTTCAAAAACTTGTATGGAACCACAAAGGCCCCACATAGCAACAGTGATCCTGAGAAAGAAAAACAAAGTTGGAGAGATTACACTACCCAATATGAAACTATGCTATAAGGCTGTCGTAATCAAAACAGACTGGTATGGCACAAAAACAGACACATGGATCACTGCAACAGAATGGAGAGCTCAGAAATAAACCCACAACTTCATAGTCAATTAATATTTGACAGATGAAACAAGCATGTACAATGGGCTAGAGATTGTTTATTCACTAAGTGGTGTTGGGAAAATTGGACAGATTTGTGAAGAGAAACTGAAACTAGACCATCTTTTTATACCACACACAATAATACATTTAAAATGGATCAAAGCCTTAAATGTTGGACCCCAGGCCATAAAAATTATAGAAGAGAACACAGGCAGCAAAATCTTGGAATATAGCAATCAATATTTTATCAGATATATCACCCTAGGTAAGGGAAACCAAAGAAAAAACAAACAAATGGGACTATATCAAACAAAAAAGGTTTTGCACAGTAAAGAAAATCATTAACAAAATAAGAGAACAACCCACCAAATGAGAGAACATATTTGCTGATACACATGATAAAGGGTTAATACCCAAAGTTTATAAAGAACTTACAAAACTCAACACCAAACAATAAACCCAATTAAATAATGGGCAAAGGATCTGAATGGACATTTCAAAGAAGTGTCTCATCTCTCAAAGAAGAGATACAGATGACCAGTAGATGATGTTGAACATCAGTAATCATCGGAGAAATGCCAATTAAAACCACAATGAGATGTCCTCACACCTGTCCAAAGGGCTGTCATCAGTAAATCGATAAAAAGTGTCATCAACAATGTGGAGGAAGGGGAAGGAACCCCAGGGCACCGTTGGTGGGGACGCAGACTCGGGCAGCCACTGTGGAAAGCAGTATGGAGATACCTCAAAATATGGAAAATGCATCTGCCTTTCGACCCCGTGGTCCAACTTCTGGGGTTATATCTGAATGAACCCAAAACACTAATTTGAAAGAACATAAGCACCCCTTTGTTCATTGCTGTGTTGTTTATAGTCACCCAGTTATGGATGCAGCCTAAATGTAGTGGATGACTGGATAAATTAGCTATGGGAAATTTACACAATGATATACTAATTGTCAGTAAAAATGAAGAAAAATTTACCTTTAGTGACGGTATGGATTGAACTGGAGAACATTATGCTAAGCGAAATAATCCAGTCAGAGAAAGACAAGTGCCATATAATATCACTGATATGTGGAATGTAATGAACAAATTGAACTAACAAGGAAAATGGGGACAGACTCATAGATGGAGAGCAGGCTGACAGCTGGGGGGTGAGGGGGTGGAGGGCTTGAGCAAAAATGAAAGAGGACTCAGGGACATGGACACCAATGTGGGGACTGCTGAGCAAAGGGACTCAATGGTAATGGAAAAAAAACAAAATAGAGATTAAATTAAAAAAATAAAAATATTTAAAAATAAGCTAACTGTGTTAGCTCACTTAAGAGAAAGTCCTAAGGCAGGGTAATTCCAGGGTTCTTTAATCCAAAGACATTGTTAAGAAGCAAAGTGTGTTAGGTACACTCTTCTATGTTGATCTATTGGGCTGTACCCTCTTATATGTTCTAGACTGCTCTTAGTTCCAGGTCTCTTTTTACTTGTGTTTTTCTATTTTTTAAAAAATTATTAAATGTTTTGGGGTAACATTGGCTAATAAAATGATATAAATTTCAGATGTACAACCTTATACTATGCCACCTATAAAGTCTGTGGTGTGCACACTACCTGGATCCTAGTCTCGTCTGTCACCAAACACTTTACTCCATTCATCGCCTTCCCACCCCTTTGTGGTAACCACCATGCTGCTGTCTGTGTCTGAGCTGGTGTGTTTGTTTGTTTGTTTGTTTGTTGCTTTATAAAAACATATTCCACATATGAGTGAAATCTTACAGTCGTTTCTTTTTTTTCATTTGACTTATTTTACTTAGCAGGATATTATGCATGTTGTTGCCAATGGTAATACTTTATCTCTTCTTATGGCCAAGTAGTATTCCATGACATATATACATATTTCTTTTCAGAGTAAAAACTTTTCCTCCAGGAACTTTAATGTGTAGGGAAATTTTGGGCTTGGAATAATAACAATTCTCTCTGGAATATTTGGAAAACACTAACGAAAATCACTCTGAGGTAATACCTGAATAAAACACATTGAGAAATAAATAAATAATGCCACTGACTTTTATTTTTGACTTTGCTTTTCATTTCAAAGTTGAGAGAAAAAAATGTTAGGAGGAAGAGTTCTTTTGAATAATAAACACTACATTTTCTGAAGTATATTGTAGTAGCCTTGATCAACACTGATTTGTTTGCAATCTGAGATTTAAATCTCTCAGAGTCTGGCTATCTAAACATCAACATCAATAGCTAAATACTCCGTTGTTGATAACATATTGGCTACTGTCAATGTAAGAAGCCTAGTGTTCTTAGTCTCTCATCAAAACAGTCCTGGATCCTTCCCAACTTTACCCTTAAATCCACTGAACTAACACAGCCCATGGGAACACCAAAGTTACTAACCTTGTCCATGTTTTTCTAAGATATCTACCAGTGCTCATACCAAACTTCAATTTATTGATGATTGCTCATCTCAGTTGATGATAAACTTGAAAAAAATCCCAATGCATTTGAAAGACCAGTACACTTAATGGCTCTGACTGATTATTAATATTTGAGCATGTATTCTATACACAACTGAAAGCAATATATGTGTAAGAATAATTCTCTTCAGTGCTTACTGATTACTGGTAAAGAATGGAGCAAAATTATGAGGCTCTGTTGGGTGTTTTGCATGGTTTTGCTTTAGCTTTCTTGAATGTGTGATGAGGATAAAGATTATTTTGACAAAGCTTAGGTAAAATTTGCCTTCATTTTTGCTTAAGATTTTTGGTACATATACTATTCCAGTGATCATAATTTAATCCAACAAGGGAAAGAATAGAGAATGGGACTAACAGTTGTTGATATTTTATTACTGGCATTGGATACAGAAATGATGGTACCCATTTTTTAGTAGGTGGCAAGGGAGGGAATTGTCAGGGAGATTTGACAGCATCATAAGCACACGGTTAGATGTCTGCTTTCCTTCCTGACATGCTCCCACTAGCAGCCCCAATCGCCTTTGGTCTTACTTACTATTGGCTCACTCAACCATGCATTTTCATAGACAGACTTCATATCCCCATTTCCCTTTTGGCTTAAGCTTTTGACAAACCAGAGAATGTTACTCAAAGGAGAAAAACCTCTAATTTATCTTGATTATAGAATTAATATTTAAACATTACATGTTTTACTCTCAGGCATTTAAGATTTACTTCCTACTTAGTCCTAATGTAGTAAACTTCAGTGATAATGAGAGCCAAGAACCCAATTCCACTCCCTTCCTCCCTAAGAGGCTATCTTGGCCCTTTGGGTACTGGTAAAGAATGGCCCCTCAACACACACAAAAAACCACTACACGGAAGTTCAACTTTTATCCTAATTCTTTTGCTCTTGTTATTTATTATATTAAATGTAATTCTGTACCAAAAGGTCCACATGAAAAGAATGCATCATCTCCTGAAATATATTTAGAGTATTAGTTTGCATTTAATTATTTCATGCGATTGCTATTGCATTGAAATATTGTGCATTCTTTGTGGTTGGGACTCAGATAATAATAAAATTCTTACATTTGCTTTAGCATCTTCTCTAACATAAAATAGGCACTCATTAAATATCATTAAACCTTTCTTTAGATAATTAAAATTATTACAATAAGGCATATTTTATGGCAAAGGAGAATATACTATTCCAATGGTTATTTAAAGAAAACACTGGAAATCACATATAATTTTCAATATATATAATAAAATACCCCTTACAAGAGGAAGCAATGCATTCAAGGTATCTAAGGTATTAGAAACGATTGTTTCCCATGTTACTCTTCAATCTACATATCTTAGTTAATATTTTACTGTAAGTGATGAAAAATATCAAATAATAACATTCTTGATGATTAGTGTAGTGATTTTTGTGAAAGTGTGAAAATAAATAGAATAAATACTCAGCCATTTTGCAACTGAGACCTTGGATGATGTATCCTTGAATCATTTACATAAATTATCCATACAAAACATTTTCTTCAGTAAACATTTGGTTGATTGGCCAGCACTAGTGTTATATCTCAAGAATGTCCAAATAAAATTGGACTGTACATGTAGGTACTAGCTGAACAGGTTATAGGTCTAGATAATCAGTCAGCTTAGACATTTCATAAAATTATCTGGGTCACTCTTCATACCTTGTGAAATTGTTCTGAACACAAAGAACAGGAATTTACCACTTTGGACTTGAGACTGGGGAAGAAATAGCATCTCTGGGCATTCAGAAGTTGGCGTGGCCCTCACATTGAGACTGTGCTCTTTTCCTACTAGATGTAAACAAGCACACAGAGCACCTGACTCAGACAAGGTTACCATGAGACCATGATACAATGAGGACAATAGTAGCCACTCCATGTTTTGTCTACGCAGAGACAAAAGGCAGATGATTATAAATACACCCCCTAAAATATGAAATCCCTTGCTTTCTGAGCAATATAAACAAATACTTTCTGAATGATTACAGCTTCATCCTTCTTTTAGTCTGTTTTCTATAGATACATGTTATTATTGAGCTGGGCAATCACAGATTTACCTCCACTTTCTGACAGCGCTCAGTCTAGAAGGAGCCCCTGCCTTCTTTTCCCCTCCCACAATTTACCCAGCGAAGCCCTAAATGTGTTAGCGGGTTATTTCTAGTACTTTTTCTTTGGGAGACACCCCATGTTTCACCACGGTGTGTGCTCTTCCTTGCTGCAAAGAGTGACAAATCCAATTTGTTTAACTACAATCTGTTTCTCGTGGTCTTTGGCTTAAGTGTGTTGAGTGAAAGTGACAACTTTTAAAATAATGAGGCAAAGAAAAATAGCCATTGTCATCAAATATCTAAGTGATGCTTGCTATCTTATTTCAAATCCTCTTGTGCTAGAAACAAATAAATACTCACATACACAACCTATTTTCCCATTCAAACCTAGAGAAAAACAGAGCAAATCAGCTATGAGTTTACTCTGTTGATGAGAAGTAACATCTTGGGTCAGGCTGGGATAACGAGAGGAAATTGTGTGGGTAAGGGCACGTATGTGAGATTTTTTTTTTTAATTTGGGGGGTAAAATTAATCAATTGTGCTTTCTTAGTGCCTTTTCTTCCCAGGAACTTGTTGGGTGCACATGGTAGGCTAAATAATGGCCCCTAAAAGGTCCAAGTTCTAATGCCTGGAGCCAGTGAATTTGTTACACTGTATTTTAAAAGGGATTTTGCAGATGTAAGCAAGGATGTGGACCTTAAAATTAGGATTTTATCCCAGATTATTTGAAAGATCTCAATCCAACTACATGAGTCTTCTAAAGAAGAGCACTTTCTTTAGCTGGAGGCCTGAGGTGTAGTGCAAGGAGGAGGGAATGGGAGGAGAGAGAGAACTGACCTGCTGCTCCAGTTGGGGGCTGCGTGGGAAGCTGGAGGAGCAATGAGACAGCATCTAGAAGCAAAGACTGTACTCAGGCTGACAGCTGCCATAGAAATGAGGACCTCAGTCCTACAACCATAATGAGGAACTGAACTCAGAAAACAACCTGAATGATATTGGAAGCTGAACCCGAGGCTCATGGGAGGAAGGAGCGCAGCCTTGCTGATCCTTGGATTCCAGCTTTATGAGACTCTAAGCAGAGGACAAAGTGGTCCACGCTGGACCGGGGCTCTGACCTACAGAACTGTGAGATAACAAATGGCGTTATGTCCAACCACTAAATTTGTAGTCATTTGTTACCGCAGCAACAGATAACTAAAAATTTTGTTGGAAGCCCAGTGCTAAGCAAAAGAGTCTGCTCTGCACATTTTTGGAATAACCCCTTTAACAGGATAAAAAGATTCTCTAGCTCAACATTTATTTTTGCATCATAAGCCTTTTTCCTTTTCTCTAAAATCTATAATCCAATTTTGTAAATTAAAAAGTATTACATTCTATTTTTATTTAGAAAATGGAAGATAGGTAGCTATATGAGCCTCGCCTTAAGGAAAGGCAACACGAAACTGCAGTGAAAACAAAGAACACGCAAGACATTCATGTGAACATAGTTTAGTCTGATGTGTGGAGGCAGGGATAAACTTTGTCACACCAAAGCACCTGCGCACAGAGAGGAAAATCTCAGAATCTCTGTAGTAAGTCGCTGAGGAGATGAGTGGACCTTGAGAAAGGTAGGTGGTGTTTGAACAAGGTGAAGGAAACAAAGGAGGACTAAAATCCTGAATCTTGGTGTGTGGAGCTAGAGAGTGATCAGATCTTCAGAGGAAGAAATTCATTTTAAAACAGATAACTAAAAATGCCTGTACTTATTATGAGCATAAACAAATGTGTATACACATAGGTACACATTTATATATATATGCATTTTTAAATTTAAAAGGACACAAAAGTCCACATAAAGTTCTTACAAAATTATTATTACGGATAACTGGCTCATAATTTTTCTAAATTGCCAAAACTGAAAGTATACTTTATAGACTAGAAGTATCTGAAGCTCCCTCCTAAGGTTAAGGAGACCTAAGAAAGCTTTTTGAAAAGATAGCAGTGGTGCCCTGTCAGACATAGCTTCCTATTTATTAGGAAATCATTCTACTTCACAAGCAGAGCTGTTTCTTATTTGATGTGGCAAGATTTAACTTTGATCTTTTACTTCAGCAGGGCTTTTGAAGTTGGTATGTTATTTTACATTCTACATATAATCAAATATAAAAGTATACTTTGTTTTCTCTTCATTACATTAGAATTTGCTTGGTTTCTAATGAGATCTGAAAGACTATAGTCTCCCTCTTGTGTGTGCCTCCAAATTATTCTGGAAATTTCCTGAAGTGAGTAAATAGCTTAGAGTATTTTTAATCATTTAGAAATTTTATTCAACTGCACATGTAATGAACGCCTGGCCAGAATGGTTTAGTTGAATGCAGATTTTTTTCCATCTACCATCTCTGAAAGTAGGTGACTCAAGACTGAATGAGAGATAATGGAGTGGCCAAAGGACATTTTTTAAAAGTATGCAAACAGCCCTACTGAAAAGGGGGTCAAAAACCATAAACAGACATTTCACAAAAGAAGATACACAAATGGCAAGTAAGCCTATGAAAAGATGCTCCGTATGAGATGTCATAGGGAATTAAAAATTAAAACAACAACGAAATACCACAACCTACCTATCAGAATGGCTAAAACCTGAAACACTGCCAATGACAAATGCTGGTAAGGATGTGGAGCAACAAGAACACTCACTCATTAGTGGTAGAAATTCAAAATGATATGGCCATTTCTTATAAAACTAAACATATTCTTAGCATGTGATCTAGCCATTTAACTCCGTAGTAATTTTCCAAATGATTTGAAAATTTATATCCACACAAAAACCCTATATACAGATGTTTATAGCAACTTTTTCCTTAATTTCCAAAATTTGAAAGCAACCAATATGTCCTTTTCATGGGTCAATGAATTGATAAACTATGATAAATCCAGACAATGAAATGTTATTCAGCAATAAAACGCAATGAGTTATGAGGACGCAGAAAGATACGAAGGAAATTTAAGTGTACATTACTTAGTGAAAGATGCCAATCTGAAAAGGCTATATTAACTGTAGGACATTCTAAAAAGGGCAAAACTATGATGACAGATTAAGAAAAAAAAACAGTAGTCAATAGGGGTTGGGTTGGGGAGAGGTAAGTAGGCAGAGTACAGATAATTATAGGGCAATACAAATTTTCTGTATACCATAATGTTGCATATAAAAGTCATTACGTATTTGTCAAAACCCAAAGACTGTACTACATCAAGTAGTTCACAATGTGAACTATGGACTTTGGGTGACTGGGATGAGTCCATGTAGGCTCATCAGTTCTGATGGATATGCCAGTCGGGTGGGGAATGGGAATTAGGGGGTAGGCTATGCCTCGGTGGTGATAAGGGGTGAACGGGAAATCTCCATATCTTCCTAGCAATCTCGCTGTGAACCTAGAACTAAAACTGTCCTCGCAAAATGTCTTACTTAAATAAAAATGGAAATAAAAATGAAGGAATAAATATAAACTGGCAAAAATGCTTGAAATAACCCAAAAGAACTACAAAATTGTGTAAAGAGTGAAAAATCCTTATCTCTTATGACTGGGAATGAGGGAGTAAAGGCAGAAACTCTTACTCATTGGGGCTCATGAACAAGAGGAGTTTAATGAATTAAGGAATTTGGGCTAATTGGAAGAGTAATTATCTTATTTTAATTCAAATATACAGCTATATTTTTCCATTTATAGTTTGCTCTTGAGCCAGGCTCCTCTACCCTGGTTTGAGGATAGGTAGCCATCGCATTTCTTTTTAAAACATACTCACAGTGCACCTTCCATAATTCCCAATTCTGTTCCTTTAAGGTGCATTGAGAACTTAGAGACACTTGCAAAGACCTCCAAATACAGGAGCCTTCCAAAGTCTTCCATTGTTTTGTTTAGTTTTGTTTTGTTTCATTTTATTTTGATCTTTCACAGTTGTCACAACCACACCTATTTTCAGTAATTATTTTTAGGGCTTCTGCTTCTTCTAGGAATTTAAAAACATCTCTAGATTTTATAATCACATCACATTTTTCCTTTCATGTTTAGTATGTATTGCAAAAAAAAGATAGCAGAGTGGGTTTTTTTTTTTACATTTTTGTTCAATTAAAATTGGTTAAATAAGCATCCAATCCAAAATTTGCCCTTTGACCCCATTCTCACCTTGGACTTTGCTGATTGCTCTCACATGTACTTAAAAGCAATCTAAATGCAACGTCTCTCTTCCTCCATCCATTAATTAGACCACTTTTAAGAAAATATGTTCAAATTGTCAAGTGCAGTAGCGGAATGCAAAAAGTGTAAGATCAGCATTTTTTTCTTTCAGTTCTGGCATCTTTAGACACGAAGAGAGTTAACTGCACACCAAATTAAGCTATGTGAATACCAAGGGCTGCTCTTATTTTGAAGCATCGCACATCAGCACACTACTGTCTGGAGACATTTAACTCAGACCAACAAAGATCACTCACATCAGCATCACCGTGCTGTGCTGATAAATGCTTTATGGTCAACTGGGACCGGGCAGGGAGGGCCCCTGGTGTGGAGCACTCGCTGATCTGTGTGCTATCGATGCCCTGTGATTGCCCATGTGAAACCACTGGTGGGATGTCCCTGAATACAGCATTCAGAGGTTGGAAGCCCCATGGTCTTCCAGGGCAGCTGCATCAGCTATTGTATCAGATAAAATAAGCCTTGTTCAATTCTTCTATTCCGGGTTTCACGTTACATGAAGTCTGAAATTTACCGGTATACTTTATAAATCATTTTTCTGTGAAACTAACATTTAAAGTTCATTTCAGTGAGATTATTATGCTAAACCGTTTTGTTTTAATTCCACCAACAATTTCAAGTATATTTGACAAAAGTGCAGATCACCTGTAACAGAGAAAAGGCTTTACATATTACACGAGGATATATGCAAAAGACAGGAAAATGGCCTCAAAAAACTGTGCTTCATTAGGTTCGTCTTTGCCTTCCATTACTCTTTTCATCACTATGGCTGTTTCCCACATCTTTCATGAGTGCCCCAGGATAAGAATTACAATAGAATTTAAATGTCAAGATACCATTTTAGTATGAATTGTGCCTAGGTTTACACTTTTAATGTTATTCTTTATTGATCGCTATACTACATAAACATATATTTTAACCTATTTATGTCACTGGATAACTTCAACATAGAGATATGTGGAGTTTTGAAAGACCTTGTCTTTTAACTGGGAGTGTTATCGGTGGACGTGTAAAATGTTATCAGTTATTAACAAATAGAACACTTCCATATCTTGCTCCAATTACATAGTTTGAGCAAATCTATTATTATGTATTCTCCAATGGGACGACCTGATTTATTGATGGCTTCCTGTGTGCCTTCCGTTCTCTTGTCTGTGTGCTATTCATTTGCACTGGGAAGAGATGCCTTGTGATAGAGATCTAAGTTTAGCTGCAAAACAATAGATTTTGTTTCTCAATATTTAAAAAATCTGATTGCATTAACCAAGTGAGGTGACCCCAACTGAATACAAAATATTTCATTAATTTGCATAAAATTTGTGCATTTTGTAGATTGAAAATCTGTTATTCTGAATCAATTCTATAGACATTTCTGATTTTTGGTGATCTACACATATTTTATGAATGGATCTTTTTTTTTTTTTTAAAGATTTTATTTATCTTTAGAGGGGAAGGAGAAGGAGAGAAACATCAATGTATGGTTGCCCTTTGTGGGTCCCCTGCTGGGAGTTGGCCTGCAGGGAACCCGACTGCAACCCAGGCATGTGCCCTGACTGGGAATCGAACCACGATCCTCTGGTTCGTAGGCCCGTGCTCAATCCACTGAGCTATACCAGCCAGGGCTTATGAATGGATCTTTAAATCAATCATTAACCATAACTTTGGAGAAGACTTAGTTTATGTGGCCATGGGGCCGGGTCCCAAAAATGAGTTCCCATCACAGCAAAGGTAAGTGACTTCAGGCAGAGAAAACAACGTATCCTTCAAAAAAGGTATAAAATAGTACGATATGCCCCAAAAGAATTAGCACTGTGGTAGCGATTTCAATGCCCTGACATTTAGAAAACTTCATCTCTATTGTATGCATCCATCACACATCACACATCGATGTAAGCGAGGTAAATTGCACACCTGAGAATTGAGTGATCAGCTGAAGACAACAGGCCACATTGATAATTGAGGTGAATCACTTGTGCAATAAAGTAAATTTATTTAAGGGACTTGATTGCCCATATTCATTATCTGCATGATGTGAAGTGCTCTACTTTCAATTCTGCTTTAACTAATGAGAACGTCTTTTTAACATAATTAATGTTAAAATTATCTTCCTGATAGGTTTTATCACTTTTATGAACTGATGTTATAGAACTTTATTTATATCCCAGGACAAGCATTTTTAGGTTCCCTACATATTAACATATATGATTCTATGATATTATGAGATACTATCTTACAAATTTTTATTGTTGCTTTTCATAAATTTTCTTTTTCTTTACCCATTTTTAAGTGAAAGATATGAGGCAGAACCAAATAACAAGTATTATTAAGTCATTGTATTTGCTTTTCAAACTCTCTGTTAGTAGGAGCATTTATAGGACTAAATAAGTAGTTTTAAAAAAGTAGAGGAGAGCATTGGCTGGTGTAGCTCAGTGGGTTGAGAGCTGCCTGAGAACCAAAAGGTCGCAAGTTCTATTCCTAGTCAGGACACATACCTGTGTTGCAGGCCAGGTCCCCAGGTGGGCATATGAGAGCCAACTGATCAATGTTTCCCTCCCTTCCCCTCTCTCTAAAAATAAAATCTTTAAAAATATAATAGAGGAAACATTTTAGGTAATATGATGGACACAGACTCAAAAATGAAGGGTCTTTAGGACTGAGGGTGGGATTTGTTTATGAACTTGGGAGTGTTAGTGATACAAGATATTGGTGGTTTCCTGTGCAGGGGTCTGCCAGGCAGAATAATGGTTTGTCCCTAGATGTCTTCCTAATTCTCAAAATCTAAGTGGATTCCATATAATCCTAAGAGTTCTCATAAGCAATAAGAGGACATCAAAGATTTAGAGTGATTCAATGTGAGAAAGAACTAATGAACTAATTAATGAATTCAGGCAGTCCCTGGATGTTGGAAAAGTCAACACTATTTCTCCCCTAGACCCTCCAGAGGGGAGTGGCACCTTGCTGACGCCTTCACATAAGCTCAGCGAGATCAGTTTTGGATTTCTGATCTCCAGAAGTGCAAGAAGATAAATGTAGGTTGTTCTAAGTCAACAAGTTTATATACTTTTTTAGAAACAAATACCAGGAGGATGTCAGAACAGTGGCAAGAGAATAGATGAAAGGTTCTGTGGTGGGTGAGTTCAGTAAAGGGAGACGAGAGTCCCACAGAGAGGTTCTCTTGCCCCAAAGACAGCACAGAATCAGAAACAAGCCAATGGGCCTGAAAAGCCATCCTTTGAAAGGCCAGCCTATGAAACCTTACTGTGAATGGGAGTCTGAGCAGCAACAAAATGAGATCGGACCCCCAAAATTAATATTTGTACAGAATTCACGACCTTAGACCTGATTTAGAGATCACCTTCATTTTAGAAATATCAGACTCCTCACTTAACACATATTTTGTTCACAAACCAAAATTTAGAAAACATTACGTTTATATTTTCTAGTTTATTTTTTTTGGCTAATTGCCAAATACTGGTTTGATAATAAGCAATACAAAATAAAAGTGCAATAATTTTACTGCAATTTATTTTAGATAGGGAACCAAGTACACCAATTCTTCCTTTAAATCTCATTAGACTCTCAATAAAATATTGATTACAAACTTTTAACATGCACATATTCACTAAATAATAGACTTGAGATGTTTAGAAACTCATATGAAAAACAAAATACACATATTAGACAGAAAGTATACACTCAACTATACTTGAAAGTATTTACTGAGGGAGAATTTTATCAATATTTATGAAACTCTTTAGTGAATCACTAATTTAAGATTCACATAAATATCTATGGGAGAAATAAAGTAGAATTAAAAAATATATAAGCCAAGTTGGATTCATTTCTCTCCTATTCATTTTTAATTTTGAGTTCTAGAATTTTTTTAAACTAAAATAGGTAAAACAAGACCATTGGCATTCAATTTCTGTGCCCTTAAAATTGGTAATTATATTAGAAGCATTAAAAATGTTTCATATGAACTTAACAAGAGCTCTCACCTGGTTTCAGAAGTTAAAACATTTGAAATTATTTCTTAGCTGCATTAATTTACCTCTACTATTTCTTCTAATTTTAACAGATACTTAAATTGATGCTGTGTTTAATGAGTATTTTACTATTAAAATAAAAATCAATCTTGCTAATTTCAAACAAATAACAAGACTAAGAATTTTTGTACAGGAGCAATTTGCTGTGTCAGGTCAATTTGAAGAGCCCAAAATATTATTTTTACTCTAATTGAACTCTAGATTCCAGGAAATAGAACCAATTTAACATATTGATAACATTCATTTTTCTCTTGATGGCTATGCCTATAGTATTTTCAATTATCTAAACTAAAGGGAAGGGGGAATTTACTGAAAACACCATTTAGTGTATATTTTTATATGGTCATGTCTCCTGGGAAATTAAGTTGGTTATTAAAGAGGTTTGGATTTCATTTTTTATACTGTTATAAAATATGAATGAAAGATAAAGGTAATTTATGGCAACAAAATTATAATTGTATGTTGATAGAGTATAAGGGATTACCCAATCTAAAATTTTTCTTTCATAGGAAAGGAAATTAAGATTAAAAAGTTTATTGAATTACCCAAAGTTTTTTTGACTTCCTAGGAACATTAAACACAGGAAACGTTATCTTCATCTTATTTTTCCCCCTTAGGATTATTGTAGTCAATACATAATTTTTACATACAAAACTATATGGATGCTATTGCTCACAATCTTTTCTTTTAATACTACCATATGTTATAACTGTGAAACATGCATTTCATGAAAGCTTGCTTAAAGGATTTTCCCAGTACCTCACCTCATACTTTACTACAAAAATAAATCTGTTGATGTTTGCCATAGACTACAAAATAAGTACGACAAATATCTCTAACCTTTTTCCGGTTCCTCCTCCTAAGCTTCAACACTGAAGAAAGCAAATAGATGCAGAAGAAACAGGGAGTGGCAAAAAAGAACAAAGAGCCATCCGAGGGGCCATGCTCTGCTTCCTCACTGTGGTACCTTAATGATGAGAGCACATGCAAATTGAGGTGGATGATAACTTAACTAAATTGATGTTAAAAATTTTAATGGATCAACATAGAACTATGAAGGTATCCAGAGCACAAAGCAAGAAATAATCCTAGGATTATTTTAAAGGATTGCATTAAAGACCCTGGTTTTGATGACTATGTAAGGATAAAATCATGAGGTCTTTCACTTAAATGCGAGTATTGGAACTGAAATGACGATCGAAAGCCAGATTCCTCAAAAATGCATCTTGCTCGGTGCAATGATAGGTTTAGAAAAATAAAATTAAATTCAGAGGAAGGGTGAACAGAGTGAGATTGTAATATCTTGATCTTTGCTGGAGTTGGATAAAATTTTTAAAAGAGAGAAATAGAAACAAATTTCTACCCAAATGTGAATTCGCAGTCATGCTCTCATAAATGTTTAATGTTCAAGTGTGCACACGTGTATAGAGGATACAAGGACTCTAAAAGTTAGTGAGTACAATAAAGTCCACTCCAACTGGTAGTTTCCAAATGCACCTGAAAGATGTAAATAAAATCCTTTCTGAAGAAACACACTATCATGATAAAATCTTCATAATTTTAAACATTTACATCATCAAATATCAGCTTGCAATAAATAAATAGAAAAAACGGTGGGAAATTACCTATCGTATTGCAAGGCATGACAAAAACATTAGAAATTAATAACAGCAAAATTAAAGTTTGATGTTTTCAAATATGATATCAGGTATAAAAATTATTTTGAAAAGCTGTGTCAGAAAAAGATGATTTAAAAGAAACATTTTGTGACTATATTGGAGCCTTAAAATAGACTTTAAAGTAAAACTCGCATTAGCAGTTTTAAGGAGGACCATTACATTAATGACAATTTTAATTCAGTATGAAAAAAGACATTCTAAATTCACATGAAAATTTGTCTCATTTCTTTAGATTTAATGACAAAAAGGCATGTTCACTTTGCTAGAAGGGGAGAGAGAAGATAATATGTTTTCTAATTCCCTTCTAGATACTAAATTCTATGAATTATATATTCTGTTGATAACAACTACTCATTTGGGACCAAGGCAGATTCATGTCAGTGTATAGTTATTTCAGAGCTTTCAATACCAGAAATGGCTTCTGAAATATGTGGATAATGCTTATCACCCATTCTGGTAAAGAAAGGATTCAGCTCGTTAGCCACATTCTCCCTATCAGCTCTCCTGGTGATAATAGATCAGAATTTATCATTTTCAAAGTATGTTTCAGCTGCAAGAAACAAAATTTCAGAACAAAAATAGACTACAATTAAAGGAAATACATGAAAACACCCAATTTCACATAACAGAAAGAGCAGAGGAATTGTGATCTCCAATTCCTCTGTGAGTTCAGAGCACTCAGTTCCACGGGTCACTTTCTGTGTGGTTCTCTGGACTCATGCTGGGCCATACGCTGCTCCCTGGTTCAAGAGGGCACCGCAATCTATTGAAGCCAGAGAGGCATTTGCTCACATCTGTAGGGACAGAGGGCACAGTCTGTGCCTGACAATGAAATGCATTTTTTCTTGAACTTTGTTAGACTATTTCCGGTTATTCACTAACCACTAGACCATAAACCCATTAGTTTGATTCCACCCATTTTTGAGATTATGCCCACATTCCTGAACCAAAACCAAACTCCTGAAACCACCAGGGATCACCAAGACTGACTCTCACTAACCAGAACCCAGAAATGCAGGTGGGGTGGGCTTCAGTTTCTTCAAGTCATTAGAAAAGTGTGTGTTGAGTGAACACAAGAAAAAAAGTGGTTCTTCAAGTAAACTCGAGAGTGAGGATTGGTAACAAATATGTGGGGCTTAGTCTGTGGGACAGAAAAATATTTTCTCTCTATTGAACCTTACTAAGAATATTTAAATAATTTTTTATTTAGAAAAAAATCAAAAAGTTCTATACAATGAATGGAATTGTCATGCCTAGGCTACTTTACAAACTCCATTTTTAAGGTAATCCAAACCATAATTATTGCTCTGTCTTCCATGGAACAGAGATAATTGATGAAAATAGGGATGGTCATCATCTTTGGTCATTTGTATATTTTGAAATTTGATTGTATTATATTATGACTTTAGTAAATGTGACTATGTTCTCTAAGAGTTCTGTAACAGGGGCTTTGTATTACTTTGGGTTCTCCAAAGAAACAGAGCTTAGTTAGGGGAATATATACATGTATAATTATATGCCTATACATTTAAAGAGACAGAGAGAGGTACAGGGAGAGAGCAGAGAGAGAGGTAGAGAGACGGACTATTAGCTGGTGTGATTATGGAGGCTAAGGAATCAGAGATGCCATCTGAAGGCCTGAGAACCAGGATGTCAGGCCCAGCCTCAGGCAGGGAAGATGAATATTTCAGCTCAAAACCAGGCAGAGAGAAAATTCTCCGGTGTTCACTGAATGAAGTCCATCCACACTGGAGAAAGTAATCTTTATCAGTCTACTAATTCAAATGTTTTTTTTAGTAAATTTATGATTTTTTAAAATTTAATTCTTATTCAAGTACAGCTTTCTGTTTTATATTCCCTACCCTGCCCCCCCCAGTGCTCCCCACCTCCCTCCCATTTCTGCCCCCCACCTTAATTATTGTCTATGTGTCCTTTATACTTATTCATGTGAGTCCCTCCCCTTTTCCCCTATGATTTTCTCCCCTCTCCCCTCTGGACCCTGTCAGCCTGTTCCATATTTGAGTGTCATTGGTCATATTTTGCTTGCTTGTTTGTTTTGTTGTTTAGATTCCTGTTAAAGGTGAGATCATATGGTATTTGTTTTTCACCATGTGGCTTATTTCGCTCAGCATAATGCTCTCCAGTTCCATCCATGATGTTGCAAAAGGTAGGAGCTCCTTCTTCCTTTCTGCAGCATAGAATTCCATTGTGAAAATGTACCATAGCTTTTTGATCCAGGAATAAGTACCTTTCAATAATAACCTTATTGTAATTCAAATGTTAATCCCTCCAAACAAACTCAGAAATATTATTTATCCAAATATCTGGGCATTCTATGGCCCAGCCAAGTTAACACATAAAATTAACCATCACAAGTCTTACATATCACAAGTCCAGGAAACAATGAGAAAGTGTTTTCAAGAAAGCTGTTTTTTCAAAAGTATGTATTATCTATTACTGTGGAGATTTTATAAATTTGCATTTCATATTTCTAAAGAAACTGTGAATGCTGTTAGCATGGCTCATCTTTATTTTCATGCACATTTGAAGTCTGTGTTGGTGACCTTCACAATCGCCTTAATTAGCGAGTCTTACTAAGTGAAGGCAGTTGCACTGGTATATTACTTAAATATGTTCCTAGTTTAACACCATTTTCTTCAAAGGAAAACTCTAAATATGCCCTTAGCTTGACCCATTCTACTATTTAAGTGTCTGGAAATCAAACATAATACAAAAACCAGGCTCTTGTATAAAATTGGGGTTTAAATAGAAACACATTTAGGTAGCTAAGCAATGAAGTAGAAAAACTGAGACAAAATTTTATGTTTGCTTGGATAAATCTGAGATAATACTTGCTGCTTGTGCATATATATATATATATATATATATATACTATTTACATGATTAATTAAGTTTATATCATTTATGAGTTTCATTTTTAATAGGCTACTAGTCCTTTAGCTCTTCTGAGAGGAGTACATTGTGATCATTCTAATTTTTTTTAGAAAAATGTCTCTCTAATACTTACTCCACCTTCACTACCAAGAAGTTAGGAATGATACTTTGAACAACCAATTACATAGATGCTGACAACTTATTTTCACACACCCTGAAGAAAAAAGTATCAAGGCCAATTGTAAAGCATGTTAAATTTTTCTATTTATCGTATTAGAGCCCTTTAAAATGTGTCTCAAATAGCTTCAGGGAAGCTTCTTGCTCCTAAACCTAATGCATATATTGCAAATTACATATGTTTAATGAATATTAGAGAAAGGCATATATAAATATGCAGTAAATATACACATACATACATATATGTACACATAGTTATTCCTTCACCTAATACTTATTTAATATACATATACATAGATACACATGTGAATATGTATTTTTAACTTTATTTTCAAACTCTTTTAGGGCAGAGATGCCTCCCAATCCCTAGTTTCTAGCATAATTATTGACTCATAGTAATAATAGTGAATGCTTAGTAAATTTTTTACAATACATGAAGGAATGGGTAAATAAAGGCTAGAAATACGACAACATGTGTTTTTTGAATTTCTAATTTTACTAGATAGAAAATATTTCCTGAAAAATAATCATTAGCTGTCATGGGCTAGTTCTACTTTCTTTTAAAATTATTATTAATCCATATAAGCAAATTATATTAGTCATAATAAAAGATTTCAAAAGTTAATATTGAGAGACTTGAAAAAATTGAACCCCAACTCTCCCATATGTTCAGTATTAAAGGCGGAATAAAGCACCTTAAAATATGCCTTTGGAAACATGAAGAGGAGGCCCCGAGAGCCCAAGAGAGTGTTTCAAATGGCAGGAGAATAATATGAAAATGCGAAATGTGAAAATGAGTGAGGAACACAGCCCCTCACCCCATCAACACTCTGCGATGCTGGAAGAGGGACATATGGGAGCTCAAGCTGAAATCAGAAGTGGGAATCTCCTTGCAGTGATCATTATGATTTTATACCATTTCTGTGCTTCTGAGGAGGCACCGTGGGTGAAGGACAACAAAGAATGTCACGCTATGAGCTGTTTGAAATGCATTCTTTTAGAAAGAACATTATTTCCATAGCATAGATATGAATATGAATATATGCATAAAAATGAATATACACTTTCAATCATAATTATTGCAGAACACTTACTGTCTACATTGTTTAATTTTTTTGAAAATGCATTTAGATGTTAAATTACAAATTTTGTTAAAAGTCTATTATATGAGTCTTTTTATTTAACATGTGTATATATTTTTAATGTGACAATATTAACAATATCTAGAGCCAACTTACGGAATAGCCACTGTTGCATATTTAATTCTCAATAAGTGAATGGGATTTTACCCATATCTGAAGAACTTTAAAGCACATGGTTGACACTGATATCTATGGAAAGATGAGCATGAGAGTTGAAATACTCACTGGTATAGGTAGGTGCTATACAAAGTTACCAATGCTGGAGAAGAAGGTGATGCCTTTGCACAAATAGCATTACTGCCACGTCGGTTTTGCTAAGTGAACTGTATGTAGAACTTGAGATGCTATTTGCAGTGGTTCTACAGAGAAGACAATAAAATATGTCAGCCTTAGTGATTAATGGCACCAGTAATAGCACCATTTACTAGTGCCGTTAATATAAAAAGTGGTATATCTAATACTATATATACATAACTATATAAATTCATACACATGTATACATCTGCATGTACACATATCCTCTACATAGTTTCTTATTCATATTATTTTGTCACTTCAAAAACATTTTGTAGAGATTACTAATTGACTAGTCTGAACTAGGTTGAACATACCTGTACCTTTGATCATTTCACTTTGAAATATACATAATGTTTCAGTTACTAAAAAGGTCACAGTGATCAAACTCTAGATTTCATCAAAACAGATTGTGTGAAACAAATCTATTTTTGCAGTTCAATTGACGGGTTCATTCATTTGAGACTCCAGTGAACATATTCTTTTACATATGCAAGCATGTATGGGCGGTGGGGAGGAAATCTTTGAAGTATTAACTTATTCTTTATTTTAATTGCATTCTTTCACTTGAAATTTTAAGGTTTATCTTCCACCCAATTCCATGCTGGTAGACTTAAGTCACTCATTTCCTTAAGAGGACAGTTTTGTCTTTGGGACTAGTAGAGCAGACATGTGAAATAAAATTATATTTCATGCAGGGAGAAAAAAATCCATGAACTAATCAGTAAATATCAACTCAGAGAAATCCCCCTACCAGGGGGCATGGGGCAATGTCTAAAGTCATCTTTGGTCTCTGTAGTGGAAGAGTGTTATTTGCACCTAGTATGAAAAGCCAGATTTGCTCCATCCTCCAATACACAAGACCATTTCCACAACCCAGTTATCCAACCCGAAATGTCACTGGTGCCAAGATTGATAAACCAGGGGCTAGAGAAAATGGTGGAAGAAGGACCGCATTAATGTGGAAACCGTCGGTTTGCAGAGAAATTGAGTCTCTCCATTCCCATGAGGGCTAAACATCAGTCATGCCGACCAGATACTTCAGCTGTCTTCTCTTTCTAAGTTAATACAGATTTTCCTTCTACTGCGGGAAGCATGTCACCCATTCCTCATCCAAGTTGTTCTTATGCCTACTTTGACCCTTCCAGTTTGTTACCTTATTAAATAAACTCTCTTTAGGCCACACTTGTTTGATGTCCAAGAGGAACCAGAGAGCATCAGCTGATGACTGACCCTTGAACAGTGTAGGGGCTGAGCAACTTCCACCCGGCCCCATACACACTTTCCTCTTGGAAGGTGAAGATTTGCATGATAATGTTTTCCAAAAATAATATATGCCTTTATCCTGCCAATGACTAAAAACAGATTAGAAATTTATACAGAAAGAAAATGATACTTATTTATATTGGTCACCTTTAAGCATAATATTTTCCCTTGTAAGTCCACAGTAATTTTCACAAAATGTCATTGTGATGTAATTACTTCCATGAGATTGACAGCACCAGCCAATCTATTATAGATTTTCATGACATGCTAATTTCCCATCTGTCCAGGGCACTTCTCCTCATGTGCCAACATTTGAGAGAAAACTTACAAGAATTGAAAGCCTGCTCCTCTACTAATTGCAGGTTGACAATTATTAATGCAATATTCTTGCTAAAGAAGGAGGCACGCCTCTTCATTTTTTTAAAAGGTCACTTTTCTTAAAAAATGATAGTTCATTATAGCTTCCAAATTGAAACTTATTTTCTGGTTCTATGAGAAGGCTCTGTCTCTCTTTCACACTTATCCCCAACCTTAAAGCGACTCCCTTTTTCACATTTATTGTTCGTGTTATTGTCTGTGAAATTTCTTTCACATAAAGAACCTTTCCAAGAAGGCTTTGTTAAAATATACCACGGAGAAGATTACACAATGAATGTTAACTCTTCTGAAAAAAACATTTTGAATGTTATCAACGAATCAACCAGTTACAACCTGCACAACATTTTTTTTCCGGTGCTGAAAAAAAAAACAAAAAACAAAGAAACCTGCAAAGAGGGCTGAAGAAACCACATAGATGCTAAAATTTAAACCACATTAGAAAAAATGCGTTGTGGAAGGGGGTCACCTCGTCCTGCCTTTGTTCATCCGCTGGGCTGGAGGGTCTGAGCTCACCAGGGTCCTGGGAGGAGGGCTTCACATCACAAGAAAGTTCATACTCTTACTCACGTGTGTACAGATGCTTTTCTAAGGGAAGCACTGGGGACATGTTGAGAGGCATTGCTACACATTCAGGTTTTGCATATAGCACTTCGTTATGAAGTAAATTAGAGAAAAGCATTGATGACATGGAAAGGAAAGAGAGGATGCGTGGACAGTCGGCCGGTGAGGAGGTCAGAGTGAAACAGCGAAGGAGGTGCCTTGGAGATCACTCTGTGCAGAGACAACAGACACAGTGTTGCTCACTAGTGACGGTTTGAAAAATACTCTGCAAATACAGATTTTTAACAAAATTTCAACATTCAGAATACTTCCAAAGAGATGGTTCTTGACAAAAGAAATGCATNAGAAAAGCATTGATGACATGGAAAGGAAAGAGAGGATGCGTGGACAGTCGGCCGGTGAGGAGGTCAGAGCGAAACAGCGAAGGAGGTGCCCTGGAGATCACTCTGTGCAGAGACAACAGACACAGTGTTGCTCACTAGTGACGGTTTGAAAAATACTCTGCAAATACAGATTTTTAACAAAATTTCAACATTCAGAATACTTCCAAAGAGATGGTTCTTGACAAAAGAAATGCATATTTGTAAGTGACCTTACTGTAGTTTTTCCCATTAAAAAAACAAAACACCTTTTGACTTCTGGCCAAGATGGAGGCATAGGTATACACACTGTGCCTCCTCCCACAACTAAAAGAAGGACAATGACAATTGAAAAACAAAAAACAACCAGAACTGACGGAAAACCGAACTGTAGGGAGTCTGACAAGCAAGGAGTTAAAGAAGAAACACTCACCCAGACTGGCAGGAGGGGTGGAGATGGGCAGCCAGGGCAGAGAGGGCTCCAGGCAAGGCAGTGGCTGGAGACCGGGGCTGGAGGACATGGGCAGGCAAGGTGGTGGACCCGGTGCTCCCACATTCGCATGCAGATAAACCGGAACAACTAGGGAGCGTGGTGGATCGCACAACGCAGGGTCCCAGTGCAGGGAAATAAAGCCTCAAACTACTGATTGAAAATACCTGTGGGGGTTGAGGCAGCAGCGGGGGAGACTCCCAGCCTCACAGGAGAGTACGTTGGAGAGACCCACGGGGTCCTAGAATGCACACAAACCCACCCCCCAGTAATCAGCACCAGAAGGGCCCAATTTGCTTGTGGGTAGCAGAAGTGACTGAAATCTGACAGAAAGTGGGGCAAGCGGCCCTGTTTCTTTTCAGACCCCACCCCCACATACAGCATCACAACCCAGCCACTGGGTTGCCGCACTCAGGTGAATACCTAAGGCTCTGCCCCTCATTACGTAAGAGGTACGTCAGGACAAAAAAAAAATGGCCCAAATTAAAGAACAGATCGAAGCTCCACAAAAAATACAACTAACCTCTAAAGAAATAACCAACCTACCAGATGCGCAGTTCAAAACACTGGTAATCAGGATGCTTGCTCATAGAATTCATTGAATTTGGTCACAAATTAGATGAAAAAATGGAGGCTACACTGAGTAGAATAAAGGAAAATGTACAGGAAACCAATAGCTATTGGAAGGAAACTGGGACTCAAATCAGTGGGGACCAGAAGGAAGAAAGAAACATCCAACCGGAAAAGAATGAAGAAACAAGAATTTAAAAAAAAATGAGGAGATGCTTAGGAACCTCCAGGACATCTTTAAATGTTCCAACATCCAAATTATAGGGGTACCAAAAGGAGAAGAGGAAGAGCAAGAAATTGAAAACTTATTTGACAAAATAATGGAGAACTTCCCCAGTCTGGCAAAGGAAATAGACTTCCAGGAAGTCCAGGAAGCTCAGAGAGTCCCAAAGAAGTTGGACCCATGGAGGAACACACCAAGGCGCATCATCATTACATTAGCCAAGATTAAAATGAAGGAGAGAATCCTAGAAGCAGCAAGAGATAAGGGGACAGTCATGTACAAAGGAGCTCCCATCAGACTGTCAGCTGATTTCTCAAAAGAGACCTTACAGGCAAGAAGGAGCTGGAAAGAAGTATTCCAAGCCATGAAAGGCAAGGACCTACATCCAAGATTGCTCTATCCAGCAAAGCTATCATTTAGAATGGAAGGGCAGATAAAGTGCTTCCCAGATAAGGTCAAGTTAAAGGAGTTCATCATCACCAAGCTCTTATTATATAAAATGTTAAAGGGATTTATCTAAGAAAAAGATTAAAAATATGAACAGTAAAATTACAGCAAACTCACAATTATTAACAACCACACCTAAAACAAAAATGAAAGCAAACTAAGTAAACTACTAGAATAGGAACAGAAACACAGAAATAGAGATCACATGGAAGGTTAGCAACTGGGGAATTGGAGGGGGAGAGAGGGGGAAAAGGTACAGAGAATAAGTAGCATAGATGGTAGGTAGAAAACAGAAAGAGGAAGGGTAAGAATAGTATGGGAAATGTAGAAGCCAAAGAACTTACATGTATGACCCATGGGCATGAATTAAAGGAGGGGAATGTGGGTGGGAGCAGGTGTGCAGGGTGGAGGGGAGTGAAGGGGGAAAATGGGATAACTGTAATAGCATAATCAATAAAATATATTTTAAAAAAAGAAAACATCTTCTATGAATAAAGACTTTAAAGTCTTCTTTCTCAAGGGATTTAGGGGGACCTTCTCAGTGTGACTAAAATGCCACTAAAATGATGTGGCAAAAGAGAAAAACAATATTAGTGAGAAAGATAAATTTAGCCTAGCTGATTAGCTAAATACTCACCTGATGTGACAGTTACTAAAACCAGCATTTACAAGTTGCATTAGATCTGTGCCTTTTTAATTTAATTTATTATAATGCTCTGAATACAGATTAACTCTCTCAGCCTAATATTTCTTGGCTCATTAGCATTAAAATGAGAACTGCAGGTTCCTTGGAATAACCTTTAAATTGTTTCTTCTAACTTCAGCATAACTTCTGACAGTATCTCTAAATCTCCTTGAACTATTATTTTGTCATGTTCAACTCTTCTCAAGCTGTTTTTAATTTAGTCTTACCAAGGGCTAGAGTTTTTAAAGTTGACTTTTAAAAGCTATCCACAAATTTTGTCTGAGAGGCTGGGGACAGGCAGCAAAGAACTCCCAAGATTTTTTTGGATATGCTAGCAAAATTCAGGCCATATGGTGGATCTAAGAAGTCCCTAAAATATACCGGGGGCATAGTGAGGGTGGCCAGACAAAATGTTTCAGGCATGATGTTTTCCCCAAATCTGGAGAAGCAGGAAAAAAAAAAGTAAACAAAAAAAGCTCTTGACACTAAGTCTGCTGCTTTCTCAAAGGACTCAGAAAGGAAATTTGCCGAGGACACCCCGTGGTATCGGTTGCAGTAGGTAGCCTGCACAGAAACCAAATAATTTCATAAAATAGTATTTTGAAAATGGAGTGAAAAGTAAAAGGGAGAGAGGGGTAAAAGTAGCCTTCACAAGGAGGCTGAAGAACCGTCTGAAGGCAATGCTGGAAAGAAAATAGTCTCGAGATGTCTTACATGACAAACAATGCAAAAGTGTCACCTGAACTGCTTGCTTTTGAATGAAATCACGGTAGGGATGTGATCTTAATTGTTTAAATCCAATGCGGTGGTAGAAGTCTGGTTGGGGAGATCTGGTACATTCAAATATTGAGGTGCATTTTGAACAGGCAAACAAATGAAATTTTCTAAGTCAAATGACCTTCAGAAATTAAAAGTGAATTAACTGTATAAGTACTCCAAGGTGAAATGGACCCGTCTCAGAATAATTTTGTCTGAGAGTTTTTAAGTCATTTAAGGAAATTACATTTCTATGTTTCCTTTTCAAGTGTGCTAAATTCAAACAATCATTTAAAATGTATCACAAAATCAAACACATTGATTTAATTATCAACAGAATTGAGAGGTGGTTATACACTGATTTGAAATTATTATATTCAACTATTTCTGATATATATCTACTAGTTCAACAATGTTAACTCCGTCACCTAATAAAATACATATTTTAATAATTATCTATAGTTTCCTTAGGTTTTCCTACTTCTATTTGCAGTAGTCTCTAGTCTTTTAAAATATATGAAGCATAATTTTATATTGTTTTCTTTTATCAATGGTATTAATTCTCCACAAATGATTGATTCACTCTAAATCAAGCATGATAAATAAAATTGTATATTGACTTTTATAAGGAACTCAATTTTTATCTAAGTGAAATCATTCAGTCAGTGTGTGAATAACCATCTGTGTGCAAACATCTGTCGCAGCCACACAAACATTCCAGAACTCTGTTACTTCATAACAGGACACAGGCAAATCAGTGGCTGCTATGGTCACATCTGGTTTCCCATTATTTCCTCCCTAGGAGTGTATTCTTTCCTAGATTAGTGCTAAGTGCTTGGAGAAGTTAGACCGTAGTCCTACCCATCGAGAGAACACTTTCAAATGTAATGCGACTTCCACAGAAAGAAATGCTAACACACATGAATTTCTCACTGACACCGTTTTAATCTAGAATTAATAATTTTGTTCTGACAGTGAAGAAATACAGTGTCTATGTGCTACATTGACTGTGTTATGGAGTATGCTCTGCTTTTCCATGTACCCCATCTCACCAAGACTTTTCCATTTAGGTACACACTGTCACACTGATTCGATTTAAAAATAACAATCCAAAATCAGTGAAATAACTGGTTTTTTTTTTTTCTGTCCAGCGTAAACAACATATTTCTCTAAATCAAGGGTGGAAGGTGGGAATGGATGGGGTGGGAAGAAGTGGTGGAGGGGAAAATGGAGACAACTGTACTTGAACAACAATTAAAAAAAGAGCCCTGGCTGGCTTTGCTCAGTGGATTGAGCACAGGCCTGTGAAGCAAAGGATGGCGGTTCAATTCCCAGTCAGGGCACATGCCTGGGTTGCAGGCAAGTTCCCAGTGGGGGACACATGAGAGGCAATCACACATTGATGTTTCTCTCCCTCTCTCCTTCCCTTTCCCTCTCTCTGGAAAGAAATAAATGAAATATTAAAAAAAATCTTGACAAACATTTAGTTAACAAAATTCTGCTGTTCAATTTTCACATATGTATTTGAAATAATGTAGCAGAACCAAACTTATTTTAAATATTTTCATACAGTTATATTAACCACTGGGCAACCTCTATTTGGTCAATAATAAGATATAATCTTCTCCTAACAAATAGTCGCATGGTACAAGAAAGAAGTTTTATAATCCGTAATTAGCAGTTCTTGTTCTACTTCTGAATACATAAACTTTTACTTTTGGAAGGTTATCAAAATTTTAGAACTCGACTATGCTTATCACAAAATAATGTCATGTGTAGTTGTTAGACAGAGGAGATATTCATAAATTTTCAAATCACTGCCATCTCTTAAAACAAGTGGACTGGTTTTTCTTTTGATTTATTTTAGTAAAATTACCCTTGTTTTCTCTTTTGTAGCCGATGTATCGATGGATTTGAGGGCCTCAGCTGGAAACCACGGGTTTTCTTCTTCAGGTTTCTTTTTCTTCCCTGCACAGGGCGACTTTTGATAGACATCACAGCGATGCTCTAAACTGCTAGTCTGTGTTTTTTCATGTCAATAATTTCATTATGTTTGCTCTCATCCTTAAATGATGGCTAATTTAGATGTAAAAAATTATAATTGAGAGTTCTTTTTTTTAATCAGTCTGAAACATTACTATATGGTTTCTGGCATCTGTGTTTGCTACTGAGAAATAATACCTTAGACTAATGTCTTTTTAGGTAATTTGTTTTTTCTCTCTAGTTTAAAAATCAGTAGTTTCACTTCCCTGTATGTAGCTGTGCATCTGTTTTATGAATTAAGTAATCCAGAGCATTAATTGGCCCACATAGATCCGCTGGAGCAGGGGCACTACGCATCCGGGGGAACCAAACTTTGGGGGATTCTCTAAGCGCTAACTCAGAAAGACTGGCCACCAGTACTGCAATTTTTTTCAGGTCAAAATGGGAGTAATTTTCTAGTTTTCAAAAAACCTCAGCTTTTCTCCATCTAGCAGGACCCTGTGTGCTGAGTAGTTAATTGTCCAGGTAATTTGAGTGCTGATATATTTCTTTACATTATCTTCAAAGATTATCTGTATACTTCTTTTGATTGGGAAGCAAATAGATCTGTGCTACTGATTCGGACCCCGGCCAGCAGGATCTGTGTGCTGTTGCTGCAATGAACAAATCCACACGGACTACAGAAGTCCTGTGGAGAAAAAGGGACAGCACAGCCACCCTCTAAGTGAGAGAGAGAGCCCTGACCCCTGGCCGGACGGCTTTTATTGCTTTGCTGGGCACATTACATCAAGGATGGTCCTCATTTGCTAGGCACAGGTTCGCTGCAGGTGATTATGGTTTACAGATAACAAAGGAAAGAATGTTGCTAATTACGTCAAAGAGAAGGATGTTGCAGATCAAGGGGAAAAGTGGTTGAACTGGTTACACTCCATACTTGGGAGGTTTAGCACAGACTTTAGGAAGTTACTTTAATGATATGAGGTAAACATTTGCTGCCTCAATTCAGGGTGAAGGAGTTTTAGCAAACAGCAAGCCTCAAAGCAGCCTAGGTACAACGCAGGCCTGGTTCCCCATGGGAAAACTGATTCGTGGGTTTGGCTCCTGTGCGCCACTCACGCCTGTAGGTTTTTCCGTAGGTCTGGACTACATTCGCCATGCCACACAGAATGGTTCTCTATACACTACCACCTTTTTCAGAACTATAGGCAGAATTATTGTGAAAGAAAAGTGAAAAAATACATAATTTGTGATTCCCATTATCAATTCTATTTTGAAGTGTTTTAATCTCATATTCATTTCCATTAAATCCACTATATATCAATTTGATATTTCCCTGACTATATATTAAAATTTGAAAAACAAAATGTTCATTTCTATATTTTAATTATTCGCAGCTTATTTATCAATTCTGTGCTCTCTACCACAATAAATTATTTTCCTGATTTTGTTAGTCATAATTTGTTTATATGTCTTGAAAATAATGAATTTGACCAATAACATACCTATAGACATAGAAATTTCTCCCATCTTTTGTGGACACAGACCATCTTTATATGATGTGAACTTTACAGCTCTTTCTGGACCTTCTCTCTTTACCAACTTGATCATTTTCCTTAGTCATGGCTGTGCCTACCATGGCTTCTCTGACTTTTTGTGTATAACATATATTTAGATTTGTCAATTTGTCAGTCTTACTATTGCACTCCATCCTTCAGAGTAACTATCATTAAACTCCGAAAGGAACAAATTTAGTTGTTCCATTTTTTTCCTGGCAGGCCTTACATCATAATATTTGGGCCCCACCATTGTTGGGCTCAACATGCAGTCTAGGGGCTGGGGTGGTACACCTGTCCATGATAATTCAGATATCCTAACGTAGGCCGAGGGAGAACCCACACGTTCTGCTAGTACAAGAAAAAAGCTGGAATTGATATTGATGTTCAGTAGACATATGCTGTGAAAACAGAACCTTACAATCCTTCTGACATTTGGGGTCTTAAGGAGGAGGTGTCAGAAAAGTCACTACAAGTGTAACTGGAATGCAGTGGCCAAGTGTTCATGGCAACTCTACCCTCTTGCCCTCAGCATTGGCTCTGCATTGTGAAGCAGGTTTTATCTAGTGTTGAATTGCTCTCCCACTAATGAGTATGTGAGGTGGGTTCCGAGCAACGTGACATAGGACAATTTTACCCTACTGATGATGTGTTGTTGCCATAGTGACCTGCTCAGCACCAGTGGAAGAGCTGGTTCCAATCTACAGACAGCACATATGGCCAGAACTATATCTAAATGAATTCCAAAGTGAAAAAATTATATGCAAATTAAATTAATTAATAAAAGCAATGATTATTCAAAAATATGTAAAATACATGCGTACATGTTTTCCTGTGTAGATGGACGTGACTATAGAAGAACAAAGGTGAAGTGAAGGTGAATGTGAATGCAAATGAAAATACCAAAAGATCTTAAATAAGTGCAATTTGCAACTAAGACAAAAATAAATATCTTAGTTAAAATATAATACTTTCATAAATAAATGGCAAAGACTGTGTGCTTATGTGCATACATACTATGTATTAATACTTATAAAAGTTACATTTAGGATTTAATGTGACACTTCCTTACTGTATAGCTCTACTAAATTTAATCGATACATATCAAGGCTTTTATTACATAAAAGAGAGTTACTGTGCGGGTTCCCGTGGATTTAATGATAGATGTGATAGATGTTCCTTCAAAAAATACTTAAAATCAGAAAGGAGTACAGATGCGTACATAGACAGAGATATGACATATCGCATGTTATGACAAAAGGAGTAGAAATTTTTAACAGAAAAAAATCTCATTAGATGAACTAGAACACAAAACAAAACATAAAATACAAGTAAAAGATTTTCAGATGGAAAAAAGAGATGTAAGGAAGAGTATTCCAGCACCGGATGCAATGCGTGTAGATTCCCCCGAACAAAGTAAAAAGATCATGAAATGGCAGACTGCAGAATAATATATCCACCCAGAGTAAAAATTAGGAAGGGCAGAAAGATTATGGTATTGGAGTGATAACATTCTAAGCTACTGAGATAACAAAAAGCTACTTCGTGTACTTCATGCATAACAGTTGATACACAGACACACACACACACACACACACACACATGTATTCAGCCACAATAGTCTAAGGCCAATGGGAAGTCAAACGCCCGGACAATGGTGGAGCACGGAAGAGATGCACGATCACCTTTGCATGTTGAAAGATCCTGTTTACCGCCCTGTGAGGAGTGGATGGGGAAGGCTTTGGGGAAGGCAGTGAGGCTATTTAGGAGGTAATACCAGCATTCCATGAGAGCAATGAGGCAGGGGCCTCAGCATCTTCTATGAACTATAAGCCCCCAAAGCAACCTGTTGTGTATATTAAGAAAGGGAAGAAAGTAATTAAGAGTCATGTTTTATATGAAAATCATATTAAACATTTATTCAAAATATTCATATTTTGGAGAACAAACACTGGTTATTAAATTGAATGTGATTAGTAGGTTATTATGACTATTCTTGAGCTCTCAGTGTTGTTAGTAGAGACAGTGCCCTGGTACTGAACACCATCTAAAATATGAGCAATTGGATCTTTTTGTTTATTCGGCTGACATTTAATCTAATAAAATTTTCATCTAAACAGCATTTAGGACTTTTAAGTCCGTATGGGATATGTCTGCCCCCAGGTTTGCTGGAGGCAAATGTATTTTGTTGATAGAGTAAGCTTTGTGCTTTCCTCTGGGATTCCCTGTTCCTGGCATTTTCTGTAAGTCCTTTCAGTTTGTTTAAAGTGCTCCTCTTTTTTTTTTTTTTTTGAACACCGGTGAGAGCCTGTATGACATTTTTTTTGTGTGTGTGGATTAAGGTGATAGAGAATTCTCTTCAGAAATGACTTCAATTGATAGAAATAGACACATCTTTTCTCAGCCAGGAAGCATTCCAGGGAAACAATTCACAGGGAGACACATATTAGACAATGAAGATGTGTATGTGTTCTATGACTTAAGAAAACAAGCTACAGTTTCATCGAAATGACACTTATCTTAGTATAAAGCATAGTACTTAGACTTTCCTTGTTTCCTCCAAACCTTTTCCCTCTTCTTTTTTTCTTTCTTTTATTTCAGGTTGGAAATATTTTTAACTTTGCATAAATGTAAACCAATTTGGTTGGATTATACATTTAAAGACCTAAAAATATAAAGAAACATTGTCACATTTATATGAAAAGAACAGTTCATGAAAGAAGTAATGAATAAATTTAATATTAATTAAATATAACCATGGGTCTGTAATCCCACTGTGCCAAAGGGCCAGCATATGAAATGATTACTACTAAGACATATAATGACTTTTATGTTTGCTAGTTTTCTGTTGCAATAAATCAGGATCTCTTAAAGAATGTGAGACTATTAGGTTAAAGTTTTCTAATAATTAATAAGTATTCTGATTTATATTTACAGTAGGTGATACAGAGAAACTACTTGTTTTCCCTTAAAATTTTTCAGTATAATTGAAACTATCAGAAACATACAAAGCATATTTTAGCCCACACTGAGCACAAGAAAAATCAATAACAGGCTATCACAGGAAGCACCAATTATTTGGAAATTCAGCATCACTCATATAAGTAATTTATAAGTCACACAAGAAATAATTAGGAATATTAGAAAATGTTGAAACAAAATAATAATTTTAAAAATTTATATAAATTCATGGTTCAGCCACAATAACACTTAGAGAGAAACTCACTGCTTTAAATACTGACACTGAAGGAGAAATAATGATCCAAAATATTCAAAACCAAGCACCCGAAAGACCATTGTCAGATATATAAAAAAGAAAATGAAATCACACCCAAAGAAGAGACATAAAACATAGAACACGGATAAAGACAAAGATTCCAAAGCCACATGTTGATTATTTGAGTACATTAAGAACTATAGCAACAAAAAAAGCAAAACAACAATGCTTATAAGAACCTGCTCAGAATGATCAAGAAAAGCAAAAATCAACAGACAACAAATTCATAGACACAGGAACAGGATGGTGGTTACCAGAGGGAAGGGGGTGGGGCTCATGGAGGGTAGAGAGGGTCAACTATGTGGAGAAAGAAGAAGATGAGACTGTGGGTGGTGGGCACACAATGTGATATACACATGACGTATCTGAAATGTACACTTGGAACCTATATAATTTATTTACCAATGTCTCCCCAATAAATTTAATTTAAAAAAAGAAAGAAATACGTTCAAAAAAAGAAAATGTCACCCTGGCTGGTGTAGCTCAGTGGATTTGAGCGTGGGCCTGCGAACCACACGATCGCGGTTCTATTCCTCGTCAAGGGCACATGCCTGGGTTGCAGGCCAGTTCCCAGCCGGGGACGCATGAGAGGCAACCATACATTCACATTTCTCTCCCTCTCTCCTTCCCTTCCCATCTAAAGATAAATAAATAAAATCTTTAAAAAATGTCTCTCAAATTATACTATCACAAATGAGAAAGGGAGAGAAATCACTCTACAGCCTACAGATAATCAAAGAATAATAATAAATATTAGGAGCGGCTTCCTACCAACAAATTGGAAAACTGATGAAATAGACACATTCCCCCGAAAATGCATCTGAACGAAGCTCACACGGAACATAATAGGACATTTTTTATAGCTCTATATCTCCTAAAGGAACAATTTGTCACAAAAAAACAAACATTTTTACCAAAAAAAAATTCAGACCCAGGTGTTTCCACTGATGAATTTTATCAAATACTTAAGGAGAAATAATATGAATCTTAGCAAACTCTTCTGGAAAACAAAGGAAGCGATGTCTCTTCCTGGTTGTTTCAGGAGGCCAGAAAAACCATAATTCCTTAACCTCACAAAGACTCAAAACAAATTCACAGACTAATATTGCATATGAATAGAGATGCTAATGTCCTTTAATACAACTTACTAAAAGAATTATACATCATGACCAGAAAAAAGTTATGTTTGTAATAAAAGGTTGTTTAGCAGATCATCCAATAAATGCAGGAAAAGAACTTGAAAACATCAGCACTGATTTTTTTTGAAAAAGTCTTTCAATAGACTAAGAATAATGGAGAACTTCCTCAGTTTGATTAAAAATTATAGTTAATATCATAACGATGAAATATTGATCACATTTCTCCATGGATATCCACTTGTACCACTTCACATTCTAAGGAGTATACAAAAAAAACACCAGAAATAATAACTGCATCTAGTACACGTGCAGAACACAAAGCTATTTTTAAGCACTAGGAGCAAACAGTAAGAAAAATGAAATTTGAAACATTCTATGTACAGCAGTATCAAAATTCCTATTGGTTAACAAAAGATAAATAAAACACTTAGCAAAAGATAAACAAAACTGTATAATGAAAATTACCAACTAACCTACCATTAATCTGGTAGGTTAAAGAATATCTGAAGAAATAATATTTGTTATTCCATTTTCATGGTTTGGAAGATCCGATATTGTTGAGAAATAAATTTATCCAAGTACCACACACTACACCTTCCCATGTGTGGGTCCTTGTGGGTTTCTCAGCATCCTGTGAGAGAGAGCCTCATTTCCACCACCACCAACAGTAAATTTACAAAGGTATTTGAAGTACATAAACTTTTATTTTATTCAGGCCTATTCATTAACATTTCTTTAAACTTGGATATATTTATGTTTAATAACAAATGCCAGATTACCAAAGAGATGGCTGGAATAATGATAAGTATAACTACTACTTCTTAGTGATATCTGCCTATATTTTTATAAAACATCAGCCAGCTCAGTCATTTGTACTGCTGGCCTTGTTTCTGAAATCAGACTACAACTTAGAAACTACTATTGAAGACCTTTTAAAATTTTTTATATTTATTTGATAATTAAATTCACTTTTTCTTCTATACCCATTTTATATATTCTTTGTTCATTTAGTTTCTTATTTAATGTTCTATATTTTAAAAATTTGAAGATTTTTATTCCCTAAGAGATTATCTCAACCCTCTACTTTGTATTTGTTGAAATAGATGGCAGGAATACAGTATTTCAAGTAGAAAAGCTAAATGTGTCATACAAGTCCTATTAATGAGTACCTGCTTAAGCACTTAATGTATAGATTTTGAAAACAGATGAAGCATGTAAGAGCCAAAATATTTAAAAAACACAAATATATTAAACTTTTAATATTTTAGTGCTTTACCACTTGTTTTTAAAAGTCAGTGAAGCATTATTTGAAAGCCATTGTACTTTGTATGAGATTTCATTAATTTTTCAAGTAATGTTTCAAGTAATATTTCCCAGAAATGCTTGACTTCAGAAGATATTTATTTATTTTATTTTATTTTATTGATTATACCATTACAGTTGTTCTATTCCCCCCCTTCATTCCCCTCCACCCGCACCCTCCCTCCCCCACCATTCTCCCCTCCTTAGTTTATAACCAAGTGTCTCAAGTTCTTTAGATTCTATATTTCCCCCACTATTCTCACCCTCCCCCGTATCTATTTTCTACCTACCATCTATGCTATTTTCTGTGCCTTCTCCCCACTTCGCCCCCTCCCACCCCCCTATTTCTAACCCTCCATCTGTTCTTCATTCCTATGGTTCCACTCCTGATCTAGCTGTCCTCTTGGTTTGCTTTTGTTTTAGGTGTGGTTGTTAATAACTGTGTGTTTGCTGTCCTTTCACTGTTCATATTTTTCATCTTCTTTTTCTTATATAAGTCCCTTTAGCATTTCATATAATAAGGGCTTGGTGATGATGAACTCCTTGAACTTGACCTTATCTGAGAAGCACTTTATCTGTCCTTCCATTCTAAATGAAAGTTTTGCTGGATAAAGCAATCTTGGCTGTAGGTCTTTGGATTTCATGACTTGGAATACTTCTTTCCAGCCCCTTCTTGCCTGTAAGGTCTCTTTTGAGAAATCCGCTGACAGTCTGATGGGTACTCCTTTGTAGGTGACTGTCCCCTTATCCCTTGATGCTTCTAGGATTCTCTCCTTCATTTTGGTCTTGGCTAATGTAATTATGATGTGCCTTGGTGTGTTCCTTCTTGGGTCCAACTTCTTTGGCACTCTCTGAGCTTCCTGGATTTCCTGGAAGTCTATTTCCTTTGCCAGACTGGGGAAGTTCTCCTTTATTATTTGTTCAAATACGTTTTCCACTCGTGGCTGTTTCTTTCCCCCTTCTGGTACCCCTATAATTCGGATGTTGGAACGTTTAAAGATGTCCTGGAGGTTCCTAAGCCTCTCCTCATTTTTTTGAATTCTCATTTCTTCATTCCTTTCTGGTGGGATGTTTTGTTCTTCCTTCTGGTCCATTCCATTGATTTGAGTCCCCGTTTCCTTTCCATCACTATTGGTTTCCTGTGCATCTCCCTTCATTTCAATTAGTTTAGCCTTCATATGTTCCTCTAATTTGTGACTTTGTTCCTCTAATTTGTGACTATAATCTACCAGTTCTGTGAGCATCCTGATAAATAGTGTCCTGAATTGTGCTTCTGAGAGGCTGGCAATTTCTCGGTTGCTTAGAGTTATTGGCTCTGGGACTTTGAGTTCTTCTTGCGCCATCTTTCGGGTTGTTCGTGCCTGTTCCATAGCAGGATCAGAGCCCTAAAGTGTTCACTAGAACAGGGCAACTAAGTCGCTGGGTTGTGACGCTGTATGTGGGGGCGGGGTCAAAGAGGGACAACGGCGTCCTGTCCGCCACCTGCTGCCACGGCCCTCACCAGTGCCGCAGTTGCTGCCGTCACCGGGCCCACGTGTTTCATCCCACTGCACGCGAGTGTGCCACCGCCGTCAGCCCTCCCCCCCTGAGGCCTGCGTGGTCTGTCTCACTGTGCGCGAATATGCGCCCGTGGTCAGTCTGCCCCGCACCCCAACTGGTTCCCGTCTGCCTGTGCGCCTGGGTCGGGGGCCCTGTCCTGCCCGACCCTGCTCGCTGCTGGCTCCGCCCCTCTTACCGTCCCCGTTGAACGGTTAGATGTAGTCGGATTTCCGTATAATTCAATTATCTGTCCTTTGGTTGTGTCTTTGTTTCTCCAAATCTTTGTTGTATTCAAACTTGGTTGTGGGAGAAGGCACAGTGTTTCCACCTATGCCTCCATCTTGGCGGAAGTCCAGAGATATTTAAATTAAAGTGTGTTTAAAGAACCTAAAAGAAGATATCTCTCTAAGAGATGTTCCCCAAGTACCTGGCAAATTCTAAAAGAATAATTTTACTCCATTAAACAATGCATCCATGACTGATATATATGTGTGTGTGTGTGTATATACACATACATATATATACACATATATAATGTACATACATTTTGACTGTATATGTATACATTTTAAAATATAAAACATTTTGTAATTTAAGTTTATTTCTGTGACATCTCTGAGGTTCTGTTCTCAACTTTTAAACTTTAAATTTTTACATAATAATATAGATTATTACATAGTTAATAAAAGACTACACATGTTCCTATTTCATGTTAGTTATTTCAGTATTCTTTCTATGTGACTAGACTCAAGTATTATTATCCATTTAAATATGTTCAATGATAATATCAACAAAGAAAATATCAACAAAATATAAAGAAACCCAAGTGAATGAGAGAATATAGTCACTGATACATTTGATACAGTTAATATCAAAAACTTATAAAGATCTTACACTCAATCCCCAAAATTGTCAGAGGACCTCAATAGACACTTCTTCGAAGAGGAGATAGAGCTGGCCAATGGGCATATAAATAATACTCAATGTCCCTAATCATCCGAGAGACGCACGTTAAAGACACAATGAGATACCACCTCACACCTGTCGGAATGGCCATCATTGCAGTAAAACAATGAACAGCAAGTGCTGGAGAGAAAGTGGGGAACGGGGCTGCTCCGTGTGCTGCTGGTGGAATGCAGCCTGGTGCGGCCACGGTGGAAGCGGGAAGGACTTACCTCGGAAAATTACAAATGGGGCTGCCTTAGGATCCGGGATGCCAAACCTGGGCATACACCCCCCCCCACACACATTACAACACTCACTTGAAAGGATATATGTACATTATATTCATTGTAGCATTATTTACAATGGCCAAGGTTTGAAATCAGCCCAAGTGCCCATCAGTAGAGAAGTGGATAAAAATGCTGTGGTACATTTACACAATGGAATACTACTCAGCCATAAAGAAGAAGGAAATGTTATCCTTTGTGACAGCATAGATGGGCCTGAAGAACACTGTGCTAAGTGAAATAAGCCAGTCAGAGAAAGACAAATATCATATGGTTTCCCTCATGTGGAATCTAATGAAAAAAAAATGAACTAACAAGCAAAACAGAGATGGACTCATATATAGAAATCCGGGTGATAGGTGTTAGTGGAGGGGAGAACTGGAGGGATGGAGAGATTGAAGTAAATTTTTTTCTTTAAAGAGAAAGAACTTGTGGACACAGACAACAGTGAGGTGATTGCTGGGGGAGGCGGTGTGAATGGAGGTGGATGAGGGATGAATAAGGATAGAAGGAAACGACTTTGAGCGGTGAACACACAATACATTACTGATGATGTGTTGTAGAATTGTACACCTTGAACCTCTATAATGTTGTTAACCAGTGCCACCAACAATAATTTGATTAAAAAATATGTTTCCACAGCATAGATTTCAATGATTTCATTTGATTATGTGCAGGGCTTTTGTTTGTTTTACTTTATGTGTCCTGAGCTCTCTGCTTTGTTTCCGTTCACTTCTTCATTGACCTCTTCAGTGTACCCCGGTACTAGGTCACCACACACCATTTGGTATTTAGTGCTGCTTTTCTGCCTGTGAACAAGCACACGCGTATTCTTTGAAAATTAAATCAAGTACCTGCGGCAACTATCACCAAATCACATAAAAATTGTGTGTGAAGACAAATATTTTTAAAGAGCAATACATATGTAAACTTGCAGATATCATACTGTCTTATATCATATAGATTTTAAATGACTGTAATTACACATGCGTTATTTGATTTACACTTAAGTTACCGTTTCTTCATGAGAATTAAGTGAGTCTGGCTTACATAGCAGGTAGATGTTGAATCAGAAATTAAGATTTTGAGCAAAACATTACACTTAGTACCTTTAAAACTATAACAGCATTTTGTCTTGTTTTGTGTGTAAGACCAAGAGGAAGAAGTCGTAACAAGATATTTAGATTTGTTGCATCTGCCCCTTAGGGTACATGCTCTTAGCCTAAGCACATAGTCATTGTCATGTACAGTGTTAGCAAGCCATATCCATGGTGCAAACTCAGGTCCCCATGAGGTTAACGTTAGCCTATTTTATAGCTTTATTTCTTTTGGAGAGCTTAGAGATATTTTCTTTGGGGTAAGACCATTTTAGTAGTTTAGGCAGAATCAGGATTTCAGCACCGCTGGATCCGATTTCAGAATTTTCTTTCTTTATATTCTAGCTTTTTAAAAAAGGCTAATGATCCCAGAAAACATGACAGTAAAAATAAGCTTATTATAGATTTATATATGTCAGGAGATTTTATATGGTAAACTTTTATGATATTTTTTTCATACTAACCTGACAGATGGTACTGCCTTCATAAAATGCTAGCATCAACATATAAATTAATAGTTTCAATTAACACTAATTTATCTGAATTAAAGAAGTAGGGTATTTTATAACAGGGTTTATTTAAATTTTATTGTATATTAAACAGATGGATAAATCTTGTTATATACATATATAGGGTCCAGCACAAATAACACCCCTTTTATTATAAAATATTTTATTTAAAATCATGCACATATAATTCTGTATTATAACAGTATCACACTAAAGCACACCATATGACATTTTAGGTGAAATGTTCAAATAACAACTATAAATTATTACACCTATATTATTACCCCACCAACCACACTCAAGCAAGCCTTACTTCCATCAGACTCTGTATATCATGCATGTTTATGCATACATTATATGTATATAATATGTACATTATATAATACTATCAACTGTATCATTTTAACACAAATATATCTTTACAGCCTGGCTAACCCAAGAATACTCTGGTATCAGGAATCATCCTTGTGGCCAAAAAGTCTTATAATGAGAATCTCCTTCTCCTGCTCTAACAAGCAAACTCCCTGTTCCCTAAGAATATTCTTTTAAAGACTCTTGAATGCGTATCTCACTTGAAAGGATGGCCTCTCTACATTGCCATTTTCTTCTTTTATTTTCAGCACTTGGCATGCAGCTCAGGTCGAGACCAAAGAAGCAGTTCTACCTTGCAAGTGCCGCAGCTGGGTGTCTCCAAGGCCCTTCCATTCACAGCGAGGGAAGGCGCAGCGGATGCATACGGGATAGAGTTGAAAGGAAAGCCGGCACCACCGCTTCGTCCACAAGGAACCTTGTGCTGGCCTGGCCTGGATCCAAAGAGAAGAGGCTCAAGTTGGGAAACACACACACACACACACACACACACACACACACACACACTTGAGAGAAGAGGCTCAAGTTGGGAAACACACACACACACACACACACACACACACTTGGCTGCCAGTGAGAAGAGTACTCAGAGATGCGTACCAGGGTCCCAGGTTATCTGGACTTTTGCCGATAAATCCCTCCCTGCCCGAGGAAGTAGCATGTCTTCCCTTCACCCATCTGGTTTAAAAGAAAAATACAAATATTGGAAAGCAATAGAGCAAAGGCTTGTTTTCTCTAGTCATGTCTTATCGCCCAGTTATGAATTNAGGCTCAAGTTGGGAAACACACACACACACACACACACACTTGGCTGCCAGTGAGAAGAGTACTCAGACATGCGTACCAGGGTCCCAGGTTATCTGGACTTTTGCCGATAAATCCCTCCCTGCCCGAGGAAGTAGCATGTCTTCCCTTCACCCATCTGGTTTAAAAGAAAAATACAAATATTGGAAAGCAATAGAGCAAAGGTTTGTTTTCTTTAGTCATGTCTTATCGCCCAGTTATGAATTAAATCGTGTTATCAAATATTAATATGTTTCTTAAATATGTGCATAAATATAAGATGATCAGTAATAAGTCACCCTTATATTAATATTAGAACCTAATGGTGACCTTTATTAAAATATTATTGATGTGAATTATTTGGATTTTTCTCAGTAATATGTTTTTCCTTTTCCTTTTTTCCATGACCTCTGTAATAAAAATTTAAATGCTGAAATTCTTTCTATTTCACAGCAATATATATTGTTTTCTTTATATGTTTGGTTAACCATTCTAAGAAAACACTGCCAAGTGCCAAACACAATCAAAAGCTACATAAAATTCTGTCACTTTCCAGAGAAAATTTGCCTGATATGCCAACATTGTTCTCAATCTCTGCCTTTTTCCTTGTCTGTCTACAAATACTGTCTATCGTGTGCCAGATGTTTGGAACCTAGAGAGAAAAGTAACCAACAAGTAAAAAATCATTCCATCTTTCGCGGAGGCTGAGTCCAACTGAGAGAGACCAATAGTAATGTAACCCACGTAAACACATTCGAAAGAACAAAGACGTTACACAGTGTCCTTCTCTCCTGATCCATCTCTTCTCCACTATCATAATTCCTCAAATTGAGATCCACATAAATGTAATTTAAAAATAGTTTACTCAAATCACTTTCAGTTAAGTTGATACAAATGATGATGTCCTTGCTTTCCTGAGTGAAGATACACATGGATTCTTAATATGCTGCCCACTTTTATCGTTACAACTAAGCAGAAAATTTCTATCACACAATAAGTTTTAATCCACATTGTTCAGTTAAGGATGAAGATAACTGTTTTATATGATATAACCAGTCAGTATTACTCTAATAAATACTAGATATTTTATGCAAACAAAATAAACATCAAACACAACCTTCAGAATTCTAAATATAAATTGAAATAATTTTAAGTTAAAATACCAAAGCACAGTCCCACTCTTAACATAAATATTCTAGACGAATTGTGTTAGTGCAATACATATATATATCACTATATATAGTGTGTGTGTATGTATATATATGTGTGTGTGTATATGTATATGTATATAATTCATTAGACCTTATGGATAACAATAAAACATGATCCCTACCTTGGAAGCTTTCTGTTCTAGACATTTTTCTATTTCCTTTAAAAAATATTTTATTTATTTATTTTTGGAGAGAGGGGAAGGAAAGGAGAAAGAGTGGGAGAGAAACATTAATGTGTGGTTGCCTCTCATGTGTCCCCCACTGGGGACCTGGCCTGCAGCCCAGGCATGTGCCCTGACTGGGAATCGAACCAGCAACCTTTTGCTTCACAGGCCTGTACTCAATCCAGTGAGCTACACCAGCCAGGGCTGCTATTTCCCATGTGTTACCAATTTTATTACTCGAAACAATTCTGTGAGATTAGTAGGAACATTCACAGAATAATATAAACACAAAGGAATTCAGAAAAGCTATATATCCCATTCTGTCTGACTCCAGGCCCAGGAATTTACTAGAGTAAGGCCTTTGACAGCTATTATGTGATATCTTGGTTTGATCAGAATCACAGCATAAAGAAGGTATAACATAACACATAACATACTTTATACTTCTGGGTCACTAAAATGCTTCCAGATATTATCACAAAAATATTTTATTTTTCTCTAGCATGCAAACCGTTATTTCCACACCAGTCATACAACACGATAGCAATGATGTATTCACGGGGCCATACTCGGTTAAACCACTGTGATGTGTTGCTCCCCTAGTTCCTGTGTGATTATACAAATGCATAGTCTAAACAAAGCTAAAGCTTCACAAGAACTTCATATAATGCTTTTTGGATAATAAAGGATGACGAGGGTCAAATGTTTGGTGACAGAAGATGATCTGATTTTGGGTGGTGGGTACACAATGCCTTAGATGTGCATGATGGATCATGGAGTTGCACACTTGAAACCAATAGAATCTTATTAACCAGAATCACCATGACATTTTAATTCAAAAGTAAATATATATTTCCAAAGTCAAGAAATTATTTTGATGCAAGTCATTCATATTCTGGATCTATTATTTTTCTCATTATTTCCTTATACTAATCATTTCAAACATACAACCAAAACTTTAATATTGACACTGAGGATCACAGACTGGTATTTTTCTTGCAAGGCCTGATTAAAATTAAAAAGCCAGACTATAAAATTAAATTCAACCTCCTAATTTATTTTTTTGAAATGCATCATTAGGAGAATATAGCAAATGATCTTTCTCTTTTATCCACTATTGTTACCTTTAACATACAGATGAATAATTGCCATTGACTTTTTTGTTACTGAGGACTTGTTTTTACTTTTATCTTGTCTCATTATTTTGAATGACTGTAAAGCAAAAATAACTGCCCTTTAAAATTAAAAAAAAATAAGCCAGGTGGTGAAAGACAAATACCATGTGATCTCACCTTTAACAGGAACCTAAACAACAAAACAAACAAGCAAGCAAAATAAAACCAAAGACATTGAAATAGAGAACAGGCTGACAATGACCAGAGGGTAGAGGGGAGGGAATTTCAGGGGAAAAGGGGAAGGGTTTACAGAAACAAGTATAAAGGACACATGGACAAAAACTAAGAGGGGTAGAAATGGGAGGGAGGTGGGGAAGGCTGGGATGGGAGCAAAAGACAGAAAACTGTATTTGAAGGACAATTAAAATAAATTAAAAAAATTAACTTTTCACACTCAATGCCACTTTGCATAGAGTGACTACTGATGCATAATATAGGTAAGTTCAAATTAATCATAATTATTTGAATTGATAAATATGAAGAGCAACTCTAGTAGAAAATTAGGTGCTGCACTGTGCTAAATATGTAAGAAAAAACCTCTGTGCACATGGTGAAAACCAAATCCATTCTCAACTTTGCAAGCCATTACTATATACGATGAAAAATCAGTTCAACCAAACTTGCATATGACATATTTGACCTGTTTTAAAGTCAAATAAATAAAATGTAAATAATCTGTGGACAAGTATACATACATGTTTTGGCTTTTTAAAAATTATCAACAGTAGGTATCATGCATCAACAATTCTTTGGTATCACTGTTGTTGGAGGTGGGCAAAGGCAAAAGTGGGTATGACTGGAGTCGCATCCACAATAAAATGCAAAAAAAGAAAGATGGCATTAAGCTACTCATTGCTTGATATTTTAAATGTGAACTTATGAAGGGTAGGAACTCCTTCTTTCTTTCTACCACATAGTGTTTCATTGTGTAAATGTACCATAGTTTATTGATCCACTCATTTACTGCTAGGCACCTAGTCTGCTCCCAGCACTTGGCTGTTGTAAATTGTGCTGCTATTGGGGTGCATAGGTTCTTCTGGACTAGTGTTTCAGGGTTCTTAGAGTGTAAACCCAGCAGTGGAATTGCTGGATCGAAAGGCAATTCCAGTTTTAGTTTCTTGAGGAAATCCTGTAATGTGAGAAAGAAGGGAAAGGGACGTAAATGAACGTGTATGAGGGGCCCACGGACTGAGCCAAGGGGGGTGGGAATGAGGCTGGGAGATGGGCATGGGTAGGGCAGTGGTGGTGGGAAAATGGAGACAACCGTATTCGAACATCAGTAAAAAAAGTAAAAACAAGTAAAAGTGAAGTCATTAGTTAGATACAGAAGAAAGTACTTGGACAAGTTGTTTGTGATCTAAATTGCTTTAATTTGTGTATATGGCATTATTTACCAGCAAACAGTTGAGAAAGGTAGACTATAAAATATTTTTGTAATAAAGTCATTCTGGGAAAATAATGCATTTGACGAATGATTTGGGTTGTGCATATTCATGTGTCTGTCATTGTTATCAGACTCGAGCCTGCAGGTAAGTTGCGAGGTGACTTTGGATAAATCAATTAATATATTAGTGTGTCAGATTTCTCTCTTCATAAAGAAAAAAAGTCAAGCATGATGGGCTAAAGGTCTCTCTTTTTTTATTTTATAGTACTGTATATAACTCATTAGATAAATTTCTAACTGAAAAAGAATACTGCAAGTTTATAACGAATATAATGGTTATCTGTAACTTAATATTTAAATATGCTTCAAATTATATAATAAGAACTAAGTGTACAGGTTATGCCTGTATTTAAAGGAAATTATTTTCTTTTTCTTTTTTTTGTTTCTTCTGTACTTTTTAAAATTTATGAGATGACATTAGTTAATTAAATTATATAGTTTTCAAGTGTACAATTCTCTGAATATTATCTGTATATTACATTGTGTGTTTGCCACCCAAAAGTAAATCTCCTTCTGTCACCATATATGTGACCTACTACTACTTCCCCACCTTCCATCCCTCTGGTGACGACCATACTGTTATTCTAATGCAGAATTATAGGGAAAAATACTGGTGCTCTCCCAGGCTTCTATTGATTACTTTTATCTCTCTGTGCATGTCTTCTCTGCGCCCTCTGGATCGATTTTGCATCAACCTCATATAGGATTCTCTTCAGATGACTGGCTCACTGAGGTTGACTCTGTGGAGTGAAGTTCAATGGGTTTTGACAATTGCATGTTGATATGTATTCACAAATGCACTATTGTATAGAATAAAGTCACTGTCCTACACTATTCCTGTGTTTTAATCATTCAACCCTCCTCCTCTGCCCCAAATCCCTGGAAACCATGGATATTTTTATAGTCTCTAGAGTTTTGCCATTTCCAGGAATTTATATAGTCATATTTCCACAATAAGTAGCCTTTTCAAATTAGCTATTTAACTTAGTAACATGCACGTAAGACTCATCAACGTATTTTCAACGGCTTGTTACCTCATTCTTTTAATATTGAAAAAATATTTCATTGTTCGCATGTGCCACAGTTTGTCCATTAGCCACTTTTGAAGGGCATCTTGTTTTTTTTCTAGATTTTGGCCAAAATGTTGCTATAAACGTTGATGTGCCAGTTTTGTTTGGATCATTTTTCTAATGTTTTAGAAAATAAATAAAAGCAAAATTGTTTAGCATTGTAAGAAACTACAAATTATACTTATTTGGCATGGAAAATTTTACTAGGAATGGCTGTTGGATTCTGTCAAATGCCTTTTCTGCATCAATTGATATGATTATATTATTTTTATTGTGTGGCATGCTGATCCGGTACTTTATACTGATTAATTTTTGACTGTTGAACCGGCATTGCAGAGTTAGAGGAAATCCCACTTGATCAGGTTGTACACTTCTTTTTAGAAGTTGCTGGTTGACTTAATATTGGATGGAGATTTTTGGATGCATATTTATGAATGATACTGGTCTGCCGTTTCCTATTTTGTGATGCCTTTGGCTTTGCTGTAAGTAATTCTGGCCTCAAAGAATGAGTTAGGAATTATTCCTTCTGCTCCTATTTTCTGGAAAATATTGTGGAGAATAGGTATTACATCTTTTAACGGAAGTCAAAATGTGGGCCTTTACTGCCTTCCCCTTTCACAGCTGGCCCGATGGGTCGGTAAGGGAAGCACAAGTCTGAGTTAAATAAATATAGGGATGAGAATGCAAGTGGTGATATCTCCTGAATATCACTGGTGTTTACTATTATTATTAACATTTATTATTATCAATTATTATTTAATAATATTTAACAAATATTTAATTTAATACATATTTATTAATAAACATTTATTTAATAAACATTTAATGATATTTAACATTAATTAATATTTATTATTATTGTTATTTATTATTATTTATTATTTCAGGTGGGTATGTTCAGTCACTAACTAACATGGACTAAATGTCGTTTCTCTCTGTTTGAACTTGCTCGGAAACAAAGGTTCACAAAATCATGGCCTCCAATAGACTTGAGTCATGCTGCTGTGTTTCATTGGTTTATTTTAATTCTCTTCACAACCCATCAAATCATACAATGACAATTTTTAATTCATTGGATTGTGATCTTGCAGAAAGTTTTTGCCTTCATTGTCATTTTAGTGACATATTTGTGGAGGAAAAATAATTTGTTCATGTGTCTCCTTGTTATGACTGTCATTTATTGGTTCTTAAACTTTTGAATGCATTCTTCAAGATCACAGTGACTAATATTAATATAGATAATGAAAAGCTGGTAAAAACCAAATATCTAATAATAAAAACATATTAAGTATTCTTTGTGCATAATTTTAACTATATCATTAGTAAAGATTTTTATGAGTTTATTTATAAATTTAAAAATCATAGTTATGTTATGAAGGTCAAAGGAATAAAAATGCAAAAGATGAAATAGTTTATGACCTTTGAAAGTGCATAAAAATTGGAAATAAAGGTGTTACATTTTTCATTGTATTTTGATTTAAAAAAATTTTGACCTGACCGGTGTAGCTCAGCGATTGAGCACGGGCTGCAAACCAAAGGGCTGGCAGTTCAATTCCCACTCAGGGCACATGCCTGGGTTGTGGGTCAGGTCTCCAGTGGGGGCCACATGAGAGGCAACCACACATTGATGTTTCTCTCCCTCTCTTCCCCTCTCTCTAATAATAAATATTTTTTGAAACCAACATATTACTCATATAGTTAGGAAATACACTTTTTACTTAGCATGAGTACAATGAATGACTTCTACCTAGTTCTTTAACCATATATATTAAAGAAATGTGAACTTTTCCAGCAAGCTATTTTAATATAGTATCTGGATTATACATGAACTCATAGCACAAGCTAAATCATAGAGCTAAAATTATTTTTCTTAATTTTCAAAAATACAATTTTAAAACACACCAGTGTGTCCCTACTTGCAGAGAGCACACTGGCAAGTTACGAATCTGGACATTTTGATACTCAGAAACTGTTTTTTTTTCCTAAAGTTACAAAAGTATGAAACATCTTTCCTTGTGCAGGGAGATATTAAAGCACCACCTCATGTGTGTGATGAGCTTTGGAGGTTCTTTAACAGGTTATCTTCTCCGTGGCTGCTTTGGCCTTCTTTTGAAGCCTTGGCCTGACTCTACGACCATGGCCAGGCAGGGTGGGGAGACCACACACTGCCTGGGTTGTGTGTCAAGAATCTCATGCTTCTAACACCTCATCTTGGCAACCTTGACAGCACAGAGTGATGGGTCATGATGTTTTAGTTTTACATAGAGTTTTGGCAGAACTTGGGACGGGAGCCAGCGATCTTTCTGTGTAAGTGGCCGGATCTGTGTTTTAGACCATGCAGGCAGCATGCACCTTTGTTGTACCCACTTTGCCATGACAGGGAGGAAAAAGCCATGGCTGACAGTTAAACACATGGTCATGGTGCGTTTCTATATAACTCATTTACAAAACAGGGGTCAGGCCGTTAGGCTAGCAGGCCATGCCAGGCTGCTTCCTAATTGATACGACAAGAGTGATGTGTGCCTTGGATATGAGGAATTGCTTATTAAGTGTTCATAAGACACAGGAATAATTGTTATAGTTTTTTTTTTCAGTTTGTATCATCCGTTTAGGTAGCTTCTATATAACTGACTTGAATAGTGAATTACAAATGGGGTTCTTTTTGAATCATTCCCTAACACCACTTGGTATTAGGGTGAGAAGAATTCTGCTTCCTTTTGAATAGTTAATATTGCAAACTGATCAATCCAATAATAAATGCATAAAACTTCGTTCTCCAGGTGCAGAATGACCCTCCTACACCCATAGACATAGTTGAGTGCACTTCCTCAGTACAGTTTTGAGCTTCCCTGTTACTAGTTAATATATGTGTTCTTGAAAATTTCACATTCTCTAAAATTTTACTAAAAAATACACAGCTATGGATATGGTAACCATATAACTTAACAACTAAACCAGGACACTTTTAAGGATGAAAGATGTTGTTTATAATTATGCCAGAAACAGACAAACAAGAAAAGCCGTAAGCCGGGACTGTCAGGGAGACCCAGGATTTAAGATCACCCTATTTATGGGAAAACAGGTGGGAGGAAAGACAACTCAGAGCACACGGAAACCTGAGCGAAAGCTGGAAGTTAAACAGTAATTGGTCCTTCGGGGAGATAATTTGGACCACTTAGGCGGCTCAGCCTGGTTAGAGGCTGCCCTTGAGATACTAAGCAGGCGTGCTAGCAAAAATACAGAAGTTCTGACAGCAGATTCCTTAGAGCTGAGGCTCCTCGGCTGCCATGGGGATGGTGCGAAGGTGGAGCCCTGCATTAGTGGAGCTGCCATTCAGGGGCCCAGGGGGCTGTGCAATGTCGTTGGGAGCCAAGGGCTGCTCAAGGTTGAGGGTCCTCCTCTCAGGGGACGAAACCCCAGGGCCAGGTGCTCGTTTTTAGTTTTGTTGAAATACAGACCAGAAGGTTGGGCTTCAGTAAAGCATACTTTCTTTTTCCTGTAAGAAATATTAACTTTACCTCTATTATTTTAACTTTTCTGGCTTAAGAATGACTGTGAATGAAACCATGTGACTTCTCCATTTCCCTGTTTATCAGTCACGCATGAGAATTGATGTCGGGAAAAGGGGCTGATTTTCCCCTAGCAACTGGAGATAAAATAATTTGTTGCATTAACTTTTTGAGGTAATTACAGACTCACAGACAGCTGTAAACATAACACAGAAAGAGCTCCTTTGTACACTTTGCTCTGTTTTCCCCCAATCTTATTCATATCTGCCTAGGATTGCCTGCATCCCTTTGTGCATTTGCAGGAAGATGTACACAAACTTACTCTGTGTCGTTCTTCTCTCTCCACCATCAGAGCCAGGATCCTGGACAGTTAGTTCCAACACCACACGAATCAATGTTGTTACTACCTTTTTCTTTATCATCTGCCAACCATTAATCTGTCCTCCACTTTCAAAATTTTCCTCATTCAATAGTATTTTATAAATGAAATGATAGTGTGTAAGCTTTTGGAGTTAACTTTTTTTTTTTTCGCTCAGCGTGATTTCTCTGAGATTTATTCAAACGCTCGCACGCGTTCAATAGTCCGCGCCTTTGTTGTGATTAGAACTCTCCCTCAGCTCTGCTGTAGCTGCAGCTCCAGGACTTGTGATTTCCTTGGAGAGTTTCTATTTGACCTATAGATTCTCTAGAAATCACTTCATTCCTACATATTTAAGTGCTTTCTGGTTGTATTTCTGGAATTGATTCCTAGTTTTATTCCATTTGGTAAAGAACACAGTGTTGAGGTTTGTTTTAAGGTCCTGGCTAAGGTCCCTCCTGCTGAAATATTCTCTAGACATTTAAAAAATAAAATGTTTATTCTGTTTCTTGAGTGAATACAAATGTTACTTAGTGGATCTTATCGGTTGATTCTTTTATTCGTACCTACTGTATCCTTGTTGAATTTCTGTATGTGGTTTTATCCATTTCTGAGGGGTAAGTACTGAAGTCCCCAGCTGGTCCATTCCAATGGCGGAATGGTCCAGACCTCCTTTTAACTCTGTTCATTGTGTTTCATGTATTTTGGGTTCTCATCTGTGTTGAGTCTCCCAGGCACATTGAATCTCCATCCCGTAACATTCCTCTTAAGCCCTAGTCATTTCTGTTTTGAAACCTACCTTATCATGAGTTGAATTTCTAAAATTTAATGTTTGAAATAATTAATTAAAGATTCCCTAGGCTCCAGTTTCCCTTTTCATTGATTCATTTTCGATCTATGGGACCCCCTAACATTCATAGCGTCACTAAATTAACTACAGATGTCAAAGTTTATTTATGCATCAAATGTTACTTTCAAGTTGAAATTTCACATCTATTGGCTTACCATATCTCATTCTCTTCTAATTTTATTACACGCAAACTCAGAAGAGGATCAAAAGAGATATATATATCAAACAGTATTTTTAAGATTCCTCCAAACTCCACAAATTATTCTAAAACTGCTCAACAATAACAGTAATCTACTATCATTTTCAAGATTTAATTTTGAGATAGTTTCCTGTATATGCTGAATATATTCATAAAATAGTTGAAGAGAAACTTAACAGATAAAATTGAACAGTGATTTTCTTTGTCCACCTGGTTTGAATATTTGAGATATAGAAAAGATCTGTGTATCTTTGTTATGTTAGAATATGTACACACATATCCTGTATACTTATTTTAAAATGCATACTTCAGAGTGAAGAAAAAACATGCCTGAATTACTTACAATTTTCAACTGTTTAAACATTTGATTTACTGCATCATCAGATATACCTTTATGGTTTTTTATATTTAAGTTCCATGTTCCAAAAAAGAGCAAATGTTTGGTGTATAAACAGTATGATTTATTAAACTTCCAAAATTACACACACATTCTTTGACTACTTAGTATTTTTCTAAAAATGACTAGCACTTAAGAGTTGTCATTGCAGATACAAATAAATGGAAGCATATGCTGGGATCATAGATGGGAAGAATTAGCATCATTAACACATCCATACGACTTAAAACAATCTATAGATTCAACACAGACCTATCAAAACACCAATGGCATTTTCCACAGAAATAGAACAAATAATAAAAAATGTATATGGAACCACAAAAGGAAAAAACAATTTCATAATTAATATATAGGTTTGCTGTATATCTAATAGTGATTTATATATTGAAGTATAGCAACGTTTGCTTATATTTCCAGTATCAAGGTACTAAATCTTCATAAAAATAGGGCTTGACTTCTGGAAATAATATGCTTTCATCATAAAATAATGTCCTGAATTTTAGATGGGAATTCTGAATTATAAATGTACTGTACAGACATCCTGCCAAAGATTATAATAAATCCCTCTTCAAATTTTACTCTGGTGTATTATTTATAATAATGATGTATGGAACTATGCACAGAAAAGTAAAATCAAAATACTAACCTCATGTGGTACTTCAATCAAACACATTAGTCATACAATTATTGTTACTGCAATTGCACTTTAATAACACAAAAGCCACTCTCCTTTAAATATGTGAGAAAAATACTGTTCAAACATGCTAAATGTACTCTTTGTTTATTACAAAGGTCATATTTCTTTATAAGTGGTATTTTTGTCCAATGTCAAAGTTTTAATAACTGCTAAAAGCATAAAATAGAAATGTGTGTAAAATGTCTTCATGGACCTAAAATTATGAAAATATTTGATTTATACAACTTCAGAAGCATGAGATTAAATTTTATTTTTAATGCTGAAAGTAAAATAATGTGTACAAAAATTGAAATATAAACACATCTATTTTATATTTTAAATTACATAAATGGATATCAAGTTATTTTGAATATTTAAACTTACAATTAGATATTTCATGTTTAATGCTTTTTCTTTCCTTAAAATTATACATTGTTCATTATTCCTGAATATTAAACAGAATCATTTGATAAAAGTTATAAACTTGTAATATATTGGCTTAAAAAGAAGAAAGCATCTACATAATAAGAGATGTGGAGTATGAAGCAAAACTCAGCTATTGTAATTGTCCACAAATAATATATATTTTAATTATGGAAAATTATCTGAAGTGAAGCATTATATTGCTAATTATTTCCTAAAATGATGCAATGATCAAAACCCACTATTTTTAAATAATTTTGTGAGAAAGTTTCTTCTCTTGTAATTTTAAAGAACTTTATATACATTTAAAAATTTTAAAACAGTAAAGTACATACAAGTTAGGCATTATACAATGATAGAAAGCTATGTTCATTATTTCTTTTTTAAAGTCTTCTGTAAAAATAAAAGTATTAAACTTTTACCAGCAATGGATGGGAGATTTGGAATATCCCACTAATTTTGTACAACTTCTTTAACATTTTCAGGTCTTTGAAACAAAGTAAATGAAAACAAAACATATGAAGACTAAATAAATGTACTCTGCTAAGATAAAGCATCTTGAAATATTAGATATAGCTAATATGTTAAAAATGGTTACATATGTTTACATGTAAATAGCTAAACTACTCTCACATTTTAAGGACCGATAAATTATTCTTAATGAAATCTCTGAGTCTTCACAGCCCAATGAATTTGATGGTATCAAATTTACAATGGATAATTCTTCTCTCCATTTCCAGTTGTCTGGCTCTATCTCTGTGCCTCTCTCTCTGGGTCTGTTTCTCTCTATGTATCTAGATAGACTGGGCCAGTGATTTTCGACTGCTGTGCCACAAGAATTTTTTTACAACAGGCAGTTCCTGACTATTTAGTCAGCAGCACTAACCTCTTTTTCCCTAGACTGTCAAATAAAAAAAGAAAACAAAACAAACAACAGCCAACACATCAAATAGCCATCTGGTGTAAATGAATCAAAATCAAACATATTTTCCAGTTAGATTGGCAAAAGGTATAATATATATTTTTGGTGTGCCACAGAACCTGAGTAATTAGTTCACATGTGACATGAGATGAAAAAGTTCACTGGACAAGCTATACAGAAAAACATATTGTTAAAAGATAACCTGAGACATATTAAAAATTTTAAGAGTTTATTTGAACAAAAATCCATTCGAAGCAGCCAACATCCAATCTAGCAGTTGGAAAGGAGTTATGAGTTATTCAAAATGCAAGACTGTTATAAGAAATAAGGAGTGGGGACAAAGGAGTTGGACACACACACAAAAAATCTGCCTGGTTACTGCAAGGTCACTGTCCTTTGGGGAATAGCAAGAGCCTAACAGGCAGATGACCTAACTCGTGCTGATCAGGGTATTCCTGATGACTTGATGTAAGATTCCATGTCTAGAAGAGACAGAACTGTAAATCTTGTTTGGCCATGTGGGGCTTAGCATAAGCGACCACATTTGCAGCCTATTTTCTTGTTTTTTTTTACATTGTGTGTATGTGTGTATACATATATATATGTGTGTGTGTGTGATTTGTATATATATATTGGATTTCAAACCCCAACCTTTTTAACTACTGCAAGATGTTTCTTCTCCTCACATTCTATTATTCCTACACCTTGTAATAGCTACTCATTCAATTTGACGAAAAGTCCCAATAGAGAGCTTCTTAAGGGATCTTCCTGCTTTCATCCTCATCTCTATCCACATCAGCCTCTTTGCTGCTATCAGAATGTGTATTTGTAAATGCAAATTTGAATGTGTTTCTACCATTTTTCATGCTCTCATTGGCATTTCATGGAATCTGTGCATGTGCTTGCTACGTTCACCATGTTCTCTCTGCAGCACATCTCTGCCTTCCCTGCTCTCCCCCTCAGGGGTATCTGGTTCTTCTTGCACATGTCCTTTCACGGAATAGTAGCTCTTGTTATTCTTCAAAAGTCAAGTTGAAATCAAGCTCGAGTTCGGCTGCCTGCCCTGATGCCAGCCAAACCCATGAGACAAGTGCTGGTGAGAAGGAAAGAGGTTTCTTCAGTCACCTGAGAAAATAGGGAACTCGTGTCCTTAAAAACCCATCTTTTAAAATCTATTTTATTATTTTTATTTTTAGAGGGGAAAGGAGGGAGACAGAGGGAGAGAAACATTAATGTGTGGTTGCCTCTCACGTGGCCCCTACTGGGGACACAGCCCACCAACTTGGGCATGTGCCCTGACTGGGAATCCAACCAGTGGCCCTTTGGTTCACAGGCAGGTGCTCAATCCACTGAGCCACATCAGCCAGGGCTCAAAAACCCATCTTAATAGGTCAGTGCAGACAGAGGTTTTTATAAAGAGAAAGAGGGAAAGCGGAACGAAGAGATAAGGGGGAGGGGCTATGAGTAGTTAGGCAGTGCACTTGCTGATCTCAATATGGATTTTCATGGTCAACTGTCTTGAGTTGACCACTTGGCCAAATTCCTGTGACCAGGGGCCTTGAGGTCAGGCTGTTCCTTAAATTCACACAGGAACTGAAACTGCAGATTCTGGTAAAGTATACAGAAAAACAAGCTTTAAACATGCATGCTCTACTTTTGAGAGGAAAATCAGGTTAGATAGCAAGTTGGGTTTGACATTTACTAAGATTTATATGGGTAACTTTATACAAGTGTAGCATATTCATTCCCCATTACAAAATGAGCGTCTCCCCTCTAGGACATCTTGCTCGATATACATAATATGATTAAGTGCCTGTCTTTTCTTTAAAGATTTCTATGTAGCTTTGATTTTCTGTAGTTTAAAGTGGTATGTCTAGGTGTAGCTTTTAGGCATGTACCATGCTCTGCTGACTGGATCTGTGTGGTTTGTTGTCTGACATCCTCTTGGGGGAAATTCTCAGTCACTATCACTTCACACATTCCTTATCTTCCTTTCTCTTTCTTCTTTTCATGATATTCCTACTACCATCGATTTTTCTTATCATCTTTTCTAGTTGCCCCATAGTTCTTAAATATTCTGTTATAGTTTTCTTTTTTCAGTCTTTTTTTATTTTGATTTTCAGTCTTAGAAGTTTCTATTCAGGTATCTTCAAGCTAGGTTATTCTTTCCTAGGCCTGTCAGTCTACTAAGAAGATATAAATGGCATTCTTTGTTGATAGAGTTTTTCTGACCTGTATTATATTACTTTTTTGTTCTTTCTTAATATTTCCATCTCTGTCCTTGTATTACCCATCTGTTCTTGCACATTGTCTACTTTTTTCCACTAGAAACAGCATATTTATCGTAGTTATTTTAAAATACTGGTTTAATAATTCCCACGTTCTGCCATAGCTGATGCTGGTGTTGACACTTGCTCTGTATTTTTTAATATGAATTTTTTATCTTTAAGTACACTGTGTAATTTTTTGCTTAAAGCGGAACATCACGTACTGGCTCAAAGGAACTCCACACTGATTCCTACAAACGTTCCCTCCTGCAGGTCCTGCACTCTGGTGGTCAGTTGTGATTTTCTGCATGTTCCTATCTGTCTCGTTTCCAATTTTGGGGCTGAAAGTTTCCCTCTAATGTCAATTCTTTGGCAGATTGAAGAAGAATCATTGGTTTCACATCTGTCCAGCTTGTTACTTGTTTTTTAGGACACCAAGTAATGACTTTGAAATTATTTACATCAGAAACTGAAAGTAACCATGTTTTCAGTGCCTTACTTTTCTATATTAATAAATGTACATTTATATGATATACATGTATTGTTATCATAGGAAGCGGTATGTTACCATAATAAGTGTCCACATTAATTTTAATCCAGTTATGTTTATTATATGTTTCCTGTTGGATATTTACTTTGACAGTGGTTATTACATCCTTTTACATCTTTCCAACACTAGAAATTAACTCAGTGTTTGACAGTGGTAAGTGGTTTAGGAATTGAATTAAAAATAAGAAATAGCTTTATTTAAAGTGCTTATTTTGATATAGGTTTACTAAGCTTAATTTTGGCTTGGCTATTTGTTAATTTACTTTTTAAAAATACAAATAGGTAATATTCATTTAAGACAGGCTACTTTTACATTACAGATTCAAGCAATCCTGCAATCTCAATATCTCTAACTAGTTAAGGTTCATTTCTTATTCACATCCATTGAAAGTTGTGCTGAGGGTGCTGATACATTTCAGTTTTGCTGTGAATTACAGGAAGACAGATTATGACATCTGGGGTCTCACTAGTGAATGTAGTTTTTGCCTAGAATTGGCACACTTGACACTGACTCATATATTTTTGCCTAAAAATGTCACATGAACATATTTTACTATAAAAGGTGTAAGGATATGCCAACCTTCCTTATACTGAGAAGGTAAAATACAACTTCACTTTTTCCAGTTTTAAAAATTCATCTATTAGTATGTATCTTCTAAACTGGCTCTGCGTAATAGCAAGCCCCTAGGCTTTGCTGTTAAGTGTGAATATTAGGGCCCATAGTTTCAAACATTTCTTAATACAATCTTTTATTTTAGATTCTATCTTAAAAAGTCCCTGTGTATTGCATGAAAGTAGGAAATATCAAAAAAAATTTGTCATTTGAGTGTGTAACAGGTGTCCCCAAGAAACTGATTAAAAGCAATTTCTAAGAAATTTATTAACATATGAAGGTATTAAACTATCATGAAAAATAACATTATAAAAGAAGTCAGGAAAAATAAATAAAGCATCTCACCCAATAATATAAAGCCCATGAGCATGTAATTTAACCTTTCAGGATGTTACATTATGACATTTGTATAAGAAGACTGTTGGCTTAATGATAACTATAATTTCTTAACCTAAAATTCTGATTTATGTGAATTGGTAATGATAACATATTATGTGATTGCAACTTATTCCTACCTGCCCTGTATATAAATTTCCCAGACGTTGAATTTTCAGTTTTCCCAAGCCTCTCATCTAACTTTTAACTTTTCTTTGACTAATTAGGCAGCTGAATCTAGAATAGATTAGCACAAAATTGTTGGTTTTTACCGTCTACCTTTGCAAGTAAATACAATATCTGGAAATTTTAACTGCATATATTATCTTTTAAAAATACATACTGATTAGAGAGTGATAAGAATTGGATAGTTATTTTACACATATAATTCAGAAATATCTTTTAAATAATTCCCACAACATTTAAGTAGTTTTAATTTTTTTTATTTCTACTAAGAATTAATTATATTAAGTGTATGAGTTAGATACTCATGAGGTGGATACGTATATAAATTTTCTTACATGTTGGTAAGTCTTTTCTGGGTGCCCAACAGCCCATTAATAAGATACCTACCTCAAGGAGAAAACTCACATATTTATATTCCAGGCAGGCCTATGTGTGAAAGTACATTAAACTGCAATTCAATAAACCCAACAGTTATACCGTATGTAATACCAAATTTATCAGAGAGGTTGTTCCATTTTAAAACTAAAGGTACCTGATGATTTTAATTCAGCATTTGTGGCTGAATTAAACTGTATATTTCCTTTACTGTATATATACCATGAGTCATCTATAGCTTTTTATCTACAAAAAGTCAAAACAATGTAGTTTTCAAAAATAGTCTTGATTATTCTCTTGTAGATAAATTACCTTGTGAACATTTTATCTATAGTGGTCAACATGAATCTGTTGGTATACTGTGGAAAATTAGCTTAAATGTAGTTTTGATGATAAAGGACCTATGACACCAATTAGTCAAAAAACTATTTTAGTTTATTTCCATAGTTATTAGCAATTAATGAGAGCTTACAATGTCCCAGGCTTTTTGCTAGAAACTTTCCACATGCTATTAAATAAATCTATATTCTGTAAGGTGAACATTATGCCCAATTAGACATGAAGAAGAAATTGAAGGTTAGAAATGTGAGACAGGTTGGCTAAGGTCATGCACTTGGTAAAATGTAGAGGTGGCTGTGTCTGTGTGATTGGAATAAACAGTTTTCAATTTTTGTCCCTCACTGGGAACATTTTCTCCATCCAGATATCACCCCATTAGAATCCATATGCATTTATCAATAAAACTTTCCAAAATGTTACTTATTTTTGTTTAAATGTTCAGTTTTTGATACAAAATTGATACTCAATTTTAACTTTTTAATTTTTATTATGATTTTTTTAATTTGATAATGTGCTTGAAGAAAATAAGATTCTCATGGTAATAGTTGTTCCTTACATTTATTCCTTAAACATATATGATTTTTTAAAAAGTCTATTTCTTGGGGAAAAGTAAATTTAATGACATGTATATTGAAAATACTTGATGCTAAATTGATATTGTCATTTAATATTGTGTAATTAAAACCTGAATGCTAGTAGCCACTTAAAAAAGTAAATAACGTGTTGTAATAAAATGCTTCTTGACTGAGGTATCATTGGCAAATATGTTTTCTCATACAGTTGGTTCTCTTTTTATCTTAATACTGTTTTCTTTAGCCATGCAGAAGCTTTTTATTTTGATGAGATCCATTTGTTTATTCTTTCCTTTATGTCCCTTGCTCTAGGGGACATATCAGTAAAAATGTTGCTGTGTGAAATATCTGAGATTTTCCTGCCAATGTTCTCCTCTAGGATTTTAAACTATGGTACATTTACACTATGGAATTCTATGCAGCAGAAAGAAAGAAGGAGCTCCTAGCCTTTACAACAGCATGGATGGAACTGGAAAGCATTATGCTGAGTGAAATAAACCAGGTGGTGAAAGACAAATACCATATGAGCTCACCTTTAACAGGAACCTAAACAACAAAATTAAAAAGCAAGCAAAATATAACTAAAGACACTGAAATACAGAACAGGGTGAGAGGGACCACAGGGAAGAGGGCAGAGAATTTAAGGGGAAAAGGGGGAAGTATTCACAGGAACATGTATAAAGGACACATGGGCAAAAACTAAGGCGGGGGCGGGGAGAATGGGAGGGAGGTGGAGAACACTGCAGGGTGGGCTGGGATAGGAGTAAAAGACAGGAAACTGTACTTGAACAATAATTAAATAATTTTTTTTGCAAAAAAAATGCTTCTTGAAACCATTTCTGAGTAATAGTGAAAGATTACAAGAAATTATCATATTCCTTTTGCACAGTAAATTTAGTATATAAATATACAAGTTGCCTTTTAATCATTTTAGGGCCAGACGTATTTTAAGTCACCAGCTATAACATTTATTAATGCATTAATGAGAGCTACATAGACATAGGCTTCAATGAAGAATAATCAGTTTAAATCAGCACCTTTTTTTAAATTCATTTGCTAAACTATTGATTACTTTTTTATTCATCTATTCCCTCTACTAAGCTAGTAGTAGATACATTTTAAGGTCATACAAGTTAATGACAAGAACTCTTTCAAAACATGTCTCCAGGTATACTTTCATAACTTTATTAAGAAGTCAATTATTTTGCCCTGGTTGGTGTGGCTCAGTGGATTGAGTGCCAGACTGCAAACCAAAGGATCACTGGTTCCATTGCCAGTCAGGGCACATGTCTGCATTTCAGGCTAGGCACTCAGTGGTACACGGGAGGCAACGACACACATTGGTGTTTCCCTACCTCTCTTTCTCCATTCTTTCCCCTCTATCTAAAATAAATAAAATATTTAAACAAAGACGTCAATTATTTGGAGGTGCCGAATATATATTCATAAAATAAAGTCAGTTAATGAATTAAAAGACATTTTAATATGCAAATTGTTGATATAAGTGGAACGACACAATTGAGGGTTCACTCTAGCTGAATTTGTATTGTTTTGTATTCTCATACTCATGCACATATTTATTCAGCAGTAATTCTAGAATTACATATACTTGAAGTGACTGAGAACATATGTTAATCCTTAAAGAACAATGGACATATAAGACTTAGCCAAATGAGTACTTGTTGACTTCCAGAGTAACAGGAAGAATTTTTTGTTAACTTGTGCATTATTCAACTTACAAATAGCATTTCATCAGAGTACGACATGATTGATAGCTTTGTGCTGTTTGAGATTGTTAAAACGCAGATGCAACATTATAAATTGAAGGGCTACCTGAAACAAACGTGAAACACCATAATATATTCATCACAATGCGCTAGTTTATACTCAGGAATGAGTAGAGGTGACTCTGTTGAACTTACGTGAATAGCTAGCTACTTGACTCTGCAGGAATAGTGTGACAACTGACAATTTCCATGTGATACCTTTTCCAGTCATCAGAGAAGTGACTGAGGAATGGTTGTTTTTACTAAAGAAAATATGACAGCTGTTCAGTATTCTATAGCACACTTCAATCCAAGAGGAGAATTTAGAGGGAGGAATGACAATTTGTATGTAATGTATTTAGTACAGAGTAGGGTGAGCCACATGGAAACAGAAGCCAATGAAACTAGGACTGAAAATTCTCTCCATTTTGTCTGGATGTGGGTGGTGGTGTATTTGTGTTCCTTTCCTGCTGGTCTCACAATCAAACCACTGTTAGAACTTTATATTACAATTTACATTCATATGTTAATGCCCACATGGGAACACCAGAGGAAATTGAGGAGTAACCACAATTCTAGCAGAATGAAAAAATCTAAATTTTCAAGTCATCAATGATTGGTGTTAATATAATAAGATTAGTAGTGACTAATAATGTAAAATAATAATAAAAGCTATGGATTTTGTAGTCAAACAAGCATGGGTTTTAATCACAATTCTTTCATCTCTTAAATTCAAATAATTCTGACTCATTTTCTTACATGGAAAATAGAAAAAATTATCTCTGAAATCATACTTAACATTTTTATGTTTATTAATTATTATTTATTTTATTGTTGTTCCATTACAGTTGCCCCAATTTCCCCCCCTTATTTCTCTCCCCTGCCCCTCACACCCCCTCCATCAGCCACCATCCTCTTATTCATACTCAACATTAACCTTGACTCTAAGTAACACACTTTGTAGACAGCCAATAATGCTGACACTTTAAAATGTCTCTGCCAAATACCCCTTTATTGAATACAGGTCCTTTCTTTACTGACTCTGTATAAAGACCTCCTCCATGGTTCTAGACTTTGGTGAAGGTGTAGTCTGTGAATATCAGTTACTAATTTACTACTAGGCTTTCTGTTCAATCTCCATGATATTATAAGGAATGTCAACCAGGTCTCTTTCTGATGAAAACATGGGCATTTGCATTTTATATGGACTCCTGTTGATTTATGCAACGAGTGATGACTTGTATCTGGATTCAGCCATCAAGTCTACAACTTTCACTCATGGGACAATGGGCAAATCATTCGTTAATCTGACTACTATGCTCTTCATATGAAATTTGGGGGCATAATAGAAAATGCATTTAAATAAACACATTTAGAGTTAAATAGCATTGTATACAAAAATATTTTTTCATTTGATCTATCTTCTCAGTCTTCAAAATCATCAAGATCAGTTGTCAGGTTATGCAGACTGTCTACTTACTGGTTTTTAGTCTAATAAATTCTTTCACATATCTCTTGTTGAAATCACTTCTTATGAAACATCTACCTTTACATCCTTATCTACATAGCAACAGTGTTTCCCTCTGAAACCTATTTTGCCATTCATCATTCTGAACTCCTATACAGATAATATTCCTAATAATTTATTACACTAAACATGATGGAACAGCCTTTATATTGTAGTTGGTAGTTACATTGTTATTTATGCTGTAGCTTAGGCTGGTGATTATTATTTTGGCCTTTTATACTTCGTACATATTTTAGTACACCATAAATAGACAATTTAGTTCCCTCAAGATCAGTCATTAAGAAAAATAAATTATTGTAAGCTACCACATTACGCAAGATAATATCTCAACTTGTTGTTTGTTTATACCACACTTTTTCCCCCAAATAGGTTTCTTGTTACTAATATATCATCTGCAAATGTCATACAAATACAAATCTCATTATCTTTTAACACGAGCAAAAATGCATTACTAGATTCTTTATTTAACTTTTTAAAAATTTAATTATTGTTCAAGTACAGTTTTCTGTCCTTTACTCCCATCCCAGCCCACCCTCCCAGTGCTCCCCACCTCCCTCCCATTTCCACCCCCCCTTAGTTGTTGTCCATGTGTCCTTTATACATGTTCCTGTGAATACTTCCCCTTTTCCCCTAAAATTCTCTCCCCTCTCCCCTATGGTCCCTGTCACCCTGTTCTGTATTTTAGTGTCTTTGGTTATACTTTGCTTGTTTATTTTTTTTGTTATTTAGGTTCCTGTTAAAGGTGAGATCATATGGTATTTGTCTTTCACCGCCTGGCTTATTTCACTCGGCATAATGCTTTCCAGTTCCATCCATGCTATTGTAAAGGCTAGGAGCTCCTTCTTTCTGCTGCATAGAATTCCATTGTGTAAATGTACCATAGTTTTTGGATCCATTCATTTACTTATGGGCACCTAGGTTGCTTCCAACTCTTGGCTATTGTAAATTGTGCTGCTATGAACATTGGGGTGCATAAGTTCTTTTGGATCAGTGTTTCAGGGTAGTTAGGATATATTCCTAAGAGTGGAATTGCTGGGTCAAAAGGCATATTCATTTTTAGTTTTCTTAGAGAACTCCATACTGTTTTCCATAATGGTTGTACCAGTCTGCAATCCCACCAACAGTGAACTAGGGTGCCCTTTTCCCCATAACCTCTCCAATATTTGTTGTTTGTTGCTTTGTTTATGATGGCCATTCTGACCAGTGTAAAGTGATACATCATTGTGGTTTTAATTTGCATCTCTCTGATAGCTAGGATACAAAGTCAACATCCAGAAATCAAAGGCATATTTGTATACTAACAATGAAACAGCAGAAGCAGAAATCAAGAAAAAAATCTCATTCAATATAGCAAAAACAAAAATAAAATATCTGGGAATAAACCTAACCAAGGAGGTAAACAACCTGTATACAGAAAACTACACAACACTGAAGAAAGAAATCAAGGAAGATACAAACAAAGAGAAACATATACCATGTTCATGGATTGGAAGAATTAACATCATGAAAATGTCCATACTCCCCAAAACAATTTACAGATTTAATGCAATACTTATTAAAGTACCAATGGCATATTTCACAGACATAGAAGAAACACTTCAAAATTTATATAGAACCATAAATGACCCTAAATAGCAGCTGCAATTTTGAGAAAGAAGAACAAAGTAGGAGGGATCACAATACCCGATACCAAACTGTATTACGAGGCCACTGTAATCAAAACAGCCTGATACTGGCATTAAAAAAGGCACATAGACCAATGGAACAGAACAGAGAGCCTAGAAATAAATCCAAGTCTCTATAGGCAATTAATATTTGACAAAGGGGGCAGTAACATAAAATGGAGTAAAAATAGCCTCTTCAACAAATGGTGTTGGGATAACTGGACAGCTACGTGCAAAAAAATGAAACTTGAGCACCAACTTATACCATACAGCAAAATAAATTCATGGTGGATAAAAGACTTAAATATAAGCCATGACACCATTAAAGTCCTAGAGGAGAACATTGGCAGGAAAATCTCAGATATTTCACACAGCAATATTTTTACTGATATGTCCCCTAGAGCAAGGGACATAAAGGAAAGAATAAACAAACAGTTTATTCATCAAAATAAAAAGCTTCTGCATGGCTAAATAAAACAGTATTAAGATAAAAAGAGAACCAACTATATGGAAAAATATATTTGCCATATCAGACAAAGGTTTAATCTCCAAAATATACAAAGAACTTACATGACTCTACTCTAAGAAGACAAGCACCCCAATTAAAAAATGGGCAAAGGACTTGAACAGACACTTCTCCAAGGAGGACATACAGAGGATCTCGAGACGCATGACTAGATTCTGATTCAAGTTCTGAAATTGCCAATTCCTGATGCTTTCTTATAGAACTGAATATACTGTAATCCCCCAAAATATAATAGTAGTAAGTAAAATGAAAGTACTTTTGGGTCTGGTAGATTATCAAGAGCCAAAACATCTCTTTGGAATGCCATCTATTTCCAACTAACAAATGTAAAGTTTCTTTCTGAACTTCTAATCAAAATGTGCAGGGGGAAATTGCTTCTCGCACTGCATCATCCGGAAGCTACTTGAAGCACTCTCAGGTAAAAGTCCCTTCCTGCTGCTTTTGGAGCATGTTCTGCAGGTTCTGTAACCCTTTTGCATTTATTACTGTAAGTTCCACTTTTTATTTAAGTTATTTTGAGGCTATTTCTGTTCCATATAACCCAACTTAGTCCTAATATTGTTATTGGTAAATCTGAAATTAAAAAATTGTTTAAAATAAAAAGTTTTTAATGAATTTGGTAGCGAATTCTGGCACAATTTAGGTCAGTAGAAACTAACATGCTACTTACAGACCTCATTACTCCCCTTTGGAATGGATGTTCTTATATTTCACTAAGAAATAAAAATGGATCTTCCTAGATGCATGTAGGAATATTACAAAATATGCAAAATGTAAAATTCTGAAGTACATTCATTTGCAATATGTTTTTCTATTTTATGTGTTTAATTCAATAATTTGAGGACATTATACTTCTTGACTTTTTCCATTCTTTCCCAATAGCATTTGTTTTGATGGACTGCTTCGATTATTATATAATTACAATAGGGTTTTTAGAAAGCACACAAAAACAAATATTTGTAACTGTATGTCCTTCACTTTCATTTAATAAGTAATATGGATTGTCATTTTAAGTCATGATTTATTCTTCACTTCATTTTAATTCAACACAAATATTTAAGTCTACTAGAGGTTCTGTAGTTATTGATAGTTACATACATACAAAAATTATTTCCTAGGCCTAGTTAAAAATTTTACATTTACTAAAGCAATCAGGAAACAATTAATGAGTATTATGTGATACGTTGCTAAATTGTGTACAATGAAGTTCTAAAACTTTTAAGCAAAGAATATGAATTATGCAACAAATTTTGGTATAACTTCAAAATATAAAATAAAAAGAACTGCCTTCCTTTCTGACATAAGAGGGGATTTTATGAGATACCAATGTGGTATTATATTATGACTCACTCTAAATTCATGAACCGTTTCTTGCATTCTATCCAAACTGATATTGAAAGGATATGCTGATACAACACACTGCATATAAAAATTCTTCACAGAGCATTACAACATGATGAGGAAGGTTTCAGCCTACTTCCTGACTCTGTTGAGTAACTAGAAAATTAAGATTTCATTTAAGACCAGAAGTGTTGTTAATACATAATATCCAAGAGTTTCATATTCTCCTATAAATTGTTAATAGTCTTTATCTCAACTTTGAATTGTTCAGAGAAGGCTTTACAAATAAATCCTAAAACAACTGCACTTACAGAAGGTGAACTGTAGGTGAATCATATAAATACCAAAATCATATTGTAGGTGAATAATACAAATATGAAAAAATAGTATGGAATCAAGGATATGGGTAATTTTTGTCTGAATATAATACTTAAACCATGTTTTAGGAAGCTAAGGCTAGCCTAGCTACCTCTGTGCAACTTAAGTTTAAAGCAAATACATGAATATTTATTGACATTGCATTAATAACTCCACATGCCCCAAAAAGGAAGAAAAGAAATAAACACCATAAGTATGGTATTAAAAATACACAGTTTTCAGATTTCACTAAGTAACCCCTTTCTGAAAGTGGGCATGCAAATGGGTATACATGTAATACACTTGCTACACAAATAGTATTCCCTACTGTTTATTTTAGAAATGAAGTTTCAGAGAACACCACCAATGAGTAAGCAGTTGCAAGTGACAGAATGGAACATTCCAAAGCCAAGGGCATTCCAATGTGTGGCTCCCAAAGTGAAACTCAATAACCACCATTGCACTTGCAATTCTGAAGCCCTTCTCTGTTCCTGTTTGTCCAGGAATGGTTGGCTGATGCAATACTACCCACTGGGGCGATGCCATTGCTGCTGCTGCTGCAGTTGCTGCTGGATGGCACCTAAACACTTCTCCAGGCTCTTGTGCCAGGTGTGAAAGCCAGGCGCGAGTTCTAGCTGGAGCCCTGAAGAGCCCCTCTCCAACGTCCTGTCAGCTGTAATCCCTCTGAAAGCCTCTGTTCATCGGGTCTAGCCCAGGGCAAATAGGAAATCCCAATGGGTAGTCCGTTCAGCAGAAGAGAAAAATCAGTGAAATTGGATGGTTTTATGGCAATTCAATCAGTGAATGAAGCAATTTTCCCAGTTCTATCAATTTTTAAAACATTTTGTTTGGCGAGTATATAGGCGTAGTCCCTGAAAATGATTTGAAAAGGTAGTACTTACATACTCTGCTACTTATTTTTTTATACTGTGCCTGCAAACTATTGTCTTTAAATAGCACAAGACCTCTGGAAACAAGGGAAGTAAATTTCCACCAATGGAAACAGTTCATAATGTATAGTTTAGTGAAGGTAAACATGAATTCCATTTGGACTATATATGTTTCCTATAATAAAAGTCTCTCTTATTTTGTTACTCTATTATAAACTCTGTTGCCTGGCATTTGACACATACTTGCCTATGTCAATGTACCTGACAAAGAGTGCCACTAAAATCTGCTGACAAGTAGATTTCATATGAATGTATTTCATTTAGTTTTACAAAGGTATATTTTGCAAAAAATTTAATTGTAGTACATGTTAATAAATGTACTATTGAATATTTATATTTATATATTTTACCTCTCCTATCTGAGTGGCCTAAAACAATATTGTTAGAGGTATAAATAATTATTACTGTTCCTATAATACTGGTAGTACTATTTTGGACCAAAATATATAGAATAAAATCTATTTAAATATAAGTAAACTATTTCATAATATGTGCTATTTGGTGATTACATGTCAAAGCTGTTTGATTTAGGAATAGAATTATTCTCTAAGTGATAGAAAAATACTGCCTGGGTTCACATCTTCTAAAAAAAACATCTTTATTGTAATTACCAATGAGTATGACAACTCTTAACATTTAACAACTTCATATTTTTTTTAACTCAGGAGATTAGTCCTTTTCCAAACATAGGTATTAGGCAAAGGTCACATGAAACTCTAAATATCCAAAGAGAAACTCATAATGAATTCCAATAAAAACTGACAATGAGCCTTAAAAGAGACTCCGCTAACCCACACTTATTGTTGGTATCAATAAAAAGTAGGATCCGGGAGGGGCTCTGTGTGGGCTTCAGCATTCCAATACCTAGATTATTTCTCTTAAGCTGTGCTGTGATTATTTTATCTTCATCTTACTGTTATTATTCATGCTCTTCACATAGCTTATAAATATTTCCCCTTTAACAATTTTATTTCAGCTTGAGTATAAATCGAGGGAATAATCTCGCAACTCAAGTGAATTTTGACCTGGGGGGAAGAAGGCAATCTACCTGGGAAAGGAAGGCAATCTACCCATGAAGAGTGGCCCACTGGAGGCTGCAAATATTTTGATAACGTTCTAGTCCTTAAGTGAGTGGAGCTACAGGCATTTTAAAGTTATCGTGTGGGTTTCACATACATTCCAACAGCATTTTATATAATCTGTGCGTGTATTATATTACACAAAATTATTATATATGATAAAACTTTGAAATGGGAGGGAGATGGGGAGCACTGGGGGGGCAGGGCTGGGAATATAAGACAGAAAACTGTACTTGAACAAGAATTAAATAAAAATACAAATTAAAAAAAATCTTTGGCATTCATACATAGAGCCATCATAAATTTAAATTGCTGCCAGCATTTAAGTTCAGAAAAAATAACAAAAACACTTATTTTGTGTTTCTATTAAAAAATAAGGGATCTATATTTTTGGTTGAAATGAGTCAAGGGTGCCTGCTTAAAGCTAAAGCATTTCCCTTTCTTCAATAGTATTCGCCAGATCAATTCACTTGTTGTAAGTTTTATCACATTCAGTCTCACTTGCATGGGATTTTTAACAGTGGTTAACATAGCGCAAAGCCTCCCAATCATCTGAATAAGCAAATATGTATTATAAGATCAGAACAAGTAAACAAATGCACCTTCATTTTCCACTTCATCTTAACATAAAAAAATTAGAAACTGTATGTTCTATTTGCAAATACTCCTGTTCCTAGGCATGTTTTTTTTGTAAATAAGATAACAAAGTAATTTTTCTGATAGGCAGCAAGCCATATGAAAAGCGTGAAGAATTTCCACCACAAATTCTGCTAGTATTTATAACAACTCTGTGTATACTTTTTGAAATAAGCTACAGTTTCACTAGATATGCTATATTTCACTCTATACAGATTTCATCATACTGCATATGAGCTTCTGGCGTTGGTGTAAGGTACCAATATGAATGATTACATACATTGAAAAGTAAATCTCATCCTTGACATTGAGGAAACACGAATTTGGTCAACAGGTAAGAGAATGTTCCGAGAAAGTTGAAGTGACAGCCTGTCTAGTTCTTATCAAACCATGAATGATCATGAATGGTAATTGAATAGCTGAATAACCATACTGAAAGGATGAAATATGTGTTTGAAGAAGTAAATTCAGAAACAGAATAACAATATAAGAAAGTCTATGATTAACGGGGTTCCTAAATATATATATATGCTTGACTCTATATAAAAAGTACAAAATGCTGTGTCTGCAAGGTTTCTGACTTCTTAAATTACCTCTCACCTTCCAATATCCCGATCCCTTGTTTAATTGTGTCCTGTACTCTCCCTGAATATACTCCAATATCCAATTATCCTTTTTTGTACATGATTTATGTTTTGGTTTGACTTTCGAACTCTAATAACACTCTCTACGAAGCTTATGTTTTAAGGTTTCCATCATACTAATTTATTCCACCGATGTTTTTTCAATGAGAAAAAAAGAAAACATGAAACATTTTGAGCTAAAACAATGAGTAAGACCACCTGGGCAAAGCCATAGTGAACAATTGTGGCCTGGAGAGGAAGTGAAGGAAGGTCTGAGTGACCGAGATGCGTGTGTCGGGGCAAGGAACAGCATGGAAGCAGGAAGGAGAAGCAGATGAGGGCCTAACTTGTAAGTCTTTTGTGGGCCAGTTTAATGTTTTTGTTCTTCAGTTCAAAGAGAAATGATGATATACTGAAGTGAATTTATCGGAAATAAACTGAATGGCATTATCAGATTTGTATTTTGATAAAATAATATTTGCTGTAGTATGGTTATGAACTGCAGTTTCTGGGTGAGAGAGAAAACACAAACGAGCGGAATCAGTGAAGGTGACCAAGTGAGAGAGAGAGAGAGAGAGAGAGCGCAAGCTTCTTTGTTTTCCTAGAATTATATTAGCTTGGAAAAGATGCTGTGCTTTTCTTGAATAACCAGTCAGCTTCCCAAGCTTTCCTGGGCTTCTGGTGCATCCCTAGTTAGACTCACAGGTCTGCAGCATCAAGCGCCTCCCTGTGTAACTCCCAACAGTCCAGTACCGCAGGAGAGGCTGTGCTCCTCAGGAGATTTCCTGTGCTCCTGGGATTACAGCGCCTCTGCTGAGTGCTCTGGAGCGTATGGATGAGTGTGTAAATGCCATAGCTTGCTGGCTAAGCAAGCAGGCTACGCTCCCCGTTTATTAAACACAGTGTCTACTTCTCTTGCACCCCTTTTCTTCTTAATAACTGGTTAACTACCTCTGGTAACAATTCTAAGCAGGCTCTGGATGTTGATAAAAACTAACCAATGCGACAATTTGTTGAAATTACAGGGAGGAAAGAGTACAGAACCTTCAGAACTGAGCTGCCCAATGACACCAAAGAAACCTTCGGGATTGTGTTAGATCTCACTGAGAGGTAATCTTGCTGGAAATAATAAGGGAGAGTGGCACAGTGTGGGCGCGTGACTGCGAACCCCTTCAGAGGGCCCTGCGCAGCCCCCCCTTGGAGCCCTGATCAGGGAGACAGTGGGCACTCCTGCTGACTGCTCCACGCAGGAGTAGAGGCAGAATGTGATTTGGAAAATTCTGAGTCACGGAAGGCTTTGATCCCGCTCTAGGCGCTACATAATGCTTGGGAAGTGGATGCCCAGGAAAGGAAAAGCTGATCCTGCTCCCAGTGCCAGGGCAGAGGCCCTGACTGTCATCCTAGGTAGGAGTATACGTGTAGGTGGCGGCTCAAACTCCATTTCCATGAGCTGACACAGCCCCGGAGGAGACCTTTGACCACACGCCTAGCTGGTCTCCCTCCCCCGCGCTGGCCTTACTCTCTGAACTCTGAACCAGGTTCAGCTCCTGCAACAACTCCAAACCTCCTGAAACCTTCTTTTTCTTCCCCTCATTGACTAATACCAGGGCAAACCACCTTCTTTACCACAGTCTTTTCCTCTAATCACCATGTAGTGAGGGTTTTCCCGCCAATTAAACTCGGAAGTTAAATCATTAACCACAACTAATTTTAGCTGAACTTCCTCCAAAAGAACAACAAGTTCAATTTTAATTTTAAAATGTTTCCAGGAAGTGAAGAAAAAAATATTGGAATGTTAGAAAAATCATTGGAAGAAAAAAATATTAGAATTCTTTTAATATAAAAAAATCATTAAACAGAGAGATTCCATACATTAAAAAATGGCTCAGCCCTTTATCCCGCCACATAAACATGGTTTCATACACATTAGTTTTTTTCCAGTGTATACAGTATGAAGAAACTGTCATTTTAATGCAACATCTTTTCTTGCAACGTGAGTCACATTATCTTTTATAAACTATATTGTGCTGATGTGTCAGGACCCAAAAGACATTTTCTGATGACAAATTATTTTCAGGCAGATGAGTCCATAATACAAAAGCGCTCTTTTTTGATAATTATATTGAACACACAAATATACACAGGGTATAACCATTTCCAAAAGAGGCTAGAGGATTTTTAATCTGAATTGTTATAGAAAACTGTAGAGTAAATGTTTATTTGATTTACCACTGAATATTTAAATAAACACCAAATCTGTTTAAGAGGCTAATGTTGTCTGATGAAAGAGTTTTAAAAGTTTGGGATATTTCATGATATACTATGATGTATTATTCAATGAATATACAACTATAAAACATTATGAAAGAATATTTCTGATAATCTGTGTAGTTTGTTTGGATTGCCTAATACTTAATGTGCTAATTTCTGAGCAATTTATCAAGACCTACATGGTTACTTTCTGAATAGAGACCTGAAGTTAGACTATAAAATTACTTATTGAAAATGTAAAATTAAATTAATGGTAGTGTACATTAAAGATTTATTCAGAGAATTACTTGGTTTTCTTTTGTGTAAATATACCTATGTTTATTAAAATACAATATTAACATGTTTTTCTATATGCATCTATGGAATTTTGGGCCATGCATAACATGAATAGATATATAGTGATTAGATCATAGAAATCTCATTTTAAATATTCTCTTTTTTTGGAAGAATATTCATATATACCTATGTCTACCTATTGCTTCATTAAGCTCCATTATCATAAGGTACGCAGTAGTGTTTACATATGATTTCTAAGGGATAATAAAATAGTTTTTTTAATTTCCCTGAATCTTTCCACATAAGCAAACTTCTAACAAATTATTTAAAATGCATTTTAGAAAATGCACAAACATTAGTTTTAAACTACATGTATCTGCTCTTAATTTAATTTCAATACATTAAAAATTATTTTCCCTTGTAACAGAATTATATTATTATCACATTATTCATATTATGTGAAAATGTTTAAATTTGTGTTCAGGAAAAAAATGAGAAAGAAGATCTTTTTTAACCAAGAATACATTTCATGAGATTGGAAGGAAAAGAGCCAGATAGATACAGGTGAAAAGCAAAACTGCTAAAGGCGTTACGCTTCGAGTCGACAGCGCGGCGATCTTGATGGAGGCTCTCCATGAATTTTAAAGGAAGCGAACAAGAAATCCAGTGAACCTTTAACTGACATTTTTTAAAGTTCACTAGACTTGGGAGAGATTCTGGAGGATTTGAAAGCAGCAAACATGACTATGTTATTTCAAAAGGGTCAAGGCAGAAGCAAAAAAATGTATTATGAGAACAGCAAGTCGAGCAAAGTTTTACTAACTGAAGCTTCATGCTGAGAGAATATTAGAAAATTCTTTTAACTGAAAATAATTAGCACAAACACATTCACTGGATAATGTGCTTAATTAATATAAACAGCGAAAAGTACAGAGAGAAAAAATATTTTGGAAACAAATTATATGTATCAGAAAAAAGTTATTGAATAATAAAATAATTTTATTCATGGAAAGTTGGAAAATGTTAAGCTATGCTTAAAGTTATTCTACTGGTATATAAGAACATTTGTACCTCTGAATGAGCCTCACTTTGGATTAGGTTAGAATCAGGTGTTAAAAATAAAAATCAGAGCTGGATAATACTTAAAAAGGTAAAAAACAGATTCTATTTAGGAGCTATTTCAATGGGGGGGAAGAGATTTCAGTATAAAACTGGTCTCAAATCAGAATATGACAGAGAAACATGGGGATTTACAGTCAAGAAACAGTTTTGTATGGGGGTGGGGTGGTAGGTTGGTGGAAAGTTACTAAGATAATTTACCAAGAGTGGGGAGTTCCCGTTAGACTGATCAACAAAATTCCTGCTGAAGACCGACCATTGGGTCACATGTAACTTGGGCGGCTGGTGGAGGATGAGGGATTTGACTAGATGTTGATTATTACCAGCTGTCAAAGGTGGGTGATTCTCTCTAAACCGATTAAGCAGGACTCTTGCCAAGACCGGGCTGTCCCAGCCCTGAATAGCCTGATCAAAGAGGGTTCAGAGGAGCCTACATCTTCGTAAAGGAGAAAGTCTTTGTCAGATGTCATCTATGCTAACCTTATTGGAGATAGCCTGTGTGTTAAGTGAGGGGAGAAAGAGAGAGAAGGAAGAAGAAGAAGAAAGGGAAGAGGAAGAGGAAGAAGAAGGAGGAGGAGGAGGAAGGAAGGAAAACTGTACACAGACACACACACAGACACACACACATACACACACACACTGATTCGAAAGTTCTTTAATTTCCAAGTGGAGTCAGTGAAAGTACAAAGCAAGTTTTCCAAATAGGGATCCTAGATTAAAATTGGAAACACTGCAGAGGAAAGAATGGAACAATAAAGCCAGCTTCTCTGAAGGACTAATTGGGCCATTAGATGCTCATACCTAACCTGAGGCCCTAATTACCCATGCTTTATATAGACACTTCTGCCTGAGAAGGCATCAATGATACCTTATCTAGAGGCATCCCTACAAAATATTTAACCTGTGTGAAGAAAGCGCTTGTCTTGTGCAGTACAAAGAGTCGACAGCAGCGCAGAGTGTGTCTCGCTTCCTCTTTGTGCTCCTCTGCTGTGATTTTGTCTTCTTCGCTTTTTCTCATTTCTTTTGCATGTATATTATATTGTTTCTTCTCTTCTTCTTCTTTTTTTTTCCTTTGAAAATTTTTGTGGTGGGACAAACCAAAAAAGGAAATGTGGCATAAGGTATTTAAATTCTTTTTCTCCCCCCAAATATCCATTCTAAGCCATCTCTGGAAAAGCCCCTCACCCATGACTTCAATCCCCAGACCTACAACCTCCTTTCTCTGTGCATATCACCACATTAATGTACTCTCAGGTGAATATTCAAAGGACTAAGAACAGGAGAAAAGCTCCTTCTTTCTACTTTATCACTTGTCTCTCCTTTCTCTGGCAGTAAAAATATATGAACACATTTTTTCTATGCTTAGTGCCCTCAACTCATCATTTTCCACTACTTGTTAAACTCTATTGGCTTTTATTCCAAGCTCCCACTGAATTAATAGGCATCAAATACCTTTTCATATTAACTTCAGGGACCAGTTGCATTGTTATTCCCCTGCAGTACCTTTAAACCGGTCGACTAGTCTCTCCTCTGAAATTGATGTTTGAAAAATTTTGTGAACATGACTCATTCTCAGTTCTCTTGCTCTGTCGACTGTTTCTTCTCACTCTGCTTTACATGCTACCACGTCTTTCTTATGTTTGAATATTACTGATCGTTACTGTTCAGCAATTTTTTCTTTTCTTAATCTAGATTTAATCACTGAATGATCAGAGCTATTGTTACAGTTTTGTACCCAGGTGCTAAAGAACGAAAACCCTAAATCTCTATTTGAGGCTCCCAAGTGACATATGCAGCTTTTTAGGTGAACCCTCCCGGGAATGATTCTCCCCTCATTTCCTTTGCATAGAGCACATTTGCCACCTCACTTATTATCTTACTTTCAGCCATCTTTCATCTGCCATCTTATCAGAGCAGAACACCCTCCATGTTTTCCTGGGGGGGCAGGGTTCCCCCAGGAAAGAGCAGGACGATGCCTCTGAGAACAGCATTGATGTTTGTCCAACAAGCAGTGGGTGACTGTGGATGACTCTGTAGACAGGTGATGACTAACATGCTTACATGCGTAAGAATTCTCACTGCCTGACATTCCAAGGCTTCTGCCAGTTTTTGAAGCTTCTTAGTTCTGTAGACCTCACTGGTAGTGTAACCTACTTAATACCATTTCCATAGTTTAATTTTCTGTTTAAAATGATAGCTTCTATTGTTTGAAAAAGCCCTTGTTGAATGCCAACCCCTAACCTCCCTTGGAGGCTAGCCACACCCTGGACATACTACTTCTTTAGTGTCTGTGATAATAGAGATTTGCACTTTTACCCAGAAGTAGCTATACCAGAAATAGGAAGACAATGCCTGCTCTCTCTATATATACTTATCATTTGCTGGGTCCTGTGGATTCCCTACATTTTACATGTCTTTCATGCCCAATGTCTTTTTGCCAGCCCAACTGCCAATTTCTTACTTAAGGCCTGGTGATAATTCAACTAGAATATTGTAAGGCTTATAGTTATATTTGTTGTTTAACCCATCCAAAACATCTATGATGTCAGTGTTAAGATAATATAGCCATTAGTGACAGAAAAATATTTTTAAAATACACATCTAAGTATGTTAGTTATCACCTTTTCATAGATTCATCAATGGTTACCCATTGCTTATTAGATAAAAGTCAAAACCAGAATAAGAACTAATAATAACTATAGCAATTACTTTAATATAGTATGAGTACATAGACATACCTTTGTTCTCTCAAGAACACACAATGTATATTACTTATATTTCCAATGGGAAGATTTTCTTAAATTTAGGTCTCATGAAATCCTAACATGGATAACCATACATGACTATCATAAATGATGATATATGAATGAGTTTTTATACCTTGCAACTTAGATATCCATAGATTAGATGCTATACTAAATCAGCATTTTTCTAAGCTTAGGAATGTTCTTTTTCTTCTTTTCCTAACCCACTAAAAATATCACAAATACTATAACATTTCATTTCTCTTCTCTTCTCTTCTCTTCTCTTCTCTTCTGGGTGTGTGACTATTAAACATTGACTTTAATATCAAATTTGACATCAAATATAAACTGGCATTTTTGTGGTATCCAAACACCTAACATGACAACTAAAAGTATAAGTTATCTTCAATACTTATCCCCTTTGTTGAAATTTTTTTCCAATGTCATTTCATAAAAACTAAAGTGGTAAATAAATGATAATGAATCTGTTATTTATGTTGGTAAGTTACTTTATAGAAAATATGTTGACACAGAATATAAAAAATCCACACATTCTTTGGGTAATTTTACCTGTTTTGTATTCTAGAAAAATATCCAGATTGATCTTTCATTCTCTATTTCTGATGATACTTTGTATGTTTCTTGTGGCAGTATCTTTCCATGAATCAAAGGCATTCTATTCTATTTCTATTTAGACCAATAATGTTGCCCTCTTTAAGATCCAGTTCATTTCACTCAAATGACTACCGGAGTTAAAAAAGAATTGCCAATTTAGTAATCTCCTACTATGCCCACCGCCTGCCAGTTTCCCCCAGGTCAGCCTTTGATTGGATGAGAAATTTATGCCTTTTTGCACAAGTCTAATCAGAATGCATGTGGGAAAACTCCCCTTCACAATGGAGGTGACTGCAAAAGCCCCAGAGCTTATGTAAATAAGGGGGTGTTCGAGGCAGCCAATCTAAGACTCAAAAAGCTTGATTTGAGTGTGTCCAAGAATAGCTATAGAAAAACATCCCAAGTTTGCATTTTAGCAGATGAGTTCTCCTGACTGATTTTTTCATTTAGGAAAGTTAGCTCAGCCTCTTAAAGAAATACAAAAGCATTATAGAAAGTGTTTTTTAAAAAAGTTCAGCCAAAGCCTGCTAGCTAATTAAATTAATTCACATTTTAAAGGGCTTTATTATTACACATAAAAATAAATGTTAAGTGCTTTCTTTGTCAGGAATCAGTACAAACATCCATTGAAGTCATTCAAAAGAATCCCCGGCTTACCCACAGCTGCCATGGATATCCACTAGTCAATCAATTGTATGAAACAGTAATATACCAAATCTCAATCTTTGTATTATTTTATATCAAATATTAATAAAGTAAAAATAGTGGTTTTCTCAGTTTTTACTTTGCATCAGTCAAAATCAACAAAAATGTACATACTTCAAAAGAGGGCTTTGGAACTTGCCCAAAAGCTTTCATATTATTCTAAATTAGTTGGTACTTTGAACATGCTCATTTTTTTTAGTAGCATAAAAAACATCTCTCTGTCACTGCTTTCAAAACCTTTTTTGTACCTCTAGGATTGGTCCTACCTGAATATATATATATATATATATTTGATCATATTTGCAGCTATGTAAAAACATCATTTAGATTTGGCTTTCTCCTTTTCCTTTATGCCAACAAGGGTAAACAACCTGTGGTAACTGAAAGATGCCATGCACACCCCAAAGCCATGTCTATGTACTAACCCCTGGAACTTGTCAATGTGGCCTTGTTTTGCAGAAAGGTCTTTAGATTGAGTTAAACATCTACAGATGAGGGGTCACCCTAGCTTGTCAGGGTAGGCCCTCAATGTGTCCTGGGGTCCTCACTGGAGAGAGCCAGACGGGGATTAGACACACAGAGAACAGAAGGGGCTGTGAGGCAAAGGTGCTGCTGGGAGTGATGGGGCCTCCAGCCAGTATAGGGCCAGCAGCCAGCCAAAGGTAACGTGGTCAAGGAAGGTATGGTCCCTTTCCCAGAGCCACCAGAGACATCGTAGCCCTTAGGACCTCTCAACTCTAGAATCCTGCCTTCTGGGATTGTAAGAGAACGATGCCTGACATTTTAAGCCACCGATATGTCGGTCATTTGTTAGAGTAACCCTGAGAAACTCGGTCTCCTCCCCCAGGTTGTTTGCTCTCTGAAAGATCTAGACATCTCCTTCCTTCTGTCTCACCATCTCCTGAGGGCCGAGTGTCTGGTTTGGTACAGTCCAGGTGGGTTGACAACCTCAAAGTCTTTAGATCTTTTCTTTATTTCCCCTACTGCAAAAATCTGTGACAAAAATCTGACACTCAAGTGTTTCTGTTGGAGTAGGGAGTGAAGTTCCCAAAATAAAGTTCTGGCTCTAAAGTAGGGTTAGAGCTGACCAGTTAGGAAAACAGGATGCTGTGTGCTGGACTATTCATCCAAGTTAGAGTTTACGGCAAAATCATCACCTAGTACTATATTAATCGTGGTATTTATTCTCTTTACACTGTAAAGTTTGTGTTGCCTACATTATAATTAGAATGACTAGTTCAAAGCAGCTTCTAGATGTTTATATCTTCTGGCCAAATATTATATAAGGATATTTAATCATAAATAAGTAAAATCCTACCACTTCAAAATAAATTTTGAAGTTGGGTAGTTTGAGTAAAGTATTATCATGATTCCTGTAAGTATTATTATGCGACTTAGGTAAAGCAAGTTTTTCTCCTAAGTTCTTCTAGTGATCCATCCAGCTGGTTGGTTTTAACTGGAAAAAGAAAAAACAGACAAAAAGCCCAGGTCAAAAGAGACCCTCAGGTACGTGATAAAGCATTATTTTATGTGCCTCCCCCAAATTTTGTATTTCAAAAGTAAAGTGAACTTTATGGAACCAATGCCCAGTGAGAGAGAGAGAGAGAGAGACAGACAGACAGACAGACAGACATATCCTGGACCTACAGCCAGTCAGCATACTGATATATCTGGGGACCCTGAAGTAGTTTGTACTGGATTCAAGGCAGAAGTGGAGTTTCTCCACTCTTCATCTTCAAGTAAAGACGAATGGGCTTTCATAATGGACCTTGCTTTGACAATGGGAATAAATGACTGTGATGTCTGAACACTTTCAAGGAGAGCCAGAGATTCAATATGCAAAGTCTTTCATTTTATCACTGAAAGTGCAACCTTGGATTATTACTGACAGCCAAGATGAAGTTAAAGTAAAGGTCAGGCAGACTATCGACAATAATAAATTTTAAGATTTGGTATCTTTTTGCTGAGGCTTTCTCCAAGTCATTTATCAAAGAAAAAAAGATAAAGAAAAGGAAAAAAGAAATAAGCACTTGGCCTTAGTGCAGTTGAAAACAATATATGCATTTTCCAAATTATTTCTGAACAAACGTAAAAAACTAGTTTTTAAAATGTATTAAGAAAACTATTCTCTACATTCCTGGGTAAGGACATTAAACCCTATAAACACTGGTAGCATAGTATAACTAAAATGAATATGACTCTGATTTTGATGAAAGTTTGCAATATCTATTTTTGTTATATATGCTTGAGGTCTATAAGCCCTCTGATATTTTGACTAATTGCTTATTTTAATTGAGTAATAAATATTTATTGCCTCAAAAACAATAAAGTATAGCTTTTAAATTTACTACTAAACGTTGGCTGAGTATTCACAGTCAAACTCTGTGGAGAATTAGGAAATGCTTAATTTTTTATCAGATGTTGTCTTCCTAGTGCAATGATATATTCCCATCAACAAAATTATCTATTTCTAAAATTATAATTTAAGATAAACTTATTTTATAATTATGAACTTTGTTTTTTATTTGAATTCTCCTTTGCTTTTTAATTTTAATTTTAACTTACCAGTTCCCTAAATTCTTCACTCTAATGATGTATATATTTTATGATTTGTTGCAATTTAGGAAAGAGTAGTTTGATTCAAGGCTTATTTATTTATTTATTTGAAAGATTATCTTGGGGAAACTAAAATTTTCTGATTCTGTAAGCAATAAAAATACTACCCTGGCTGGTGTAGCTCAGTGGATTGAGCACAGCTCCTGTGAACCAAAGGATCGCAGTAGATTCCCAGTCAGGGCACATGCCTGGGTTGCAGGCCTGTTCTCAGCAGGGGACACATGAGAGGCAACCATACACTGATATTTCTCTCCCTCTGTCCTTCCCTTCCCCTCTAAAGATAAATAAATACAAATCTAAAAAAAATTAAAAAGAATACCATGTGGAAACTCTTGATTCAAAATATAAAATGTCTCTCCTAAAAAAAATCATTGGCTGATTATGGGAATCGTAGACATAAAAATTAAAGATGAAAAAAACATTATCGAAAACATAAAAATAGATACTCTCAGTCCAGCCAGGGCTTTTTCATTGGCAATAGGTGCCCTGGGGCACAGTGTTTGGCCCTCCCCCAAGAAAAATCGTCAGAACCATAGTCCCTCCAAAGGCTCTGAGTTGTGACCATCCAAATCAAGTAACAGGACAAGGACCTGGGGAGCTTCAGCCACCTCATTATTTAATTTATCATATTCCTTCAGTGCAACTGCAGTCACAGACATGAAGAAAAATTTTCCAAGAAGGAGGTCCACTCCCAGCAGGCACACGGATGAATAGTAGTGACCGTGCTATGGCAAAGCCTTGGAGAATAGGAGCAGGTCACGTGCGGCGTCACTGTTTGGACTGCAAGGGCACCGAGCAGCTGGCTAATGTTTCCTGGAAGCACGCGCATTCTGTTAACATGAGTGTGTTAACAATTCATTGTCATTTAGAAGGCGATTGTGACAGAATGTAGTTTCATATCTCACTATAATTTAACAAACATACATTTATCACCTACAAGGTGTCTGGTTTGGTGTCATGTTCTTATAGTGGTACAAAATGTGGGAGAAATAGGCTAAGTGTAACAGACTCAAATATATACACACCTAGACCTCTTTAGCTTTAATTACATGATTTTGTTGTACAATCAGATTGTGACAACATAAATGTAAAGACATTCTATATTAACAACTATGGTTAATATTAGAAAGAAGAAAAATTGTTCTACTGTAGAATGTGTCTATTGAAAGCTACATAACATATCATGGTCCCTGGTATTGAATGGAAGTTACACACTTGTATTGATAGTTGACTGGATATAATTTGGTGATGTTATATAAAAAGACCATAATTATAGACAAAGCAATAGAGACAGTAAAGAATTATTTAAATTATAATAATAATACTAAATCTGTGTTGAACATTTCTCATGTGCTAGAGGAATTTATCAGCTCTTTACACATGTTAAATTACAAGGTAGAGGGAAAAACAAAACAGAATTTATGTGTAAAAATTGTTTTGATTCTTACATGTTTAAACTTCAGTCACCTTCAAAGCACTATTCATTCGATGTGGTGCACCTGTCAGGACGTTTCTTCCACTACTCAAAACAGTTTTCGAACTAGTCAATTTCAATGCCTTTTAGTGCTTTTGCCATTTTTTGTTTCACCTCCTCCACATTGGCAAAACCTTCCCCTTTCGGGAATTTTTTTCATTCAGGGAAACAAAAAAAAGTCTCTCAGGGCACGATTGGGTGAACAGAGAGGGTGGGACATAAGGCTCATGCTGCTTTTGGTCAAAAACTGCTGAACACTAAGCGTGGTGTGGGCAGGTGCACTCAGAAATGACCTATAATGGAATGAGCAGATGCATTGAACGAGTCTCCAAAAAAACTCACTGAAGCCACACTCGGCCCCTCACGACAATGCCAATTGGTCCACTGATACAGATGAGTTCCTAGAATACTCACCTAGCAAAGCAAGCTTGTGCTCCAAGGCCCCAACCTCCAGAAGATAATTCTGGCTTTTGGGGGGTCCTTCCTTATATTTAACCATTTCCGCAAACTATTCACTAAATGATTATTAGTTTCTATTTCATATAAAAAGGTATAGAGGCATATAAAGTAGGCAAATGTACAGAGTTATGAGAGGCAGAGTCAGGTTTCATAACACAGCAACTGGAATTCTGGGCTAGGGCACTTGGGTTTACCTACAAAGCTATGGAAATGTCTGGGAATTTAGAAGCTTAGCTCTTCAGTCAAGTGTTGCTTCATCAATTAAGGCATGGCATTTTAGTTGAAAAACTGACATTTCAAACTGACTGATGAGTGGATGTGGATGGTGCTGTGGAATGCATACAGAACAGCATTGAAGCTGAGATGATGTTTGGAACCAGACATCAAGGCATCTGTGACTCTGCTTACTCTCCATACGATATTGGCAAAGCCACCTCTACTAGCATCATCGGTTTCCTCATTTGTACGACGGGGGTTAGGGGGTCAGACCTCCTCCTAACCTCACTACAAGGACTAAACTGTAAGCAGTGCCTGGTGACCAACCCTTCTGTAAAAGAGTAGCTATTTTCATAAATATTAAGTATTGCTGACTAATGTTGACATAATTCATTACAGTATTTAGTGCCATGTACAGACTTCTGTTCTAAAATACAACCCATGGGACTGCCAACATTGACATATTAGCATGAGAATTCACATGTTATTCTGTTTTAAAACTTCCCTGCATTGCTTTACTTTTCACTTAAGAGAGCTCCATCCCTGTTTAAGAATTGGCATTTTCTTGAGATGATGCGCATGCCATCAGTAAGGCTCACTCGCTTTCAGCACCAGATATAAATGTATCAAGTTTTTATGAATCAATAGGAGACACTCCTTCCTGATGACAATACCACTTTAACATTTAACTAGGAGAAATAATACGTGTGCCCGCATGCACACACACAGAAGCCCTCCCCAAATTGTGCCTTTCGATAATAACTAAAATAGAAATATTCTCCTCTAACTACCTGGCATATCTAGAGTTTTATATAACATTCAATACACTGGAAATTTGAGTGTTTGAACATTATTTTTATGGTTTCTTTTTATTCCTTTGAAGAGGGGCAGTAGATATTAAAATTTTAGGAACTCTTCCCAGTGTTGTTTATCTACAAAATTACCACAACAATGAACACTTTTCCTTCCAATTAGAAGATGAAGATTGCTATAACACAACAATTGATGGCTTATCCTACCTGCCATTGTGTACCTGTTGTTTCACCTACTGTTTTACCCAATAATTGCATACTTGATAGGAGTTGGAAATCATTTTCAAGTTCCTTGGAAATGCAGAAGGCAATTATGTGGCTCTATGCACTGCTGCATTTCAGGAGACGAATCTAACTTTTGTTCATTAATTCTCCGAGCACCTGGGTCTTTTGTTCAGTAACTCCCTTCGCATAGTTTTCCCAAGCAAGTCAATGGTTTAATCACTTTTAACAAGTTATGGAAGATTCATGATTGTTTTCAGATGTTACTAATCCTGGAAATAAACTCATAATAAATTGTAGATTGAAAGATGGGATGCAAAGCATATATATTCTAGTTCTAAGAAAATTGACCAGACGAGGAATAGCTTTGGGAAGCAGGTTTAGCATTCAATATGGGTTGGGACCAAAAATGCTTCAGGATTCCTACATTTATAGTTCAACCCAAAATAAAGGTTATGTTATACCATGACTTGCTCATTCCTTAGAGGTTTACGCTTCTTACAGTTGTCAACAGGAATAAATTTGGCTTATCAATAGTCAGTCACTGGCTGGTGGGTTGATCTGTTTGCTTTTCTGTGTTATTTTATTGTTTGTGTTGTGTCTTATTCTCTGTATCTTGTAAATATATCCAATATAAATTTTTATTCTTATAATTAAAATAAGATATAATGATTTTAAGCCTTATATGTGTTGATATGTCTTATTACAGATTCAGGTTCTATCCTCTACTGAAGTCCTTATGTTAATTAATATGATTAGGTCCCTTAGCTGGAATAATGCAGACTTTATATAAGCGTAGCACACAAATGCTACTGTTCAGCCAACCCCAAACTGTCATTTCTAAGTCTCATGTAAGACAAACACAACAAAGAGAACATTATCCAGAGTCTAAGTCTCAGTGCCAAGACGATTGCGCTAAACAATTTTGCCAGGCATTCTCTGATGACCTTGAAGCTCTACCTTCTCTGTGTAAGAAAACCAAAAACGACCCATCAGCGTCTAGAAAGAGGCCTGCACTTCCATTCCTTTTGAAGATACATCAGAAGCGTCATAATCACCGCCTCTTTCTCAGAGATACAGGATCCATCACATACCTTCAGATGTGTCTCCATGAGAAGCTTGTCATTAGGATCCAGCTCAGGGGAAGGAGCAGTTTCTTGCGCTGTTGTTTCATATTCAGGTCGTCTTTAGGAATAGCCTTCTATTTGAAAGGCTGAATTAGCAGTAGTGCCTAAATAAATCAGTTTAGCACAGCTAGAAAAAGGCAATAGAAATCCCAATAAATACTAATAGGTAAAGCTTACCTCATGGTGTTAGCCTTTGAAGAAAGTAGTTGTACTTCTATGTGTTCATAGTATCTTTCTTTCAATAGTTCCCCTTTTAACTTTTGTGGGTGGCTCTCTAGCAGGTGTTCAAGGCTTCCCGTTCCAGTTAAACAGATGTCATTGCTTTTCGCCTCCTATCAAGGATGCTGCACTGTCTAAAACACAAGCTTTTGTTGTCACAGTACAACATTTGAATGATGCTCTTTTGTTTGAATTCCCAGAAGTCATTCATTCCTCTCAATATTTCCTTCAGTAAATATTTGCTGAGCATTAATAGGTGCCACACACTCTCGTCAGTGGAGAGAATAGAACAGTGAGTCAAAAGAAGAAGTTGTGAGAACACTCGTGATGTCTTTAATCTAGTCAACAGAGGCACTCCTGCTAGAAACCAAGAGTTCTCAGGTTCGTTTCTCAATACATGCCCTCCGAACAGATTTACAGTGAACTACACAGAGAGGCCCTGCACAAAAATGGCCTTCCCGAGTGCCCTTGCGTGACTCCTTAGGATGTGTTTCTCTTTCTCTGATATTTGCTTGACAGAAATGATTGCAATTATTTGACAGGAAATACCTCTCTCAAGATATTTGTTATTCCTGGAGATTAGATTTTTCATAAATGTAATTTAAAACATTGCAAAAACTTTGTCAAGTGCTATCAGGAAGCAAGTGCATGAATCCTAATGAATCTGAGAAATATTTGAATAATTATTATTAAGTGCACTCTTGACAAGCACACACACACCCCAACTGCTAATTAATTGATGAGAAAAGCAGAGTCCAAAAAAATGGATGTGTTTATGGAACGTATCCATTTATGAAACTCAATAACATATCGATATAAAAAGTAAAAGAGGTATCAGTAGAAAGGATCAACAATGCTTGGAACTTTTACATTTCTGAAATGAAGTGACAAAGGAAACCGTTATTAATAATTGGGTTTTTATTTCCATATGCCTCAATTTCAGTGATGAATGGAGTGTTTTCCTCTCAGTGACTGATTTTTTTTCTAAAATGAAGATTGCTCATTTTTTTGCTCTGTTAGTAAACTGAGGTAGAACATGTGGGCACTCTATGTGATGTAGACATGTTTGTCAGTTCTGTTATTAGGTTCAGGTTGTTTCACCTTATTTTATCATTTCTTTTTTATTTTGTCTGGACCAATAGCTTTTACTATTGTATTTTATGCATTTTTCAAATTGTCTTTTCTCTATTTTGGGAGAAGTCCAGGTATCAGTTATTAAATAAATGGGAAAACATATAAAATATGACATATACATGTGATGCTTTTTAAATAAACTGGTATTTTATAAAATGTATATATGGCAAGGGTAGGATTAATAAACAAAATAAATAATTGGAAAAAAGTGTTCAACATAAATTATGAAAACAATTATATTGCTGAGTCATATCCTCCCAATGTAACTAAAAATGGAAGTAATCAATCAATTTCAGGTGTTTATTGGGGAGAATATTAAAGTGCTACCCTCAAATATGAATATTTAATTTAATGAATGTCACATGTAACCTTAATGAATAGACTTATGTGTATTAGAATTCTCCAGAGAAACAGATCCAGTAGGACATAGGCCTATTTGTAGAGAGAGATTGATTTTTAAGAGTTGGATCTTATGATTATGGAGCCTGGCAAGTCAAACACCTGCAGAGTAGACTGGCTAGAAAGACCAGTGTCACCACCATGTCTGAGGGTGGCGGGCTGGCAGAATTCCTTCTTGGTTTTGGAAGATCAGCCTTCTGTTTTTTGAAGGCCTTCAACTGATTGAGTGAGTCCAATCCGCATCGTGAAGAGCAATTTGCTTTATTCAAAGTCTACTGTGACTTTTATTCTGATTACATTTATTGGGGTGACACAGGTCAACATTATACAGGTTTTAGGCACACACCTGCACAACACACCATCTGTACACTGCACTGTGTATTCACCGCCCCAACTCAAGTCTTTGTCCATCACCCTGTACCTTCCTCCCCCTCCCCCTCACCTCTGGCCATCACCACACTGTTGAGCAAAGTCTACTGATTTAATAATTAACCTCATCCAACAATACCCTCATAGAAACATCCAGAATAACGTTTGACGGCATATCTGGGTACCATGCCCCAACAGGCTGACACATAAAATTAACCATCAGCACTGGCCTAGTCAGTCCTAGACAGCATAAACCACGCACTTGAAGAAACTTTAAGTCCTATTTTTATATAATTTTTTCTGTAGGGCAACATTAAACGGTTTGAAATAAGAGACTAAAAGAGGGATCCACAGGAGCTCCATACTAGTGCTCCAGCTGATGGCAGCAAAGTCCAAATTTCATGAGTGGGACTAGTGAGAAGGTATATCTGTTACTGTTTTGAATGCAATATGCTCAGGCTACTGCTATTTAGCCATCAATTAGAGCAAGTATTGTATTAACCAATATATATTGGGAGTAGGATCATCTAACTTGGCTTGACTCTGTGTTTTGTCTCCCCTGTAAACTTCAGTTATCTTCCAAACTGGAAACATGGCCTAAAATCTTTGGGGAATCTGAGTCTTGTGGACCTTTCAAATTTAAATCTTGCCACTTCTCCCTTTGATGTCTGTATCAGCTAATTTCTAGAAGACAATTATTTTTTTTAACTCAGTACTTTTAAACACATTGTTTGTTTTGCCTCAATACTTATCAGCATTCATTACTAGAAAGCAGGTCCTTCCCATTAGTTCAGTCCAAGTTCAAAGGGCAGGTGTCTTCAGAGAACTGCCCCAGTTCCTAGCCTCAACTAGTTCTCTTCTGTCTCATAGCCCTGTTTTACATCTGTGCCTTTTATGACAATTTTTACTTCTGTTTATCTTTTCATTTGTTTAATATTCTATCCGTCTGTTTTATTCGCTGCAATATTTTCAGAGTGTGACATAATTTCTGGTAAATTATAAGAAATTGGCCATTACATTTAACTAATCTACATTACATTTTAGACAACCATATACTAAGATGTTTTATCTATTTACGTGTTCAATAGGTTGTCAACTTTTTAGTTACATGAATGTTGCCAAACCGCAACTTGGAGTTCTGCTGCCAGCTACAGCCCTCTGGGGAAAATTCCAGAGACAAAGGTTTGGTGATAAAAGAGAAGGATCTTTATTCAAAACCAGTTAAAAGCCTATCAAGTCATAGCTTTAGTCACTTAAGCCTGTCAATTAAGGCTAAACTCTTAACACCTGAGTTCTAGCTTTTCCCTCTTCGTTTTTCGTTGTCTTGCATCTATGGGGTTAGTTTACAAACTAAAACAACATAATATACAAAAGCTACACAATTTCAGAAGACTGGTAGGCCTCTGTCTCAGAGCTGGTTCCCTCTAGAACATTCCAAGAGGAATAACCCTGCCACCCTCTGCCAGGCCAGCCTGATGCTAGGCTATGTCCGGAGTTCCTTCTCATCCAAAACAATGTCCCTTAGCAAATGCTGGCGGCTGCAGCGCAATTATCCAGGCATCCTTGAGGAAGAAGAGTCTAAGAGTGTTCCCCAGAGCGAGCCTGAGAGCCCAGGAGTTGGAGTGGAGAGTGAGAGACACAGCTCAGGAGCCAGAGAACTCTCCCTGAGCCAGAGAGCCCGCCCTCTTTGCATTTCCATTGGCTCTGGAGTCTCTCAGCTTCTCAGCCAATCCCCTCCTAGGCCGCCCAAAACTGCCGGGGGCAAACTCCTCCCATGGCCCCTCCCTACTTCTCCCAGTGATCTGAGTTATCTTAATCAGAGCTCTCTGTAACATTCATAATATCAAAACTGCAGCTTTCCTAGCTAAACATTTCTTTGCAGCCCAATAATAAAATGTGTGAATATTTTTAAATTTTGAACTTTATCATCCATGTATGTAATATCTGTTATAAAATTTTACCAATTTCAAACTGTGTAAGCATGCAGTGTTCTCCACTGACTTTAATATGCAAATGAGGCACTTTCACTTGAAATAATTTGATAAATTCATTCACTGAGCTCCTCTGTCTCAAATAAATAGCAATAAAAAGATATTTTAAGGAAATACTGACAATATAAAAAGTATGAAATAAATAATTTTGTGAAACAAAATAATTAATTATGTAAGAGGTCCAGAAAGTTCAAACTAATTCAAAATGAGCAGACGGTTAAGAGGAAGATAAAGAGAATAAAAATATTTCACACAGAACAAGGGATAATTTCAGACTCAGCAATAAAACTAGAATCACAGTGTACAAACACATAATGACTAGAACTTTTTAGAATTGAAGAACTAAACTCTCAGTTTATTTTGACTTTGGAAGAAGATAACAAACAAACCCATAACTAGGTACTTGGTAATAAAGCTGTAAAATATCAAAAGCAAAAAGAAATTTTTAAAAGCTTCCAGAAAAAAGCCACCAAGTTTTCTATAAAACCTTGACGATCAGCGGACAGCTAACTATTTTTACACTAACGAGGGTCTGCAGATCACCTGTCACAGGGTAACATCTTCAACACAGAAGACTTTCCTCCAGGGAAGAGGTAAGTTTCCTTCATGTGTTGAGTTTTTTTCACTTCTCCTTGAGTTCTTTTTTAATATCATTCAACAACATTTTATATTTTCCTTCATAAATATCTTAAAAATATCTTCTATTAAGTGTATTGCTTAGGTAACTTTCAATTTCATCCTCTATCATATTTTAAAATTAGTTGTTGCTGTTGTATAGAAACGGTATCGATTTCTGAATTTTGATCTTATATCTGGCCACCCTGCTTAAATTTCTGATTAATTCTTATTGCTTCCAGATTTCATTAGATTATATATGTGCACAATTGTATCATCTTTCAATGACTAACTTTACAATTGTTATATTACATTTAGTTTTATTGCTTTTTTACATTACCTGGGACTAGTAATGTATTCAATAAAGAAGGTGATACTGGGCATCCTTTCCTTGTTTTTAAATGAAGTTTTACTTGGAGAATGATGTATGCCCTACACTTCATGATGCTGAAGCAGCTCTTCTCGTCCTCGCTCGCAAGGGGTCTATATCATGAATGAGTGTTAATCTATATAGATTACTCTTGTACCCATTTAATTGATCATATAGCCCTTTATAATCTAATATATTACATTATATTGACTTGCTTTCAGATGAAAAACCATCTTTATGTTTATTGGAAGGACTCTCTATTTGGAATGTGTGTCTTAATTATCTCAACATTCAGACTTAGGCAAACAACACCATTTATATGGATGTTGACAGAGGGCTACAGTCATCCACTTTCTCCCTGCTTCTGAAACACTGTGGTTAGGGGCTCCTAACTGCTGGTCACGGTGTTCATTCTGGGATCACCCTTCAAGGGCCATATTTCTTTAGATACACGGTGGCTCCCCATCTACAGCCTGTAAACCAAGCCTTCAGAACATCTGGCGGGGCTCCCGTACCCATCTCCTTGTTGTGATGTGTGTGAACAGAAACAGAGAGCAACAGAGAGAGCAGTGCACTCATTTCTTTGTACCTTCCCTGCACACAAATGCCAGCCTGCCTCGTGTTTATACCTCAGTGATTTTTGAAAGAAGATTAATGACACGAATATTTGCAAAGAAAATGTCTTTGTGACCAACATTGGCGCTGCTCTTGAATATCAGTGTCACGGTGCTTTGCAAAGGCTGCCTTTTTGCTACGCAACCCTATTCCGTGGAGGTGACAGGCTGTCACATGTAAGGTTGATTTCTATTACTTCTTTTGCTGCTTTAATTCACAGTCTCTTTTCAGTGTCTTTCCCTTTCCTTTTCATATGTTAATTGTGATCTGAACCAATTAACACATCTAACAAATCCTGGAATTAATTTTTCAATTCTGAGGGAGGCACATATTCTGCTGAAATATTTTTGGCATTTTTTAATAGTTCAGTTTCCAGTATTTACCTGCATGCTGGAACAAGGTTATGTCTAGAGATACTTTGTCGCTGCCTCTCTGGCTTCCCTGCATGGCTAATTTTTAAGAACTGGGCTTGAATGACACAGCTGCAGAACATTCTTGTTAAGCATTGTCTCTGAAGGCAATTGCTAGTATTTCCCGATAAGATTTTTGTAGAAATACCATTGTGAGCTCAAATAAGATACTCTTCTCTTGGGTCATCTGAATAGGGATGGAGCTGTGAGGGAATGTGGGAAATGGACTTAGGGCAGAAAAATATGATTACATTGCAGCAACAAATAATTGCCTTTATGTTTTACCTAATCAGACACTATTTTATAAAATTGCAATAAACAACTGAACACAGGCTACATATTATTTAGTTTTACAGGAAACTTTTATACTCATTTGGAATTATCAAGGATTTTATATTGAATTTTCAGAGACATTTTGTTTTCCCCCCAGAAATTCCAATATAGCTTAAAAACAAAACAAGTAAAAATCCACAGGATACAGAATTGAATTTCTCCTGCAGCAAACAGCTCTTAGATATTGGCCTTTGTTTAGTTACTATGTATTCTACACTATTGTGAATAAAAGATAATGTTTGTATATCAACAATTTATTTAGTCCTCAAATAATCTAAAGATCCACAAACCTAAAATATATGAAAGTATAACAGACAATACCCTGTTTAGTATCTAGGTCTTCGCTGCATCGGATAAATTGCAATCAATGGCAAACATCAGAAGATCCAGCTCACACCGACGAATGACAGAGGAGACTTAGGTACTTGCCTCACGTCCACATCAACTGTAGAGTCTAAAGAGACAGTCTTCTCTATCTCACAGGAACTAAAGAGCCCGGATTAATTCAGATCAAGTGACCACTCGACATCATCGAAATGCTCTCACCTCTGTTCTCCTCCAGGTGCCATCTTCATCCCCAGGCTGCCTTGCCTTTCAGGGGTAGAAACGATCCTGCAACTTAAGATCTCTCATTCTTTGCTCAGATTATCCAGAACAGAAAACTTCTTTTTTTTTTTAACCATTACCCAACATTCTGGGCTTGATTCCAGTTAGAACAATTTAAGGTCAGATTCTGAAGCAACAGCTTTGAAAGAGAGAGTGCCAATAATGGCCCATCTTCTTGGTGGAGATGGGATTAAATGCACTCCTACCACTAGGCTGTAGAACCACTATGTCGGAGAATATGACGGGGGGACAGGGATGCTCGGTGACTTCCTACAGTATGGAGACCTTGTATGTAGAGACAAATCATTGGAAAAGTCTGAAATAATGACCAATCAGAACATCTCTCTAAATATGTTACTGTAGATTACTGTCAAAGTACAAAAGCAGCCACGGCTATCAGATCAAAACCGACCACAGCACAAATGCAGGAATGTGCCTATTCCCTCTAATGCCAACTTTTATCCCATCAAATCAAATGATATTTTAGAAAGAACCATCCACACCAATCAGAGATATGTGATGGAAAATTATACCCAGTTGACTACATAACATACATCCATTTTGTGAAGAGAAAAGTCCCCTCCTTCTCTTGCTCATTTTTGTAAATATAGTCTATTATCTATAGCTCTTTTATGGAGAAGTCCAATAAGGAAACCTGGAAAATGTAAAAGCTCAGTTTAACAAATCATTTAAAATCATACCCCCCAAAGTTATGAAAAATACCCTCCGATGTCCGTATCACCTGATCTAAGAAATGGAACACTTTGATAATCCCAGAGCATTCCACGTCCTCCCACCAAACGTAGCTTCATCACTCTCCCTGGAGACAGCTACCATCTAGGCTTGCAGTGATCATACCCATCGGAATATACATGTTTGTATGTTAGAACTGTATTGGCCTGTTACCAATTTTTTATAAAATGAAATATATAGTAAACATTCTTTTGTCTCTTCATTCTTTAATTCATACTTATGAGATTCATCCATTGAAGACATATTTTACTATACTTCATTTTCCATGCTGCATTAGCATTCTCGTATCTCATTTATCTATTCAGTTATTGGTAGACATTTGATTTATGTCTGTTTGAGGCTATTATGGATGCTGCCGATGTTCATGTATTTGAATGTTTCAGGGAAACTTGGCACAGAATTCTGCCAGATAAATATCTAAGAATGAAATGGAAGGGATGCCTTCCAAGTTTTGCTGTGAACTTATTACGTGTCTACATAATCTTTTCTGAAGGGCATACCTGTCTATCAGGTTTGTTATTTATACCTACATCTGTAGTTTATGGACTTGAGATCCACAGCTGAGTTGGAGAATGAAAGACAGTCAGTATCTTTCTAGCAATAATTAGACTACTTTAAAAAGAAAGTCCAAGATTTATAGACACGGCCCCATGCTAACTTGGACCATGCAGTGTTGGCACTCACCTGCGTGAACCCATACCGTGTCCCGAGGAGAAGAGTGGTTTTACGAAGCTGTGTATGACAATCCCAGGCCCCCTTGATTGCTGATGTGGCATTGCTGTGGTTCTATTTCTCTGTACTTGGTTAATTATGAGTAAAGCTCAGAGCTGAGTAAAGCTTATGTGCCATGTGAGTCTGGACATTCAGTCCTCTGTGATTGTGTCAAAATGACAACAATGACTAACATTTAGAACGGCTTCATATCAAGTGGTAACTTTTCTAGTGAAATAACCATACAAGAGTTTAGGATACTGTAATCTCTGTTTCACAAATAAAAAAAACAGAGAGTTTATGTGATTTAGATATTACCGGATAGCAATTATGGAGCTGGGGTATAAACCACAAGACTTGGCTTCAGAGTCTGGGCTGGTCTAGATATTATACTTTTTTGGAATATCTGTTTACCTCATGGGATATTTTTACTCTAAGAAACACTATCATTACCAAAGTAATTCCAAACAGTAACAAACTAGCCCATGACAAGGGGTGCCACACTGTGACCCATGTTTGAGTACTTCTGGAATATACTCGTAACACAGGAGAGGTCTGCAACATTGCAGCTGTAGGGCTAAAACCTGATGGAGACAAGTAACTCTGCCCCTTTATTTATTTACAGTGTTTCGGTAGATGTCCTTTTTTTCTTTGAGAGGGGGACGACTTTTTAGGACTCGTCCCAGTGGATATCATCACATATATATAAGTAGCTGATATCCACAGCTACTTGTATCAGATATCACCTTTTGGAGAAATTGAGGCTACTGAAGGATTATTTTTAGATGTGGGGTTTGCTTAATATTCACTGCATGTATATTATATTTAATGCTATTACTATAAGCACCAGAGTAATAATATTTACTTTCTGGTTACTCAGAAATTAGTCACCTTTACTAAGTTTTATTATATGGTTTTGTGGGAAAATTTTTTTCCCATTATCATCATGGTCATGGATCCTGGTAACTACTTAATACGGGATTAGTTTGTGCTAAGCACTATAGCAACTGCTCATCTATCTTTGATATTTATTAATATAATAGTTCTACCACCCAGGCCAATATGGGAGCCACTAGCCAGATGTAGCTATTTAAATTTAAATTTGTTAAAATTAAACAAAATTAAAATTTTGTTCTCACTAGTCACATTTCAAATGTCAAATAAATAGTGGACAGAACAGGGTTAAAACATTTTATTATGACAGAAAATTCTATTTGTCTGCTTAGCGAGACAGAGTAGTAAGGAAATCCAAACCTACCCCTACAAGATGCCTGGTTCATGAAATACAGTCAGAATTCCATGTTACACTGTACATTTTATGACTCAGAGAGCTATCTTTAGTATGTTTGCACATACTTTTCAGCAGAATGCTTATGCATACAGTGTGCCACTCAAGAATTGGTTGTAAAAGGAATGACTGATTGAATGAATAAAAAAATCACGATAGATGACTTAAAGCTAATTACATATCTAGCATTTCTATGGAAGGTAACTATTCAACGTCTGCTTTAGTGCAAGACTGTAAGTAGTTTGTCATGTTCTCTACTCCCTTCACAGAGAGGATAATTCCATACATGTTTTCTGTTCCTCTCATCATTTGAGATTTGTTAGAGTGCTTTATATCACCAAATTAATTTCTCCGCTGAATGTACTAGATTTTTGTTCTATATTTTGCACATTAGCTAACTTTGTAAGAGTTAACTCATCAAAACAGCAATCAATTTAGTTGGAAGAGAACTCGGCTTCAGAGTATGACAAAAAATAAAACTGAACTAAGTGTGTCATTACTATTCCCGATGGACCGTACTCATGTATTTCCAATACCTATTTATCACGGTGACATTGTTTTACCAACATACAAGTATGAAGACTTCATCCCATGTCCCTGAATATTCATTGCACCATCCAGTTGTGAATCACACGAACTGTTGTTTCTACTGTGTTTCTCTAGTGCCCAGCGATGGCATAAAACTTTTCCTTATATTCACTGCCCCCAGAGAGTCAGCAATTTCACAGGTACTTTCAGTCATGACTGGTGTTCAGAGGACAGTTGTGAATGGTGGGAACTTCTCCTCCAGTGCTCATATAAAATTTGATAGCCACAGTGCTTCTGGGATTATTATTTTAGCTTATGTATATTCTTTACCTTGATGGGTAGCTTTCAACAGCTGTGAGAGAGCAGTATTCTATACCCTCAGTAATGCTTCATTAGAATTTGTAAAGTTTCACTAAAGTCAAGAAAACATCACTTAGGAATTATTTTAATGCATGGGAGCAAACTCCCTCTGTATGAGCAATATTTCAATAACATTTTGTTTAATGTTTTTGGTTTGTGGTCAATGAAAATTCTAACCGAAACTAGGAGCCAAAATCTTGCTAAACCCTGCATGGAAGTCACATGAATGAGAAAAAAAACTCAGTTTGTACATCTGGATTTGTGTGGTGCAAGGCCTCAAATTAAGGTCAGTATTACATGCTGCCTTGACATGTAATATAATTGTGGTGGTCTCAAGTGGCCGAACTGCAAAGAAGTCTCCTCACCTTGGAGCAGTGGTTAAGGTCCCCTAGCAAAACAACCCTTCTTATCAAAGGAGCCAGATGCAAGTCCTCCTTACCTTGGTAAGCAGAAAGCCTGGGGAATTATTCAAAAAAGCTAATCACAGCTTTCCATGGGAAGCAGAAGGGCCCCACATTCATGATACTACGAAACCTCCACCTCCCACAGCCCCTGGTTTACTCTGTTCTTAAGGCAAATCTTTACAGCCCTATCAGCACACGGTGTTTTCTTCACCTGAGCTGTTAGCATGTGTGAGTAATGACCTGTTGCCAATCTCACCTGTCCACTGTTGGGTGTCACATGACTGGTTACCTTTATGCACCAGGGTGTTAGTGGGATGAAGAGAAAGTGGTTAAATAGGTTTCTTTATCTGTAAATGGTGGTTCTCTTGTTTATTTAAAAATCACTAAGAGCCCTGGCTGGTGCAGCCCAGTGGATTGAGCATGGGCCTGTGAACCAGAGGATTGCAGTTCAATTCTCAGTCAGGGCCCGTGCCTGGGTTGCAGGCCAGTTCCCAGCAGGGGACGCACTAGAGGCAACCATACATTGATATTTCTCTCCCTCTCTCCTACCCTTCCCCTCTAAAGATAAATAAATAAAATCTTTTAAAAAATTAATCATCAAGAATAGTAACCAATGTTATCAAATTCCACCCTGTTGTTCTGTAAAGGTAACTTATGTTTTGGTAGGCTTATCAGTGAAATGCTTTTCAGTAATCCTTAGTTGTGCTTTATATGACTTAGTACAGAAATGCACAAATTAAGCCATTGTATTAAGAAAGAAAATATTTGGTCTGTCTGGAAAAATTCCAGCCATTATTAACATAAAGAGAACAGTTTGCATGACATCCATGTAACCTGGCAGCCAAGGAGCATGGACTGGAATGTGCATGTGTGAACGTGGCAACTTCACTGTACTAGTCAGTGGGGGTGGTAGATACCATTGAGTGAGCTTATATACTGTGTGGCCATCACATTCAAAATGACTGAGCAAGCAGAGCAACGTGCCCACATCCAAGTTTGTGTTAAATTTGAACATTCCTCTGTAGAAACTATTTGGGTGATTCAGAAGGCCGCAGCTGTGGGCAACTGGTGATTGGCAGCTTCATCATGACAACATGCCTGCTCATGCATCATGTCTCATGCAGAGTTCTTTGGCAAAACATCAAATCACCCAGGTGACTCAGGCCCCCTACAGCCCAGATTTAGTGCCCTTTGATTTCTGGCCTTTCATAAAACTAAAATCACCTTTGAAAGGGAACAGTTTTCAGACTGCCAATGAGATTCAGGTAAATATGATGGGGCAAATGACAGCATTGGAAGAACTGTGTGAGGTCCCACAGTGCCTACTTTGTAGGGAGGGGACCAAGGTATCATTGACATAGGCACAATGTTTCTTGTATCTTCTTTAATAAATGTCTCTGTTTTTCATATTACATGGCTGGACACTTTCTGGGAAGACCTCAGTATTTTCAAAAGTGAAATATAAAATATTAATTTACATCTGATATTGATTGACAATATGTCTGGTTTCAGTCTTCTCTAACCCATAAAATAACTCAGTGAAAAATTATCTTTAAAAATGGGTGCATTAAATTAAAATTGCATTCCTAATATAATTTAGCATCAGATTTTAACTGAAAGTAGCAGAATCAGCAATTTAGCATAACAGGAAAAATAGTCTTTTAATTATGATAAGTTGGTCTGTTGAACATTTGACTCATTGTTTCTTTTAGATTACAATGGCTCTCAATCAATTATTTTTAGCATAATTTGAGTCTGGAAAATAATTATAGAGGCAAATAAATTATATGCATTTCTTGATATTTAAAACTCATAAATGAACACTAATTCAATGTGATTGAGAAGACAGAATTCAAATATGTATATTTCAAATTGATGATGTTTTTCATCAATGTCCTGTGACTGCCTATTAGTTTCATTTAACTGAAATCTTAATAATATTAGCTTCTTGAGTATTACAAAGAAAAGAAATAAGAAACATGGTACTTAATTATGCAATTACTATCTTTAATTTGGAAAATTTAAGAATAATTATACTTTATATCAATATATATTATATTGTTTGCACATTTACATATATATTGAATACATGACTAAGACATAAAATTCATGAACATGGTTTAATGTCCTTTTCAACATTGAAGGTCCTAATATTGAGAAATCAATTTTGCTTTGTGATCAAAACTTTATGATAATACAGAAACTCCTTTGTTTTTGAAGTATTTTCCCATAAAAATGTAATAGAAAGGCCAATTTTTTCTTTCAAGATATTAAGATATTTTTGTACTAAGCTGAGGAAGTAAACTAGCTAATTTTTAAATTTCTTGGGCACAAATTTAGATATATAATTTTGATGACCTTAGTTGTGTTTTTTTAGAGAGACCCCCAAAACTGGAATTATCTTCTGTAGGGTGGGCCCCTCATAATGCAGTCTTCCCCTGTTAGCTGAGTGATCTAGTAACCCATCTGTATTAGTGGACTAGCTGGCATTGTTGTGAGAGGCTGTGTTCAGCTTCAGTAATTTTTTTGGAAGACTCTTCCAAAGCATTTGTACCTTTCATGATGGGTGATTGACAAGCACACTTGCCCACACTGTGCTGTGTTCAGCAATTTTTTACCAAAAATGGAACTACCCCTGTGCCCTAGTCACTCCCACTTCACTTGACTTTGCCCTGAGAGATATTTTTTTTGTTTCCCCAGATGAAAAAAAAATTCTCTAAAGGAAACTTTTTGCCAATGTGAATGTGGAAGAGGTGAAACAATAAACAGAAGAAACACTAAAAAGCACCAAAATTGGGAAGTTCGAAAATCGTTTTGAGCGGCCTTAAAAACATCTCACTAGGTCCATTGCACCAAATGGAGAGTATTTGGGAGGTGATTGAAGTTCAGACATGTCAGAATAAACACACAATTTTTCATAAATAAATTCCATTTAGGGGGATTCCTCCTTGTATGTGTCAGTGTTAAAGTCCAAAGAATCTACTCCCAATGACTGTAGCCTTTAGTAAGCAGTTAACCAATACTGTCAAAATTTACATTCAAATCTTCCAGCCATTCTGCAATTGTCTGGGACAAGTTTTATGCACCAAGAAAAGCTTAAGAAACAATTGTGTACTTGAAATCTAATTAAACCCCTAATGCATTTAAGGTGCAATTGTTGTTCTGCAATGGCTGAATATGCATAATAAGCTAACGCCTCATGTAGTAAATGCAGTGTCCATTGTAGAGGTAGTATTTGTCTTAGTCACTTTGGACAGCCATAACAAATTGCCACAGGCTGGGTGGCTTAAATAAGAGTTTAATTTCTCCCTTTCCTGGAGCCCTGGAAGGGCAAGATCAGGACACCAGCAGGCCCACTGCTACCAGGGCCTCTTTTCCTACTTGCTAACAGCCATCTTCTCGTTGTGTCGTCACGAGTCAGGGATGGAGGTAATGTAACCGGGTTACTGTTATAATGATGTTAATAGATAAAACAGATCAAATTGTCTAGTTAGGAAAACTTCTTGAGGGAAATGTTTTTAGAGTTTGTTTTTCTTGGTCACATTGACTTCTCCCTATTCTAATGTTATTTTTAAATTATAAAACATTAAGTGTATAATATTCATATTTCAATATAATGCATCTAAATAAATTCTCATTATGAGTGAACCATATTTTGTTACTCATGTTTCAAATTCCCTGACTCCTAATTAAGTTTTTTTCCAAAGCAATAGAAATTGCAAGTGGCCTGATTCTAGATGAAGAATGTCAAGCTCGTAAAAATTATTAAACTCTGGTGTCTGCAGAATAATCTGGCACCTGCTTTATATTGTACCCATCAGGAGAACACTCAAGAGAAAATAAAGTCTAATATAATCATTATTAAATGTTTATTAGTCACAGCTCCAAATCTCATTTATTGTTTTGCTGCAAAGAAACACTTGTTTCCAAGCATAAAAATATTTAAGTTTTAATAATGAAAACTTTGGAAGTTAATATTCTCTTGTTCAGGTAACAGGTAGTATGGTGCTTGTCTAGTAATGAAAGCTTATTTATTACCATTTAACTTTTCTGTTTACAACCTAAGCCACATTATTTTAAATGTTTCCTATAAAAGCAACCCAAGTGAAAACTTCGAAACTGTTCCTTTGTCATGGACAGAGCAAAATGCGGCAAAAGAATAAAACAAAAGATAAGTAAAGTGAACACATCGATGCCTTAACATTATAACTTTTGAAAGAAATTCTCTTGGTATTTAGAACATAGAAATTGTATATTGTATTTTTTCTCCCTATCCATGATAAATGCTCATTCTTCCCAAATAATATATTTCTCAAGAGCAGTTTATTTGATATGTTAGCATACATCTACTTAGTTTTATTGAAGTCTGACAAAACTGTAAGATACTTAAATTGTACATGGTGATGATTTGATATACATATACATTGCTAATTATATTACTCCAAATAATATTCAGCTTTTATTACACTCTTGTTTTGTACTGAAACAGCGAACTTGTTTGTTGTGAGGTATAATCTTTGTGTTTTGAGTGACAGGTGAACCCTGGGTTCAATTCTTTTGTTTACAGCTGTGTTACTTGGAGTCTGTCCCATACAGGGAGTAGCAAAAGTAGGCTTACATTTGTGAGTATGCAAAACAGTGTATTGTTGTATTATTACTTATTAATCATTATATTGTTTTCCACACAAACAACTGTAAACTTACCTCCCCCTACCCTGGAGGTAATTTAGTATTCAGTGAGAAATTTGGCCAGAGGTTATTCTTAGAATATGGAGTTCCCCTTCCATGACACTTGTCCTTCTTGGTCCCACATACCATCCAATAGTTCTGGTGAGCAGTGTACTGGAGTGTTGTTCTTTCGACCGCACAGTGGTTTCTTTCCCAGAGATCCAGCTCATCCTGCATGGATGACCAGGGCTGGCAGCCATGGAAATCCATGCCGGGCCACTTCTTTATTCTAAGTACATTTGACTCTTGAGCAACACAGTCTGAAACGGTGTGGGTCCACTTATACTGACCATTTTTTCAATAAGCATATAGTCTGCCTCAATTCCAATCCCAGGTTTGCAAATCCTTGGATTCAACTAACGGTGGATTTCACCTTTGCCTGGGAATGCATGTTCACAGAAAACCGATTTAAATTCTATGTGGATTTCGACTGTGCAGGGGTTGGTGTGCTAAGCCCCGCATTGTTCAAGATTCAACTGTTAGCTGCTGTTAGTTGCTCCTCCATATATTCACGTATTGGGGGTTTGCTTGTTTGTCCCAAATTTATAGTTGCTATCAGCAGGGGGACTGTCCAAAGGAACGTACATAGACGTATCATAGCAGAAGCAAAATTGCTGCCATGGAGTCTAGGGCTAGCATTGGTATTTGACTCCAATTTGGCCTTGACTTTGGTGTCATGTTTCTTCTTGTTTTTTAGTTATTGCATTTTTGTTTGTTTGCATTTTGTCCTTGTTGGTTTGCTAGCTTTTGCAAACTCATCTGTAACATAAAGTGGATACTTGATAATATTCCCAGTATATGTTAAATTTCATCAATGGATTCCACAAATATTTCATCTATTATCAAACTGGACAAAAGAAAGCAATGTTTATTATCTGTATTTATGTGGGTATAACTTTAAATGAAATATACTTAATCTATTTATATCCCCTTGTTTACATTAGCTTTTTTTCTTTTTCAGTGCAAGCATTTGATAGCAGAAAAAAAATGAACAGGCGTACAGAAGGAAAAGGGCTAGTTCTTACTGTTTTTTATCAAAATCATACATATACTTGGTTGAGGAGGGAGAATTCAATTTTTAATTTTTTTGAGAAAAGTTACTTACATTTTCTTGTAGCAAATCTGCCCACGGATGAAGGGAATCATTATGTAAATAAAAAGCAAAATGTTTGATAAATTTAAAAAATATTGGACTTGATATTTTCTTAATTCAAAATAATACATATTTACTTGTCAGGTTGAATGCAATGGAAATTTTTTTCCTTAAATTGGCTTAGAAGCGATCTGAAAAAAAGCACAGATCAATGATGCATCTGACATTCTTGTTTATCTCCATGAAGATTCATGCATCTTTACAAGAAAATATTTGCAGGAATTATAACATTCTCAAAATAGGAATCACAGAAGAGCAAAAGTTATCTGATGAAAGCACAGCTCAATGATATAGCTAAAAATTGTTCTGACCTCCCTGAGGAATTGATAGATTTTACTTGAAAATAGATATGAGGGCACCTTAAAAGTAATAATATAGAAATCATAAGAACAGCCATTATCAAACCTATGAGTTGAACTCTGAGTCCCCTAATTCTTTGTTTTGTAACTCCATTCAGAGGAGTCGGTATTTAAGGCAGTGCTCATTGTAAAAAGCACAACATTATTTAGGATGACATTATAAAAAGGGGTGTGTGAGTTGTGTGAATCCGGTTCATAAGGGGCACCATGGGCGGAGCGGGGAGAAGAGAGAAAAGCCTGTGATGAATAGACAGAGCGCACTGCTCTGGACTTGCACTTGTCTCTCCCAGGTTGTTATGTCGAATGTGTTATTTAACATCTCCAAATCACTGTGTTCATTTTCAAAATTAGGACAATAGTGTGGTGGTTGTGGGGGGTGGGGGGAGGGAAATATATGAGAACTAAATGGTAATGGAAAAATACAATTAAAAATGTTTTGGAAAAATAAAAATTAGGAATAACAATANGGCACCATGGGCGGAGCGGGGAGAAGAGAGAAAAGCCCGTGATGAATAGACAGAGAGCACTGCTCTGGACTTTCACTTGTCTCTCCCAGGTTGTTATGTCGAACGTGTTATTTAACATCTCCAAATCACTGTGTTCATTTTCAAAATTAGGACAATAGTGTGGTGATTGTGGGGGATGGGGGGAGGGAAATATATGAGAACTAAATGGTAATGGAAAAATACAATTAAAAATGTTTTGGAAAAATAAAAATTAGGAATAACAATATTTGTACTGCCAAACACACATTTTTTAAAATTTATTTTTAGAGAGAGGGGAAGGGAAGAAGAGAGTGGGAGAGAAACATCAATGTGTGGTTGCCTCCCATGTGTCCCCCACTGGGGACCTGGCCTGCAACCCAGGCATGTGCCCTGACTGGAAATTGAACCAGAGACCCTTTGGTTCACAGGCCCGTGCTCAATCCACTGAGCTATGCCAGCCAGAGCCCAGACACATGGTTTTTATGATTCTCCAAAGCAAAAAAAAAAGTAAAATTACAAATTATTAAATTAATAAAGTTACAAATTTGAAATATCTTTTAAGAACAGATCTGAAGGTGAGATGAAGCTTCTTTGTAGTTTTGTATACTTAATTCAGTGTTGTACATACAGTTAATTACTCATTAAATGAGCAAATAAAACAAAGCATGGGTTGTACTTAAGAACTAAATTATTCACTTATATCCTTCATACATATATGCTTATTTTTAATTTGTTTTCAACAAATCTTTTAATGTCTTACCATAAACATACTCTGTGCTAAATTCAGTAAAAAAAAATGGAAATGGATACCTTAATGCATAACTTAATAAGCGAGGTCATATTAGTGGAAATAAAAAATAAAACGTACTGACTCATCTGATTAAGTATGAAGACTGCACACTATAAGTGCTATGGAAAAAATAGATGAATAAACTATTAATTTCTTTGGAAAATGTTGTAAGAAGGTTAGCAGAAGTGATACTATTTGAACTGCTATTTAAAGGAAAAAACTAAGGGGAAGAAGGGGAACAAGAGCCAACTTTTCAAAATAAGAGCAAAGAGTTTCACGTCACTTTATAGCAGCCATTTCTTTAATGCTTTGTATTTGTTGAGAAGCTTCATTCTCATAGTATAAGACATTAGAATTCATTATACCTATAGAGTTAGTGTTACTCTTATTCCTTTAACATACGAGGAAACCAAGCCTTAGAGAGCTTAGGTGACTTTGCCAACAGCAAGGCTGAATGAGCAGCAAAGCTGGAATTCTAGCTTCCGCAGCCCTGACTACCATCAAGCGCTTAACCTTCCTGCTATACTAATACCTTTGAACATATCAACAACTTTCACACATTGTTTAATGAGAATAAATATTCCACCCGGAGGAAATGGCATGAGCACGGGCACCAGCCAATGCGAACGCAGGGAGGGACGCATATTCTAGCGGCTATGAATGGAGCACAGGGTGGAAGGGCAGTCATGGAACGCAGCTCCTACCATGTTCACGAGCAGGATGAGTTGATTAAACCAATATAACCACTTTCCTGCAGGCTGCCTAATAGTAGCCCTCTCAGCCTCAGTCAGTTGCTTTAGGAAATATTTCATCATTGTCCAACGTTAGCAAGACTTCAATACATAAGTACTTTCTGTGTGAACAGAAATGACTCAATCTGGAAAATTATTTACATTGCCTTTTCCACTTGGGGAATGGTGATGGGCTGTGATGAATACCATCATGCTAAGTTCAGGGTGGTTAATACGGACCTTCTACAAATAGAGGGGAAAGAAAATCCCGCCCATAAAGTGCAGACAATAGTATAATTTTCCTAAGTAAAGGGAAATTATATGAACATATTATTTGTATATATTTAATATATGACATAATTCTGTTTAAAACTATTATTGGGCCATGTAGTTCTTGGTAGTAAGACATCCGAAATTATAAATCACCTTGGTAGTAAACAATGTGATTTCACATTGAACAGAGTTTTATGAAAACAGGTCAAGAAGACAGGATTATAGTAACTCAGTAGTTTCCATGGTTTCAGAGTCAAGCTAATGATCTCAGGATCAAGTGAGCAGATATGAAATTTTACACATTGTTGTAAACTACACCAGCAATAAGATATTTATTAAACATATGCATCTTATGGAAACTAAATTTCTGGATTCAAGATAACAAAATACTGGTGTTCCAGTGAATCTCCAGGTATTATTTTCCTTCTCTAACATGTAGCTTCCAGGAATTCTAATAATGTTTTAAAGAATAAAACCTGTATTGCCATGGAAAACAAGAAATACCTCAAATCTGGTAAACATTAAAACATCCCCAAAGATGGCAAACTCATGTATTATTTCATTATTTCCCGTGGGAAATCCAAGGTATTAATAATTCAGTTAATTTAATACAAACCATTAGTGTCATATTTTATCATTCTAGCCCTTTTTAGAACATTAATGTGAAAATGTCTGTGGAGAAATAAAAAATGGTAGTGTTTTATTATTTTTATCTCAAATATATCTCAGTTTAAGAAAACTGATTGATTTCCAATGTAAAATAAGGGCTAATACAAAATCAAAGGGGTTGGTTACATAAGCGTAGAATTCAAGTTATTAATCCTAACTTACCACAAATAGTGTAAGAGAAATTTTCAAGGAGAAAAAAATAGATGTATAGGCATGGGTTCAAAATTAGAAACTTCCTCCTATCTGTTTTTCATAAATATAGTTTCGTTATGTACCTTTAAATGGTTTAATATTACTTTATACTGATTTAATGCTTCAGAACTGGTTCATGAGTTTAAAACACGAGACCTCTTTGTATACTCACAATAGCTGTGCGGAGTAGGCGGGACTGGTTAGTGCCATTCCACAAGCCAGAAGTCGTGGCTCAGAGAGGATGGTGCATTTGCCAAGCTGACCAGCTGAAATGGGAGCGGGGATCCTCTGACTCTTCTAGGTACAGCTTAGCAAACCACATGTGTAAATGCAGGCAGGTGCATTCATTGGTTTTCATGCGTCTCTGTCAAATATGTAGAATCCTGCAAAAACTAACAGGGTTTCTATGGGAATTTAGCAAAGTTATCTTAAACATCCCTTACACCTGCCTCAAGGCATCTGTTGCATGAAGGCTTTAGTCACCTTTCAGGGGTGTCTCACTGTTCACGGTCAAGTCCTCAGGTGCAAGTAAAAGGAAAACCTCCTTAATAGTGGAAAGAAGACAACAGAGTCTCTAAGGAGGCTTAGCAATGGGTGTTCTCAATGAGTAAGAGGAAGAACCACTTAATTCGAGGATAACAAAGGATATTTGCCTCTAACACTTCCCAGAGATGCATGTTCTCACCCCTAAGGAATCAGTCCCACTTTTCTAGCCCACGATCACTGCTCAATACCTGTCACTTTCTCTACAGTTTTTTCTTCTTAATACTTGTCTTTCAATACACTATCTATTTTATAATTTACTCTGTTTCTCATGTATTATCCTTACCTGAATATAAGCTCTCCAAGGACCAGACTTTTTGTCTGTTTTTTTTTTCTTGGTTGTGTTCCATGCACCTAGAACAATTCCTAATTATAGTAGGTATTTCTAAATATTAATATATTAGTATCATCATTTATAATGACTATTTGGGGTTAAATATCTTATATATTCATTAAATAGGTGAATGAATCATTCAATTAGCTTTTTAAAATCTCACAATAGCATGGGTATTATTTTCTGTTAAATAATTTATTTATGTATTAAAATTTTTTATTGATTGCTTATTGTGCTATGTTGTCCATGGTGAACTATGACCTACCTTTGGGAAGCTTACAATCTTAAGGGGAAAATATGTGAAATCAATTATTATATTGCTAGTTATCAGTGTCCATATAACAAGATAACCCATTTTATTTTATCGAGGAAGCCTCAGTAAGGGGTTTAGCTGCCACTTCAAGGATGATTTATGTTAAAAGCATTATTCATGGTAAAGGCTGAAGTTATGGTTCTGGTATAGGAATCAAAGTGTGTGAAGGTCTCGGAGCAGAAATAAGTTTTGTGTGTCTCTAGCTTCATGGTGTGGGAAGTATACAGAGAAACGTGACCTGACTGGGAACCTGACATGTAGGATCTTGTACATCATGATGGGTATCTTATATATTAATAAATACAGTAGAGTTCTAATGAAATATATACTGTCTCTGTATTTAGTACAAGGGAAAACAAGGACAAATTTTAAAGATGAAATGTGACTGTAAATACTTACACTATATACCACTGTTTTTTTATAGTGAAATGGAAATGAAAAATGAGTTAGTACAAGACACAATTAAATGCAAAGAAATAATTTAGAAAGTTATTTTAGTAGCCCAAGTAAATAGAGATGACTTAGCTATGTTGCTAGTAGTGAGGATAGGATTGAACAGATCCATTTATTCACTCAGAAAGTTGGTTTTCAGCCCTGACAGGTGTGGCTCAGTGGATTGAGTGCTGGCCTGTGAACCAAAGGTTCATTGGTTTGATTTCCAGTCAGGGCCTGTGCCTGGGTTGTGGGCCAGGTCTCTGGTAGGGGGTGAATGAGAGGCAACCATAAATTGATGTTTCTCTTTCTCTCTCCTTTCTCCTCCCTAAACAAAAAAATAAAATGTTTTTTTAAAAGTTGGTTTTCAAGTATTTGCTGTTTTTCATGCACTGTAGACCCAGCCTCTTGGGTTTACACAAGCCTGAGGGTCTGAACAAGACCCTTGTTATAAAACAAGTTTTTAACATTTTTGTACTATGCATGGACAGTGGCAAAAATCATGTGTCCAAAACAAATTTGACAACTTGTTTGTCAATCAAATAATTGACCTTTTCAAAGCACAGTATATTGACAGCTTCCTGGGACATCCCATGTTCTGACTGAGCCAATGTAGATAAACTAGAGAGGTCAAAGCGCGCAGTTTTGTCTAATGAGGAACTTTGATTGTGGTTTTGGTAGGCTTATGAAAACCACAACAATTTGTTTCAAACAATTAAGCTTATAAAAATATTAAAAATAAAATAACTCTGAATGTGAATCATGCAAATGAAAGATTATTTAGATCAAGCTATACAAATACCTGCCTTTTGTAAATAAAGGAACTCATGGGTCATTAAATTGAAAACATCAAACAAAAAATTTTTCATGAGTTATTGACATTCTTCAATTGGTCATAATACACATTTATAACATTTACACACTGTTCTTATATTTTCTTATTTTCAGACTGTACATGTTAGATCATAATTGTGTTTCACATAGTTACTACGCAAACTCTAGTGTTTACTTGCTCACCCTAAATTCTCAGCCAATAATTGTTACACTGAAAAACATAATTGACCATACTGACTACTAATTCTTTAAGTTCTGCCTTTCATCTTGACAGCTTGTGAAAGAAACTGCTACTAGATTTATTAATTTTTCTCATCACACAGAACATTTCCTTCAGGAATATCAACTATAAAACACTGAAAAATCTATCTAAGAAATGCCTTGAACTGGTAGAGTTTGAGATATCATAATAGTTCCTTTTTTCTTTCTCTGGTGGTTATTCTGTAAAAAACCTTAAACCTTGCAAATCTTTTGCCCAGTAGAGGAAACTGGGGGGCAATGGTGAACATATATGCATATTAACTTCAATGCTAATGTCAAAGAGGACAGTTCCACATTGGAAAGGATATTTGAGCTGCATTTGATCTTAATTCTTTTTACAGATTCCCATTGATCTGGTTCTGAAGCAATTACTTAACAAGGACATAAAAAATCATAAGGGAGATAGGAGCTCAGCTAATGACAGTATAAAGACACTTCTGATAAGTGGTCAGAAATATGATCAAGGGTGATTTCAGTTGCTTTAATCACTCTGTATGGGTTTCTGAAATGCATTAATGATGGTCACATTCCTGGGTTATTAATCCACATTTTATAAAAGCAAGAGCATGCCAAGATTGTAATGGCATTTAATCTGAAATACTGAAAAGTAGAGTAGATATTTTCTACGATTTTTATTTTATATTATCTGTAATTGGCAGCCAGCTTTCAAAAATCTCTAAAATTTACATTTTTAATGTTTTAGGAACTACCTTATTATTTAATATCTAAAAAACAAAACTCATATAAGCTAAAATACAGCTTTCCTTATAAATCAACCAATCACAGTAGAATAGATTAAACCCAATAGCATTATTAAATATCTGTCATTGTTACTTTGGGCAACCTCAGTCAGAAAACCTTTCTATAGGATTGTGTCTTTATTAGTAAGGATAATAATTCCAAGCTGCTGCTAAGATTATTTACAAAATCACAGTGGCTGAGCACAACAGAAGTCTTCTTCTCACTTCACAGTTTCACACAGGGAGGTGTGTCAACGGGGCTGCTGTTCTTCGAGAAGGATCCACAGAGATCCAGACTAACTGCGTCTTGCAGTTCCATCATATCCTCTGTCTCCCTCAGAATTCTCCATTAGGTCAAGTACAGACAGTTGGCAAATGAATAATTAGAGCCTATAACATAGAGCAAAAAGTGTGCTGTGACTCAGTCTACAAGGTAAATCCTTTCTACCTTCAGTCCTTCTGCTAAGTCACAGAACGAGGAAGGAATCCCCAGAGGACTGCAATTATGGGACAGTTATGGGACGTATTGTCTCCCACATGCCTGGGCTGAAGAAATGAACTAGTGAGAAATCACTCAATGTCTATCACTATGTCTATTTAGATAACTGCCTCACCTTTTTTCTTTCTTTCTTTTGAAAACCAGGAAATATGATTTGAGTCCATTTATTTATCCAACAAATATTATAATTCTGTAAGGCAAACAGTTCTAAGCAAATGCTAGGGACTAGAGACCCAACTGAATAGTAATATAGGTAGCGGCCATATTGAACTTCCATTGAGGTCTCTTGCCTTGATAGAACTTGTATTTTATTGCAGGGAAAAAGCAAACATAAGGCACATAAAGTTATATAATGGGTTAGTGTTCTGAAGGTAATAAGTGGGGTAATATTGTCAAGATTCTATGAGGGATAATTTAGGTCAGGGAATGTACAAGATAATATTTTTAATAGAGACCTGAGTGCATTCCAACACTATGAAATGAGACCAGGGGAAAGCTTGCAAGGCAAAAGGAAGTGCAAGCACAAGGGCCTACAAACCAGGAAGGGCCTGATGTGGGCAAGGTGCACAATCCCAGCCACCGTGGCAGAAACACAATGAACAAGGATAATCAGAGCAGGAAGTCAAGGTGAGTCGTCAATAGGAAGTAGATCATTCAGAGCATTGCAGGCCATAGAGAGGTTTTTGTTTTATGGCAAATATGGTAGGATCTTGGTGTCCTGGGGTCTGGGCTCTCTGATTATGCCTTAATCAGAGTTGTATGATGCTAATTTGTACCTTCAATATCAAGGGAAAACAATAGATCTCTCCACTTTGTAAATTTTTTAACTGATTTGCCCTGATGATACTTTAAAAACTACATTTATCATACTATACAAAATATTAAAAATTGTTTTTATTTTTTTAGAAATAGTGTGGCCTCATTTAATGTTTTATTTTTATAATGTATAAAACCATATGCTCTCTGGGAGAAGAGGGGCTATATTAAACTTTCAGACTATTTGAATTAATAAAGTCTATCAAATGTAATAGGCCATTTCCCAGTCCCTTAGTAGAGGAGCAATATACTATCAGTCTCTTCCCCAAATTTAGCTTGCATCCATATATATATACACACACACACACATATATGTACATACACATCCATATATATACAGATATATACACATATATGTACATACACATACATATATAGAGTGTATATGTATATAACCGTTTATATGTATATATATACCTCTTATATATGTACCTCTTATACATAGCCTCTTAATATTATATTGTTTTTAAAGCTGTTTTTGAAAATTTCATACTACATATAGAATGATTCCCAATTGTATTGATATATTTTTCATCTAACATTGTGCCAGTTTAAGGTGTATGGTGTGTTGACTTAATACACTTATATATTGCTAAGTGACATTAGCATAGTGTTAGCTAACACCTGCATGACCTCACTCAGCATGTTTTCATGGGGTGAGGATATTTAAGATCTAGTCTTTCAGTATACTTTCAAATATGTAATATGCTATTATTAACTATGATCACCGTGCTTTATATTAGACCCCAGAATGTGCTCATCTTGTTTTGGATGTTTGTACTATTTGACCAGCGTCTCCCATTTTCTCCCAGTTGCCTGAGCCCTGCCAATCACCATTCTGCACTCTGTTTCTATGAGTTTAGCTTTTTTAGATTTCTCATAGAAGTGATACCACACATTCTTTCTTCCTCTGACTTCCTTCACAGAGCACAATGCCTTCAAGTTATCATGTTGTTGCAAAGAGGAGTGTCTCCTTTCTTCTCATAGCTGACTAGTCTTCCATTGTGTATATTTACCAGATCATCTTTACCCACGCATCTGTTCACAGGTATGTGCAGGCTGTTTCCATATCTTTGCTATCATGAACATAGTGCCATGAACATGGGAGTGCAGATTTCCTGCAGGATATATATGCAAAAGCAGAACTGCTGGGTCTTTTCATAGTTCTATTTGTCACTTTTAGGAACTTCCGTGATGTTTTCCATAGTGATTGAACTAACTTACATTCCTACTAACAGTGAACAAGGGTAGGGCCTTTTTTTGAATCCTCTTAACACTTGTTCGTTTGTACTTTTGATAATTCTCCTTTTATCAGGTGTGAAGGAAAATCTCTCTTTGTGGTTTGTATTTGCATTTCCCTGATGACCACTGACGTTGAACACTTTTTCCTGTCTTGCTGGCCATTTATATGTCTTCTTTGCAAGAAAAATCTGTTCAGTTCATGTGCCCATTTTTAAATCCGATTTTTTGTTATTAAGTTGTGTAAGTTTTTCATATTTCGGGTATTAATATTTTATAAGATATATGATTCACAGCACCTTAATATATCCATGAAAGATTAAAAAATATATACAGCACATGACTCAAGCTGTTGTTGATATAACAAGAACTGTTTGTGCAACGTTGATATAATCTGGCAGCCAAGGAGAGTGGGCTGGAACGCGCATGTGTGAACAGTGACGACTTCACTGTACTGGGGGCGATGATGCTGTTGAGTGAGCATGCGTCCTATGTAGCTGTCACATTCAAAATGACTGAGTGAGTGGAGCAACAAACCTGCATCCAATTTTGCATTACGGTGGAACTTTCCCCTGCAGAATCTACTCAGATGATTCAGAAGGCCACGACTACGGGCAACTACTGATTGGCAGCTTCAACAGGACAACACGCCTGCTCATGAGTCATGTCTCAGGCAGAGATTTTTGGCAAAATGTTGTCAAACATTTTGACTCAGCCCCCCTCTACAACTCAAATATGGTGCCCTGTGGATTCTGGCTTTCCCCCAAATTAAAATCACCTTTGAAGGAGAAGACATTTCAGACCATCAGTGAGATACAGGAAAACGTGATGGGAGAGCTGAAGGCAGTCGGAACTGTGTGAGGTCCCAAGGTACCTGGTTGGAAGGCGACTGAGGCATCATTGTCCTAGGTACAATGTTTCTTGTACCTTGTATCTTCTTCAATAAATGTCTCTATTTTTCATAATGCATGGCTGGATATGTTCTGGACAGGCCCTTTTATTGTAGTGAGTATAAGCTAATTAAATTTAGACTTTTATTTTTCTATTTACTAACACTTAAATTGTGAAAAAAAAAGCTATTTCTTAATTTCAGCGAGCCTTTTGTATGGTGTTCTGTTATTTACCCTGTATTTTAATTTCAACTCCCTTCATGACTCTAATGAGATGCATAGAAAAGGCACCATCAATTCACATTAGAAAGTCCCCAAATCCCTCTACACTGATTCCCAAAATAAGTAGCACTAGCCTCCCAAAGGCAAAATATTAATTTTTATTGATGGAAATTCCCTCAGGAAATTAGGAAACAATGCATTCTAAGTTTCATTTTGAAAATTGTAGAAAGTACAATAATGAGCCTGCTGGTGTGATATTTTTATATTATGCTAAACATTTCCAAGTCTCTATTATTGGAAAATTTTGTAAATATTAAGCATTTTCAAACAAACACAGAAATAGCATTAACGCATTATTTGTACAGGAAAAAGTATACTAATATTCTCTTTTTCTAAGATTCACACTTATTTATAATGTAAGCAACAATCAGAATGTGTGGTAAGTGGTTTCTTAATATACAGATATTATTTAACTTATGTTTTCAATAATCACTGTTAAAATTATTTTACTATCATCTTTTCTTAAAAATTTGATATACTTTATTAAATGCTTGTGCATATATTCATTTTTAAAGATTGTATTTATTTTTGTTAAGTTATTCTATTAGATTTATTGAAAACATAATGTATGATCATTTAAATTTATTTGAAATACTTTTTCATTGGTGATCATATAAAATAATTTTAAATTTTCATATTTTTTTCTATTTAAATTAAAATCTTTTTACTTACCAACTGGTTTTTATGAGTAAAAAGTGGGTCACTGTGAAGGAAAAATACAGACTGCTTTGAATATGTTAAAGTAACTCTAGTTTAAATGCTTAGTGAATTTTGAGTAAATGGCTAAGGGCATAATTTCTTTCGATATTTTATAAAGTGTTTGAATCTATCCTGACATATTTTTTGTGTCATTCCTCTTCCAAGTGTGATTTGTTGCTAGTTCAAGATAATCACTTGCGTTGAAATGATATGATTTGAATAGTATGCATAAATGCAAGTATCCTTTCATTGAAACAACATTTAAATAATAATTAGAGAAATATGGCTTGGGGGATAATTAATGCCACATGAATAAAATTGAATAAAGAATGAGTGAAAGAATCTGTCAGCCCAACTCATCATTTTAATACTGGGCATTTGCATTCATGGGACTTGAGCTGCTAAATCATCAATGGATATGCAAGAGCTTTTATATTTTGAAAAATAATATCAGTAAAGTGACAACACACGATGCCCACATAAAATGAAGAGCCAAATTCCAGAAAATATTTTTGTTCAGATATTAGAAAACGGAAAAATGTCTCCCCATAACGTGCCGCTTTGTTTGAGTAGATCAGTGAACTGGTTTCCACCAAATAAGTAAGTTGAAATGAGACATGTAATTTAGGTAATTGAATTAGCAACAATAGAGGAGAACATTACAGGAAAAAAAATAAAAACACTGAAAAGCCACTTAAGTGGCATCTGGGTTTATAAGTGAGAATGGAAAATAAATACCTAATTTACTTGTAGTTTAAAAATACAAGTGTATTAACATTACGAACCACGTGAAAGAGTACGAATTGAGTTTATCACCAAAGAACGACGGCAGAGTTGTGTGAGACAGGGTTAGGCTATGGTTCTGTAGGAGAGAGGTGTGAGAACGATACAAACCACAGAAAGTCAAACAGAACTAAGTCAGGGGCCTGCTATGTGCTTCCGGAAACAGAACTCAGCCGACCGGAGATGTGAGCCAACCGCGAAGAGCCTCTGGAAAAAGACAGTTCCTGCAAAAGTTGATTAGTATCTATTCTACCATACCTAATCATTTACCCATACCACAAATAGAGAACACAAGGCCACAAAATATACCTCATAAAGGTCAAAGTTAATCCCTTTTCCACTCTACATCCCCAAAGCTTTAATACAGAAGCTCGACCACCACAGACGGCTGGGGTCCCTCTTCCTTCTCGTGGGAGGACAGCCCAGTGCTCTGTCAATGGAGCGGCTCTATTTGTTTGCCCTTTCGGTTCAATAAATCCTGCTTTTCCATTTTAACTTCTGGTGGGGCTTGTGTCTTGAATTCTTTCTTATGGGAAGCCAAGAACCCTGTGGGCTCAGGGATCTGCCCCATCCCCACCCCAGGGACTCACCCCTCTGGCATCAATGTTAACAGAATCTAAGTAATTTTTTAAAATATTTTATTTATTTATTTTTAGGCAGAGGGGAAGAGAGGGAGAAAGGGAGGGAGAAAGAGAGGGAGAGAACATTAATGTGTGGTTGCCTCTCCCGTGCCCCTACTGAGTACCTGGCCCACAACCCAGCATGTGACCAGACTGGGAATCAAACCCTTTGGTTCACAGGTGGGCACTCAGTCCACTGGGCCACAGCAGCCAGGGCAGAATCTCGTAATTTCAAGTGAGAAACCATTTCTGAACCAGTCTGCGTCTATCACAGATTTGCAGGTCTTCCGGGGGGTGGGGGTGTGGGGGTGGTTTCTGTTACTGGAGTCACTCTGGACTCAAGACTGACGAAGGAACCCCCGTAGCAGCTGGTTTCTACAATCTCGCCAACAGAGAAACCCTGGGGTGAAAAGTGAAGCGTGCAATCGTATTTGGGAGGGAACCTTCAGTCAAATCACAACTATTCCAAATGGATATTCTCCAAAATGACTCATGTGGAAGGTGATCAGGGATGACTCGAGGACACACGTTGCGTCTAGTTAAGAATGACTTTTAGTGTTACCTCTGTAAGCTCCTTCACGGCTCTGTAACTTTTCCTAACCACAGTTTCTTCCGGTGCCCATGTAAAACGAGGCGCCATATCACATTAAATTAGAATCTTCTATTTACACATGGCTTCTTTTTTAATTTTAGTGTTGAAGTAATCTTTTTTTAAAAGATTTTATTTATTTATCTTTAGAGGGGAAGGGAAGGAGAGAAGGAGAGAAACATCAATGTATGGTTGCCTCTCGTGCATCTTCTGCTGGGAACTGGCCTGCAACCCAGGCATGTGCCCTGACTGGGAATCGAACCTTGAACGTGTGATTCACAGGCCTGCACTCAATCCAAGCTACACCCGCCAGGGCTGCTTCTTTTTTTTTAAATATTCCCTTTTCCAGACTTTTTTTTTTGTCTTTGCCTTCATCAGTGCTCTTCTTGGGACTCATGGACACCATCACCCCATTCAACGTTTTAGATGCTGTTTCTTTAGTGTAAGATGGATGTTTGATCTGGAATGGGTTATTGTATCAAACTTTACTGAGAGACTGGAGATCATTTAAGCAAACAGACTCACAAACAATTGCAATATAGGAGCAGACATTTTACAGCTATGCATCAAGGTATATTTTCTAAGTTGAGGGAAAAGCCATCAAGATGACTTTATCTGTGGTATAAACTCTAATTATTCTAATCACTGTCTTTCAAATTTCCACCTGCTGGGGTGATATTGATNCTTCTTTTTAAAAAATATTCCCTTTTCCAGACGTTTTTTTTTTTTGTCTTTGCCTTCATCAGTGCTTTTCTTGGGACTCATGGACACCATCACCCCATTCGACGTTTTAGATGCTGTTTCTTTAGTGTAAGATGGATGTTTGATCTGGAATGGGTTATTGTATCAAACTTTACTGAGAGACTGGAGATCATTTAAGCAAACAGACTCAAACAATTGCAATATAGGAGCAGACATTTTACAGCTATGCATCAAGGTATATTTTCTAAGTTGAGGGAAAAGCCATCAAGATGACTTTATCTGTGGTATAAACTCTAATTATTCTAATCGCTGTCTTTCAAATTTCCACCTGCTGGGGTGATATTGATAATTTCCTCAAGTATCCAATTTCTTACTATCTATAAGCTTCAAATGCTCAATATACAAATATACTTAATTAGCATAATTCCCTAGTTTGGGTATATTTCAGCTTTGAGTCACATCTCAGAAACTTTTTGTTTTGACCACTGACACACACGTGTTCAAGAGGCATAGCCCGTCATAGTTGGAAGTTCTTGAAGATCCTGTAAGTCTGAGAACAGGCGTGTGCACAGAGGCGAGCTGCCACAGGGCGGTCGTCCAGGCCTTCTGCCACTGGTCTCCAACAGAGTGTATCCTCCATAAATGTTTGTTGAGTAATCATGTTTCTAAGAAATGGACTCAAATTGCAGATATCATGGGGAGAACTGTTTCTTACAAGAAATTACTTAAGTTCATTTGATCTCTCTTGTCAACCTAGACAAATACCCGATGAAAATGTCTTCCTCATAATCAGACATGCATAAAGAAAGGTGATGAGGAGAAAAGATCATATTGAAACGACTTTGACACACAGTAAGCCTACTTGATACTGTAGGGAAAGCACGACTCCTTCAGGTAGGGCACTCTGTGTGTTTGTTTTGATGGTTTAACAATAAGCAACCACACGATGTTTGCTGTATTTACAATTTAACAGGCTTAGTCTAGGCATCAGATATATTGTTTTAGCTATACTTACCCAACCAAGATTATGTATTCTACTCATGAGAGCAAGGTGTGGGGAGGTAGAAGGTAAGCTGTGATTAAAATGAACAAGATCAAACAAAAAAGTCTTACTCCTTGAGATTCCACGGGTGTGAGGAAACACGGTAAGAAGAATCTGATTTAGAGACCCACTCCACCAGTTTTGTTCTACAATTGTATATCCGCTGTTTATTATGTATTTATTTGTAATAAAGTGCATTGAAACTTGTTTTAGAATATCTAAAGGTAACTTGAAATATGCACACACAATAGCAAAGTGAAATGTTATTAGAAGTAAGCAAAAGAAAAACCTCAGTTTAGGAAAAGAAGATGAAGCCTGTGATGCTTGCTGTGTAAGTTACGTTAATACAAGGCGAACTCTACTTAATAAGCCTGGGTCACAAAGCGCATAAGGAATGACCTAGCATCTGACGCAAGAAGGAACAAACAAGTGGCCGGAACAGAAATTTCATCATCTCCCTAGAAAATAATAACTAGTCCTGATATTTAGATCAAAGATGATCTGTTATTTTTATTGTAAGTTTCTATACTGCACAATTAAATGTCATATCCATTACTGGCTATGAAGTTTTCCTAAGTGAATAAATAATTAAAACAACACTAACTGCTGAGAGTGAAAGCTATTTCATTCATTTCTAATTAAATGTGTTTTTTTTTATTGGACATGTAAACCATCGTTCACGTTTAGAAAACTTTTTTTGCAGTGATACTTGAATTACTCAACGCAAATAAATGATCAATTTTCCTAAAATAATAATTGTAGAAAAAAATCTTTTCCTTTCTATTGGTTTAAATTTGTGTTGTAAAATAGGTGTGTGTCACGTTGGAAGTTCTGCAATGATCTCTGGTATATGACCTTCCAGGGAGGACACTAGGGTACAGTGTTGATTTTTAATCCAATTTACCAATGACTAAGGAATCATTGGCCTCAATAAACTGGAAATATTTCTAATTTCCCAGTGTGTTATTATCAGTGTCATAGGAAACATAAATATATTGAAGTACAGGCATCAATCCTTAGTCATTTTCTGGATACGGTACTTCAGGGATGAAATCTCAGTTACTAAACTCGAGTTCATTATTATGTTGCTATCCTATGGTTGAAATAATGAGACTTCTGCATAATACATACCATGTCTTAATGCACCTTCATTCATCTGCTTGATTTTATTTTTCCTCTGTTAATATATTTCCCAGTTGTTTGTTGAATTGAATTTCACTCATTTCCTAAAAGTGATTGTGTTTAAATTACACCGCACCCTTAATAACATGATATTATAATTTACTTCATTAACTCGATCTCTCAGTCAACTTGTTTGTGTGTACAAAGTTGGCTGCTAACTTACAATCCCCTTAATGGTGGAGAGTTACAACCATGTCTATGAGCAACTGATCAAGATGCGTTAACTATTTTTTCAGAGGTAAATAAGTTCTTAAGCTTTGTCGACGATGAAGAAAATAACTTAGAACAAGACACATAATTGTCATTTGTCATTATTTATTTTAATTTTTATACATTCAGTCTTCAGACTAATATATAGTATTATACTATTTACCTAGGTTAAACTCTTGAAGCCATATTTTAGTTTCTTGGGAAATGACCTCCTCTGTGTTATTTATTTATTCAGTCAACACTATTTATGGACTGCGCGATCACCTGTAGGAACTATGTTAAGTACTGTGATAACTACCAACAGACTACAAATAGAAAATAAAAGGCCTTTAAGGTACTTTCAAACAGAGAATACATTTTAATAAGTAGGAAATCATATAATTTTATATTATTGCATTCTTGGAGAACCTAAGATTGGATATACTTTTATATTTCTTACTAATTGTTCTTTTTGAAAAACTGAATTTTAGCCCTGGATGATGTGGTTCAGTGGATTGAGCACTGACCTGGGAACCAAACGTTTGCCAGTTCAAGCCCCAGTAAGAGCACATGCTTGGGTCGTGGGTCAGACCATCAGTTGGGGGTATATGGGAGGCAATGGATTGATGTATCTCTCCTACATCAAAGTTTCTCTCCCTCACTTTCTCCCTCCCTTTCCCTTTCTAAAAATAAATAAATAAATAACTTAAAAAATTCCAGTTTTAACTGGACAAATAAATGAAAGGTATTCATATTCTATCAATAATTCCAACAGTGTAAGGACAAAGACATCTATAGCTGAAGTGACCATCAACTTTATTGTTTAAATTAGTACAATTTGAGAGTGAAAAAAAACCCCAATAATTTTGTGAAATAGCAGGCTTGAATTCAGGCTGCTCATGGCAAAGCTGAACACCTAGTCCCCTGTCACTAGAGATTTTTCAGACCTGAAATGGGGACTTTCAATCAGTTTTGTCTTCTCCTAACCAACACACAAGACATCCTGCTAGCCAAAATGGAAGTGTAAAAACAAGTGACAGTGAAGAAAAAATGGTGGTTATTTATTCTGAAGTAAACCCAGTGAGGGAGGAAGACAGAATGAATGCTGGTTTAGAGGACTTTGGAGAACGACAGTCACAACTTTTTCTGGAAAACTCCAGGCGCTACAGCCCAGTTCCTATTCTTGCTCTCACTGAAATGGAAAGCTTGGAGCTCCATGACTCACTGACGTCTTCCAACCATCCCTCAGTGCTTCACCAGAAAATGATGGGCATTCCTTGTGGTTTGCATAGACTATTTAGAAATCTCTGAACATCAAAATTCCCATAAAATGTTCAACTTCATGGTATTAATTTAGTGAAAACATTTTGTTTTTCTCCACAAAAAAGGGATAAAACAGCTCCTTCCAGCTGTCATATTCAAATTCCACTTTGTTTCCTGAAGTTGTATTGTATTTTCCCCATGGTACCAGCCACTAAAGGAGATATTATTCTTTATTTAAATGAAATTTAAGTTATTTGTATTAATTAATTGATCAATGATTAATATAATCTATTATTTAAATATCTATTATTGAAATGGGTTTGCTTATTGACTGTTCTGTTTCTCTAAAGTGTAAACTATTCAAGGGCTGGGGTTTTATTCATCACTGCTCTTTCCCTGGTGACTGAAAGAATGCCTGGAATAATAGGAGCTGTGTAAATATCTGTCAGATTAATAAAATACTTGTCTCTGAAATGAAACCATATGTGATATTATAAAGCAATAACGCTGATTAGAACATAGAGGAGAAGCTGTTACCAAAGTTCATTTTAATGATCAAATTTGTTATAGCCATAAAAGATCAGAGCATTAAAACTGGCCTATAATGTGCTTTTTAAAAAAAAAGAAATGGAACAAACAATCAGTGAATGAAACAAATTTAATAACCACTGAAACCATTTTAGTACATTATTGTACCTTTACTGCCTGTGAAAATTTGAAAATTGAATATATCCAAATCCGATTTATGAACAAGAATATGGAAAATTTAATGCAAATTTGAATTTACATAAATGACAAATGGCAGTCTTAGGAGTATAGATGTGTGTATATGCACTCTGAGAGATATACCAATAATTTAATAGTTTTTGCAGATATTGAGCAGAGCTCCACCACCACGAATTTTAGGCACACTACCTGACATAATTCCAATCATTCATGTCATAGGCTCGACCGGAAGTACGACTGAGTTCTGTAAAGTCAGAGTTAAAAAAAAACCACGAAGATGTGTAATGCTTATTAATGCGACAACTATACGTGGCAGGCACCTGCCCTGTATATTCGTATCATGTATTTATGACTCAGCATTGGAATTATAACATTCATATTTAATAGCATGTTATCTTCTGCTTTTTCCCTGTACCTCACCATTTGCATAGCATCGTAGTTGCCACACAATGGCACGTCACTTCTCATTCTGTTTTGACAGAAGGAACTAAAGCGAGGGGATCATTCTTCACACAGGCCATCACCAGGAAAGGGGCGTATCCTTCAAATCAACTACGTCTAATATTTTGTCTGTTAATGGAGGGCTTAAAGTTGGCGTTTATAATTTCATTCGTCTTTCTTCCAAGAAGAGTGTAATTTTATTCTTTGACCACAGAAGAAGAGACATATGTAAAACAAAGTACAAAGCCATAGCAGGTATGAACCACCAATGTGGATGGAAAAGGGGCACATACTAAACCTGACAAGCTCAAGGCCTTAGAAACTCAGAGACCGAAGGTAACCACCAAGGAGGGTCTGAAACAAACACTTGTTAACTAAAAGTGAGTCATGGCATGCAGTTATGTCATAGGCCTATATCTTCCTTGACAACGGTCAATCTTTACCTTAAAAAAACGGGTCTACAGTCTCATTGCGTGTACGATGACCTACTTTTAAAATGTTAGAGTGAACTCTTTCTTCCATACCTTTAAGGGTACTCCCACCACATCAGAGGAAGGACCATAGAACCCCTTATTATCATCTTGTTCCCCGCATACCATCTCTGTGCACCGTAAATGTTGTTAACTGTCCTGTATCCACCAGGGGAAATGAAGCTTGTGTCTCTCTTCATCCAACCTCAGAGCTTCCCCTGCTTTGCTTTCTCCCGCCTCCCTAATCTACCACCAGCTGATTCCATGCAACCCTCCTTGCACCTCCTCCTCAATCCTGGTGTAAAATAAGCTGCAGCCCTGCCGTTCTCGAGAGCATGTTCTCAATCAGTTGGGATTTTGCTGCCCGGCAACTGTCATCAGTTTGGCTCAAAAAAAACTCACAATAATTCTCTACAGGTTTAGATGTTTCTTACCTCGGCACCAAATTTATGCAAGTCTTCTGATACAGTTATCCCCTAAAGTATTAAAACTAAAATGGATAAGTTGCATAAATATGAACAATTCAAATCAGAGAAATATTTCTGAAGCTAATTCTGAAGGAAGATTTCTCTTCCTATTTAAAGCAACCCTCATAGTGGTTTACAAGTACAAACCCTTTATTCATTAGCTTTTCATGTCTAGTGTTCTCATCTATAGAGTGGGTCCTAGAGATTGGCTGGGAAGTGCATAGGATGTAACTTAGGGATCTTCGGATGTTTTGCTGGATGCCATGGCATGAAAATATAAGAATTGGAAGTGTTCAAATACTACCTGTATTTGCAATCATGGAGTGGGTTAGGGTTGGGTAGGAGGCTTGAACAGAGCTCCAGAAAGACAGGGATTTGATGCGTATGATTTGTCTTCTAGCCAGCAATGTGGTACCTACTCTCATAGCTGCCAGTTAGGTTTCCAAAGGCCATGATCTTGGGATCTCACCCCTGATGTGCTAATTACTGCTGGGCTCTATCCTTTCCTTTCATTTTCTGATCATTTTCCTGATCATTTTCCCCTGCAGCACAAGCAGGCTGGGTAGCTGGCATTGCTATCATGCAGACTGTTATTCATCTTTCCTGAGAGATCTTATTGGCACATAATTTCCACGCTATGTTCTCTTATCTGTTCACTACAAAATCATGTGTATTGGGGACCTTAACGAGCACCCACCGTTCTCCATTTACCACTGCCACTAAGTTTCATTAATCTTTACTAGGTTCACCTCTTACAAATAAAAAAGCATTGACTAGCTTGTAATTGCATGACAATCTCTGACCTAACTAAAAGAAGAACCTGTGTCTACAAGCATGTCTTCCTCCCTAGCACCACCATTTGCTGTTTGGAAGTAATGGCAGGCTCAAAGCATGGCCAGGCCATCTTCTGGGGGGAAACCAAAGGCACTGTTTAGTGAGGAAAGGTGAGATGGCACTTTGAAGTTGTGTTTCTTTCATATGGTAATGGTGGTTCTGGAAAGAAAGGGAGGTTGTTGCTGCAGCTCCTGATCCAGTGGAAGCAGAGACCGTGCCCTGAAAGCAGAGGTGACCCTTTGCTATTGCAGATCAGAGCAGATCCTTTTGCTATTGCAAGCCTACTGATGGCCAGTAGGTTTGTCCTGAACAAAGACCACAGTGCAAATAATGGGAAAAAGGATGGCAGTACAGGGAGAGGTCCAGATTTACCGCAGGGCCTGGTTCTGCTTCCATCTGGAATGAAATTCTTGGTTCTGGGGGCAGGTCTAGAAATTGAGGTGAAATAATTATCTACAGAACATTACTATTAGAATATACAAATGGCTTGGCTCTCATTAATGCACTGCCACAGTTTATTAAATTAAGGGATTCGTGCCTTCACTGTTCAGCAAATAAAAAAAGTCATTTTTGTTTCAGAAAATTGGAAGTATCACAAACAGGGTACTGGAAGGGAACAGAAATCTACCAAGACCTCCACTGTGAGCTGGACCTTGTGAGGGTGGGGTGCTGAACACCCAGGCGGAGGAGCAAGGTGCCTGGGGTAGGCAGGCTACGGTGAGTCTGCAAGCAGTTCTGATGTTCTCCCTACATCTCACCTGAGGCGGGGGTGCCTGATAAGACTGCAACCGTGACAGGCCACGACAGGTAAAACGTTTCCGGATGTATTTTAATGGGGGTTGAGGAAGGAGATTGGATCTTCAGATTGGGGGCACTGCACATTTGGCACTTGGTACATTCATCCTGCAATTTTCAGGTGGCACAACACTGGGATATGCTTTCAGAAATGTTATAAAAGATGCTTTTTTCCAAAAGTTTTATTTCATGAAAATATCAGGAGTTACAACCCTGTTTACAGGTCTTCCTGAAGGCAAGGGACACAATTAAGGACCTTGCGAGATACTTTCTCTCTTTAAAACAATAGTTTCATAAGATTTTGTAAACACAATGGTAGACATATTCTAACATACACACACACACATATTTACTATATAAAAAAGACTTTTGCAATCCCCTAAATCTAAGGTTAAAGTTTAAGAACCCCAGGCACGTCTTTGGCTCGGTAGAATCATACTCTTTAAAAATGCACATGGGTTAGATTTTCTTCACTACACAACACAGTGCCATTCCCAGGATATCTGAAGGCATTTAAGTGAGATGTGGTATCATGAGAGATGAATTCATGTGTTCCATTTTAATGTACCTGCACAGGAGAGGTTCGGGTAATCGGAGCGATTATTGAGTTTGCATCTTTGTGACCATCCTTCACAGGTGAAGGAACATTACAGTGTAATCACGTTTACCTAATTACTTTGCGTGCCAAGTATACCACACTGTTAAAAATGCAACGATTATACTTGGGATTCTTTAATTTATCTATTCAGTCCCCGCCTTTGTCTTTCTCTTTCTGGCACGTAGGTGTAACAATATTGCTGCATCTATGGTACAAATCATATTTTCCTGTTTCCATTTCTGTCTGATCTTGGATCATTTGCAGTATGAGTAAATAAAAACTGAGAATGGATGTCGAAGGTATCGTCACTCCTTAATTGTGTGAGATTTCATCTGTATTTTGGATGCTGGGGTAGGAATACTGAATGCACACTAGAGAAGGAGACAGTGACGTTTGCGGAAGTGGATAGGCTGCCTACTTCTCTCAAATGCTTAAATTGTAGAGCTCTTCCTGATTCTATTTTACCCCCGAGTGTGCACAGCTACGTAAAAACATAATAAAATTCTAGATTCAAGTATAATATACATCATTTAGGAATTCTGGACCATAGACCCGTTATTAAATGTTTTAACTGCAATAGAAATGACTTTAGTCACAAGCCAAGTCTACATGAAAAAAAAATTAAACACAAGCAACCACTAGTATTTGGTCCCAAGCTTTCCAATTACCCATTTTGATAAGAAACTAATTAATGCTTTACGAGTTGAACAACTAATGCTTTCAAATGAAACTAATAATTTAGTATCAAATGTACACTGAACTGAAGCCACTATTTTGAGGGAATGACAATGAGATGCTGTAAATTATTCAAAATGTCATATTGATCGCAGTAACAGTGAATGATAAAATAATCCAGTTTCAAAGACATAGTTGCCTTTTCTTCTTTTTGGGTCAGTTAAATAGATACTATCATGTCAGCAAGCAAACAAATGCTATTTTTTGTCCTGTAAAGCATACCTTTGAGAAAAGTCTGCCTCTAGACCAACATAATAACTGGATATCTCATTTTATTATTTGTGCTGAATTATCTCCTTACTGTGACAAAAATGCTAATGCAGTAAGGATTTCAGCTGTGATGATACAGACAACTTTGTAAATTTTTACAGGTGAGGAACCAGATTCTAGAGTAACAGACAACTCAACATGTACCTGCTGAAAACAGCTACCGTGTAGCTGCCTGAGCCCATTCCCACTGCCAGAGCAGAATACCGAAAACTCAAACAAACTCTGGGGTCTGAAAAGTACAAGGTCAAGGTTAGAAGAGCAGCTTGGGCATCTGGTGAAGGCCCACTCCCTGCTTCCCAGATGGCCAACTTCAGCCCAGAGCCCTCGTGTGACGGAAGAGGTGAGGAAGCCCTCTGAGGTCTCCTTCATGAAGGCACGAATCCCCCAATCAGGAAGGTTCCACCCTCATGTGAGAATAGCATCCCAAAGAGCTCACCTTTTAACACCAGCGCACTGAGGTCAGGTTGGAACATACAGACCTTGAGAGAAAACCCACTCAGTTTCTACCAGCCGCTGAATACCTGACGTTGCCCCTCTTACTGCGGATGCTCTTAGGATTGTGTACTCCCTTTAAGGTATTTGGCGTCCATTTTCATAAGACTTTAAGTCAATTTTCAAAGTATTTAACCATTGTGTTATAACATTTCCCGGGGTATGTGAACTAAAATGGTAGGCGACTCTCATTCAGTTCTTCTGACCTATGGCAAGTTAAATGGTATAACACAGTGGACCTCCTTTCCTAAGTGCAGAGAAGTTACCCATGCATACTGAAAATCAGTGCCGTTGTAAGAGGTCGGCATTTTGGTCTCTGTTCACTGCTGGGAACAGGCTCATGTGTCTCGTACATAAATTTAATTAAAGAGTTTGACGTGTTGTGATTAACTGATATGCACTTTAACAGCTAGAGAAAGTAGAGCACTACAATTATTTAATAAGCAGATAAGAAAGTTAAGACAAAGACAGGGAATTAAATAACATTGTGTTTTAAACCTTTTTTTTTGACATCATAGGTTTGGCCTCTAAATACAGAACGTTAGGGACAGGTTGGAAGGTCATTTAATTAAGAGATGTCAGGAACTCTCAAACATATTTCTTAATTTAACATTGAAAAACTTGACTCGGTCACATGCTTTATCTGTAATTATCCCTTATTACTTCTTCTGGGGAACAATGAAACAATATCACAACATATGAATTACCTGCTGCCACCTTGAGAACATTGTACGAATGTTGTACAACCTACGGAAGAAGACAACACGCAAGGACTTCCATAGGTGAAACAGTTTCATAAGTACACAACAAAAACACTGAGAGATCAGAATGTCATTGAATTATAAACAGTAGGAACCAAAATCAGCGGGTCCGCCGGACGATGCCCTCACTCTGTGCTCACATCTGGGAACGAGTCCACAGGGAAGAATAGTCGCGTTTCACGGAGGGCTCGGAGCGGTGCATGGGATCTCCTTAAAACTATTGTTCCACTTCATATTCAAAATCGCTTAGCACTTATGGAAGCTGTGTAGTAATAGAAGCTTTAATTTTATAAAGATTAACAATGTAATATAAAATACATGGATAACAGTGAAAAATCCAAACTCTCATTTTTGCTACATCCTACTCTCAATTAAAATAAAGTCCATAAAATAATCAATTGTATGTGAAGTACTGCCATGTAATAAAACCCTCATTTGAAAATGCTGTTTCCAACTCCTAGACATGGTTTCTCTCACATGTGGGTGGAAGAGCAGAGTCAGTGAAAAGCAGGACAAAGCATGGAAATGGCAGTACAACGAACATGCTTGGTGACCTAGCGGATGTTTTGGCCCACATTAACATCACTCTTACCCATTTCAACTTAGGTTGCAATTGTTCTGGTCACAGGATAGGAAGAGACTCTGGCAAAATGATATAGCTAAGAGTTCTCAGAATCCCTCAGCTGACACGGTGGCCACGATGTGAACGATGCTACAACAGGTCTGCATCAGATCCAAGGCAGAGGCAGCTTGCTGTTCCGAGAATTCTCACTGCTAGTCATGAACTCTGTGCAAGCTTTAAATAATGCATGTAGTCAAAACAAATTTAGATACACTGCTTACTTTAGCTTCCAGGATAAGAAATTTTATTAGAAACTGTTCTCTTTAAGCATTGAAAAAATCTTTAAAGTGTAAATAAGCCGTGGGGAGTTGTTTCAAATAATGACACAGCCTGAAAAGAACTGAAACAGCAAAATTCCATGTCTGAAGTTTAGATTGATTGTCACTATAGCATAGAATTTGATGGCCTCTGAAACAAAGAAAAAATCGCTTTTTAATGTGAAGTCATACTTTAATTTTCTTAGCTGATGTAAACTATTTTGCTGACTTTTAATGAACCCAGGAAAATGTTTAATGTGTATGTGTGTCTTCTGATGTTACAATGCCTGTAACCTGAAACAGTAAAAATGGGTTGCAGAATTGGGTACAAATTAAATAGGATTAGTACTTCCTTTCATTTTATGTAAAGTATTTTAGATGACTAGGAAGTGAGGGTTAATATAGAGAAAAGAGAAGCAAGAGTCATTTTAATCCTTAACCAGACTATGTACAAGCTGCTTGGCTGTAGCAATATGGATATAGGCCACCAGCTGCTGGAAAATATGTATCTGGAAATATTCATTGGAGGAATTGCACCTCAGTATCTTGATACCCATAGGACACACCACCTCACTTGGTCAATTTCAAAGGAGTCTGTTCATTAACAAGTATTTATGTTAAAAATACCTGCAAGCCATTTTAATAGCAGTCCTCATATTTTTCTAAATTTAAATTTTAATTTACCCTTTAATTCACTTTCGTCCATACATATTCTAAATAGTTGAATGTTAATGCAATAAAGATGCATTTTTAATATTTTCTACTTTAGTGAAAGTAGAGAATGGACCTTTAAAAAACATTATTTGCTATTAATCACTAGAATAATGGACTTGAAGTTCGAAGTATTTTGCTTATTCTTATTCTGTGATGTGTCAATGCGGAAATTATGTGACAATCCTCCTGGCATCCATGCATCCATAGAGCAGCCCCTGGTGTTTCTGCCTCACTCTCACACTTGCAGTAGGATGCGAGTAGGCCTACAAGGAACCCCAAATACGAAGTCCCAGTAGCGAACGAAACCAAGAATTGCACGAAGGAAAAGAGAGCAAATGACGGTGTCCTAATTCCTTGCAGCCATCTACGGCACATCTCTACAGTGACAAAGAGTGACTATAGTCAACTGTGAGATTTACCTCAACACAAGTAATGCACACAAAGAAAATTAAGAGGAATGTTGCTCAAAATAAATTTACAATTTTAAACTGGACATTTTGAAGTCTACCGACTATTGTTTTCACTATATTGCCCTTGCTCATAATATTGTTTTGAATTTTTTTAATCAAAAGAGACCTTTAATTCTTTCCGTTAAATCTAATGACACAATAATTTCTGTTCCTACTTCTATACTGTGATGGACTGAACTCCATCAATTTTCATATTTATTATTTCTTGAACTGACCTAAAAGTGCAATACTAATTGTATTTTTGCATTTACCTTGTCGCAATTTACCTTCTTTTCTATTTTATTCAAAAAAATCAAATCCCTTATTCATCCCACATGGTTAATATGAAGCATTGTTCTAAGGTGTAAAGAACTTGAAGATCTCAAAGAGACAATTACAGATATTGGTGCAGCTACTACTGGGAACACAAACGGCAGGGTAATCATTTCTATCATTACTGAACAGAAAAAAGGGAGCTCATTTGCTTGTCCCCAGAAAAGCAGAGGTTTGTGAGATCTAGGAGAAGGGTGGACTCCGTATCTCAAAGCTCCTTCCTTCCACAAAACCCAAAGTCCAGCTGTCCTCAACAAGACCAAAACCGAAGCCAGTGTCCAGAGTCCCTGATCCATTTTAAAGTACCATCCTTTGGAGCCACCCAGGTAGCTTAGTGTGACCCAGCTGCTGCCCCTTTCAGGCTCCCTTCTGGAGTCTATGGGTCATGTGGCTACTGGCTACTAAGGCTGCAAGGTCGTATGCTCTGATAGAGCATGCAAATGCATCAGTGAATGCTTCACCTTGTTGTCAAGAGAGAGACAGAGACAGAGACTCCCTCCTGAAGGCCATGGGCCATACAGCTGCTGAGGAGAGAGAACAGGTGAAAACACTGTTCAAGGGCAGATTATGAAACATATCACCAAGCAAAAGAGCATTTCTTTGTTTCCCTGGGTTTATATGAGATTGGGTGTGGGACAGGCCAAGGGACTTCTCAAAATGACCAATCAATCTCCCAAACATTTGTGTGCTTTGGATGGGTCCACCTCCCAACCAATCTCTTCTTTCTCCAGGCTAGACTGACGGGCCTCTTTGGTGTTGAACCTCCCTCAGTGCCATTTTGACTCCTGTAGGACAGGGGCCTGCCTTCCCCTGGTCCTACACACAATCTGGTACTGGAGGGATGGGGGAAAGGGCATCTTGTACACTCAGTGTAAGAGCCTTCCCCTGTGGCCATCTTGCCCACTGGGCAGAGATTCCCTGGGCTCTGATCAACCATCTTCCAGTAATACTGTTACAATTCAAGAGGGTCCCAATACACACATTTCATTAAAATTAGTAAAATCTTCATTGACAGATGGTAAATCATGAAAACCATACTTAGGACATTTTACTACATTATTTTAAGTATAACACTGCATATTATGAAAATAATTAGGCCATACAACTATAACAAAATTATGATCTGTGCTACCTGAATTTATAATAAAAAAGGTAAGAATAAAAGTAATGGTAAAGCCTGAATCACTCTACCAAAATAATATCTAGGACTAGGCTGTATAACAATGTTCCAGTCGACAAAGGACTGCACTTGTGGTGGTGGTCCCATAAGATTCTAGCGGAGCTGAAAAATTCCCACAACCTAGTGATGTCATCAGGAGTTTGCGGTGATGGTGTAAGCACCATCAACTAGCAAACTGACTTACTGCTAGTTGTATAAACGTACAGCACACAAAGTTATGCGCAGTGCATAATACTTCAGAATGATAATAAAAACTATGTTACTGGTATCTGTTTTGTTCGCTATGGCCCTTAAGCATACAAAAATCCCACTGTGAATGTAGCTAGTAAGAGGCCACCTTAAGCCACTGACCTGGAAACAAAATGAAAGTGATTAAGGAAAATCAGTGATCAATATTGCTCACCAAGGCAGGCATGTCCCAGTCCCCCATAGCCATGGCCTTGAAGAACAAAAATAAGCTGATAGAAGCTGTCCAAGGATCTGCTACAGTGAAGGTGATAAGACTAACCAAAAGTCAAGAAGCACCTATGTCAGACATGGAGAAACTTCCGATGACCTGGATTAAGAACCAGACACCACAAAAGGTCGCTCTTAGCAACATGAAGATCACAGGCAAAGCAAAAGTTCGTGATATTGAAAAAAAAAGGCTTGACTAGACTGTGATGTTTGAGGCTAAGTATTACAAATGCATTGGCCTATAATTCCAAGGTCTTATCCCCACTCTTTCCACATTTTCCATAAAGATGGGATTATCTAAGTTTCTGAATATGTCTAGGCTCCAGAATAGGCATGAAGCTATCAACCATGTGATCACATGTCATCTCTCTTTCTGAGCCATTAAGCAGATTCTGTACAAGATATTAGACCTGGGACCAGGAGCAGGCTGAGTATTTACATCAATTTCATAGTTTCCCACTGGGTAAAAAATGTGTCTCCAATGTAATCTCCTGATAATATTTTCTACTTCTTTGGAAACGAAGATGTATTATCTCTATATTTTATAGCAACTTAAAAAGTGGGAAAGTATCTATTCACATCTACCCATTGCCCAATTTTTGATTAGTCTGTCCTTTTTTGTTGAGTTTTATAGGTTCTTTATAAATTTTAGATATTAACCCCTCATCAGATATATCAACAAATGTATTCTCCCATTCAGAGGGTTATCTATTCATTTTGTTGTTGGGTTACTTTGCTGTGTAAAAACTTCTTAGTTTGAATTAGTCCCTTTTATTTATTTTTTCCCTTGCTTCCCTTGCTTGAGCAGATATAGCAGGAAAATATTGTTAAAATCAGCATTCAAGATTTTACTGCCTACATTTCTTCTAGTATTTTTATGGTTTTTATTCTAATATTTAAGACTTGATCCATTTTGAATTCAGTGTTGTGTGTGGTGTAAGAAGGTGGTCTAGTTTCATTTTTCTGCATCTATCTGTCATTTTCCCCAACACCATTTATTAAATAAACTGTCTTTAGCCCACTGTATGTTTTTTCCTGCTCTGTAAAATATTGATGGACTAAATAAAGGTGTAGGTTTATTTATGGGTTTTCTATTCTATTCAATTGATCTATGTGTCTGTTTTTATGCCAATTCCATGCTGTTTTGTTCTGAATACACACTTCTCCATAGAGGACATCTCTACAGATGACCAATGGGTATATGAAAAGATATTCAAAGGAATATCTTTGAATATCTTTTGCCTAAAAGATATGCCTAAAGATATTTTAGGCAATAAATATCAGGAAAATGCAAATTAAACCCACAATGAGCTGTCGCCTCGCACCTATCAGGATGACTAGCATCAACAGACCAACAAAGAGCAAGTGTCAGCGAGGAAGTGGAGAACATAAAGCTCTTCTGCACGTTGGTGGGAACGCAGACTGGTGCAGCCACTGTGGGAAGCAGTATGGAGTGACTAAAAATGGAACTGCATTATGACGCAGGTTTCCACTTCTGAGAATTTATCCTAGGAAACTTGAAACACTAATTCAAAAGAATGAATGAACCCTTTTACTCCTTGCAGCATTATTACCCCAGCCGAGATTTGGAAGCAGCCCACACATCCATCAGCAGGTGAATGGATAAAGTAGTTGTGGTACATTTACACAGTGGAATACCGCTCGGCCATAAAGCATGAGAGTATTTTACCCTTTGAACAGCATGGAAGGACATGGAGAACCCTATGGTAGGTGAAATAAACCAGTCAGATAAAGGCAAATATCATATAATTTTGGTCACGTGTGGAATCTGAAAACAAACTCAACTAACAAGAAAAACAGAGATAGACTCAGAGAGAGCAGGCTGGCAGCTCTGGTGTGGTGGGGGTGGCTGGAGAGGCGGAGGGACCGAGAAAACAAAAGAACTCTGGACACAGACAACTGTGTGGGGATTGTGGAGGGGAGGGGGGTGAGTGGAGGCAGACAAGGGTATAAGGGGTTAAATGGGAATGAAAATATACAACAAAAATAAATTCAAAAGTAAAAAAAAAAGTGGGAAAGTACAATTTGTAAAAAGGTTTTAGGCACTGAGGTTTAAGAAATTAGATGTTTCTCATAGATTCTCTCACCAAGGAAACTCATATATCTTGGTTAACATTATTTAAAAAACAATCGGCAATAATTACAGTCAGTTAACCTTATTTGAATGAGAGAGAAAATCATGATATCTTTATTTCAAGTGTTATTAAACCACATGAGAATTTTAGAGTACCTTATAACTAACTTGATCACAATAAGTATTTAATAAGCAGGAAAATAAAATAGAGTTTAATGGAGTGGATATTCTCAAATGTTAAATGTAGGCATTGCTGGAGTTTTTAGAAAATAGTCTATTGGAATCTGAGAATCTCTGTTGTCAGAGGCAGAGCACTTCAAAGTGATGGCAACTCAGAGTATGTGAATGTGGGTGTTGAGGGCAGATGTTAGACAAGGAAATGTCTTTGATGATAAGGAGGCCAAAGGTCAAAGAACTGAGAGGCTCGGTTTTGATTGGGCCATCCATGTCTTGAACCTATCTGGATTTATGGAAATTCTTTATAATTTTTAAAAATGTTGCATTTAATATTTTTAGAAAGAGGGGAAAGGAGGAAGGAAGAGAATCAGAGAAACATCATACAGCTGCCTCTCACACACCCTCAACCAGGGACCTTACCCACAACCCAGGCATGTGCCCTGACCGGGAATCGAACCAGCAACCTTTCAGTTTTCAGGTCAATGCCCAATCCACTAATCCATACCAGTCAGGGCTATGGCAATTCTTTAGATTAAAAGATATCTAAGCCAATATCTTCACCGGGTAAGTAAATGAATGAATGAATGAATAAATAATACAGTCATATTCTCCTGGCTGGCATAGCTCAGTGGATTGATCTCGGTTCGATTCCCAGTCAGGGCACATGCCTGGGTTGCGGGCCAGTTCCCAGCGGGGGACTCACGAGAGGCAACCATACATTGATGTTTCTCTCCTTCTCTCCTTCCCTTCCCCTCTAAAGATGAATAAATAAACTCTTTTAATAAATAAATAAATAATATAGTCATATTCTGAAACTTCAACTGGGATACAATCTGCTGATTAAATATACTTTTTCACTTATTGAGTAACAGGCATCATTAATTATCTGAATGATTCTAATAGCCTCTGAATGGATGNAGCTGCCTCTCACACACCCTCAACCAGGGACCTTACCCACAAACCAGGCATGTGCCCTGACTGGGAATCGAACCAGCAACCTTTCAGTTTTCAGGTCAATGCCCAATCCACTAATCCATACCAGTCAGGGCTATGGCAATTCTTAAGATTAAAAGATATCTAAGCCAATATCTTCACTGGGTAAGTAAATGAATGAATGAATGAATAAATAATACAGTCATATTCTCCTGGCTGGCATAGCTCAGTGGATTGATCGCGGTTCGATTCCCAGTCAGGGCACATGCCTGGGTTGCAGGCCAGTTCCCAGCGGGGGACTCACGAGAGGCAACCATACATTGATGTTTCTCTCCTTCTCTTCCCCTCTAAAGATGAATAAATAAACTCTTTTAATAAATAAATAAATAATATAGTCATATTCTGAAACTTCAACTGGGATACAATCTGCTGATTAAATATACTTTTTCACTTATTGAGTAACAGGCATCATTAATTATCTGAATGATTCTAATAGCCTCTGAATGGACGACTTCTATCTCTCTCCAACACTTGTATTTCCCAAGCTGGCATCAGTCATTTTCACAATGTGCTTTCTTACAAGATGACTTTCTGCTTTGAAAAAATAAAACACAATGCCCTCCACAATCTAGTTCTAATTCAATTTTCCATTGTTACAGTCTCCCTTTCCGGTTTCTCCATTACACATCCATTGCTTGTTCTTCATTTTCAGTGGACCGCTGATGTTTTGTATATTTTGCAGAGTCTGCTTTTCTGTTCTCCTGGCATTCCTGGAAGTTCCTGGACATGCATGCATCCATTCATTCAAACATCTACGGTATTCACGTGCTCAACAATGAAGACAGATTAGTTAACGAGACAGACAGTTCCAAGAAGCAAGTAAATAAACAAATGAACAGTCATTACTTATAACAGAATCTAGCAAAAAAAAGAGAAAGAAACCGTGAACACACTATTTCTTCTCCTTCACCCCCAATTTGGAAACAGTTACCTACAGACCTGAGTTTGATATAATTTTAAGAAAGACTTCTCTTAGAAGACAAATTGTTTCAAATATGAAGTTAAGGATATTTAGAGGGGAAATCAGAGTTATGAAATGCCACAAAAGCCCCGAAGAACAAAGAGAATCTGAAGAGTGTCTGATGACCAGACCAGCAACAGAGGAGTTCAGGAGTCCGGCTGGGTTAAGATAAGGCAGTTGGGTTTCATTAGAGCTGACGTAGGAAGTACGTGCGGTGTTCTGCAAACAAAATGGCCTGTCTCTTTGGCTTCTGCTCCTCGGAGAGTGCCAAATGGGCGCGTGGAGGCGAGGCGAGGCCAGCGGCAGCAGTGGGTTAGGCACGTGTTCACTGTGGACAGAATGGGCACTGGTTTTGAAGAATACATCAGTGGTGCTTGCTGTTGGCTGATATGTGGAGGTTAGGGAAAGGAAAGGTCAAATACATGTAGTTTCTGGCTCGAGCAGCTATTTAGTGAGTGCCATTGAGTGTGGAAACAAGAATGATGAAGGGGAATCAGTTGGAGCCATGAAAACTCCAGGGCTCAGCTTGAACGGGTTACATGTGAGACGTCTGTGAGCTCCCCACGGTGTTTCCTGTAAGCCGCTGGGCATGTGGGTCTGAGGCTTAGAGGAAACACTGTGTATGGGTGTGGGTATGAATAGGGATTTGGATTTGGGTATCAACATGAATATGTACAGATGCAGCTAAAGAGAAATAGATATGTGCATACATGTTTACATACAACAGATACATGCATGCACCTAAATGTACATATGTGTGCACTGCATATCTACATATAGATGTGTGCATATATGTGTATGCATACATGTGTACATGTGTGTGTATAGTATGTGTATGTGGGTACTTTTTGAGCATGTCATTATCTACATGGTTTTTATGTCGATGATAATTAATAAAAATACCTGTCATATTTTTATAGCTCCTCTAATGTTCCACTTCTGTGCTACAACCATCCATTGTAATATTTTTACAGTGCTGATAGTTTACCTTGTGTAATTTTTTGTATTATGTGTTACTTCACATGATAACAACCTGATCTGGAGAAAGTTTAACGTGTTATTGTTTCTGTATCTTCTATATCGTTTAAATTGTGTGTGTGCTGTGTCTATACCACATGATTAAATTTCCTAAAATTTTTAAACTTAAACATTTTTGGCCAATAATGCCTTTTTCTGCGAATTTGTTGAACATTGTTTTCATTATATTAATTTGTTCAATGCCATCATAAAAGTGAACCATGCGGATTCACACTTTTTTTTTTCTTCCAATAGTAAAATTTTTGGTGACAGCCTAGAAAAGCATTTGCCATATTTGCTACTACAAAAATAGCCACTGTTACATTCAGTGTTTTTGAGTTTCAAAAGAGGGTGTAGGAAGTTTACCTGCATTGTGAAAATCAAAGAACTCTCCGTAGAATCACTGTCCTGGGTTATAGGGTGCTAACACACGGGGTGGAGTGGAATAAATAAAAACTTTTGGAGTAAGTAGGTTAGCGATAAAACAGAGTCTGTAAGTGGTTTCTCTCTGAGTGTTGTGCACGTGTTTTTATCTCCAACCTGAAAAGTCTTTACTAAGGAACAAAACAAATAGCAGTTCTTTCCCTCCCTCCCTCCCTCCCTCCCTCCCTTCCTTCCTTCCTCTTCTTCTTTTCTGTCTACATCCTACTTCCTTGTATGCTACCCACTTACTTAATCATTCAAATACTTTCCCCCATCTCAGAGATCCTTATACCTTTTTACTACCTTGGCAGGATGTTTTTAATATAAAATATCAGTACCTTTTTATGTGTTCTTCAAGCTGCTTCCATAATGTTCATTGTGACATGTGGAATTTGATAATCAATTTGCCATCAATTAAATCTTTATCTTTAAATAAATAATATAGCATAGCACTAATTAGGTAAATGCCCATATTAAGAAGAAGGAGGAGGAGGAGGAGGAGAGCTTCAATGACTTCAGGACCAAAAAGATATGATAAACTGTGTCATAAAACTACAATATTTATCCAAAACAACTCACTGCAAATGAAATGTTTTGGATAAATGATAACCATTTTAAAATAACCCCTTCAACTCAAAATAAGGAACACGGAAGTAAAAGCTTACCTAAATATCTTCACGTGTTCACACCAAGCACTGGAATTACTTAACCATGTTCACATACCTTATTTTTCTAACAAAGCCATAAGGTATCCCTGGCTTTTCCCATAAATGGGGTAATAAGCACCTACAGCATGTGCATAAAAAGAGCAGACAAGGTCTGCTTCCTTCTCTGGTTAATATCACCTGTGGATGTGTGACACACTGTGTGTTTAAAGGATCCTAAAAGAAAGTGGTTGTTTAAACAGGAAATCAAACCAGTGGGCCTAAAACCTGAGCTTCCTCTATTGCTCAGCATTAACAAAGGAAAAGGAAGAAGAAAATACTAGAAAGGATGGCATGGTGGGCTACTGCTGGTCAGTCTCCTGGAAAATAAAACTATTCGTAGTTGTTACACTCTCATAAAATGAAGATTCTAGTGACAGAAGAATCTTATTGCAGTCCCAGAATCAGTAGTCTGAATTTTCTATATAGAGATAGACTTCATGGCATTTACCTTTTAGAATTTTTCCATCTTCTAACAGTGACAAAGGCCTGGTCAGATACCTCAGTTGGTGAGAGCTTTGTCCTGATGCGCCAACGTTGTAGATTCAATCCCTGGTCAGGGCACGTCCAAGAACAACCAATGAATGCACAAATAAGTGCGACAACAAACTGATGTTTCTCTATTTCTCTCTCTGTCTCTCAAATCAATCAAATCAATAAATAAATTTAACAGTGACTGTAATAACTCATGAGTGGATATGAATATGTGACATTTTTCCTTAATTAATAGAGAGATAAAATGCCATTCCATTGAGTTACTGAATGTGATGACAGCTAAGATCCATGAAAAATCATAGTAATTCTAACATTTAATATTAGACAGTTTTTATAAAATGATTTATGTTCATCATAGCTCTTCCAGTGATAGGTTTTTAATAAAGTTGAAATGTAAGAAAAATATTTAATTATTGAAATGACTAGAAAGATACAACCAAATAAATGAATATAAAACCTGATACTAGTTTTAATCTTCTATTTTTCATTAGAAGTTGTTTTTAACCTATAGGCTTGTTATGCTTCAAATATTATAACATTATCTCATAGTAAATAATAATAGTGGACATAATAGCTTCAACTATGAAGACAAAGTCATGTGGTCCACAATGCTCTTTTAAAACATTTTGGAAAATATTATTTGTCCTTGCATTTGCATCTATGTTGAATTATACAGGGTGAGTTAGAAATAGAGATTTGATTTCTTATTTCTACCTTAATGACATTTATCAGATGCCATACTTCAAAAGGTAGTCAAAGAAGTGTCTTTGAGAAGTTGTTCACTTCTCAGATGTCCCCCTGTGCAGTTGGATATTATACCTAGAGAAATATTTTTTCTATCAGAGAAGCATTGTAAGTCTCTGTAACTGGCATCTGGTGCTCTACCAGGCATGGCTGTTTGTGCCGGTTCCCAATACAGCAGGAAGACTCGGAATGTCCATGCGGCGTTTGATATTTCGTTGGGGAGTGCTTATATGTTTCCATTGCCACTGAAATCTGTTTTTCAGAGAACTAGAGTTTATTTTTCAAAGAAAGTCTGAGGTGGTTAATGCTTTAATTTGGGAATGCAAGGTACTGTGATAGTCATCTTGGTGTATGAACTAGATAGGGGTCACCCAGCCTTTTTGATGAATAAGACATTATTGTTATATGTCACTGAAAACTTCAAACACTGCATTTACATACAAATTGTAGGAAGTTATGGGCTAAAAAATGTAAAGATTAAATTTTGAAATGTTATTTTTCCTTTTAAGAAGTTTTTTCTTTTTTTCTTAAGGTGTAAGAGTTAACAAAACATGCAATACATTGAAAATGAGCTTAAGATCATGAATATTAGTTCATATAAAGAATTATACATTATTAAAGAACACTTAATAAGTTTCCATAAATTTACCAGTGGTCACAGCATGCACTGTATCTAAGAGAAGACAGAGAGGTTTAATGGGATCTACCTCTTAACGTCTACAAACAGACACGTATGGTCATTTCTAAGGCAAAAACCAAGGGCCAGCTCTTTTTATGAGTCAAACTTCAAAGCAAGTCTTACCACTTCTATTATAGATAATTTAATCGATTCACATTCATTAAAGGTTCAAACTAGATTTATAAGAAAGAACTGGGAAGGAAAAAATGTATGTTAAGAGACACTTGTTACTCTACCTTGGTAACCTGCTGAAGGTCAGAAGAGTTAATAAGTTAGAGAGGATGGAAACTAAATATTTTCTCAGTAGATTTGTTCTAATGCTATTTGTATATGCACTTCTAACACCACATTGTTCTTCTATTCCCACCTGCTTGGTAGCAACATTGAACATATTTTATAAAACACAAATATACTTAAAAAAACGGAATAAAATGGCATACCGTTCTGATTCCCACTAGAGGCCCTAATGATGCTCATTAGAACCCTAACTGCAATTTAATGCTGAAATATAATGCCTCTATTCATCATCAGAATGGAATACGATGCTGACAATTGACGAAACTTAATAATAGAAGAGTTCACAAAATTCAAAACTCCCTGTGTCTATTCCCAGCTTGAAAGGAAATGCATGATGGATGCTGTCAGCACCAAGGAAAGCGAAATGACTTCAAAAGGCGGGAGCACAGAGGAAGCACTGTACGAAGGTTACTCTTCACCAAATAGGTGTTAGCCATGAAGCTTTCTGACAAGATTCAAAAGAAAGAAGAGGAATTTCTTATTAGAATTTTCATTTTAGAGATGTTACCGTAAACCGAGTTCTTCTAGGCCTAAATTCTCAGTCATCAGAATTCTAATCTACTTTAGAAGCCGACTGTGTTTGTAGTTTTGTGTCTGTGTGTGTGTGAGGGAGGTTTTATTTTGTTTCTTTTTTAAGCTCATTTGTTTTTTTTTAATGGGATCTTGGGTTCGGAGACAGGATTCAGAGAGGTGGATGCGAATGCAGGGCGGGAGAAATCAAAAGGTTACTAAAGGTCGACGGCTCCGCAGGGATGCATGCTGCTCCGATAGTTGAAGAACTGAGCTGACATCCTGCTACTAGGCGGAAGGCTATCTCATTTTGATTGTCACTGTTGAGGGCTAAGAATTGTAAAGTTTATTTAAGTATACAGCTGATAAATATAGATATAAACAATTTCGTCATTGCAGAAGCTCTGAAGACCAAAATAAACACCGCACATAATCTCATACACAGAGATGACCCTTGCTGGGACCTGGGGGTCCATTTCCCACCATCTCTGAGTTTGTATCGGCTGATCTCACTATTGTATGCTATAGTGATTTTTTCTTACAATTACATTGTAAGCATATTTTTTCTGTTAATATGCCAATGTAAAAAAAGACATGCATGTTGTGTGATTAGGTTATATTAAAACTAATAATGACATTCAAAATGCAAAATAACCTATCGAAAAAGTTGCCTTTGTCAGTGCAATTCGAATGATGTCACAGGGCCTATAGAATGCCTGAGACTGTGAGGCCTTCGGAAGTTTTTAAATATTTCTACGTGAAAATATCTGAGCTTCATCCTTTTGTGTGTGCAGTAGTTTCTTCACTATTCTATTTTTTTCTATGCAAATTTGACAAAAACTTTTTTGGGATAATTTTGATAAACTCCCTTGCCCTGGGAAATCATTTGCTTCATTTAGAATAGGCTAGCAAAACTACTTAGATGGTCCTGCAATCTTGTGATTAAAAAATCTGTATTTGAGTGGTCATTTTTCCCTTTGACATTTCTTTATTCTAGCTTTCTCATTCTGCCTGTCTGTCTCTCTTTTCTTCCTCAAATTGAATAGGGATTTGATTGAAAAAAATAGAAATAACAGGTTTTCATATATATAGTCTTATCCTTTACCCATTCTCTAATGTTGTGCTTTATCTTTTATCCTTTTTTTCTTGTGCTTTTGTTCAATGTACTTTGTTGTTTTATTTCTAGAATTTAACTCCCTCATTCTCATTTTTTTATTTTTAATGAAAAAAGTACACAAGACTATAAATGCTCCTGTGTTCATTGTTTTAAATTCCATAAACCCTATTTTTCTCATTATGTTGGTATTGGCCGTATTTCCCTTCAAGAATTTTTAAATAGAATTCATTTTTACTTTTCACTTCATTCTTTCCAATTGTTATTATTTCATGGTTTATCTGTGTCTTGTATTGCTTCTAGTGACATATTAAGGTTATTGAAGAATAGTTCCCTTCATTTCCAATGGTATACAAGACCATCATCAGTGTCATAGGAAATTCAAATGGCGTCCTTTCATCAAGTCATTTTCAGTGATTCTTATAATGAAATGCTTGGTTTTCTAAGAAAGGGGGTTGCTATTTTGCTTTCCATTAAGAATGTTTTTTATATAAGCTAACAACTTGCATCTGTATTTTTGTTTCTATTGTTCTACATAAACAATTTATTAATTTCTAATGTTTTGAAAGCCCCAGAAAGTTTTCAGACTATATTTTTGTTTTATTCATATTTGTAATATGTTTATTTATATGTTTATATCATATACTTATAATTTTTTAAAAATTCTGGCTGCCTGGCCCCAAGACTCCAATGACGTTACCTGCACCATCCCATCTGACACCTTGCCTGTCATCTCTGGGGACTCCATCCCCAAAAAGTAGCTTGTTTCAGTGTTACTGGAACAAGTAGACACCTGTGCACATGACCATTCATTTCAAGGATTGTACAGGTAACACATTTCCAAAGATGTGTTATAAAATTAAAAGCCTTGATGTAGTCAAGCTTCAAGAAATGTTATCTCTTGTTACTCTTTTCCCATATGTGTAATTTTACATGCTTTATTACAAGCCATGATGAACCCATGCATCAGCCATCACTTATGCCAGCCCCACCTCATTCAGTAAAAGATGTGGTTCTTAACATATATAGATCCCAAAGTATGGAGTATAAAACAATCTCTAATGTCAAAATTCTACATTTGTCAAATATTTTTTTTGCTTTTTATTTTGATCTAAAATGATACTGGAGCTCTATACATCCATTCTATATTATTCTCTAGAGCAATAAATTCACTTACAATGCAAAGTAATATAATATAGCAATTAGAGGTACAAAGAACTTCAGTCAAAATGATGGTTTTAAATTAGTTTAAAATCAATTAAATTTTATTCAGCTATAGAACATAACAGTATAGTTTTCTTAGCTTGAGTATTATAAATGGCCACCTATGCTTGTAATAACAGATTTCTCCACCATTTGAAAAATTACTGAAAAAAGTTTAGATCACTGAAAAATGCATAAGACATTTAACAAGTGGCTATTAGTAAAATAACATTAAATGCAGCATATTTCTTTTTTAAAAAATAATGTTACCTATAAATTAAAGTTGCAGACACTGAAATAACGTCCAAGAAGGTAAATGACTCTGTTAATTGTATTGGGAAAATGTGAAACATAATTTGCTTATGAGAAAAGAGAACATTCTAATTTTTCTTCTGTATGCCCCTTTATTTCCTAGACAGAAAAGTTGCTGACCTGTATAAAAACTTCTAGGTTAAACAATTGGGGGGAGGTATATGTGAAAAACCAAGTTAGCATTTAGCATTAAAGTCACCAACCACATTATTTAAGAATAGTCCACTAAAATTCACAAGCTCTTAAAGTTTTTTTATTTGAAAGTAACACTTGTTTTAGAACAGATTGTTCTTAGAATTTCATCCATATTCTTGTTAGACTTATTTTAATAAACATGTTTTTACTTCTTTATCTTCTTTGCCTAATTACCTTCATATTTTAAGAGGGATCTGTAATGCAGAGCTTGATAATATACTCCAGATGTCTTCCATCTGACAATATTGTTCTGAACGTAAAACAAACTCAACAGTTCTCAATTATCTCTCAAAGAGCAGTATCATAAAGGGAAGGACTCACCCTACTATAATATAATGGACATGGGATCAAAGCATTTAAAAAATATTCGTCATGATGGGTTGTTATCTGCATACAAACAAATGCAGGTTCACAATTATATCTATTTATTTCTATAATCATATAAAACTCTTTCCTGAATGAAATAGCATAAAAATAAAATAATGATGTTTAGGTTGTAGATAGAATAGTAGAGAGATCAGAAACGTGTTAAATTAATTAAACAAGAAAGCCATTAGCCTGAGGTGTCTTTGATGACACAGTGGCCTACATAATAAGCAAAGCAAAACCTAAGCCTATGAGTGGTCAGGGGGTGAAAACATAAGGACAACCAATCACATACAGACAACTAGGCTTTACGCTGTAGTCAATAATTCCCTTACTTTGTTTCAGCCTTTCCTCTGTAGAAGTCTCTCTGAGATCCTGCAGGTGGAGTGTTCCCAACCATTTCTGCTTGGCATTGCCTGATTAGAATCAGTTTCTGATCCAAAGTCTTGAAAACTTCAATATGCCCCAGATTATCTTTAGTGAAGTCCAATTCATGTATTATCTATACCTATTGTTAGCAGCCGTCTACTGCAGTCTTGGCCTACCCTAGTTCTGGTATCCAAATGACCAACTTCTAAACAAGTCGGTAGTTTTTTTCTCATCATGCTAGATTTTTACTTTTTATGAAACACCGCTTTATATTAGTTTTAGTTTAGTTGCCTTATCTTATTATGTGACATTTCCAGTAAATTGTTGTCATCATCACCATCATTTTGTGAATTTTTATGTTATGTAATGAGAATACAAGTGAAAACAGGCTACTCTTAATCTAGTAGAGGTTGCAAAGTGTTATAACAATAACTAAATCAGATATATTTGGGCGGCAGTGAATCAATGAATGTAAAAGTTGAGATCCCATTCTTTCATTTCCCAAACCCGTCCACAGCTAACACAACAGCATTGGTATCTTTTCGTATCTTGGATCATGAAACACTGTATGATTGTCTCATTATCACCTCCCATTGCTCTCTCTCCTTTAGCCACATTGGTCCCCTTTTCTTTTACTTAAACCATCATAGTAGTCCTGTCTCAAGACATTTGCTCTTTCCTCTAGGGGAAAGTTTCTTCCAGCAGACACACCCTCGGCCAGTTCCCAAATGTCAGTCAGAATTCTGCTGAAATGTCACCTCCTTTCCACAAAAGTCCTTCCAAATAATCTTGTCTAAAACAGCACTCTTAGTCACTCCTTATCCTTTTACTCTACTTATTTTTCTTTAGTGCATTTATCATCCACTGAATTTATTTTACAAGATTTATTATTTCTCAGCCCCATGAGAAATGTAAGCTTTAGTAAGCCAGGAAATTTGTTAGCTTTATTTATTATGTTATCTTCAGGGCCGAAAGCTTTTCTTTGCAAAATACAAGCACTCAATATACTTTTTGAAAAAAAATCGAGGAGCTATATATTTTTTTCTTTATTTTACTGCCCTTCTTGGTATCAAGTACAATAGAATAGTTTGGAAAAAAGTGGAGTACCTTCAGAGTGAGAACAGTAAACTGGATTGAAGGGTGAACATACAGAGGTGAGGTTCTCAGCATGATAACTGGGGGTCAGTACTGCTTTAACATGGAAGTAGAAAATCATCAAAACATTGTGTAAAATTCCTCCTTGGATGGATAAACCACTCAGTCCTTAAGATCCACACAAGCTGAAATTTGAACTTTCCAATTAAGATAAATAAATTCAACAGTATATCTATAGAAGATACATCGTTCACAAACATATATGAAAGGCCACATGTAGCTTCTACATGTTTATCTCATGCCATGTTCAGGTAATAAACTTTATTCTGGCCACTACACATTTCCAGTGGTTTGTGATTATGTCAGAGGAGGAAGGGAAATACTCTCCTCCAAAGTAACATCTCTATCAACTCTACAAAGAGTTGACTGCTGCGTATCTCTGAGATCATTAGGCACCTTGGTAAACATTTCATATATGTCACTGTGTCTCTAATCAGGGATCCTGTTTAGTCTCAAGGAAAGCAGGTTTTTCGAAACTAAAGAAATGAATGCCAAATCAATGAAAAAGATACGAAACATATTTTTGCCAAATTGAGCTGAGCATTTTTAATAACATTTTAAATCACATTTGGTATCCAGCAACTTTTAGTGAAGCTCGATATTCTTATGCAGATTATGTAAAAACACTACTTGCATAACATTCTGGGAAGGAGATTTAGAAAGTGTTATCTTCTAAAGATCATTTAAATATAAGTCTATGGAGCAATTATCCAAGGATGCTTAAAACATCAGATGGTGGAAAAAATCACCTCATCCTGTTCAATGGGAGCAATCTGGAGGCGAGTTGTGTGTATTGTAATTGTTTCATTATTTTTGGTTCAGGAGAAAGTGTTTGTCAGAATTTGATTACCTGCCCAAGCCTATAGAAGCAGTTAGGAAGGAAAAAAATACACCTTGGCAAATGTTGCCTATTAGTCAAAGCAATGCTTACATTTGCTTTGTGTATAATGTTTGAAGACAGTTTAAAATTAGAATCTTGCAGATTCTTGACATACATTTTAAGATTCAAAGATTACATGAACAAAGACCCAACCGAAATTCATATTGCATTCACTAAACAGCTGAACATCAGAGTAGAGAAAGAAACGAGAAAAATAATTTTTATTCTCAAGCTGCTATGTCTTTGAAATAATTTACGCCACCAAATGGGAATTATTTTTGCAACATTTTACTCTTTGCACACCAAATACATGAGACAAGGAAGGAAGGAAGGAAAGAAGGAAGAAAGGAGGGATGGAAGGAAGGGAGGGAGGGAGGAAGGAAGGAAAGAAGGAAGATCCTGTTATTCTTCCCAGACTTGTAGATACAGCATAAAACCCTTCCCAAGCTTCCTTTCAAAAAACATTCTAGTTCTCCATTCTAACTTTTTCCTCCTAACTTTTCCACATTCGTGACTTATCTTATTTCCATTTGACCGTGCTGTTTTTGTTGTTTCTTTTTATATCATTATTTTTAATTTAGAACAGTTTGGATTTGCAATCTTTGTTATATCATCAATAATCTTGAGGATGATAATGGCTCAATTTCCTTTTTAAATTTTACCTGATAGAAAAAAAAAACAGAAATTTATTTAATTATCTTAAAAGGACCTATTATTTTTGTATTCTTCTCCAAGACCTAGACATATATATTTTCATTAAATACTGAGGCTCTTAATACTTAGAGTAGCCTTCTGTGCTCCACACTATTTACAGAGAAGGGTTAAGAATAGAAGTCTGCCTAGAAGGGGAGACCAGGGGACTTACCTTTAACATCAATTGCATTTTTTGTGTGTCAAGTCAATATGCACAGACATAGCACTAGGAATATTTTATGTAAAAATAATGTAATGTTTATAACCAAAAGTTACAAGCAGGCACAAAAATAATATATAAGGTCTGTGTAGAAAGTATCCAGCCACATACTATGAAAAAATAGATACATTTATTGAAGAAAATACAAGGTACAAGAAATATTGTACATAGGACAATGACACCTCAGTCCCCTTCAAAGTAGGCACCTTGGGACCTCACACAGTTCTCCCAATCACCATCAGCTGCCCCCTCATATTTTCCCGAATCTCATCAGAGGTCTGAAATCTCTTCCCTTTCAAATATTATTTTAGTTTGGGGAAAAACCAGAAGTCACAGGGTGCCAGATCTGGGCTGTCGGGGGCGGAGTGACCTAGGTGATTTGATGTTGCACCAAGAATCTCTGCAGGAGATGTGATGCATGAGCAGGTGTGTTGTGGTGATGAAGCTGCCAGTCACCAGTTGCCCACAGCTGCAGCCTTCTGCATCATCCGAATAGTTTCTGTGGAGGAACATTCCAGTTTATCATGAAATTCGATGCAGTTTCATTGCCTTAGTTGCTCATTTTGAATGTGATATTGAATGTGCCACACAGCACACATGCTCGGTCCATGGCATCTACCAATCCCCACTGACTAGTACAGTGAAGTCGTCACGGTTCAAGCATGGCCATCCGAGTCCACTCTCCTTGGGTGCCAGGTTACATTGATGTCATGCAAACCATTCTCATATTAACAATGGTTGGACTTTTTCTAGTCAGACCTTGATTGTGCCAATGGATAACAGAGAGAAGAAAGAAGGAGAGAGTGATACCAAGGTAAGACATGGATGTCTAAGAGTATAAAGACACCACCATGAGGGGGAAACAGCATCAGCATCAGTGGGAAAGGGAGAGAGATAAGATTTGGGTTTGGATCTTAGGCATGTTAGATTTGCACTTCGTAATAGAGTGAAACCCTCTCTCTGCCTATCAGACTCCCTGTTACTCACAACTGCTCCATTCCTGCACACAGACGTGCTAGATGAGAGGAACCGTACCTGCAGCCTCAGTTTACAAAAACAGTCTCTCTCTCCCCCTTCCCTTGACATAAAAGAAGCCTGAACTCCGTACTTTGGTAAGGTAGATTTGAAGATTAGATCTCTTATCTACTCAGCCAATGCCTTCTCGATCAATAACGGTTTCTTCTTTCCACACTCCGGCGTTCCGAGTTTTGGACTTTCCAAACATTGTGCACAGGAACTTTGGGCTGATTTCTGTGCAGAACTCCAAGTGGAATTGTCAAGCAGGTAATTATATACGCAAATCTGGAGTTAATGGGAGATACCCAGATTTTAGAGGGGAAAAAATAAGGTCTCTTCAATAGATAGGTGGCATGTAAAGTAATGAAAAAGGAAAACGTTAGGCCACTCAGCTGTTTAGAGGCTGGAGCAGTGAAAGGGAAGGAGCTCAAGGAGAGCTCGCAGAAGGACATCCCCCCCACCCCCGCCGTGATACAGAAGAACTGGGAGGAGCTGCGATGTCCTCAAACACTGTGAGCAGCTGCTTGGAGAAGGAGAACGTGGCCCACTGAGTCAACTCCAGCTCTGCCAAGTAGGGCGAGGACTGAGGACTGATTACTGGAGTTCACCTTGTGGAACCCTTTGATAACCCAGCCAAAAACACAGTAGTCAACCTTTAGGGGGCAGTTCTGGTTGCCATGGTTTCAGTTACCTTTGGTCAGCTGGGTCCGAATATATTACTTAGAAAATTCTAGAAGTAAACAACTCATAAGTTTTAAATGGTGCTATTTTCTTGTGTTATTAGCACCTGGTGCCATCCCACTCTGTCCCGCCCAGAATCTGAATCGTCCTGTTGTTCAGCATTTTCATGCTGCAGAAACCCCCAGACTCTTGGTCACTGAGAAGCCATCTCCGCTGCCAGATGGGTTGTCTGGATACCCTAGTGCTTGTGTTCAAGTCACCTTTATTTTAGTTAGTGATGGTCCCAAAACCATTCCCATGACTATTAGTATTACAGTGGATTGTGACAATTAATGCTATTTCATTATTAGCCATTGTTGTTAATCTCTTACTATGCCTAATGTATAAAGTAAATTTTAAGCATAAATATATACATATAGGGAAGAAGTGTAGTCTATATAACATTCAGTGCTCTCTGCTGCTTCTGATCTCTGCCGCTCCTGACGTCCACTGGGGACGTTGGAATGGACTCCCCTGAGATAAGGGGAGCTACAAACCAGCACGCATTAGACAGCCCTTTCTAGAATGGCTTTTTAAATTTTTTAAAAATTTTTATTTATTTATCTTTAGAAGGGAAGGGAAGGAGAGAAGGAGAGAAATATCAATGTATGGTTGATTTTGGTGCATCTCCTGCTGGGAACTGGCCCCTGCTGGGAACTGGCCTGCAACCCAGGCATGTGCCCTGATGGGGAATCAAACCGCGATCTTCTGGTTCGCAGGCCTGTGCTCAATCCACTGTCTAGAATGTCTTACTAAATAAAGACTGGGGAGAAACCGTGCAGCCACTTACACACAGTCTGATTTTCCTATGGAAATAAGAATCAGTAAGAGTTGTTTTCTCGGTATAATATTCTGTTATTTTTTAAAATAAGCTTGGGAGTAATATTCTGCATTTCTTTTAATATTAAAATCACTATATTTTAGAGAAATTTGTTTCTTTCTAAAACAAATATGACTATGTTATGAGCTTTATGTTAATCGCAACATTCAAAGCCAGGTAGGTTATTGTCTCAAAAAAAAAACCCCACTTTTATAACCTCAGGCTAACAAAGTATGTGAATCTGGGAAAAAAATATACTTAACTTTTCTGTGCTTCAGTTTCCCCATTTATGAAAAACTGCTGACAAAATTACTTGCACAAACCAGGATGTAAATGCTGGTTACTTGGCACCCAGACAACATGGACAGGAGCATGGAGATTCTATAACAGAGATTACATTTTAAGAAAAGAATTCCAAATGATACAAACACATCTATTATTTTTCTCGTCTGCTCCTTTTCATTTCCTGTGAGTCTTTTTGATATTTTGGAGGAAGTGTTTCCTATTCAGAACTTTAAAAAATCAATTACATACTGGGATTTCAATTTCTAAGTCAGCTCTGCAATTGTAAAGGAGTTGAATTTGGAAATAAGCTTGACATTCAACCCTCATCGTATTGCTTTCCATTGCTGCTTACCACAGGGATGCAACCCTCACAGAGATGCTATTTGATCCCAAATAGGAGGGAACAAAGACAGTGGATTGCCCCTCCACACGAAACCATAAAACAGAGTTCTGGGCTGCTGCCATTCAAATGAATAGAAACTGGCAGCAATTCTAACACCTATCCAGTTTCAATTTTGTAACATCTGCAGGCATCATTCTGGAAATGGTAAACATTTTAATGGTCAGCCCCTGTCCACTTAGGCATTACTATTTCCAGTATTATCCCCTATTTCTGTCTGCAGAGAGAAACTAAAAGGTGACAGATTGCTGTGAATGAAGTGAATGGAGATACCATTTGCATTCATTTCTGCAGCAGCGCACTTGCGACTTTTCCATTCCTGTGGTGTCCTTCAGAGATCTCCCTGGTTGCCTCGGAAAACTCAAGAGCCAGACGCTACATTTTAGTGATGCAGCTGCATCTCCGAGCACCAGCATCAAACAACTTTATAATTGCAGTCCATCGCGTCCTTTGAAATACAAATTCGTTTTGATTGAATTAAGATGGAAACTACACGGCTATCTTTGAATTTTTATAACTATGAATACTTTTAAGTGTCTAGTGCACACCCACTGAAATGCAGAAACTGAGTAGCACATTATTTACTTTGTATAAATTTGATATTTGATTAAGCGAAACCTTTGCATTTGGTTGGGATCCTTTACATTAAAAAGATACACTGATTTCACTTATTTAGTAAGCGCCAGGAGAAGTGTCATGTTTGGAAGGTAATGTGATGTGTGTACTGAATGCCTGAATATGATAATGCAGCCTAGAGGCACACACACTTTGGCTAGTTGTTTAAAAGGGCTTAAGGAAAGGAGTTTTCTTTTTAAATGTACCTTTAAACAGAGATCAAATTTTATCCCGGGTTGTACTCTGTTAGGCACTTTGCTGAAGGATCTCATTTACGTTGGTTGACCAATGAATGGTGACCCATTACTACCAAACAAAGTCAAATATAACACTGTTTATTATAATGTCAGATCAGTGTAACAGTTCAATTTTTTCTCTGGAGCAAATTCCCTGACAAAGTTAGAGAAATACCCTTGGAGCTATCTGTAAATTCTTGTAAACGATCCTTTAAGGAAGGAATAAACATGTATAGAACCTTAATGAGGAGTTTATTTATAATCAAAAGAAGAAATACATATGACTTTTAGTGACACAGCTCCATATTTCTGTCTTTTGTCTGTTAAGGGAAATGTGTGTTTTCTGCCAAAAATAAATTTGTGGGAAGGAAACCTTAGAAAACTGGTAGTAGCTAACATCCTGAATCATCTCAATACCATGCACAACTAAAGATCTATATTACTGATTTTGTAATATAATTTACTTCATGGTCAGTAAAATTGCTAACTGTTTTTTTAAACATTCCTGTGTATTTGTTAATATAGTTATGGAATCCAAATTGGGGTATCCAAGTATGGAAGTAGAAGGGACATTTAGCTTAAAAGTGGCATACTGTGCCTCCAATATTTTGCATTTTGAATGCTGCATTACAGTAAACTTTAATATCAGAGACTATTCAGAATTGATCCTATTGAGGTTTGCAATTGAGGTAATTAACACAGCTCAGACCAGAATTTTATTTTATTCTATGTGGGATAAATTTACCCAAAACTTTGCTTCCAAACATCACAAATTTATATTAAAAAGACTTTTTATTTTTAATAAAGTGTTTCCTTGGATTTATTTGAACTTGTCATGGGTATTTTACTTGGACAACAAAAAAGGTGAAAAATTGTAGAGGAGCAAAGACTTCTTTACCTTTCAACAAAACAGAAACAAACTGTCATGAAACTCCAAACTGTCAATTTCAGGTTTTATGAAACATTTTTCTTCTTATACAACTCCGAGAATTAACACCAAACAAGTCAGGAATGGGAAAATAAGTGGTAGTTGTTTTTGGTTTTGTTTTTTGACAGTGTTCAGTTATGTGAGTGTTTAGATTGATTAATGGAATTGCAACAGTGTCATTTATTCAGGACGCGTGTGGGTAAATGATGAAAAAAAGCTCAGTAAATCCTGTGCTGTATGAACACTTGGTCAGGCTCGATCTTAGTTAAAAACAGAGCATCCTTTCAATTCACATTTGATTTCAGGCTATATACAAAAATATGTATGTTGCATTCAATCCCTGCTTTAACTTAGACTATGTCAACATTTGGTACCCGCACTCGCTCATTTTAATTATGTGGAATTAAAAATAATCCACTTCTCCAAAGCTGAGTTTAAACTGTTTTCACCAGTGCAGCCCACACTCTGTGTTTATATATTTCTGGATGTATATATATGAAATATACATATATGTGTATGGAATAGAGAGATATACACCGTGAGATATATAATAGTGTCAAAAATTAAAAGAAAGGTAAAAAAAGCAATAGAACCAGAGGGTAATTAAACAAATATTTGATTTTGATGTGCCAAGTAGTATAATTAGGTACAAAACAATATTGACATCTATTGCTCCATGCTAATTTTTGTATATGATATTTTATTTTAAATGTCATTAAAATTAAAAACCTAGTTTTAAAATTACAAATAGTCTTAAAATTTTAATTTTTAAAATTAAAACCTATTGACTTAAAATATTTTTGAAAATATATTAAAACCATATTTCTTTATTTCTACATTACTTATTTTTATAATAATATGTGAAAGGTTTATCAGTGTTACCAGGAATGGATAGTATATTAATTTTCTAGGGATGCCCAAATACCACAGCTTAAAAACAAAAAATAATTTTATCAAAGTTTTGAACACTAGAAAACCAAAGTCAAGGTGCTGGCAGTCTGGATTTCTCCTGAGGACTCCTCCCTTGGTTTACAGATGACTGTCTCCTCACTGTGACCTCAACCCATTGTCCCTTTGTCTTCGTGTGGTCTATGGCTCTCTCAACTTAGAAGAACTGAACACTTAAGGGCAGCTTCCTGCCTTCTTGTCCTTCCATGGCCCTGCCTAGTTATGAGAAATCTTACGAAAATAAAAGCATACCGCGTTTCACATAAAAGTGAGAGCTAAATGAGACCCTATAATTTTAAAAGCTGTTTTGTTGCCACTTTTACACACACTCCCTATATAAACATGTCTCCACAGTTTGCGCCTCCATTTCTCTCCGCCCGGAGAGACTGAGCTCTGTCGTGATTGCAGCCGATACCCAGGCCATGTACGCACTGTGTTTATCACGTCACCAATTTGTTGTAATAAATGTCTGATGTACAAAAAATGAAAGAGAGAGAAGGTCCAATAGTAATATAATTCGTCAGAGAACCAAAATGAGGCGTGGGAGGGAGGGGATCGATCAATTTTGGGAAACGCTCCAAAATGTAGACCCTGCCATTTGATGGTCATCCAGTGCATTTTGTCGCGGAGCTGCTTTTTAATCCCTCTTTTCCCCATTGAATACTGAGGTCACCTGACTGTGTCCAAGATCGTCTACGTGTTTCGTTTGTTTTGGTCAGATGCTGTGGCCACTCCTGTTTTCTCTGTTTGCCTGGATATCCAGCTTGTTTGAATCAGTATCACTCAAAACCTAGCTGCGAGTTTCTGCTTATCCTTGAAATAACCATCATGAACTCTCTCTCATCTTGGTTACTCCTTCAATCTCCTCAAGCAAAAGCGAGCAAGCCTTTGATTTCTCCTGATTATGAATTTCCTCAAGGGCCCCTCAGGCTTCCCTGGAAGTTTGTCAATGGAACTTTCATTCTGGGCAGGTTCCATCAGAGAGTGCTGGTCTTCAAGAGATGCTTCTAACTATGTATGCCCTGATGCAGACCACCGTTAGGTGAACACAGGTAGCAATTCGTTGGCGGCTATCCAAGGCCCTATTATTACTCAGAGTTCTCTCTGGAACGGCAACATAGTAACCTCCAAGAGCTTGTGAGATGTTCAGAATCTCAGGTCTCACCCAACACCTACTGAATCACAATCTTCATTTTAAGGAAATACCCTTATGATTCAGCTGCATTTTAAAATTTGGGAGGATTTCACCTTTGGGGGTGTGCTCTGTTCCCCTGTAGCTTAGCATCTCCTTGAACATCTCTCCCAATCCTGTTGTTCAACCCTCTGGTACCGAATACCTGGTTCTAAATACCTGGTTCACAAATATTTCACAAAATTACCATGTCTCCCTTAATTATTCTCCTCTCATTTCAAACTTCTTTGACTTACTTAACCATTTCTCTTATATGTGTCTCCATATGTGACTTATATTAGTCTTGATGACGAATTGAAAACTTAGTCATCCAGAATAGTCTGCAGATGATCTCTAACCTGTCAATATCTACAGAGAATGCAGAATTCTTTTCTGCCTACTGCACAGAAGAAAACACTAAGAAGTAAATGCAGGTGGGAGACAGGCATAACCCATTGCCCAAAACCAGCATGCTTATGTCTTAATAAAGATGAGAAATCAATTCAATTTTTAGCTTTTCTTGAAGAAGTGTTGCCCAACAAGATACAAAATGATTAATGTTGACCTCTTAAAATCACTAAGGTATAAAGTGAAACAAAAAATTGTTAATACAACATGTGATTAAGTATATCTCTCTCAATGAATCACAGTGATGGAATTATTCTAGATGTTACCTGCAGGAGTGAAAAATGAGGTCATTAGTAAAAAAGCAAATGCAAATACCCTCAGATTCTGGAACGTTTCTTTTTAGACATTAAAAAGGGCATTTACAACTTGCAGACATGTACACACTTCAATTTTAAAAAGACTTCTCCACGGCAAATAAAGATTTTTTTTCCATAGAGATAGTCCAGTATTTGAAAGCCTGAAATTAATTTTCACTGTTGGAAATGTGCATGGTTATATTACAAAATAAGTAAAAATATCCTAAAATGGATGTTCAAATAGGAGGTATATTAATATGAATATTTGCAATTATATATTTTCTATATATGTGATTGATTAATTGTAACAGGCCTATCAAATGAATACTCTAAATTCCAAAGTTACCTCCTTTTTAAATTTTTTAAAAGTAGAAAGGTTTTGATATTAAAAATGAAATTTGCATTTTAAAGACGTAAATACTTGTGTTCTTCACACACAACACACGCACAAATCTGGAAAACCAAAAGGGACTTATACATACGATTACACTTCATCACTTACAAAGTACAAAGAAATGGCAACTTCGGTTTTCAGTCAAAGATACAGTGAGTTAGAACCTGAAAGGTGGGCTGGGGAAAGTCTTCTATGAACTGTTCTATAATCAGTGGTGGGTCACAAGGGTTACTGAGTCGCAGAATTATGTGGCATAGGAACAGAAAAGTCAACTTGGAGGAAGAGACAAAAAGACCTTTAAGTAATTCAGACCCAGGAAGACTAGCCAAGTGATAGCTGTATTTAACTAGTACAGAATCTTTGTATTTCCCTGGTTATACATTTTTCTGTATAATGATTCAATTCTTCTCCAAAGTCACATTATTCCAATCCTGTTGCTTTTTTAAGCGCGTTCCTTAATTATCTTGATGTTCTTGTTGTGACGTCATAACTCTTGTTCAGAGTCACTGATACTGACTCATAATGTAGTATCAAAATCTTTACTGAAAGCTATGACTGATCAAGCCTTGAAAATTCTACTTAAACTTAATTATCTCAAAATTTAGGATATTCTGTGGATTCCTACTCATCCACTCTAACTGCAATGGGCACTGTGTTTGCCCAATTGCCTGATGATTGAATAAGTCTAAGGAATGAACTCAATTTAATTGAGAAAAGGGAAAAATAAAGGGAATCAGTTCATTAAACTGAACACTAAAGCAAGAAAAGAAAGTCCTCTGTGCCAGAAACAATAAAAGGAAATGTAATATCATAAGAATAAAGAGATAGAAGGCATAACCATTGACTTTACTGAATTTAACAATTAGGGTGAAAAGCTGGAAAATAGCTAATTAAAAATGTTAATGTGTTATAATCAATGAGAAACGTAGGGTAGGAACTTAAGACTAGGGTACTCGAAAGTGCTTCTGGGATGATTTCCAAGGGAGGTAACATGTAGGATGAAACTTATTCAATGTGGAGAGATTGATGAGAATTTTTTCAGTCTGATTCTGATACTAAAAAAAAAATGCAGGATTTGTTTAGGGGCTTAGGGAGGAGATCACTCCCTTTTCCTTATACTATCTTGACAGGATTGTTCAATTCCATATTCTTCAAGGACACCAAATGGGTTAGTGGTGGTATAAGAATTATGTTGTGGGATATCATTCTACATCTCTAACATTCTCTTTATGAGACAAGGACATTGTTGCTCCTTCTTTGTTAATTACTCAATCCAGTTGCATCACACCAAATTTCTTCCTTTAACTGGAGGATGAACGTATTCACAGAAACAGGGGAAATATGTGATCTATGACTTTTTGTTTAGGCTTACCTGGTTCCACGTATTAAAAAAAGAAAATATAATTAATTCCAATAAGTTAAAAAGGTTGTGTTTTGAATTGTGACTCTGCAGGTAAAGGGGCTTGGGGACGAACCAAGGTCAAAGGTCAGGCAGGAGGGAGCAACAGCACATGATAAGCTTTATTTTGATGCCACTTTGAAGCTCATGTGAGGCGCAATCCTGGTGACCTTTCAGAGGCCACCGCTCAGAGGAGAAGAAGGCAAGGAATGTCTGGGGACATCTGAAGGGCAACAGTGTGCACCAGTGGGTAGGGGGTGTTTTTCCTGGCCCCAGGTTTATCTTATCTGTGGCTGGCAGATGTCGGGCATACTTTGTGGCTTATGTAGAGCAGGAAGGCTTTAAATGTCTAAATATTTGCTCATTTCAGCTATATCCGAAGCTAGCGGATGAGTAGAAAATCGAGGCTGGCCTTTTGAGTGAATGACCCCAAACTGCCTTGAAGAAAGAAGTACACAGTTGAGGGCCAATGTACAGGGTCCTGTTTAATCTATTTATATGACAAGCATCTGGAATACTGGCAAAGATTTAGCACACCTTCTTTTCAGCCTAAGAGAGTAGCTTGCTTTAATAAGTCCAGTGGAGAATTTACCTAGTAGGGAAATGCGTCGTTTATTGGCACTAAGATATTCGTTTTGTAACTTAAATATTTTAGTGCATATTCAAATCCTGTAGCCTATTTTGAGCTTCACTGCAGTCTTCCAAATTTACTGTTTCCCACTCTTTGTTTTCTTTTTTATCTCACAGGGTTAAAAAGACCTGCCTACAGTACATACAAAATTCATTAAGACAGGAGTGATTTGGCAAAATGATTTTGGAAAGATTATTTCACCATTATTTCTTCATCTATAAAACAAAGTAGGTAGACACGATCTCGAAAGAGCCTTCTGAAGTTAGGTGCAATGATTAATATTTTAATATTTTCTTTACAAGGCATCCTAATGTTACATGGACAGCATTAATTTGCTTAATAAACCCTTTTAGTCATAGAAAATATAATATTAAGATTCAATTTAGTTCAAGCTGGCTTAATTAAAAGAAATAATGGAACTATTTTCCTAAAACACTAGGTAAAAACTGGACGGAGAGTGTACATGGAAGTGTGGGCATGGGCACTATTTGTAACGGGATGCAAAGATCAGTACTTTTATTGAGTATCTTCTGTTTACCAAGCATCTCCCTATAGTATTTTGTGACAACAGCCTTCTTCATAGGTAGCACTTATTTAACATTGGGGAGGAGGAACCAAAACCTCTGATGAAGTGATGATTTACACAAAGGGATTTAGTTTATAAACAGTATAGTCTGGACTCCAGTGTCTCTTCAGCTCCAGATGTTCAACTAATAAGATTTGTTACTTCATATTAAATTAAATTTTAAATACTCCTAACTTAAATGGTGTCTATTTAAATATAGCCCTGGCTGGTGTAGCTCAGTGAATTGAGCATGGGCCTGCAAATCAAAGGATCGTGGTTCGATTCCCAGTCAGGGCACATGCCTGGGTTGCAGGCCAGTTCCCAGCAGGGGACTCACGAGAGGCAACCATACATTGATATTTGTCTCCTCTCCTTTCCTTCCTCCTCTAAGCATAAATAAATAAAGGCTTTAAAAATAAATAAATAAATAAGTAAATAAAGCATTTAATGCTTCCTAAATATTGTATATACCCAAAATACTATGTAAATTTCTTCTACTTGCTTTTGAAATTACACAATCATGATAGAAAAATATGATTCAAGGACTTGCCACATTGAAGCTAAGAGACAAATTTAGATGGTTCAAACAGTAAAATAAAGACCTATTTCACATATAAATTAAGAATTTTTAAGTACGCCCATGAAAAAAGGAAATGATTTAATTTTCACTAGAAATATAGACAAGTAATATAATCCCTAGCCATACTTTCTGATATCCTTTTTAATAGAACACAGGGAAAAGTATATGTGCACTTGGACACATGTCACCAACACACAGCCATCTGTCAACACACAACAATAACACTACGTTGTGGCAGAATTTGAAAGACGATTAGTGTGACTTCTAATGTTGTGCTGTATTGAATCCTGGTTTAAGGTAGTTCAAAGACTTTCCTACTTTGACGAGGAACTAAAGTCTTCTTCTACTATAATAATTTTTTCTTTTTAAAAAACTAAAAGAAACCCACCAAATGCATGAATAGCAATAAAAATGTGATATTGAACATTACATTTCTGGAGTTAAAACCATCCACTTTCAAAAATGTTGCTGTAATGATTAGGGTGACCATATAATTTATCCCCCAAAGCAAGACTTTTCAGAAATAAGGGGGAAGCTTACAGTAATTTTTATTTAATGAATAGAGGTGCTCCCAGGAAAATTTGAGAAATGTATTCACCCTAATTTAGTAGGCTCCAATTTTTGTATAGGAGTCTAGAAAAGTGTTTATGCCCAGCCACACACAAACATTATACTTCAGTCCTTTGTAATATCATTTTCTACGTAAGTCTAGATGAAGAAGACAGAGGCAAAGACTCCAGCCATTTTACTTAATATAAAACCAGGTATTTGCAAAAGTCACTTTATTTTAAAATGAGGAACAATATGGACTCTTAAAATCTCTTTAATAAAAACTCTATGGCCTCCTAGGTTACTTTTTCTTCTTATGAATCAGAAAAGAGCTTCTTTATTTGTTTACTTCTACAGAAACTGTTAATCAGGGATGAATATCCTAAACCCATGAAACACACAGTGAATTTCCCAGAACTTGTGTTTCTTCAGTTCGTTACTTAATCTGATTTTAGATCACCACACTTATCTAATCTTTTATTTTTCTGGAATTTAAAGACCTTGGTGGCTTGATCTGTGTCTTACTCATCCTTTTGTTTTCCACCGTGTTTTCTAGAGTCTTGCACAAAATAGGCATTTGAATAAACATTGTTTCATTGGAAATAAAGGGATTGATAAAACCATTATTACTCAAGTTTTTTTAAGGTTGTGAGTTAATTTAACATATACTGTTTAAATAAAATTCTAGCTTATAGCTTATTCAATTTCTCAATTCACTCAATAATCTAGATTTGCTATACATACACTTTGTTCTTACTCTAGTCACTTCAAAATTCATATTTTAAAAAAGAAGGAATTGTAAGATAGGATTCACAGTTAGCAGTAGGTATTCACATAAAAACTATACCATATATGTTGTGCCTTGTGTTATAAGGGCCAGCAAACATTTTCTATAAATGGTCAGATAGTAAATATTCGTGGGTTTGAAATCCATACAGTCATTGTTCTAACTACTCAACTCAGGCTGCAATATGAAAGCAACTGTATCCCTGGTTGGTGTGGCTCAGTAGATTGAGTGCCAGGCTGTGAATCAAAGGGTTGCCAGTTCGATTCCCAGTCAGGGCACATGCCTGGGTTGAGGGCCAGTTCCCAGCTGGAGGCACAGAAGAAGCAACCACACATTGATGTTTCTCTTCCTCTCTTTCTTCCTCCCTTCCCCTTTGTCTAAAAAGAAATAAACAAAATCATTTTAATAAAAGCAACTGTAGAAAATATGTAAATGAACTTGGCTGTGTTTCAACTAATCTTTATTTACGAACATTGAAATTTGAATTTATATAATTTTCATGTATCATGAAACAATATTCTTGTTTTCATTTTTTCCAACTTCTTACACATGTGAAACCTTTTTTAGCTGGCTGGATATTCAAAAACATGCAGCTGGCCAGCTTTGACGTGGGGGCCACAGATCTAACTGCTGGGGTATCAGGGAATGCTGTTCTTTGTTAGTCGCAGCTAGAGATACCTATGATTCACATCGAACTAAACTACAACTGTGAATGAAAAGGATCTTACGTTTATTTTAGCCACTACACAAAAGCCGAGATGGAATAGAAACTGGGTATTGCTCACTGAGAACACAGGCTTATAAACATCTAACATGAGCCTTCAGCCACGTGCCCATGCATTCATGCAGTCCTGGTGGATACAGATAGCAATGTGTATTATTGTTCATTGAATTTAAGCCAAAATGTAAATTTATCTTTCCACCCATAAAATTAACGTTGCAAAAAGACTTTATATTCTAGCCCAATTGAAAGAGAAGTTGAAAGAAACCTGCAAAGACTAGTTATATTATGAATGGATGCATTGATATTATTTTTCCGTTTCAAAGATCTTACTAATCATAGCCTATTAAAGGAAAGAGGCACAGTGATTATTTTCAGGCCAAGAAGGAACTCATCATTTTAATGTAGATTCTCCTCTTTGTGCTGTCTAAAGTTTTATTTGTCTTGTTTGTGTTTGACTCTGGCCAAATCTCCCAGTCAGGTTTAATAACAATCACAATGTACTAATTAAAGCTGAAAAGAAAATTTAGCTCTTAGGTCTATCATTACATGTACTAGACTGCGGCATCATTGGCATCTGACTACTTTGAAAATAAGAACGAAGGAGTCCAGAATCCACAAGTGATGCCTGTAAATATATTTAGTTATTCCCATCCAGAGCCTATAAACTGAAGTGTTACACAGATTTGCCCAATTGCCTTGTGGGGTCTTGGCTAGGAATAGCTTGTGACCTTCTTCATAGATCCCTTGCATGAAAAGCGCTGTTCATTGACTCTTCCCTGATTTTCCTTGGGTCAATTTGTCCTGACCTGAACATTTACCTGATTGAAGTCTGATTTTATTTCTGATCTTTCCCCCTCTTCATCAGGGATGGTGTTTTCACTCTACATGTAAAATACCATCTTGACATGGTCCATTTTGGGCAAATATAAAGGCAAAGAGGAGGAAATTTTTACATAGCTGTCTAAATAACTTTTAATGGACTACCAATATATTTCACAGAAATCCTTGATGTATTTCCAAACCATTCAGAAATATACCCCACTGAGAGTTCCCTATTTCAAAGGAACGAACCAAATTTGGGAGATAAACATGCATGCCAGGCAAACAGTTTGATATTCTGAAGTGTACCTACATCAAAGTATTTTGTGCAACTTGAAACAAAAACACCTGCAGAAATTGACTTGTAAAATGTGTGGTTTCCACAAGAAAACACTAAGTGAGAAAGAAAGATGCAAAAATACAACAATTTAGTTTAGTTAAACACAAATTATAGTCTTTATGCTTATATATATGAGTGCACATATATATGCATGTGTGTTTTATGTATATACATATATATTTATGTGAAGATGTGATTTCCCCACAAACAAACTTAGTGGAGGATGATCACAGTTGAGGCTGATATTGGATGCTTTGGGTAGCAAGTAGAAACAATAATTACAAACAACAAGAGGGAAAAAGAGCACAGTTGTGAGAATCACAGAGGAAAACAGTAAGAAAACTGAGAAAGAAGTCCAGAAAATCTAATAAACTGACAATGGGAGGAAAGAAAGAAATGAATGGAAGAGAGATAATATTTATTCCAACAGAAGAAACATAATGTCCTTGAGATAAATAAAGATCCAAAAATGCAAGTTGACCTTATGCCAGGTGGGACTGATAGCAAAACTACAGAAACGGTGAGAAATTAAAAAATCTAAAGAAAATCGACACCCATCGACACCCTACAGACACCCATTCAGAAAAACAAGCAAACAAGCAAATAAAAACCCAAGTCATTTAATAAGGAAAGGTTTCTCCTCTCCAACACTGGTACCCAAAAGCAGCAGATGGTACTTCCAACTACAGAGAGAAAGGAGCTGCTCCACCCAATCCTGCAGGCAGCAGTCATGCCGTTCATTTCACTGAGTGAAGAAAGCTAAGTTGGATATACACAGGAAATACATTATTCCTCTACAAGCCGAGGGGAACACTTAAAAAGAATCTATCCTCAAGAAAGCCTTGAGAACACATGGAGGAAAGAAATCCGTGGTGAGCAATAAACTTCAGCATATAAATAAAGCCCAAATTAATACAGTGTGAACTATAATTCCAAAATAACTATTGTTGGAAAAGAAAATGCTTGCTACAAAAGGAAAAGTAATAATAGCTCAACTAAAAATGCTATCATAACTAAGGAAAACTTTGGGTACTGTGGTAGAATAAGGTTGGTACAAGAAAGTAAAATTGTTCTAAAACATAATTTAAATTTTAGTAGAAAGGAGCAGTGGAGAACACAGTAACTTGGTATGACTATGATATATATATACACACACACATATATATATATGCACATTTTATGTGCATATATATATGCACACATATATATGCACATTTTCGTTTAGATAATAATATAAATATATGCAGGAAAAATATATAAATAATCAATTAATGAAATAAAAAAGTACAATTAATCTCCCAAATTAATAAGTTTAAAAAGGCCAATGTACAGAAACTTGATCAGAACATAAAGTAAGGGTAAGAAGAAAAATTAAAATTCAAAATAATAAACAAATGGAGACAAAATAAAAAAATATATATATACTTTAATTCTAAATGTAAATTGGCTGAATGATCTCATAAACAGATTGCCAAGCTGAAATTAAAAAATCACTGAAAGGGCCCTGGCTGATGTAGCTCAGTGGATTGAGCATGGGCCTGTGAAGCAAAGGGTCACCGGTTCAATTCCCAGTCAGGGCACATGCCTGGGTTGCAGGCCAGGTCTTCAGTAGGGGACACATGAGAGGCAACCACACATTGATGTTTCTCTCCCACTCTTTCTCCTTCCCTTCCCCTCTCTCTAAAAAAATAAAATAAAATATTTTTAAAAATCACTGAAAGGATAAAAAAAAGATCATATTATCTAAAAAAATGCAAAAATCATATAATATAGACTAAGAATAGAAACTATACAAATAAAATATTTTTAAACATTGTACCTGAGGTGATATTTGATCAGAAAGACTCATTTTAAGCAGTTGGTTTACGTGACGGTGGGTGGGCAGCACCAGCAGTCTGGGATCATCAGGGCAGGCGGGTGGGCCGGAGACACCAGAATAGTTGATGTTAACAGTCTCAAGTCCACAGGCAGGTGGGGGGCAGACTTTTTCCTCCCTTATGGGACTTAGGTTTTTTCTTAAGACTTTAAACTGACTGGATATGACCCACGGATGTTGTAGAAGGTCGATTGTTTTACTCAGAATCTACAGACTTAAAGGGCTACTCATATCAGCATTTCCAGCACCGTCTAGACCGCACCTGACTGAGAACCGGGTACCATACCCTGGGCCGGCTGACACATAAGATTAAGCCACTCAGTCAAATGTTTGATTGATGCTGATATATGTACATAATGCAAATAAATGAGACATAAGGTTTTCTTTTTTTATGCCTAGTAATTTTAAATGTGTTGATGATATTACTTAGCTCCTCTATGGGTCTTATCAATTACACATTTACTAGATTTTTCTAAAACTGAAAGAATTATATAAAAATTTTGTACCATAAATTTACTTTTCTAGTTCCTCTTATTTTTAGAATATATTTTGAATCAGTGGACTTTCTATATGTAAATGATAAAGTATCATATAGTAGTGTATAGAAATATGTTTTATAAGTCTGCGTACACACGCACATTTCATTAGTCGACTTTCGCTGGTGAGCCCTGGCCAAAGAAAATCTTGATACAATTTTTAAAGCAAAGATTTTATCATCTAAGTCTCTATAGAATTTTATTTTTCATAATACTTTAGATAATTTAGGAAAGATAAACAGAACATCTTAATAGCTTGGAAATAATGGGCAAAGGAGGGCTGGAAACAAAATGAAATATCAGACTATCTGGGAAGCAGTGGAAATTGCCACCTTATATAAATTAATGGCACAGCAATATCTGCACTGAGAAGAAGAGATAAAATAGTCTTACAACAGGTGCTAACGTTTAAAAAACACCCCTTTACTAGTAAAAAACTCATTTGCATCCTACCTTCTCTCCAAGAGTAACATAGCTCACTAATCACTTCATTATCTTATCCTTTTTCCCTTCTGTGCTCCCTGTTGTCACTCTGGTAAGTTTCTCTGTGTGTACCTTGTGCAGAGAAATCTGATGACGTATGTGAATTTAATTACTTATCTTATAATAATAATCCTTTAAAAAGAGAGAGAGAGAGACAGAACTGTTTTTGCAAACAGAGGTGATTCCATCCAAGTAATTAGTACTTGGATTTATCTCAGCACCGTCAACTGACCATGTGACACATGGGCTGAACTCTGTGCGATGTTCATAGCCATTCTCTACGAGTGGATTTGGAACAGGAATTCAGAAAAGCAAATAATTCACTGTCAGTACTAATGGAGGGTGTATGTGGGGCCTCTGCAGTAGCCATATACCCTCAGCAGCATTAAAAACCAGGAGGAAAGGGTACAAAAAAAGAGAGACAAAAAATTAGCATTTCAGGTTTTAATTTGTTAAATTTTTACCTAGATTATATTGTATATTTTAATTACTTCTTAAGAAATTATATTTTACTATAGGAAAATTGGAGTGGATTTCTATCACTTGTGACCTAGAAAATCTCCATTAAAACCACAGTGTTCATCCCGTAGTCTGTAACACACTTCCTATGCCAGGTACAGATGTAAGTGCTCAAAACATCTACATAATCTGAGAAATGTCAGTGTCCTCAGTCAACGTGTGCAGCAGAAAAGTGGAGTCTTGTATTAAGAACCAAAAATATTACTATGCAGAATACAATGGACATATTTGGAAAACTAAAGTAGTAACTTGTTCAATTAAAGGGACTACAGAAGACTCCTGAGCTGAGATGACATGGGAACTGCGTGTTTGAGCATAAGTGGCATTTAACCGAGTGAAAATGTGGGAGAAAGACATGCTGGACAGCAAAAACCTGTACAAAGGCCCAGAGGAGTAAGAGAGAAGGTCATTTTCAAGCATCTATAAATAATGAAAAGTGTAAGGAGAAGAGGAAGGGATAATGGAAAAAAGAATATAAATAAGGCAGGCGACAAATTATACTCAACCTTTTCCTGAATGTGATGGGAAGCCACAGAAAGATTTAAAGCTGGGTGAAATGATAAATTTCACATTTTAGAACACCCTGGAAGCCCTTGGGAGGATATGGAGTGGCTGGAGAGCATGGGAACAGAAATGTGGACCCTATTTGAACTTCTATGGAGACCGGGGTAAGTGGCTGAGCTAAGCAGGGGGAAATGGTGAGAAGGAGAGGGTGGACTCGGGAGATAACTAGGGGGTTCCTCCACAAGCACCAGTGTGGACATTTTCAGAGCCTCTTTTTTCACTTACCACACAGGTAAGAATGTGAAACTCATTCATACTGTTTGCATGAGAACAAATGAGATAGGATGTGTCAAAGCACCTGGCAGAATTAGAAAGCTATAAATATCTATTGGTAACAGTGTTTTTAAGCTCAGATTTATTATTAGACACTAAACAGTCCTTTTGGTCACTCCAGTTCCAGCTCGCTCAGTTTTTAATGCTAGGGACAGGCCACTGCTCACTCATTATAACTCCTGCCCCGACCACTTCTCATTCCACTTCTGACCCATGCCTTCCTTTTTCATTTTCTCCTGGTATTTCCTCAATTCCTTTCCTTGTCTTCTTTGCCAGACAGCCTTTTCCAAATGGATGATACAGGCTAGAAATACGAACTTTTATTGTTGAGGTTAAATGCATCCATGTGTTGTGTTTGGGTCTCTTGGCACAATGGTCCTGGCACTGCAGTAATGAGGCGAACTTGGTCTCTGTCCCCACTAAGCCGATAGTTCACCAGGTAAGACAGGTGATTACAGAAGTCATGGCATGTGTGTGTGTGCATGTGTGCCTGGGTGTGTGGGGGAGAGAGAGAAAAGGCTCTGAATTTTTGAGGGATCACAGCACAGGGACTTCACAAACTGCTGGGAATATCTGTCTTAACGGGAGACATAATGTTGAGGAGAAGCAGGCTATGAAGAAGGGTTGTTTAGGAAACAATAGGGGTTGAGGGTGTAAGAATGTTTTTCAGAATAAGAGAAGAACCTCTTTTAATGTCCTGCCACAGAAAAATCACACAGTAGCTTCCAGGAGTGGGAAGTTCAGTTGTCCCGGAAAACAGGTTGTGGAGAGAAATGACTGAGAGAGTCCTGGCTGTCAAGTGCATCAAAATTAGCATTGTTACTACACGAAGGATACTTACTACCTTAGAAAATGAAGAGCGATACCAAGATATATTTTAAAGCAAAATGCCATCTGAGAAAGAATATCTGAGTCGGAATACTTCTAATTATTATCACATCTGGGAATATGGGGAATAGGAAGCTGACTCGAAGAGGAAGGAGGAAATGGTATTTTTATAGAATTAAGTAAATATCATTTCTGTACAAGAATACTACACTCCAGTTAGATTTTTTGAAAGACAATGTGCTGACTGAAAAACGGATGAAATGAGTTGGAATTGCTTGCGTAGAGAAAGGAACACACTTGAAAAACAGACCATTTTAGCATACTTCAAAGCCCTCCCGGACTGTGCTATTACCTCCTTACAGACACAGGGTGCGGCACTCAGCAGTGACCGCAGAGAAAACAATGGAAAGGCGGAAGCTGCCCTCGGGACTGCGAAGCCCGAGACATCATCTCCACGTGGCACGACCCCCATTATCAACAGACCTGTCACTCACACCCACTCAGGAAGCTCCTGGTAGCACTTAAAGAAGTTGACGATTATCGGGGCAAGTGGGAGGGGTCACATGACTTGTAAGTAAATTGCCTATCAGCCGACAACAGTAGAAACTTCTCAAGAAATGATGCAAAGGTCAAAAGGGAAGTAATGAAAAGCCCACTGACCAACGATGCTATAAGACATAGACAATATCTCCTTTAAGTTACAGCTCTTCAATGTTTTCAGGGACTAAAAGATGTATTAGAAAATCCACAAACCTCTTTGTTCAGAAATAAGGCAACTGGAATCATTAAAACCCATTCTACCTTGGGATGGCTGGCTGAAATTTAAAATTGCGTAGATCCGTTTATTTTATATATTAATTAATTAATTCATTCATTCATTATATCTGTGCTTATAATAAGACATCTATTTTTGTTTTATTCAAACAATTGGTTGGTATAAAGCAGGGCTGTTTAAGAACAAACTAATACTATCCTACTAAAGTTCAAAAGAAAATAAATAATGTTAAGATTTATGAATATTTAACAATTAGGAGATTCATATCTCATTTTTATGTTTAAACCATTCAATGAGATTTCAATAAATTTAAGTGTTTTTTTAAAATATTTTATTCATTTTTTAGTTCCTTCACTTGATAATAAGCTTAATTGACAACTGTACTTTTAACGTATCAATAAAATGCTTAACTGCATGCATCTCCAGTAAGGTAAAATAAATACAGGGATATACAAAATCTGTATATTTTACGTTTCTGAATTATTACTACCATTACATTTTTATGATCTTTAAAAGATCATTATTGTTATTGCCCTATCTTTTGTCTTTCCTTTTCTTCTAAAGGTTCTACACCCAATATTCCAACGTGTGTTTGTGGGGGCGTTTCCCCACCACACAAAGCAATTCTGCAACACCGGTGGGTGTCCCACAATGCAACTCAGTCCTGAACCAACCTCCAGAGACAGCACCCGATTCCTTAGGGCGAGGGCTCAGTCCCGTGAGACTGCCCTCCATTTCAGAGGCCAGTCTCAGCCCAGGTTATCACCTGGGCTTCTGACCAAATGGCTGTCAATCAGAGGTTTTCACTCCGCCTCCTTGGGTTCGCTTACTTTGCCAGAGTGACTCACAGGAAACCAGTGTACTCATTTGATTCCTTGCTTTATTACAAAGGGTATTACAAGATACAAGCCAATAGCCAGATGAAGAGATACACAAGGCAAGTTTCCGAACAAAGGAGCTTCTGTGCCTGTAGAGTTTGGGCCCAGCACAGCAAATTATTGTTTTAAATTAAGAAATGCAGGGTTACTCGCTTCACAGCAAAAGGGAAGCGGAGGAAACGTCAAGTTTATGTTGGTGTCCATAGATACTACGGCCACAAAAATGAAGCAACTTTTCAGGTTTTCACAGTGCAGTTGAAAGAAAATTATGAATACATTGAAAACGACAATGCAATGCAAATAGCAGAACAACGGAGGGAAATGCATGACCCTTGGGAAGCCCAGAGGACCACTGGGAGATGCGGTGGGTCCGAGCATCCCTGAAGGTGCTTGCTGAGTGTGTCAGCCATCCATTTTCTCAGGCTGTGTTTGCAGCTCTCAACAGGAGGTGCGTGCTGCTTACGCTGCTTGGAGTACTGATGTTGTCTGCCTCTGAACTGGTGGTAGGGTCATGCCCTCTACCACCACCTGTGAGGCAGACACACTCTGGCTTATCCGTTTGTAAGTAGGCTAAGAAAAAGTGCAGAAGTAGTTACACGTCAAGTTTTATAGTTTCTCAGGTCTAAGAGGGACAGCACACTCCATTTTCATGGCTGTATAGGCTGCCTATGTGACTACTGGAAAATTAAAACTAGCTGCTTTAGAATATAATTTTCTGAATAATATTTTTAATGGAAGTGAAAGATCATGATTGGAATTAGTGATGGTCTAGGACAATACTTAGATTGCTAGATAAAAAATTTGATTTTATATTGCTTGATCAAGAGTTTCAAACAGGTAGCTGAAATATCAAGTTTACCTCATTGCCGATGTTTTAAAATCTGGTTTATCTGCAGTTGGGTTCCATCTGTTGGTGTCAGAATCCACAGAGGGGCTTCTCTTTGTTCTGGTTTTTCTTAATTTTTAATTTCCATATGAAAAGTGTATTATCAAATGTTCTTTAATGGACTGGCAAGTTTTCAATCAGTAATTGACAATTACCATTGGCCTTTTGAAAAATGTGACCCTCTTGTGTTTCCTAATATGAATCACCCACATAAAACGTACACTGGGGAAACATAGCTAAAAACAATTATATCAAGTGAACTACTTGTGTTATAAGAACAATATGAAGCTGGTTTCTTGTTCTACAGAATCTTTTTTTTTTCTGAAATGGCCTAAAGTCCTCCCAGTGAAGGTACTAGAGATGCGTACAGTCATTGTTGTCTGTGATGAATCTTAACACAATTAATCTCTGCAGTGACACTCTTTTCTGAAGTATGTGTTTGGATTTTCAAATATTTAGTTATGAATTTCGACATATGTTTCTTCAACAAGTTTTGTTACATAATCACACGCAAGATGTTAATGTATTTCAAAACAGGAATAGAACTGAGTGGTTTAAAGTGTCGTACTACATTTTATAAATTAAACAGAAATGGCACTGATTTGTGTCTCAGTATCATACAGTACTTACAGGAAGCGCTATATCTAAAAATATTACTTTTCTGAATACAAACCAACAAACATTTTTATAGATGCTTATTTTTAGCTTTTCAAATTACAGCGAACATGCAAAATTGTTTTGTGTTAGCTTCAGTTCCACGGCATAATGGTAAGGCAATTATATGCTTTACAAAGTGGTCTCCCTGATATTCCCAGTACCCACCTGGTACAATACATAGTTATTACAACATTTCTGACTATATTTATAATTTTAAATTATTTTAGTAGAAATTGAAATGCTCCTCTTTCTCTTTCAGTTTTTTATGCCGAGGCCTCATATAATCACTTCTGATGCTTTCACTCCCAGCAAAAGAACAGTGGCCTTCAGAGTGTGGGGAAGAAGGTTACAAGAAGAAAAAGAATAATGTCTCCTTCCCATGGAAGAATTAACTCAAATACATAAGTGATTTACTAAAAATATCACACTATTTTATCTTTATGTAGCCTTTTAATGTCAAAGCATAAAGAACAAAAGTGCACTAATCTTACATTTACAGATCAATAGATTTTTACCTTGTAAACACACCCAGGAAGCATCACCCAGATCAATACATCAGACATCACTAAATACTCAGAAAACACCATGTCCCCACTCCCTCTTATTATGTTTTCTTTTTTTCCTCAGGCATATAAAGTATTAAAAAAATTGCAAATAGCCCATATTACATCAGCTGTGCTGTGATATAATGTATGTTTTTGAAAATCACACCGGCCATCTGGCCATGCGTTTGTCTTTAGTGAATACAGGAAACGGTGGTGAGAAGATTAAAGGACATGACAAGTGTTAACCCTAAAGTGTTTCAATACAGTGCTGAGCATAGGAAGAGGGGTTTTGAAAGAAATATTGCATAATCATAAAATATCCACACATAGAATTGGTTTTCATATTTTCCACTACAAATGGAGAATAATAAACAAAAAATAAAACCTTGGTGGAAAATATGAAGGCTTATATTTGAACCTGATACTCCCTATAGTTTTGTGTGGCTGCTTGTCTTTGGTGCTTTTATATGTTTTCCCTTCAGAAAACTAACAACATCCTCTTATAAGGGTAGTGTGAATTCTACCTTTCCCAGAAGTTCATATTCAAAATGATTAGATGTGCATTTTGCTATAAATTGGTGGCCAGCTTTAAGAAGTAATTATACATGGATACTATGTATACTTTGTATACTATGTATACTTTGTGATAAAAATTAATAACTTCAAATGCCATTATTATATGAAGCAAGAGTGTGTTAATTTTTCAGTAGCCAAACTATTTATATTAACACTAAAACATCTATGCTTATTTTAAAACCAGTAAACACATATCTAAAACTATTGTTAAGTTGTACTTGTCATATCCAAACATGTGCTTAAAAATATATATTAACACAATAAATAAATCTTGGATACTCCACTCCCAAAATGTAAGAAAATCTTAGGGTTTAAAATTAACAGCTAAATTAATAAAGTCATTTGATACTCTAAAAACTAGTTAGTTAGTATGTTAATTTACACACACACATAGCTAGTACTGTGTTCAGGGCACATTGGGCTAAACACACACCATACTGGGGCTAGTACCTCAGTAAACAATGTCCGATCCACTATGATTAGAGGCCTTTCAGTAGATACCAAATATTGAGCCCTGAATATTGAGAATATTGAATACATGCATGCTTTATAATGAGCTACAAATAATTTGATAAAATGATGTTGTTGATTTTATACACACATAGAGAGTAGAGAGAGGAAAGAATAGATGAAGATGAGAGTCCTGAATTTCTTGCCCTATATCATCTACCTGCCTGTGGACAAAACATTTTGCTTGGCTAACTGAGGTTCATAGACAGTGCCAAAATTTCCCTTTTACAACCAAGTTGGTATAGTTGGGGGTTGAACTGACCTTGTGTGAGAATTCAGCTTGAACCTCAACATTTATTCACTGGCTTTGACAGTTGTGCTTCACTGGCCAAGTCTCAATTTCAGGTTCTCTGAGGAGCAGCAGTCTCGTTCTTGGTCTCAGCTGGTAGAGATGCTCCACTCCAGAACCTTGAACCCTCACTGACCTTTCATGGAAGATGCTTATTGACTTTGAAACCACTACAATGGCAACCCATGGAGCCAGACTGCGGGCACTGCTGCCGTGACTTCAGCACTCTCTTTAAAGCTCTCCCTCTACCCCTTGGGGACGCTACGTACACTGAGCTACACGGAGCCACACTGACCTGTAGCCCCGAGACCCGAGACCACGCCTACACTAAGTAACCTCGCAGCCAGGTTCAGGCCTGGTCTTACCTTCTCAGTCCTCACCTGTCACTGTTCTTAAATATGCCTTGATTCCTTACTACCAGGCTGAGGATCTGTAGCTCTAAAACTAAAAATTGCACTTCAGTTTAGTTTCTTAGGAAAATTCCGATTTGCAATATTTTTTTTTCATTAAAGCTTTTAGAATTACTTTTGGTTGGGATTAGGTCATTGTTAATTCAGAGCTCACAGGGTAATTATTAGCTGTCAAGTAAAATTTTATTAAGGTTGTCACATGGAATTTTAAAAAATCATATGGTCTTAATAGTATAAAAATAGATGCTACTCTCAATTTTTAATGCAAATACTACACTGAAAGAAAGAAAAACTACTTCATTTATATGAGGCAGTACACATATTTCATTGATAATTTTAACATTATAAGCGTTATTGCTAATTTAAATATAGGATTTAAATTATAATTGAGATTTTCATATATTAAGATAAAAGATATTTAATTTTCATTTCTTGCAGTCATATAGTTTTAATGCTACCTAACTATGTAGAACTGTGAATTTTAATCTCAGTCCTAACAGTTGAAGCCTGTAGTTTAGTGTTATATTTTCAATAGAACCTAATCTAAGTAAATTAGTCTGATTTTCAAAACATTAAGACAAATTGTTCCTCACAGTAATGTCAGTTGCAAACAATTTTCTGTTACATAAGAACTTTAATAACAAAATAGATTATTTCAGAGCTAGGATAATATACATGATATGTAATTCTAGATGTGTTCAAATCTAATGAGGGTCTTACCTGAGCAAACTAACCTTAAAGGTATTTTTTAATCATACATTGAATTGTGGCATATCATAATGTTTAGATAACTAGAACATAAGGGTGTTGACCTACTAAATAAAGTTTAGATGAGCTATAGAAAGAGAATTAAATTTATATGTAATAATTTAGTCAACCAAAATAGCGACTGTATTTTTCTTTGGGAAGACAAACTGAAAAAAGCGTTCCTTCCTTCTGCTCCATCAATCCCTTACTGGCAACTGGATTGAGAAGCAGGTGGATAGCTTTGCAGAAGACACAGAATGACACGGTGGGCTTAAATTCATGGACAAACCCTTAATTTCCAGGTATGGAGAACAAGAAATCAATAGCAATGGCAGACAGGGCTTTAATTTAATACTTTTAAGAGTCGGTTTTGCAAAAAATGGCATATGCTTACAGGGACGGGAGCTAGAAATTAGTACAGTTACTGAATGACCATAAAGAAATAGGAGCTAGAAATTAGTACAGTTACTGAATGACCATAAAGAAATAGGAGCTAGAAATTAGTACAGTTACTGAATGACCATAAAGAAATAGGACCTAGAAATTAGTACAGTTACCGAATGACGAAACATTTGCAGCAAAGGAAGTAGATCCGTAGGACCTTCGTAGTTTAGGCCGATCACTGGAGGGACACTGTGTATCAGTAAAGCAGAAATGTATTCACTTGAAGTAGGAAATAACCCATGTCAGAAAAGAGATTTTGTCCTGTCGCCTTTTATCATTTTATTTTTATTTTTTGCTAGTGATTTGTCAGCCTATTCACCAATTTAAAGGGGTAAGTGGGCACGGTTTCTAGAATTTTCTGATCTTATTGCACCATGTGCTTCTTAAGTGCAGTCCTGTGCTCACACCTCTGCCCTCAGATACTCTGTTGTTAAATTTCTAAAATAATCTCCACATGGTAGGTTTCATTTGTCATTCCAGTAAAATTCTTATCAAATCCGTATCGCAGAACTTGACCTTAAGTTCTTGTTCCAAGATGCCTGATAAGTGTCTCCATATGGTATCTTACTGAAACCTAAAATTTAACATATTTTACTAAGTTTCCTAATTAAAAAAATACTTTACATGTTCTGAAAAATAAAAGCACAAGAAAGCAAAGAATAATATTCATTTTCTCACTATCTGATTCAATCCATGTTAATATCATGGTTTAGTTGCTACTAAAGTATGAAGATGCATGAAAAAGCATGAAGAGATACATGAACACCAACTACGCCATTTGTAAACATGACCCAACTTAGGAACCTTATGTGAGTATCAATGTACAGAACTACTGATTCAAAATTGACCACCAGTTCTTTTACCACAGCCACTTCTTCTCCAAGTTCAATATTTAAATTAATTTTTTATTTGAATAAATATAGTGGCCAAGTAGGTAATCTTCCAATTCACCCCAAGAAGAACTCAATGGTTCTTCTGCTATAATGATGAAGCCAGTTAACATTTAAGAAGTCTTTTGGCTGATTTTATTCTTCCATGGCCTATATGCTAGTGAAAGATTTCTCAAGGCAATTTTTCCCTCAGATTTTGTAGACATTCCCACATTACCTTTGACACTCATTGTGTTTACATTTAAAAAAAAAGAAAAGAGAGCTGAGACCAGTCTATTTTCACCTATAGAATCATGTGCTTTTCCATTTTACCAAATATTTTTTCCATCTGGAACATATTGCTGTATTGATATGTCTCAGTTTAATTAAATTCTTTTTTTAAAAAGATTTTATTTATTTATTTATCTTTAGATGGGAAGGAGAGAGGGAGAGAAACATCAATGTATGGTTGCCTTTTGTGCATCCCCTGCTGGTAGTTAGCCTGCAAGGAACCGGCCTGCAACCCAGGCATGTGCCCTGACTGGGAATCAAACCGCTATCATCTGGTTCGCAGGCCCGCGCTCAATCCACTGAGCTATGCCAGCCAGGAGTTTAATTAAATTCGTTAGAACACAGTTCTCTTTTTGATATTCAGTTGTTTCTTCATTGTAAAAAAATGCATTTTGTTTTCCATTCTGTATTGCTGCACTTTAGAAACACATTATGATATCCTTCTGTTTATTTTAAATATTTTCTTTTTAAATGTCTTTGCAATTAGAATCATCTTAAGCCTCTCCTCTATGACAACAATTTGATTATTAGTGGTTTATCTTCTCTTTCTTCTTCTTTCTAACTTAAAGTCCAATGGTGTGCATAGAGTCTGAATTTTATTAAGTCTGAAATCCCCATTTTATCTTATTCTGTTGTTTAATTATTTAGTGTTTGAGGTCTTATTTTACTAAATTATATTCTTAACATGCTGATTTATACAGCAAGAAGCTATTAAGAGGAATGTGCTTGCCTCTTTGAACAGACCTCTGTGCTTGGGGATACTGCGTTTCTATTATTGTACCTGCTTTAACTTTTTTGCTTTCATTTACTGGCGTATCTCCTTCACTACCTGCTATTCTTTGCGTAGGCTTCCATATTCTGGTCCAGTTCTGTCTGACACTGAAGCTTGCTTTGATGACCGTGTGTGAATTCTTGGCATCCTTCCCACTGTAGCTGAAGTCAGCTTGTCTGCCCTCTGAGCTCCGGTCTGAGGGCTGAATGTGGCCTGAGTGGATGGTGTGAGGACGTGGAAATTCCTGCTGAGCAGGTGAAGCTGAAGTTTACTCAAGAATAAAGGGACTACACTCATTTTTCTGGGAAATTCGAACCTATCTGCATGGAAGTGCATTCCCCATAGGTGTCAGGGACACAGAAGGGAGGACGATTCGTATGGGATCCCGATTATTCTCGCAGTTTCAGAGTAGTCCTGGAGGGTTTGCTTTGTCGGACAGTCATCTCTCTCACTTTTAACCCAGACTGTCTACTTATTCCCATCCGTCGTTTCCACTAATTTGCAAGCAAAACCAGAGACACAAGTGAGGTGCTATTCAGTGTGCTTTTCCCCAGACTTGAAAGCATTGATGAAGAGTCTTAGGGAACTGTGAACTCAACTCACTGATACCAATGGGTGGAGTACTGGGCTTGTCCCCTAGTTAAGAACATTTGATTACTTTGACACAAAATGTTTAAAAGTACAAGACGCTACACTACATTACATAAAGTAGCATTGATGTAGATACAGAATTTTCAATATCAAATTTCTGTCATTTGAATACAAACTGAACATTATTGGGTAACCATGGATGGGAAATTTTACTGAAAAGTCAACGTCTGGCAAACAACATGGTAGCCATTTTGTATTTACAGTCTCATTTCATCCTGAGAAAAAAAGTCCTATAGTCACATTGTATTCCAGCTTTATAGACGTGCTTGCAGAAGCTCACAGAGCGTGTTAGGAAGGGATGCAGCTACTACCTGGCAAAGAGAGTATCTCAACTGAGTTCTGAAGGGCCCCAAAGTGTATATGGTCTCCATTACCTGCTCCCATGTTAATGTGGCCCAAACAAGACTCTATTCACCCCCCAGAAAGTTATTGCCCAAAGATGTACAGAACTTTGGTGGGCTCTAGACATCAGGAAATTATAGAAAGAAAGTGCAAAATACAAAGACACACACACACACACAATACTCTTCTCAGAATCACTGCATCCACTTAGAAGATTTGGGTACTGCTGAATTCATAGCTCTGAAACTATGAATAGTTGTTCCTTACATTAGAACAGTATTAGTCCCCTAACCTTGAAGTGATACTTGTTGAGTCTAAGATACACTGAGTCCGATAGTGGGTGGTTCATGATCATGACAGAATGTCCAAATAACTGCTTTATGGTGGGAAGAAGAAATCACCAAATAAATGGATAGCAATTCATAACATGAAGCAATGAAACATTGCTGCTGACTGCCAGAAATGGACAGCAACCAATCAATTTGGCATGCAGCAATTAAAAACAAGGTAGCTGTAATTGAGCAAATGTGCCAACCACCTTGTAAGTGAAAGGGCAGAAGCACAAATAGTGACAAGATCTGAAAACCATGGGCCTTTTCATTAATCAAAGGACAGGTTCTGTAACTGTACTCAGTAGCGAGTTTTCCAGATAATGTCTTTTTTTATTGTTCAAGTATTATATAATTGAAAAATATGGATATGGTAGAGTCATACATAAATAGATAGCAAAGCTATGCATTACGGTAATTTTTTGTGGGCTTAACCTTCATTCTCTTAAAACATTAGTGACCACAGGGGAGGTGGAAGTAGAGGAGGGTAGTGGGAGAGTCGTCAAGGAACGTGCATAAAGGAAACATGGATAAAGTCAATGAGGGTAGGATTGAATGTGGGAGGAGGGGGTGGGTACGGCAGAGGAGAGTAATGGGGGTATAATGGGCACAACTGTAATTGAACAACAGTAAAAAATAAAATAAAATAAAATAAAGCATTAATGAAAACAAGAGTACTATCATATGAAAAAGTTCATACAATTTTCTATAGCGTTTTCACAACATGCAAAATTGAATCTTTCAAGAATCAGCATGCCTCTTATAACACGAAGTACATCTTCAATCAGAGTAATGTGAAAATTGTGTAGGGTGATGCATTTAAACACAAACATCATAACTTGTTTTAACACTGTGTTAATTTTATTCTTTAATATACAGGAAAGTTTGAAAAAAGAAGTAAGGGTAGTTTTATTAGCCCAAATAATTATAGGTTATTTAAGTGCTTTTTCTGAATTTTACAAAAACTTTGCTGAGACCAAAGTCCAAAGTGAAATTAAATTATTCAAAAGAATCAGTTCTATGTAACATTTATCTTTAACCATTTATACACCAGTAAAACGGATGGAGTGAAACACTATACTGACTTCCAGCTACATTAACTGCTGGTTTTAGTACTGTAATATGTTATAATGAGGCAGAGAGTTAATGTTAGGCACTTGTCAATTAGTTGCTTCATATAAGAGCAGATACGTAGACATTTTTAATTACGTTGAATATTTTCAAACCTTGATATATGTTATTGATATATAATTTAGGAGATGAAGATACTAACAACATCTAGGGGCTTTATTTATTTGCAAAGATGATTATACGTAGATCCAATCTGCAGATACCTGGAGTAGTTTGCTTATATTGCACGTAGTTTTAGATAATAGATGTACTTGCAAGTTGATTGGCATCTGCAGCTACTTACTAATCATCCGAGATAGAAGTTCTTAGAAACTCTATCTAGAGTTTAATCTGCTTCACTATATAATGTTTCTATCCTAAATATCAAAAGAAAAACTTCTATGTAGTAAAACAAATAAGTGTAGATTTGGAATTAGGATATGTGGACTTTATTTTTTATGAAGAGTCGTTGACTTCATCCTTCAAGGACGCAGGAAATGAGCCAAAAGGAAACCACGTTGTACCACCAGTGCCAAGGAAACTTTCAAATTACACAACTTTTCTCAAAGGGGAGGTAATCGAATTACTCAAAATATGGATGGTCCAAAGCATGCAGCCCCCAGAGAATCAGGACCCCTAAATCATGAGCAGAGGATACAGACTATTTCCTATGACTTTTAAGAAACATGGTCGGTTGAAGGCAGAGATGGTGAGCAAAACTTATTACCAACAATAAAGCTCCCCCAAATCAAGAGGCTAAACTGAGAGGAAAATTTTAGAAAAGAAAGAAGTCCTGCACTTTCCCCCCTTTATCTTAATGAGCAAAAGTTTTCCAAGATGAAAATATATGAACATGTATGTTTCCACTTTGTATTTCTACAATAAGAGAAAAAATGTAAAAATAAATATTTTATTAATCAAATAAAAAGCAGTGACATTATATCTTGCTCAGTCTATATATCCTATATACAGTCAATGTTTGAGTGAATTTGGAGGTGGGTAATCTGCATGATTCAAGCAATTATTATTAAATCTTTACAAGTTGTCTACTCAACACTGAAACCCTGAATAAAAACAAGTAGGCTTTCTTGATTCATGTGATTTTTCTCTTCCTAAATTGACTGCACAAATGCTCAATTTTCATTTTTCCCCATGTTTGCATATTTTTATAAAATACCAGCCACTAGAGTATAGAGAGGTTGAGAGCCCTTTCTTTAAATCACAGAAAGGCGATGTCAAAAGGGCATCAGAAATGAGAAAGTCAGGCACATTTTGAAATATTGAGCACTGCACTGCTAACCTGTTCTGATAGACACATTGGAAAATATCTCATAAATACAAATGACATTCCAGAACAAAAGGCTGTCACTTCTTTCTTTGAGAAATAGCTGTCTAGCTTATCTGTCTGTCCTCGCCCTCACAATTGCCTTCATCAAAGGAGAAGATGCACAGTGGGGGGTGAAAAGGCACATTTCATATCTATGCCAAAAAGTAAACTTATAAAAATTAACATAGTGACTTAAATGAGTAAAAAGCATATTCTTCTATGTAACATGAAATTCTCAGATATAGTACGTGATCTAAGTAGTCCCAAGTTTCCCAAATATTTATAGTTTTTTCCAATAGCAAAAACCAGATAATTTATTTTGAGAACACCATAATTTTTTAAAAAGAAACCAGAATACCCAGACTTACTGATTCTAAAAAAATACAATCTCTTTCAGCTGTTGCAAGCCTTTTCTTTGTTGGCAATTTTTTCTTGGTCCAAACTCCTTCACTAGCTCCGGGACTGTGCAGATTTTCTATCTCCTCATGATTTGGTTTGGTAATTTATTTGATTGTAGGAATTCGGTCATCTCAGCTAGGATATCAATACAAAGTATTATCTTAAAATCCTTCTTAAAATCAGCGGTAATTGCCTGGCTGATGTAGCTCAGTGGGTTGATCCTGGGCCTGTGAATCACACGATCGTGGTTCGATTCCCAGTCAGGGCACATGCCTGGGTTGCAGGCCAGGTCCCAGCAGGGGACCCATGAGAGGCAGCTATACATTGATATTTTCTGTCCTTCTCTCTTTCTCTTCCCTTCTAAAAATAAATAAATAAAATCTTTTTTAAAAACTTCCAAAAAATCAGTGGTAATTGGTAATATTCTACCTTTTATTTCTAACTTTAGCTATTTCTGCTTTTGCTCTGTCACGCTAAGGAGCTGGCTTGAGACAGGATCTGCTTCTCCATGTAATTCCATCGAACCGTTTTCAAACTATGTTGGGGCAGGGATCCAACCTGTCCCAGAATTTACTGATAAGAAATCATGTGCTTATTCTTACACGTTTAAACTTCAGTCACCTTCAAAGTATTCCCCATGGCTGGGTAGGAAGGGGTAGTGGGGGGTAAATGCAGACAACCGTACTTGAATAATAATAAAATAATTAAAAATTTAAAAAAATACTCCCCATTTGACACTTCCTAGAAGTACTCTCTACAAAGACGTTTTTTCTCCGCTGCTCTAAACAGTTTTTGAACTCATTGATTTTGATGCTTTGTAGTGCTTCTGCCATTTTTTTTTGTTTTACCACTTCCACAAAAACAAAAATGTTTCCCTTTGAGGAGTTTTTTCATCCATGGAAACAAAAATAAAAGTCACTCAAGACAAGATTGTGTGAATAGGGAGGGTGGGGACAGGGGTCATGCGGTTTTGGATCAAAGACTGCTGAACTCTCGGCTCAGTGCAGGCGGGTCCACTAGTGTATCACCCACCCTGAAATGGGCAAACACACTGAGTGTTCAAAAAAAAAAAAATTCACCGAAGTGGAATTCAGCCTCTCACAACGACACCAGTTAGTACACTGATAGAGGGGGGTTCCTAGAACACTCACCTCGTGGAGGAACCCAGGACTACTGGCTTGCCCTCCAGAATATAATTCCGTTTGACGGGGTCCCCCTTTATAGTTGCATATCTCAATTCAATTACACTAAAAGCATTTTTAATCCAAACTGCATTTTTTTTATTTCTTCCCCCCAATCTAACTTATTCCGCCTTTGTTTGTGTAAAAATATATGCTGTCTTTCTAATTTTCCCTTGTTTATGACTGGAGAACCAACTTTAAACCATCTAACTAAAATGTCTTGAAAGACAAAACATAAAATCCCTGTCAGGGGGTAGTATGAAGTTATTTGAAATGACATGAACCTCAATGCTCGAACTTTCCATGGCACCCTGCAGTGTTTGTATATCCAGGTAAGAAATTGCATGCTCTTTCACAGTATAAGGAGTATTCAGTTGTATTACGCTGTGAGGCCTTGATGAGCCTCTGCGACATACAGCCATTGTAATATGTTAGCAAAATAATTACAATGATAAGCTATCTATAGATAAGTATTGTTTAGATGGAACAAAGGACTTTACAAGAAAGGAAATGGGATAAAACACATTGCGGACTGTTTAGGAAAAACAGAATAACAATAACAGGAGAAATGCAGACCAACATAAACAATGAAAAGGGAAAAAAAGTAACTCCCCCAAAATGTTGATAGGAATAAAAATAGAGGCATTTGAGAATGTAAATTTAGAATCATTGCTTAATTTTCCTGTCCATATATAGCTTGTTTCCTTTTGCGAAGCGCTGAAGGATTGGTGAGTGAGGAAGCCCAGTGTAAATGAGGCTATCCAGCACAAATGGAGACCTCAAAGGTGATGAAAACGTTATGCTAATACTCAAAGAGGTCTCTGAAGTTCCTGGGAAAGAAGTTCAACATGGAGTTATCCACTTGGTCCATGAGACTAAACAGAAATGATACTAAAATGAAGACAGACAGATTCCATTTTTAAAACGCCTGTTTCTATGAAGTGAATGACATATTTTTCTAAGATGGGTTTCACAAATAGCATAATAATTCTTTAGTCCTATATAAGTATTCATTATACCCATTATATCAAACAGGCATTGTTCTCCTTTTCGACATTTGCGAACATTCAGTTTTGGGAATTCAAACTCAAGTGAAGAAATTATCAAAAAGGTGGCTTTTAAAGAACCACTGTTTCACTATGTGATGAATATGGCACGGATTATGGGATTTTTACATATCCAATCTTGGTTGTGGATTTATTTTGCATTTATAAATGTTTTTATTTGGATAATAAACTTAATAAAATGTACACCTGGAGATAGACACACATTTTATTCAGTTATGTCAGTCAAAATTCTGATAGTTTTTATTTTGGATTTACCTTGGCTTCATGAATCATTTCTCAAGTTGATAACAACTATAATAATCACTTAAAGGTTATATTCATAAAATACAACTTGCTAAATAGAAGATAGCTTATGCATTAGTTTGAGATTCTTAAATTATTGAAGGAGATTAATTGCATAGGTAATATAATCAGGGTAAATGCATTTTAATTTATATTAAAACATTTTTATGTCCAATGACCCTAATATTACTCACATAAAATGATAAAAATGATAAAATGATTGAAATATACCATTTCAATTACAATGCAATAAAATAATTAAAGAAAAAATGAACATATTTCTTCTATGTAAGAAATTCATTATGAAAAAAATAAATGAAACTCATGAACCTAGTACTCAAACTAGTGAAGTATACTATACTTTCATTTCACCTGGAAAGTGAATTTTACCATTATGAATATTACCATTACAAAAGAATGCAGTTTTGTCCCATAAATAAGTGTTTCTCACATAAGCAATTATGCTGTTTACTTTACTCGCATATGAACGACAAATTCCAGCTTGTGTCAGTCAGAAAGCGAGAAGTCATAATTCCATGTTCTTAATCATATACTGACCCAATCTAAAAAAAATTGAACACAGTTTTTTTTAGTTTCGTGTTAAAAATATGTGAAAAATAAGTAGTAATTATTCTTGTTGAAAATGATTCTCGGTTTTGTTAGCGTTGTTACTTAAATAATTCTTAATAAAGGAAAGAGAGCAAAGGGACTTAGACATTGTACTTAATAAACTGGGAAACAGGAGCCTGTTTGCCTCCTCAAGTGCTACAGGTACGCACCACAGGGGATCACAGCGTTGCTTCCTCCAGGGGATTAACAGTCCTCCCCACCTCCACCCCGTTCCAGGTCGCCAGGTGGGATGGAGCTGGGGAGGCAGGACCACGTACAATAGAAACCAAAATGGAACAGAGGGGAGCCTGACTGAAGAGGCATGTCCGGCTAACCAAGGGGTATAAATTCAAGGAAAACCCCTGAAAACTTGAGAATTTGATTGGTTATTTTGAAAAAGCTTCCAGTCTTTCCAAGCCCCACTAACTATCAACCCAGGGGCACAAAGAAACACTCTCCCTCTCTCTCTCACCCATGACCTGCACGCACCCCTGCCTGCATGCGTCCTCCCTCCACAGCCACGTGGCCCGAGCAGCCGCCAGGCAGATTGCTGCAGAGACTCCACAGGCAGGACCCGGGAGGGGTCCTGGATGCGGCAATACAGGAAAGGACTGCAGCTGGAAACACACGTGAAGCCGGCTGGGCGCAGGACTGGACTGAGCAGAGACTCTGGGCAGTGGCCTCCATTCTGGCCTCACTGAAGACAAGACTGGACCTTTCCCAGGGCAGGAGGGATGGAGATGAGTCATTGGGAAGTCAGGAGGGGAAGCCCCTTAATTCTTCACCTTCAGTAAGATTTAACACCGCCCTCCTGTGTAAGTCTCAGAAATTCTTTTCCTGGAAACACTGCAAGGACTCCACTTGCACCAATAACAGTTTAAGTACAAAGTAGAGGCATCGCACATCACCAAATGCAGCAGATGTTTAATTAAATTTATTTTAACTTAACCCCAAGAACGCTTCTGATCCTGCACAATTTACCAAAGATGTAACTATTTTGTCCGTACCTATTTTTCGAGTAATGAAATTTGAGAAATTTATCCGGAAGACTAAGGTCAAGTAAGTAATGAAGATAACGTTTATCTTAGCACTAAAGTTTATTACGTAATAAACAGCATTTGCATAGATTTATTAAAAACATATTATATATATTTCTCAACTAAAAGAGAGACAAGGAAATTCAATTTGATCTTGAAATATCATTCTATCAAAATCTTAAAAGAATTATGCAGATGCCCTGGCTGGTGTAGCTCAGTGGATTGAGCACGGGCCTGCGAACCAGAGGATCGCGGTTCGATTCCCAGTCAGGGCACATGCCTGGGTTGCAGGCCGGTTCCCTGCAGGCCAACTCCCAGCAGGGGATGCACGAAAGGCAACCATACATTAATGTTTCTCTCCCTCTCCTTCCCCTCTAAAGATAAATAAATAAATAAATAAATATTTAAAAAAAATAAGAATTATGCAGATGACCCCATTGTACCTAATAGGGAGGTTTAACAATGGTCTCCTCCTATGGTGTTCAATGGTCAGAGAATATAGTGTGTGTGTGTGTGTGTGTGTGTGTGTGTGTTTTCCATGAAGAGATGTTGAAATAAACATTTGAGTGCAAATAACTATTTTGGTAGAGACGTGAGAAAGCGATAGGAAAGAAAAGGCAGACATAAAGGGTGTATTACAGTTAACTATCAGAGTGGGCAACTGGAAATTAATCTACTGAAGAAGCTCTAGAAAGTACTGTAAAATCACACCTCAAAATTGTCTCACTTAAGGGACAAAGGAGCTGTATATTTTTCCATCAACTCCCAGATGGGAGCGAACGTTGCTTGATGTTACTATTCTTAGAGGCTGGCCAGTACATGGTTGGTCACAATTTATGTATACGTGTGTCTAGAACACAATGGTGGTTTGGAATCACCCTTGCTGCTGTGGCTTATGCTGAGTCTGGCCACAGCTGATACTCTTCACATTTCTCTTCTACTTGTACCAGATTTTCCTGTACTTGATTCAGTACTTTAACTGGCCAGGAGTGCTTGCCCTGGATCATACATCTTACCTTTGTGGCTGAGGGTTCTGATCCTTTGGTTACCAAGTCTTATTCAGATTATGTTTCCTGCAATTACTTCTTAAGATTTTTGTCTCAAGGGAGCACTGAGAAGTGTCTTAAGAGTCTTCTTGTCCCCGACATACTCCCCCCTCTACACATTTTGCAGTAGCAACCGTACCTCTTCATGATCATCATAATTACCTACCTCTCTCTGCTAGTACAGTAATTCCTTTTTTGCTTATTGTTTTACTGCCATGGGTGCCTCAAAATACCTAAGTTGAATCAATACTTTTAAATTTAGAAGGGTCCTTAATACAATTTTGAGTAAACGTGTTAGTCAATACAACTTCTTAATACAACTTCTAGTTCAGAAGGCCAAAAGTTAGTCAATGATCAAAAATGACTCTGCTGTGTCACTGGGAGCAATGGTGAGAAGGTGCTAAGACAAAGTTATTCTGTTTACTGGGGGTATTGCAGGTGTCGCGGTCAAAGGATTCCATGAACAACACTGCGCTCATGTTGCAGCAACTTGGCTGCATTGCAGATTGCTTTTCCAAGGCACTGGTCACGACCCATCATAATGACTCACTTAATTTCTTAGCCCTTGGGTAGACTAGCTGGCCCAGACACCACTGACCAAGAAAGGAAACACATAGCCACATCCAGGTGAAAGCAAAACTTGCACAAAAAGTTAAAGGCAAGGAAGACCTTATTTACCATTATTGCAATAGGGAAGGAGATTGAATTCCACTCCACTTAAAAGATGAAAGAGATTTTAAGCATCAGCATGAACTAGTGGAAAAGTATTGCATGACTTTAGGGGTAAGGTTATGTCCAGCATGTTGAGTTATTTCTGAGTTTGCCTGTATTTCTTTCTCATTAATTAGGTGATGTGCTAATTCTTCCCCATTGAAGTTAGATCCCCACCCTTTCTTAGAATCTGGGAAATAAGGCATTATCTCCTTTGATGTTTCCATTTCAAAGAGATGGTTTTCAGGTCCTTGAAAAAGATATTTCCTGGGTTACAAAACTGGCAAAAAGTTCTGAGAAGATTTACATACATTTCAAAGGGACGGAAAAAGAATTTACAATTGAAAATTTTCCAAGGTAAATGCTGGAAGAAAAGGCAAGATCAAAACCTTAGTCTGGAAGAATCTTGTCTAAAGTTTAGTGTAGCTGAGGGGAATTTTAATTTCATTTTAGTCACCCAGAATATTTTTCAATCTAGGATGTGGTCCTCAAAAGAGGGCCACACCAAGCCCTTGACTTCAGTCTCCAGTGCTATCTGGCTGAGCATTCAGCATTCCCAGTATCTGGTACAGGCTCACTGAGAGGACTTCCATATTGTTGGGCCCTTGGGCTCAGGCATGTTACCAAGCCTGCTGCTCCTTTCATTTAGACAATGAGCAAGCACTGTGGTGGCAAAGGACAGGATATTTGTGTCATTTGGTGGTTTTCTTTGTGGTTTTTGGCTTTATTATTTAAGATTTTAGCAATGCTACAATAAACAAACACGGGCTATATTTTTGCTGACTTATACAGGCCTCTCTATAGGACTAATTTTGCTTGAGTTGCTTTGACCATCAGAAATATGGTCTGACATCATGTAGATAATTTTTTATCAAGGAAGGAGATATTTCAAAACTGGGTTAACTACATTCCCATTAATGGCCATGGTTACTGTCTGTGCCCCTGGGGTACAAATCTTCCAACCCAATGTACAGAACTTTCAAACCCTTAGTATTCCTGGACTCCTGGGATCTGTGTTAGAGTTAGTAATGGGGCTTAATTATTAATTAAATGCTTATACAATAGCAATGCCTGCACATGCATGGTGATTTCCCATTCAATGATTTTTTTGATGTTCGGTAACATTCTTCATGGTAGTTTACACTGAAAAATAACCCAGATGTGCATAAGCAGTTTCATGGATGAATAAATTGTAGTATATTAATAAATTAGACATTATATAGTTATGAAAATGGGGATGGATCCGCAAATATTATGTTAAGTAACTGAAGGAAGTAGCCCCTAAAGCACACACTATTTGATCCCATTTAGAAAGCAAAATGCAGCACAAACTGCTCTATGGTCCTAGAATTCAGGGTAGTGTTTACTTTGGGAAAGGAAAAAGGCAGGATTGGAAGGGATGTGAAAGGGTCTAGCCGCTGCCAAAACTCCATCCCTGACCTGTTTGTGATTACACAAGTACTTGTGAGAAGATCGTGGAGCCAATGTGTTCTATATACTCTGATATGTGTTTATTATGCTTCACAAAGAAAACTAAAAAGAACAGAGATCTAAGATCTCACAGTTGTGTACAAAAAAACATTAGTTCCCAAAACATGGCTAGACTTTTCCCAGTACTTAGTAAAAAATGTTTTACTAAAATTTTTCTTCATTCACCAAAAATAACATTTATTATAAGAATAAAATAAACAATTGTAGAACATTTCTTCTGATAGTAATTTCTCTTAATTAAATATGCTTTCTGATCATTTACTTTTTTTCTGGTCACGGAGTTCTTCTAATTGTGTAGGGAGTCTTGCCTGGGGACACGGGGGAGGTTACACTGTGGATACACGTGGCTGCAGACACTTGGCGGGAAGCCAAGTGAGACAAGCAACGACGTGGGCGGATCCCCTGGTTACAGAACTGGCGTGTCCAACAGGGCTCTGGATGCTCGGGCTCGGCTGCCGCGGCAGCTCAAAGGAAGCAGCGAGAGAACATAACAGGACTGAGAGAGAGAGGGGAGGTAACTATGAGATGTCCCTTCACATATGAACTGGGACCTTGAACTGCCCAGGTGAACATCAGGAGCAGGGGGCCGGTCAGCCTACTGACGACTCAGGGCTCACCTGGCCATAGCTTCCTTGGCGATGGGGTTTCTGAAGTGCCTACGGACAAACAGCCTTGCTGCCCAGATCCTCTTCAGTTCTGAGGAGCTGGTTGTATTGGCAGGAGCTCCGATCACCAAGGTCCACCAGCCCGGATCTGCCCAGGGCAGAGCGCTAGTCTTCCCAGAATGATGAATGGGATAGACACCATGATGCCCCACCCACTGGACAAGGACCCGTAACCCAGCTGAGAAGGCTCAGACACAGAGCAGGTGCGGTTCACACTGAGCAGGAGGCAGTTGAACGATTTCTCTTCCACGGCCTTGAAAATCAGCTTAGGGCTCTTCCTCGTGAGATCACCCCCCCCACACACACACACACACACACTCCTGGATTTCTGCACTGGCTGAGTTCCCCAGTTACTTTGATCAAAAGGATATTCAATAACACCACTGGGTAGTCCTTGATGAAGGGCTTGTACCGATAGGCCAGCTCGTCAGGTGTGATGTACCTGCTGGAGTCACTGGGTGACTTGAATTTCAGGTCCTGTTTTCCCAACTTGACAAATTCATAGGCAGCCACGTCCATGCAGTGACAAGGTTACCCATCCACCTGGCTGGCTTTATTCTCCAGGAGCCAATCTGCCTTCATCCTGGGTAGTGGTGGCGTCTTTCATATATTTCTCCTTGATAACACTTTCTAGGTTGTGATAAATCTCCATTCAATGCACACGGGTTCCCTAAAGTTTATTGCACCAGCAGGAAGGAACATAGACTCCTTGCATGGGCATCTGGAGGCCAGGGTAAGAACTACCTTTGATCACACTGAGGGTGGGAACTGGCAAGATGATTCCAGAATCATCAGCCAGTCATGTCATAAGGTCATTTTAATTTGCAGCAAATAAAGTTATGTGGTCTTTTATATCCATATTAGTTATTTGAAGAGTCTCATTTTTAAAAATGTCTTTTTAAATCTTTTCCCAGTTTTCTAATGGGTTGTCATTCTTTTATCAATTGATTTATAAGAGTGTTTCATATCATCTGAAATCAGGTCCTTTGTCATATATATGAATGATAACTATTTTTCTCTTTCTATGGTTTGTGTTTGTTAATTTTTTGGTAAAATAATTTCTTATTATAATAACCTTTTTGTTTTAGCTTTTTGCATCTAATATCAATGATAGGTATTGGCTATAATTATTCTTTCTTTTAATACTAGTTTGAGATTTTGTTGTCAAGAATGTTACATTTTAAGTTAAGAAGTATTATAATTTTATGTTCTATGAATAACTTTAAGTAAGATTCTTAGGATCTTTTACTGAAATATTTGGAAACAATTACTGATGATTTCTGGTTTTAGAGTATTTTTTGTGAAAATATTTTTTTTGAATTAACCCTTGCTTGAGGATATGTGTATTGATTTTAGAAAAAGAGGGGGGAAGAGAGAGAGAGAGAGAGAGACATGTGAGAGAGGAGAACCCATTGGTTGCCTCCCACACCCATCCCGACTGGGGACTGAGCCCACAACCTAGATTTGTGTCCTCACCGGGAATCGAACCCACAACCTTTTGTTGTATGGTGCAGCTTCAACCATCTAAACCACCTGACCAGGGCTGTAAACGGATTTTAATATCAGATTTTTTATTCTTTCTTGTTTCAATTTTGTAAATCATATTTTCATGGACTTTGTAAAATTGTCAATACATTAAAATATGTTTATAGTGTTCTATCACTTGCTTATTAGGAGTAATGTTCCCTTTATTATTGCTATTTTTAGTCTGTTTTTTTTAATGTCTTACCAAGTTTTTATTAATCATAAAGCATTTCAAAGAACCAACTGTGGGGTTTTATTTTGATTTTATATATTTTAGTCTGTTAGTCACGGGGGTAAAAAAGTAAGTTTCCTTCTACCTTCTAAATTCCTCTGGTTGGACCAATAATTAAATTAACATGATATAGATTAATAGGAGAAGATGCCCACATTTATTACTTATGTCTGTGCAGAAACTTCAGAAGAACACAAGACCCCAGGACACATTGGGCATTTGATGCTTATATTGGACAAAGGAGAGTAGAGGGAAAATAGGTAATCCACAGGTAGACGAAGAAGAGCAAACATATGGTGAACAAATTATTTCTTGGCCACCAAGAAACAAGGAGGCACAGGGGAATTTAGCAGACTTGCTTGGATCTTCCCTGTCTGCCACACTTACCTCGTATATGTCAGCTGAATGTGCTAAGGTGGTTAGCTAAGGGGAAAATGCTAGCTAGGTTCCCTTCCGAAACCGAATTTCCCATCTGCCTTCCTTTAGGTAGGTAAAGGGGGAGGGTCAAAAGTTCTTTCTCAGTCTTTTATGTCTTAAAAATCATCAGCTGAAAATTAGTATCTCAAAAGGCATATTTGGGGGTGGCAAACTCTGATCCCCATCACAGCTGAAGACACAAAGTAACTATCACCGGTTAGAGCAATTCAGGTAGAACACCTCCCTGGTGTGATTAGTAGTAGCTATGCTTCCCACAGTTATTTTAATGTTAATTACCAAAAAATGACAGCGTTTACACCAGAAGATAAATATTTTTCAGCTGCAAATTCTAAACTAAAACTGAAATGAACTGATTCTAATCATTGTACAATGGGTTATCCACTTACAATCTTTAAAAAAATGTCATTTTTAGAGTCTTATGTTAGAAATAACAATGTAAGAAACTCCGCTCTCTGAATGAACCAAGGTTCCTTTTAACAGCAGTGTTGAATTATAGTTTGCCTAAGGAATACCAGGATTGCTCACGTTTGCATATTTAGATTACTCGTACATTTCCACAAGGTTTGTGCTGTAATTGGAACATACGTAACGTTTGTGAAGTGTTTGTTATCTGTCAGAGCCTGAAGAGACCCAAAGAGAATGTACGCCATTATGCAAAATCACTAATTAAGTACAAGTAATTTAGCAGATAATTTACATGTTCATTTTATAATAGAAATTATTTAGTTTTAGGGTTCTCTTTGTATTTCTAGAGTAATCTTGACCCAAGGGATCACAGATTGTTAAGAGGTAGAAATTACAGAATGAGACATATGTTTAACTGACTCACACAGCTTTTGTTGTGACTAACAATTCCTCTAAAAGTAATTGCATGAGGACAGCCATTTTCTTTCGAACGAAATAATGTTCATTACCTCTTAAATCTGTCACTTGACAACATTAATGTGGAAAAACTCCCACCTTCTTGATTAGCCCTCTAAGGAAATCTAACAGCTTTAAATTAATATTGATCAAGCAGAAACTATCATATCCATCCGAATGGTCTTGTGAGTGTGAGTGAACAGGAAAGTAATAATATTTCAATAGATTCTGGAAAAAAACAGTCTCCTGAAATATATTGTACAGGCACACCTTGTTTTGTTGCACTTTACTTCATTGGTCCTCACCAGTGTTGCATTCTGTACAGATTAAAGAAGATTAATGGCAAGAAGATTATGACTTAATTTATGGCAGTAGTCTGGGGCTGAATCCACTATGTTTTTAAGGCATGCCTGTAGACATACTGTACATTATTATAAAAGCTATGTAAGAATGACTGGTTTTTTTGTATGGTTATTGAAAAGTGCTATGTCCATTGATAAGTCTTAAATATTTCAATTTTAAAGATTTGTATCTTGATAGATAAATGGCGGCCATATTGTGTTAATGATCGTAATTTTAATGCTGCAGCTTTGGGGGAGAAAAATAAGTAACTTGACTTCTTAGATTGGTCATTCTTGTCTAAGTGTCCTGGAAGCTCTCAAATTTTTCTGTCTTCTTTTGGTTTAATTTATTATTATTATTATATTTTTAATCCTCACCTGAGGACATTTTTTCATCGCCATTAGAGAGAGAGAGAGAGGAAGGGAGAGAAACATTAATGTGAGAGAGAAGGATCCCTTGGTTGCCTCCTGTCTGTGCTTGGAGCAGGGACTGGTGACTGGATGGAGATCACACATGCCCGCACCCAGACTAAAGACTGAATCTGCAACTTACGCATGTGCCCTGACTGGGGATGGAACCTACAACTTTGGGTTACTGGACTTCTTTTGGTTTAATTTAATGTGGGTTTTCAATTTTTTTTAAAATATGGTGTTTAGTTATTTTATATTTATTTTTGGAATTGATACGGATCTATGTTTAATGCTATCAGATTTTCTCTGATAATTTAGTTTCACCACAGATTCCAGTATATCCTGTTACAACTTTGAGAGAGGTTGAAGTTTGATGTGTATTTCTAGTTTTATCCAAGAGTTGTTTTTAACACTATGTTTAATTTCTAGGTAGAACATTTTTGTTTTTTATAGTTTTAAATCGTGTTATAAATATCTAGTTTTACTGAAAAGAGTTCATAGAATGCCCTTTGTTTAAATTTTGAAAACATTTTTTATTGTTGTTCATGTACATTTTCTGCCCTTCCACCTCACCCCTCCCCACCATCCCAACACTCCCCACCTCCCTTCCGTTTCCACCCCTCATTGTTATTGTCTATGCGTCCTTTATAATTGTTCCTGTAAACCCTCCCCCCTTTCTCCCCCATTATCCCCTCCCCTCTGGTCACTGTCAGCCTGTTTTCAATTTCAATGTCTTTGATTCTATTTTGCTTGCTTGAGTCTCTGTGACATAAAATAGTCAGTTTTCATGACCATTTTCCATTAACTTATGAGAAATGTAGTATCTTTTCTGGTTGATTTCAATATATAAGCTGTAAGTTATTGATGACAAATGATCAGTATTTCAAATTCTACAAAATTAATGGCCATTTGATCTGCCTTGCTTGAATCAAAAGAGATGTATTCAATTTTATTTTTATGAACATACTTAATTTTATATTATTTATCAAGCTACATGCATATATATCTCTTTATCTGTGTTTCTATGTGTGTATTCTGTTTTATGTAATAAAATTATTTTAAATAATAAAAAACTAAATACATACACTTCATCAATATGTAGATTTTTCCAAAACTGTTTGCACCTGCTTTCTCAGGTTTATGCTGCGGCTACGTGTTCCTCTCAAGCTGATACCCGACCATGGATGTGGTAAGGGGTAATGATTTGCTGTGAAATGTACTTTCACTACCGTACACTTCATCCCTGTAATGACTCCTTTGCTCTTTCCTCTTCAACGGCAGCACCGTTTCCAGCACGAGTTCTGTTAGAGTGAGATCAGAACTCCCACACAGAAATACACCCATACCACAGCCTGAGACACGACAAAGCCTAGGTGGGAAGAAAAATGAGTTGTCACTTAAAATAATACTAATCAAATATTTAAAAATAACACTCTAAATTATTGAAGGGTGAGCCTCCATGACCTTTGCCAAAGATTTGCTTTGATCTCTTAACAACTCTATGCCGTGTGGTCTAATTTAAAACAAACACACCAACAAAAAGGGCTGCTGCCTCTGTCCAGCAACATCCTCTAGGGAGATTTCCTTGACACTTGTGAAGGGGGGCAAAAGAACCCTTCCGTTAGGAAAAGGTGATTTCTTACTTACTTTCATCTGGTAATAACTCACTTCAAACTTTTTTTATAAACCATTTGGAATATTTCTTTTAACCCTTTTACCTTAGCATTTTATCAGCATACTATCTGATAAAATGTTAAAGCTTTGAGTGAGGCAGGGATCAACCTGACACTTTAGAGGAGCTGAAATAAGAATACTTGATTTCCAGCATGTCGAGCAACAAGGGAAATCGTAGCATAAGAAAAAAATGAAAAGATAGAGAGGGACCAAAGAGTCCAAAGTCTTCTACGTCTGGTACAGATTGACACCTGACAGTTGGGCTTTAAGATTAAAGGAAGGCCACAAGAGGTTTTTAAACCAATGATATAATCAAATCTGCACTTGCCAAAATCATTTTGGGTAAATAAAAATAAGATTACCGTATCACCTCAGCACCAATCACTTTTTACTAACTGTAATCTGTACAATATAAAGGTCACTTGTATAAGTATTATATATGAAATGTTAGTGAATAGAGTGGTGAATACAAGTAGATTATCATTTCTAATACCTCCCTTGGTAATTTAGTAAAACAATGATGTATAAAAATAGTCTAGTTATCATTCTAAGATCTGGCTTGAATTCAAATTGAAGTACATATTTGATTATGAAAGCTTTGCTGGAATTCCTACTTTAAAGGCTAATTTTAGCTTCAAGGAACCAGAAGTGGCAACATGTCACACGGAGGGGCTTTGCTCTGGCACTGGTTCCCTGACAAAGACAGAATGGAATGCGAATCAAAACTGTGAGTCGCTGCAGACTTTCAGGTGCAGTTTCCTGAGACAAGCAAATCTCACTAGAAATACCAATTAAACACACACACACACACACACCCCACAATGAATCATGACCAATATTAACTTTATACAAAAATTATATACATATATACATACATATATATGTATGTATGTATGTATATATATATATATATATATATATATATAACATTTTAGTGACATAGCCTTTGAAACTCAAATGAGCTCTTAGTATTTGGCAGAACTTCAAACTGGGACTATTTGCAGTATCTAAGGTGATGTAAAGATAAAGTGGTTACCAAAATCTGATACAATATCATTGTACAAATAGCCAATATATCTTAGAAGCAACACATTTTCTCTACTATGGAGAATAATGCCACTAAGAGGTTCACTTTTCTTCCCTTGCTTGATACGTTCAATTGTTTCATTCAGGGGAACTTCAATATAGTTAAGACTATTCTGTGAACTCCGAATTAAGATATGAGCATGAGACAAAACCAACATATAGTTATAAACATTCCTTCTCATCAAACCAGCAAATAATCTGACATAACCAATGCAAATCCTAATGTATTGTAATTCAGAATTTTCTTTATATGCATTTTAAAAATATACATTTATATGGTTAAAATGTGTGAGGGTTAAACCACCTTTGGGTAGTACAGAAAAACATTGAAATGGGTAAGTCCAGTTTTGTTAATTCTTATAATTTAAATGTAGTAAAGGACCTAATAATAAATCCTTTAGTAGAGAAAATAAGCATCCATTAATTTATCTGTGTGGTTATTTTTTGGATATCAGAGCCATTTTGTAGGCATATAACGTTCGATTGAACGTGGATTTACTTGGAAACACTCTTGGCCATTTGTAATCTGTTGATAATTATTTTTTCGGAGAATCTGACCTTTTCAAATATAATTTAGAACTAATAGAATATATAAGTGTGTAAAAACACAAGTCCTATTATCAAACAAAAATGAATTTAACTTTATGCAGAATTCATTGCATAATGTATTGCTTATGATCCTATAACTTGAGATAGAAGAAAATCACCAGGTTGGCTCAAGGGTTAAAAACTATTTGTAGGGAGGCCCTGGCTGGTGTAGCTCAGTGGATTGAGCAAGTTTCGATTCCCAGTCAGGGCACATGCCTGGGTTGCAGGCCAGTTCCCAGCAAGGGACACATGAGAGTCAACCATACATTGATATTTCTCTCCCTCTCTCCTTCCCTTCCCCGCTAAAGATAAATAAATAAAATCTTGAAAAAAAAACCCCAAAACTATGTGTAGGGAGGAAAAATAATTGTAAAACCTATTTGTGGGTAAAAGTTAAAGAAAAAAATTAAATGCTGGAACTCAAAACTAGAGGGAAATAATTTTAAAGAGGTATCCAGAATTTAGTGGATGAATATCCTTATATCCATGTCTACACTTTTCTTCGTATCATAAGCCCATTTGGGGTGTTGACTCCTCTCTCAACTTCAGCACCAGACCTTGTGGAGCCTCTGCACCCATAATGGGCAGTGAAAACTGAGGGGGATGGTTGTTCAATGTTTTCCAGGGAAGGCATCACCTGAATGCTGCTGTGTCCCGGTGTTGATGGCAAATTCTGTAACCATCTTGCCATTTGCCTAAAGATGAAGCTCAGATATGGAAGGCAAAGAACTGAGAGACTCCAGGAGATATGGCACTGAAGTCCCCATGCACCATGCCGAGACAAGCTGTCTGGATATTTTAGGTAAAATTTCTTTTCCTAATGTGAGTTGGGAGTTGTTGTTACAAGAAGCCAAAGCTATCCTCAGGCTATTTAATTTGTTTTGCCTTTTAGAACATAGATCTCAAATATTGTTTTCACCTACTGTTTTTTAACCTACTTTATAAAAATTACCTTAGGAAGCATATTTTCCAAATATAATACAAGTAAGCTAAATTGAAATTCTCAACAAATTCACTTCAATAATTCAATTCAGAGGCATATTTAAAATATCAGTTGAGAACTTGATCTATGTTAATGGTTCTCAGTCATGGCTCCATGATTATTAGCAACTTAACAAAGAGATGCTGGTTCATGTGAGGTCTTACAAAACACGCAATACGTGTACCATCATTTAAGAGATGCACGTGGTTTTCAGCTTACTCCTAAAAAATCTTTTAAAAAATTAGAAACACTTAGAAAGCCAATAAATAGAAATCATTTTCAGACATGTCTGTACCATGGAAGGATTAGACTTTATTTGATCTTTTCAACATGGACGTACAGAAATATTAAGCACATAAAGTACAAATTCTAAGCCACTTTAAATAAAGCTTATTTTTAGCAACAATAAACTTCCATTTAAAAATAAAATATCACAAGGCACATTGATTGACTTGGCTGTACATGCAAGCCGGCATCTACACAACAACTTGACAATGGGTGTGGGGGCAGGGAGGCAAGAGTAGAAGCAGCGGCTCAAGGCATCTCTATGTAAACTAGCTTTCACTGGAAGGCTTATCGGAAAAGCGAAGATTCTCACGTAATCAAGGCACTTGGACACAAACATCACATTTTTTGAAAGAAAGAACCTCTACTACCAAATAGGAAAACTTGATATTATCACACACACCATTTAGAATAAGCAAGATTTGAATAAATTAATCCAGAAAATCCACAGTATCACATATTTTTATAAGCTGACTTTAGTTATTTCTTAAGCTGAGTAATTAAAAGTAAGCAATTCCTACTAAATGGTAGATTACTGTGCCACAAAACAATGGTTATACTTTATCTAGACATCTGATATCTCATCCTAGTAATTCCTTGTGCACATAAGAGAGAACACAGGTCCCTGACATTACTTTGGTAATCCATTTACCAGAGAAAGGAAGGGGTGAGGGAGCTGGGGAGTGAGAGAGAGAGAGACAGACAGACAGACAGACAGAGAAAGATTGATTTGTTCTTCCGCTTATTTACGCACTCATTGATTGCTTCTTATATCTGCCCTGACTAAGGGCTGGACCCGCAAACTTGGCACATCGGGGTGACCCTCTAACTAACGGAGCTACCCGGCCATGGTAAGCACTATGAAATATTGTTCAAATATTTGAACACTTTGATAGACTGGATTATGCAGGAAGATTATGCCAAGGCCTGACACACCCAGTACATTTCCCATCCTGGTACACTTTCTTAAAAACTCTGCTTTGGAGGTAAACACTATCAACACAGTGATTCGTAAAAGCAATGAATTAGAGTTAGCATATATGGTGCATTTCACATGGAAATTTACAATAGGTCAGTATCTACTGAAACATGTTAGTAAATATTCAAAAGCAAGACACTTTGAAAAGATTTACTATCGTTTGTGGATAAAATACTCTACAAGGAAGTTTTATTTATAAAATGCTGAGAATGAAACTCTGAAAGTAACAGAGAACAGCACAGATGAGTTGCATGGGTATGGGGTAAAGACACTGGAGGTGTTCAAAGTGATTTGAAACATAGCATCAAAGTTATCTAAGAAAAAGACTGAACATTTTAAGTTAAAATATTTAACTGTGCAATGACCCTCCAAACTATAAGTGATGTGAGAATATTCAGGAAAAAAGTCTACAACTCTGTTCTTAGTATCTTAAGAAATCTAATAAATCCATATAAACAAAATATGCCCCAACAGGAAAACAGACTAAGATCATGAAACATTAGCTCATGAATACGAAAATACAAATGGCCAATAAATATAAGGAATGCTGTTTAGCTTTGTAGCAATAAAAAAGTAAAAGTAACCATGAAATATTTTGTTTTACATATCATGTTGAATTGGCCTACAGTTTGAAGTCCCTCGCTTTCAGGGTAGATAAGAGCACACAGATCATGGGAATGTAAGTGGCATAAGTTTTCTGGACAGCAATTGTGCAATGATTTATGAAAATTATTTTAAAATTGCTCTTCTTTTAAACATTAATTTTGATGAGATATACATTTTCTTAGGAAAATAAATGGATATAGGAGCAGATATGAGTGCAAGGGTATCTAAAAGCTGATTATGATAGAAGGAAAGAAATGGAAGGGACAATCTAGTATCCCATGCATTTATCAACAGGAATTTGCTATATTATGGTACAAATATGAAATGAAAAATGAAGGTTTTTAAAATGATAAGCACACAATTATTCGTGGAAACAAATATTGACTGTCACATATTGTTAAATTAGAAAAGTGATTTCAAATAATGATTCTATTTTTCTTAAATTATCTTTTTGTGTATATGCATAGAAAAAAATGGAGATGGTAGGCAATCAATTTTTAGCAGACTTATCTGCATGATAGGATTATATGTTGCTATAATTGTTTTTATTGTCCATGATTTTTTCATTATCTAGAGGAGGCCTTAATTTAGAAAATGTGTGATTACTAAACATATAGTTTATACAAAAATAAACAGCTGTTTCTCATTCTTTCCTACCTAAGGTACTGTCAAAATTTTTAATATTTCCTTTGTACTCCAACGTATGAAACAGATTTGACTACATGGTTACAGAAAATAACTAAGCAGCTTAAAAAGTAAAACAGTAATTTTCTAGACACCTTTGGTATGAGCAAGGTAGAATTTTAAAAGTAATTATTTAAGTGCAAATAAATAACTTTTGCCTCTATTTCCAAAGTGGATTTTGAACAGCATGTAGCAATAATCAATATAATAAAGCCCTTTTAAAAAGTATAAAAAGGAGCTAAAGGGTATAGATGAAAGGCAGACAAAGAAGGAAAAGTCTGAAAACGGGACTAAAATAAAAATTATGCTAGAAAACAGGCTAACTTAAGTTAAATTTATCAGAAAATTAATTAGTGAGCTTCTGACCAATCAAGGCTAAAAATGAACTTCGATGGGTTATATAGCTCTCATGGTCTAATAAACGCAGACAAGAGTTCATAAAAATAAAACAACTTTTTTTCTGAACCCTGAGACAATATCACTACATGGAACAATATAAAACAGACACTTAAACACAGTTGTTAAGCATAATTTCCATGCTCTCTATATATGAACTTTATAATATAAGGTATCTGATAAAAACTTAAGGCATTCTATTAAGCTATATGGGTATGCAGAGAACTAAGAGCAAGCCAACTTTTGTTGCTTAAATTGATACAGGTTTATACCTTAAGGAATGTAGAAGTTAAGGTTTTACTATTCATTCTCACAATTTTGATCACTAGCAAGCAACTGAATTACAGCCAACCAACGGAAAGAATAGCAAAATATCCTATAAAGCAGGTTTGTAGGCAACACTGAAAATCTCCATTATTAATTTCAGCATCAGAAAATCAATCACATCCAGGACATAAATAAAAAAAAAGTTCAGCTATTTCCTAGTATTTTAAACATTAATTCAAGATGAAATCAGATATTGGATTTGCACTAGACACCTTTAAAATTTTGCTTTCTCAAAATAAAAACTCAATGAGAAATTAGAGAATATTTGTGTGTAAAAATAAATTACTTTGCCATCCTTAGGTGAAATGACTATTTTGAGCATTTTTCCAATGGAAGAAAATAAAGCTACCAATATTATTAAAATAAGGGAAAATATGCAATATACTCCATTACCTCACTTCAGTTGGTTCAAAATGTATAATAAAAATGCATCTCTTTATACCCGTCGCTATGAATACAACATAATAAGAAAAATATACAATATTTCAAAAGATGTGCCTCTGTAAAATAAACCAACCTTCTAAGGTTCATTTAGTTTTTTCCTCAAAAGAAAAAAAAAAAAGCTTTGTCGACAAAACCTTTTATCACAGTTTACTAAGCAGACAGCACATGGGAATTAAACTTGACCGAAGACAATGCAGGCAGCGATCGCTTATTCCCCGACCTGCTGCCTTCACCGGCTGGCGGAGTCAGTCCTTCCGTCCTAGGCCCGCTGGGCCAGGGCAATGTGGATTGCCTTGGAGCCCAAGACCTGGCCATTCATCTCAGCCATTGCTCTAGTGGCCTCCTCTGGAGAGGAGAAGCAGATCAAGCCAAACCCTCTGCTTCGTCCTTCTTCCTCCATTACCTTGACTCTGCTGATTGATCCAAACGAAGAAAACTCCCGCCGTAGTTGTTCTTCATCAATGGTCTCGTCGAGGTTCTTAATATAGAGCTTCACCCCACGGCACCGCCCGTATCTTTCGCGTTTCAGCTGCTCAAACATTTGCTTTAACTCGGCCTGCCGCTCTGCTTTCTTTTGGGCCCGGCCTACAAAGACCATCTGTCCGCAGATGTCCTTCCCGTTCATATATTCGACAGCCCTTTGGGCAGCCTCGTGGGTATCAAAACTCACAAAGCCAAAGCCTTTGGATTTCCCGCTGGCATCTGTCATCACCTTCACACTCACGATCTTGCCGTATTGGCTGAAAACTTCCTTCAGCCTCTCATCGTCCATGTCGTCTCCAAAGTTTTTGATGTAAACATTGGTGAACTCGTTGGCTTTATTTTGGAGCTCCGCTTCCCGTTCTTTGCGGTTTTTGAATGGGCCAACGAACAGCCGACAGTTCTTCAGCAGCGCCCCGTTCATCTCCTCGATGGCCCGGTCTGCGGCTGTCTGGTTCTGAAAGTGCACAAACGCGTAGCCCCGGGATCCCTGCTCATCGCTCATCACCTTGGAGGACAGGATCTTCCCAAAAGCTGAAAAATGCTCGTAAAGCATTTTGTTGTCAATGGATTTGTCCAGGTTCTTGATGAACACGTTCCCAATGCCAGATTTCCTCAAGTAGGCGTCGCGCTGAGACCACATGAGCCGGATGGGTTTGCCTTGTATCACCTCAAAGTTCATGGTGTCCAGGACCTTCTGGGCATCGGCCAGGTTCAGGAAGTTCACGTACGCGTAGCCCAGAGAGCGGTGGGTGACCAGGTCCCTGCAGATGCGGATGGACAGCACAGTCCCGACGGGGTTGAACTTCCGGAACAGCATATCCTCGGTGACGTCCGCGTGGAGGTCACCCACATACAGGGAGGCTTGGCGGTACTTGGCATCCACACTCATGTTGCTGTTGCTGTTGCCCCCAAACTGCGAGGCCCTGTGCCCAGACGCTCTCACAGATAGATAGTCCTGCAGGAGGGTGGCCAAGCCACACCTGGGCCCGGACTCAGCCTGGTGTCCTTGGGCTCACAGCTCAGAGCTGGAGAGATGGGGCTCAGGGACAGCTCCCCCAGGCGCAGGCCACACGCTCATCAAAAGGCCCCCCGGCCACCAGCCAGGCCCTCCCGGGAAACCTGCGACAGAACTTTCAAACCGCGGAGAGAGGCCGGCAGGAGACGTTCCTTCCCGGCCAAGGTGCGCCAAAGCTTCAAGTGGCGGGCTGGCCCGCAGTCCGGCAGTCCCAGCGCCCCCGCACACACACTCCGGTGGCTGGTTTCCGAGTAAAAATAGGCCTCACTCCGGCTAGTTTAGAGTTTCAGCCCCGGGGACTGGAGCTCCACAAGTGGCCTTGGAGGCCGCGGCCAGGACGCGAAGCGTGGGGCCCGGCCAGAGCCCGAAGCCGCCGGGGACCGGGTGGTGCAGGCGCCGGGGATACGCGCTGCGGCAGGGAATCCGGGGGCTGCGGGAAGCCGAGCCTCCGCTAGTCTCCGACCCGCAGACCCCGCGCGGCCCGGGGAAGGCGGATGGGGGATGGGGAAGCGGACGGACGGACGGACGCGGGGATGGACGCGGCCGGCAGGCAGCGCGGAGCGGGGTCGGGGGGCTCACCCGGTGCGGCCGGCGGGGCGGGCGGGAGACCCGGAACTCGCGCGCTGAACTTCCCGCGCACTCGCTGCCAAGGGTGATGTTTTCTTTTCAATATATTTTGAGAGTGTTTTTCTTTCGCCCGCCCCTCTCTCTCTCGTTTCCCACCCCCTGCGGACCGCGAGTCCGAGAAGCAGGAGGCGGCGACTTGGGTGGAGAATGGCAGCCTAGGGGAGGGGCCCTACGCCCACCCACCCGCGGGGGCCGCGCTGGGTCTCACTGCGGAACCGTTCCAATTGGGGATCAGGGCCTGTCACTTAAAAGCTGAGAGCCCTCCAAAGGGTTCCTCCCATTCCGGGCTAGGTTCCAACATTTGCACCTTGTTTTACCCAATTCTGCAGGATTCCTGCCACGGTCCAGCCGCATCTACTGCTCCATCCCCCTTACTAGACTCCACGGCACCGCTCACCTGGTTTTTGGCTTTGTTTTGTTTTGTTTTCAGCGTCAATTTTACAAAATGCGCTCCTCGGGAACCAGTCTAGATCCTTTTTCCAAAATATGAGGTTTCCCTAAATGACTTTTGAAAGTTTAAGTTTCCCTCTTCAGAACAAACACTGTCTTGCCTTTTCTCCCGTTTGTCTAATTACAATATAGTGTACATCCCGTATCAGTAGGGAACGTGCTCATTCTATTTCCAGGCCTAACTCAGGGGCTTTTAGGAAGGGGGTGCTCAACATTTGTTGAATGAATTGACTGTGTGGGAGACATGAGGTATTTGACCTGAGGCTGAGCTTCATGCCCAGAGACATGGAAGGTGGAAGTAGTGCCCCTGGTCTCAGAACATGTTAGAAAGTTTAAATGTCTTATTGTCTAATATAACATATGGGGCATGGTAGGTTTTCGGTAACATGGGTTTTGTTTCCTCTATCATAAATAAATTCCTTAACATCAAAAAGCGTCATAAAGAACCTTACTTGCAAACCTGAATTGGGTGGGTTCATTTATTTCAGGCTAATTTAATGTTTTTCAAACTTTAATCAACATAGGAATTACCTGGGGATCTTGTCTGAAAACAGATTCTGAATCAGTATGTTGAAATGTACTGGAAATTCTACATTCCTAAAAAGCTTCTGAGTGATGCAAACGCTCCTGTTCTCTGAACTACCCAAAGTATCATGACTTTAAAGCTAAATGAGTGCGACAAAAATATATATTTCTCTTTCAGAAGATAAGGACACTCTGGCAAAATCCATTCTTAGTAATCCACTAAAAAATAACCCCATTAAACACGCACCATTATTTTCGCTATGAAATCCAAATTGCTTTTAGCATATCTAAATTTGAATAATGTATCTGCGATTCATCCCAAATTAATCATAACTAATGTGGGTTTTTTAGTAAGTTTATTCTGGTATGTGATGTTCACGTAGGATCATTTGTTCAAACATATACACTGAGTAATGATGTATTTAAAAAAGGAAGAAAGACCACCACTGTGGTATGTATCAGCAATATTGTTAAAAGTAAATAAAAGCCATCAGCATAGTCAATGCTATCTGGTTGGTTATTTTAAAAAGAAAGTTTCTGAGCATATATGTCCTGAGAATTTTTGTCTCAAGACATTATTTCTAAGACAAGTGCCTAGGAACACATTCGTTCTCTGTACAATAATTCAGGCATAGTGAACTACCACCATATTTCACAAACTCATGGGCTTTTCATTTTCCTTTAATGTGATATTCCCTGAATATTTTGTGACGTGCCATGTTCAATGTTCACTCCAAAGTGTAACATCACATCTTTCAGGTTGTTAGGCTCAATTTTGTTTGACATGTATGTTTACTTTACCAAATAGAGTGTTAACTTCTTTAGAATAAAATAAATGATTTACATATCAGAGTTGTCTATATGGAGCATGTAGCAATGTTTCAACAAGCAATGTTTGATTACTCACAGTTTGTGAACAAAAGTTCAGTTTAATACCAAATGCCATTTGCCATAAAAATATCAGGCATCATAGCAAGAAAACTGAATAAGACACAGCATCTTTCCTCAAAAATCTCATGGCTCTTACTAGAAAAAGCAACCAAAACAATTTCAGGACGGTGTAAAATTTTTAAAAAGTATAAAATATGTAACAGCACAGAAGATATATGAATAGTTTTGCCAACAAGCATCAACAATGTCTTTGCAAAGAAGATGATATCATAGAAGATTTGGGTTGTCTTTTTGTGGACTCTGGGAAATTTTAGAAATAAGTAATGTTGATGTCAACCAGCATCCCATTTAATATTGCTGAAATACAAAGTATGAAGAAGAAAGTGGCAGAAATTGAGAGAGGAGGAGAAGACCAGGCCAATAAGCCCATGTGAGGGCCTCACATGGCAGACTATGGCATGAACTTCTGTCTCAAGGGGAGCTATTAGTATAACTGGTCTAGAAGATGACATGTTACGTTTCAGAAGGCAATGCAAAGGTAATGCGAAAGAGAAGGAGTCGTGAAAACAGGAAGCAGGGATAATGTTAAGCTGCATAGTCACAAACCATTTTGAGTATGGAAATACACCCAAAATAAACATCTGTTCTACTAATGAGACCAAAATAGTTTCTGAAGTCTACTTGAATTATCACTGTCATAGAGTCAACCCTTATGAAACGGTGCCAGGCAACGGGACCCCAGTGGTTACTAAGACACAAGTGGTGGTGGGGAACATTGAAAGTTCCAGTCTCATTGTCCCCAGATAGGTGCCCGGAGGACCTTCATTTTGTCACTTTGCCTTCCCTATCTCACTTGTATTCTCGCTTCTTGTTCCAGAATCCTGACTTATCTTATTCTTTGCCCCATAATGTCAAAGCCAGGAAAACTGTTCATCTTGTCCCCTCCGATTCTTCAGATTTAGTTTCTACAAAGCGATCAGACTCTCTGTGAGTGGTGCTGATCACTTCTCATGACAAATCTATTGTGTCATTGTGCTCCAGACCCCTCAACCTCACTGGAAGTAAAGAACAGAAGGATTAAAGGGGTCAGAAAATAACCTCCTGGGAGAGCCATTCAAAAGAGAGTCCTATTTGCTCTAACCTTGATGACGAGAGAAGGATTGGGGGCTACTATCCTGCCTTTCACACCGGGGAAGGTCTGGCATCTTCCATAGAGAGTGTCATCTCATTACTAGTCATTCAGACATCGATGATTTTCTGACACCCATTGTGGGGAAGGCGCTTTGGACAGAAACCCTTCAAAGGGTTAAAAAGAAAAACTAAGACAAAAGAACTCTGAAACTTAAGTGGTGAGTATATGTGAAAGTTCATCATATTACTTCGTTACCTTTATGGAAATTTGAACTTTTTGCCAGAAAATGTGCAAAACAAACTGCAGTTGGCCCTCTCTGACCGCAGGCTCCCAATTCTCAGATTCACCCAACTGCTGGGCAAAGAGCCCTTTTCCTGCTCTTCCTTTTCGTCTTTACTCCTCCACTCTGTTGCCCTGAGCATTAGCAAGCCAAATCCCTGCTTAGAAAACAGTATCCCAGGTTCCATAGGCTTAACCGCCCAAGTCTCTGCTCGAAGATGTCTGGGAGTCAATGCAGTAGGGAAAGTCACACAAGATCCAAGATCGACAGCGTTGCGGGGAATTGATCCTGTGGCTATTATGGATTTCTCCTTCTCATTCTCTTTCACTCTCCTTGTGTCTCCTTGAAGGGGAGCGTTATTAAGTTATGCAAGTCCCCTGTTACCAGTTAAGTGTAGGTAATTACCTCCCCCCCATCCTTTACCAGGCCCATGTCTATAATTGGGTAAACATGTTTTATGATTCAACAACTCTTCTGCCTGGTCCTAGCTTCTAGCCACAGCTGGTAAACTGTGAATACCCTGAGAGGGCTTTTAGATATAAAGTTCCTTTTTGCAGTCAGCTAACTTCTATCTTCAAAGCAAAAATTTTTCCTCAGGTGACAATTTCTGAGATCTTCCCTTGGTGTGTAATTGCATTTTCTAGTGCGTGCTGAGATGTCGAGTGGCCCGAACCACTAGGTAGACAGGGGCTTAGAAACTGATCTGTTTCACTATGTGGATATCCTCCCTACCTCATTGTCATGTATCACCCCTAACTACTTTTTATCGGTCACCCCCCCAACACAGACACACGCACAACACACACCCCAATCACCACTACCACCCTCTCTGAGATGTAAATTCCATGAAGGCAAAAATCGTGTCTGGTTTAGTCACCACCGTATTCTCAATGCCTAGAATAAGAATTAGCATAAAATAGCCTCTCAAAGAGCACGTCCGAGTGTGGCAGACAGTCCCTGGTAGGTCTCTCACACTTCTGCACATCTCGTACATAAAGCCGTTTGATGCTTTTCTTCTGGACTGTGGTTTAATTTGTGTGTATATAGCAAACGGGTTTGAAAGGTGGGGATAGGGTTTCCCTCTGAAGCAAACTGCAGGTTTGTTCCCAGCCTTGCAGGAGAGAGAAACTGTCTGTTTCTGGAGCTCAAGGCAGGCGTGCTTCCTGCCCAGTACAAATCATTCCTGTTTTCTAAGTGCCAGGCTGCCCTTTCTCTTAGGCATCCCAGGGTAGGTGCAGCTGTTGCCTGAGCAGCCATACGTCGCCCTGCGGAAATTTGGGCTAGGAGAACTGTCACAGAAAATGCTAATGTTCTGGCTACCGCTACTACTACGGTGAGTAATAAGGCTTTGTCTGTAACCCAGAAGTACTGTTTACTTTCCTATAAAACAATGGCAAGCGACCTTCTCAGCTCTCAAGGCGGGGTAAACATTCACTCTCATAGATCTTGAGTGATCTGGTGATGAGAATGCTCTCTTGACACAGACATAGCTTTCTGGAAAGGAAGGTTAAAGGCCTCGCAGGCAGATTAATGAGATTTGAAACAAGTTCATAGGATTCAGTGGCAAACACCAATCACCAAATAATATCATCTATTGGCAAAGAATGGATCTTCAGGGTATTGCCTGTTAGTCAGCAGGAACTGGGGAGGGGGTATCAGGCTAAGAACAGGGAAACTGATACCAAGTCGGCTGCCCAAATCATGCCCTGGTTGTTGCTCTCTGTCCTCAGGGGCAGGCGATGGGCTTCCTCACTAACCCAGTAGTCAGCCTCATACCCGTCCCACTGAAACAGCTAACAAGGAGCTTTACCCAGGGGTGACAGGCTTCTCTGACACATTCAGACAACAGTTGCAGGGGCTTGCGTCTGCCCTGACCGTGAGGAGAAGGAAATCCGTGAGCACCCCAGGAGGAGGAGGCTTCACCAAGACACACCGCTGGCTATGAGGCTGGGGCGGATTTGCAGGCTTGGCCAGGAAGAAGCACGGCGGTGCGATGTCTCCCAGCCCCGCGGCTCTCGCAGTTGGTCATGCCAACCTCAGAACCATGTGAAGACAAAAATAGAGGGCCTCCAGGGTTTTGTTTGTTTATCTTTACTAGAAAACAGCGTTGGCCCACTTAGGGAGATTTTTCTGAGACAGAAGAACTCCCATGAGAACCTACAGATGGGTAATTGACCATCACTCAGGCTTTCCTGTCTTGATTGAATTTGAGAAAGGTGAGCCACTGGGGAATAAATCACAGAGTTAAAGAAATGTCTTGTAAATTCTTGCAGTAACCCCAACTTCTCTGGAAAACCCCTGTATCCTGTATTAGAGCAAGATGAAAACTTAAGTGATATTATTAAGGCAATGGAGCAGCACATGCCTCAGAATAAGGTGAACTGCATTAAAAATATTGCTGCTCTACAGGTCAAGCAGAAATTGGCTGAAGCACATGACACAGCAGCCCCAGTAGCAAATAGTTTGGCACCACTGAGTGAGTGTCCCCTCGTGGGGTCAATACATGACTCTCTCATGATCCATGATGAGGGCTGGCCAGGCAGGAATGTAACTCCCTTAGGAATGGATTGCAACTGCCTCCTTATCTCCTTCTGCGAGCGGCATCTTGTCCTGTGACTGCTTCTTGACCTTTTCTTTTGGTACATACTCACTGGTGCAATCTAGTGCAGAGTCACGCACAGGACACATGTCTCCTTTGTCTGGGACCCCTTATAATGAACCTCAGCCTGGAGGAGGCATGGTCTCTCTCACACAGACCCGCCACTCCCTTGTAACATCTGCAACAAACGTCATGCCAACATCTGCTTGTTTTGTTTTGTTTTGGGAATGTTATGAACACTTACACAGCTCCTCTCTTCAGAGCTCCTGTATTACACCGCCCAAACTGATAGAGGGGGTGTCAATTATTAGGAACATACCTGATAAAGATCATTGATCAAGCTGAAAATATTGGGAGCTCATCAAGCTACCATCATACACTTGAACCTGATGATGCATGTGAAGCCTGTTTTATGGCAAGCAGCTACTTTCCTCGTGTGTGTCCATCCCCTGATCCTTTTCTCCACCCTCCACTTCAGTCACTGTAATGGAAAAAGGTGGTTAGTAATCAGGCCAAGGCTCCTATGTCCCCAGAGGAAAACCAGGTGTCAAATGGACACATTCAGGTGTGCCAGGGTATTTTAAAGAAGGGAGAGAGTTACATTTCGAAGTCTTTGTTGGATATTGATGCCCAAGTCACAATCCTACCTGGCCCCTTGGAAGGAGGGAGTGTTCAAATCAAACTGATGGGATTTGGGCACGGTTCACAGCAGGGAGGGGAGGCTAACTGGAGCTCGTGGATGGGTCCTTTGAGATGATTTAATATTCTGCTTTTGTGGATCTTACGACTGAATTTATATTAGGAATTGATGTGTTAGCTGCTTGGACATTCCTACAAATTGGCAGATGAAAGACAGCCTTCCTTTGGGGCAGTGAACTATGAACATAAATAGCTGCTCCTTATTGAATCCTCCGAGTCCCGCCTATCAATGCCAATGTTAGGGGTCAGTCACCCGTGAGATTGACAGGCATGAAACTGATGGCTGAACATTCAACATTCAGGTAATTGCCATTGCTGCTTACGTTCCTCATCAGGCTTCTACCTCCCATGACTGTGTTTCTGAGCAGAGGAGGGTTGCGTTGCATGGAATCCTGCCCATCCCTGGTGACCTTCACTGGAGTCACCCAGTCTGGAGCAATCAGCATGGACTATGCACTATAGACACGGGTTCATGTCTCAGTGCAGCTATTCAAGGTCAGCCCGCAGCACTGTGACTGTACCAAGGTGGCCTTTGAAGATAAACTCATGTTTTTGGCATTTTGCGCCAGGAATAGTTACAGTCTGACAATGCAATATCTTTTATCACTAAAGCCACTCAGCAACGGGCTGATAATCAAAGGGTTCGATGGGTGTCCGTATTCTGCATTATCCACAGATATCTGGTATTAAGGAGGATTAGAATGTCTTCAAACGTTAGCTCAAAATGATTTTGATTCTACCTTTCTCAGCTCCTCCTGGCCCACAGCTTAGTCAGAGATGTTAATCACTGCATGTGGTTGTCCCCAATAAGTGATCTCGTTTGGCCACCTCCTGGGTAGTGATCAGGATGATCAAGGGCTTGGGTCACATAGGTCTATTGTGAGTAGGTGACATTCTCTTCTGCCCTTTTCTGAACGTGTTTCTTTTCCTTTTCCCCAATGTCAGTCACCCGGCTGGCTGGATGAATATATCATCCAAGTAGTAGCCTGGCCGAAAGGGGCACAGGAGGTTAAAATTCTATTCTAACTCAGCTACCTGTATATTTTAATAGCTGTACATGTTCCAGAGTCATTAAGAAAATGACCATTTGCCAGTCATGTGCTACTGTTAGTACTAAGTAGTACCCTATGTACCAAGTCCCTCTTTTTCTGTCCATGTCAATTAAAACAGGGCACATGTGGATATTACAAGTTTAACTTAAAAAGTCCTCGTCTCTTATGTACCTGGCACTGAAGAAGGAAAGACATGGGAACAAGCAGTAGATTATTAGGAAAAGGGTGACGTTATAGCCCCTGCAATGGGATACAGCAATTTGGGAGGAAAGAAGAGTGAGAAGCCAGGAAATAGCTCAGACTCTAGAAGGTATTGAAGAGAGAAACATGATCTTTTTCGGAATTATCGCAGAGCCTTGCGCACTAAGGAAAACGCCCTGGCGTGCTCTTCCCAAACGGTGGAGAGCATTTTAAATGTCCCTGACCCTCTTGTCTTCCATTCCCCACCACGCAGCTCTGACCACTGCTCCAATCCTGTTCTCTTTACACTCACGGCAAAATCAGCTAGAAACAGCAGGTGATGGCCCTGGCTCCAGTACCTTCCGTGCAAAATAACCACCAACCCCTGAGATGTTTCCCCACCCCCTCTGCTCTGTAAGTTCTTTACTTTGCCAGTGTTGCTGGGTGTCCTCAGCCTCATTTATTCCAAATGCTCTTAGTAAAATAAGTTTCAGCCCCGCAGCAAAATTGAAAACAGCCCTGGCTGGTGTAGCTTAGTGGATTGAGCGCAGGCCTGTGAACCAAAAAAAAGACCACGGTTTGACTCCCAGTCAGGGCACATGCTTGGGTTGCAGGCCGGTTCCCAGGACGGGACTCACGAGAGGCAACCATACATTGATATTTCTCTCCCTCTTTCCTTCTCTTCCCCTCTAAAGATAAATTGAAAAATTGAAAACAACTTGGGTTTAGAACACAGTTTTTGGCATTTTCTACACCATCAAAAACTTAGAGAACATTTAGCCCGTCCACCACGGCCAGACAGAATGGAGCCTCTGAGTCTCCATAATCCTGTAGTTCAGTCTCTGGAAGATTCCATTTTGGTCTCTGACATCAAGCACTTTCTGCACGGAGCCTACAAAAACCCTGGACTTCTACAGCCAAGGACATTGAGGGGAGTTTCAATTGCTTCTGTTATTTTCTTTCCAAGATTGAAAGCCCATGATCCCTTGGTCGGGGGAGGAGGGCACAGCCCAGAGGTGACTAAGATCCTTCAAGGAACACTGTCCTGGCCTGAACGCCGCTTCTTTCTTCACCCAGAAATGAGACAACCAAGTACATGTAATGTCTCAGCATTACTCAGCGTGGGTCTCCTAATATTTCATGGAGGAAATTCTCTGTCTGAATCATCTCAATAACTTAATAAAAAGGCACAGTCCAGGCTAGTTTTTTTGGTTTGAAAATCTCTTTTTAAAAACCATGTTCCTCTGGCTGTCCTAGTGCTAAGATATTTTTCTCCTTTGGATTCTTCCATCCCAAAGAGGGTCATAGGGTTTGAACTCCTCAGGCCATATCGACAACTTATCTTATGCACCATTCTGCTCACGGTTTCTAACAACAATGCTTTGATTCAGAATAATCCTTGACAGACTTCGACCCTCTGGAGGAGGAGACCCCACAAGCTAAGGCCTGCGCTATGTCCTGTGGGAAGTCTAGAACCTCGTGTGAGTTCAGTGCCGTAGCCAGGAGGAACTCAGCTTGGTCCACAGCCACATAATCACTTTCGGACACAGAGTCCATCCCAAGTAGCACATTAGAAGTCCCTTTTCATTGACATCTTTCTCTTATTCCTTAGTTTTCTCTGTTTCCTCTGGGTCTGATTTATGCTGTATCACTTCTTGTGGTCAAGGCCAACAAAGCCTGTTAATACTGGATTCTCATATTCTTCCAAGAAGAGCACATATAAAACAACACATTTTTTTCATGCCAACATGGGGGTGCTTCTTGGTGTCGTAATATAACTTAAGGTGTCTTCATTGGCAAAGACCATGCTCCCCCAGAGCTGAAGATGGGAAAACAAGGGCCTAAAGAAACAGAGAAGCCAAGCCCAAACACAGTCACTGTGTGATCATCAGAGAGGACCTGCGTGAAGACAGGGAGCATTAGGGTTACAAGAATTTAGAGTTGTTATATCCGAAAAAGGTCATTCTGGTATGTAATCTGATTTTTTCCCCTAAAATTAGTCTAATAATACACCGCATTCACTTTATACTTTTGATGTCTCTGTAAACAAAGGGACTGTGTCTAATTTTTTAATTGAGATATAACTGACATATAACATGGTGTATATTTAAGGTATATAATATGTCGATATGATGCATTTGTACTCATATTTTGCAATAGCATTACTATCACAAAGTAAGCTGGCACCTCTATCTAATCACATAATTATAATTTCTTCTTTTGTGCTGAGAATAATTAAGTTCTAGTCTCTAAGCAGCTTTGAAGTTTATCATAGGGCATGTATTGTGGGCTGTAATATCTAGGTTGTGCATGTCTTAAGTTCTTCACAAACATCAACCCTAGCAGGCATTTGGACTACAGAAGCCAATACCAACAAGGCTTCAACATTGTTCAGGCCCTGTGGTCACTCTAACTTGTATTCCTGCTTGTTGCCTCAACCCAGTGGCCATTTACAATATCCTGTCTCCATTGTCTGTGCCTTTATTCCTGGTTTTTCCCTAATTCACATCTCCCTTGTATTTTGAAGCCATGCCCCTTCTTCCCCTCAGCTAATTCATCAATTTGCAGGACTCTATTACATGTATTTCTAGTAGAGAGCATGTGGCAGTGACCTGGGAACACACATATCAGCGGGCCGTGGGAGAAGGGCTGGGAATCCTGGGAAGCTGTGTTGCCTCGGTGGGCAGGGACTCTGAGCTACAGCCCTCAGGGATCTCTGTGACGCTCTGGCATTTTACTGTGATGCAGGCAAAACCCTCTCGGGCTGTTCTGTTCTCTGAAAAGGTATCTGATGATTTTAGATGAACCACACAGGATAGTCTACTCAGGAACATTTCAGAGGAAATAATGCAGAAGGAAAAAAGAATGAGATGAATGGACGATTTTGAAATAAAGCAAATAAATGAAAATATAAAAAACGCTATGTACCAGAAATATAAGAACTGGACCTGGAATCACATTAGATCCGCTGGAGGAAAAAAATGTGTTTCTCTGTTGATACAAAGGCATTGACCTTTCTCAGTGTTTCTGGACTATTTTTTCCCATTTAAGACAAGACAATTGTGGCACATGCACGGATGCAACATTTTCTGGTAAAATAATGAAAGCCCACAATCACAGACTTCTTATTGTGAGCCACATTCTATTACAAGCACATTACATGAATTATCTCATTTAGTTTTTAAAATAGAGTCTGTGCTAGATACTATTATTAGCTTCATTCACAGACAAAGAGGGGAGACACAAAGTGTTTACACCACTTGCTGGAAGTGAAAGGGATAGAACCATAGACAGCCAACTGTATGGCCCATTCTAACCTTTTGTCACTGGTGGGAAATGTTGGAGTCCACCGTTGACTTCAGACATGGTCCAGCAACCATTTAAAAGCCTGTTTCTGGGAGGGGAGTGGTCTGCTCCATCCCTGCTTTTTTCTGACACCTCACCGGTACCTTGTAGCTAATACTAGAGAACAGGTTCTGACTCTGGCACCCACTACTAAGCCGACCTTCTCTACGGTCTGTGGTTCTTTGATCCTCTGGCCCCTGTAGATTGACTCGGGTCTCCTCCACACACAGGTGGGCCACTGGAAGCTTTCCATCGCCCTGAAGACACCAGGAGGCTTCCCCACCCCTCCACCCACTGCTCACTTTCCTCTCTCTAGCCCAACATACCTGGCGCACACCACTCCCTCCGTTTCAACTTCACTGGCAATCTTCATCCACAGTCCACATATAAAACGCAAACTAGGCCGATGCTGGGCAACATTCAGCCCCTCTTACTGTGAAGGGGCATTGGGTAGAGAGAAGGTTTGGATACACGACTTTTGTCCGCAGGCATTTTAGGCTGTGGCAACTTATTTTATTGAACTGGAGTGTTTATTGATTTTTTTAAATGTTGGGTACATTTTAAGATGTCTTTGACAATCCTCCGTCTGGTCTTTCACCAGTACAATTTGTCTTTAAAAACCCTTCTACCTCTTACTTTTTCTCTAGTAAACCATAATTTATTTTCTCTTCCTCTATTGATTATTAGATGGTGCTTTTTGTTTTATTGCTGATTTAATCCTTTTAGGGCTGTTAGAGGACTTGTATTCATTTTAAGTGGTTTCACTTCCATTCACTTCACACGCACGCACACAAGATGCACTTCTTGACCAGACACTTACCTCATCTTGAATGTTGCAGCCCTACATGTGGTTAACATGTACACTTCTTTCAACGATTTAAGGAGAAATTCTACAGTGGCTCTTATCATATTTCTTTTTGTGAATGATCTTAACATCCTCTCTCCTGCCACAGTCTGTGAACCACATTGTATGTCTTATCCAAGTAATAGTGTTATTTCAATGAGAATTCATGGGATTCTTCTAAAGCTCGCCAATGTCGCAGGAAAGTGCCATTTGAGAATCATACACTCAGTGTGTGTAGTGTTATCTGTCCTTTCCTTAGCATTAAATAGTGGTAACATTTTTATTTGGCTTAGAAACATTTAAAAATCAACTTTAGACTAAGCTAAACGTAGGGCTCCTCATAAGACATATATTTAGAATATAAGGAACTTTAATTTGGAAGTAGGAAACTTATAATTGTTTCGAGAGAATGACTTTTACCTTAGTCTCTTGTGTAAAAAGACAAAACTAGTAATAGTCTATGAGGAGCATTTTCACATAATTTGGGGAATCAGTAAAAAGTAGAAGACTTTAAGAGAAATCAGGTTTGCTGTTCACAAGTGTTCAAGCAGAAGCTGTATAAACACAGCAGCAGCATGGCAAAAGGAGTCCCTTGATAAGATGCTAAAATAGATGGTCTTGGAGATTTATTATTACTTATTGTTTATGGTGTATTTCATAATTGTATAAAGCCAAGATATGACAAATGGTAGTATCTGTACTCCAAATCCATAAAAGTTTAACTAGAGTATATAAAGACTGTTCCATTTTTACTGGGTGCTTTGAATAGTAACAGATGAAAAATATTTTTAACAGAGTGACTACCTAATCAGTGCATCTTGTTTGTTGCTAATCCACCAGGATTTTAGTCTTTTCTGTAAAAAAATAAAGTTATTGATGCATATTTATAGGAGCATTTTATTTTAAATGTTGATAAAAACAATAGCATTAATAGCTATCATTAAAATTAAAATACGGCAGTAGATTTTTATCTTCACTGTTCCCTTCACTCACTTTTACTAGGAAGGAATGCCAAGGTCTATGACGTTCAGGACCTGCACTTAAATATCTTCAGATTACTTGAGTCAATATTCTTGATTTCTGCAAGGGCAATTAGTGTAATTCTTCTCCCAAGTATAGACTCAAGGTTTACAAGTGCGAATTCTTTACAAATGTAGATGCATATGCTTTTAAGCACAGGTGTTTATGTGTTACATATAGCTGTATGTTTGTGTACTTTTTATAATGAAGAGAGTAAAAATCTATAGTGAATGTACAAGTATATGTGAATGTCAGGTCCTGAATTTGAGGATGTGATATTTCAGGTGATTTTTAACACACGTGTAAAGTTGTTTTAATCACTCAGCTCTGCTTTCTACCAACATTTGTTTGGTACTCGCCGAGCATTGTATGAAATACTGGGGGGAGAGTGATGCTGGACACTGTTCTCACTTACAGTCTCCTGGTAAGGGGAAAACACAGAGATTTCTAAATAAATGAGTTACAATACACTTAATGCATGTTTCTTTATTAGTAGTATTTCTTACCCATTCCCAAATAGCAGTAGATACGTCCATCTGTTTTCCTCCCCAGTGCTTCATTTAGTGATCTTGGGAAAGCAAATGTCTCAGAAATACTGATAACAAAATGAACAGCTAGGACACTAATGCAACATTTTTGTACTCAGCAAAGCTGATAAACTGTATCAGACAATCAAAATAAAAAAGGACACTGTTTAGATTGGTAATGTATAACGAATCTGTTGGTAAGAACAGGTTTGTGAAAGATGATACTTAGATTTCTCATGTAAGAACATTTGCTCTGAAATACTAAATTAGTACCACGAATGACACCATATTATTTGTTGAAAGGAATTGTGGATAGTTTATTTTATGTAGAATAAGAAATGAAAGCATCTTACGAGTAGCAAAAACATTTAAATGCTTTTGGAATTTTGACTTATGGAAGTTAAAATTGGCTTATAAATAAACAATAAACCCAAATGTTATTTTTTCTATTGTTATGGAAATCTATTATTCCCCATTACCCTTCTCAACAGACTGATGAAATGATCTCTTCTTGACTGAAAGGTCTCAAAAACTGAGAGAACTAGAAAAAGCTAAACATAGTTTATTTGAGGGGTGATGGAACTTTGGCAATTAAAATCTGTGACTTCTCAAAGGACATAATTAAAAATGGTTTCTTCCTAAAAGGCAAAGCTCTGGTTCCAGCCCTTTGAAGCCTGGCTCACACGTCTCCAGGTTACAGCAGAGACGGGTAGAGGAAGCCCATTCTCCTCAACTCCCGACTCCACTATGCCAGCTAAAGCAACTTGTCATCTCTTAGCAAAGACAAAAAATTGATTCATGATTTTAAATGTTCTACGGTGACTAAAATAAGGTACTTCCGATAGGAGAAGGAAAGGTACAGGTGGAGTTTCCAGAGTTCGTTTCAGAAGCTCAGGGCCTCGGAGCCCCACGGACGTTTTGTCTGGGACTCAGCTGTGCGACCTCGGGCCAGCAGGTCGTGTCACTTCTCCAAGCCTCACTTTTCTTCATTCTCGGCAGCAAGTCACTGTCAGCGATGCTGAGCTCACGCCGTGCGCTTGGCATTTACAAAGCATGTCGTTTATGTCTTTATTTGTGTAATCTGAATGTTAGATATATATTAAATAAAACTGAAAGCGAAACTAAAAATATTGAAAATCCTTGAATCCATGTTTATATCAGCTAGGAGGAGCCAGGTTCTTCTGCGGTAACAAATTGCCCAAAATATCCAGGGCAAATCATCTGTCTCACTTAGACTCCGGGCGAGCTGACAGGACAGTCTCCGTCTGGAGTATTGCCAGTAAATTTTGGGAAATGTGGCACTTTGCTCAGATTTCATTGGCCAAAGCAAGTAATACTGCCCCCAAAGGGTTACACAGGATGGGGACATAAAATCTTACACTAGGGACAGGAGATAACTTCAGTGGACAGAAATAAAACCTACTACAATACATGCACAAACCAGAAAAACAAATGTAATCCATGTCCACTGAGTAGAAATTATTCTAAACTATTTTTTGAAACATGACAGTTAAAGAAAATGTATCAAGAATTTTTCTTTAATAAAAGAACTAAATTATCTTCACGGATGAGGGAACGCTCCTTTACAGAAAAACGCCTGTTACGAAAGGCAGAAAATATCCATGCTTTTAAATGACAGATTCAGAGAAAGATTAGCAATTAATGCTAAAATGATGAGGTCAAGTGGCTGGGAAACAGAATTTGCGGAGTGCCGGAGTAAGACCTCACAACAGATTAGCCCATTCCAAATGAAACACTTGACGCAGGCGAGGTCTGAAGGTTGGCACGATGAATCTTCACAGCACTGCTAGTGGATGACCGATGGCATTCCGTTTCCCCCGTCGCGCTGCAGAAGAGAGATCATCACCCATGAAATATGCATGGGCCAAATGTTTAACCTGATCCAATAAAGACTGGAGACTTAACTTTGAATGTACAGTAATAAATATTTGGAAGAACATTCCATGACACCACCGGAGAGCATGTAGATAAATCCTCTGTGTGGGGCATTTTGTAAGAAAACCTGCCTGGTGAGCTCAAAGAGTCAATGGTAACAGGATTATTCCACATTACAAGAAAGGAGACACACACCTGAATGCATGAACCTTGATTAGATCATTAGAACCAAATGGCCAGAGAACATTATTTTGAAGGCCACCAAGATATGAATATAAATTTCACATGAATGATGTCAGGGATCAGTCTCCATATTCTTTTTTTTTTCAAGATTTTATTTATTTATCTTAGAGGGGAAGGGAAGGAGAGAGAGAGAGAGAGAGAGATATCAATGTGTGGTTGCCTCTCGTGTGTCCCCTGCTGGGAACTGGGAAGTGGCTGGCAACCCAGGTATGTGCCCTGACTGGGAATCGAACCACAATCGTGTGGTTCGCAGGCTCGCGCTCATTCCACTGAGCTACACCAGCCAGGGCTCCATATTCTTATATAATGACATAATGACCAGGTAAGTGAACGTCCTGATTATGAAAAGAGACACATATTGAAGTGTTTATGGGTGAAGTGTCATGTTTGATACTAGCTTTCAAATGATTACAAGTAGAAAATAACAAAATAACTCTTAAATGGAGGTGGTGGATATATGTGGAGATTCATTGTTGTATTTCAATACTTTTGTATATGTTCAAACTGTTTCCCAACAAAAAGTGGAGGACAAGCTACAGTTGGCACTCTGTCTCCATGGGTTCCAGATTCATAAATTCAATCAACCACCAATCAAAGATATTAAAAAAAGGGTTATGCTGTTGAGGAGCTGTTCCAGTAGGCCACAATGGCTGGGCAGGCATTTTTAATCATTCTTTGAACAATGCAGTATAACCACTATTTACACAGCATTTACTTGTATGGGGTATTATAAGGAATCTGGAGGAGATGTGCGGTATAGAGGAAAATGTATGTAAGCTACATGCCAAAACTAACCCATTTTACATAAGACTTTTGAGCATGTGTGGACTTCAGTATCCATGGGGCTTCCTGAACCCCCTCCCCCTTGGGTACACAGAGATGACTGTGCAATAAACTTTCATTTCTCCTCAGAGGATGGGCAGACCTTTGAAAAATCAGATCTTCCCCAGTTGTGACGAGAGTATGACAACTGAGCAGTTCTTTATGTTAATATTTGGATGATCAGAATCTAGCAAAAGGTATGAGAATGTCCATATCATCTTAATTTATAATATCAAACCATTGAAGATAGCTAAGCTATCCATCAACAGAAGAATGTTTCAATGCATAATGATATTTACTTTGTATATGATAGATAAGGGAAAATATACATCTTTTATAACTGAAAAGAAGTGCACTGCCAATCTCTCGCTCCATTGTGATACTGTGTATGGGAGAGTTAGTATAAATCTATGTATATCAGTCTGAGAATGGAGGTCTAGGAAAAGAAGGCAGCTTTGTTTTTTACCTTTCTTAATTCTTGAAAGAAAAGAAAACGTAAACAAGTATTATCATCAAGTACTGTTGTTTTCTTTTTAATAATAAAAATGATTGAGACACATATGTCAACCCAAGTATTGAAACTGAATATAACCTTAGAGATTATCATCAACTTATTATTTTTATTTAACTTAAAACAAATTTATAACGATAAAACTCAAATCCATATATTTTATGCCTTATACCACATATGTGTGGGGTATTAGCCAGATTTTTATAAAGCCAGAATAAAAAATATAGTCCCCAGGGTGCCTGTGTTTTTTGTTTTTGTGTGCTATAGTGTATACCACCTGCATGTTATCAAACTTTAAGGTTAATCACAAAATAAAATTCAAAACATAATGTGCTGCAAACATCAGCTAAAAAATTAGCATTCTGACTTAGAACAGGACTACTAAAATAAACCATTTTTGTTGCAATATGATTTTTCAAACCGTCTACTTAATATCTAAGTGAATATTCTAAAGCCAAATGATGTATTAAAATTTTTAGGTTTCATTTGATAAAGTAAAGGTTACTTGTATTTGTATGGGTTTTTCTCTTTAGATTTTAGAATATGACAAATTCATTGCATCTAAAATATCACGTTCTCAGTTTCAATCAGCATAACATACTGAATTTATTAGAATATCATGCTGTCGTGAGGGCAAGGGCAAGAGCAATGATCACCTCCATCTTTCATGGGGGGGTCCCATTAGCCTGGATATTTTCTATCCCTCTTCCCCTTACTCTCCTGTTTCCTGTCATGAAAGGTAGAGATTTTTAAAATCTGATTGTGAAATTTGTGGAAAAATACCTTCCATTGACATATATCCCATGTAGTGTACTATTCTATGGAGAGCAATTTATAAAATATCTAAGAGGCAGAAACCAAAACTTTGGATACATTCGTCACACACCTATGTAAACACACACACACACACACACACACACACACACACATCTAGAACAGAATGAGGGCTACCACCTGTGAAGGAGTTTCAGTTCTAAGCACACTCGGTGTATATATGTTTTATTTTTAAACTTTCAAAGAAAATGCAATAATATGAAAAAAGAGATTCCAGATATATACTCCATCCAGATGCACTAATTCTCACACTGGCAGTGTTACTTTTGTCTCTGTTTCTTTTTATATATTGGTGCATAGTTTTTTTTTTTCTGAATTATTTGGGATAAAGTTTGGGATACAGTATTGTACTTTTCGATACTTCATGTATGATTTCAAAGAACAAGCATATTATCACATGTAGATACAATTATCAATGTCCAAAAATTTAGCATTAATACATTATTATCTAATCTATACTCCAAGTTCTCAAAGTATCTCTCTAAAAATTACTAATTAATTACAATGGAGGAAGAGTAACTCTTTAAAAAATATTTTTTTATTTTATTATTGTTCAAGTATAGTTTTCCATGAGGAAGAGTAACTTTGACAGTGGATAAATCTGACATGTACCACTTTAAATAAGTAATTAAAATTAACACCACTAATGTTGCACAAAAATGACTTATGTGCTTCCTGAAATTATAACATAGTATCAATTCTTAAAAATCATACCAAAAATGCACCCCAAACATAAATATGAGGATGCATCAAACAAAGCCAAATGAGAGGCATTCTTCCCAATAATTTGCTGTGTCCTTCAAACACATCAAGATAAAAAAACACAGAAAATATGATAATTTTTTCCAGATTACACACATCGTCTTAGTTAAGTTGTGACAATATGATACTTTATATTTTCACTTAATTTATCAGAGAGTTATTGACTGCTTCCCCTCACTTCTTTGGTGCACTTTGTTTTTCTTGTTTCTTTTAATTTTTTATTAGTTTAAATTCTTTTACATCCACATTTTTATTTCTACAGATGTGAAAGCAGGTATTGATGCTCAAATGTAAAACAGGATGATATTTAAATAATCAATATTCTTTTTCTCTGTATGTCTTAGTTATGTCATTACCTCTTACAACAATTTTAAATTTAGGTTACAACAATTACGTGTTGTTAAGCCTCTTGTCGGTGTTTTCCAAGGACTAAACTCAACTTCATGAAGTCAGAGACTAAGGGATGCACCGTGTGGAAATCCACAGGCCAGGACACAGACCAAGCTGGGAAAGGGTTGAGCCTGGCACAGAGGAGCCCTGAAGACTAGTGCAGGGTCTCCCACCACTTCTCCATGTGTTGCCTCTAACAATTAAACACCTATAAAGTATGATTACATGAACATTATTCATTATAAAAACTCATCAGTGTAATTAAATCAACTACCATTTGCTTTCTTCTGGGAATTTCTCCAAACTTTTTGTATTTTCTTATTTTTCTATGCTTCATGGCTTTATTAATTTACTCACTTATTTATCTTGCATTTATTATTTATGACATCAATTTGAACATTTAAAAGTAGAGTAGTTATATGTAATAAATCTGTCAGTTTCAACCAGAATCTCTCTCTTTAAATAAATTTTGATATTCAGTTTTTCAGCAAACTCAATGGTTCAACTGTCTAGAAGTGAAAAGTTAGACTGTCATGTTATTTATTAAATATTTCCTATTTTGCCTTTATGGCTTCAGAGGAGAAAAACATGGGCTGTTTTTTCGTTATTCTGCTATAAGGGTAACATGAAATGATCCTGTTTCATTGAATGTCATACTCATAGGAATGAGTATGACACTCATACAAACTGTGTCTGTATTACAATTTACATTCAATCCAACTCCAGGGACTGTTTGGCCAGTTCCTATCCTTTTCCAACTTGCCTGTGTCCTGGTATGTGAATCTTTAGGTAGTGCATCCCTTACCTCTGACTTCATGGAAGCGAGTTGAGGCAACGGAAAACACCAACAGGAAATAAGGGTGGGGGAAGGGGGAGGAATTAGGTTATTTTCCCAGCCCAGCGTCTCCTGCTAGGCCTTAAATTAACAGGGTCTGTATTCCTTAACTAAGGTTGTAACTCTTGCTAAATGGCCTTCTCCTTAGGATATTAAAATATCCTAAGTTCCTGTATTTGAGTGTGCCATCTTTTTTATTACAAGGGGGACCTTAATGGTAATAATCTCAGTATTTCTAGTTTGTTACTATTCAAAGATAATTTTTACAAAGAATGATTTGGTTAGTTATCTAAACATGCTTTATTACTCTAATGTTCAAATATGGAAAATGAATTCACATTACTTTTTATATCCTAAAATTACGTAAAGATTTTCAAGGTATATATTTTCTCACAATACAATTTTCCAAGGAAATGTTCTTAGTAAGACACATATAAGTAATTTATTAAACGATTAAGCATTCAAAACTAAAAATGTTCAAGCACTGTGCTGGTAGGAAGTATACAAAAAATGAACTTCAAATCTATGGTTATGGGACACTTTCAGCTTCAGCAATAGTTTCTTTATGACACGATAATATATATATTTTTTTCAGAATGGACACACTTAAATACTATTTTGGGGTTTGCTCCTTTTAGAATTGTTGAGGAGCTATTTGCAGGCCATATGAAAATTCATCTCATTCCTCAAAATTGAATTTTTAAATGGCTAAGCTAGTGNAGCATTCAAAACTAAAAATGTTCAAGCACTGTGCTGGTAGGAAGTATACAAAAAATGAACTTCAAATCTATGGTTATGGGACACTTCCAGCTTCAGCAATAGTTTCTTTATGACACGATAATATATATATTTTTTTCAGAATGGACACACTTAAATACTATTTTGGGGTTTGCTCCTTTTCGAATTGTTGAGGAGCTATTTGCAGGCCATATGAAAATTCATCTCATTCCTCAAAATTGAATTTTTAAATGGCTAAGCTAGTGCCAAGCATGAATATCCATGTTTTTCACCAGATGTAATTTCAAATTACATTTGGCTCTTTCCAAGTAGCAAAAGCATTTTAAAAAAAGTTGTCACCAATGATATATATATATATATATATATATATATATATATATATACATATACACCTTCTGCTTGTATTAAAAATAACTTCATAATTAAATATTCAGAGACTAGAGCTAGACACCATGGAAGAAATCTCAGCTCTGCCACATAGCAGCTGCATGACCTTGACTGAAGTATGGATGTTTTCTTTGATGTTGTCTCCTCTTCAATGAAGTGTGAATAGTAGCACCTAAATCATAGCCTTCTTATAAAAAGTGAATGAATATATTTTAGTGCAGCATTTATGACACCATACAGAGCATTCTCAGTACTAGGTAAATATTAGCTGGGGAGATTTCAAAATGAATGTTACTAAAGAGTTATAGCAATGACGACAGCAGGGGAATCAAACACAATAACAATATACAATTTCACGGGAGAAACTTTCATTTTGAATTTTCTATTCTGCTTTTTTGTCACATGACTTTAGTAAAAACTCATAATTCACATGTGGAGAATCCATTTAATTTTTTTAGTGGGATAAATACCATTGAGAATTTTTTTGGTAAGGGGGTATTATTCTTATTTTTAAATGAATCAAAATAAATTAAAAGATAAAGCCAATACACAGGTAGTTTTATTTATATACATATATGCTGTTTATGCACTATTTATGCACATATATGCTATATACTATGGACTATTAAATCATGTACCTTACTTAGCTATATAATAACTTAATATGAATGGTTATAATTAAAGAGTAAAATTGAAAACTTGCCCACCCAATGTTATAAAAAGCTTTTTATGTAAGATAATATTGTATTGTGTTGGATATTCGGGAACCTGTGGGTTCCTTCAGATGGTTGTTGAAAACATCTGGATTCAGTTCGCCTGTCTGAGAGCAATGGACTCATGTGAGGTGCATAATGAGGTCACTGTAGAGAACGTCATGCTATATTCTCCTTTAAAAAGAAATTGAGACATGTCTTAGGATTTAGTACGGCAGATAGATATTTTCTTCTTTTAAGCAACTAGTTTGTACGTACATGACAGACACTGAGAATCCTGTAGCTGAAGATGTTTATCAGTGATAAGATTTACTTTCACTCTAAAGTAACCAAACATTTATTTAAAGCCGGTATTTAAACACATTATTTAAAACCAAACATTTATTTAAACACTCTCTATGTGAGTGTTAGCTCCCCTTGAGTGTGGATTCAGCATCATACAACCGTGCTGAGTTTAACAGCTTATGTGGTAGGGACTGGATTTTCCACATGAAAGAATGAAAGAAAAAAGGAGAAAAACTTATTCAGTGAATGGTGCCAAACAGAACACTGAACTTCTCTGTATCATATCTGAAAACTGAATGTGATTCTACAATTATTTTCATAATAAAAAATAATTTAAAAATAGAGCCAAAACTATAATTGCAACTAAAAAAGGTATATTTAAAAATAATGGCCTTTAATATAAGGAACAGAAAAAGATATATCATCCTACATTCAACATATTATTGGTTGATTTAGCCATAACAAAAAGAAAATAATAAGAAATAATTCAAAAGTGAAAATAATGCAAACATCGGTATTTTCAGATTATATATAAAAACGCAACAATTTCTGTATAATTTTGTATCCTACTACTTTGCTGAATTAATCAGTCCTAGTATTTTCATGGTGGAATCTTTGGGGTTCTCTGTGTGTAGTATAACATCATCTGCAAAAAAGAGACAGTTTTACCTCTTCCTTTCCAATTTGGAAGGCTTTTACTTCTTCTTGTCTGATTGCTGTGGCTAGGACTTCCAGTACTGTGTTGAGTAAGAGGGGTGAAAGTGGACATCCCTGTCTTCTCCTCAATCTTGCGGGGAATACTTCCAGGTTTTGCCCATTGAGTATGAGGCTAGTAGTGGCTTTGCTATATATGGTCTTTATGACACTGAGGTGTGTTCCTTCTATTCCCACTTTGCTGAGAGGTTTTTTTTAAATCATAAATGGATACTGGATTTTGTCAAATTTTTGCACTTATTTATATGATCATGTTGTTTTAATTCTTTATTTTGTTTATTCGGTGAATCAAAGTTAATGATAAGATAGTTTATTCAATAAATGATGTTGGTGGACTGAACACAGGCCTGCAAAGCAGAGGATCACAGTTCAATTCCCAGTCAGGGCACATGCCTGGGTTGCAGGCGGGTTCCCTGCAGGCCAGACCCCAGCAGGGGACGCATGAAAGGCAACCATACATTGATGTTTCTCTCCCTCTCTCCTTCCCCTCTAAAGACAAATAAATAAATGAAATCTTTTTTTAAAAAGGCCCTGGAGAAAGGGGCTTAAGGCCTTTTTAAAAAATAATAAAATAAATGATGTTGGGAAAATTGGACAGATAGGTATAGAAAAATGACACTAGACCACCTTCTTACACCACATAGAAGAATGAATTCAAAATAGATTAAAGACTTAAATGTTAGACCTGAAACCATAAAAATCATAGAAGAAAACATAGGCATCAAAATTTTGGCCATTGTTCATAGCTATATCTTTTCAGATATATCTCCCCAGGCAAGGGAAACAAAATAAAACAATAAAGGAGATTACATCAAACTAAAAGTTTTTGCACAGCAAAGGAAAACAACAACAAAATAAAAAGACAATGCACAGAATGGGAGAACATCACTGATACATCTTATAAGGGGTTAATAAAGAACTTACAAAACTGAAGAACAGGAAAAAAAGCAACCCTATTAAAAATTGGCAAAGGATCTGAAGAGACAATTTTCCAAAGAGGACATACAGACTCGTGGACATCAACAACAGTGTGGTGTTTGCGGGAGGGAAAGGGGAATCTAAGGGGCTAAATGGTAATGGAAAAAATACAATTAAAAATGTGGGTGTATTCTCAAAAAATAAAACAAGAATTTAAGTGGCCTAAGTGGAAAAATGCCTGATTTCATTAGTTATTGGAAAAAATAAACAAAAAACACACAGAGATGACCCCACAACCTACCACATTGTCTGGCAAGAATGTTAAGCCGTGGAAAACCCGCACTGCTAGTTAAAGGATAGGTTTCTACAGGCACTTTGGAAAATGTTTGGATTGATCTTGTAAACCAGGAGACATGCAAAAGATATGGCTCACCATCTCCACTTCAGGTATAAAACCTAGGTGTTCTTTATCTTTAACATGTCACCCTCATAGTACTTTTCACTGCTTTAGTACTGGCAAGTATATAAATGTGGTCATTTGTGTCGTACCTTGGACATTTTCAGAGCCTGAACAATTTCTTTTGTTGAAGTTTAGTATAGAAACATGTTATGCTTTTCTTTTGTAAGTTGAAGAAGGCATATTTTGAAAGCAGCATTATCTAGCGGATCCGTTTTAAAATAGAGTACACTTGAAAGATGAGAATAAGGAATTAAAAGTAGATTTCCTTAAAAATAGCCTATACCTAGAAAACACTTGAAAATTCTCAAGTTTATCCACAAGGTACTTATTTTATTCTTTAACTATCAGTATTCTACAGTAACTTTCTGGCTTCTTAAGTATGCCTTTTTTACCACCAAGGTGGAGTAAGTTATCTGGTTGTTGGGTTCCTACCATTGATTCAGGTGCCTCAATTAGACAGAACCAGTGTCTTCTAGGTCCTTAAGTACTGGGGAGAGTTTTCCACAACCCAGACTGGGAAATGCAGTGTTGGTGGGCATGTATGCAGATTCCTTAAATCTAAACATGTTCATTCAGATACCCCAAGGTAAAGACTAGGATTGGATGCTTAGTCCATTTGGTTCTTAAGTCACATTCAAAGACCTAATGATAAAGGTCATGTTTAGATCTCCATTTATTCAACTCCTTAGTCTATATCTCAATTGTATTTGAATTCAGAAAGTTAAAAAATATTATATATATATATATATATATATATATATATATATATAGTCTCTCTAATATCAAAATTCTATCCTTAGATATCTAACTGGGCTTACTTATTTCTATCCTAAAGGATGCATCTGGTGAGTTAATAAATATTTAAGAAAACTTGAAGTGCTGTTTTCTTCTTTTCCATAATTTAAAATTAGAACTTATATAAGCAGAGCTCACCACCTCTCAATGTCCATACCTCCAAAACCAAGGCTGCCTCTCAAGCTAAATAAAAATTTGTTCCTCCAGAAGAAATCAAGTTACTCACTAAAACTTTGGAACCAATCAAGTTACTCATCAAAACTTCAGAGCCAAAAAGTCAACGTGAGTTCAAAATTTCCCACAGTACCAAAATTCATAAGGATTAGTTTAAATCCTTATTTCATTCTCTTTAGCATGTTCTCTGTTCCCCACATTTTTTGGTTAACTCAGGAGGAAGGGTACAAAAAAAGAATTTATTTTTCTACCTCTTGATGCCTGAGTGGATGATTTCCTCCTTTTTTAACAGATTTACCCATTTTTTCTTTTTTAAAATTTATTTAATTACTGTTCAAGTACAGTTTTCTGTACTTTATACTTCCATCCCAGCCTACCCCCCAAGAGCTCCCCACCTCCCTCCCATTCCCCCCACCTTAGTTTTGTGCATGTGTCCTTTATACTTGTTCCTGTGAATCCTTCCCATTTCCCCCTGAAATGTATGCATTTTTATCATTGTTCAAATTGTTTTTCATTTCCATGGTGATTATAGCCATAATTTCTTCTACTTTTAAAAAAAGGAGCCTTAAATTATATTAGCTTTTTAATGCTACTAATATAATGTTTCCTCTCTACCCTATGAAACCTGGTAGATTTGTCTAAATCTTTCACTTTGGGAGAATTTCAATGAAACCCCAGTTTTGGCCTTATAGGAAATTGTGTTCCTATAGTATAGTCTGCCCTTGGGTCTCTTAATCACATATGTTGATTTATTTTGTGTCCTGCCATCCCAGAGAACATAATGTATCCCTTTGACTGGTGTCAGTTGATACATAGATATGTGACAGACGACCTGCAGACCACGAGGAACTTGTTTTCAATAGACACTTAGAGATGGCAGGAAAAGGGTTGTTTTGTAGCAAAACAAACTTATTTTTCTACAAAATGTCTGCTGGCTGTTCTAGTTTGTGGGTTTTCCTCATGCTTCTAAACTCCCAAAGTCTTTATCTGTGTAACTGGATCTTCACAGATTCTGTTACTCCTTCTCTTCCTTGAGTTTATGTTCTGTGGAAAAAGTGAAGAACAAAATTGTTCCATGTGTCTCATACAGCAACAAACCCCATTGCTAATGTCCAGATCTTGGGAAGAGGAAGAGTATCAGGGCCAAGTTCATATTCTACCTCTAATGACTTCAAGAGTACATGACCTACCAAATGAAGAAAAGGTCAAGAGAAAATTTTCTCTAGTTGGCAGCAACTATAAAAATTATTCTCTTAAATTTCTAGTATATGTCTATAGAGATACAAAGTTTAAAGTCAAGACTTTCCTCTTCAGTTTCCTGCTCCCTACCACATTACTATGATCCAGAGTTTATTTCTGTTAACAGTTTCTTATTTAGGATGGTTGCATACATTTTTAGTGCCTATAAAAAGTATGTCGCCAGATTTTGCTTCAAATATGTACCTTGCACATGCATTTGTATCAGCATTTATAATCTCAGTTATATTATTTTATTTATTTATCTTTACAGGGGAATGGAAGGAGAGAGGAAGAGAAATATCAATGTATGGTTGCTTCTCGTGCGTCCCACACTGGGAACTGGCCTGCAACCCAGGCATGTGCCCTGACTGGGAATCGAACCTCAGTCCTTTGGTTTGCAGGCCCGCGCTCAATCCACTGAGCTACACCAGCCAGGTATAATCTTAATTTTTAACAGGGACAGAATAGTAAGCATTTAATGGAACAATGTAAAAAATGTTTCATCATCCAGACTAGTTCCTCACTTTACTGTCTCATTATTTGCAGAATCCTGTAAACACCCAGAACAATTTTTTTCAGAGTGAGGCATGGAGACAATTAAGGAATGGTGGTATAAAAAAGATGAGGCGGGATCAGAATGTTTTTTTCCAAACACAGCAGACAGTATCTATAAATGTAATTGCATATCATGAAAGGAGATATACTGCAATTTCTAGTTATTCTTCTAAAATCTCACATTTTCTCAGAAGGTCTTACTCTCACCTCTCCAGTGAGACCAACAATCCAACTATTGAATCCCAGACTATTTCTTCAAATTCTCCACTAATTGAAAAGAAAATAACTTGATGGAAATAGTAAAAAAAAATAGATGAAGGAATAAGCAAATTGAGCTCTGCTTTTCACCAAACTTTGAACCCATCATATCATTCCATCCTTACAGCACAGTGGGATAAGCTATATGGGTATCCAAATCACTGCAGGTGGGGCACTGGAGCTCAGAGCGTTTAAAAACTTCTCCAAGGCCTCCATTTGCGTTCCTTCTGCTACATTATATTTTCTTTCCCCCAAAGACAAGAAAACATCACCCAAAAGTCAGACCTGAAAAATGCCTGAGGTCGTTGTGCTGTGTGGTCTTCCATTTTGACTGACTAACTTCTGGTTGATGAGCCTATTGGAGTGAACTGCATAGGTAACTGTAAAGGATGCTTGTCGTGAGACGGTCAAGAAATTCACCCATGTTAACTAACTCAAGGATACCTCTGCTTTCATTTGAGACAGGAAGTGAAAGTTAATGTTAGCATTTTCTTACCAGAAAGGAGATGTATAATGACGTCTCTTAATTTAATAGACAGGGAAATAGAGTCTCAGTGGTGTCAAGTCATTGTTGGTTTTTTAAAAAATATTTTACTTATTTATCTTTTAGAGGGGAAGGGGAGGAGACAGGAAGAGAAACATCAATGTATGGTCGCTTCTCGTGCATCCCTTGCTGGGAACTGGCCCCTGCCGGGAACTGGCCTGCAACCCAGGCATGTGCCCTGACTGGGAATCGAACCGCGATCATCTAGTTTGCAGGCCCGCGCTCAATCCACTGAGCTACACCAGCCAGGGCAAGTCATTGTTGTTTTGTAACATACGTAATTTATGACAAAACTCAGATTCCTCAGCTGGCTGGTGATATTCCTCTGACTAATCTGTGCTAGTGAACTATAGCATCTACAAATGAGCAGGCATCTCACAGGGTAAATCCTAGGCGATGGTGGGTTATATCAAACAGCAGGCCAGCATAGAGCTTCATCTGGATAAATCCCCAGAAGAGCAAGAAAGATAGTGGTCCATGGTCTCCAGACTTTATCACCGAGGCATTGAACTGAGAGTCCTATCAAAGGCAGAGAGTTTATTTCAGGTGAACTAGTTGTTCTCACCTGTTCAGATGTAGTTGTTCTGCTGACCCACCTGGGTTCTCACAGATGAATCTAAAACAGAAGCAGTAAATAGTGCTAATTGCTTACAAGTATTCAGACTCAGTAGTATTACCAATTAACTTCTATGTTTGATGTGACAAATGAAGGAAAGGAGGAAACAAAAAACAAAACCTGTGTTCCATGATGGGATATAACCAAAGAAAATAATTATTGTATTGCAAAAACAATGGGTAATCCAAAGAGACTTTCTACCACAATTCAGATGTGTGACATGGTTTTAATAATGTGTTATTGCAATTAAAGTGTTACGTTAAAGTGATTTAATATAAAGTGATCAATATAAGTATAGAACAGCATGTTATTTTTTTCTTATCCTCTGTCTCTATAAGTGTATTTCTAAATGTTTTAAAATAGTGGATATAGTTTGGGAAAATGATGATTTTCAGGTTGTGTATATTTTCTCTAATAAAATCTCCTATAATACCAAGGTAGGCCAGCTTTCCGGTCTGTTTCAACCTTGAAACAGGCACTGTTTTTATGGTACAGATCAGAAACAAAAAAGAAACCATGGTCAAATATTTCCCAAAGTGTTAGTTCAGGCTTATTTCCTCATAATAATGGAGTCCAGGTGGCTGGCAGAAAAGCTAGAAAAGGTCAGCTCTCCAATGCAGTTGTGTCCTTTGGATTCAGTAATGTTCCTGCCTCTGTTATGCAATGCAGCTCTGTCCTAACAGGAGAGGAATCCAGCCCGTGCTTTGTGCTACAATGGCATTAAAAATAAACGAAAGAACTCCTCACCTATCTACTGATATTCTCTCTGCTCTGCACAGAAGCAATAAATCCAGGTCCAGGTTGCTGAAAACAAACAATTAGAAATCAAATCAAGGCCTATTTGGCTTCACAGCCGAATGCTGCGATGCAATAGGAATAGTAACAATGCAAAGTAATAGCTTGCCGAATTCAATGAATGCGGCTTAATAATGTCGGACCATAGCAAAACTTGGGAAAAATTAAAAAGGAATGCAAAGCTCCCTGGGTATGTCCCACTAAATTGGCATTCTGAGGAATGTGCCTCCACACCATTCATAATGAGGACCACTGGTTTCATTTACACAGGCTGCCTACATTAGCTTGCACTGATGTGCAAAAACCTATTGTATGCTGGTATACAAAGTCACACCCAATTTTCTTTATGTTTCTCTCAGAAATGCTTGTTTTGCAGGATGGAGTCTGTGTCAGTAAAATGGATTGCATGTCGCTTAGACCAAGTGATGTGCTAATCTTCTGGAGCCCTCTGTCCTTAATCTCTACAGGACAAGAGTGGGTGTAGAAGTGTGAGCTGTTTTCACAGGTAGCAACAACAATTGCACTCTTTCGTGTGAATTCAAAAGCAATGCTACTCTATGTGTTTCAGCAATTACTTCAATGTGGTTGCTGTCTACAAAATAAAAAAAAAAAAATAAACTCCCCGTCTTCCCCGAAGTCCATGGGCAACTTCCAAGATTTTATAGTGCCTGGGAACACCTTTAAATGTGAAGAAATTGGTTTTGGTGAGAGCGGCTCTGTGACCAATTGGATTAGAGGCATTACTCCTGGCGTCTGTGAAGTTAACTTGACCGTGGCCCTTTGTGTAGTTAGGCCTGATCAGAATAGCAGGTGAATCGGTGTCTCAATTCAAAACTTTGAGACACAGCGGCCTAAATTCTTTACAAGCCATGCCATCAATAGCCGTTTTATGACAAGACCATACACTAGGGCTGGGGTCAAGGATTCTTTGGCTTGTAAAGGGAGCCACAAGACATATGGAAAATGACAGATTACTTTTCTTCTATTGTAAGAGCCCTGTGCATATATAATGAAAAAGATAGAAAAACATAAAGGCAACCTACAAACCTTCCACTGATTCTAAGAGTTAAATTGGTTTACAATAAAATATGTAAAACATGAAAGTAAGAAGAATACAAAAACATTGAGTAAAAGTTTCCATTCTATCACCTTTACATTTTACTTTCTTAATACCAAGAAGTATACTTGTTCCAAATGGAATAAAATACAATCATTTAAAAAAGTGATGGTTTCCAATCCTGCACAATACCTTCCACAAAAGAATAAGAATAAGAGGCTCACATCTATTATTCTGTCTGGTACTAAATGACACTGTTGATAAATACAAATGTGAAATTTTGAGGACAAATGAGTATCACTCACATAAGAAAACATCAACAACATAAAATTATCTAATATTTCATCACCTCTGAGATCAAAGCAGTAGAAAATAAGGATGGGATTAGAGTATGTTTCTATAAAATCATATTTTAATTTATAATTAGTTTTTTTTCATTTGAGCTTGTTTTATAAAAGTACAAAATGTATTTTCACTGTCAGGCAATAAATTATACTAAATCAAGTCTAATTTTTGTTTGATGATTTTTAGATCTGTCATTGACTTAAGTTGTTAATATAAAAATGATCTTAATTATTTATATAAACACTAAAGCATACTATGTAGGATCTATAGGAGTTCCAGGATAAAGCTGTCACATATGTCTTTGTGGCATATCCTTCAAATTACCTTTGTGTTGTTCCCACATTCATAGAGTAGATAATGTATGTACTGTTCAGTAACCAGTGAATACTATAAACTCTGGTTGACAAACACTGACATTTACAAAAATAAATCAGGTGATTGTTAGCAGTAAAATATAGTTTATTTTACTTTACTATAAAAAATCTCCAGCTGAAATTTTGGAATCATTTTCATAGGATTACTACTATCATACATATAACATAAATGCCTCTTAATGACATTTAGGAGGAGATGTTTAAGAATGATTTTGAAAATATTTTATACTGTTGTAAAGAATGTTGATATTGTTACTACTATAACATTTAAGATATATTTATATATGTAGGCCATTATGTCTTAATGCAATAAAAACATCATGCATGTATAGAATTGTTAATAGACAGCTGTGAATACAGAACATATAGATATTGTGAGAGATATCCTTGAATATGAAAATTGATATCCATCCTAACGTCTTATGGATTACAAAGAAAGCATAAAAAATGAAACAGCCATGCATAAATTCAATCCCTAATATCATAGGATTTCTGGGACATAGCACAAGGTTTAGCACATAGACATCACTTATTTCACCTTTGCTAATGATGAAAAGTAACATATTCTGTTACAGGAACTGTGCAGTGAGTGTGTGAGACTTTTAGTGTTTCTCCATCATGCAGTTCATGAATCGTTTACGATCCCAAATATTTTAGGATTAGCTCAAGCTCAGACTGCAGATTTAATGAAGGAATTCATAGTTATCTGAGCCGTAGTTCAGAAGATTTGATGTTTCAAATCATTAAACACCAAGTATAAATTGAAATGCACCATGGGATGGATACTGCCATAATACCCAAGGTCTAAGAAAAGAACATGGTGTTAGGATTCTTTCTGCTACTACATCTCTCAGCCAGAGACATTTCAAGAAATAAAACTGCCGTTACTGCTTTCCTAATGCATGAGCAGTAGTATATCCAGGGATATTGTATGATATTTTTATTAATGACTTATAGGTGAAAGGAACAGTTATTGATTCTGCTTTAACAAGATATATGTGAAAAACCATCTTGCTAAATTCCATAACAACACTTTGTTTTTCTATGAGCGAGTTGTTTTTCTAAGTGATCTATTAGTATTTTGTTTCTATATTAAATCTCTGATAGTGTCCATCTATAATTTTAAATAAATCCATCAAATTTATGTGATGTGGAAAGTTTAGAATCATTTTATTCTTTGACGCAATGGAAAGTATGTAGAATAAAAATGTTTATGGGATATATTGAAAATAGGACTCAGTTAATTGTTCATTACTTAAATTTAAAGCATGTTAGTTTTGTTTTTATGTATCAAAGGTATATAAAGTACAAAACTCTGGTAGGGCCCTGGCTGGTGTAGCTCAGTGGATTGAGCGCAGGCCTGTGAACCAAAGCATTGTGGTTCAATTCCCAGTCAGGGCACATGCCTGGGTTGCAGGCCAGTTCCCAGCAGTGGACGCATGAGAGGCAACCATACACTGATGTTTCTCTCCCTCTCTCCTTCCCTTCCCCTCTAAAGATAAATAAATTTTTTAAATCTTTAAAAAACTCTGGTAGGTTTAACAGAACATAAAATCAAGGAATTTTATCCCCCAAAAAAGGAAAGAAAAAAAAAGAAAACAAAGGAAAGCAGAGCATTATTCTTCAGACTCTCTGAGGTCAGGAGAGACCCTGAATTTTAAAAAAAAAAATTGCCTCTTGATCAGCTAGGAATTATTTAGTCCATGAGGGCTAGAAAATATTAGTACTTATTATTATAAAACTTAATAATTATTTCTTCCTTTATGCAGCTTCAGAAAGCAAATGAATGGATTTGGCTTACTAGAAAATAACTAATCTGAGTATAGCTAACCATAACAAAAAGGCACATTAAGGAAATAAAATCCCATGTGAGTATTTAGAACATCAGGTGGAAGAAAGGCCTCCGTGGGGAGACTTTCCTGGTTGGGTCCTGCATTCAGGCCAAGGCTTCAGGTTATTTTTGTGTGCTTCCTTATATTACCTTGCTTTGTACATAAAATGAAATACTACCATTATTAAAAACCCTAATTGTACACGTATTCCTTTTAGAAAGTCACACTTAGCCTAATTCACATAGCTGAAGAACACAAATTTTTGATAGCTCTGTTACAGTGAAGGTCAAATACAGAAATTATTACTAAATTTCTAAAATGTGTTAAAGGTTTACCATTGGCCAGAGACTAGGCAAGACATCTGTACCATAATCTTAATGTACCTCTTAGGATGATCATATGGAATAAATATCCATAAACTCATACTCCAGAACAGAGGATCAGAAAAGTCAAGAAATTTGCCAAAATCCATGCAGGTATTATGTATCATAATTGTACTTTGAATGCATATCACTTTCTATAATACATATTTTTACATATAAAGTGTGTCCTTAACATATTCCTTTTAAACCTAAAAATGTCTTAGCACACATTATGTAGCATAATGTTTTCATAGTTTATTCACCTTGTAGCATGTATCAAAATCTTTCACTTTTAGACTACATGATATTCCATTTCAGACATCCAAGAATGGGCAAAAGTCGATTTACAGTTGTGAGTACTCAAAAACACAGAGTTCATTCTTGTATTATTATTTATTATTGCACTATTTCCAGATGAACTGTGAACCTACTTTTCACACTCCTGTACACTGTCCTACATTCTGGTTATCCACTCACCTTTGGGTGGAATAACGTTTCGAGGAACACCGAGGTGCTCATATCTGAGTCCCTGCTTTCATTTCTTTTGCTTATAGAACCCAACTGCTGGATCAAATGGCAATTATGTGGGTATTTTTTAGGAACCATCACACTGTTCCCTATAACTGCTATATTTAAATGATGAAAATGTGCAGAGAGAAGGTCATTTGAAGAGTCAAATAGTGGATAGGGAATGGATGGAAATGAGTTGAAAAAAATAAAACTTTTGAAACAGAGGAAAGAGTATGGCACAGAGGCTATGATGAGGCAAGAAAAACATTTGCCGGTTTTCCGAAGAAAGTACATCCGCATGGGGTTGTTCATGGAGAGAGAATGAGTTAGGCTGAAGAGCAGGTGCGGACCCAGATAAGGGCCGGATCAGACGAAGCCATACACAACACTGCGGTGTGCTTGCATTTTAGGATGGGTACAGAATGCCGTGAGGAATAGTTTAAGTAGAAATACCATACGACTTAAAATTTTTATGTGAAAAATAGGCAGGAGGAATGCAAGAATATATAAAAGGAGGCAGACGAGACTAGAAGGCCGTTCCCACAGTGTTCCAGGTAAGACTTTATCATTGGCTTGTTTGAGCAAGCAGGAGTGTGTGATTGGCACTGGGGGGCCTGGGGATCGATCCAGTGTAGAGAGTGTCGGAGGTAAGGGGGACCGAGGTAAGGGAAGTGCCGAAGCACTTCCAGCTTTCTGTTTGTAATGGCCGGATAAATGATGGCACCTTCACAAACATGGGAGAAGCTGGGTGTAGAATTTCAAATCTGAAGTGCCTACGAGCTATCAAAATTCTTAGTGCTATCATTAAAGTCTTCCCTTGACTTTACAGTTATTTAAAGAGGAAATTTTCGGATTTTTTTTTCATTTTTCTTTTGCCAGAGAGTAACCCTCGCACAGTAAAGAGTGACTCTATAGAGTGAGCAATTTATTTTGCTCTATTCTTGCAGTAAGAATCAACAGGATTATTTTTTTAAAGCCAGATAACAAAATACACTCAAAATCTTCTTTTGACGATCATTTTATTTCATAGAGACATTAAAATGTATTCCTGACTATTATCTGGTTAATAGTTTACTCAAGCAATTTGTCAAACCTGTTTGTTCATGCAAAATATGTAATACCTTTGAAATATATCCCAAAATGGCTTGACTATACAGAGCTAATTTGCTGTATAAATTTGAAATCTCACAGTTCATTTCACTTTCCGATTTATTCTCAACTTCATCGCCCTCTACCTTAGTAGAGTCTTCTCTCCTGTTATGTTTTGGTCAGCACTACTGTGCCGCTGGGTTTCCTGAAGTCTGTGTTTTCTTTTCCCACACAAATGGAAGTGTCCTAGCAAAAATAATCTGTATGTCACTCATTGTTAGGAATTCAAAACTGTTGTCACTAGATCACTTATCATCTTAGTGTGCTTGGAATTGTGTTAGTTTTATGTCAATTTACAAGGAGCCCCCTCTCTCTGATATTTTGCAATGTAAGTATTTAACCTAATGACTTTATGCATTTCCTCTCCCTAGAATAAATTTTTAAATGAAATGCCTGCTTAGGAGGCTGGTGACCCTTTAAATAAGCCACAAGAATGTTGTATTTCCACTGTGTAAATCTTATGGAAAACAAATGGTCTTCATTTGGTCCTTTAGATCCCCCAGTTAAGATGATCAGAATGGAATGTGTTAGAAAAGGGACCCTTGACCCTGTACCAGGATGTAGTAAGGAAGAATTACCACTTTGACTTTAAGGCTGTGATTTTTAAAGTATTTTTTTGTGGTTATATGACTTTATCATGTGTATCATTGTTTCTCCCTCCAGCTCTTCATTAGTCATGAGCAAAATAAAGCTTTACATGGAAAAGGCACAGGAGAAAACAATATAAAGCAAGGAAGAGGGGGAGGAGGACAAGAAGAATGAGAAGGAAAAGTTCAATTTTGAAGGAAATTTTAATTGAAATTAACAGTCATATTAAGTACATTTTATGATTATAAACATAATATAGATTACATTAGAAATTAGAAAATAAAAAAACACAAAAGGTAATGCCATTGGTCTTCTTACTAACAAGAAATAAGCATCATTACCATATTACTGTATATTCGCCAGTGTTTTATATAAAAGCAATATGATTGAACATTTTATCTGCCTTTTTTCTCTATTTGGAGAGCGAATTTTAACTTACAGGAATACAAATGTTGTAAACTCTTTTCAAGCCCAGATTCATCTAGTGGGTGAAATGCTGACATTGTTCATATATTTCTGATAAATTTACATTGTAAAGCTTGTCAGTCTTGATTGACAAATAACTATGACTCTGCCCCTAAGTGGCCTACAGAGACCCATTTTAGGCAATGAGAGGACAGAGAAGACCCCTGTAGACACAGACAAAAGGTGGGAGAGGGCATGATGGGCTGGTGTCTAGAGCAGCTGAGTAGTGTCCCACTTCCTCTGAAAAAAAATCTGTGAAAGCTTTATTCATTAAGGACTCAGAACTTTAGGGACTGTTTCAAGGACAAAAGAAATACATATCACTGTGTAAGCAGGACTGTGGGAAGGCAGGTACTATATTTTTAGAAAGGAGTCAAAGGGAAGGTACAAATTGAATCCGCTCTCAGGCTTCTTTAAACACTCTAACCTTCGTGACATGATATGCACAGAGGCAGGGACACTGTGCACGGAGTCACAGGCCTGGTCCAAATTCCAGCTTGAGATTTTCCATCTGTGTCCAATGAAACACGTCCTGTAACCTCTCTGACTTGGCTCAATTGTAAATCTCATCATTAAAGTGAGATTACTAATCAGACCTCCCTACTGATTTCTATGATGGCCGGATGCAATGCGTGTGAGCAGCCTACCATAGTGAGTGACCTGCGGTAATACAGCAACAGTGACGAGTGGTGCAGATAAATTACCGTCAGGGATGTGCTTCTTACACCACTGTTTCCTTTTCCAACCTGAATTGCCACGATACTGCTGTCATAAACAGGTGTCGCCTATCCCACGCCCCCCCTGATACTACATTAACAGTTTGGGGAGATGTTATGTGAGGCTACAAACTTGAAACTAGCAGGTAAGTTCTGGAGACGTAATGCACATCATAATGGTTATAGTCAACAGTACTCTATTATAAACTTCAGAGTTGCTAAGAGATTTGGTCCTAATTATTCACAACAAAAAGTATAAGTGATAATTATATGGCACGACAGAGGTGTTAGCCAATGCCACAGCAGTAATCATATTGCAATACATAAATATATCAAACCAAGACATTCTATACCTTAAACTTATACAATATTATACTTCTACTATATTTCAATTGAATTATGAATTCATTCATACATGATACTTCAAATGTGTAGAACACATGCATTTTCTCTGTTCTGCTTTGTAAATTCAGAGAACGTGCTGTCAGAAGTTCCTGTCTACAATGTCCTTTCAGTGGAAGCGTTTGGAGCCCTTTGACGACAGGACTTGTAGAGACGACTTTATTTTCTCAATTGTCCTTGGGAGAAAACTTACTCCCCAGTAGAGAGGCCAGCATATAATAGGAGAAAAAGTGTTAACTGTTGAGATAAGAGATCCGGTTTGAGCCCTTGTTCTTCCACTTGATGACTCTATAATCTCCAGCCAATAATCTCTCCCATGAGTATCTGAAACATATTACATCTTGGTTGTGAATGGAGGGTTCAAATTAAATCCCTACCTGGAGCTCTAGTACTCCCCTTCATCTCCTGTGCATTTTCCTTTCTCTTCGCAAATATCACAGAACCCACATAGCAAAGTTTTTCAAACATTAAAGGCCATTGTTGATTGCAGACCGAAGATAGTAAGGATAATTGAGAGGAAATCACACTTCCTTTATTGAGATGTATGTGAGGAAATACAAAAAAAGTATCAAAGATAGATCAATGAGGCAGTACATTGCCAAAGGAAAGAGATTTGGTTCTCCGTAGCCAAAATACAGTAAAAGCTCACAGAAGCCTAGAGCAGAATCTTTAAAACCCAAAACAGAAGCATCGGTCTGGAATGAGCCCACTAAAAAAAACAGATGAGTGACTAACTTATTCTAGTCCAACAAACAGATGCCACTTGGACCTCCTGAAAGATGCTTGTAATTAAAATGTGTACATCAGCATCTGACATCACTGGTAAAATATCCCCAACCCACACCTGTGGAAAGAGGCTTTAGCTGCTGGGTGCCGGCCCTGGCATAAGTCCCAAGGGAATAGAGCAACGAGATCACAGAGATTCCTGAGTTTATTTACGTTCAGTCGTATCAGCACCAGCAATGCTGGTTAGTATTGATCATTGACACCCTACATGCAAAGAATGCCTGTCATTTCTGATACCTAATTTCAGTTCTCTGAGGTTTATTCATAAGAATAAAATTAAGTTAAAACTTTTCATGCATGTATTAATGCATTCTGTGGTTTCAATTAATTAACATGATTACATTCCTATATTCTACCTCATTTCTCTTGGGCAGGCTTCATAACTACACCTAGTGTGATAAAAGATAATGATAGGAGAAACATAAAGATCAAGCAGTATGCTGAGTCCATAGGTAAAATTAATCCTGAAATTTTTCAGGCGACCTGAAGTTCTGCTGCATTGAGGCTCTCAGCTTCCTCCCTTGCCACATAGGTCCTCTACCAAATTTTACCTACACAGGAGCCAGTTTCCTCATTTAAAAAACACTAACCCATCTGTTCTGCTCATCTGACAAGGTCCTTGAAATACACACACAAGCTATAAGTCTTAAAATAACGGTTAACACTTGCAAAAAATTATATATGTATTCTGTGAGAGGTTATGTAGCTATAGTATTTTAATATATGATTTTGTAATTTGTATTCTAACTAAATCAAAATAAGCATTAATCTTGATTTTTTAAAATAGATTTCTCTATTCTACTAAGATAAAATTCCAAAGAAAATGTAAGGTATATAGTGATGTCATTGACTTTTTACAATGTAATTTTCCCTTGAAATATTTGATTTTATCTAGACTTTATAGAGTGATATATGGTGATAATTTCTTATATATTTACTCCTGCCCTGGCTGGTATAGCTCAGTGGATTGAGTGTGGGCCTGCAAATCAAAGGGTGGCCAGTTCAATTCCTGGTCAGGGCACATACCTGGGTTGCAGGCCAGGTTCCCAACGGGAGGGTTCATGGGAGGCAACCACACATTGATGTTTCTCTCCCTCTCTTTCTCTTTCCCTCCCCCTCTGTCTATAAATAAATATTTTTTTAAAAAAATAAAAACTGCCTATTTTTCTAAAATATCACAGTTAATCGAGAAAGTAAAGTCCATTTTTTCAATTATTTTACTAATTCTGATATACACATTAATGTAGTTGAGAAAACGTCTTGAAATACTAAAAATCAATAAGCTTATAATTATGCTCTAAATACACACTTGACATAACATCAATATGCTATCACTTTGCATTTGTAACCTTATTTTAATAAATATTTTCATGTTCCCATATATAAATACATATGTACACATATATTAATATAGGTATCACGCCCTGGCTGATGTGGTTCAATGGATTGAGTGCGGGCCTGTGAAGCAAAGGATCTGACTGGTTCAATTCCCAGTCAGGGCACATGACTGAGTTGCAGGCCAGTTCCCAGTGGGGGACACATGGGAGGCAACCACACACTGATGTTTCTCTCCCTCTCTCCTTTCCTTCCTCTCTTTCTGAAAATAAATAAATAAAATATTTAAAATATATATGCATCACTAATATAATAGTAGCGATTAACAATAATGGATTAGTAATAATAATGAAATTAATAGTGGAGTAATACTAATACACGCTACTAGTAATAACTATTTTATTTATTGAGTGTCACCTATATTCTAGTCACATTATAATGTTATTTCCTCCTCAAGTTAGCCTTTCAAGGTACATATGCATCTATTCGTTTAGATGCTGTCATTCAAAGAAATAAAAAAACTTACACTCAGTCCCTAACTGAAAGGATCTAACTCTATTCTATTTGATTATGATGTTTCCCACTGCATTGTCTTTGTAATCTATTTTCCTAATAAGTAGATCACCAGTTTATTTTAACTTTGCTATTTCATAAAAGATACATTTTATGTATAATTTGATGTGTCTTAGCTTTATACTTAAATTTTATAGTGATAAAATTCACAATTTTAGTTTTATATACTCACTACGAAACCAACTTCATTCTAAATTTCCAAATGCTAATAACCCTCATAATAAAAAAATTACTTAAACAGATATGATATAGTGGCAGGAAAAATAATTATGTAAACAATAGTTCCCACATCTTTAGTAATAAAATAGGTACCTCATTTCAAGATCTGACATAATTAAAATTGTTAATTATGCATTTAAAATGAAGCATAGTTTCCATTTAATTGTTTTTCAATTAAATATAACCTGTGTAATATTCCATTCTCTATTTCAAATATTTATTGAAGATAAATATTTACTATAAACAAAGCATTGGAGGAAAAGCCTAAATAAGTAGAGACACTTATTTTTCTCTAAAATAATTTCGATCTAGTAGTAAATAAATAAAGTTACTGCAGAAAAACCAGCACAGCAGTCCTACTGCTACAAATGATGAAGGTGAAAGAACATTACCCATGCAGTGTCAAAACACAAGGAACGAGCTCACCTGGAGAAAATTAAGGAATTTCTAAGAAGATCACATCGGAGGATAATTTTGCAGTTGATTTTAGAGACAGCATTCTAAATCAAAGACACAAGACTGGAGAGAGGAGATTACCTGGCTATTCAGGGAATTGCTTATTTTTCATTTGGGCTGTAACACATAGTATATACAGAAAAAACTAGAAGGTGATAAGGTGTGAAGGCCATGGTGTAGCTTGGAGTGTCAAAAAGTTTATATGTCACATGATATTAAAAAAATTAAGAGGTTTTGTAGCCAAGGCACAACATGAACAGAGCTTGCATTAGAAAGATTTATTTTGTGGCAATGTTGGGACTCACGTCAAGTGAAAAAGAGCCTCCTCTCACAAGGTTTTGTTCTCCTCTGTGGCCCCTGGGAATACACTGCACAACTGGACAGATTTCAGTGCCTGTTTGAGCACCTCCTTATATCAGCTAGGATGAATTTGAGTTTTTGTGGTCTAATCCTTTTCCTCACCCTAAAAATGCAGATTATCCTTGAGAAAGCTCGTTCACGACAGTTACTTGGCATTCATCTGCCTGTTGGCCCTTCTATGCCACAAAAGTAGATCTATGGCCCAGGGTCCCGGCTAAGATTTTTCACATACTCGTTCTCCTCTTTGATGTGTCCAGTTACCCAGACATGAAATCAGGCCACTTTCCTGTGCTACTGGGTTTTTCATCCTGAGCCCAGAGACTCAACATTTATCTTTGCCCTCTACTCTAGCCATTCTGTCTCTTGTCATCACTAACTTCCATGTTCATGATAAGATTGAAGGTGACTGTCTATACTATGACTTCCCACTCATTTTATTCCTTACGTTGCCACCTAAAGAGTCTTTCCAAAGCAGTAAGCTAATGAAGACACTTCGGTTTCACATCTTCAAGAAGTCTTTCTTTCCTAGAGGGTGAAGAGCACACTACCAAGCTTGACATGCAAGACCATGGAGTTTTCTGGCTTCTCTTCCCTGCCTCTTCTCCTATCCCTTTCTCTTGACATTTGAGTTCTAACAATGATGAACTCCTTTGAGTTCCCTGAAGAGGATCATCTAATTTTTCATCACCAGGCATGAGCTCCTTAAGAGGCCCTTTCTGGTTCTTATCCACTTCTCCTATAACACTGTGCTTCCACAATCTCTTCAACCTATATATATACATATACATATATGTATATACACACATACAACATATACAGAGATGTTGTATGTATGTATATACAACTTAATTTCTATTTGCCTGATAATAATTAATGATGTGCTTTACGTAGCACATCCATGTGGCATATTTCTATTAATAAATATGTCACAAAATATTCTAATTGGTGCTATGTACATTTTTTTTGCTGTTATTAGACCAAGCAACAGGAAACCAGGGAATATCCTTATTTTTGTTTCCCTGGAAAAGTGCATGAGATAGGAACAATGCTAAAAGGCAAAGCAAAAACAAACAAACACACACACAAGATGCTCGCACAAGCAGAAAATGGGTTTCTCTTACCTAAGGAAGAAAAAACCAAAAGAAAGATTATAATGAAATCATAATAATAAACTCTGATTAATGCAGTTTATTTTCAGCCTAAAATATCATTTCCCTGGATCTCATTCCATGAGAGAAAAATTAACAACGAAATCTTTCATCTGCTGGGATGTGAGCAAAAGACAAAAAACTGTACTTGAACAACAATTAAAATTTAAAAAAAGAAATCTTTCATGACAAGAATCATTTTCTCTATGGGAACTGGTGAGAATTTGAGTATTTTACTAAATATTTGTTTTCCTAAAACTTTGAAGTTAGGATTTCAGTGAAGATAGAATTATCCAAAGAGAGGTAAAAAATATGGAGGTTTTTGGTTAGTATAAATATATTAACCTAAGAATGTCCTTATGAAAATTTTAGGGTATTGTAGACTTATAATTTGCTAATTTAGGTTATTAAATAATGTATTTGTACCTCTTAGTGGTACAAATTATCCACCCCACACAGACTCACAATGATACATGTATTTTACAGTTGGAGCACCCAAACATATGATAATAAAAGCATTACTTTCTGAATAAAAATCCCCACTGAATATGTTTAAATACTAAAAGAGCACAATTAGAAACTATTTTTTTCAGTTTCTGTTCAATTTTAATATGTCTTATTTTTAATGTAGACCATACTTTGATTTCTTATGGTTATATTTTATATTTTTGAAATAAATTATTGTATTGTAATTTAATTTAACTTTTACTTCTAATTTAAGAATAAAGTAAAATTGACTATTACAATTGAAAATGTGCTGTGGAATATATGAACTATGATATTATCCAATGCAGATGACACCTTAAGACATGTACACGAGGATAATAAGTGCATTTAATATATTAAGATATCAAAGACAATGCAACAAAATAAAATTAATTATATTATTAAGAATCCCCTCTAAAATATCTGAATTAGCAACTATAAAATTGAGAGCATTTTAATATGTTAAATACAATACATGGGTGGTATTTAGGAAAACCCCAAGAGAGTGTTACAGTATTATCAGGCTCAAGAGGGGAGCAGAGAGAACTGTAATGACCTCTATACATGAAGGGGCAACATGAGGAAGCAATTACTGGAAACCAGAGATGGGTGCTGTATGCAAGGTAGGGATGCTCGAATGTGCTATTGCTTTGAATAAAGCCAGCCAGTGTTGACCTGGCATTGATGGGACAGAGAAAATATAAACCTTGACCACACTGCTCTCCTCATATATTATTTTGATGACCGCCATTGGCCAAATCTTCTTTAAAGTATGTAGTTGGTGGACATGCAGATTGGTGCAGCCACTGTGGAAAGCTGTATGGAGATACCTCAAAAAATTAAAAGTGGAACTGCCTTATGACTCAATGATTCCACTTCTTTGAATTTACCTTAAGAAACTGGAAACACTAATTTAAAAGAATATAAACACCCCTATGTTCATTACCGCGTTATTTATAATAGTAAATATTTGGAAGCACCACAAGTGTCTATCAGTAGATGAGTGGATAAAAACCCCAAAACTTATGGGACATTTACAGAGTGGAATACTACTAAACCATATAAAAGAGAAGTAAAATTTACCCTTTACAACAGTATGGATGGACTTGAACATTTGGTAAGTGAAATAAGCCAGTGAGAGAAAAACAAATACCATAAGATTTCACTCATGTGTAAAATCTAATGAACAATGAACTAACAAGCAAAACAGAGACAGACTCATAGATAAAGAGCAGGATGACGCTCTGCTAGGGGAAGATTGGGGGTGGAAGGATTTAGCAAAACCGAAAAAAAGACTCATGGACACGGACAACAGTGCGGTGATTGCTGGGGGGGGGGGTGGGGCAGAGAGATGGGTGGAGGTAGAAGAGGGTATCGGACCAAGTAATGCAAAAAACACAATGAAAAATATTTTTAAAAATAAGAACAGAAAGTCTCTAGATGCAGTCCACCTCTTTAGGCCCCAAACAAGTAAAGTAAAAGAATCTGTAGGACTAGTCATTTCATAAATATACTAAATATTCATCAAATAGTTTTCCTCCTAACAAGTAGTTTTAACCTTAAAAGTATATATCAGTGGAAAGAATGGAGATTTGAACCAATACATCTGAATTTAATTCACATTCCACTGTTTCCTAGTGATTGACATTGGACAAGTCACATTCCTTGTCTGTAACAGTGAATTCTATGAATTAGGGACAGCATTACTTGGTAACATGTAAGGGTTAGTAGATTGTAAATACAAAGGATCTAGACAAAATAGAGCACACAGCAAGCATTTAAAAAAAATTTTATTCTTTTTCCCTACAAATCAGATTTTATTCAGGATGCATGCATATATGAATATGTGTTTGTGTGTATATGCACATATATATACATACTAAGTTCTAAAACCATCACATCCTAATCAGTTTCACATTGTTTGAAGGTAAGAAAGAATTTGACTCATTTAAAAATTCTGCTATATTCAATATAGAAATATAAACTATATGCTACAATTGCATTGTAGAATTTATGATGTTTCACATTCTGTGCCAAATAGTTCTACACACAGTAATAAATAAAGCTGATAAATTCTAACCATTGTGCTTATTTGGAGTAAGTGCCTTCAACATTTTAATGTATCCTTATTTGAGAATTTAAAAATTAAATTTATATCTAATAAGAAATAGAAATTTTCTTCTTGAATTAGTGTTTCAGGATACATAACTAAAATCCTAACAAATATATTTTATTTTGAACTTTAAATTTTTGATGACTAATGAGCTAGGCTGTGTTTTAGCATATGTTCATTGCATTTAAAGAAGAGAATGCACAACATTATACAATCAAATTCCCCCAGACTACATTAAAAATATCAAAATATTTCATATAGAAACCGCATTTTCAGTAGAGTTTCAAAATCCTCCATGAATTAAAATAAAGTCACTTATGAGCCAATTCACCTGAATATAAAAAACAAAATCATAAAAATATAAGCCATTAATGTCTGTGCTTTCTCAACAATTCTCTTCACACTTTCTCAGCAATTCCTTTTGCTGATGTCAACCAGTGTGTTGGGTTGTAGGGAATAACGTTCCATTTCTTAATTCAAACATATAATTATAGGTGTGAGTGAAAAACAGGTAAATGAGTAGACACTTTGTCAAAATCTGTTCATGCTTTATATTTATTTTAGAGTAATTTCTATTTTAAATGCATTAAAAGAAACTTATGCAATAAAAGTTAACAAATTTCATATTTAAAATGTGTTATAGAGCTCATTTTCCAGAGAAACTAAAAAATAAAAATGAAAGTTCAAACTAACAAATTTATAATACAGATTTTTTCAATGTATTTGTTTCACATAACCAGTGCAAAAGATAAAATATTGAGTGAGAAAATTAAGAAGCAATGCAATATAAATCTAGACTTTGATTAGTAAAATTTAAGTCAGAATCTTGTGCCTTTGCCAATTAGAGAGACAAAAATATCTTTTTTTTAAAGATTTTATTTATTTATTTATATTTAGAGGGGAAGGAGAGAGGGAGAGAAACATCAATGTATGGTTGCCTTTCGTGCATCCCCTGCTGGTAGTTGGCCTGCAAGGAACTGGCCTGCAACCCAGGCATGTGCCCTGACTGGGAATCGAACCAAGATCGTGTGGTTTGCATGCCCCTGCTCAATCCACTGAGCTATACCAGCCAGGGCTGAGAGACAAAAATATCTTGTTTTAAAATTGACATTTTAAAGTTTTAATGTATTCGTTATTTTTTTCTCTGGGAGGCAACATCCTTTATATATTAAATGAAATGGTTTCCAAAAGAACTTTACAAGCCCTAGGTAACACTCTGTGAAGATAACTTTATGTGATAAGCTTATTTTTAATTTAACTTATCAGGGAGGACATTGGTTCACAAAACTGTAAGGTGTCAAGTGTCCAACTCTACAAAATATCATCTGCACCATGTGTCATGTTGCCATCTCCCCAAGCAAAGTCTCTTTCTGTCCCAATTTCTCCCGCCTTTGCCCACCTCCCCCATCCCACAGTCCCCTTTCCATCTGCTATCACCACACTGTTGTCTATGTCTACGTATTTCGTTTATATATATAGTAGATATATATTGAGATAAATGTAGACAAATTTTAAGAACATCTAGTAGATATATGTGTATATATATGACTTAACGTAATAATTAGAAATAACTTTCTTTATAGATAGGAACTCTGGGAGCTTTCAAAGAAGGAAATGGTCTGTAGCTTCAGCAGGTTTGGAAAAAAAAGTCAAAGATACAGATCCTTTTAAAATGTGTCCATAGCTTTCAAATAATTAAAGAAAAAATTCTATGGACTTCCACTGAAACACATCACTGACAATTAATGATCTGTCTTATGCATGTAGCCCTGAAATAACTAGCCTCAGGATGGTTATTGTTTCAGGTAACTAACTTCATGAATTATTTATGGCTGCCCAGGTGTGTAGTAAGTAATAGTTTGTTTTTTCATAGACATTGTCTTATTTGTTAAGGTGCAGAAATTTGTGGATGGAAATTGTGTGCATGAAAGAATGCCAACACTTTACTAAATACTATAATAAACTAAATCCCAAGGCAATAATTACATATTTTATTTATTTTTAAAAGTTTTATTTATTTATTTATTTATTTATTATTAGAGTGAGGGGAAGGCAGGGAGAAAGGGTAGAAGGTAAATAAGTCACAATAGATACAGTTTGATGGCGACTAGAATTAGGTACTACGGAAGCAAGGAAAACCCAAAGTATGGTATAGTAAAGAGGTACTGGAGGTTAACAAAGAATATGCAGAATGTAAATATGGACTTGCTTTGAGATATTTCAGAGACAGAAGCAGAGACACAACATGATTTCAGAAATTAGTGATGAATATCATGGAGTCTGGATTGGCTAGTATAATATTAGATCTATTTCTAGCCAAAATAAGAATTAAAAGAAAATGCCAGGAATTTTAGGGGTGGAAAAGAAGGCATAATAGTTTTGTAATTGTTTAGGTTAAGTTATTTGAAGGACATTATATAAGTTGATTTAAAAAAGCTAGGTACACAGGAAAACATATTGCTTTATGGAGTAATATCACTGTTTGAAAAGATATCATGGAAGTTAGTAAAAATATGTTTAATATCAACAAATACTCATTCTCTCTTTAGAACTAAACCTAACAGTGTGTGTGTAATCTCATACCAACCTTTCACCAGGCCATTAATAACTAAATATAAGGGTAAAGAACAAGTTTCTCAAGGCAAATAATCACAATTTGGTTTAAATATCATTGTGCTAACAATGAAAAAACTATAAGAAATGCAATGGGGATATTATATCTAATAACACGTAATGGCGAACAACTTTGCAGTAGTCCACACAATGAGGAGGAGGACGGTGAGGTTCTCATAGTACTTCCTAAGTACCAGGAAAGCACGAAGCCATGAGTTGCTCCAAGCTGACACGTTCCTCAGAGTATGTTTGAGAATTTCCATTTCACTCAGGAGATATCTAGGCTGAAAGATGTTTTAAATAACTTGAGTCAGAATTCCAACCAACTAATAGACTTTACACAGCCAAAAGAAATATTATTTCAATAGGATGTTTAAAAACATCATTATTAGTGTTCTTTACTACCCATAAAATGCACAATATTTCTGGCTTTTGGCTAATATCTCAAATTTTATTTCTGCTGAAAGTAATGTACAACTTAATTTTTTTCAGTATCCTGGGATATCTTATATAAGATGACTTAGATTAAATACAAAGTAGATTTTAATCAACTAAATTATAGTAGACTGTTAAAACCTTGTACATTTAAACTTGTAACTCTATTTCCTCACTTTTTGAGATTATTTTTCATAGCACTTGAGTGCCTTTATATTTTATTTTATAATATTTTACTAGAGTGGTTCTAATACAAAAATATAAAGAATCCAACTTATTTACCTTAAAAATACAGCCTTATAAGAGATATGACTATTAGAAAATATATCCAATTGGGTTTGTCCGTTTAAATTTTTTTTAAGATACTAGCAAAGTAACTCTGAGAGGAGTCACACTGGTTTTAGTTATCAAGGAAGATTTAAACTTCGCACTTACTATTCCTCGTACAAATCTTATTCCTCTCAACACAGTCCCAGGTCTCCACGAGGAAAAATCTGCATAGCAATCACTCACGGACCTGAAATTAATAGAATATTCTTTGTCCCATGTTTGTTATTACAAGGCCCACCAAGAATACAAATATATTTCCACTAAAAATTAGAGTATACATTACTTGGATTTATTAAAATCTCATTAAGCTTATGTTTTAGAACACATCCCACTTTGAAGAAAGCCAGTCATGTCCTTTGACAAGAAGTTTGGGGCTAGGCCATCAATAGGGAAAATTGAAGTTTTAGTCAGTGCCCGCGTTAAAGTATACAGTTCCACAACCAAATTCAAAACCAAAATAGTCCATAAAGTCAGAAAGTAAAAGAGATGTTACCAAGGGCCTTGGGGAAGGGGAAGGGATACAGAGCTCCCTTTTGAAAGGATGGAAACATTTGGAAATGAAGAGCAGTGATCGTTCTATGCTATTGTTTAATGCCAGTGATTAAAAAGTTAAAAATAGTTAAAAATGCCTGTTATAAATAGCTTATTCTCCCAAAACACACACACAGAAAAAAACAAAACAAAAACAAAAAGCACATTATTGGACTGTCTCCTAAGTGTACTTTTTGGTTGAAAAAAAAAAAAACTGTGCTTAAAACTGAAAACATTTTATGTTTTTCTAAGTCCTATTCGGATTGTTTTCTCACATTTCCTTTTAGAAATGTATTACATTGGTGCATTTTATTCTTTTTAATAAAAATTGTACAGGGACTTATTTAGAAGCACAATAAACCATTTCATGGTGTGAATTATGGGGTAATATGTCACACCTTGTGCATTAAATGGAGCTCAGTAGAGTCTTATGTCTCACAACACATAGGGTATGAAATATTACATCACCACTCATCTCCCATCGTGTTGTGTTTCTTAAATACCATCCCTTTGTGGAAAAAAATAGCACTTTATAGTCATCTGTCTCATTTTTAAATTTGGGTTTGGATACTTGCCTTTGGAGGATATTTTTGTATTTGCCTGTACAAAAATGCGAGTCAAACTTTACTTTAATGCTGTAGATTCCGATATGCTTTGGTTGTTTTACATTTGGAACATCACTGTCTAATTTAAATCAGCACATGTGACTGTACTAACCAAGGATATTGACAAACATCCATATAGGTATTATCCATTTGTTGTACAGACTAATTGGTCAGATGACCTTGATTACTGTCCTTAATATTAAATGTTTGCTTTCAAGGTATTTTGACCAGTTGAGACAAGGGTCATACATTACTTCTTTCAATGTCATCCATTTGGTAACATCCCTATCACATTTAGGATTCCAGCTTAGAAATACTTCAAAAATTTGCTTGTGAGACAACTGTACTTGAACAACATTTTTTTAAAGAAAAAAAAATTACGTGTTAATTCTGGAAGTAGAAATAAAAATGCTTTAGTAATTCTACCAATTTGGTTAATACTAAATATTTTTAAATTAAATTAAAAAGTAAATATTAATTTCGACGTAGAAATTCTTATATGTCTACATTTAGCTTGGACAAAAATCTGTGATTTTAAAATAGAAAGCTGTTGGGTGGCTCTTGTTATTAACTTCAGAACTGTACCCAAAGAAGCAGCACCGGAGTGTTTGGCAAGATCTACCTTTCATTTGTTTGCTTGTTTAAGACAAAAACTTAATCCCAGACAGATGAAGCTAAACAAATTTGATAATAGAGGGGTTCAATATTTTGAATTTTTAATCCCAGGATCTGCTTCACAACTCTTAAAAATTTCTTCCATTATATACTTCACTTAATACTGAAAGAGCCAGTGCTTAGCATTTAGTTAAGATAGAATTTACACACACGCACATTCTGTGTGAAGACACTGGCTGTATTTTTTATTTAAGTTTTAATTTTAATTAATTACAATTGAATAGAAATTTAGTTTCTCAGCCACACTAGCAATATTTTAAGTCCTCAATACTTACATATGGTTAATGACTACCACCTTGACCAGTGGAGATGTGGAATATTTTCATCATCACAGAAAGTTATATTGAAATGAACTAAATGTATATATATATAAACACACACACATATATATACACATATATGTGTACACACACATATATACATTATATATCATTTTGTTATTTAAAATGTAAAACATATGAAGTGGATGCTTTTACTACCTAACCAAATCAAGGATTTAACTAGAAATCCCTAGGAGCTCTAATTGAAAAAGAAACCCAGCCCTGGCTGGGTGGCTCAGTTGGAACATTGTCCCATAAAGCAAAGGCTGTGGGTTTGGTGCCTGGTTGAGATTCAAGTGGAAAGTAGCTGGCCGATTTCTTTCTTTCTCTTTCTTTGCTTTCTCTCCCTCTTATACTCCCTCTAAAATCAATAAACATACTCACACAAGGATTTAAAAAACAATAGTAATTTACATTTCTTAAGATATTTAATTTTTCATTAAATAAATGATCTTAATCAGTGTGTTGCTTTTATTTATTTGTTTTTAAATAATCTTCTTCACCCCAACATATTATTAACATTTTGGATACTTCCTGCAAATTATATTACTTTCAGAAAATCATATTACTTTCAGAAAATATGATTGTGGCCTGAAGGGGGTAGGTGTTGGGGGAAGAACTTATCAGGAGGATAAGCAGCAATAAAAATACAATTAAAACAGTAAAAAAAATAGGTATTAAATAAAAACAAAATATGAACTCAGAATTGCTTTGAGAAGGGTTTAAAAAGTAGAACTAGATCCCAAATGGATTCCTCTTCTAGTTTATACACATTTGAGAGATAGTATCTCCCTTGACTTATGTCTAATGGAATTATTTTTTCCTGCCTCCAAGTTGTCTAAGTATTTTGTTGATTTATAAATACCTACCATAGTTTTGACCCTAGAACTTAAGTAGACTATAACATAATTGGATTTGACTGTGGTTGTTTTTATAATTAATTTTCATGTTTGTTTGCTGAATTATGTGCACCTTTGAGCAGTTTGCCGCATGCAATTAATTATGGAAGATTTGACCTGATGTAGTATTTTTTCCTTTAATTAAAACTCCAACTCATTGCTATGATGAAGATTGGCACAGTGGAAAAGGAAAATAATAATAAAAAAGTATAAATTTACTCACCAGCTCCAAGAAAGTGACCCCAGGGTGGGAAAAAAGGATAAAGATTAATGTTACCTAGCATTTATCTTGTGCTTTAGCTTATGGAATCATCACGAACTTATTTATTCAAGCAATCATCTTTTAACCATTTAGTTAGCACCTACTATATATGTTGCCATGTTAAATAAATGTAAAGCCAGAAAATCATAAAGCAAGGAGGAAAACAGAGGAGCACAAAGTCATTACAAGACCTCCCTCCCGGGAGGATTTTCAGGGAGATTAAGCTTCTGTGAATCAAGGCAGAATTAAGCAGAGACAGATTTTGACAGCATGGTCAGTGACTGTACACTGGTCTCCAGTCGTCAGTTCCTGCTGCACCGTGAGAGCCTGCTGCATGGCCAGGCCCGGTTGTGGCTGACGGGTTGTAGCAAGAACACTGTGGTGGAGCCACGGAGGGTATAAACATCTAAGGAACAGGAAGCATTTATTGTGCTGGCAGACAATACATTCCTGTTATCTGACTTCATGCTTCCTACTCTCTCTTTGGGTCCCTCTTCTGTGGTTGTCAGGCCCCTAGAGTCTCATTCCTTCATCACTCTGTGTTGTATTTATGGTGAACGTACTTTAACTTAAATGTGATTCTCTAATGAACACGGTCGTTTTCATGTATCCTCAAAATGCAAGGTGCTCCGGCCTCTGACTCCTGTCCCTCCAGCCCTCACAGGCATTCTTCTTGTCACTGGTAAGGTGACCTGCCACTCACAGTAAGTCTTTCTGCCGCAGGCCCACCTCTTACTCTCACTAAACACATTGTCCACCAGATTCCTTTTTGTCACTGAACTCTATTGCCAAAGACCTCCCCTATTTCACGTAGAAATTCCTGAGAACTCTTCTCATCAAAAGTATTCTATTTCTAATGTTACACATTCCATCTCTCTCCCCCTTTCTATTTCTCTGAGCAGTATTCACTGAACAAATTAATAACATAGATATTGAGATATGACTGTTATCCTATGAATTTAAAAACATAATAGGATGTACTTATGATATTTTTTAAAAACTGTATTTTTGCAGGAAAGAAATTTAGCAAATTTCTACTGTTCATATGTCAAGCATTTCAATGTGAGGAAAAGCATATTACATAAAAGCATGTTATAAAATTCACACGAGGCTCTGTTTTACAGAAGTACATTCTGTAAAATGAAAGGGGGTTGTCAAATTCTAACTAATGTCTCTTAATTTACCTTTTTCGTGAGATTTCTCATAGAAATAAATCCACACACTTGAAATTATCCTTTGTTGCATACTGCAATTATTACTTCTGATTCAAGGACATTACATACACAGTTAAATATTTGAATGAAGTACCAGATTCTAATTCATGTGGTACAGCCTTTCATAATGCATGGGAAGTCCTTGCACAGACAGGAAATGGGAATATACATGCATTCTTTTGGTTCATTCTCTCACCAATCATGTGATGTGGGGAGTATGGACCTATTTATGGGTGGATGCATGGAGGCCCAGTGACATACCCAGGGTCACATGGTTTGGGGAGGAGTCGTTCCCAAATGCAGCCAACCAAAGCCTCATACCTCTCAGTAGAATTTACTGACTATGTGGTGAGAGCTCTGATTATGGCAGGTGATAAAAGAGCAGTTTATTTCCTTTGTTCTTTGTTTTAGAATACAACTGAAGGGAAGATCTCTGAGACATAGCACATGAAAGAAGACTTTAGCATCCCTAAGGAAAGCACTGACCTCCGAAATGGTTCCAAGAGTTTTCCCAAGGGAACAAAACAGGAAGGAAAGCAAAAAACTGGTCTACTTTATATAATTACAATAGAAATAGCTACACTTCTCAAGGGCCATGGCTCTCTTAACCCACTGCAACTCCTTTTCAAAGGCGTATTGACCACACATTATGATTTATGTTCAAAATCGCACGTGTCTTAATTACCTGACTTCCTAGGTGTAGTGTATTTGGTATTCACGAAAATGGGAGCAGGTACACATTAAAGCCCCCTATTATTCTAGTAAAGGCAAAATGTCTAAAGTTAATGGAGGTCACACTGATGCAAGTAGTTGGGTATTTTTAGAGTAAACAAAACCAAAAGGTAAATATGCAAAATATTGATCTTGAAGCCTGTGATGACAAGAGGATATGTGTAAATAAGTAGTTATTATTAAATTTTTCAATCAAAGAAGCAAAATTAAAAATACGAACCCTTTCGTGGGTCACAGGGCAGATAAAGACAGCAGAAGTCTAATTGTAATGCATCCTGTAATGGAATCACAGCCTGTGTAGAAGCTGATTAAAGTTAATTTGAATCACATCAGTTTGAATTAACGTGGCCTTTGCAGAGTGAACAACACCTTAGTGCCAACATGATCAATTAGCACCTCTACCTCCATACATCCGCCAGAGAAGGTTGGATTTATTAGTTATCAACATAGCATTTTAGAATGCAAATCCATGTTACTATCTTTCTTCTAACCCACCTCACCTGAGCACCTGGACATTCTCAGTACAGATGTATCTTGGAGGAAAATCATCTATAACGTAAAGAAAGAAAAAAATGCATGGAGAAAAGCACGGCCAAATTTACTAACACACTGTTTGGAATACTCTTGTATGTTGTTGTATTTGCCCATCTCCATTCCAACATTTTTTTTATTACTCACATTTTCACTTACCGTGCCATGTAACAAACCACCACAACTACATGACAAACATGTAGTTAACATTTTGCCTAACATGACAAAAACTTCTTTCCTCATGATCTGCCACCTTGGAGAGGTAAGCACGACCCATGCATGTCCCTAGCTTCAAGCTGTATCTGGGACAACCTACTAGAACCTGGAGCATCCCAAGTAGAGTCCCTGACGATGTGACTCTGATGTCATCTTTCGGGGCTGAAATGGTTGAGGATCATTGATCTTCTTTTCAATTTAAGTCTCTTGTCATCCAGGGCCTCTCTGTTTCCAGGAACTTAGATCTTCCTAAAGGTTATCCAGACTTCTTGATGATGGCTGCCTTCCAAGAGAAGGTGGACAGGAGCTGCTAGGCTTCCCAAGTCCTAGCCCTAAGAGTCACACAGTATCACTCCCACCACTTTCTGCCGGTTATTCCAAGTCTCAGGACCAGCCTACACTTGCCCTGTGTGACCCTGTGGGAAACCGCTGCTCTGTCTGTAGGGAGGAACGGCACACACCTCCGTGGATGGGAACGCCAGCTCTGTGTTTGCAATCAGCTCACATAGCACAGCTAAGGCTGCTGAGTCCTGGCACAGAAACCTTCCCTCACACCCCCGCCAACTGGAGCTAGACCAAGGGCTTCCCTCTTGTACGTTTCGACCCCTTGCCATTATACCTATCGCATCTGAATGATGGTTTGTAAGATCCTTCCTTGCAAGACCATAAGAAATAAAAATCACAATCAGTTCTTACTCATCTGTGTGTCTTCTGTAATTAGAGCATGGCTGGCAAAGCAAGTGCTCAGTGAAAGACAGCCAAACATAACTCGAACTTGAACATGACTTCCCAATATATAGGCACGTGGCCAACTGAGGAAAGTTGAATTGAGGAAGAGGGTAACTAACACAAAACTTATGGTGACTGTGTAGTTACATTTTTTTCATTAAAAATAACAATAGAATGAAGCAATGAGACAAAGGAGACCCAGCAGATTGTATTACAATAAAAGTATATTACTCTAAAGGGGGATTCATGAGACATTTCATTCTACTTTATTTGCATCTCTTCTTTAATTACAGCAGATAATTTTGGTTTGTTTAATACGGGGTATCTGTATGAGCCTGGTAGGTATTTTTCCTCATGGTTGTAATTTTTCATAAACCTAGACACTTCAGGAAATGCAGGAAGGGTGGTTAGTACGGGGCGTAAATTCTCCTGAGGGCAAAACTTCAGGACTGAAACTTTAAATGAGCAAACCATTCGTTAAAATCCACAGCCTGCATCCGTATGTTTGAAAGGGGCGGGCCTCTTCTTCACGAGCATTTCTGTCTGTCTCTTACTTTCTTTCCTCTCTATTGGAAATAGCTGTGAGCTTATTGAAGCAACCCAAATGAACTATTTCAAAGCATTATTTTAAATGCTTAATAAACACCATTTAATGGGTTAGTTTGTTTCTTCCCTTGATGCATCAGGGGACTTGAGAGAACCCAGGGCCAGCTTCCCCAGCCCTTCTGAAGGCATGCAAAAAAAAAAAAAATAGAAATAAGGATCCGGATACGACATATTCTTTAGTCTTGAAATAAAACTGCTTTCAATAAATAGAGTATCTGTACATTTCTTTCTTTTTTAAAAATATATTTTATTGATTATACCATTACAGTTGTTCTATTCCCCCCTTTATTCCCCTCCACCCGCACACTCCCTCCCTCACTATTCTCCCCCCTTAGTTTATAACCACGTGTCTCAACTTCTTTAGATTCTATATTTCCCCCACTATTCTTGCCATCCCCCCTATCTATTTTCTACCTACTGTCTATGCTATTTTCTGTGCCTTCTCCCCCCTTCTCCTCCTCCCACCCCCCTATTTCTAACCCTCCATGTGTTCTTCATTTCTATGGTTCCACTCCTGATCTAGCTGTCCTCTTGGTTTGCTTTTGTTTTAGGTGTGGTTGTTAATAACTGTGTGTTTGCTGTCCTTTCACTGTTCATATTTTTCATCTTCTTTTTCTTATATAAGTCCCTTTAGCATTTCATATAATAAGGGCTTGGTGATGATGAACTCCTTGAACTTGACCTTATCTGAGAAGCACTTTATCTGTCCTTCCATTCTAAATGAAAGTTTTGCTGGATAAAGCAATCTTGGCTGTAGGTCTTTGGATTTCATGACTTGGAATACTTCTTTCCAGCCCCTTCTTGCCTGTAAGGTCTCTTTTGAGAAATCCGCTGACAGTCTGATGGGTACTCCTTTGTAGGTGACTGTCCCCTTATCCCTTGCTGCTTCTAGGATTCTCTCCTTCATTTTAGTCTTGGCTAATGTAATTATGATGTGCCTTGGTGTGTTCCTTCTTGGGTCCAACTTCTTTGGCACTCTCTGAGCTTCCTGGATTTCCTGGAAGTCTATTTCTTTTGCCAGACTGGGGAAGTTCTCCTTTATTATTTGTTCAAATACATTTTCCACTCGTGGCTGTTTCTTTCCCCTTTCTGGTACCCCTATAATCCGGATGTTGGAACGTTTAAAGATGTCCTGGAGGTTCCTAAGCCTCTCCTCATTTTGTTGAATTCTCATTTCTTCATTCCTTTCTGGTCGGATGTTTCGTTCTTCCTTCTGGTCCATTCCATTGATTTGAGTCCCATTTTCCTTTCCATCGCTATTGGTTTCCTAGACATCTCCCTTCATTTCAGTTAGTTTAGCCTTCATATGTTCCTCCAATTTGTGACTGTACTCTACCAATTCTGTGAGCATCCTGATAAATAGTGTTTTAAATTGGGCTTCTGAGAACCTGGCAATCTGTTGGTCGCTTAGAGTTATTGGCTCTGGGACTTTGAGTTCTTCTTGAGCCATCCTTTGGCCTGTTCATGCCTGTTAAGTAGCAGGAACGGAGCCCTAGGTTTTCACCAGAGCAGGGCAACTCAGTCGCTGGGTTGTGACGTTGTATGTGGGGGCGGGGTCAAAGAGGGACAATGGCTTCCCTCCGGTGCCCGCCGCCGCCGCCACCGCCGCCAAGACCCCCGCCAGCACTGCAGCCACCACCGTCACCAGGGCCACACGCCCCGCTCCACTGCACGTGAGTGTGCCACCGCTGTCAGCCCTCCACCACTGGGTTCGCCCCCTGGGGCCTGCGTGGTCCGTCTCACTGCGCTCGAATGTGCGACCTTGGTCAGTCTGCTCCGCACCCCTACTAGGTCCGGGCTGCCTTCGCTCCTAGGTCTGTCCTTCCCGACCCTGCTCCACTGCTGGCTTTGCCTCTCTTACTGTCCCCGTTGAACGGTTCATAGCTGTCGGACTTCCGTATAATTCGGTTTTCTGGCCTCTGGGTGTGTGTTAGTTCTCCAAAACTTTTGTTGTATCCAAACTTGGTTGTGGGAGAAGGCGCAGTGTTTCCACCTATGCCTCCATCTTGGCGGAAGTCACCTGTACATTTCTTATAATTTAAAATGAAAAATAACTATAACTAGTAGATATTTTATAGGAATACTGAAAGATGATTTGATAGGCCAAGACTTGTCTGGATACAGTAGAAATTTCATTTCCAACTAGGAATCACAACGAGGAAGAGAAGAGATAAACTGTTACTTTCCTGTTTCAGCAGTAGCTTTGTTTAGACACATCAGGATTTAAGTTGTTAGTTTGCCGATTAATTTCATTAGCTTTCTATTTCTGTTCATTATGTTGAAGGCTATAAGAAAGATCTGTTTGAAATGTGTCCCCAGAGATATCCCATTTTATTAGAAAATCACTTAAATGTGAAATTTATCTGCTAGACACAGGAACATGAACACAATAAATAAACTTACAATTTTCTTCCAGCTATTCATATGCATAAGTCAGCTGGTTAGAAACTCTACAGAAGATAAAGAACAAAAACGCAAAGCAAGGGCAAACTTGCCCATCTCTTTTTTGAAAAACTGGGGGAAAGTTATTAAGCAGGCAAAAAGTGGAGCTAGACGGGGAGCCCTTCCCACACAACCCATGCAAAGGCTGGGGTGAACGGCGCAGCTGAAAGAGCTTGCTGCTTTTCCCAAACTAGTCAGAGATAAAAATGAAATGAGAAGACTTGCCTACCAGAGACTTCCCAGACACTAGCCCCTGTAGTTGATACAGGAGAAATATAGGGCTGGGCAATGATATTCATAATATTGCCACCTCTCAAACATGACAACTATGGCATGATGGCTATGGACAATTTTAGTGACCAAACGTCCGTGTTTGGAGATATTACCAGCATACACTAATTGCTTATTAACCACAAGTGACATTTTCATGACTATCTTTAACTGACATGGCCTGTTTCACTATATTTTGTAGCAGATGTTATAAGAATACCATGAAAGTATCTTTTAGCAAACACTGGTCTATGAATTTAAAATATTGACATCTAGTGTTGAAATATGTTGATATAAATGTACTAAAATTAAAAGTGTAACATATTCATCTGTATTTTGTCTGGCTGAACATGTCTGTTTTCTTTTTTACTTGCTTTACAGCCACATTCTGGAGCTTACATCTACGTGCCTGGTGTTTGCTCATCGCAGGGCACGTCACACCCCTCCATGTAACTAACCTTTTATTTACGGAACTTGAAACAAAGCTTCAGTGCACTACGGGCGACTCATTCCGTTTTCAAAATGCTTGCTGTACACATCTCTGCAGTTGGTATTCCACTTAAGCATGCAAAATTAATATATATATTATGTATATATATGCATACAACTATAAAGAAACACACAGCTATACATTTCAATTCATTGTTGTTATATGTAAACAATGAATAACCGGTCTATACTGTTTGACATAACATTACCATAAGAGCAATATAAAATATATGGAAGGATTCAGGACACAGTGAAAAAAGATTTGAGCTCATAGAAAAATAAACAAATAGATAAAATTAACCATAATAAAAAAATAAAGTTGAGAAACAGGAATTTACTGTGTTGTTGGAGACTTGTTAAAATTAGCTGAATTAGGTTATGAAGTGATAATCTCTTGAGCCTAAATTTAATAATATTTAAACTAGAGAATATCAAATTTACCTCATTTGATTCTAGCGGTGATTAAATTTTAAGAGAGTCTGGCAGATACAGGATGCTAAATAAATCGTCTATTCTTCCTCTAGCATTTTTTAAAACAGATGCATGGCGTTTGTTTTTTTCTCTTTAATCTACAGAGAGCATAATCCAAGGGAAAAATAAGAGTTTCTAATTTAGGAAAATCTAGGTAGCAACCCCGGTCTGCGCCTGGAATTAAACCCAAGTGACCTTTCTAAGCCTAATTACCATATCTGTGAAATGCATTTCAAAATGCCTACCATATAAGAATGCAATGATTACAACTAAGGGTAACATATATCACTCACCTGATATATTACTTGTCACAGTTGTGGCATTAGCAATATATTACATTTATAGAACGTGCACTCTGTGATAAACACCAGACTAAGTACTTTACATACATTATCTCATTCTCAGGGTGAGGTTTATTCCAAACTATGTTGATGGATATTAAGATCATCCTTGGAGCAATATTAGATTCTGGAGAACATATAACTTTGAAAACACTAATGTGTAATAAATAAACAAAATATGCTTCATAAATAGGAAAGTGTTTGTTGCCAGTTATTTTGAAGACTTATTAGTCTTAATTTCCTTCAAGATCATCATACATTCTAACTACAGAACATCATGATCTTATGACCCTATGGTTATTATAAAACAGGGTATCAGTCACTTTTGAGATGGTTAGCCAGGCAGGCTTATAAAACTTAGAAAATCCAGCTTAATTAACTTCATTCCACTATCCAAGTATTAGGCTTACTTAGGACATTTTTCCCCATAAGCAATAGAATCAAACAGCATATACTAAACTTTGATCACCATTTCTTTCAGCTAATACATTACCAATGAACAGGGCAAGAGAGACTGACTTCTCTCCTGTTTTAAAAAAGCTTTTGCCTATGCATTCTGCACTGTGCTAATAAATGCCATAGAAACACATTAAAACCATGCTAATAGGTGCCACAGAAACACACAGAGAGAGAGATAGATCGATTGCTCAAATTAGCCTCCCCAGCTGCCTGAAGAGGCCTTACTGCCTTCCCAGGCCTTGCAGGTGAGACTACAGTTGAATTGCCAGGCAGTTCCCCTCCAGGGTCCTCAGCACCATATGACCGTTCAGTGCAGTTTTATCATCAGCAGAAGTTATTGATTCAAATCCGACAAACCACCGTACATGGATCACGGACCAGGAAACAGCTGCACCTGGCTAGACAGCGCATTTATATTTTATTCTCAGCTGATGGAACCCGGGTTTTCAAGATACGATTTTTATAGATTAATAATGTGTGACCACACACAAAATTTAGTTATAGCAAAATCTGAAAAGAGCCTTCTTTTTAAAGCCCTCAGAAAAATGTTGCTGTGACAATTGTAATTCTGACTTAGGTACAAGGAAAATAAACATCTATTTCATGTTTGCATTCATTTGGTGAGTGAACTGACAAGTCTACCTTTATAATGTTCATATATATTATATATTCATATATATGGTGTAGTCGTAGGGTAATGTGACCCCTCTAATTCAGGATATAAGTCACATTACACAGTTGTGTAATCACGGAGATGAAAATACTTTCATAAAAGTCTTGAGAGATGATATTAAAACAAGACCCAGTCTTTAACATCCCACTTTTGCGGTGCCAACAAAATAGAAATGATGTAGTTCCTACATATGAGGAAAACATATCTACAGCTGTTATTTCATTTACTCAGTAAGTGTTGACCTTGCGCTGACCAAACGTGCTGTGCTGACCTGTGCCAGCTGTGCTGGGGGACCCAAGCAGAAGTATTGCATGTGAGACATGGCATGGAGTTGATACAGCTACTAAATAACTACCTATAACAAGCCAATTCTTAAACAAAGTGAAATGACGTTGTGGAGATTAGAGGACATTCATGATATACGTTGTCTATCTATCTACCTATTATCTATCCAGTAGCAATTTGTGTCACTGCTCATGTGAAATCTAAGTTTCTCCCATATTCCCCTGGAGCTTATACATACCATATTTCCCCCTACAACTTCCTACACCTGCTGACGGGGAACTAAATAGGCCAAGGACCCCTCAATGTCATCCTAGGTCCCCGTCACTTTTTAAATTTCCAATAAGCATTATTATAAAGATTTCCTTCAAACAAAACTTGTCTTCAATCTTTGTTCCCACATTGTTTATCCTACCTACTCTAAGAAAGACTGGTAAGTCACAGAGCTATTTTATCATGAATCTTTTCCATTTTGTTATAAATCTTTTCCTATTTATCATAAAATGGTGGGTCATCAACAGCCTCTACTATAGTATCTTGAATACTCGTCTATTGTGTGTGTCTTAGCTGTCAGTCCTGATCGCTACCACATGGTGCAACCATGTACAGGCATTCAGAAAGTGATTATTAGTTGAGTGAATTCACTTATCATCATTAGATAAATGAAGTCACTTTAATACTTTTAAAATTGGGTGAAAGAATAACTCAATGGGAAAGTAACTCTAGCTTCTCTGGCATGCATTATGTGAAAAGTTGAACTTGATCTATTTTCTTTCATTGACCAACACGATAACAAAACAGCTTTCATAAGACTCATCCCTGTTCATGCTACAGTAATACAAGCATAGTATTTATTTTACCTATTTATACTTGCAAGGTAAAAGAGATAAAAACTGTCATGGAAACTCAGAAGTTGACGTAAATTTATGTCTTTTTCACCATTTTTCTCTAGAATATAAAAGCAGAGAGCATCATGCTGTGTTTTATTGTCGTTGTAAATTGTTTTTAAGATTTCTCTCTTTTTTAAAAATTTCCTTTCTCCTGTTGCTTTCCACACACATCAGGATCAGCCTAACAATACATACAGCCAAATACTTCTTCCTCCCACTCCCTGTATTATGCAATCTAACCTTAGTGTTCTCGTGCAGAACACTCTGTTTTAGACCGTGAAGAGGGATGACATCCTTAAAAAATATCTAATGTATATAAACTAAGGACTTACCAAAGTAGTACAAATACTATTCTAAATAGCCATAGTACATGGTATCTGGCCCTGGCATGAATTTTGAGTCAACACACACATATTCACTGCACATGTCTTCAAGCCTGTCTATTCGTCCTTTAGCTGTGACAGTGGTCTCCTGACACTGTGGAATTCTGCATGTTGCCTGGAGAAAACACGCCTCCACTTGGCTGACTGAAGGCAGGATGACTTAGTCTCTATAAGGATTATTATGCTATTTTCTACTGCCTTCGAATTTTCCCCTTTGATATGTACAGGGAACATCAGGACATTATTTTCTGTGTCACACTGGCAATGAGGCTCACTGTGTGCACAAATTGTTGTTTGGTTTCTGCTGCATTCCAAGTGTCCACGACAGTGCCTGTCATGTGACAGACTTCAGTGGCGACTGAAGGATCTGGAGCTGGCCATTTTCAGTAACACTGTGCAGTGAGTGATAAGAGAGCCTCCTCTTGAGTTGTTCAAATCACCAGATTTCCTGTCGTAAACATAAGGAAAGCCAGTTTAAAGTATCTACTGAAGGTGTGTTTTTTAGGCAGTATGCATGCCTACCAATATTTAGAGAAGCTTAGAGACACAGAAAAGGAGACCACAAGGGTAACAGGGTATAATTCTAAAGAGATTATAGATTTGACCCCTTTCTCCATTTGTTCTTTCATCCTATGGCACTCTAATGATTTTTTTGTGTGGCCAGTCCAGTAGAACAGGAAAAACATGGCTTGCAGTTTGGGCAATATCATGCTATTGAATATTATAAGTTGTTTGAACATTATATAATGGAGAAAATTGAAAAAACAAAAGGTTTTAATAGAGAAGTAACATTTATTTGAGTGAAAATACCACAGCCTAGATGTCAGTAAAAGAACATGTGAATACCTTATGAAGTATATTTTTATTCTGGAAATTGAAAAAAAAATATATTTTAAAACATTACGCAATGGAATTCTATGCAGCAGAAAGAAAGAAGGAGCTCCTACCTTTCATGACAGCCTGGATGAAAGTGGAGACCATTATGCTATGTGAAACAAGCCAGGCAGTGAAAGACAAATACCATATGATCTCACCTTGTAGTGGAACCTAATCAACAAAACAAGTTAACAAAATATAACCAGAAACATTGAAATGAAGAACTGACAATAACCAGAGGGGAGGTAGGAGGGAATAATGAGGGGAAAGGAGGAAAGGGTTTTCAGGAACAGCTATAAAGGACACATGGACAAAACCAAGGGGGGAGTGATGGAGTAAATGTACTTGAACAAGACAACTATACTTGAACAACAATAAAATAATTAAAAATAAAAATAAAAAAATAAATATTGCTACTAAAAGTTCAAAAATATATTAATATAAGGCATGCTTAACACCTAGAGGAAAAAGATGATTACTAGAGGGTAAATACAGATTTACTAAAAGCAGGTCATTTAATTTATGTGTTCATTTATTAAATTAATTTCTCTGTTATTAAAGTATAACAAACCTATAGCAAAATTGCAAAGTGTGTGCAAATTGCACACACTTTGTGTATACATCATTACAAATATTTATTTATTTTTTGAAAGATTTTACTTATTTATTTTTAGAGAGAGGGGAAGAAAAGGAGAAAGAGAATAAGAGAAACATCAGTGTGTGTTGCCTCTCAGGTACCCCTCAGTGGGGACCTGGCCCATAGTCCAAGCATGTTCCCTGACTGAGAATCGAACCAGTGACCCTTTGGTTTGCAGGATAGAGCTCAATCCACTCAGTGCCACACCAGCCAGGGTAAATGCTTACATATGTAGTCACCCATGGATCCATCATGAAGGAAGTTACAAAAGCATTATATGACTGTACTTCGTGATTGGGAAGAAAAGCAAGGTATATGCACATGTCAGTAACTGGGGACAATGTTAAGAGAACTAAATTATATTTTTCTCAAAAATCAGTCTGTTTGTCTATCCATTTATCCATTTCTCTATCTGTCCATCTATCCATCTGCTGAACTTGATAATGAGTTACGCTCAGCAAAATAAGTTGTTACACATGTGATTCAAATATATTGGAATATATTTTTCTAGAAATAAATACTTGTATGTATGTAACCCTGTGAAATTATTAGACAATAGTCTATGTACATGTATCTCTTTAAAAAATTAACTTTTAAATTAAAAACAATAATCTGCATAAAGATGCCAGAAGCAATGTTTGCTATAATCATTAAAAGTTTTATGGCTGTATTAAAATTATGCAAAATCCCTGCAAGTTATATTGATAAAAGAGAAAAATATTTTCCAAGGTAAAAATGAAATAATCAAACCAAGACTAATCTAAATATGCTCAAAATAAAAATTTTAGTTAAATGTTCATAATTATATTTGGTTATATTATTAATAACTTCTTTCTTATAGAATGTACCCATAGGAAATGGTATCATATATACACGTAAAGTACATATATATTATTTATCATACATTGATACTTTAATTTCACATTTCTATTAAGAAAACTAACTCTAATACTGTTTGCTTCCACCTTCTCCTTTCATTTGTTTTTACCTTCAAGCTAATAGCCAAATTTATTCTCTTTACTATTTTTTCTTTGAAGATTAAAGACATGCCTCGCTTTGTACTGCTGCTGCCTAGACTGTTGACAGGCCATTAAACTAAAGTCATACAAGCTGTACATTTTAACGCCTTGATTCCAAAGCACAGCCGAAGCGCCTTTTTTCCCTATTTAAGAGAAGTGCATTTCTGAAACACTTTGAAATGGATACACAACAGTTTCATAAGACTCTTTTGGCCTTTTGTCTTTTTCAAAAATATTGAAGTCAACTAAGCTGATTAAAAGAGTTTTTTTTCAGTCGCAACTTCTGAAAAAATTTAGTACCTATGTAAAATTTTAGTGCACAGAGCATGCGATTCTGAAGCAACTTTGAGAATATACATAACTGCATAATCTTGAACTGACTATGGAATATTCCCACCGTTGAAAGCAATCACAAAAAAAGGTAAAGGAAGCAAATCTGCATATGTGGTAGCCTTATGTGACGATGATTGTCATCTTTCTAATTCATGACATTTAATTATTGTTTTCCAGTTCATTCGAGAAAATGATGTCATTTTATACACATACTTTAACATTCCTTTCTACATCACACAGGTTATTTCTCAACTCCATATCCTGAACTCCCTACTTCACAGAAACTTAGAGGTCAAGATATTTGTCTTTTAAAATGTCTATCATCGTATTATAGGCATTTAGTAGCTTGCTTCCTGATGTACCATTTATTCCATTTTACCAGTGCTTTAGCTGGAAACAAAATCAGCAATAGAAAAAAGTGAAATTGGCAACATTTGATGTGTTCCTGAAGTAAGGACAGAATTTACAAGTGGAGATACTTTTTTGAATATTTCTTCACCAAGGCCTCCTTGTCTTAAGACTGCCAAAGTGTATGTCCTTAACAAGAGTTCAGATCACTGTGTATAGCAGTGATAAATGCTGGTTGTTATGTGGTCAGATGGCTTATTCAGATCTAAACAAAATAGTAGTATTTCTCACCTCTTTTCCGCTTAAACTCTCTCAAGTAGAAATAAATTACATTGGCCTTTATGTGCATGTTTTTCATTTGGAAGCAGCCTACATCAATTCAAAAGTGTTACATTTTTATGTTTTGGCACTACACAGATAAAAATTTAAATAAGTGGATAAAGTAAGCTGCTTGTTTTTTTATTTAAATGAAGAAGTGCTAAGAAAAATTGACATAGATAGCAACAATTGTAAATACAAATGTAAGAAAACTAAATTATAATAGCATATTTTCCAAAGTGATTGAATGTAGACACTATTTTTTTAGATGCTCAAATTGAGGACTGAGAAAATAAACTAAATATTTTGCAAAGAATGATCAAAGCAGCAAGACTTTCTACTTTCATTTTTATTTATTAAATGAGTCAGATGACAATGATATGAAACTATTGAACACTAAGTGGAATTCAGTATGTGTTAATTACCACATGTTATTTTTGGCTTTGAAATTTCATCAAGAGAGAAAATATGTTTTTGAAATTTAAAAAACATCACAAAAAGGGCATCACAATTTTTTGACTCCTTCAGTGAATTTGCATGCATTTTTTATATCACTTTATTCTATTAAGCTCAATTTTCAAATATTCCCCAACTTATTACTTTGGAGAAGACCAATGTTCATAAAATTCACTACCAAATTAGAGCTTCCGTTTTTGTATTTCTGTTACAGAATTAGGTAGCACTTGCAATTAATGTTAAACACATTTGGCAGTCCATTTTTTGTGCCAAGAGTGACATATCTCACTCTCCCTGTGAACTCCATAGGTTATAAAGTAACCGATATTTTTCAAAAATATTAAGATTTGAACTACAATCACATTTTATGCATTAAATGTAAAGCTAAGTTTTAAACATTCCACTGGACACCCTGAGATAATATGGGGTTGGCCAAGAGGTTTGTTTGTTTGTTTGTTTGTTTTCTGTTAGATGGCTTTGGTAAAACTTAGTTGTCTTTAACTTCATTCAAAAACGTTTTGTTAGATTGTATTTCAACAGCTGTCATGTCAGCACACATTTTCAAAAAAACTTATCAAAACTGGTGAGTTTTTGTGTAGTCATTTTAATGTTGAAGATGGAAGAAAATAATCATTTATTTTCAGCATATTATGCTTTGTTTTTTTTTGTTAAAAGTACAACTGAAATGCAAAAACAGATTCATGCAGTGTATGCAGAAGGTGCTCTGACTGATTAAACATGTCAAAAGTGGTTTGTGAGGGGTTTTCTTCCTCTTTTTCTAAACATTTTATATATTTATTTTCAGAGAGAGGGGAAGGGATAGAGGAAAATCAGGGACAGAAACATCAATGTGTGGTTGCCTCTTACACACCCCTAACCAGGGACCTGGCCCGAAACCCAGGCAGGTGCCCTGACTGGTAATCAAACAGGCGACCGTTTCGTTCACAGGCCAGCACTCAATCCACTGAGCCACACCAGCCAGGGCAGTTTGGGAAGTTTTGTGCTGGAGATTCCTCACTGGAGGATGCTCTATGGTCAGGTAGACAAGATGAAGTTGATAGTGATCAAATACAGACATTATGGAATAAACTAAACAGACTTTTGGCCAACCCAATATATTTTCAAATTATTCATGGGACAATTTTAGAGGCTTTCTTAACTTTTATATGACTAACAACTTAGATGTTTCTAAATGTCTAGCCAATAGGTGCTAATCCAGTAACTCATTATTTAACTTGTTCGGTTTGTCACAATTCAGTATACCTATTTAATGCTGTAAACAAAATCGTATAACTATATGTCTAATTTTGTCTCTGTTTTCTGTACCACATCTATATCCTAATTCAGCATCATTTTTGAACTATAATTCTCATGCTTTCCAAACTATTCGCGGTTCTTCTCTCAAAATTCTAGGAACTAGTCAAAATACTAAACTCAGTGATCATTTTTTTAAATTTTATTTAATTCTTGTTCAAGTACAGTTTTCTGCCTTATATTCCCAGCCCTGCCCCACCCCCAGTGCTCCCCACCTCCCTCCTATTTCCACCCCCCACCCTTAATTATTGTCCTTGTGTCCTTTATACTTATTCATGTGATCATTTTTATGGCCCAGTACGATTCCATTGCATAAATGTCCCGTAGTCGTATTTACTTTATTTAATTTAACTTTATCTACAATTTTGAAAATTCTTACCATTTTGTAAAGCTAACATTTGCAAAAGTAATCCAAGTTATATCTACTTACATTTGATGATGACTTTGCTAGTCATTTAAGGTTGTTTTGGTTTGTGGGTTTTTTGGGTTTTTTTTTTTTTTGGTTTGCGGTTTTTATACAACATGTTTTAGAGCAGTCCAATTCTGACTTCTTTCAGAAACATGTTGAACTGAAGTGTTGTAGATTTGTCTTCCAGCGTGATCTATCAATGGAAATCAACAAATTTATCTAAGAATCCCTGTGATGAAGTTTCCTAAAGTCTTCAAAACACCTATCAATTCCAGCACTCATTCACAATTGAAAGTATTTTAAAGTTAGTAATTCTGATGGCTTACCAAAGAAAACAGTGTTTGAAGTGCCTTTAGTTAACCCTTCGAGTTGAAACCTGAATGATGAATGAATGTGTGCTATGCTTTGATAACTTGCCCCAATCCAACAAGAAACAGAATATTAATAACCGCAAAGAAACCCAATCACAGGTCCTTTCTGCCATGTTGTCTTTAGTTCAATATGGCAAGCTCGAAATAAAATCTTTGCGTCAAGCAAAACAATCCCTGCCATCCACTTCCTTAGTCGTTCTTCTAATCATGCAACATTTATCAGAAACACAGACACCAGTTTACACACAGAGACGTGCACACGATCTCTAAAAGCTCACAGTAGTTTAATTTGCATCTGCTCTCAAACTCTTTGAAGGCTTTAAATCCTCTTCCTCTCATCTAAGTGTTTAGACAACATTCCAGTGAAGATTATTTCAGCTTTCCAGCTGACAGGGAAATGTGCACCTTATTTTCTGTGCGGCTCCGTGGGCTGCACTGAGAAAGAAATCCTGTTTCCAGAAAGCTTAGCTTTGAACATCTGCTTACCAATAGCTACGGGTTATCTTTTCTCTAGCTTATTTGATATAAGCAGTTTATGCATGCATATATATATATATATATATATATATATATATATATATATGAGAGCAAGAGCAACTTTACTTATTAGAATTACTTAATCATGTGTCATCCTTCTGTTTTCACTATGATTTTCATATTATTAAAAAAATTATCACCCTGGCTGGTGTGGCTCAGTGCATTGAGTGCCAGGCTATGAACCAAAGAGATGCTGGTTCAAGTCCCAGTCAGGGCACATGCTTGGGTTGAATGCCAGGTCTCCAGTAGGAGGTGCTCAAGAGGCAATCATACATTAATATTTCTCTCCATCCCCTTTCTAAAAAAATGAGTAAAATCTTTAAAACGTATCCTTACATTTGTTTTAATCGTTTCTGATCATGAATGCTCTACTTTTACTATGTATAAGTCTCATAACACTAAACCATCAAAGGCCACATGTAAAAATTAACCATAATCTTTATAACTGTAATTGTTCATTCAAAGCAATCTTCATCAAACCAACTATTCTAAGGGTGTTAAAAGCTTTTTTTTTTAATGTTTCTCTGTGTTCTGCATTGAATGACATTAAGATACTGATTGCCTAAGGTCAAATTCAGAAAACAGTTGTTTTAAATTAAAAATAATATTCAATGCATGTAAAATCTTGACATCAGATGCCATTACAAACAGAACACTTGTTTAAGGTTCACATATCAAATTACATATTCTATTAGCTTATAACTGAAATGTGTTATAAGCTATATTTTGTATTATGCTATAAAATGTGTTCTAGTTTATGTCTTATTCACCTTACATATAATTTTCTTTAATAGAAGTCAAAGATAGAAATAAACTGAATATTAATTTGTTATTTATGCAAATTTGAGTCAGTCTTAGTATTTATTAAATATAGTGCATTAATACAAAATATAACATGCATTTGTATTTTCAACTTCGGATTTTTACCTTAGGTGTGTGTCACTTTAAGGACATTACTGAACATCTCTCTGACTCAGTTTCCTCATCTATAGCTTCCAACTAGTACATTTGAAACTCTGGCAAATAAGACTGCCTCAGTTCATTTATGCAGACACATTCTAGAAATAACAACATGAAGTACTTAGGCATTGGATTCCTTGTTTTGCTAACTATGATTAAGATCAGTGTATGATTATGTTTGATCAGTGTATAAAACCGTCACCCAGTAAATACCAGGTGCTATCACTGCACTGTAGAACCCACTCACCGTTATGTTGGCTAAAGCAACGTGGCCCCTCCATCAGCCTGACCCCACACCAGCTGCAGCCCATAAACCATCTAATTGTTCCAACGTAAACATATAAAACCTGTGGAAAAATATCTGTCCCTGAGCGTTAACTAATCTTTTCAGGTCTCCCTACTCAATACACTACTAATACATATTTTCAGCAATTGATGCACACTAAGTTCACTCACTATTAAAAGCATGTTATTTATAATAAATTAAGTTAAAATGTATTTTAGAAACAAATGACAGGTTCCTAACTAAACGTGGGCCATAGTCTCTATCACATGATTCAGAATTTTAGTGCAAAGTAACTCATGATGAGAAAGGAACTGCAGAATTTAGAATGAAGAGGGAAAAAGCACAGAGTAAACGTGTAACTCAGTAGATAAGACTTGTGCAAGAGATGAACAGTAACACGCATGGAAAGGCCACAGACACATTAAAAGTATTGTCAAATAGAAACAATAGATCACATGTAAGTACTCATGTCCGTAGAACATCAATCCGGAACATTGATTACAATGTGCATGCAAAGTCCTGATAATACAAATTCTACCACTCGGACCCTAGTCAGACACATTAAAATACACGATGTGAACAATTTAGGTAAAGCCTAAAATTTTCAAATTTACATTTTCCTCCAAAGTGAGTTGTTTCTTCAATTCTGGCTATGAATTTATCTAATACAAAATTGATTTTTCTTAAATTTTCCCATAAGAACAAAGACTTACTCAACATTCATTTTTTCCAAATGAACTTATTTCTCACTTAGTAAGAACACAGTAATAGTTGGATATTCTAATTAAGAGGACCAACAGAAAAAAATAAAAGCAATTTTGAACATTTACTATTACACATAGCGGTTTATAAAAGTCAGAATTAATACACAGATAGTGAGACTACTAAACCAAACTATACCTTATTTATTTTAGTAGTCTGATCAAGTAACAAGAAGTAGCCCTGGCTGATGTGGCTCAGGTGATTGAGTGCCGGCCTGGGAACGAAAGGGTCACTGGTTCAATTCCCAGTCAGGGCACATGCCTTGGTGACTGGCCAGGTCCCCAGTAGGGGGCACATGAGAGGCAACCACACATTGATGTTTTTCTCCCTCTCTCTTTTTTCCTTCTCCTCTCTCTAAAAATAAATAATAAATAAAATATTTTTTAAAAAGAAACAGGAAGTAACCGAGGTAATTAATTTTGAGTTCAAGAAAGCTCTGGGTGATTTCATGCATTTTAATGTGTAGGTAGTTAAATTCTAGTATTGAATACCGTGTGTTTTCACTTATATACAAAATCTAAAGTACAGAAAAACAAAACAAACAACCAAAAACAAAGACAGACTCACAGAAAGAGAGACCAAAGAGAGGCTTACCAGAAAAGTGAAAGGGGATGGGTGAGAAGGAGAAGGAAAAACATAGTCAATAACATTAGGATAAGTTTACACGGTGACAGGTGATTATCTGAATGAATGGGGTGACCATAATGTAGGGTATAAAAATGTTGAATCACTATATTGTACACCTGAAACTAACATAACCATTGTAAGGTTTTATATCAACTACACTTAAAAAAATAAAAATAAAAAACAGCTTGTGGACACCACTTACCGGGAATCTGATTTAGTAGATTTAAAGGGGGTCTTGGGATGCAGAGAAGCCTGACAGCAAGTTGGGAGGCTTGACCGCCAGAGACCACAAATGTGCTGGCTAATCGTGCGTGCCGTAAGAGTGTTTCACGCCCTCCGGATATTAATGGGTGTTTCTCACTGTGAACAGACAATGAATTTGTTTGTTTGTTTACTTCATCTTTCTTTGTTTTTAAGGAAGGCTCATAAATATTTGATACAAATTTTTTTGTCATCCATAGGAAAGTTCAGAGGATACAATAAAAAATTAACATGAACAATCGTTAGTCTCAAATTTTGTGAAATTGGACTATAATCATCAATCCTTAGACTCTGATAAAATTTGGAAAATTTAAATAAGAATTTCAGAGATGATTAACATTCTAGAATATGAAAATCAAGATGGAAATTATCCATTGTTGAATTTTTAAAGAAAAAAATACTGAAGGAAAATTTAAATAATCTTCAAGTATGATGGGACTGGGAGGCTTAAGCCTTACTCAAAGTCTTAATTTTCCTCTCTTAAGAATCAGTAGAACTGGCAGAGGTAATCAACAGAACATAAATGATTCCAGGTAAGGAGTTCGTGTTGTTCATATCTGTAGCTCCACAGCCTAGTGTAATGTACAATGTATTACGGTCTTAACAAATACTTATTGAATTAATGAAACTGTATGCTGTTTCAGTACTTAAAAATATATGGTTCCATCTTCATTCAATTTGAGGTAAGGAGAAAAAATATATTCGTCCTACATTTTGAAAAATTTGCTTCTAGTCTAGTATCTTTTAAGAGACAGTCATAAAATTGTTATTTTTGGCACTATGAGCAATGGATCTGGAAAGACACTGTTCCAAGGAGGACGTACAGAGGGCTCAGAGACCCAGGAAAAGATGCTCAGCATCACTGGCCATCAGAGAGATGCAAATGAAAACCACCGCGAGATACGACTTCAGCCAGAATGACCATCATAAACAAATCAACAAACAAGTGCTGGTGAGGTTGTGGAGAAAAGGGAACCGTAGTGCGCAATCAGTGGGGATGCAGACTGCTGCAGTCACTGTGGAAAACAGTATGACACTTCCTCAAACAACTAAAAATGGAACTGCCTTTTGACCCAGCAATTCCACTATTGGGACTATACCCTAAGAATCCTGAAATACCAATTTGAAAGAATATATGCAACCCAATATTCATAGCAGTGCTATTTGCAATAGTCAAGAGCTGGAAGCAACCTAAGTGCCCACCAGTAAATAAGTGGGTCAAAAAACTATGGTGCATTTACACAGTGGAGTACTTCACCGCAGAAAGGAAGAAGGAACCCCTACCTCTGGAGGCATCATGCTGAGTGGATTAAGCCAGGTGGTGAATGGCAAATACCACATGATCTCACCTCTAAGTGGAACCCAATCAACAAAACAAACCTGAGCAAAATAGAACCAAGACGTGGAAATAGAAAGCAAACTGACAGTAACCGGAAGGGAGAGGAGAGTGGGATAACAGGGGAGAGAAGGAGGGGTTCAAGTCAAGGAACATGTATAAAGGATCCATGGAAAAAGACGACAGGGGATTTTCTGTGGAAAGTGGGGAATAAGCAGAGCAGGGGAAAGTAATGGGGGAACAGTTGGGACAACTGTAACTGAACAACAATAGAACACTCACATAAAAAGAAATGTATATGTAAATTTAACATTATATGTTTATTCAAATTCACTCACTATCTTTTCAGGGAAAGTTAAAATATAAGCATTTGGAGAATTAATTAACAAATTTATCAACTCTGCAGATTTATCNCCTAAGTGCCCACCAGTAAATAAGTGGGTCAAAAAACTATGGTGCATTTACACAGTGGAGTACTTCACGGCAGAAAGGAGGAAGGAACCCCTACCTTTGGAGGCATCATGCTGAGTGGATTAAGCCAGGTGGTGAAAGGCAAATACCACATGATCTCACCTCTAAGTGGAACCCAATCAACAAAACAAACCTGAGCAAAATAGAACCAAGACGTGGAAATAAAAAAACAAACTGACAGTAACCGGAAGGGAGGGGAGAGTGGGATAATGGGGGAGAGAAGGAGGGGTTCAAGTCAAGGAACATGTATAAAGGATCCATGGAAAAAGACGACAGGGGAGAAGGATTTTCTGTGGAAAGTGGGGAATGGGCAGAGCAGGGGAAAGTAATGGGGGAACAGTTAGGACAACTGTAACTGAACAACAATAGAACACTCAAATAAAAAGAAATGTATATGTAAATTTAACATTATATGTTTATTCAAATTCATTCACTATCTTTTCAGGGAAAGTTAAAATATAAGCATTTGGAGAATTAATTAACAAATTTATCAACTCTGCAGATTTATGGAGCCAGTCCAAAATTTGAAGGTCATGGTTGACATTCAAATATGCATTCAGAAAATTTGTTTGGATAAGATGCTTAAGCCAACAGATTAACTTTTTCCAAACTATTAAGCTTTACTAAGTAAACAAAAGTTTTAGACAAAAATCAGAGACAAAAGTTTTTCATTCTCTCTGGAAATGAGAGGGATGTGATTCGACTTGTTAACCTATGGAGAAGCTGAAGAAGGCCAGTTAAATCCCTCATGCCCCGCCGGCATTCCTCTGCTTGGCCACAGGAATTCTTGAACTCTTTCCCATGGCATTATTGCTTGCATTCTTTTGAAAAAGCTGAGCATTTTGCCTAGGTTAATTGCTGTGACCCTCTCAAGGAGTGACGCAGACTGGTTTGCCTTTGTTCCCTTGGTACTTGTTCTTACCTGATGTGCCAGAAAATGGAAGAAATCGTTGAGGAACAGGCACCTGTCTACACAGCTCAGTTAAGTAGGAAGGAGTGGGTGGTCTCACCGCTAGAGGATCATTAAAGAAAGTGCTCACTCCTTTCCCTCGTTGTCTAGGGCCAGCGGGAGTTTTATTCATTGCTACAAATCGGTATTCTAGCAAATGTTTTAAGATCTAGCTGCCTCACTTGTAGTGTTTGCCACTTTCTATGGTGAAGGTATTTCCACTATTTTTTCATGTTAGCTATTGTCAAGCAAGCTCACTTAAATCATATACTGTTGTGCTGCAGACTATTGTTTAATATTTGCTTTTCATGTTACAGTACAAATGTTAAGCCCAAGGGTGGCATGCTATGGATAAAAGAATAAAATTTCTTTGTTACAAAGGTAGAGTTTCAACTAAGTGATCGTGCAAGTACATTACTATTTTACAGTAATGTTGCCTTGAAGATATCAGCAAAAGGTACGATTCCAAAAACTATCCTGCAAAAACAGCAGTGCCTGAAGGAGATGGTGATTAAGAAATAATAAAAAAAAGACTAGTCTGTAGAATTTCCTACATATTAACTATAATAAATGTTTTCATTCAAGGAAAAAAGAAAGAAAAATCAAATAATTATTGACCTAAGAACTTGTAGGACATATTTAGCTGGAAGCAAATATGTAATACAGAGATATAAATCTCTCCAAGAGTGTACCTTGGAAGTACAGTGTGCCAATGGCAATTTAATACTCAGTGTAAAATGTAGCATTGCACTTTATTTATATAACAAACATCATCTAAAAAGTTCAGACTTTTGTGAAATAAGTCAGAAAAGAACAAGGAGATAGAAATTTGTCTTTGGAGTTCAACATACTTTATTATCTTTCCCTAAAATACAGTAGTGTTCCCTTTCTTTTCTCTTACCAAAGAAATAATCAAGACCATCTTGGATAAAAGAGGGGGAGACTTTGAGAAAAACACACTATCTTGAAATCCAGCCTAAGAAGATTCTTGCTTCATTACTCTAGAAATCGCCTAACAGTTCTGAAGTTCCATTTACTGAACTGTAGAATATGGAAAATAGTAACAACATGTAATAATAACTATGTGGTGACTCTATCTTTGAGTTACCATAATAATTGTATGAGGCTTTCCAGTAAAATTGCAAACAACACAAGATCCAGACACTATTTTGCCATTTTAAAAAAATTTATTTATTTATATTCAGAGGGGAAGGGAAGGAGAGAGGGAGAGAAACATTAATGCACGGTTGCCTCTGGTGTGTCCCCTGCAGAGAACTGGCCTGCAACCCAGGCGTGTGCCCTGACTGGGAATTGAACCTCGATCCTCTGGTTCGCAGGCCCACACTCAATCCACTGAGCTATGCCAGCCAGGGCTATTTTGCCATTTTTAACTGATGAAAATCTAGGACACAAAGAAGCTAATCAATTATCATCAATTAATTAATCTATTATCAATTCCTTACTAAAAGTCTTAAGAAACAAGTAGCATAGAAGAAATTGAACTCAGGCATCTGAGTTCAAGACCTAAGTTCATATTTTTAAACCCTTCATATACTTGATAATATTTTCTAGATAATTAAATACATATGAAATCTTAGCATTGTGCTTAGTACCTAGTAGAGATTAATAACTATTAAATCTTCTCTTCTATTTCTAAAGGATCTATGGTGAAAAGATGATAACTTTTTTATTTAAAAAATCATCATAATATTCTGGTGGTCATTTTAGATTCTGCTCACGAGTTTTCTGTAGGGGTGGAGAAAAATATATGGAACTGGGAGAGACAGGAGGAGAGAGAAGGAGAGGGAGAGAGAGAAGTCTCCCATTTGAACTTACATAAATAGCAGGATCTATCTTTCAGTACCAAGCCAGCTATTAAAGTAAAAGGTGCACACCGGATGCACATCAGTCTTTACTGTCACTCTTTACAAACTGTGATTGAGTAATGGAGGAGTATTTGCATAGAGCACTATATTCCATCATTGCCATGTCAGCCCTCAGTGCTGACTAAGTGGATTTTGTTACTCACTGAATAACTTGAAATAAAGAGGCCGATCATTCCCATCAACATGTATCAGAGCTTGGTGATTCAAACTAAACAGTTGGTGCCTCGCCACAACTACACCTGAAGGTAGTTCCAGAAATTTCAGTTTATTGGCAGAATTAGTTCCTCTGTTTTGTTCAGATTTGGATTCTCAATGTACAAAATCACCTGGGTGAAACAGGAAACTGAATTAGGACCTTTCATTATCATGATCATTTTACAGTAACCAAGTTCTCAAAATAATTAGATAACCATTAGATAAATAATTATTTGCATAACTCACCGCCTCTTCAGAGAAGCATCACTGTGTAGTGGCTGAGCACACAGAACCCGGGGTCTGACCCCTGGGTCGGGCACCCTAGGGCTGCACTTTCTAGTTCATTACCACACTCAATAGCTTTATGGCCTGTGTGAAATGGGGCTATTAACAGGAAGTACCTCACAAGGTTGCTCTGAGGATCAAATGAATTAATATTACACAAGCATAGAGAACAGAGCCTGATGTAATCAACAACTTGCATAAAGATTATTAAACACATTGAAGAGTATTCAAGAATTATTTTTAAATTGCTGCTATTATAAATGACACATGTTCATCAACAATACAGCATTTCTAACTTTAAAATTGCCAAATGATGCTCCTGAAAGTGTACCACCTTATTTGAAAAAATTGTGAACACTTTTATGTTGCTTAATCTTTAGGTAGAAATGTTGCTCCATTTTGAATTTAATTTATTTACTCATGAGTGAGGGTGAGGGACTTTTCAGATGTTTATTGAGTAGTTCCATTTATTTATAAAAATCACCAGGTCTACCAATTTCTCACTTTTCTAATAGGTTACTTCCCTTTTTCTTAATGTATAGAATGAGTTATTTTTTTCCAAATCTGTGTCTTATTTTTCCAAAATTATCTTTCACAGTTTTATTCATGGATTTTTCCATATTATTTTTTATTGTGCTTAATTTGTAAAATTTCATTTATTGATCTGGGAAAATAATTGAAAATTGTTTTACTAAAATTTTCCAAAATAACTTTCTACTAATGATAAATATTAAATAGCCCTGTTATTTATAAAAATTCTATATAGAACCTAAAAGCTCATATATTTAATTTACTAGACATATATAATCAATTCAGTGTAAAAGACAAAAATTATATTTAAATCCTTTAGATTAGTACATTTTTGAAAGATTATGACATAAATTAAGATAAATTAGTTTTGTTTTATTTCACATTATATATCAAAATTAATTACTTTTTAGGAAAGCCAAAATTTTACTATCCAGGTAAGTAACTGGATATCAAAGAAGAAAATATTTTTCCTTCCTTCTCTCAAATGTGATAAAATAATATCACTCAGCTGAAAATTAAATGTATTACAAATAGTACTGGTCATTTTTCACTTGTCAATGAACCATTAGACATTACATTATATTTTCAGAGTCTGTTGTTATTCTATGATACTTAGACAACTAACAATTCTTTTTTGCAGTTGACAGATAGTATCGTCATTCTCTGATATAAATGATAATTGTAATTGTTTTGAAAAAGAGTGCATGATAATCATACTTTTCTCCTGTCTTTCATTAACATACCCCTCCTCTGCATGGTATTGGCAGAGCATAGGAGGAGAATAATCTGATGTTTATTAAGCATAACTTGAAGGAAAATCAGATCTACCTGTGATGTATTCATCACTAATTGAATTAGCAACAGATTCTTCTCCTTATTCAGAATGATTTTCCTACTGTTATCCAAGGTGACAAGATTGTAAAATAATGCCTTGGCGCTATGCATAAAATACCTCTCCAAATACACAAGACATTATGGACTATCTCAAGAGCATGTTATGACACAAGCTAATAGTGAAAGTTGATATTGTTAGATTATGAGATTTTTTGCGATGAAATAATGAGCATTTGAGTATGAAAGAGATTTTGAGTACAAAATTCTAATATCAGTGTGAGTGTAGGAGATGTAGAAGAAGAATTCAATTAAATAACCCTTAGTATGAGGGAAAACTAACTGTGGGACCAAGCACCATGGCATAGATATGAGAAGTTCCCAGAGAAGGGTCTGAGAAAAGTCAGTTATGACCAAATGGAGGAGACTGGGCCACATTAAAAATGATTAAATAAAGTACACAGTCTACCAAATTATGAAACAAATGCACTAAACCACAAATTAAGAAACTGGATTAATGGGGAGCACGAGGGGGTGGGCTGGGATGGGAGTGGGGGACGGAAAACTGTACTTGAACAATAATTAAATAAACAAACATTTAAAGAAAAGAAAGAAACTGGATTAAGTACGGGACACATTTAGCACCAATAAAATGTTCCATGCTGTTGTATAAAAACGGTCCAGATGCATTTATAAAATGTAAAGAGAACAAAAAACTTAAAATGTCACCTATGTTTTACCTCTTTAAGAGCTCTTTTAGCTCTTATGCTAACAATGCTTATGATTTCATTGGCTTTTAAAAATCTCATTTGATAAGGTATAATTACTAATTTTTTTTATTTTGACATACTGTGCTATTAACTTGTAATGACTCATAGTCTTCCAGGTGAAAGAGATAAGTTCCAAAATAATTTTTTAAAGAAGAATGACATTAATAAATCAAATGAATCCGTCTATAAGGGGTTATCTCTCTAATGATAAATGTTTGTACATGTTACCATTTTAAAAATCTATAAATGCCCCAATGTCTTATATTACATTTCAGTGTAAAGGTAATACATGATCACTACATACATTTGAAAAAATGTAAAAATAAAGAGGAAAAACACACATATTTATATAATCTCAAGTAAGTCAATATTTCATTGCTTTTCTTTTATAGTTTCTAGAACACTGTAGAAAACTCTCAAAATAGGTAAGTACAAGGCCCGGGGCTGTGGCATAGATGAAGCCATCTCTTCTGACTGATGGGACTTACGGGTAGTGAAGGAAGAGGCACATGAGCTCTGCTTTGGCCCCTAGCAAGCAGGTGGGGGAAAAGCTCTGCAGCCAAAAATAAAATAAAATAAAATAAAAGTATAAAAACATCAAGGGAAAAATAATATTGAGAATAAGGAGATCGTAATTACTCCAGTTTGTTCTATGTGTAATGTGCCAGGTGGGGAGCTGTAGTACAAAAGACCTGAGTTGGAGAGGATAGAAGGATGGAGACTCGTACTTGCCAGAGGAGGAAAACTGTCTTTGATCGAAGCTGAGCTGGTGACGGAATCTCACCACAGAGGTGGCATGATCACACTGCTGCTTTAGTCTTATTATTTTAATAAGAAATAAGATGATTGGCTCAGTATGAGAAAGGGAGTGGAAACAATGAAAATTAGAGACAACGAGACGACTTGGATCACTGTGACAATAGCTCAGTGCAGCAGATGAGCCCTGAACTCAGGTAGCAACAGTAAGAAAGGTCAGGAGAACGTTTACCTAGGTCATTAGTACTTAGAATGTAGTCAGAGACTGTAGAGTACCCAAGAGTTGGTTACCAACTGAACTTAGGAAGAAAGAAAGCGTAAGAAGGTAGGGTGAATTGTAAGCTTCTAACTCAGAAGGCAGTGTTATCTTTTCCACAATGAAGAGGTCCAGTGGAAGTTCAGGCAGGAGAGGAACATGATGAATAAATATACACATACACACACACTTGAAGATACACAAGAGTATGTGGTGGTTTGAATCTTATAAGACATACAGTTTTTCCAAAGGTAGATATTTTTATCATCGAAATGTGAAAATATTTGAGGCTATATAAATTTGGAACTTCCTTGGACAAGAGAGAAATGCATAAAGAAAACCTATACAGAAATCCATCTAAATGGTAAGCAGAGAAAGACCCAACTATAAAAGAAACAGAGGAACTTGACTAGAATTTTGTAGTATCATGGCAACCAAAAAAGAAGAAAATGTTAGAAGGAATGGAGTAATGATCAATGCCAAATATCACAGAGAGATCTATAAAATAAACAAAAAAACTCTACTTGAACAATAATTAAATTTAAAAAAGTTAAAAAATCTTTTAAAAAGTACCCAAAGTGCTTGGCAATATCCCACATTTTTGGCTACAACAGCAAGAACAGTTTCAGCAGCGTGATGTGGGAAGAAACCAGGTAGCAATGGAATGCACAGGGAATGAAGTGTAGTGAGGGAGAAAAGGTGACGCACACTGCTGGTTGGAACAGCTTTGGCTTTGAAGTGAAGGAACAGATAAGACAGTCATAAAATGTCACAAAAGGTCATGGGCATATCATATCAGTGAATGGAAGGAACCAAATGGAAAGGGAGAGGTTGAAGAAAAGAAAACCAATAATAATAAAGCAAAGACTTCTAAGTGATAACTCAGAAGGAAAAGCCCTGAACAAAATAAAGGACATTTATTTAATGGAAGCAGGAGAAAAATAGTTATGCATAAATATATGGAGACAAACACAGTTTAAGATAGTAGAGGGAAACTGGAATCTTGTGTATCACATATGCAAAAAACAGAATTCCATAGATAGTCTCTTTTCTCTTCCTGATATGTTATGTTGCAGATATTATTTCATCTCTCATGTCTCTAGCTTGTAATTAAAAGCTGATTAATAGCAGGGCACACGAGAGAATAGGAACAAAATTTTAAGACTTTTTTATTTCATGGTATTGAATGAATCCTAAAGGGCAGGAGTAGAGAGCAATGTAAGAAGAGTTATGAGGGATAGATCATCAAATTAATATCAGGTAGACTTGGGATCACTAGCTCTATCCAGAGCCATTTCCAGCAGAACTTACATGTTCACACACTATTTCTTTCTATCTTTGCAATGTCCTCAATGTATTCTCATTCTGAAGTTTCCTATCTGGTCTATAACAGGCAACTGCTGCTGGGAGTTCCACAGTGGAGTAGCTCTTGAATAGCATCTCTCTCTCTCTCTCTCCTCTCTGTTCCTTTTTCTCTCTCTTTAATGCTTATTGTGGGTAACATCAAAATGAAGTGTGGAATAAATGTCTTGGGGCAAATAACACTGGATGTTTGGACATACTTGACTTGGAACAAACCCAAGTTATGAGCTTGTTTTTTGATAAAAAGATAAACCTCACTGAACTAAGATATTATAAATTGAAGACACATGCCTTAAAAATGAAACTGGACAGCTGACATTTAAAAAGGTACAAGAAGCATGCTGAGATACATTGCAGTGACTGAATGTCAAAACAGTAAAAGAGTTTGGTAAAATATGAATAGCTATGCCATATTCCCTTCTTTTTTATCTTCTTTCTCTACTTTTAATCTTTCTTTGTAGTTGAGAAATAAAATATTCAGGATTTTGTCAATTGTTCTAAAAAGTTAAAAAAATTGCGTTCAAAAATACCCAAATAGCATGTGCTGTGCCGTATGATACAACAGATAGACCTCTGTTTGAGTCCGATACCGATCCAGAACATTACATCAGTATCCTTCTTTTGGTGCCCACCCATTTTACACAAAAAAACATCTTCAAAAAATAAAAATTATATGTGGCTTTATATGTCTTTTCACTTTGTTACAGGGGACTGTCATCTAAGACTTCAGCAATTGGATTGAAAGTAACTTCATCTAATATTTAGATTAAAGTAATAAGAAATACACATTTGTGCATAATAAGGCATACAAAGATAATTCTATGACATTGACATAATCATTAGAATTACATTCCAAAATGTTGATGTAAAAATGCCTTTTAATTAAGCCATACATAGTGATAAAGAAATTAAAATGTTAATTATGAATGTAGACCTTCCAAAGCAATTGAAATAAAAAAATGAATCCCATTGGAAAACAAAAAAATATTTTGAGGTGACACTTATAAGAATCCAGATCACATTTTTAAGTAAACTATAGCTTATTATGAGCATATGTTTACAAATTAAGTCAAATATAAAAAAACAGGAAAAATATAAATCATCAATCAGATATAAAGGTTTGTTTGTTTTGAATTCTCTGGTAGTGTATCAGATTTGGCCTTCATATGTACATAGAATTTTTATAAAGATGATTACACTAATAAAATCCTATTTCAAATGGCATATTTCGTAGATGCACTATCAACTGCTAAGCCAAAATCAAAATTGATTTGGTAACATTACAAATAATAGAATTTGTTATCACAAACCGGGTATTTTATTTCACAAAATTTTTATACAATTAATAAAAGCAATTAACCAAGACTAAAGACAATAATTTACTTAGTTAGAGGTCACTCTGTACTAAGTACATACTCATCAAAGATCAAGGCTGAGGTTCTTCTGCCTTTTCTCTGACTTTCCCATGATCATTAGACACTTTGCGGGTCAGTTTTGACCTCCATGCATCAGGACTTTGTGTAGCAGTTTGAGCTTTGTCTAGTTTTAACACTAACTTGCACATTAAGTTGACACAGCTCTATGAATCTAATCCTAGTATTCTTTCTCTTTGCCTTATTTTGTAGTTATCTGGTTTTTTGTAAGAAGTTGTTATACTTTTCTTATTCTTCATTCATGATAATCACTTAAGGGCAAGGACGCTATTTAGTAACCTCTGATTCATGTAGTATTATCAAATCACAAGGTTCTATAGTTAGTTAAATTTAAGTTCATTCCTTTTGTTTTTTCTTTTAAAGTGATAAGTTTTATTTTTTAAAGAATCTTATTTATTTTGTTTTTAGACAGGGGAGAAGGGAGGGAGAAAAACATCAGTGTGTGGTATCCACTCATGCCCTACACCCCACACTGGGGACCTGGCCTGCACCCAAGCCATGTGTCCTGATTGTGAACTGAACCGGCGACCCTTTGATTCACAGGCCAGCCTCAATGTACTGAGCCACACCAGCCAGTGCAAGTTTTATTTCTTAACTTATTTGTTTTTGTTATTTATGCTACTACAGTTCCCACTTTTTCTCTCCTTCCTCACCTCCATCCAGCTGCACCCACTTATTCCTTTTAAATCAATGAATTTGACTTTTTGATCTACCAGCAAACATCATACTCAGTAATTTTTCTATCGTGGACACTTCTGGGTTGTATTGATGCAGAGATGAATTGAAACTACTTCTCTGCAGAACCAGTTATGGGAGGTATGCCAAAAAATAAAAATCTACAGTGAGTGTTATCAGGGTTGAGGTAAAGAAATAAAATAAGCCCTGGGAAAACAGGAAGAACTGTCTCATTTCTCTGCTGAACAAAGTAGGTTTCCTTGAGGAAGTGACTCCTATCCTGAGGCTCAGAGGATGAATAGGAGCTCATCGAATGAAACTGAGATAGTGCAGATAAGGGAAAAAGCTTGTGTAAAAGTTCAGAAATCTGAAGAAGGATGCAGATGGCACAAATACAGTGTGAAATATTCCAGGCTTAAATACTAGTCCGAAACCAGACGATGACGACCTCTGCACGACTTGCATAGGTGTTTGGAGTTAAACAAATTCCTGTTTCCCCCCAAAATGGTAATTCTGTAGTATTATAAGAGCTGTTACTGGGATAAAGGAGATTCTGGACTGTAATATATAGCATGGCCCAGGACTCAATAATATTAGTATTTACCATTAGTATTTATCCCCAAACAGGCTTCCTTCTAACACACACAAACACACACAATCACAATCCTAAATCCTGCAGGGTTTTTTTGTGTCATTGGCCTACTTGAATATGAAAAAAAATGTCCGTTGAGCCTGTCATTTTTATATATAATGCAACCAATGGAAGGTGGAGAGTTGTAACAAGTAAGCAAAAATAACCTGCATTTTGGTAGACAAAGAAGTCAATCGCTGTTTTGGGGAGATAGAAGAGGGAAAAGGAGTAGTAGGTAAAGGAAGGTAAAGGACTTACAAAATAAAGAATCGCCAAGAGAAAAGAGAGGAATTTAGATCCACAGAAGACATCTGACTACAGATTCTTTGTTTCTGACGCAATTCCAAGGACCAGTGATCAGAGGAGGGCGCACTACAAAATCTTGCCATGACAAGTTAGAGAAGCATCCTAGGAGCTTAAAGAGTCAAATAATCTCAGACTGGGACATGTAAATGGATTACAATAATTTTTTGCCTAACATTTTTTAAAATATCAACTCGTTATAATAGAAAAATCGTTTACTTTTTTTCATCTCTTTTAATATTTGAAGAAAAGGACAGTTCTCTTCGTAGGTTGCTTGTCTAGGAAGCAGACTCTAAGCATAGTTTACTTTTCAGTATGTTCATTAAGTAGCTGCCTTACAATCAACACTAGGCAAAGGGGATGTGACCATGGTGACGTTCTCTGCAGTCAGGGCTATCCCGGGAGAGGCTGACTGTGGATGGATTTCTGCTGACAATACTCCAGAGAGCGGTAGAAACAAATGATTCCTTGAAGGGAATTTTAATGGGGTACCCTTCCCAGCTCATTGCCCTTCACAAATCTGTTCTTTGGTTGAAGATAGTTACTAACTTGCCCAGCAGTCATATCTTCTCTGAAGCAACTTATTAACCTCTTTTTCTATTCCTTTGCCTTCTATGCCATTCTGGGTTATAAGTTTGAAAGTGCTTTTCACTTGCTTCTTTATTTTAGAGGTGTAAGCTCAGACAAATAATTCTATTAAAATGGGTTATGAAAAATAGCATGGAAGGAAACAAAAATAGACATTTAGCATTAATAACTCTGTTAAGAGATGCATGAGAAAATTCCTAAGTGGAAAACAGGGAACAACAATCATTTACATCAAGCCTGACATTTTAAAGTTTGAGTTAAGTAGACAGAAAAGATTGGGTTCCTTATAAAAGTATTAAGTATTTATTTTCTGTCAGTCCGATCCTTGTGAATTCCTTGAGCATGTAATGTAGTGCCAGGCCTCTAAAAGTAAATAATCCTGGAGGACATCTTATTTTGAGCATGTAAGCAAAAACAGGTGAACAGGTAAGGATAAAAGGCACTGATCTGAAAAAAAAATATTTTCTGTAAGGTTGTATGCTGTAGAGTTGGCTGGTATGCATTACAAGTAATTTTCCAGGAAAACATAAACTACTTTCCTGTCGGAGGCTGGACTGTATTTACATCACCACTGGCCTTTCTGTGGAACACGCCATCTACCACCCTGCAGGCCCGAACAATCTCCGGGAAGGCTTCTGCATCATCAAAGGACAGAAGGACGTTTATGAAATATGCTGCCTTTTGATCTCTGTTTTTGACAATTTCTGTCACCATTTTTCTCTGGTTACCAGAACTTTTTTAAAACAAGATGAAGACTGCCCTCATGCTTAAGCGTGTGATGCAGATTACTAATTCATTGAGCTGGTCAAGCCTAACTGTACATACTCAGCAGTTTAAACAAATTGCTAGAAACCATAGCTATAACTTATTTCATATATTAAACACATGACATATGATCAAAAAGGAAAATGTATAAACCAAACAAAACTGCGAAGATCAGAAAGCTTAAGCAGTTATTTTCTGTGTGTATTATCTGAAATCAGGAACACATCTGGTTTTCATGCCGGCAAAGGGAACAAATACCCGCAGGTATGTCTTCGTTTAGACATTCAAGAACAAAATGCCAATAATAGGAAACATATTTTTTTTCTGCTTTGTGATTTAAACTTCCCTTATGTAAGCATTTATTCCAGGTTTCAGAGGCAGACTCATTGAATTTCAACAGTGAATAATAAATGAGATATGTATCTCTATTTGGTTTGCAGTATAATTTGTTTAAGCTGTTTGGAATTCCAGAACTCTTTTTGAATCTAAAGTTCTGGTTCTAAAAGTAATTTTTGAAAGTTGTAATTGGTAAACAAAGGAATTTCTTTATTATGATATCATTGAGTCTGGTGATATAAGTGAATTTAGCCTTTAGTTCATTTTAATGTTTATGGTGTGAAAAGTATCTGTCCTCTTTAACGACTGCTTTATTACTACACTGGTTGAACACGCACATGTGAATGGCATGTAGATACTGTCACTTGACAATGAGAAAAAGATCTGTGCCATGATAAATATTGAGCAACCTACACTGTAGGTATATTCTGCTGAAGTTAAAGATAGTTCAAAATAAAAAAAAATACTATTTTCTCATAGAGGAATGCAGTGTTCAAAATTAAAGTATAAAGATTAAAAATTTATAGGAGAAAATTGTTTATTTTTTATTTTTTAGATTTTATTTATTTATCTTTAGAGGGGAAGGGAAGGAGAGAAGGAGAGAAATATCAATGCGTGGTTGCCTCTCATGTGTCCCCTGCTGGAAACTGGCCTGCAACCTAGGCATGTGCCCTGACTGGGAGTGGAACCACGATCCTTTGGTTTGCCGGCCCGCACTCAATCCACTGAGCTACACCAGCCAGGGTTATAGGAGTAAATTGTTTAAGTAAATTAATTGCAATTTTCTTTATTATTCTGCGAATCCTGGATGGGATGTGAGAAAGGTGATCATGCTCAGAGGTGAAAGAAAAAGAGGATATATATATATATATATGTATATATATATGTATATATATACACACACACACATATATATACATATATATGTGTGTATATATACATAAATACACACACATAGAGATTTTATTATTTTATTTTCAGAGAGGAGGGGAGAAAGAGAGGGAGAAAGACATCAATGTGTGATTGCCTCTCGCGCGCCCCCTACTGGGGACTTGGGCTGCAACCCAGGCCAGCACTCAATCCACTGAGCCATATCAGCCAGGGTGAGGACATACCCGTTTGAAACAAAAAATTTCCCCCTCAATGCATGCTGCTCACACACCCGGTCGCCTCATCTTAGCTGAATTGGCAGAGTTCTGGAGGATAGAAGCTATGGCAGCCAAGAGTGAGACCTCTCAACGATTTCAGAGACACTTGAGCTAACAGAGCAAAAGCGACACCTCGGAAGAAAAGTGTTTGGAAATAATACAGAGCACAGGCGTCACGTTTTAAAGACAGTAGTAAAGGTGAGATCTCGAGCATGTTAAGAGACTTGGAGTTAGAAATTTTGTTTTATTTAGGAATTGATTTTTAAAATTTGGTTAATCTTTTTCTTTTTTTTCTTGGGAGCAAGCAGCACAACAAAATTCAAATTGCTTAATAAATGTGTAAACTGCACTGCATTTTTCATTTTTTAATAGGAGTGGAATTATATGCTTTTTATAGTATCATTTTTTAAAATATTTTATTTATTTATCTTTAGAGAGGAAGGGAAGGAGAGAAGGAGAGAAATATCAATGCATGGTTGCCTCTCGTGAGTCCCCTGTGAGGAACTGGCCTGCAACCTAGGCATGTGCCCTGACTGGGAATCGAACTGCGATCCTGTGGTTCGCAGGCCCCAGCTCAATCCACTGAGCTACACCAGCCGGGGCTATAGTATCATTTTTAAAGAACACAATCTGCAGGTCAGTCTGACTTCTCCCAGGTTGTTCCCGTTTCCAGTTGTGTGGCCTTGAATATGTACTTCACCGCTTCAAATGTTAGTTCCCTCATTACACAATGAGCTTTAATACAATGTCCATTGGATGCTTGTTTTGAGAATTAAATTCGGTAATTTAAGAGATGGGATTGGCCCACTTAGTACTTAGCAAATACTTAGTTATTGCTTTACTAATAATATTTCTTTTTTTAGTGTAGTTACCAGGTTTGTCAGGTTATTAAATAAAACAGCATAGGATTTCCAGCTACATTTAATTTATTCAAAGGAAAGGAGCAAGTAAAGGAACAGGAATGGAAGACTCAGGGATCCGGACAATGCGCGGGGGCTGACTGTGGAGCAGTGGGCACAGGGTAGGGGGAGCAATGGGAAAAAAGGCGGGAAAACTGTAACTGGAACAACAATAAATTTAAAAAATTAAAATAGCCAACCATTTCATTTTTTCCAGCAAATTTCTCATTTCTTTTAAATAAATGGGAACAAAGTAGCCCTTTTATTTCTTTCTTTTTTTTTTTATGAGTTTTCTTCTCACAACGGAAGAGAGAATTTTCCAGAAGAGGCAAGATGGAATGGGTCTGTGTAGCCATTGATGCTCACAGAGGAAACAGGAGAGTGGGCATGTCCCGTTGGGGTCCTTTCCCGAGATTTTAATAATTATGTGGTTCAAATAAACTTGTTCTCCATTCAGTGTGCTCGTTGGATGGATGGTCAAATGTCGTTCTGTGCTTCATGAGACATTTTAAATTCAGATATTTATTTGTGTAAGGAAATATACGTGTCTTCTTAAAAGAATGAGTTCAGTGGCCTTTGGTAGTCATTCATTATTAAGTCAGATGACCAAGTTATGGACTAAAACTCTGTTTTAGATGAGAAAGCTAGTAATTAAAACTTCAAAGCTTTCCTCACCAAGATAGAATACTTAGTGTCTAATATTTGAGATTCTTTCTCAGAAAATAAGATAACCGGTTTTAAGTCTCCTAAAAATTCCTCCCATCATGCTTTCTAAATTAAACTACAATCTTTGCCACACTCTCCCATTTCTCTTCTTTGTAGAACTACAAGGGGGGGGGGGCTGCCATATTTATACATCCTACAATATAATTTCCAAAGTCTGTGCCCAGTCCAATTTTTTCTAATGACTCTGAGAGCCTAATAGAGTTCCCAGGTTCAGGTTTATAAACCCAATAAACATTAAAATTGTCTTTTTTTTTCTTTCTGCCTCCTACCCCAACCTAACCTCCCTTTCCATTCTTCTTTTAAAGTGTATTTAGTTCTTAGGACATTTTTCATACTTTTATTCTTAGTATCCTGGAGCTAAGAATTTAGCTCTTCAAAATGTTAAACTCATTTAACTCACACTTACTTCACTTTTTAAAAATAAATCATATGTAGATTTCTTCTGGTTAAAGTAAACTATAAAAATGTTTCTCTATATTATATTAATATAAACTTTTAAAAGTACCCTTACTTCCATCCTGCTGTATGATAAATAACTTTTGACTTCTTTAAGTTGTTCTCTACAAAAACATGTCCCTAAAATATATAATTATTGTCTAACATATTCTCATAGTCTTTTTATTCAATTACAGTTTATATTCCACATTACTCCACATTAGTTTCAGATATACAGCCAACTGGCTAGACGGCCACGTACACTATAGAGTGTTCCTCCTTTCCTCCTAGTATTTCAAGACCCCAGGTGGCTCCCTACACAGTTATTACACCATCAATGATTATGTTCCTCGTGCTATAATCCACATCTCCGTGATAGTCATATAAGTGCTAATTGTACTTCCGAATTCTCACGCCTTCTTCACCCAGTCCACCAAACCCACTGTCCGCTGTCAACTGTCAGTTCTGTCTATCAATCAATCTGTTTCAATTGTGTTTGTTTATTTTGATCTTTAGATTCCACACACAAGTGAAATCATATGATATTTGTGTGTTTTTTCTGAGTTATTTCATTTAGCATAATAACCTCTAGGGGTAGCCATGCTGTTGTAAGAGGTAAGATTTCATTCTGACATATGCTTTGTGAAATTTAATAGGTAAAGCTACCATAAATACATACATACATATTAATGATAATGTTTTGACTCTATCTTTACATTTTTTCTTTTCTAGATTTCTTTTTAGTCAAGCAACAAACACATATTTTTCCACTAAATAATTTATATGTAGCGCAGTTGGCCAGCAATCCTAAAGTCATCATTTACCAGAAGAATAGTGTCAAGAGATGCGATGCAGGTTGTGTGACGAAGTGTGAAAAAACCTTGGAATTGTGCAACGCAATGCACAGTGCCATTAGGAGTTTCTGTGGAAGATGGTGATCGTGACACCGATTTAGCCTTGTTTAACTCAAAGTTTTGCATCTTTATTTACAAATAGTAGACTATTAATTTATCAACAACTAATAGTTGTTTATGGAACCAATATTTTTTAACCATGACTGTATGTCAGGCTTTATTCCAGGGGGGATAAAATGATCCCGATCCTCTGAAGTTTATAGTCTAATAGTGATGGATCTTCTTAATAGGAATAATGTCAATTAATCATTTAATCACCATTTTGAACATTTTAAAATACGCCAGTTTTTTAATAAAAAATAAACCCTGAAATAAAGCAAGAAAATAGGTAAAGCTATTTAAAATAGAGAAAAAATAGAGCAAATTTAACACTCAAAGCAGCAAACTTTTATAAGTAACAGAGCTCTGGTTCAGAAGCAGGTGTCCCACCCCCAACTTGGTGTTTCTGAGTGTTCGATGATCGCTCCTTCCAGAGCTCACCTTTGCAAACACTGCAGTCAGCTATAGGCTGCTTGAGACCAGAGGCCTGTTCTATTCTGTTAAGAGTTTACCCCTTCTTACTAACATGGTTCCTGCCGTATTAAATTACTACAGATGCTGCCCAATAAATACATGGATAAGTGAACAAACATATTTATTAATGCTCTAAAAGACAAGTAACTTCTACTTAGCTATTGCTTCCTAGTACACAGAGATAATTAGGTCAAGATTAATACCTTTCCTATTTTGCTTTCCCCTTTTCCATCTCCAGGACTATACATTTATCTAAAACACATCTATTATCAATTATTTGGTTTTAAGATCAAAACCTACTCAAGACCAATTGCTTCACTTATTTCCATAAAATGAGCATTAACCATTCAGTACCATCTTGCTCTCGTTACCATCTACCATTCCTCTCTGTTGGCTCTATTCTCTCCTCAGGTCATTCCAAATAAAAAGCCTACTCTATGTACCATAAACCTCCGACAGACACCTCTCATGTCATCTTCTTAAAAGCTGGTTCATTCTCTCCACCTCCACATTTCTTTCCCTTAATGCGCATTTCCAAATGAACCTCAAGTCATGATAATGTCATATTTTAAACTAATTAGTATCTGCTCATTCATTCACCCAGTTTATCAAAAATACTCTTGAGAGTTTCAGCCCTTCCCTCTCTCACTCTGCGAGGAAATCAATCACCATGCACTGTATATGCTCCTTCTCTTTCTCTTTTATTGAATCCAGTTACTTCCTCTGTTTTCAATATTTGATTCTTTTAAAAATTATTTTATTGTTGTTCAAGCACAGTTGTCTGCACTTACCCCCCACCACTCTCTCCCCACCCCAGCCATACCCCCTCCCTCCCTTGATTCCACCCCCCTCGGTTTTATCCATGTGTCCTTTAGAGTTGTTCCTGACAACCTCTCCCTTCTCCCCCGCCCCCCACTATCCCCTCCCACCTCCCCTCTGGTCACTGTCAGGTTTGATTCTCTCTTGGATCTCTGCCACAACCTCCTCACTGCTGTCCCTGCACAGTCCACCTTCTCACCAAATGTTGTCACCTCAGCCAGACAAGTATTTGTGGGAATGTGACTGAGACACCCCCGCTACTATTCTTGTGAGGGGAATGTGCAGACGGTGTAGTGCCATTGTTAAAAATAATTCAGAATTGCTAAGAAAGACACCATGCTCCATATGGTCCCGTTGCTGGTGCCAGACCTACGTAATTCACAGCAACGTTCCCGCTGAACCATATTTGTTTAGGCTTTTGCAGGAAGGAAGAGAAAGTAATTGTTATCCTGAGAAGGATATTTCGTGAGGTATTAATACTTTCCCCCCTTTGTCCTTTAAAGGGAGGGTGGAGTCAAACACCACCACGGGCTCTTCATTCCTTTTCACTGCTAATCTGAGAAAACCACTGAATTTTGATGAACCTTCACACTGCTGATGGGCCAGCTGCAATCTGGGCATGTGAAAGGATGAAGAGACATTATTTATTCTTATTTTAAAGATGAAATATCTAAATGTGACTGAGTAATATTTGCCTTTTATTTCAAATGAGAGACCTCATTATGAGAATGAAGCTAACGTAAGTTGTGTGTTAAGCTTTCTTTATTTAATACAGAGTTGAGAATTTTTAGAACTGAAGTGGCCCTCAACATATGGATTTGAATAATAAGTATTTTCTTCTATTTATAGAAAATATCCATTCAATTGCTATTGTATTAGATTTCTAAAGCAAGAAGCCAATAGGAGCATTATGACTTACTAATTTTAATTCAATCCTTCTCACTCCTGATGAATAATACCCCTTCTTGTCTACTCGACACACTAAAAATAACCTGAAAAACATTTCTACTGTGGTTTAATTCTTCTACCATATTAATTTTTTAAAATTTGTATGGCCCCTTCACTTATTCTCCTTTGTTCATTTATCTTTTTAATGCTGCTGCGTGGAGTTTTAAAGTATTCTAAAACTGGTGCTTCCGTCAAAATCTGCGTTTCCTTCAGCTAATGCTTCACACGTACAACTTTCTAAACAACTACCCTTTCACTTCAACTGTCACATTTGAAAATAAATTAGAGACTCGCCATCCACTGGCTATTGAAGTTCAGGAATTAATTGACTTGAACGTTGTGGCTTTCTTTGATCTGAGCTGTTTTCTCAGAAATACTGTGATTTACCTGACATTAAAGGGCAAACTGAACAATGAGTTTCTGGAACTGCATTTAAATAAAACTGCTCCGGTATGCCAATGGATGGCATTAATTGCACTTGAGATATTTACATAGAAGGACAATGTTAATATAACATTTCTAGTCTATATCAAATCTTGGGTATTATCATCAGAAGTATTGAATTGGAAGATACATTTTGTTCCATTCAGCAAATGTGGTTAACCACTACCGTGCACAAGCAGTTGGGAGGACACCAGGAGAAGTCTATTAAGTATCCTCAAAGGAGCCCTGGCTGGTGTAGCTCAGTGGATTGAGCGCGGGCCTGCAAACCACAGGATTGCAGTTCAATTCCCAGTCAGGGCACATGCCTGGGTTGCAGGCCAGTTCCCAGCAGGGGACGCATGAGAAGCAACCATACATTGATATTTCTCTCCTTCTCTCCTTCCCTTTCTCTCTAAAGATAAATAAATAAAATCTTTAAAAAAGTATCCTCAAAGGAGATGAAAGTGAATGTAGTCTCACTTTAGAGAAATACCCTCCTACCCCTTTCATTATAGTGGGGGAGGTTTTTGATATTCATCTTTTCCATTCAAAATTAAAAGACAAAAATGCAAATAGTGAAGAAAAGGATTGATCTGAGTTTAAAATGACTGAATTTTTACTATGACAGTTTTAGTTAAGGTAAATGCATGTGAAAAATATAAATCTACAGCAGCCTGTATTATCAAACAAATTTTGATGCAAATATGTTTGTAATTGAGGGCACTCACTATGCTCTATTTCAGATTTACACACCTTCCTTATATAGGCTCTTCCCTGCAACGCTTTTCTCTCCCAAATGGAATATACAACAGAAGCATACACTACCCATAATCTTGCACCAAGAAACCTGAAGCCCTTACATCTACTCGTTACATTAATTTCATTGGCATATTTCCTTGCCATATTTTAGTGTTTTGCATTAGCTTTTCACATTATTGCTTTACACCCAAGACTGCAGCAATTACCTTCTGAACTGTATTGCACACCTGTGTCTAGAATCCTTCCTTCTTAATATAAGGGTCTTACTGAGGGAGCTCTGATTGTGGGGCAACGGTATTGCTAGATGGAGAAGAAGAAAATAACTCCAGAGGTGATCAATCCAAACCCTCTTGCAATGAGCAACTTAGGCTGACACAACCATGAGACAAAAGCAGCTACTGGTAACAGGGAAAAGATGCAAATAAATAGAAAGCAACGTTAGACACGTGACCCTAAAAGACAGCAAAAATGTTTTTATGTGGATTGCTGTAGATCAAATCAGAGATTCTTCCTCTGACAACACGAGCTTGACCATGACATAAGCTTTCTAATGTTAGAGACTATATTTTTGACCTTAAAATGAAAACCTGACAGAGTATTGCCTATGCAGCAGAGAGCAGAAATGGTATGTGGAAAAATAGACACAGGTCTCTAAGTTCATTGTTTGAAAAACTGGACGTCGTTGCGTATGACTCCATAGACTTTCCAGTTAAAATAAGGCAATGATTAGATTTTTATTCTTGCTTCAGTTTCCTTTAGTTGGGTTTCTGCCCTTTGTGGAGGAGAGCATCTTTGACCAAAATGAATTATATGAGAGTAGGTAGTTAGAGGAAGTGAGGTAATATGAGACACACAAAATGATCTCCAACTTGCAGACAACCTTCATGCTTTTCATTGGTACCAACAATACAGACCGCTTGTCTGAGTTACTACATTCTAGATCTGGAAGAAGGTGAATTTAAAAGCTCAACAGACATGCAATAAGAAAGAACTATGGGCATATCCTTCTTCTCTGTTGAAATGCACATGGTGAGTGTACCAAGATCTAACGTGAACATCATCGTGGACCCACCATTAGAGACTTCCGATTCCTCCTCCAATGGGGCGGTCACCTTGGGGGGCCATGCTTTTCCTTACTCAGAACTGGGGAATTCGTTTCCCTACACATTTTCTCTCGAATGTCTACATCCTGGAGCACTCTTTTCCCTCCCATTCACTTAGAAAAATAATTATCATCCTTCCAGTGTGCATTGTGAGTGCAGTCCACACAACTTCACCCTAAATAATATAGTTTACAATGTCATTCTTTCATCACCAGATCTTTTCCTCATAATTACAATAGCTGACATACAGTGCCCATCATGGACTAGACAGTGTGCTCAGTACTTTACATTTAACTCTTTGAAAATTCACAACTGCCTGATAAGGACAAAACTATAATCAGCATTACAATGTTTACAATTAAGAAAAAATATTTAAAGCATAGTAGTTCTGTTTCTCTAGATTTATGGTAAGCTCCTAATGTAAATTATACAATCATTTTTAAAAAATTTTAACTAGCACAATTTTACTGAGCCTTTAAAATGCATTCAAATCACATTTTCAACAGTATAAAAGCTCCTCAAAAGTGTAAAAACAGAACTACTGTAAGACCTACCAATCCACTTCTGAGAATGTATCTGAAGAAGTCAAAAACATTAATTAAAAAAAATATATGTATTTTTAACAAAAACATTAAGTGCTATATATATATATATATATATATATATATATATCCCTTTGTTTGTTGCAGCATAATTTATAATAACTATAATGAGGAAACACCATACAATGCCCATCAATAAATGAATGGATAAAGAAGATATAGTACATACACAATGGAATATTACTTAGGCATAGAAAGAATGCAATTTAGTCGTTTGCAACAACAGGGATGGGCCTAGAGGGTACTATGCTAAGTCAGACAAATACCATATAATTTCACTTACATGTGGAATCTAAAAAACAAAGTAAATGAACAAACAACATAGAAACAAACCTGCAGATACAAAGAATAAACTGATGGTTATGGATCAGAGGATGGGTGAAAACGGTGAAAGGAATTAAAAAGCACAAATTATAAAAATAGTCACGGGGATGTAAAGTACAGTGTAGGGAACACAACCAATAATATTGTAAAAGCTATTGTAGTGCCAGATGGAAACTAGATTTATCATGGTGATCATTTAGCAAGGTATAAAAGTGAATAATCACTATGTTGTACACATGAAATTAATATAATTTGTATGTCAACTAAAACTGAAAAATACATTAACAATTTTTTTCAGATTATACTTTGTTCTAAGAAGAATAAAAGGTGAGTCTGGGGATATTAGTCAGCAAGTGTATCAGTTTTCTACTGCCACCATAACAAACTACCGCAAACATAGCAGCTTAAAACCACACTAATTTATTGTGTCACAGTTTCTTTATGTCAGAAGTCCAGTTGCAATGTGGCTCATCTGAGTACTACCCATAGAGTATCAGGAGGCTTTGCTCAAAGTGCTGCAGATCGATGCTCCTTCTGAAAGGCCTGGGGATGAGTCCCTTCCATACTCATTCAGGTTGCTGGCCGAATTCGGATGGCTGTAAAACTGCAGTAGCCACTTTCTCGCTGGCTGTCAACTAAGGACCACTCAGTCTCTAGAGGCCTCTCTACTCCTTGCAAATGGGTCTTCACATCACAGACCCAACAAGGCAGGTCTTATCTTTCTGAGACTTCTGCTCCCTCTCTTCTGCCTCCAGTAATCCAGGCTAATCTCCCTATTTCAAATCACATCTACAAAGCCCGCTTTGCCATGTTATCTAATACATTCACAGGTTCCATGGGTTAAGACAAAAACATTTTGGTACGACCATTCTGCCTATCACACCAGTCAATTTTTGTTTTCTCTAACTCAAACATTTCTGAACTATTTTTTGAATGAGCATTGGTGTGATGTTCATCACAGCTATAGGACTAGAGTACATGGGAGTGAAAGTAACTGTTAAGAAAGAATACATACAATATATCGGCTATGGGTTCAACTTTTTAAAATGTATTTTGGAGAAAAAGATATGCCATTTCAGTTAAAATTTGTTAAAACGCTAGGAAAATATTCTCTCTGTAAAAAATAAAGGGGCTAATGGTATTGTAAGGAATTTATCTAAAGATCTTTCTTTCAAAGTAAAACCTTATTGAATTAACCGTTTAATAAATAATCAACCATCCTAAGTGATTGTAGGGTAGAAAGGAAACATCAACATCATTTATAGCCATTGCTCTCAATGAATTTATAATCTAATTGTAATATAAATAGGAATGAACAAAGCCAAACAAAAGGCCATTAGGGCCTCAGTACGATAAAAAAGATAACGTATTTATTTTATGCCTTTTAAAATTTTCCTGAGTTTCCTTTTCCTCGATGCAAGTACATTTATCATCTTCCCAGCGTTTTTCTTCTGTTAATTCTACTACTGGCCACTGCTATGGAATGTTAACAGCACAGGATCTTAGTCGCAGAGGCATTCGATCACACGGGTCCAACCCCTCAATTTATGGGGCATGACTGACCCTTTCTCCATCTTTTAAGTTCTTTAAACAAACATTTCAAAAGAACAAAAGACTTGCCCAACCCAGTCAGATTCAAAAGCCATGAGACACATTATTAAGTTCTGAAAGGCAGTTTGAAAAGAATATGACCACCCTTCACAATATCTGAAGCAAAATGCATGAGCCAAGCCTACAGGCTTGCTCACTTCGTTATCCATCAGGTTTCTAAATTTCAAAAATTTGGAAAGATGTTACTGAGAGTATCATGTTTTCAATTTTAATTCCACATATTCCACATACAACCATTTGTATACCTCAAATTGATTTTAGTCTTAAAGGCTTTTATCTTAATTGAGAAGATTAAAAGAAATTATGAAGTTCAGAAAGTGATAAAGAAATATTCCTCAGGTTTCTGTACATTTTATAAAAATACTTAGCTTCCCTGGACACTACCCAATCAATTTAACTAAATTGGAATAAAATGAAAAGAAAGAAGAAAGAGAAAGAAGAGAAAAAAGAAAGAGAAAAGAAGAAAAGGAAGAAATAATGATCTCCTCATTTTTCCAAGGGGCCACCAAAGGATGGATGTTATTAATATCAAACGAGAATGGCAGGAAAGGAAATAGTCTGTGTCAACCAATAATGCTGTTGAATAATATTTTGCATGAACAGAGAAAAATCTAACTGGAGAATTCCAACGTTTATTTAAATATGTCACTGAGAATAGCCCTGGCTGGTGTGGCTCAGTGGATTGAGTGTGGCTTTGTGAATAAAAGGGTTGCCAGTTGGATTCCCAGTCACAGCACATGCCGGGTTGTGGGCCGTGGAGAGAAAACCACACAGTGACTTTTCTTTCCCTCTCTCCCTCCTTTCCTTTCTCTAAAATAAATGTTTAAAAATCTTGAAAAATAATTAAATATGTCACTGAGAACGAAAACTAATAAATTAAGCATTAAAGTGGGGGTATGTGATGATTACTTTGAATCCAGGTTTTCAGCTGGGCAAAACACTTTGCTTCAAGTTGCAGTGTGACTACATCACTGCAATTTTCTACTCCAGAAATATAGTTCAAGGGTGCCAATTATGGCATTCCAAATGCTATTTTGATATTCTTTTTTTATCTACTCTTTTCATATAAATTAACAGCAAGGAAAGAACAGAAACGTTGGAAAATGAGAGCTCAGTTTGCTTTGTTTTTTAAAGTGAGCAAATACAATTTTTAATTTAATGGTTTTTACTCACATCGGGTAAGGACTTGCTGACCCGGCAGATAATTCTAGCACAGCAGCCTTTTCACAGCACATGATTTTGAGAAAAAAAGATTCGAGAGTGGAATGAAACCAGTCACAAGGCTGCCCTCCCGCTGAACCAGCAAGCTGGTAGCCTTGGGCCAACGCAATCCTAGTAAAGGGATTGATTTCAGAGCTTGGTCTAAAGGCCGAGTTAGCATGTGGTAGTTTTATTGTATTTTTCATTGCTTCAATTTTATTTCTGTACTAAAACCATAGGTTTTTGTTGTTGTTGTTTGCTTTTTTCTCTTTCTCTTTCTTTTTTCTCCTTCCTTCCTTCCTTCCTTCCTTCCTTCCTTCCTTCCTTCCTTTCTTTTTTTTCTTTTTTTGCTTGCTGACTTGCTTGTTTGTTTTATCTTGTTTTTATCTCAACTGCAAGATAGCAAGTTCATTGGGGCAGGGTGACAGATCATTGCTATATCTGGTAGTTGTTACAATTGTTCTAGCTTTGTGTGCATGTGTGTGGGCACATGTGTGGTAGAATGTGTTGAAGCTCAACCTCATTTAATACTTAACTGTCCTGCTTGAAGCTTATTTTTCTAAATGGAGATGAAAGACCCTAAAAATTTGTTTTGTCAGTCATCTCAACAAAAAGAACACATTTTTTCCAGACATCAAATAAAAAACAGCAAAACAACTATCTGTTTTGGTTGGCATTATTTACAAGCCCCAGTCATTTTAAGCCTCTTTCTTCTTATCATTACTCTCTGAAGTTCATATACATTTTTGAATTTTTTTTATTTCTCCATGTTTATGAATCTTCCCTTTTGTAAAGCTCATAAAAGATTCATGTATACCTAAAAACTCTTTTTCTTTTCTTTCTTATTTGCATTCATGTTGTCAATATTATTTTTTAAAAAACTTATATACCCATGAGTCACAGTGTAAAATAGTTTCATTTTTAGCTTACTTCCATCTAACAAGAAAGTGATGGGAAAGTCATAAGAGTTTTTAGTGATTTAATGAAACTCAGATGTTATCAAGTTGAAACCTATATTTTATACATAAGGAAACTGGAGGTCAAAGATTAAGTGGGTTGTGAAAAAATCACATAAGTAGCATGAGGACTTATGCTTAGCTACTTGACTCAACTTTAATTGTTATTTCAGATGAAAAATTAAGATTGAGTCTGTAATAGGAATAGAATGAAATATTAGCCATAGTCAGGATTTAGAAAATCATATTTTACAAATTATGAAAATGTATAGAAATAGAAAGTTCTTATGCCTACAGATAAAAGTAAATATGAAATCATTAGATTCTCTTTCTTAAGAATTTGGGGAGAAAATTAAAATATTTTATAAAATGGGGAAAGCAGTTAAGTATACCAGACTGAAAAGATAGATAGATAGATAGATAGAGAGAGAGAGAGAGAGAAATCAGCACGATTTGGACAGTCAATAAAAACAGGTTTGAAGTTCTATTACAAAATTTCCATAAAGACTCACTATTCTCAAGGCTCTCCTATGTAGACATGATTTGACATAATTTTCCAGACTGGGAAAGTGTCTTTAAAGCACTTAGGCTGAACTAGACTATTTCATACCCTGTGTGCTTGATGAAACGGAATTCTCATTTGTTTCTCATTAGCACTGTCATGAACACATGCAGCTACAAAATGCCTATTGTAATAATGACTAGGGTTTAAAAAAACCAAACAAACAAAATTCTCACGCTAAACAGAAAATGCTGAAAAACCACCTGCCATAAAATTGGAGACATTTTTCATTTTTTAAAATTTTAATTAAGAAACCTAGGTTTGAGACAAAAATTAGTCCAAAAGATCAAGATCCCTCTTAGGAAACCAACTAAATAAGTTATATGCAAGTTTGGGTCATACATGAATCCTTGCATGATCTTTAAGAACCTCATCAGAACCCCAAAACTATGGAGAGTGGAGAAGCCACAGAGAACTTACTCAGGTTTATAGTTGACTTGAGTAGCTACATAAGAACAGGACTGAAGCGCAGCTACCCCTCATTCTGAACAAGAGGAACTGAGCCAGGAAGGCAGCTGGATCATTGTATTACTGAATCGGGAGATCCTTGATGGACAAATAACAAAGGTGTGAAAAATCAGACACTCACTGATTTCAGCTTTGACTCATTTTCAATCATTTGCAGATTAGGGATGTCTGGGTTAACAAAGTATAACCTAGTAAATGTAAACATTGTTTCAATCTCTGAAATGAAGTACTGGAATAAGAATCCAAAAACCTGAACATGCATTCCAAATCTTCATACTGAACTATTTATAGACAGAGAAAATTTAAGAACTCTGTGTAAAAAAATATTTCAGATAAAAGAGCCACTCTAAAGTCTCAAGATGCAAAAAGAAAAAACAAACAAACAAACAAACCCCCCCCCCGCAAAATAATAGAAAGCTTCCATGATTGGAGAAATATTTAAGTCTTCTGATCAGTAATATTCAAGCAATACAAAACAATTAGGAAAGCAAATTTAAAAAAAATCACACATGCATATACTTGTTCATTCACAAATATCCTAGACATTAAAAATATGACTGTGAAAGAAACAGATCAAACTTCCTACCCCAATGGTGCTTAAATCCTAGTAAAGGCAGACATGATATGTTAGTAAATTGTATGTTAGAAGATAATACATCTTAAAAAGAAAAATAAACATGTAAAATTGATGGAGGGGGAAAAGTTTGTTTTCTTAAATAACATGGTCAGGGAATAGCTGCTTAACAATGCAGTGCCAGGGCTAAGACTGATGAATGTGGAGGGCGCCATAATACCTAGCGGAAAGTATTCTGTACATAAACATAATCTGTGTTGCACTTCAAAATATATAACGCTCTCTTGAGGTTTTTAATGTCAATGGAAGATTAAAAAGTACAATATCATAGATAAATCTAGGGGGAAAATTCCCAACAAAGGGTAATGCCAAACATCAAATTTTCTCTTCTCGAGTACAAATAACAGTGCACTAGAGAAAAATGTGTACCAGTTCTAGAGGAAAAGTTTGTGTGTAGAATTCTGAGTCAAGAGGGACACTCATGTTTGAGGATACCTCAATGTCATTTTTGCTAATGCTTGAGCATTTTATTTATCATCTTATTAATCTTATTAAATAATGAAATTTTAACTTAATTTAATCTTATTTAATTAAATAAACATCTTATTTTATTAAATAAGCATCTTATTTAATACTTAAATAAGAAATAATTTTATTTAAATGTCTTACTTAGAAATAACATGCATATTGAAGAAAATAGATTAAAAGTTTAATATAATGAAACATTCAGTGAATGAAAAACTTAGGGAAAGTAAAAGCCATGTGGAAGATTGAAACAATCTATCATTTTTGACTAAATAATCATTATGAGTCAATGTCAAAATGATTTGCAAAGACAAAATGGTTTATTTCTGTGATCCCTTGGCTCTCTCTTATTTATGGGTAATATGTACTTACGTTCCTAATCATTTTTGTTGGACTCTGTACTTAAAGGAAAGAAGCATATATTTTTGACGAATTAAAAGCTTGTTTTAGTAACATTTACACAGTGGTATCACTAAATTCTATTGGTGCGGTACGTTACCACCAGTCTTTACTCCCGTAAACCAAATCTCATACTTGAGAGTGGGTGGGCCACCCAGGTAGACCAGGAGACAGGGAGACAGGGAGGCTTGTCATGCGAAGACTGTTTGAACTTCACCTTCAAAAGCTTACTCTGTAGATAAACACACACATATGCATACATACATACATATATTCATCTACGTATATGTAGCTATTGTCTCTGAAACAGATTACTATAAATTTAGTGGCTTAAGCCAATACAAATGTATTGCCTTACAATTTCATTTTAAATATAAACTTATTGGGGTGACATTCATGAATAAAATTACATAGTCACAAGTGTACAATTCTATAAGGCATAACCGTGTACTACGGCATTGTGTGCCCACCATCTAAAGTTGAATCTTCTTCCCTCACCACGTATTTGACCCCCTTCATCCTTTATTTCCCCCACCGCCTCCCCTCTAGTAATTACCATACCTTTGTTCCTGTCTATGTGCTTTTGTTTTTCTTGTTTGTTCAGCTTATAGTGTTTGAGGACAGAAATCTAAAATGCATCTTCAAGGATTGGTTTCCCCTCAAAATTTTAGGAAAGAATCAGTTTCCTTGCATTCTGTTGCTTCTAAAGATTGCCTGTGTTCCTTGGCTTATGGGTCCCTCTTCCATATTCAAAGCCAGAAGCGTGGCATCTTTAAACTTGACCTGGCTCTGCTGTCACTATCACACACTCCTGCATCCCTTTATAAGGACCCCTGAGATTACCATGGGCCCATCTAGATAGTCTACATATCCAGAATAATTAAGATCCTGAGTTGTTATATCTGCAAAGTCCTTTTGCCATATAAATTAATGTATACTTCTAGGTCGTGGGGGTTAGTACATGGGCACTTGGGGGCCATTACACACACACAGCCTAATGTGTGTGTATGTGTTCATTGTATGTGTATGTTTGTGTGTGTGTATCAAGGCATCTATCTTGGTTGTGATGCAAAAATTTATTAAGTTGCTTTGTATTTGTTTCTTATTGAGCTATAGTCTGATTTACAAATGAAAAATCCAGAAACCATTAATTTCTGTTATTTGGAGAAGAACTGTCACTAGAAAATGCATACGAACGAGTAGCTGTTCCATATAAATGCAAAGTTTCACAAATTTCTGCCTTGGGATTAATTCAGCTGCATACCTTTAAATGATGTACAAACAGATCTGTGCAAGCGAAATCACTGAGGGTCTAGAGAAGAAATTATCAGAAAAGAAGATACAGAAAAATTCAGAACAGAATTTATGCTTTTCTTAGCATTAACCCCACCCCCAATTCCTTCTAGCATGCAGAAAGTGATCCCCGAGCAATTTCAGCCTTTCAGATGCTTTCATTTGAGAAAAATTTAGGTAGATTTTGGCCTACAGGCATTACAAGCACGAAATCCTATAATGCAAAGTACCACTCATGTGTCAGCTTTTCACCACTGCATTCAGGAAGCTCTCTCATTGAGGAACATTCTAAGATAACTTTAGGCAGGATGAAATCGCATTTAAGTACACATAGAAGTTGTTGTTTTGAAAAACTTCCAAAAGCAACTAACTTGAATTACTAACACCAGCAAAGTAAATACTACCCATATAACCATGGAGATGGTCCATAAAAAGAAACAAGTTTTAAGACAAACACTGTTGTAACACAAAGGAGCGGTAGACTGGAGGGAAGACATCTGTTTAGTTCGATAATCTCACACATGGAGGGGATTTGGGGCACCATCGGGATCGGTGGTGATATTACAGGTCCATTTCCAGAATGACAAGTGCCGACGATGATGAGCTAGAACCTGCTAGCTTGACAGCTGACTTCAGGCACGTGCAATGTATTGTGGAGAGGAGCTATTTCAGTAAAAGCGGGCATTGTGAGGCAACGCTGCAGCGTTCTGTACATCACCTTGAGCTGAATAGAAGGTGATTATCGGTAGAGATCTATGTGCAGGTACTGGAGGAAAACTAAAGTTTAAAAAACTGGGTCCTGACCAAATAGTATGTCCGCATTATGGACACAAATGAGGGAAAGGCAGAAGTTTAGAAAATAGCAGTTAGAAATAAATAAATGTGCACATGTACATTTGCCTTTGTGTGTGGGAAGAGAAATATGATATTTCTTTTTACTTTTTGGAAAACACAAGAGAGTAAAAGCCCAAAGGCAGGCAGAATAAACGAGAAAAATGAAATGACAGAAAGAATTAAGTCTCAAGTGGCTTGGCTAAGCAAATTCGAATGCCCGGCTATGGTCTTAAAAAATGATTTAGGTTTGTTGTGTGTTTGTTTGCTTCCTTTCCTTGGGACCCCTGGTCAATACTTATTATTTATTTTCTACCATTGAGCAATTTTTGTTTGGTTATTTTTGTTTCTGTTTAAAGGAGTGAATCCTTTTAGGGACATTGTGCAAGGATTTACATTCATATATCCAGTGGGGCACAGATGACGTTTTCCCTGGAGCATACTGGCAGAGATGATAAGCATTTCCTTTTATTTAGGTCATTTGGCAGCTACTCTGTAGAATTAGATAGTTCTTTACATGTTTTGTGGCTCTCACATGAAATGATTTGGGATCAGTCTCTTAAGGAAAGTGACTGTAAATTACATTTTTCTAAGATGGGCCCTATCCATTTTACAGCTTTTGCCCAGAATTTTTAGCACAATTTATTCTAGTACTGGTAAACTTGGACATGAGAATAATCTGATCTCCTCTTTGGATGCATAGCATCCTGACACCTGACTCCCCTAAGGGGGTCACGGTTGAACAAAGTTGCCCTGCTTTTCCAGCCCTTCCCGAAAGATCGCCTGAAGCGAGGTTGCACCAGACATTCAGCTCCAGTTGACACTGAAACATCACCTACAGTAAACGGTTGCTTTGGCCGTAATTTAATTTGAGCTCTGACAACTCCATTTAATCACTTAAATGTCACACTTGTGGTAATAGCATTAATCAATATCTTGTTCTATTCCTTTCAATTATTTCATTATTAATCGCCCACCCAGTTTTGCACTTCCTTGTTCAGATTGCCAGTTTTGCCATTTACATTCAAAACTGATATAGGGTGATATCATTTCTTATCTTTAGTAGCAGAGTGATAAAGAATCTTCATTTTCGAGATCACCAAAACTACCACACGAGAAAATTTTGAATGCGTCCTTCACTACATAGGTTTGTCACATACATAATAAAAGAAACTAGTGCACATTTCAATGATCAAAAAATAAATATCTGCAAGAGCACTATAGAGGATTAAAGAGGGAATGTGAGGGGAAATGCATCCAGGCATAGGTGAAGAAGAATAAAATGTTACATATAACACTTATTTCCATAATGAGGAACTACGTTTACATGTCTTGTCGTTACTGCAGGACCCAAAGAAGATCAAGGCAATACCCATGAATTATTGGTCTCACAAATCATTTGCTACTGACTTTCTATCTTTTCTTCAAAGAGGTATTTTCGACAGCTCTTAAGTGGACTGCTGTACCAGGGTGTAATATATGAACTTGGAGATTATGCCATGTAGTATTGCCTCTTATGATTGTATTACATCTTAAGATGTGTACATCTTCCAGGCAAAGAGCCCTCAACCACCTTATTTTAAGGAAGAGAAAAAAGTTACTGACATCTTCATCACTACCTCCTTTTTAGACAGTCCCAGCAGAGCCTCACACTGCTACTTGATTTCGTCTCCCGCTGGCAAGCCAGGCTGGCCACCAGTTCAAAGGAGAGTTGGGGAGGTTGGGGGAAGTTGGGACAGTTGGTGGGAAGGAGTGAAGGCTAGGTTTAAATAGCAGTTCGAAAATATTTCTCATAGCATGACATATACCATGCCATAGATCAAAACAATGTATTCTAGATATTTTGGCTAATGTATTAAAATCTTGTCAACCACAGGCTACTTCTAACTGGGATTCACCATTGCACCTCAGATAGTCTCTTCTTCCACAGCCCTGCAGAATTCTGCATATTATCATTTAACATTAGGTATCTTCACTTCATTCCAGGAAACAAGTGGCAGGATGTCCTAAATGTGTACCCTTGGTGTTTTAATTGGTGGCGGTGACTGAGTGATGACACCGTGGAAGGGCCAATGCCTTTGGGGAAAGACCTGTTGTTCCATTTCCCGTACCAGGCAGAGCCACGTGGTGGCGGACTGGGTTTGGTCAGGATGCAGACGCAGGAGCAAGGGGGGTGCCCAGGCTGAAGTTGTGTTGCAGTTCCCTTGGAAATGAGAAGAGGGCAGAGTGTACGGCTTGGGATTGGCTAGTCTGAATAATTCCTGCAGGTTGTGGGGCATGGGGGTGTTCTCCAGTAGCCTGGTATGGTACCCAGCTCTGGAATGATTTAGGGAGTGGTTATATGGGTTTGTTGTGTGAGACCTAAGAAGATGGCTGGGGCTACAAACTAGGGATTGGTTGGTTTACATATGGGAGGCTTGTTCACAGGTGAGTTGTCATTATCTCTGGGAATTACCTAAGTCTGGGCGGGGTCTGTCGGGCCCCTAATGCCAGATCAACAAGAATACAGAAAATAAAAAAATTAAAAAACACAGTTAACATAATTGGTCTTGTGATGAATAGATGTCAAATAGACAAATATCGAGTGTATGACTCACAGAACATACAACTCAATCAGATTGAAAATATTGCTATAAAATGCAGATTTGTGGTTTGTTAAAATAAATATTACTTTCATAAGTAAGGCCCAATAACTTGACTTCTTCTGACATAGTGATTTTACTATGTCAAACCAAAAAAAAGAGATTTTCAAAAGGCTATCAAAAATAAAAGGATTTCAATCAAAATATTTTCCTAATAGTGAACTTTGAAGGCAACTCAGTTTTTTCCTGTATGTGAATGAGTAAATGCCATCTATCCAAATTAGTTAGTATGTTCTCTTTAAAAATGACATTTTTAAAGAATGTTAATTAATATGGAAAGGTACTGTGATGTAAAAATAAGTTAAAATGCAGGATATAAAATATTTTCTTCTAAAATATCATTTTCCCTATATTTAATTGAAACATATACTCCCCCTTATTTTAGAATAACTTTAAACATTCCTGAAAATCTAGTTTCCAGATATTTTTTCCAGCATTTTCTCCCTCTCATGGCCAACATTTACAATACTTTCATGTATTCTTGCTGATTACTTTCTCTTCTCACATTGCCTTTCCCCCATGTTATATCCTGTTTCTTCAAAGTGTATTTCAGAAAAAAAAAATAAACTCTTCCACAAAATTTTCCATGGTTTTCTTTGCTCTAAATAACTCTGTAACATTTCTCTCTCTACCTTGGCCTTGAGTTTATTGGGCTTATTTCCTCTGCCCTCTGCTGAACCATGACCTTTGCAGTATTGGTGCCATTGTCGATGCATATTTTGTTTATGCATAAAAGATTCTCAAGTGCTCGTGGCACAAATAAATTAATTACAGTAATTATACTTGTATGTACCACACAATTACAAGGAGTTTAGAACCCACATTGCTTCCTAACTGTGATAATTCACTCTGCAATAAGTAAACAACTTGCAAAAAAGAAATAGCCGTGAATTGATCTTGTTAGTGTGAACCAAATGAATCTTAGTACTTGCTCATCGAGTTGTGTGTTATGATGTTCTCAAATGTCACTGATGCAAAATCAATTGTGGTGAGGTGCTCAAGTTTTTAAATCTCATGCACAATAGAATTTAGTCTTGCAGCTATGATACACTCATTTTCAAATATTAATTACATTTGATGTAAAATATCAGAATATTTTATTGAAAGTAAGTTAGTGTATGCATACTTAATTGGAGGTGGTAGTTAGAAATCAGTATTTATAAACTCTAATAGTCACTGTTCTCATTGAAACGTCATTAATAAAGTTGTTATAGGAAATCCATTTTGGTTTAATGTTTTTATAGGAGAAAAATATATATATCCTTATAATTCCACTTCCAAAGGCAGGCAATGGTTTTATCGTCAAGCAAATAATGAATTTTAAAAGAATAAAGCTTTCATTTATGAGGTATTCAGCCATATAATATGAAAAATAGAGACACTTATTGAAAAAATACAAGATACAAGAAACACTGTACATAGGTCAATGATGACTCAGTCTCCTTCAAAATAGGCACCTTAGGACCTCACAGAGTTCTCCTGGTTGCCATCTGCTGCCCCATCATACCTTCCTAAATCTTATCAATGGTATAAAATCTCTTCCCTTTAAAGTTGATTTTAATTTTAGGAAAAGCCAGAAGTGGCAGCGTGCCAAATCTGGGCTGTAGTGGGGCTGAGTCACCTGGGTTATTTGCGGTTTCACCAAAAAACTCTTCACAGCATATGATGCATGAGCAGGTACATTGTCACGATGAAGCTGCCAATCACCAGGTGCTCATAGCTGCAGTTTTCCGAATCTCATCCAAACAGTTTCTGTGGAGAAATGTTCAAGCTTAATACAAGATTGGATACATATTTGTTGCTCTACTCATTCAGTCACCTTGAATGTGATGGCCACACAGTTTACATGCTCACTCAATGGTGTCTACTGCCCCGACTGACTAGTACAGTGAAGTTGTCCTTATTCACACACATAAATTCCAGTCCACTCTCCTTGGCTGCCAGCTTACAGTGATGTCACACAAACCATTCTCGTTACATTAACAGTGGGTGGACATTTTTTCCAGTCAGACCTCAACTATAAAATTTTGCTTCAAATTTTGTTATATAAGTTATTCCTTCCTAACTTCTATTTATGGAGTTTATTCTCTGATGGGTTGAAGTAATTAATTTGAAGTGGGAATACATTCAAAAGCAGAAGTTTATATGATGAAAAGTTTCTTTACTCGTCTGTAAAATTGCTTCCTCTATCAAAAAAGAGAAGGGGTGCAAATAATCCACGAGACAACTCTTCTGGGGAATGAAGACAGCCTGTGAAATGCATATTAAAAAGAAAGAAGGGAGAAATTTTTTTTGCCTATCTTAATATTAACAAGCTTTAGTGAAGTATATTTGAGGACACCAAATGCCAGTAAGAAACATAATTTCCCTGATTCCAGGTTTGTATTTATATTTACTTCCTAACGTCCAACTCTCATTTATCATGCTCATCCTTTTACTCTAATTTATCCTTCTAGGGTAAGAATTGTTATATGCAAAGAGGACTAGCAGTTGTTTCGGCACATCAGTGCTATCCGTGTCTGCTCCTCTCTGAGCAGACATAAACCCATATTAGTTCATTTGCTAAAAAGAAGGAACCGTGGAGACAATGAAGAAAAGAAGACACACACATAGTAGAAAAAGTGCAGTTGAGCCTTGCATACTGCAGGGTTTGGAGTGCTAACCACCCGAATGGGCAAAAATCTGCATATAACTTAAGATGGACCTCCGTCTGCATCCACAGACTGTTGAACAAGAGGGATTTGAATTCTGCAGACACCTTTTCTCAATTATTTCCCACCCCACTCCACTCTTGCATGCAGGGCCAGGAAGTGTGCAGCCTGTCCAGTCACATATATAAACAAAAGAGAAGTGGATACAGCGAACTATCAACAAGTGTTTTCTCCATTTCCACATTTCACCTAAACCTCTGCTCCCACTGCTGGCTCTGAACTTCTTTATGCTTCCTCGGAACAGTTGTTTCCCCATGACTTCTAAGCCGTGGTTCTCCTGAGTTCTTTCTACCTCACTCCTGTTCTAGTCAGGGGAACCTTCCTATCCTAAGCTATTCAACGTTTGTCCAAGGCTCTCGTACGTTGGTCACTACTCACTTTCTCCCTGGACCTCTCATCCACTCCTATACAGAATTGTTACCAGATGCCAATGTCCTCTGAAATGTCATCTTCAACCACACTGTCCGCATGAATGCATCAAGGACTCTGAATGTATGCTCCACGGATGACTTGTGTTCTCTCACGAACCACTGCTGCTTTCTCCATGTTCTCTATCATAACATACCACGTCATGATAGACATATTTAACATTGATAGACAAACTTGACATACTCTAACATTCAGCAGTAAGAACTCTCGATCCTACATCTTTAATTATCTTGGGGACACTATTCTGTGCATTCCTCCAAGTTTAACTACCGCTGTCTTTCTTTGTGCCTATCATCCCTTGATTAGATAATTTTTAGGTTGTTCTCAGTATAAGGCATTTTCCAATTCTACTAAGAGTTATCTTAAACGTCCACATCTTATCATTAAATACTCTGATTGAATTATTGTAATGACTTCATATTCCCCTCTGGCATAATGTAAAGGGCCATTTAGATTAGAACCTATGGTGTGCTTCATTTTTTCATCCTTCTTAATTTCCTCTACCCCTTCCTCACATTGTGGTTCTCACACTGTAATATGTGCAGTTAGTTCCTTGGATGAATCAAATTTCCTTCCTAACAGATTAGCATATAATCTCACTTCTTACAGACTACTTTTCCCTCAACATATGAACTCTACTCTTACTTTCCATCTACATTTTTATTAAAATGATACATTTTCTTTCAGGTCGTATCGAAAACATCATTTTTTATGAACTCTAGGTTGGTTTTTTTTTTCCTTATGCTACTTTATCAAGTTGTACTTACTCCTAACGAATCATTTTTCACACTAATTATAATCACTTTTAGTGCTGTGTTCTTTCTCTACCCAACAAAGCAAGTAGAAAATGGCACTTAGGCCTAGTGCCTAGTATATTACCTGACACACTTAGCTTTTGTGTTTCATTAAAAAAATTAATACGGTGATTATTACACGTCAGGTATAATAAACGAATCTTCATGAAAATTTTATGAATTAGGTTGCAATATTATTTAATTTCACAGATGAGCAAACTGAGGTTGAGAAAGGTTTAAAAAACCATAAAAGGTCAAAGAATTATTAAGTTGTGGAACTAAGATGAACTTACTGGCTCACAATTATTATTAACTCAATAAATAAAAATACGGGTGACATGAAATGGGCGCAAAAATTTTCCTTTTCTCAGGTCACTAAGTATCGGTTAAGTGACTGGGGTACATCTTCACAACTCAGTCTCTCTTCCCTTTGGATAATTTTCCCCCCAGGAAGTTTCTCAGTCTCTCAGGCAAAGATCCTTCTGAAAGTCCACCAGCCAGAAGGGACCTTCATCACGCAGTAGACACAACAGGAGAACTGGGACACTGGTTACGTTAAGTCCAGTGAACCCCTCCATTACCAGACTTGTTCCTGTGAATAGCTGTGTGGACTGGGTCCAGCACGAGGGCCTCTGGCCAAGGGGACTAAAACCCAGTGCAGAATGTACTCTCATTTTGGAGGAAGAAATGGCATTTTAACTAATTAATTTTCTCAGCAAACAGTCTTCTAATTAGTCTGCCAGATTCAGTATTTTGTTTTTTTCTATTTTTGATATTTTTCTATTTTTTTAAAAAAAGGTTCATCTATGCTAGCAGAGAGCCTGCCCAGGAGGGCCTAGCTATTCAGGCATATATTCTTCGCCAAGCCATATGGCCTTGGAAAAGTTCCTTCACATTGATTTGGTCTTTGGGAGAGGAGGTAATGTAATAGCTAACCCAAAGTATTGTTAAGAATATTAAATAATATAATGTATGCAAAGTACCAGTACTTTGTGTTACAGACAGTAACTACTCCATAAATACTGGTTCTTATTGTTAAGGTTTTACTTTTATTAATATTATCATTATTCTCTTTAAAAGTTTGCAGTGTTCTCCACCTGTTGACAAAATAGAATATGGGCTATAGGTGGTTTGATATTACTTGGTTTCTGTTTTGACTTGTATGAGAGGTTTTTTTCTGGGGGCTGTGGGGTTGGTTGGGTTTTGACAACACCTGGAGAAACTTGGCAACTTCCATAATCTCAAGAGAAGTTAAAACTGCCACCTAATATTTTGCTACTATTCCTTCCTCCTATTAATATATACAGACAAAAACTTTATTAAATAAACCCTGGCTAAAAATTATTGTGATGTATTACTGATATAATTGGAAAGAAACTTAAAATCATTACTTCATTTAATAGTTTACAAATCTAAAAGACTCAAAGGAAAAGTACAAAATGAAAAAATAAACTTAACTTCTATGTGTAAATTCAAAAATGCAAAAGTGCTTGTAAAAATGAGGATTATCTGGACTGATATTTCTAGGCTATATTAAAAATGTTATAAAAATGTAAGTTAACATTAACTAATAAAATGTAATAATCTGCATAAATGCATTCATTATACATCTGAAGAAATGACTGTAGGCAGAAATGTGAAACTTTCCGTTCTGGAAGTCATCAGAGGAGAACGTAGTATTTGTTGTGTGTGTTTGTTCCTAGGGAGGCCTTGAACGAAGGACTTCTGACCAAGAGGAGATATTGGAGATCTCAGTGAGACTTTCGGACATGACATTGATGTCTACGATCCAGCTGTGTTTCTCACTTATTACCATGCTATCTTTATTCTTTCTGATATAATTTCTTTTTATGTTTCCATGGTAACAGAAGAAAGTTACCACTTGGTGCTCATTACACTTTCCCAAGCATCACTTTTATGAAAGGAAAAAAAAAAGAAGAAGAAGTGGGGGAATTACTATAAAAGTGTTCAGCAGCTGGAAATACAAGAGCAAAATTTCCTGTAAATGTTCATGGCTTCAATTTCATACTTAATTTATCTATATGACTCAACACAATCACTTAACCACACAAAAATACTTAACATTTGAAATTGGAAAATTACCGCACTAATATCATTAGTAAGAACCATCATCAGCAACATAGAAAACACTCAAACATCTCTAATCCAGAAAATTTTAATTACCTAGCGATGCTAAAAGTAACAAAATAATTTTCCCGGCTGCTTTTCTATTGCTTGTAAAACAAGCCCTTGAGTACAATGATCAGTTAAATGCTACTTCTGTATTCATGATAAAGTACTCTGAACAGAGTGCAGCTGCCTCAACACATTTAAGAAAAGCTTTTATCTTGTGCAGAATCTTGTACACACTCACATGCATGCGCATGTGTGCACGTGTGGCACGCATTCAAATTTGAAGAGGTAAGAAAATTATTATCTTGTTTTACATTGCACTAAAACGAACTCTGGTGTGTCAGTTGGTGACAGATTGAATAGAGATGAAATGGAAATAAAACCTCCATTTTTTTGCCTGTGGGTAGGTATGCATTTTATCCCAAGTAGTGGCATGCTTGAAATATTCTCCTAAGGAAACATTTCATTAATTTGCAAATCTAGGCCAAACCCACCCCAAATCATATTTGATGTGTTCCCCCTTCTATCTAACAAACGTTCACACTTAGCCCTTTCAAAAGCTATCCATTAACTTCTTTATTCAGTGAAGAATAATGTTCTTCTTTAAGTTTTTCAGAGCCCTGTGTTTAGACTTATCTGATGCTCTTCTCTTCTTTTCCGTTCTTCATCCCAGATGCATTAGGAAATGACCAGTAAATCCTGTTGATCCTACTTTCAAAACACATCCAGTGTCCATTCACTTCTTCTACCTTTATTGCTAGCATCCTAATCGAAACGGCCATTGCATCTTACCTGGATTATTGTACCATCCTCCAAAGTATTCTCTCTGGTTTTGCCCTGGTCCCTCTGCTGTGTACTCTCAATTCAGCCAGATAATCCTTTGAAAATTAAATCAAATCAGATGAGTCCGCTTGGACCTATCCCATGGCTCCCTCCTGTGCACTCGAGAGTTCCGCCTTTCCCTGCACTGCACTGCAATGCCCCGGAAGATCTTCTACGGGTCTTCAAATGCCCTCCAGCTTTTCATTTTCCGACCTCTTCTCGTACTATTCCTGCTTTTCATTCCATTCCAATCCCTCTGCTCTGCTTACAAACCCTCAGTCATGCCAAGCATGTGCTTACCTTAGGACCTTTGCATTCATAGTTTCCTTTGACTAGAACTTTCTCCTAGATGGGATGCAAGAAACACTTTCTCCGTATCTCTGATCCAACTTTATAACATAAGTAAAACTATTTTTAACACACTGTGTAACCCTCCCTCCCCAGAAGCATTTCCTATTGCATCTTCCTCCTACTGATTTATGGCACCCTGCTTATCATAGGTTTCCTACTTAGTATTTGCTTCTGTTATGGCCCCTCATACTTAATTAGCCAATAGATTCATAGAACAGCCTTCTTCCAAAAACACGATTCTTGGAACCTTTTGAGAAAATTTGGATTCCGCCTCAGTTTATTAGTATCTGTTTACAAAATTTTCCCTCATATTCATTTCTACCCGTAATTATTCACCTTGAAAACATTCCCCTACTTTCCACATTTCCAGACATTCAAGTTAAATTTTTACAGACCTTTTTCCTTTTGTCCTTGCACTTTCCTTTGAGGCTATTGTCACTTTCTGGTTTCTATGCTATTATTCACTTAATTAAAACTCTCAGATTTTTTCAAATTTGAAAAGTCTGCAGTTTATAATGATTTAACTACTTCTATTGCTATATTAGTATTTTATTTAGAATATGTGGAAGATAGCATGCTTGAAAACACTATGATATTTAAGCAGTCTATAGGCATTGTACCTTTTGTAACAGGTTTTTACCAGGGCCTGTATTAAAAAGAAAGGCACTCACACACACACACAAGGCCATCCACACAAGGCAAGTTTTGTTAAAGTACCTCGTGACTTTAGCACAATGAAATTCTTAAAGTTCTTCTATCATAACAATTGTCTTAGAAAAATGACCACTTAATAGAAAAGCCCCTGATAATTACATTTAATTAATTGCTACCAAAGCCACCCATTATTATTTATTAAAGTGTTTTTCTAAACATATTTCCATATGTAATGACTTGATTACCTAAAATTGATGCAATGGAACAAATACATTAAAAATCAAATAAAATAGTACTTGAACAATAATTAAATAAATCTAAATTTTTAAAAAAATCAAATAAAATAATATGTATGAAGAACAAAAATAAAAACATGTAAAATTAGAAATATAACCAAACTTTTTGGCTAAAATATGAATACAACTAACAACTTATTACATCAATCAACAGCAATTTAGAATATGGCTAACCACATAATGTAAGATACTGACATAAAAATCTCTAACAGGAGAAATCTGAGTAGCTTTCACAAGTACATACAGTATAAAAATAAAGATATATGAAATGAAATGTTAACTACCTTCATTATATTTTATAATGTGCTTTCATAAAATGGTTTATTACAGCAATCATTCTAGTCTTCCTTTAATTCTGCACTGAGTCAAAATGGTCTATATAGAAGAATTGAATTCACCTCAGGTGAATGTTGGTTTTTATTCATCATGCACTAATTTATTAATATTACTTTGTATTTCCATAGATGAAGTGCAGGCCTCTTTCTAAAACAGAGACCACATGTTCGTGGAATGTCTAGGTCATATTATTGTGCCACAGGTAATTATCACTATAGCATTTATAAAGTGGTTGTCTGCAAAAGAGCCATGTGCATCTTCTCCCTTGCAATTGTTACAAATAGAAGGAGACTAGAAAATTAAAAATAAAACTTCAAGGATGAAGGGGCATAACAAAATATTAATCAGTTTCCAGCTGAGTTAGTATGACCACCAAGACATGACTTTGAAATAAGCAAGAGCCTTTCCTTGGGGAGAAGAGAATGAACACAAAGGTAGCATTTCGAAATATTCTCTCATCTTCTTTGAAATGTTTGTTTCTTACACTACCCATTCTTCTTTGTATTAGAATTTAAAGGCTTCTGACGAGGCTTTGAAATGGATATGCTCTTGAAGTGGTCGCAATGAAGTGGAGAACTTGATAACTTTATTAAAGCTTCCTGTGATTATGATAAACCATTTCCATAACTGTCCTACTACATTCAGAAACAAACACCTCCAAATATATTCCACTTCTTTATCCAAGGCATTTTCGCAGCCAAGAAAAATGCATTTAAGTGAAACACAGGTCTTTAATGTTAAAAATTTTAATTCAGTGCCTAATACTAAGGTGTTATCTCACATTTTATATTTGTAATTTAGTGAATTAGATAACTAAATCATTCAGGCTCAACTATCTTATTTCTCAATTATTGTGAAGTAACTTTTGTAACTGCTCAAAATTTAGGCATTAAAAAATTGCTCTGCTTTTGACAGACCTATTTTACAAACTTATTTTTAGCTGGTTCTAATTTTTATGCTTGATTAATTATATGCATAATCTTTACAGTGAGTTTATGACAAACATCCAGAAACCCAGTGATGGAACTTAGTACTTAATCTCTCCTTAGTGTTTTCTATTATCGTCATAGTAAAGCTTGCATTTTTCACTTAAAATAATATATTCACACACTGTGTCTTCATCTTATCATTGGAGGTAAGGTAATGTAATTATTCTATCAGATTTAAGTAAAAGCATTTGTTAGCAATTAGACTTCAAAACTTCAATTATATGAAATACTCATTACAATTTTCACAAAATAGTGGCAAAGTCCTCTTATTTAAATGATGCTACTATTCTTTATTGATTTTTTTTAGAGAGAGAGGGGACAGTGTGCAGGGGAGAAAAAGAAGGGGGGGATATATACAGAGAGAGTGAGTCACTGATTTGTTGTTTTACTTATGTATGCATTCTGATGGAGCCTTAATTACCTTAGCTAGTGTGTAGGACTATTAAGACTGATCTGTATATAAAACAATCTCCTTAGCAAATTAATTTTTTAAATATTTGCCATGTTACAATCAATTGTGTTCCCTGAAAAATGGTCGGATTAGTCCATTTTTGCTATTGTTTACAAAACTGGGTACAACAAGACTTTCAATTCCTTTCCAACATACCATCATTATTGAAATACCTATGAGAACTTTTGTGCAATAAATGTGCTTGCTTGCAATTTTATTATTTCTATTAAGTAATAGGGCAGATGGGGAAATAAGGATCCTTTGTGCCATGAATGAAGTGCTAAATATTTATCAGTGTGGCCTATCCTTTCTCCCTCAATGGAGGTAATTAAAGTCAAATCATTTTGCTGCTTCTAAGGACTCCCAAGCAGCCTTCTTGGAGTTTGCCAGTGAAAAGCACTCATGAGTTCTGAATATGTGGGTAGATATTTGGAAGAAAAAAGATATACATCTTAAGCTGAAGTTTGCACATAACATTTGAATGTCCTTTAACATTATCTGAGGTAGAAAATAAAACAAATAGCAAAATAGCCTCTTCAGAGTTATCTTCATGACAAGAAACTTTTATCTTATTAAATATAATCCATTAAGACTTAACTCAGAGAAAAACATCACTTGTTATTTTTTACCTGGTTTGAAAATACTATTTCATAGTGCTCACAACATAATCAAGTAAAAATGTAAGGTGTTGCCTTTCGAGATGGACTATTCTGTACATTTTTTGTACAAACACTCAGGTAATATTATTTTCTATGGTAAAATATGTCATCATTTTATTCTAGAGTCAGAAAGCATCTTAAAACTGTATGGTTTGGCCTAACAGTTTCTGGTTCAATCCCCAGTCTGGGCACGTACCTGGGTTGCAGGTCCCCAGTTGGGGGCATGCGAGAGGCAACTGATCTCTGTTGTTCTTCCACATCAATGTTTCTCTCCCTCTCTTTCTCTCTCCCTTCCCTCTTTGTAAAGATAAAGAAAATCTTTAAAATAAGCTGTAATATTTAAGCCTATCGTTTTATAAATTAAAAAAATCTAAAGCCATAAAATCTGAGTAACTGATGAGGGAACTCTAAGTTAGAACAACCCAGTTCTTTCTAAGTTCCAGCCTGTGTTCTCTCAATCAGTTTTTAGCCTTGTCTCTTTACCTTGATTTGTCAGCTCCGTGACAGCAGGGGCTCTTTCTCTGTCTGGACCTCCCATAGCGGCCAGCACAGCTGCCATCACGTAATTCCTTCTGATGTTTCCTCGTAAGTTTTAAACTAACAAGAGCGTACCATAAGGGTGTGACTGTGCTGCTGGAATATCGAAGGGGACAGAAAAATGGAGCAATTCCTAGCAATGCTGGGGGTGGGTGGGTGTGAGAATCGGAGCACCATGCCAATTTGGAAATAAAATAATATTTGCCCAATATTATTTTATGACATACATTGTGACAGTACATGTATTATTGGGAAATCTGTGGATTTCTGTTTGTGTTTGCTTCATAAAAAGAAATGTCTCTGTAAATAATATACCCAGAGTTAATCTTATAATACATTTTTATAAAACAATAAGCCAATGAACTACGGCAACTATATTAAAGTTTTCATTAGAGCCTCTGATGATTCTCATACATCATTTTCCCTTATTTCTTTTAAGCCATTAGCCTGTGGGCTGCCTTGTTAATTTTCTTAGAAAATACTCAGTTAAAATCACCATAAGGAAGAAAAAAGGAATCCATGTCTACTCACTTATGGTAATATCCATGGACCCATGATGCATTAAACGTCTTGCATTATTTCATACCCATGATGCATGGAACATCTTGACTTGAATGACTTTATATTTTTCTAGTAAACAGCAATACTCATCTTGCTTTAAATTTTTTTTAAAAGTCCAGATTATTTAGTGAGAATGTAAATTCTTTGAGGATGAAGAGTTTCATAAAATTCTTCGAATGGCTCCACTGATTGGAACAGTTATTTTCTACATATGCGGCTATTAGAAGATGAGGGAGATTTCCAAAGAAATAAATGCCAATATTTTGATTCAAATTGGTGAGTAAAATAGCTTCTGCTTTGAAAATCATGCCTAAGTGATTAGGGGAAAAATGAGACTTGGTATTCTTGGCTCTCTAAGATCCTCTCTTGTAAACATATGGAACTGAACATGGGATTAAGTCAAGTTCAGAATGCACCAGTTCTCTTCCTCCTCAGTTTTCTATTTCAAGCTGTCTTCTTTTTCTTTTTTAACTCAGATAGAATCTATTGATATGTTGATTTCCCCTAAATTGCTTTTATGTTACATTTAAAGCCCAGGGATAAGCATTATTAATCATAGTTTTAGCATTTGTCTCTGCTCATCATTATACAATAGACTTTCCACAGAATTTTATCTGTATATGCAATTCTGACTAATTGCATACACAGATATGAAAGTTTTAACTTTCAATTAAAAAACTTTTCAGAATTCTTTAAGTATGGTGAGGTATCTTTAGTAATATATACAGAAAGGGAAAATTTGAAGTATTTTAATAATAATAGTGGAAGGTCAAGCCTAAAACTAATTTCCTACTTTTATCTTTTAAAAACTAATAAGAATAGGTATTTGAATAAGAGTTACATCTTTGTTTAGATTATGGAAGTATGTGAGAGAAAAGTAAATGTAAACAGGAAACATGCATAGGGAAGAAGCAAAGGGAAATATAATTATGTTGAACATTAATATAAAATTAGATTGAATGACATTAAAATAAAGTTAGCAATTTTGAAATTATTATGTGAATACATAATTTTGCTACATTAATGTAATTATAGAATATACATATTTATATGTTTTTCCTAATACTTCTCTCCACATGTTTGTTTGAAAAATTTAAAACATTTTCAAAGTATACTTTAAATATTTGCTACTTTTGAAAAACTTTCGCAGATTATCGTGTACTTCAAAAGGAGGAATATGTTTAAAGGACACATGGACAAAACCAAGGGGGAGTAGGATCAAAGGTGGGAAATGGGGATGGCTGGGGTGGTGGGGAGTGGTTGGGGGGAAATGGAGACAGCTGTACTTGAACAACAAGAAAAAGAGAGGAAAAAAGAAAGGATCCAATGGATCTGTATAAGTTTAAGTTCTTCCACAGGTGTAAACGAAGACCTAGATTTCAGGGTTCTTCCACAAAAATGATTTCTACCTAGACTCCAGATATTATAAATATCAGCTCCCAGGAGCACGGGATAAAGGTACAATCTATTGAAATACCAAATGCAGAGAGCTCGCTAGAAAGGTTTTAGGGAATTTGTTGCTCAAAGAGGGCACATGCCAACGTGAGTGTCAAGCAAACAATCAAACGCTCATGAAATACTGACAGTAAACAAAATGCATGAACTTATTTGCCAGGAAATGACAGATTCTTTAACTGAGTAAATAAGTTATTTTCCCAAGATTCATTCGCTCACTCTTCCTTAACCCATCTACAAATGCCCACCAAATGGAATACTCAATGCTGGGCCCATGGCAAATAAACTCTGGCCTCCACAGGGTACAGAAGGAAAAGGTAAACATGTGACCACATAGCTGCCTCTCTTATCTTGATTTTTAGATGGAAAGGCAAGAGATACTCAGGGCTGACCGTAACGTTCCTTAGAACTGAGATCTGTGGAAAACACTGATAACGTAAGCAATGTTTGGTTAACATCTTGGAGAAGAGTTATTGTTGTGCTGGAGCTCCTTTGTCAGGAGCAGGCTTTGTGGTGATTGAGTTAGATTGATTTCCGGCCCCCAAGTTTATATGATGCACCCCCCAGCTGCTCCATTCCCTGATGAGAGCTCAGCCCTCCTGCCGTGTAGAACAGCTTCCTGTCCCTCAGAATAAGGCACTGACTCCATTTTACCCCCACGATGTTCCTCTTGGGACAACAAACAGACTCTCTCTTCGGCTTATTTGTCCTGAAAGACACACAGAGGAGCCAACTGCATGGGTTTCTGTGTGTATCTCTGTATGTCCATGTAAACCAACTTTTTATTTATTTTTTTACAATGCTTAGAGATACATTAAGTAATTCTTAACTATGAAAGGTTTTTATAACCAGGAAATTCTTTCTAGTACGAAATTAATTCTAACTGTAACACTAACGCCATTGGGAAAAATGGAAATAGCGGCATTGTTCTGTTGAAATTTCTGTGTGCCTAGGGTGACCCTGATGGTCCTTTACTCATCTTCTAAAGTGAGATCATCAGGAACAGAGGTTGAAGGGTTTCCTAGTTTAGTAAGACCAGTTCACTTGGAACAATAGATAAAAACACCACATCTTAATAAATAGTGCAGGAAAACGCTCACAGAAAAGATGGGCAACCTTTATATCACGTGCAACTGAAGTTTGAAAGTTAAAGGCACTTTTGGTGAGAAAGTAGTGGAAATCGAAAACAGGAGAACAAAGCATTAGTCCAAAGGGATCTACTTGACTGGAAACCTGGAATTATTGAATGAAAGCCTTCCTCCTGGGGTTCACCACATACACTTTTTCACCCTTGTAAATTGCTTCCACTCTCTACGTGATGAAACTAGCTTATAACGCAGAGGTGTTCTAAAGATAAATACGGGAATAGGTCCATTTTGTCTTATGGCAGGTTTTTGTTTCCTGAGCAGTGAGCAATTACAAAACTTTACCATGTCCTTGTAGAAGCCATTCACAATGCTGAATACTTTAGAATCGGAAGAGATTTCAGAAATCCTTGTACCGCTTCCCAAAACACCGTTCCAGAGTGTTTGTTCTGCTAAATATTCTAAGGAAAAATAATGACAGTAGCTATAGAGGAGTTACATGGTAAAATACATTTAGAAAACTGCCAACTGGCAGTTGACAATCTAGCTCTTGATAATTTATAGCAAATGATATATTAAAACTAAGTGTTTATTCAGGAGAGAGATTTTTTAAATTAAATTTCTTAAAAATATATATCACTATTACGGTTAAGTAGAACATCTCCACTTTTACATAGATCATATTTAGATTTTTGGTCTCCTGAACATCTTGTATTATTTGCAATAATATACAGTATTAAAAATAATATTTAGATGTAAATAAAAGTGAAATGCATTTTTCTTATTATATATTTTGTGATATTTTAAGGTCCTAGAATTTTAAGGCAGTGTCAAGATAATTTTGTTGATTTATTGACTTTTACTACCTTTCATTCCATATGTTCCTACTGATATCACCTTGCTTTATTTTATACTTTCTTACCTTAATTGAACCTTTAGTTTGTCTAATATATTTCTGGAAACTCCTACCTGGATCACTTCAGTTACTGAAACAAGACAAAACATGTCTTATTTGCTTTCATGTAACAAACTGCATGAAAGCTCAGTGCCTTAAAACAGCTACCACTGTATTATAGTTCACAGTTTGGATGGTCGGGAATTGGGGCAGAGTTCAGCCAGGCGACTCCTCTGTTCAATGCTGCACTGTCTACAGCCATTGGCGGGGCTTTAGGCTTCTTCCCTTCATATAGTCTCTCAGCCTCTTCACGTTGTCTCCCCTGAAGAATAGTTAACGAATTACATATGGTGATGCTTAAAAACTAAGCTTGGAACTGGCACAGTGCTACTTGGACCATATTAGTCAAATCAGTCACGGGCCGGCCCATGTCTAAGAGGAGGTGAAATAGCCCCACCCTCCAAGGGAAGTAGGTGATAGAATACTTTGTCTTTGTTATTCCTCCTCAGCACCAGTTCCAACGAAAGTTATGTCTCATAGCCCTGGCTGGTGTAGCTCAGTGGATTGAGTGCAGGCCTGCAAACCAGACGATCACGGTTTGATTCCCAGTCAGGGCACATGCCTGGGTGGCAGACCAGTTAGTTCCCCGAAGGGGCCAATTCCCAGCAGGGGATGCACGAGAAGCAACCATACATTGATGTTTCTCTTCCTCTCTCCTTCCCTTCCCCTCTAAAGATAAATAAATAAATATTTTTTTTTAAAAAGTGATGTCTTATATTTTTCATCTTCTAAAGTCTCACTGCCTTGTATTGCAACTTTTCATTTAAGCAAATACAAAAACTAGATCACATTTATCAAAGTTGTATTATATCTCATTTAATAACAAAACTATACATATAGATCTAAAAGTGAGCTTTTATGTACTAGAAAGTACACAACACAATTTAATGGTGTTGATAATTTCATTAGATTGGCTTTATGATTATAAAACAATAAACCCTAATATCTTAAAATACTTACAAACAGGCACCATTTAAGCATTTTGATTTTCTTTTTTTGTTTGTTTTATTTTATTCTTTAGTACTTCCTCAGGAAGGGTAACACTTTATTCTTGTTTTATAGATGAAGAAACTGAGGCACAGAATGATTGGAATTTCCTATACTAATAGACCAAGTAAGATCTATATTTGGGATTCAAATCTAGTCAGTGTGGCCTTAGAACCTGTACTGATTTTCTGTTTACTCTTTAAACATATAATGATTTCAGATATTTCCACATTTTAAAAAGTGTGGCAGGTAAAAAAGTTGCACAGATTTTTAATATCTCTCAACTATTTGGCATCCTAGTAAAAATGTCAGCAATTTACTCTCAGTATCATTTCCATTACAGATATTTTTGAGCTGTTGTGTTTTTCCAAACTCCCAGATAGAATACAGCCTGGGAGACTCTAAGAATTAATCAGTTGGATGGCCAATTAGTATTAAAATAATTCGTATAAAGTTGGCAATTTCTCTCTTAGGAATTAGAAAGTGCTTCTGGTTAGAAATGTACACCTGGAATCAGAAGACACAGTAAACTTGAAATCATTCTCTACCCTCATTTCCAACAAAGCTGTTTTGATATTTAGAGAAAAAATCTTAGCAGGAAAGCAAAGCATAGGAATTCAATCAGAGCAATGATTAGTATACATCTAAGTCATTACAGAAGTCATTCTGAACATCCTGGGTTTGAATTCCAGCATAGACATATGAGATACCTAATTCTGAAATAATTCAGATGCCTATTTTGTTATAGAGGAATCACAATGTATGGAAGAAAAATTTTAGTAGGGTGCTTTTGACTATGTCAAGGAAAAATTAATATTTTAAGGACCCTTCACTGAAAATTCACAGCACATATTAGCATAATAGACCTTTAAAAGGCATGCTGTTTAGAAACCCTTAAAATGTTGTTTAATCCAACATTTTTCTAAACACATATTCTAAAACCATTTTAAGCAAAATCTCTGGCTGTCTTGATTATTACCAGACACTTTAGGAAATGCTACTTTAAAACGTAATTTCAATCAATATTTTGGACCTGCTCACAGAAGATGTATTTGTGAATAGCATAGCTATTTTCTTAGTGGGATTATCTACCTCTTTATAAATTTGTAGCTGCTTGTTTGGTTCAAAATGCAACCCAAAGGATAATACCAATACAACCCAAAAGTTTAATTCCAAGGAAACAGATGGAATTATGTATTTAATACAAGGGATATATTACACACGATGTACTGACTATGTATATTTAATAACAATTGAATGGCCTATTTTAATATATCTAATAGATTCAAATTGCTATCATTTTAGTGTGTAATCAATATCAAGTGTTATTAATCGGCCATTTAGAATTATGTTTTCACACTAGGCCTTAAGAACATGGTGTCTTTGTACTTGCAGCACACGTCGGTCTGGAGAAACCACCGTTCCAGGTTTTAACAGCCATCTGTGACCTGTGGCTACCGCACCGGGTGGCCCAGCTCTGCTTTGGGCACTATGTCATCCATACACTTCCAAAATTTAATTTGGCAACTTCTACAATTGCGTTAGTTTTGATCAATCAAAAGCTCATGAATTCAGAAATATGTCTCAATGTTGATATATATATATATATTAAATTTGAATTAAACGTATAGTAATATAACCTATATGTGATCAACTGCAGCCCTAAAAAGACACAGTTCTATGAGATCTGACTGATGCATACAAGCATGTTACCACCATCACCAGGACATATTAAAACATTCCGATACTCCAGAGTTCTTTCGTGGGTCCGTTCAGTCACCTCCCTCCCCAAGTCCTAGGTAAACACTGGCTTATTTTCTGTCACTAAAGATTAATGTATGATGTAGAATTGCATTCAAATGTATACTTATGCATTATGCATTATTTTTTTCTGGCTTCTTTGCGTAATTTTTTTGAGATTCCTCTACTTGCCTGGAAAGCTCCAGGCCCCCCAAACTCCCAATTTGTCTCTCCAACCCAACAAGACTCTCATGTTCTGCGGTGCTCCCTTGTCTTGCTCTGTAATCCAGAACTTGCCTCTCTCCAGGCAGAAGGCTGAGTAGTTCCGTGGCTTGCCTCATTCTCTCAGGAAACAGAACTGTAATCTCACTGTGCCAGCGAATGAACATGCAGTGTTACACATTTGTCCAGATTTCTGGTGGTTTGCATTGGGAGATAATGTATATCACATATTGCTTTATAAATTTTGCAATAAGCACCATTCAGGAAAACTACCAAGTAAAGAATATTTCTGAGCCCTGGCTCGTGTAGCTCAGTGGATTGAGGGGAGGCCTGCAAATCAAAGCATCGCAGGTTTGATTCCCAATCAGGGCACAGGCCTGGGTTGCAGGCTATATCTCCAGTATGGGGTGTGCTAGAGGTGACCGTACATTGATGTTTCATTCCCTCTCTTTCTCCCTCCCTTCCCCTTCTCGCTAAAAATAAATAAAATTTAAAAAATATTTCTGGATATGTTCTGCTTTGTTTAAGAAACAGGATTCATGTGGGTAGGAATTGAACGTGAGAGAACAGATTTTTCTTTTTTTTTAAATATATTTTATTGATCATACCATTACAGTTGTTCTATTCCCCCCCTTCAATCCCCTCCACCCGCACCCTCCTTCCCCCACCATTCTCCCCCTCTTAGTTTATAACCACGTGTCTCAAGTTCTTTGGATTCTATATTTCCCCCACTATTCTCGCCCTCCCCCCAATCTATTTTCTACCTACCATTTATGCTATTTTCTGTGCCTTCTCCCCCCTTCTCCTCCTCCCACCCCCCTGTTTCTAACCCTCCATGTGTTCTTCATTTCTATGGTTCCACTCCTGATCTAGCTGTCCTCTTGGTTTGCTTTTGTTTTAGGTGTGGTTGTTAATAACTGTGTGTTTGCTGTCCTTTCACTGTTCATATTTTTCATCTTCTTTTTCTTATATAAGTCCCTTTAGCATTTCATATAATAAGGGCTTGGTGATGATGAACTCCTTGAACTTGACCTTATCTGAGAAGCACTTTATCTGTCCTTCCATTCTAAATGAAAGTTTTGCTGGATAAAGCAATCTTGGCTGTAGGTCTTTGGATTTCATGACTTGGAATACTTCTTTCCAGCCCCTTCTTGCCTGTAAGGTCTCTTTTGAGAAATCCGCTGACAGTCTGATGGGTACTCCTTTGTAGGTGACTGTCCCCTTATCCCTTGATGCTTCTAGGATTCTCTCCTTCATTTTGGTCTTGGCTAATGTAATTATGATGTGCCTTGGTGTGTTCCTTCTTGGGTCCAACTTCTTTGGCACTCTCTGAGCTTCCTGGATTTCCTGGAAGTCTATTTCCTTTGCCAGACTGGGGAAGTTCTCCTTTATTATTTGTTCAAATACGTTTTCCACTCGTGGCTGTTTCTTTCCCCCTTCTGGTACCCCTATAATTCGGATGTTGGAACGTTTAAAGATGTCCTGGAGGTTCCTAAGCCTCTCCTCATTTTTTTGAATTCTCATTTCTTCATTCCTTTCTGGTGGGATGTTTTGTTCTTCCTTCTGGTCCATTCCATTGATTTGAGTCCCCGTTTCCTTTCCATCACTATTGGTTTCCTGTGCATCTCCCTTCATTTCAATTAGTTTAGCCTTCATATGTTCCTCTAATTTGTGACTTTGTTCCTCTAATTTGTGACTATAATCTACCAGTTCTGTGAGCATCCTGATAAATAGTGTCCTGAATTGTGCTTCTGAGAGGCTGGCAATTTCTCGGTCACTTAGAGTTATTGGCTCTGGGACTTTGAGTTCTTCTTGCGCCATCTTTCGGGTTGTTCGTGCCTGTTCCATAGCAGGATCAGAGCCCTAAAGTGTTCACTAGAACAGGGCAACTAAGTCGCTGGGTTGTGACGTTGTATGTGGGGGCGGGGTCAAAGAGGGACTATGGCGTCCTGTCCGCCGCCTGCCGCCACGGCCCTCACCGGTGCCGCAGTTGCTGCCATCACTGGGCCCACGTGTTTCGTCCCACTGCACGCGAGTGTGTCACCGCCGTCAGCCCTCGCCCCCTGGGGCCTGCGTGGTCTGTCTCACTGTGTGCGAATATGCGCCCGCGGTCTGCCCCGCACCCCAACTGGTTGCCGTCTGCCTTCGTGCCTGGGTCGGGGGCCCTGTCCTGCCCGACCCTGCTCGCTGCTGGCTCCGCCCCTCTTACCGTCCCCGTTGAACAGTTAGATGTAGTCGGATTTCTGTATAATTCAATTATCTGTTCTTTGGTTGTGTCTTTGTTTCTCCAAACCTTTGTTGTATTCAAACTTGGTTGTGGGAGAAGGCACAGTGTTTCCACCTATGCCTCCATCTTGGCGGAAGTCCGAGAACAGATTTTTCTAAAGGCAAGTAAGTGATGCAGTGCATACATGACTGAGAACTGGACAGTTAAGAAGCACTGTAAAATGAGACAGGGATGAGGAAACAGGTGGCTCATGCACAGGCATTAACCACTTTTTCTCCTAACATCCCATTAAAATTATGGCACAGGAATATAAAAATTGCAAGAGATTATCAGAGAAGAGTTGAAAGCAAAGATTTCAGTCATTTGAATTATAAAAAGCAGTATAATCAATAACTAATTTAATGAGTAAAGCAGTGCTTAGTGCCGTGTATTTTGAGAGGGGTAGAAGCAAATGACCAAGCTTATTTATCTCATTGCATCCCTGAGATGTTTGGCACTGGGAGAGACCATCTTAAAGATGACAAAAATCGCCAAGATTGATTTTATGTGAATGCATCAGCCTTTGTTATAGGAAAGGTATTTACATATATTAGGACAATTTTTATAGAAATACAATATTTTACTTCTCAACTATACATGCAAATCCCTATTTGTATAAAGAGTTTGATAATACACATTGCTAATTCCGGTCCACATATTTTCAATTTCCCTCAAATTGAACTAATATACACAAACTAAGTTATAATTTGTGTAATCACTGCTATTTTGAAAGATGTGTACTAAAATGTCTTCTGGCTATTTTCTTTAAGATTGCCAAATTAATATTTGTTTTCTTTTTATACCATGAAAAGTTTCATTTCTTAGAGAAAGATGGTAAATATTGCAACATTTGAATGACAGAATTCTCATTAAAATCAACTGTAAACATGAAAATATCACTCTGTGGTTTTAGACTCACCTTAATACATGGTGTGGTCAATTATTTATTTTTGTGTGTTTTCCAAATGACATCAAGCTGGATAGCATTATAAATCTGGAAAATAAGAAGCAGTTGAAAGTTGCTTGCTCAGAAGTATAGCCATATAAGATAACCAAGAGCATAAAATGTAGGATTTCATCTGTGAGTAATTAAAAAATGTTTCATGAGTGTTATATAATATATTCTGTAATCTGGGAGATAATTAACCTCTAATGAAATGTTTAACAAGTATAGTTGTAAATATAAACAAAGACTTTGAATTGTTCTTATTCAGTCTATCACAGAAGTAAGAGCAATATTTCATAATTTAATCACTTCAGAGCATTGTGAAAGACTTGCTTTAGCTTTTTTAAGATATTTGATTTCCAACTCAAACAAAAAAGAAATAGGAAGGCAAGTGGTTATTAACTTTGAAAACCTAGGTCTCACCTTTTTTTTAAGATGTAGTCCAGGGCACTGGTCAGAGGAAATGCCCAACAGGTGGAGGTAAGTTGTCCCTGTTGATAGATAATTACAGTTTTAATTGGCACAGTCAACCTCTTTGCCCTCCTCCCCCTAGACAGGAACTGGAAAACACATCTTTGTAACTACTATAAAATTATTCACTTACAGGAACAGAAAAGTTTTAATATAATGCTGTTCTCAGAGTCCTGATGGGTGAAACAGTGCAATGAATGGAAATTCTGGTGTTTATAGTAATAAAATCTCTTGGAGAAGGTCCAGAATCCATTTGCCTAATATTGAATTGCATGTTCCTAATGCTCTTAATAGTGGCATTTCAGTCAATTCCGGAAGAACAGATGCCCACTGTTTTGGTTTTGCAGATTTTCACAGAAGATTGGCCATGTCTACTCACTAAATGGCAGAACAATTTAGAAAATACCTCTGGCCATAACTTCAGTAAAATTGATTAAGAGTGCAATCTATATAGTAATATAATTAAACTACATATAATGCAGTGTTTCCAAATCATGTTGCCAGGTTGATAAAGAATCTGACTGAATTTGACTAAAATCCAAAAATAATTAGTTTGTAGTATTTTATGGAACTATACATTCCAACACACTTTAGTTCAATATATATTTAGACATAGAGGTTAGAACTTTAGGTATCTAAAGTGCCACATTTTAAAAAATTTGTCACTAGTCTTTTCATTACACCAGTATTAAAACAATGTTTTTGTGCAACTATAACAGTAATATTTCTGATTTAAATAACAAAATACTATATGTAGTTAATTTTTACTTACCCATCAGTGATAGATAGATGTAGTAGATACAAAGGTTCTGCTGGTAATTTAAGATTTTAATTCTAATACAAAGGGAGGTCATAGAACTTTTGGAAATACCAGTAGCCTACGGTGATATTTTACTTATTGCTCAATGGATTTGAAAAACAATGCAAAACTGGTCATTACAAATTCAATTTCACTCAACTTCAATTGTGTTCTTACTGCTGTTGATCAAGCCTATAATTATTTTGTTTCCGATTCCCTAGCTAATTCACCGCATAGGATTTTCTTTCTTCCTCCTTCAATGCTCTGAGCTGATAAACACTCCTTCTCTGAAATTTAAAATAGTAGAAAGACTATAAAATTTGACATCAGAAAATCAGGATTTTAAATTAGGTTTTTCATTTCTTAACTGTATTGTTTGTTTTAAGTCATTGCATTGTCTTTCTGTTTTCATGTGTAAGTAGTGGTAACTAATTCCTGAGAATAATACGAAAAGAAAATGTGAGCAAACCTGTTGAAGTGTTCTGTGCAGCTCGTTGCAAACAGACCGTCATGTGAGATACCAGTTCTCCAAGGCTAATCCTGGAAAGAGCAGCGTCAGAATAATAGAACTTGTTAAAAATGCAAAGCAATTAAACCCCAATTAAAACTACTGAATAAGAAATTTTAGGAGTGGAGTACAGTGTTTAAACAAGTCCTGCAAGTAATTTTGGTTCTGAGTAAATATTGAGAACCATTAATGCAAGAAATCCTTTTCATTTGTTTTTAACTTGGCATTGGTCTTATCTGCTATAGTCCTTACACCTAATGTCTTTTGAGGAGTCATTGATAATGACATAGGAGTCATTGATAATTGATCTTCACACAGGGCTTCATGCCATAAATTTCTGAATATATAAAAGGTAATGAAAGTCATTTCCATATATGATTTAAACACAATTACAAAAATCAATGTAACTTATGTAAATATCTAATTTGATCAGTTTATTTGTATTTTTATTTGTATTTTTTATTACCATTTACCCCCCTTATAACCTCTTCCACCTCAAATTTTACCTACCTATGGCACTGGTAGGTGAAAGACATTATACATTATATATATCATGTTTTGTTAGACTCAAGGAAATGCTTTGCGCTAATTTAGATTTCGTTTTTATAAATCTCAAATTCTGATGACTCACTCACTCATTCCCTCCCCCTCTCCCTCCCTTTCCTTCCTTCCTTCCCTTCCTCCCTCCTTCCTTCCATAAATGTTATATGCCATCCTCTGCCATGTTTGTTTGCCATGAATTGTGCCGTTGGTACTATTAGAACTGTGTAGAATATCTTCACGCATTTTTAATTCACTTTAGATAGACAGTTGCTGTTGGAATAGCATAGAAGACAAAGTAAAGTGAAGAGCAGAGAAAAACAGCTAATAAAGGTGTTATTTAATAAAAGTTTTGATTTTTGTATATGTGTATGTTTAATTGTAATGCAGACTATTGTCTTACTCTCAGTTAAGAAAAAAAACCTTCTTGCTTAATGTTTGCTTTCAATGCATATTTTCCACTCTTTTTCTCTCTCAACACTCTAATATTTCTGCCAAGACTGCTTTAATGGTTTTGTGCTTTATGCTTCCTCCCTCTAGGCAAAAAGAGTTAACCCAACTTGTTTACAAGCTAAATAATGCACTCCCTATAACAAAGGAATATACATTTATTGAATATCTCTAGGTGCAGTTGTTTAGGATTTCACCACTTAACCATTTCTATTCCACTGGTTTGGCGCTTTACAAAAACATTCTTACACTATAAAACATACATTCTTACAGTTCTGATTATTTTATCTACTCTTTTAGCAGTCTTATTCATCATAATATAATGATTTATTAGAAGTATAATTGGATTTATAAAATTACTTATATGTCATGCAAAATTTCTACCTGCGTTAATTCATTTAATGTTAATTATACTTCATAAAGCAATCATTGTTATTGTCCCTCTTTTACAAATGAGTAAACTGAAGAAAAGAGATTAAATAACCTATTCAAGATCATGTAAGAAGTAGTAAAGAAAAGATTTAAAATAGAGTCTTATTACAGAGCCCTTGGTCTTAGCTGCTTCGGATAATCCCACAGCCTCAACTTATAAGCAGCTGTTCTATTTTAAACATCACGATCCACTTTTTTTTTTTTTTTTTTTTGCTTTTTAGCAGGGTTAGGGAGAGTGTCAGTATTAGGCCCTAGGATTTTATGTAGTTTTAAATTTTAACTTTTGAATGTGTGAGGGAGGTGGGAATGGAAGACAAGTCTCTTAATTGCCAGGTTACTATTTCTGAAGGAGAAATACCCACTTGCAAAAACGTGGCTCAGGAAAGAATGAGAAAAGAGTTGGCTTTCTTCTCTCTTATCTCCCCTCCCTGGGCCGGCAGGCCCATTCATGGCTCAGGACTCCAACCAGACCCAGCTGTGCCTGGACTCAGCTGTGCCTGCTGGGAATGCAGGGAGAACGCCCACGTGCATCTATTTCAACAGAGGGCATATTTGATCAGCTCTTTTCCTTTAAAATATTTATAGCCTTGGGAAACTTTATTTTGCATGATTTCATGGTTTTTGTTCAATAAGTTTACCTTTGAATTCTCATCACATTTTTCTTGTATTTCATTCTTCTATGCCTTTATAGATTTAGCTTATTTGTATTTTTTGTGTTGTTCTTTAATTATTTATATTTTTTTAAAAAATTGGGTGTTTTCCAGAACAGAATGAGGTTAAACCTAATGAAGTCATTGCCTTGGGACACAACATGTGTGAGAATAGCAAAAATCAGGGAATATTCATTCACCTTTAGGTGAAACAAGTCCTTAAGCAATAATTTTGTCTGAACTTTACTTTGTAGCTCAAATTCCCATGTCCAACAGAAGCAGCCAACAGCCCTCACATGTCAGAAAGCTGTGCCAGTGTTTATTTACAAAAGTGTCAAAGTCAGATGTTTCCCTAAATTAAAAATGGCACGTTGTCTAGGACAATCAAGGTGAAGTTTAGTGAGCCAGTGCAGCGGACTTATTTCCAACTGAAGCCATTTGGGTGGAGATAATTTAACACTGCACAGAGACATGAGTTTGATTGGGTCCTTTATCACAGGAATGAGAAAATAAAATTGGTCTAAATTTTAAAAAAGATGCAGTGGGAATGGCTATCCTTAAACTCTCTGGTCACTGTCTGCACTGTGAATTATATCGATACACTGCGATGCAGCATAAAGGCTGTCCCTCCTGGTGAGCATTTTTGTTACCAACCCTACCAGCATAAGGAATAAAACAAGACAGTTCCCATGAAACCATGTCAAAAACGTGACAAAAGAAAGTGATCTATTAATTTATAAATACCTTCTAAAGCTTCTCCTTGTTAATAATTTAAACACATCAAGGTAAATAAACCATGGGCACCAAATATCACCGTATGTCGTACACCCATAGTCACTAATTGGTACGGAAGTTTGCCTTTCTGTTTGAAAATGACATTGCTCCCTTTTTCCCGTTTCTGAAAACAACTTGCTCACCACGGTCATCAGGAAGTTTGTTTTGCCCTTCACGAACTTTCACAGACAGCAGTGTGAGCTGGCGTTCCCAAGTCTTCAAACACTTCGGTCCTGCTGTAGTTTCGGTGTCGATTATGAATGGTGTTTTATGAGTTACAGGGAGCGGCCGTGTGCGGGCACCGCGCAGTCTGGTGAGGCTAAGCCACACGCATGCACGTGGAGTGGCACGAGAGCTTTTCACTATCCTTTCTTTGCCATCCTGAGATAACCTGACCTCCCAAAAGAAAGAATCCTTGAATTTTTTGTGTCACTTTCGCGAAGAAGACCCATCTTGCAACTACTTCCAAGTCTTTCACCTGCCACACAGGTAGTGATATTGTAACCTAACTCAAGAAATACAGACCTCAGACATGTATATTCTATGATATATAATCTTTAATGAAGTCAATTAATTTGAAATGTTCATAATCAGCCAAGAACATAGCCTTTAAAAACCTGGGGTTTCATCTCAACAAAGCATTTAATGCTCTGTAGCAACAGCCAAGTCTGCCTGCCACCTGCTTTGTCTGGCTGATGCGCTCAGAATGCTCTTATTATATTTGCAAGTGGTTGAGGAAAAATCAAAAGGATAATAGTGACATGTCAGGGTCATACAAAATTCAACTTAGCGTGCATAAATAAAATGCCGTTAAATACTGGTTTACATGGGGTCTATTGCTGTCTCAGCACTGAAGAGTAGAGTTGAGTATTTGGAACAGGGGTTGTATGACGTGCAAGATCACATTAAAAACAGTTCGTCACCTCACAGGAAAAGGCTGCAGACCCCTGACCTAGGAGAACTGAGTGGGGAGTCATCTTCATGTACTAGATAGGGACAGAGCCCCTTCTCCATAACCGAAGTAGGCAGTCACATAAAATGCCATCTTGGGTTAGATGAGGGCTCTTTAATTTGGGATGCTGGGGCTAGCCATTGTGCATTTCCCCAATCGATGTTTCATTTTATACATAAATGATTGGATAACATACCTAAGTTTGCTCAATTTGAGAATAGTGAGAAGTACTGCAAGCCCAGTTGTAATTCTGATAGTTGCCAGTTTTACATGCTCAAAAGATGTTGGCCCTTATGCCCAAATTAATTGTATTCCTCTGTGTGTGTTTATATATATTATATATATATAGTGTGCTTACATTATATATATATATATATATATATATATATATATATATATATATATATTCCATCCAGAAAAAGCCCAAACATTGTTAATGTAATGAGAACAGTTTATGTGACATTGATATAACCCAGAAGCCCAGGAGAGTAGCCTAGAATGCACATGCATGAACAATGATGACTTCACTGTAGTAGTCTGTGAGGGCCGTAGATACTATTGAGTGAGCATGTGTACTGTGTGGCCATTGCATACAAAATGACTGGGCGAGTAGAGCAACACATCTGCTCAACTTTTGTATTAAGCTTGAACATTCCTCCGTGGGAACTATTCAGATGATACAGAAGGCTGCACCTGTGGGCAACTGGTGATTGGCAGTTTCATCGCGACAACGTGGATGCTCATGTATCATCTCTCCTGCAGTTTTTTTGGCAAAATGTCAAATCCCCCAGGTGACTCAGCCTCCCTACAACCCAGACTTGGCACCCTGTGACTTCTGGATTTTTCCAAAACTAAAATTACCTTTGAAATGAAAGAGATTTCAGACCATTGATGATGAGATTCGGGAAAATACAGTGGAGCAGCTGATAGCGATTGGGAGAACTGTGTGAGGTCCCAAGGGGCCTACTTTGCAGGGGACTGAGGCGTCATTGTCCCATGTACAATGCTTCTTGTGCCTTGTATCTTCTTCAACAAATGTTTCTATTTTTCATAGCACATGGCTGGATAATTCCTGGACACTGTTTAATATACAGAACCTTACCTGGTAGGTATTATTATCACCATTTTGTAGCTTAACCAACCTTAGTAGGAAATATGTAACTTCCTCGTTACTCAGTTTTAGTAAGAGGCAGAAACATTATTCTAACTTCAGTGTCTCTAACTCCCGGGACTTGACATTTAATTGCAAACTAATGCCTGCCTTCCTTAGAAAGAAATCATTATTTTCTTTCACTAAAATTATAATAAAATACCTATTCTGAGAAAGAACTGAGTATGGTTCATAATAATACATATTAGGGAACAGTGAGTTGTAATCCCTTTTTTATGGACAAAAAGAATATTTATTAATTCATAAGGGGGGGACGCTTCAGCTCTATATGTAGTAGTATTGCACGTGGGTGAATAGTCCCAAACAGTACTGATCAGTACCAAATGAAGCAGCTGAAAACCGACATATAAAACCCAAAGCTGAGGTGCTTTTCAAGAGCATTGCATCTCAGTTTATAAAGCAAACCGATATAGTTACCTTACATGAGTTTGATGTTATTTTTATTTTTATTTACTAAAAAACTTCATATATATGTAAAAAACTGTATATATAAAGTTTTTTGTTAAGTTTTATATATATGTATAAATACATATTAAGATTTTTATATATGTATATATATATCACTTAACAAAAAACTTTATATATACAGTTTTATATATATAGTGTGTGTGTATATATATATATATATATATAGTATCTTCAAGTAAGGCAGTTGGGCATTTTTATTTTTCATTTACAAATCAGAAAGTTAGAGAAATATTAATATCCAGAAAAGAATGGTCAGATGTATTACTAAATATCATGGACCCAAGTACTATCCCCAGGCTTGTTCATTGCTACTCGCAGAAATCTACCAGTAACACCCCCATTCTTTGACAGTAGCCAGAAACAAAACAAACTGCCTGGGTTTGAGGGGTGAAGAAATATTTTGCCATTCCCATACAAATAAATACACCTCACTAACCTGTTTTAAGACATGAAGCTTGAAATGCAGTTTGCCATTGGATGCAATACACCTATTGAAACTTTTTCCCTCTGCTCGAAACAGTTTTTGAACTCATCAATTTGGATGCCTTTTAAGTGTTTCTGCTGTTTTTCGTTTCACCTCTTCCACATTGGCAAAATTTTCCCCTATGAGGACTTTTTTGATACGGGGAAACAAAAATCGTTGCTCAGGGAAAGACGTGGTGAATAAGGAGGATGGGGCATGGGGGTCATGCTGTTTTGGGTCAAAAATTGCTGAACACTCAGCGTGATGTGGGCAAGCACACTTGTAAATCACCCATCATGAAATGGGCAAACATTTCAAGAAACATTTTTAAAAAAATCACTGAAGCCAAGGCAGTCTCACAACATGCTATGCTGATACAGATGGCTTTCTCGAACATTCACCTACTGTGGGAAGTCTGTACCACAAGGGGCCCACCCCAAAAAAGATAATTCCTTTTTTGAGGGGGGGTCCCTCCTCATATTTTTGCTTAAAGAATTAGAATAAACAGAATTAGTAATACCTTTCTATCAGCACAGAATCATTATGTGAGGAGACTTTTAAAAGGACTGGAGAAAACTTCAATTAGTGAAAAGAAATATAGTCCAGAAGAGAATTGGATTCAGACAAGAAAAATTTATTTTAGTGGAGTGATCTTGGAAATCTTGGGATATTTTTTGTCAAAAAGAATGTCTGCTGAGTAAAATCCACACGCCACCTTTCAAATGAAAGGAATAACAACAATGAAAAATAGTATTATCAAGGTATAAGTATGTTGAGTTTTCTGAAAGTCAGGCATATTTTTCAAGAAAGAACACACCTGGCAGTTAAGATTTGTGCAAGTGATAGGTATTCATAGAATTGTGTGGGATATTTTCTTTCCGAAGTAGGAAGCAGTGTGATCTCTTGAGAGTAAAGGGGGAAGAGCAGGATGTGCAGTTTTAGGAGAAGAGGTTTAACTAATCATTGCCTATACACACTGTCTGCCCACAGTGAAAGCTGTCCATTGACTTGAAATTACAGGCAGCATTTGAGGAGCCTGAGACCATTTGCGATCCTGCCATTTCACGTGAACTGTTGAATCAATTTGGTCAATCATGTTAATAAGGTCAAAAAGCCAGTCAAACTGGTTGTCTGACTTGAATGATTGTGTGACTGACGTGATCAGTGGAAACAACCTGAAATTCACATTTGTCCCCAAATCTAGTTTTCCAAAGAGCCTCGGAGTTTCAGAGGCTTAGCTGTTTCAGTACAGTCTCCTGTCCACATTGACATTCCTCCAAACGTTTTAGAGCCCACGCTCCTTCCAGAAAGCATCCTCAACTTTGTGCCCCCTTGTAAAGTTTTTCAAATGCAAAACAAACGTTTTAAATGCCAAAAGACAATGGGACTCTTCAAATGATTTTCAAAATAAAGATACCTTTTCTTGACCTTCATATACATCAAAGCCCACTTTGCAGAAAATTGTCATTTCAGCAGTGGCTTTGAATCTTTACTCTGCCCCTTTAGATCCATGCTCCCATTAAGAAAATTGTGTGCTAATAAAGGTCTTTTGGTAAGAAAAGCCTTTTTATTTTCTAAAGTCTAATTCTTGTGAACTTTATGTTGGTATTTACCTTTACATACTTAACGACGCACTGGGCATTGGTTCTGTGGTGACCACAGGCTGTCCAGCAGAATTATCAGTAGTTACAGACTTGGTGGCAGCGGGATGTGACACCAATGACCTACACTGGAGTCAGTGAAGTCTCATTTGTGGCCGCTCACCACTCGCAGATTAAAATCTATCTTTGTATGAAGATGGTAGGGTAAATCAAATCCAAATCTAGACCGAGTACTTCGTTGTGTCCACTCGCAGATTAAAATCTATCTTCGTATGAAGATGGTAGGGTAAATCAAATCCAAATCTAGACCGAGTACTTCGTTGTGTTGGGGATATCTTTATAGGGCAAATAGGATCTATTTGGCATTCCTGATATAATCAACTCATTGTAAATATCTAAAGTGTTTACTGACAAGATTTAATCATGCAATGAAATGTTATTTTACCATGAGCATCTCCGAACGATTTCTTAGTAACTTTCCTAAAAAACAAAATCAACATTGAAATTGTCTGTCCATAAAAGGAGATAAAGTTTCAACATCTTACTGCTTACTCCTGTGCATAATACCCATCATGGCCCAAGCAACCTCTCATTATTCCCTTTTGGCCCAACCAAGAGAGGTACCTGATGCTAAGCTTCCCTGAGGACTTTAAGAGCAAAAAAGAAAAACTTTCTACCCCTGCATCAAGTAAATTTTGAGTGAAGGCAGTCAAAAGGAGTGTCATTTGGAAAGGGAATACTGTACTAAAATAGGGAAAACTTACTAAGAGGACAATACTTAATAATGGATTAGAGATCCAAAGTAACTGTAAAGATGTTGAGTAACCAGTGTGTGTGTGTGTGTGTGTGTGTACCCTTCTATGATTCTAATCCTCATTTGTGCCACCTCTTGCAAGTCTAGCTAAATAGTTTTCAAAAGATATGTTTTCCCCAAGAGTAGAACCTTATGATTTGACCCAATCACCCTAAACCCTAGATTTAAAATTCTGTCTATCATTCAGAGGTCAGTTCCCAGGCCTTGCACAGCCTGGCCATAGCCTATACTTCCCACCTCGTCTTGTCACACCTGACACCTGTGGTCCATCACTACTGCTATCAGTGCTTTCCTTCCACCACTCTCCTTCCCCTGCAGGCATTTCTCTGTATCTGGCTTATATTATTCATCTCACCATAAAATATGGCCCAATACAGTTTCATCAAATCAATCATTTTGAGTTATTACATGCATTCTCTGAAGTGCACTGTACGCAGAGAGAAAAAAGGAAAGCACAAAGAAGAGGTCATTAGCCATTCAAATTATGAATAAAAGAGTTTGAGAATAGCCACAAAATAAAATAAAACACTTTGGGATGATATATATTTCTCATAGTTTGACAAGAAATTATTGTGCTTAGTTACTTTTTGGGAGCACTTATTTTTTCCACTGAAAACACAGATATGATGTAGTTTTTTCTTCATTTATTTATTTTTGGCCCAATTATCCAGGCCATTAATCTTATTTTAGTATTTAAAGTTTTATTTAAGATTTTATTTATTTATTTTTAGAGGGGAAGGGAAGAAGAAAGGGAGAGAGATATCAATGTATGTTTGCATCTTGTGCACCCCCTGCTGGGAACTGGCCTGGAACCCAGGCGTGTGCCCTGACTGGGAATCGAACCGAGGTTGTTTGATCTGCAGGCCTGCACTCAATCCACTGAGCTACACCAGCCAGGGCTTATTTTAGTCTTTAAAGTTTAACGGTTTTGGTTTTGTTTCACGAATCACATACTATTTTTCTTATATACTTTACTTCATAAAGATCTCTATTTCATCTAATTTAAGACAGTCTTTCCTAGTAGAAATAAAGTGAATGCTACTTTTTAAAATTATGCCCTTTGGTCTTTAGGTAGACAAGTAAAATGAATTCTAGTTTATTTAATGAGTAAAACTAGATGTAATGGAAGAGATTAGATTTTTTAAAATTGTGATCTACACTTGTATGCTACATAAATGTTAGCTAGCAAAATGGACAATAGGATTCTTGAACCATTTATGTTTGTATAATTGGGGAGCTTCATAGGTTTCATAACTTTTTTGTTAAGTTGCAAAAGCCTGTGCTTATAGAATAAGTCTAATTTTCAAGCTAATAGTTTAAGTATTTCAGCCTGAATATTTGAAACGTAATTCCAGCTTACTAAAAAGGTTCACAACTTTCTAATACCTGATAGGATTATTGAATACATTTTCTCAGAAAATTTAGAAAATATCTTAACTATGGTAATGCTGAATTTAGAGCGAGTATTAAGATAATTAGACCGATATTATGTAGGTAAAAATATTAGTCATTTACTGTTTCTCCTACACTTTTCCTTATTTTACTATGCATGTCCAAAACACACAAAACAGAAAATAGTCATCACTTATAAGAATTCTAATGAATTTATTACTATCTCTATTGTGTTTCTTAGTGTCCTAAGATTCTAAATATATCTATCATTTGGATAGTAATATGTAATTGATTGAAAAAAATTCAAAATGTTTTTCAATGCTTCTGCACCATTAGATGGAAAACTTGCAATAATATAGGAGAGAACATGCCTGCTTTTGGTCAATGTTGCATCCACAGAACCCTGCCCATTGGTCAAAAACAATTATTAAAAATGATCTGAATTATTTATTCTCACAATAAGATAAGAAGAAGCCGATTATATAACACTGGTTTTCATTTTCTAAATAAACAAATGCAGAAAACATACTTGTCAATAGTCACTGATGGCCTTTAACAATAATCTTAACCCACGGGCATGAAAATAATGATAGCATCTCAGTACCAGATTCAAGTGCCTTTTATCTGGCTCTTCATACATTCATCTTTGTTGATTTAAAGACAGCAAAGACAGTTCCAAAGATGGAACTGGAAAGCATTGTGCTGAGTGAAATAAGCCAGGCAGTGAAAGACAAATACCATATGATCTCACCTTTAACAGGAAGCTAAACAACAAAATAGACAAGCCAGAAAAATAGAACCAGGAAATAAAGAACAAACTGACAGTGACCAAAGGGGAATGGGGAGTGAAACAATGGGAAACTAAAAAGCATAGTCAAGTCAGGGAACGTGTACGAAGGACCCATGGACAAAGACAATGGGAGGGAAGGATTGAATGTGGGAGGGGAGTGGATAGATCAGGGGAGAATCATGGGGGAAAATGGGGACAACTACAACTGAACAACAATAAAAAATTTAAAAATGAAAATAAATACATAAAACTCAGTTTTATATGTATCATAAATTAGTAAAGTATGTATTTACAGGTTATTTTGTTATCTCATCTGGTAGTGAACTGAGTGTCTTTTTTTCCAGCCACCAAGTACCCAGCAGCAGAACAGGATAAGCGTAGTTTATGAGGCCATAAATAAACATTTCAGAATACTTCCAAGTGCCCGAGATAGCCCTGGGCCTTTTATAAATCATCTCTTAACACACAGTCTGAAGCATCTTTAGGACATTATAGCATAATCCTTTAACTTAGTCATTTAAATAGAGAAAGCAGTAAATTTATTTCTGTGATATAATGGACTACTACTCAGCTGTAGGGTGAAATGATGTACTTGTAACAACACAGATGGACCTTGAGGATATCATGTTAAGCAAAGTAAATCAGACAGAAAAAGTAAAGAACCATATGATTTTACTCATATGTAGGATGTTAAACTCAAAGCAACAAGTGAACACACAAGAAAACAATCAATCAGAAATGCATAGTCACACCCTGGCTGGTGTGGCTCAGTGCACTGAGTACTTGCCTGCAAACCCTTAAAGGGTGGCCAGTTCAATTCCCAGTCAAGGAATCACACCAGGTCCCCAGTTGGGGGTGTGCAACAGGCAACCACACATTGATGTTTCTCCCTCCCTTCTCCTCTCTCTAAAAATAAATAAACAAAACTTTTAAAAGGAATCTCACAGACAGGCAACAGTATGGTTGTGACCCGAGGGAAGGGAATAGCTGGGCAGTGAAGGGTAAAGGCAAAAGGGGTCGGTCCACTGGACAGTACGCGCCATCAGAAGTTAATTTGACTTCGGTTGGAAAGCACACAAGGCAATTATATACATCGCTGCCTCACAGAAGTGTACACTTAAAACCTATGGAATCTTATTAATCAATGTCATCCCAATATTTTGAAAAAGGATAAATATACATAAATAAAAGTGAGGAAGAAGGGAGCTCCAACAGCTTTTCCTAATCTTGTCCATTGAATCTACTCATATCACTTAAAATTAGGGGGATGAAGTTCATCTCACACGGCTGTTCTCCTCAAGTGCCGTTTACTGGCTCCAAAGTTGTTACCACCTTTTATTTTGGGCTGGAAAAGCCCAGTTCAGACTGGTAGTGACAAACATCCCATTAGATCAGTAAGCCATGTGGATTTCTTTTTAATGAAAATTATGCAATAAGAATCTTCTGCTTAGAAGCCTTAGGTAGTTTTCCATGGTCCTATGGATAAAAATTACAATTACTTAGGCTGGCCCTTCACCTCAGCCTCACCGGCCTCTCATTCTTCATCCTTATCCTCTAACTAAACCAGCCCTCACGTCAGTACCATTTCAGAGCACTGTGTATATATTTCCCCGTTCTGCCATACTTCATCTGATGTTTTAAGGTTAATATGCCATGATGCCTTGTAGTACCATCTCTCTCCTCCCATTTAGTCGGCACTATCATCTAAAAGGGTAGGTGCCATGAAGGTGAAGATGTATTTGTATCTCTTTCATTTGCCATAATATGGTCTCTCAGCATAATACTAGAAAACCCCCCAGATGACCAAAGCCTGTCTTTTTGGTTCTCTTTGACAAATCTGACCTTAGCCCCCAAAACCCACTCAGACCCTATGCCTGAGGACTCAGGCATGTCCTCAGGTCCTGTCACTCTCTCTGCCTGCGCCCTGCCTTGACATCCCCCACAGGTGGCCCCTTGAGGCACATCGTGCACTTATCCAGGATCTGTGAGCCATAAATTTTCTGTTTCAACTCCCTTGTGGCCTTTGGTTTAATGGTGCTCACCATCTGACACTCCAGGCTCTATTCAACAAATGTTAATTTACTGAAGTCAAAATAATAGACTGTTTTAAATTTCTGTTATATATATTGGGTTGGCCAAAGGTCTGTTTAGTTTTTTTTTTCTATAAAATAAAAGACACATTTTTCACTTTCACCAATAACTTTATCATTTAGAATATATGTGTTTTGAGTATGTCAGCTATATCTCATCTGGTATAATGGTGATTGTTCTCATTAACGTCTTGATTTGATCACTGTCAACTTAACTGGTCTGCACGACGGTGGGGCACCATCCAGTAAGAAATCTCTAACAGAAAATTCTGCAAACTACTGTTGACACATTCAATCACTTACAGCACTTTCTCCATACACTGCACATTTTTGTGTGTTTTAGTTGTGTTTTCACCTTTCTTAAAATAATAAAGCAGCCCTGGCTGGTGTAGCTCAGTGGATTGAGCACGGGCTTTCAAACTACACGATCCCGGTTTGATTCCCAGTCAGGGCACATGCCTGGCTTGCAGGGCAGTTCCCAGCAGGGGACTCACAAGAGGCAACCATACACTGATATTTGTCTCCTTCTCTCCTTCCCTTCCCCTCTAAAGATAAATAAATAAAATCTTTAAAAATAATAATAATAAAGCAATATGTATAATAATAATATGCCAAAATGTCACTTATTTTTCATCTTCATTATTAAAAAGGCTAACAAAAATTCACCAATTTTGATAAGTTAAGTTTAAATGGACAGCTGTCACAGCACAATGAACAAAATTATTTCAAATGAAGTTAAGGGCAACTAAACACTACTGGAGCTATCATATATAGAAAACAAACTAAGTTTTTGGCCAACACAATATCTTAATTTATTTTCTGCCTATATACTGGGTGAAAATTATTATCTTTACAAAGTATACCTAGACATGGTATTTCACTTAAGTTATAACTTTGGGAATAGGCAAAGTTAAACAGGAATTAAAGAGAAAAATGTTGAATCAATAATGGATTTACAAGTTTTTATGCCAAAAATATTCACAAGATGGAAGCAATAAATGAAAGTTCTTAGAAAAGCAATGTGTAATAATTACCATAATTGATTAAATCTAAGACACTCTCAATTGAAATATGTATAACTCTGTCATGTAGAACCACAAAAAAATACTGCGAATTAAGCAATAACAGGATGCTTTAATTATTCATTTTCAAGATGTCTGACACCAGGCTGATGTTGTTTTGTTTTCTTTTCAAAAGTTTTCAGGAAATTTGTTAATCTCTTCTCCTTCAATTTTATTGTCTGACAAGTTCTATCCAATCATCCTAGAGGTATGTCACATCCTAGAGGTATGTCACTTACTATGATTCAAACTATTTCTTCTTTCTAAGTCCTGTGACCACATTGTCATTTGCAAGTAAATATGGAATACCAGATATTATCCATTGACATGTGTTTTCTTTACTAATTATAAAAATTACACCTTGATTTTTCCATGTCTTTCAGTACACCCCATAGTGATTTGTTTAAATGCCCTTCATAGTGTCATTTTCTATAAGGCAGTTGAAGACCAATTAAATCCAAAATCATGTTATAAAAATTGCACGTAAATTAAACAAAAATGTATGAAAATATTATGTTTAATTTTATATATTTACAGGCCATATCAACCATTTCATGACGGCTGTCCAGGAAAGAGCAATTGTCAAATGTCATCAATGGTACATGTCCCAAGTTCAAGACATTCTGAGTTATGAGGAAAGAGAAAGAGAAAGAAGTATGGCTTGAGAAAGATTAAACATTACAATGTGTAGGTAACTGGATTTTTTTCTTCTGTACACCAATGCTTTTTATTGAAATGTGAATAACAAAAGATGCAAATGAATAATTCAAATATTTTGCTTTTGTGTCTCTTCACAATATATGTAGAAGAATAAATATCATTTGAATTAAGTTAATATGAATTACACAATCACAGATTTATGAACATATATATATATGTATATATATAAATTTAACAGCACTAGTAATAAATATTTGCATCACCTTTACTTTCTAAACTGTCTACATTTAGCTCAGAAAATGTACAGGTGCAAGCAATTGCATAAAATTCAGATCTCATCAAGACAAATTATGTAAAAATGTACAATCCAACATACTAACATGCATTTTCTCCTGAAGGGCAAACATGGTCTTCAGATATGCAAATGCACATTACTCTGATTACTCTGTAGCATGTTCATTGAAAGAATTTATGAGGCAATTAGGTAACTTGTTTGCATTATTCAAAAACTCAACACGTGACTAAATTCGACTGTATCTTTGATTCTAAACAGATTATTGCCTATTGATAGTGAACGGCTGCAAGGCTCTGCTCCATGAAGAAGCATGAAGGCTGCACACTATACTTGCTGATTACTTGGGTAATCTATTTTTTTTAACTTAAAAAATCAACTCTTTCAAAAGAGATGCCTCTTTTCATCTTTAACTCTCTCATAAGTCATACCTACATTTGCCTTTCTGACAATTTCTAACCTGAAGTCTCTCTTCCATTAAGTCTTCAGTGACATGAAGTGATTCAATATTTAATCTTTTCTGTCAAAGGTCATATCTTATTGTTTATTCCTAAATATGTTAAATATATTCCATTGACAAAAAAGGAAACAAAGTCTTATTTAAAAAAAATGATAAAATTGCTTTACAAAATGTTTCTAGAGAGTATGACAAAGGTTAACAAACAAATTAAAAAAGTAAAATCTTTAAATAAAAAATAAATCCCTTAATTGCAGACTACGTCTCTTATATTACTATATCATTTTACAATATCATACACAATTTTACGTAAATGTTTTCCTTCATTAGTATCAATTTTATGTTATTTTATTTTTTATTATTTTTCTTTAATTTTTATAACATTTATTGGGATGACATTGGTTGATAGGTCATATTGAATTCGAGTGTACATTTCTTTTTTTATTTTTAAAAATATTTGTATTTATTTATTTTTAGAGAGAGGGGAAGGGAAGGAGAAAGAGAGGGAGAGAAACATCAATGTGCAGTTGCCTCTCGAGTGTCCCCTACTGGGGACCTGGACTGCAACCCAGGCACGTGCCCTGACTGGGAATCGAACCGGTGACCCTTTGCTTCACAGGCCTGTGCTCACTCCACTGAGCTACACCAGCCAGGGCTCAAGTGTACATTTCTACTATATTACATCTGTATATTTCATCGTGTGCCCACCACATAAAGTCATACCTGTTTCTATTCACTTCTCCAAATAGTATTTGAGGGTATCATTACTGGAACTGTTCTATCCAGTAGATGAGAAATACTTAAAAACATTGAAAAATGATGCAGTACTAAATTCGTTTTTCAAGATATTTAATCACAACAAACAGACCCCTTACTGAAATAATCCCCATGTTTCATATTATTATCTCATTGTGAATATCAGTAATTGAACTATAATAATGTAACATCTCTGAAAAACCAATGTGTCTATAAGATTAATTTTTTCCATTGGCAAACTTCACATGTAAATATTGTTTTCAGTGTGGTATGAAAATGTTAACATATAAGTTATTTCTTAAACCATTGACCATTTAAAAATAGACTACAACATTGATCATCTGTGAAATCTAGCCTAAAATTGTGCAACATCTGTATAGTTAGACTCAGTGTTTTCAATGAGCTATGTCAAGAGTTAATTTTGGCTCTTGCCTATCAATGAAATAATAAACCATATATTTCATAACAATTTAACAATTTTAAAGGTATATATAGTAATAAAAATATGAGGAGAAAGCCTGAGAGATTAAGTATGTCTCCCAGAAGCTTGAGCAAAAAGAAAATACATAACAACAACAAATATATGTGTGTGTGTATATATATATATGTGTGTATATATATATATATATATATATATATATATGTATATGGAATTAAATCAAATCTATATCTAACATATCACTAAAATGATTGCCAGAAAGAGAGAACTTGTGAAGTCTTGGTTACAAAAATCATAAAATAGTAGAAGAATGTATTCTGAGTTAAAAGAAATACTTAGATCTTTAAAGACTGGCATCAAGACAGGTAAGTTAGATAAGATCAGCATTTTCCACATATTGTTAAAATACCAAAAAATCCCCAAATAAGAAAATCCTTACATCTCTCAATGATGGGAAAATACACATATACAAAAGAAACGTTTATCAGCGTGGCATCAGCCCTATTATCAGAAAAGCTGAATGTTTGAAAAACAATTATGTAAAGAGCTAATAGAAAATTATATTGAATGTAAAAAATCAATACCCAGCAAAACAGCAATCAAATAGCTGAGAACAAATCAAGATACCTTCAGACATCTGAGGCTCCAGACAGAAAATTCTGTTTTTAAAAATGTACAGCAAAAGAAACTGCATTGAATAGATACACTAAAGTCACATTCTGAAAGCATTTCACATGTGACGAAGAATACATACGTTTCTTTACTCGAAAAAATACACAAAAATTTAACTGCAACTCTATTGGGGATAAAAAGGTCATACTACGATGTTACCATCCAAATATAAAGAAAATAATATATAACATAGTTTGTGATATGTAAACTAAATGGATATGCCATTTATACTTAAAACTTAGAAAATTGAACTTTTAAAATAAAAATATATAGAAATATATAAAAAAATATATAGAAAAGGAAACTATGGTAACTATAAACTAATTTATACATAGCATAAGAAATGACAAAGTAAAAGATATAGTGCATTTATTACAGTTTTAGCCTTTGTTGTTAGACCAAATTCACATGGCCATTGAGAAAATTTGCTGATATTGCTTAAATAACACTGTACCTGTTTGGGGTGACTTCTCTTAATTGCCAACTTGTGATTAAGTCCTTGACCTTGACTCCTCTTCCTGCATACACCTCGGCATTTTCCCCCAACCTGTCTGGTAACTCCCTTGGCTTCCATGACTTACTGCAATATTCATCCTTTGTACTAGTAATGAAGTTTCTATAAACTGAACAATTATGGCATGTTGGGCAATGAAGACTTTTCATAACACTTATAAAACATGGGAGGATATACAACAGATTTTTCAATGCACTTTTGAAAGTCCTATGATAAGTATTTCTATTTATAGAAATTTGTAGTAGTGCACAACCTCCATAATATACATTCCATCTTAAAGGAGATTAAAATATCAATCCAGCCACTTATTACATATTTCATCCTTGTTGGCTTGCATACTCTTTTGAGAACTTCCTTCTTTGGAAAATGGGTAAAATAGCAAAGATAGGATGTTTTGCAAATGTCATCAGAATGTCATCAGAAATGGCACCTGCCTTTTCTTTGCCTGCACAGATTCGATAATTCACCAAATATCATTTAGCTTTTCTTTACTTTAATAGTTAAGCAATCCTAAATTACTGGCAGAAATTGGAAATAACATTATTCAGCACAAAATTATACTATTAAAATATTTTATCTTTTTTTACATAAAACAATTTTAATATCACTTTATGTTATACTATAAAACACTTGTATATTACATTAAACACATTAAACATGTTCAATATATTTCAAACTTTTTTACAAAGCACTTTAAATATAATTTTCTATTTATTTGCCACAATGAAACTGTGGGGAAGATATTTTTCATCCATAAATCTAAATAGAGCATGAGTAAAATTTTTGGAGTGGCATCAAATACTTTGCCAGGGTTTTGTACGGTACCCACATATTTCCAGTTACCAAAGGAAGACAACTGCAACACAAGTTCCATAAATTCATGCTGATGCAGCATTACCTTGGCAGCTCTATCACTGTTTTCAGAGTTGGGTTGACTTCCCCTCGGAGAGGTTAATGGGAGCACGTGTGCGCCCCAGCGGTCTCCCTGTTTCAGCTGTTTCTGATCCACTCACGTCTGGTGCTTCTCTGGCCAGGTAACAAGGCAGAGTGCCACTGAAGCTCTTTAAAAATGGTTCAGAATGGAACGACACTCCCAGACCTCGTTGTTAACATGTCAGTGCCGGATGTAAGGAAGCACATTAAACATAATGAGAAGGCATAATGTTTAAATAATATTAAGATGTATGTGCCTGTAAAGATTTTTGAAAACCTTCCACCAGTACGAAAATAAAGTACGTTATTCTTAGGTGTGTATCTTAAACATTTCTGCTTTGGCTTTTCCTGATGTGAGGTCAGGCTCTTGCCCAGGTGATCTCAGGGGACGATAGATACACCAGGGATGTCACTTCAGTGTTTTGACACTACTGGTGAGCAGAGAACACCAGGAACTAAAATGAAGTATGTGTATACACACACACATTTCACTTCAAACACATATATATCTTTCTTTTCAGTGATATCTTTTTGTTTTATTTCATGAGAAAATATGTTCCATGTGAAATAAAGTAGGTTTTGTGTACCTATTAAAGCAGAACTAATGCTATTATTAATTAAAATACTAATATTAATAATGTTATTATTAATTAAAATACTAAGAGGCTAATAACATACTAGGGGTTAAATGTATAATATTGATACTTTAACAAATTAAATAGGAATAGAAAAGTCATATATAGAGAAATTTAAGGGATGAGGATAGATTCAGAATTCCTGATTTTTGTAGCACACAAGCACAGATATACACAAAACACTGACTTTTTTTCATTTTATCATAGAGAAAATATTTTATGAAGAATTAAGTTACTATGAAAACTATTGTCTGAAACAGCACCCCCAAATACTCACAATTACCTACAAACAGGAAATACATATACCCAAATGCATCGACACAAACTACCCTGAGAGAGCACCTACTGTCAGAATCCGGAAAGTTTGTTTACTGAATGTAACACTGGCCGGCCAAAAATGATGGTTACAATAAAGGCATTGTCTGTACCTCACACTATATAACAGAGTACGGCTTTAAATCTAGAAAGCGATGGGAGATTTTGTCTCTTCAAAATGGTAAAATACAGTGAAAGTAGGACAAAAAGCCAAAGGATTCTGAGAAATTATGAATTGGCCCAAAACCAAAACTAATGACTTTAGAGATGGCAGTCAGGTAAGTGGAACCTGAGTCCATGGATGGAATTAGACAGCACTGTGCTGAGTGAAAGAAGCCAGCTGGTGAGAGGGAAATACCATACGATATCACCTATAAGAGGAATCTAATGAACAATATGGAACCACAGGCAGGAAACACGGAACCAACTGAAAGTGACCAGAGGGGAGGGAGGAAGGGCCATGGTGGACAGAAGGGAAGGGACTCAACAAAGAACATGTGTGAATGACCCATGGACGTGGACAACAGTATGAGGATTGACTGTGGGAGCGGGAGATTTTTATATTGTTTAAAATTTGGATCGGAACAATACTCCTTGAATTTGGCTAAATAATCTACACTACAAATTTGAGTTGAGTAGTAATGACCATTTGGAAAACAATATTCTCCCATATCTTTTTAAATTACAGAATGTTGTAATCAGTATCTCACAAGGAAGATTTTAAGCATGTTACCTTAGACTGCTCTGTTGGTATATGAATAACTCAATATAATGTTTACTCAAAATTCTGAAATACACAATAAAAACCCCAATGGATTTGAGAATTTGTGCACCTGTTTTATCCATAAAAATAATAGATAAGAAAATTCATGAAATAGAGGGCATATCATAAATCATGTATTATAATACTTCAGCATTCTAAGGAGTTTCAGGTAATAGCTCTAGCTCAGCTTCTTAACATTGGCATAGATATTATTTTAATATATTTTTCTAAACACTGATGAAATGTTTCACCAATAAATTACATATTGGATACCTAACAACTTTATAATGAAAGAACTAAACTACAGAACTTCAAGTGATTCATTCATCCAATTAATGCCTATGTGTTGACTGTTTGCTAATGTTTAAAATATCCTCTGTCTGTGACATTGGAGGTACACATTGGGGAAACTAATGGCTATATGTAAAAGAGACATTTGATGGAAATTTTGAAACTTCATGTTGAAAACTGTCCCCTAGGTGACATGGGTTGCATTTGAGAATCACAAGAGTCAAGGAACCCCAGTGCTGGAGTCAAGCCTACCCCAGGTTTGAGTTTGAGTTCTAGAACGCACAGCCCCAAAGCAGATGATTTCACCTACCAAGTTTTACTTTCCTTACAGATAAATTAGTACATACCTGCCACTACCTTGGCCATTCACCCTGGCCTCTTCTGGCACTGGAGTGAGAGGCACCTGGCTCCCTGGCTCCTGGACAGGCTCTGGGATGGGGTCTGGGATACTTGTCTCCTTCCCTGCAAGTACAAATTGTGACTGTTCTATTCTAACCTCACTGTTGGGTGAACACTCAAGTTCAGATAAAACGGGCTACACTAGACTGAGTTTAAAATTCCACAGTGACGGCAAAAGAGAATTTCAGGAAGAAGACCTTCATGAAATCTTCGTGCTAACCATTGAAGTTCTGCAGGAGTTCGTCAGGAAGAAAAACCTCAATGCTCAGATGTCTTTGGTATTTCAGCATCACCTTGCACTTGCCAATTGAGATTCTAGCTGGAACCTCCCTCCTCCAAGTTTGGGCAGACGTTACATATCTGGGTTTGCACCCTCACAAAATGTGCAGTTAGAGCCAACAGGGTTCTGGTGTGAAACACTTCTGAGCAGCAGATTTATGACGCTTTTCCTTACAGTACCTGGGCAAAGCAGAGAAGGTGGGGCCGTGGCACAAGGTTCTCTTGCACTGCCTGTCCTGGTTGGCTTCTCCTCATGTCCCCCCATGAGAGATACAAGGTGATTATCTAGCACACTTCATTGTGAGAGTACTGAATACACCGGAATTCGAATAGAAGATTCTGAAGCCGTGGGAATCCCCAGTGTTATCGACAAACTAATAATAATCCCCTGACAATATTTGAGCTGTCATTCCAAATGAACTTCTCTCCTCCTTCGTTAACTGCCTCGCACGCATCTCTTGTCGCTTTGGTAGAAGCGCTGCATTGGAAGAAGTCTCCATGCAGATGATGGTACACAGGGAGTATAGGACAAATTGCTGGAGCCCTGTCTAACTTAGATCCGAGAGGACATGCATTTTAATAATGTTTTCTATCTCCCCAGCCAGCCGTTCAAGTTTTCAGACCTGGTATTCAGTGCTACCTAGCTGCTCCAGATGATACTAGGAACTTGACTGCGATGATATGGCCTCTCACGAGGAAGAAGAGAGTGAACATCAAGAGGATGATCAATCCCAGTTTCCAGATCACCTAGTCAGTTTACCAATGCTAGGAAGAAGGGCTGAAGGACACTGTAGACCTCTTCTGACAGGGTACACATAGTCCAAAGGAACCCCACAAGGTGAATACTATCTACTCACAATTCTCCGAAAGCACTTAGAGTTCCGAAATACTTTTAACACCCCCCCCCACCATTTCCCAGCACACTGGGACACATGGACAAAACACACACACGACTGCATCCCTTGGCTTGCATATTTGGAACCCAGGAACTAGATTGTAGATCACAGGAAGATTATGGGACATTTAGAGTGAGAAAATTATCTGACTCATATCAATAAAAACTTGGAATAACCAGTTTCCAAATGCTGTTGTAAAAGGCAATTTTTAATAAAATGCTGTTTTACGTCAAAACTATAAATCACAATCTCTATTTTAATATAGCACGCACATATAAACTTTATATAAACATTAAATAATGTAGTTAGCACAGTTAAAATTCCTGCTACCTAATTCTTACCAGATATCATTCTATTATGAGAGTTGCGACCCTTATGGGGAAAGGATCATTTCTATCCATGCTGAAATTTCACCTGCTGCTTTTGTGAGTTCAGAAAATAAGGAGGTAATGTAAGCCTGGTAAACAAAAATGTCCCAACTACGCAGTGAACTACAGGTAGAAGGTAACTTATTGTGCTTCGACTCCAAGCAGCCTTCTTAAATGGCCTTCATAAATGAGTTGCAAGTAGACTGACTTAGCCTTCCATTGTGCAGAGTTACATAAAAAAGTTAAAAAAACAACTAGCTAAACCATACTCTACAAACTCTTAAAAGGAGAATTAATAGTGGAGTTATTACTTCACATAGTTTGTTACTCCTTTCCATTCCCATTAGGTAATTACGCCATTGTAATGTGTAAATTCAGGCTTATAAACGTCATTTATAAGAATATAAAGACCACTTTCTTTTTTCTGTAGTCTTTCTTCTTTTTTGTCTTGGCAAACACTTCAGTCTCTCACTATGAGAGAGAAAGATATCAGCAATATGTGGTGAGACAAGATTTGAAAAACTAGAATACTTTTTAAAATTAAGGTATTTTTAGTGTTAATTACTCTTAATTACACAATTTTTTCCTTGAAATGCATCCAATGAATTGAAAAATAGTTGGCTTGACATTAAAAATGTTTGAAGATATTCTACTTTGAAAACATGTATTACTTATACAATATTTTTGTAGATTCATTAGGGCTTGCCTAAATCTTACCAATTCAATTTAGCAAAAAAATGCTAAACTGGCCCTGGTTGGTGTGGCTCAGTGGATTGAGCACTGGCCTGTGAACCAAAGAGTTGGCAGTTCGATTCCCAGTCAGGGCATATGCCTGGGTTGCAGGCCAGGTCCCCCAAAAGGGGCACATGAGAGGCAACCACACATTGATGTTTCTCTCCCTCTCTTTCCCCCTCCCTTCACCCCTCTAAAATCAATAAATAAAATACTCTTTTTTAAAAAGAGCTAAGCTGATTTTCTCATTATGGATTCTTATCTAGGTTGTCAGAAGATTCTGTCTTCCCACTCTGCTGCCCTTTCCCACTAGGCTACCTAAAATTCACAAAATCGTTGGCTGAAACATTGTGCAGATATTCTTCAGAGTCTGCAAGTTGGAGGAAGGTGGTCTCTGAGTCAAGTGCAAAAGTACCACGTAGGCTTTAAGCTCCGGTCCTTATTAGCTATATGACGTTGGGTAAGATAAAGTCTATAAACCTCAGTTTCTAAAGAGTAAGTTTGATGCATAAATCCGTGATGTCAATCGCTCTTTTACAAGCGGTACCTGGAAGACATTGCATGTTTCTCTCTCCTGTTCCATTGATGAGAATACACGTGAGTAAGTCTATGTGTAAGAGGGGAAAAGATTTAAGGGCCTTTTAGGCCTGCTACTTTTAACTGACCAAACTTTAGTTAAGCCTCTCTCTCCTTCCGCCAGATTCCTGAATGTTGACTCCCCAGCTCCCACACTGAGCCAGCGAACAACTCCTTCACCATAGTCTTTCCAGAACCTAGATTGACCCCAGGAATGGCATTTCCTGAACAACTGTCTGATGAGGACGTCCTTTCATCCCACTTCCCCGTACCCTTCTTTCTCCGTTCACTCCCCCCTGTTTAATAGACACATGAAAAGAGGCCCAATGCCCTTAAGCATCAGAAATATTTAAAAAACCCACAATGTGATGTCATCTCACACCTGTCAGAATGGCTACCACCAATAAATCAACAAACAACAAGTGCTGGCAACAACATGGGAAGAAAAGGGACCCCTTTTTTGTTGGTGTTGGGAATGCAGACTGGTGCAGCCACTGTGGAAAGCAGTCTGGAGATACCACAAAAAATTAAAAATGGATTTGCCTTTTGACCCAAAGGTCCCACTTCTGGGAATATATCTGAAGAAACCCAAAACACTAATCTGAAAGAACGTAAACACCCCTATGTTCACTGCAGCATTATTTACAATTACTAAGATATGAAAGTAGCCCAAGGGTCCATCAGCACATGAATGAATGAGACAACTATGGGGCAGTTGCACAATGGAATACTACTTGGACATAAAAAAGAAGAGAATTTACCCTTTGCGACAGCATGGATGGACCTGGAGACCATTATGCTTAATGAAATAAGCCAGGCAGAGAAAGACAAATACCATATGATTTCACTCATATGTGGAATCTAATGAACAACTGAACTAACAAGGAAAATGGGGACAGACTCAGAGACAGCAATATGACAGCTAATGGATGAGGGGAGGTTAGGGGTGGAGGGATCGAGCAAAAAAGGAAAAGATTCAAGGACATGGATAACAGTGAGGTGGTTGCTGGGAAGAGAGATGTATAAGGGGACTAAAGAGTAATAGAGAGCCCTGGCTGGTGTAGCTCAGTGGAGGCAACCATATATTGGTATTTCTCTCCTTCTCTCCTTCCCTTCCCCTCTAAAGATAAATAAATAAAATCTTTAAAAAAAAGAGTAATAGAGAAAAAAATACAACGAGGCTTAAAGTGAGGCAGGGACCAGTTAAGCCCCATCCAAGGGGGAAAAAAAAACCTTTTTTGTGCCTTCTGTTTGAGATTCGTGCAGACCTCATGCTGCAGGCATCCTTCCTGTTTTATTATCCCACCCACATAGGCAATCACTCTTGCAATCACCTCTTCCAATAAAGTCTTTTGTAACCTATGTCCCAATTTGTTTTTTATTTGATACCAAATTCACTTTTTAACAAATGTATTGTAAGTCTAAAGTGTTATTTCACACGTCCAGGTCATTTAGACATTATTGCCAATAATTAACTATAAGGAATTACGAGAAATTTAATTCTCAGACTTCGTTTGCCCCATCCCTACAGAGATTCCGACACTGGCCCCGCTCAGCTAGACAGCTGCAGTTTTTGGTAGTGCCTTTTCCAATTCTGTAATCTGGGTTCATTGTTCTTCCTTGTCCTCATTTCCACAGCCCTATAATCACACTTGCCTGGGCAATTTTGTATGTGCTTCGGCTTCTGCTGGGAATGTTGCCTGTACACTCTTCACCCACATCTTTTTCTTACATGAAACTGAAGCCTCAGTTTGGAAATCAGTTCTTCTGAGAAACCTCCCTTGAACCTCTACATCTGTTTTCAGTTCCCTTTCATATCCTACTTCATTACCATGCTTCTCTCATCAAAGGATGATAGTGCTGAATTGTAAGTGTGTCTTCCTGAACAGGTGCAATGGTTTTATATCTTTGGAGGCAGGACGGGGGACCCTCGCTAAAAGAAAATGCGAACAATAGAGCATTTTGCAAAGCTTAAGTTATTCGTGCTGGAGTGGCATCTATGGAACACAGCAGAAAAAGTCCAAAGTGGTTTGACGTTGCCAGTCTGATCTGCTCCTCCATGCCCCAATAATATGCGTTCAAGATAAGCCCAATTTCCTACGGATCTGCTCCTAATCTCCTGGAGAGAATACAATTGCTTCTAATAACAATTTACACAGGCAGCGAAGTACAAATCTATATCAAGGGGAAAAAGTTCCTAAAGGCAATCACATTTGAAAGATGTTACCTATTACCCGGCATACAATAAAGAAATCTTTTTTTTATATATTATTACACAGAACAGTTAGAACCCTATTGAACATTCCTGAATAGGACCTTGATTTTAACTTTGAACAGAGAAGACCCATTGAAATGTTTGATTCAAACAAGAGATTCCTTTATTTCAAAGGTGAATTCAAACAATACAGAGAGGTTACAGTCCTTTTTCACCAATCTCTTCCCTCTTTTTAAATGAATCTTTCCCTCAACCAAACTTCTAAATGTTGGCTAACCTCAAATCTTGGTCCTATAGGTACTCACTCTCTCCTAATGTGATCCAGTTAAGGACCATGTGTTTTAATTGATAACCAAACACTCAGATGTTCAAAAATACCAGACATCTCCATTTCAGTGCTTATTACGTATTGAAGTATGAATGTTTTTAAATCAAAACTGTGACTTGAGCGTCTCAGTTTCTTTCTCTCACAATTATTTACATGAAGATTAATAGCATTAATACCAGTTATACAAATCAGTCTCTCTTAGAACAGAGACTGAACAGAGAATAGACCCAAAATCTTGAATCTGAGGCTTTTATATTTCGAGGTTGGGCTTCATAGCAAATAATATACACAATTATGAATAAAGAAGTTAGATATAAAATATAGTATTTTATAATGAAAAAGTAATCACAAGTGACAAATTTAAATTGAAGAATTCCATAAACAGCATCCCAAAATGCCAGGTGTCATCAGGACAAGATACATCAGATATCAACCTATTCAAATGTTTTTGGATGCACCTACCTGGACATTTTGTACTAAGACTTAACCATTCTTTATACTATCAACAGAATGAATATGTAAAAGGACAACAGTCAGATCTATGAGGCCTGTCTGGAAAAAAGTCCAGCCATTGTTACTATAATGGGAGTGGTTTGCATGACATCGATGTAACCTGGCAGCCACGGAGAGTGGACTGGAATGCACATGAGTGAACAATGATGACTTCACTGCACTAGTCCGTGGGGGCAGTAGATGATGTTGAGTGAGCTTGTGTACTGTGCGGCCATTGCATTCCAAATGACTGAGCAAGAAGAACAATAAATCTGCATCAAATTTTGCATTCAACTTGAACATTCCTTCACAGAAATTATTTGGATGATTCAGCTATAAGCAACTGGTCATCGGCAGCTGCATTACAACCTGCCCACTCAGGCATCACGTCTTGTGCAGTGAAACATCAAATCACCCAGGTGATTCAGTCCTGCTACAGCCCAGATTTGGCGCCCTGCAACTTCTGGCTTTTCCCAAAATTAAAATCGCCTTTGAAAGGGAAGATATTTCAGACCACCAGTGAAACTCAGGAAAATAGAACAGATGATGGCAACTGGGAGAACTATGTGAGGTCCCAAGGTGCCTACTTTGAAGGGGACTGAGGTATCACTGTCCTATGTACAATGTTTCTTGTATCGTGTATCCTCTTCAATAAATGTCTCTTCTGTATTACATGGTTGGAGACCTTCTGGACAGACCTCGATCTCTATCTTTGTCTCTGCTTCTCTCTCTGTGACAATCTCTATATCTATCTATCTCTATATCTATCTCTATATCTATCTATCTATCTATCTGCCTACATCTATCTACCTCATCTCTGACCCATACCCTGCAGTATGCAGCCCAGGAAGTAACCCACTCTCTGCTGTAACCAGCCCAAGAAAACTGACTGCTATTCCTAGCATCGTGTTCATCCAGGAAGCTAAACAATAATCTTTAGATAATTTAGCCTCAAGCAACCAGGTATTGATGTTACAACCAACAGCTTCTCTAATTTTTGCTCCCTTTCCCAACTGAGGATCATCAGTAGAAAGCCAACTATGCATCCTTAACCAATCACACAATGGCCTGCTTCTGTTTCGTCTGCCCACAGTTTCTCCATGTCAACGGTGTCCAGTCAGGACATACCTGAAGTCATCTCTTTGTCTCATATAAAGCTTTCCAATCCCGTCTGCCACTGAAGCTCTGACAAACTAATGAATGAGAGCTGACTCACTTTCTATAAGAATCTCTGAACAAACAGCCCATGCTTTTTTCTTATTTGAGTGGTCTTTATTTACTACTACAGTATTGCTACTTGTTTGTTCTCTAAAAACACAGAAAGTTTAAAGAAAAGATCAATTTCACATAACTCTAAGTAAAACAAACTAACAAAAACATATGTTGAATTTAAATTCATCTTTGGCAGTACCAAATATATTCCTGGCCGGTGAAAAGTGCAGATTTGGTGATTCATGAGTGATAACTAAGTACATTATCATGTTACTCTGATGACTGGGAGACTTTCCCAGGAAAACCTTCTGATATTGGTCATCTCTAGTCTCTTTCTCTTTTACAAGTTCATACTATACCCCCTGTGCACTCATGGTGCAGTGTTAGGCAACTTGGCACAAGGGGAGGGGAACCTTTCTAGAAGTCTTTTCCACATTAGAACTGGCAGCGGTAAATATATGTGTAAGGAGCATTTGGATACATTAGAACCAAATATGTCTCCAATTCTCCCCAAGTTGGATCTTCCCAATGACAACGGCAGCAAAGGGCCTGTGGCCATCCCAACACCACCATGCACAAGAGTAGAGCTGATAGAAAAATAAGGAGTGCAAAGAAATGGTGGACTTAAACAATTACAGTGAAACTATCTCATATTTTTTTGCAAATGTTATACCAACTAATGGGCAAATGTGGACACATTTTCAGTGATAGTATTTCTGTCCAAACATTGGAGCACCCCCGTGGAGGAAGGACACAAAAGCTGAAACTCCATTACTTTCACAGTAAATACATCTCTGATACACCACAGTCATTTTTAATGATTGATTTTTTCCTCTACCCCCGTGCAATCGTCAAAACCTGTCAGTCAAAGAAGATCCACATAGATTTAAAATAGAAACATCAGACCGGTATTCCTATGGGCAGGGAATGGAAGACATTCTTCGAGGAAGGGCAAGCACAGTGGACACACCTTGAGGCATTCATTGCCTTAGCCTGGAATCAGACCGGAAACTAGAAGAGATTCTGGAGAAGATTTTGCTCCTGAGCTTTCAGGGTTTATAAACCTACTTCATAGATTTCAATGTTTTTATACTGCCTTTTAAGTTTCAATTGCCTTGTTTATCCCAAGTATGGATTTTTGCACATGCTTTTTAGAGCTTGTCATTTACTTAATTCCTATTAAAATATTGAAACTTTACCCTGACTGGTGTAGCTCAGTGAATTTGAGAGCTGACCTGCAAACCAGGACGTTGTCTGTCAGGTTGATTCCCAGTTAAGGCACAGGCCTGGGTTGCGGGCCAAGTCTCCAGTAGGGAGTGTGTAAAAGGCAACCATACATTGATGTTTCTCTCCTTATCTCTCTCCCTTCCTTCCCCTCTGTCTAGAAATAAATACACTTTTAAAAAAATCTTTAAAAAATTGAAACTTTGCAGCCCTGGCTGGTGTAGCTCAGTGGATTGAGCACGGGCCTGCGAACCAGAGAATCGCGGTTCGATTCCCAGTCAGGGCACATGCCTGGGTTGCAGGCCAGTTCCCTGCAGGCCAACTCCCAGCAGGGGATGCACGAAAGGCAACCATACATTGATGTTTGTCTGGCTCTCCTTCCCCCCTAAAGATAAATAAATAAATAAAATCTAAAAAAAAAAACCATTTAAAAAAATAAAAAATAAAAAAAAAAAATAAAAAATTGAAACTTTGCAAACTAAAATATATATTTGGAGTGGGCTTTCATAAAAATATTTTCATGTTATTCAATCAGCAGTTTTTCTATGAGTAAAAAGAAATCACAAATTGTTTATACTTTTTTCTTTCTCTACACACCCCCAGCTTTCCTGTGAATGTACATCTTTTTTAAAGTAACATTCGTCCTTTTTTATTTTCTTAAGCATCAGCCATATGCCATTAATTCTTATGGAGCCTAGTTTTTAGCCAGAATCATATTAAAGTATTGATTTTAGATGTTATCTTATTATCTTGCCAGATGGCATGAGAGTGAAATCTCATCTTGGGATTTTTTAAGAAACGAAATAACCTATTTTCCAGAAATAGAAGCATGTTGCTTGAGGGTGCTCTTTATAGAGGTTTGATTTTTAATGATGTGAAAACATAAAAACAAAATGCATTTTAATGCTACTGAAAATAAATTATTTTAAACACATCCCTGTCATAAACTTCATAAATTTGAAGCAACATCGCTACTACTCATTATAGCATAAGAAGCTTAAAAAAATAGGTAATACTATTTTACCATTAAACATGAAAGTGGGTTAAAAGTATAAAAAAAGAGAAGAGGGTATTTAGAAATAATATGTCCCAATTTTACAATATTTTTAAAAAGCCATACCAAAATAATTATAGAAATAATATGAACTTGCAATACATAAAGATTTTGGAATAATAACATGCATAATCAAGAGCAATGAAATATATTACAATGTGAATTACACTGAGATTATGCTAATTTACTTATGTCTACTTAAGAAGTGTGGAATTATATTGAGAGAGAAGGTTTTAGTTACCTTTTTTTTTTTTACAGTTAAGGAAATAGCTTTCACAAAAAAAATTAATTCTTTGAAATTCATTTCCAGGTATCTGTCTAAAACAATTAGAAAAAAATAATTTTAAGTAATAATTAATTTTAAAGTTTTGCTATCTTTTAAAATACATGTTAATTACAAGTTATTTCCGTATTTTTTGTTTTTTTCCCCAAAGGCTCTTTTGTAATTTCCATACATATTTTTAAATAATATAACACTTTTATAGGATATGTATAAGTCAGATGGTATTTTCCAAAAGTAGTTCAAGAAACATGTTATTGCGTCCTACATATGCATAAGATGCATATACAGGAATACGCATAAGAAGTTGCTTAAAATTGGCCCTGGCTGGTGTAGCTCAGTGGATTGAGCACAGGCCTGAGAACCGTAGTATCACGGTTCAATTCCCAGTCAGGGCACATGCCTAGGTTGCAGGCCAGTTCCCGGCAGGGGACCCACGAGAGGCAACCATACATTGATATTTCTCTCCCTCTCTCCTTCCCTTCCCCTCTAATGATAAATAAATAAAATATTAAAAAAAAAGAAGTTGCTTAAAATTATACATTTAAGTAGCATATCATTATTTTTCTAGTACTGTAACATTGAGTATGTTTTCAGTTTACAGTTTAAAATATTAAACTGTATTAAACACATTTTTATACAAAAACATAAAATTAAAAATAATTAAAAATCATAGGTGAATATGGCTTTTTAGGTCATTCAGAATTACTGATTTAGTACTAAGTAAAATTCACCAATCTACATGGAATCTATTTCATTTCTTTGCAAGAAATTGACAATAGAAGAAAGTATGGTTATAAAAATGAACAGAATTGTAGAAAAGTTTGGAATATGTCTGAAAATTTGAGCATTTTTTCTTACACTAAATTCTGTAATTAATGAATTTGTTTAGTATTTGTAAATACAGAAAAATATAGCTAAATTGTTTCCTTTTTATTTGTTTAAAGTGTTCAGAATGTACAGTTTAATCAGGAGAGATGAGAATAAATTATGATAATAGAATATAATTATAACTTTATGTCATTTTTACTTTAACAGGAGTAGCTTTTTGATTTTTTTTCAGGAGAAGTTTTTTTTGAGGAGATGGATTGAGGCTTTAAAAGTTGTATTGAAATAACATTAAAGATGAAATGTCAACAGAACCTGGTAAATTTCCTTTACCAAAAGGAATACTAGCCTGAACACATATAGAAAGATATCTCATTTTCTCTTGAACAACACATAATGCAAATACATGAAAAACATATCATTTAACAAAAATAAGAGTAATGGTAAACTTCATATTCCATATATTAGTACTAAACTTTTATACTTAGTCATCTCAAATAAAGTTAATTTTCAGAACATATCTTAAGGAAAACTAACTGAAAAACAAGTTTTTGTTCACTTTCACAAAGTAGCACACTGTGTACAGTATTTTAGGAAGCTTTTGTATTGTCATTTTTTAAAACAAATTAAGTAAAATATAATGAATACAAACTATACAATTCTCCAGAGGTGAATCTTTACATTTGCTAAAAACTTTCTTGACAATGATTAATTTTTAGACAAAGAGCATGCCAGAACTCTTTAAAGAAGGAATTTACATAAAACCCCTAATCACAGAGTACCCCAGTGTGATAATAGACATAATCAGACACAAAGACACCCAGAAGTGTAACAACCTATACAATTCTTTATTAATATTTATATTCATGAACTGAGGCAATTTAGAGCTTTCGTGGTCATTGAAAGTATATAATGTGTTAATAGTTATTTAGCATACACTTGAAAAAGACTCTTTACTGATGGACTAAAAAAAATTTTTAAGGCCTTTAAGATATTGATATTGTCAAATAAGTTTAGAAAAAAATATACTTCAAGTTAATAAAATAAGTCAGGAGGAAAAAATCAAGCCAAATCAAGAGCAGAGGTCAGGTTTTCCACTCCAGTGTAGGAAAAATTAAAAATTATAACTAAATTTGTAGATGCAAAGGGAACTACCTTTGTTGTGGAATTTTTCATCAGGTCACTGTAGGAAGAGTAACACTGATTTTGGCCTCTGGTCTAGAACACGTTCCAATAGCTCGCAGAGGAGAGCTGACATTGGGTACATGGGGAAGACATGACTACTAACTTCATTTGAGATGTCTCCTGTGCCTGTTTTTAAAAAGACATGTGTGTTGACAAATAATCCTTTGGGAAATAAGAAAACGGTTGAAAAACAAACACCAACAATGAGATCACTTGTCTGAAGGAAGGAGAATACAGGCTTTCCCTGTAACTGAAGGAGACAGGAAGTAAAGCGAGACAAAAGAACAGAACAAAAAGCCTTAAACTGGCCAAGTGGAAATGTCTCTGAAAGTTAAGAGAAACTAATATAAGATCTTTAAAATAGTTTTAATTTACAAATATTAATCTGTAAAGACTTGAGGGTTTTTTCTCTTTAAAATAACATCAGCCAAAAATAAATCACCTCACCTTGCCAAAAGACCGTGAGAACCAGTGTCCAGAAAGGGTCTTAGCAATGGTAGTGGACGGAAACTTACCAGAGCGTCCAGTGTCACCTCGCAAAGGCAAGCACACACCATGGCTTGGCAGTTTCCCTCACGCAAAGTGGAGCGTTCTATTGTATGTAATAATCTGAGTTAATTGTGTGGCCCTGAAGTCAACGTATAACTTTTCAGAGTCTCTTTTTTTATACACGTTTAATTGTGAAAGTAAGGATTCACGTAGGAAAAGTTTGCCAGGTTGTTTTCTAGATTGAAGTTCTCCCACATTTTTTCAACCCAGACGCAAAATATAAATCATGTTCGTATAGCGTACACTTTCAGAGAAGCTAGGGATAGTTATACTCAGTTAACAATAACACTGCTCTAAACTTTCAAAATATGATGTATTTTTCTTTCCCTTCCCTTTCACCCTGACCACGCCTTGTGTGCCGGTCTTGATTATCAGTGGTCATCACCTTGTTACACCTAAAAGACCTTCTCCAGTTACCGTCTTATTTAACATCTCCACACCCTCTATTTCTTAAAGGTTCTCTTTCTTCTTTTTACATACTCATGAAACCGCCAAGATAAGCTCTTAGAATTTCTGCACATAGAATACTTAAGAATTATACACGGTGATATTAATACAGCCTGCTCAGCGGTCATATTGTGGGGGGGGAATGCACGAAGCTCAGAGTGTTCATGAGGGAATCTCCAACGCCAGTCTGGGGTGTGCTCTTCACAGGGAATCTTTCCGTTTCCAAATCTGTCACAATCACAAGCATTGTCTCACTACTGTATCTCAGAAGGCTGATTTCGTAGACTGCAGAGAACAGTTCCCTCTTAGCACAAAACTCACGTTTTCTACTACATTGATTGGCAAGTGGACTACAAAAGCTGAGGGGGAAAGTCACTCAAGCCCTTTTATTATTTACCTTTTCCTTGTCAAAAATGTGAGATCATTGGAAATTAATTTTAATTAAAATGCTAGGGTTTAATCTAAGTAGAGAAAAGTAATTGCTGATATTTTCAGGCATCCATATTCCCTCATTCTATACCACCAGTCATCTTATTAGAAAGAACATTAGGTATACAGTAGAAGTTTCTGGGTGATCTAGAAAACCAGTCACATAAATAAAGTTATACTGAAAACGTTTGTTACCTATTTGACTTAAGAAATAGCAGGGAATTTGAGTTGACAACCGAGTTTCAAGTCCTTCCTGCACTTTCTATTAGCTCTGTTACTTTGGCAGTATTTCCTCATTGTCAGAGTAGAAATATCATTATCTGTAAAATAAGAATAAACATCACCAGCTTGAACACCTCCAAAGATCCTTGTAAGGATCATGTGTAGCATTGTATGGGAAGCACTATATAACCTACAAAATTATATACAAAAATGACATTACATTTGTTTACCAAGAAAACAATGACTACTTTTACTAGTTAGCTGGAAATACTGTGAGAAAGCACCACAAACTGGATTGCTTTAACCACAGAAATTTATCGTCTCATGTCCTGAAAGCTGGAAGTCCAACATCAAGAATATTGACAGGACTCCTTAGAGCTCTGAGAGAGAGTGTGCTCCGACCTCTTTCCTAGTTTCTGTTGGTCATCTTTGACATCCCTTGGCGAGTTACACGGATCACATAATATTCTCCTGTGCATGTCTGTGTTCAAACCTCTCATTTTTAGAAGGATATCAATTATAGTGAATTAGCTGCCCACCCTACTGCAGTATGACTTTATCTTAAATAATTACATAAACAATTACCCAATTTTCAAATACAGTCACTTTCTTAGATACTAGTGATTAGGATATTAATATCTAATTTATGAGAAGGACACAATTGCAGCCCAGAAAACCATCATATCAGAAATGGACTGAGAGTTCACTCTTAATCTTTTAGCCTTTTTAAACCTTTTGTTATTATTTTTGTGAATAATAATAAAGAGAGAGAGAGAGAGAGGAAGGGTAGGAGAGGGGTAGAGAGGGAGAAAGAGAGATCAATTTGTCGTTCCACTCATCCACTCACTCATTAGACACTTCCCTTATGAGCTTTGACTGGGGATCCAATGGCAACCCTGGTGTGTTTGGGACAATGCTCTTACCTAACCAAGCCTCACAGCCAGGGCAAGAATCATTTATTTTTTAATTAGAGGTATTTATAGATAGATCTTCAATATGCCTATTCAATAAAACTACTTCTGTGCTTCTATTTATTATTTAAAGTCACAAAAATACCAAAATAAATGTTTAGAAAATGCTATATATTTTAGAGTTCAGTCAATGTGTTGTCGAATGATTCATCTCTCTCAAATACACATACGTTGATTCATAGGAGTAACCATCAAATGGATAAACCTTTTAAAGATTCATTAAACTTTCCCCCAGAGATCTATAAAGTTCGATTTAGATTAAGGAGCACGACTTGTGTTCTGTTTGAATTCTTTTGCAGTCTTTGCTCATACAACACCTGTCCTTGTAGAATCGAGCATGTTCTGATAAAGGTAGGAATAGGGCAAGGATGTATTATATAGCAAAACTCCTCATGGTAAACAGGGGTGGTAATTTAATTTCTAAGGTGACAAATGATCTTACCATGGGTGAGCGGGCCAATTCCTTCCCTGAAATAAACTAAGTAGCCCAGGAGAGCTGTAACTAGGTGAAACCATTACCCTTTTAAATACGCAAGTGCTGAATAAAGTTAATTTTCTCTGTTTTAGTGTCTTGGAAGAAAATGTCATGAGAAAATAGTTCTGCTTTAAGGTAATATTAAGGTGTTGAAAATCTTTAGTCAGGGAATAAAAATAGTATTAGAAAAAACATACGCACACACATATTTATAATGAATAATTCTGCAATAATAGACTATTAAAAAGAGAAATGTCTTTACTCCCTCACCTTTCAAAAGTACAAGAACATTCAAAGTATTTATTTATAACTCAGATTTTTATAATCATGTAAACATATTTAACAAATTATAGACTTAATCATCTTCTGACCGTGGCCTATAGCATTATGTGTTAATATATGCTAGGCATATTGAAAACATTCTCTTTGATTTCCAAATGGTGCCAGTCAAGTGCTTCCTTGATAAAGACCTCTCAGACATATTAAGGAAGTTAAATTTGTATTTCTTCTTCTCCTTCTTATTCTCCTCCTCCTCCTTCTTCTTCTCCTTCTTTCTATTAAACACTTTTACTTATTTAGCAAACAATAACTTTTGGAAGTAATGATGAAACTTGAACATAAAAACTTGAGTGAACCTTTGAAGAGCAATATGGCAATAGGCACATTCCGCACGGCGACCAGGGGAAGTCACCCCCTGGCTGTCAGTAAGGCAGCCCAGGCTCAGCTCTTGCTGTCTCCCGGGGTGAGGTTGCCAAAGAGGGTCTCTGCTAGGCTACCTTCCGAGGCCCCTGGCTTGGGCAAATTGATGAGATTTGCTGCCAAGTTTCTGATGGACTTTATATCCTGGAGCAGGTGGTGATGCGCCAGGAAATCACACAGGTGGGCGTGGTTCTTGATGGTAGTCAGGTGGGACAGTTTGAGCAGGCTCTGGTCCACCATCCTCTCATTTGCAAGGAGGATTTCATGGCCATCTGCTGCTCTCCCAGCAGCATGGGTCAGGCCTCTGTGTATCTCTCAGGCAGATGAAGCCCCTCTCTGGCTCCAGCTGCATCAGCATCTGGACTTGCTCACATGCCTCCTTCCACTGCCACAAGAAGAAGGTAGGGAAGTGCTTCAAGGCCACTTCCTGGTGGTCAAAGTAGAAGGCCATGGACAGGTACAGGTAGGAGACATGTGGGTCCAGGTTGGTATGTCTGTGGAGGGCAGCCTGGCATTCCTGGTGGTAGTTCTGGTGCACTCGTGAGGGAGGTGGCAGTGGGGTGGCAGGGTCCCCAACATGCCAGGCGCAGGACTCAGGGCTAGAGATGCAGGCATCAGCATTAGTGGGTCAGGCTCTGAGGCTGGCTGGTCAAGAAAGCCCACAAAGCACCCTGACGCAGACTGAGGAGCGGGCTGCGAGAGGCATCGGCGTGGGTCTGGGATCATCCCCATGGTGGTCGATGACTGTAGCTGGAGGCCCAGTCAGCAGCAATGGTGGTGGTGGGGACTTGGAATGTCCCCAAAATGGGCGCCCGGTGTGGCTGGACACATGCGTGCTCAGGCACGAGGCTGCAGGTGGCTGGCTCCGTCTCTCCTAAACTGAGGCTAAAATGCATTCTTCCATATTGGTGCACCATCTCTTGAGTAGCTGAAGTTCTGTGTTCTTTAAATTTTCTTAATGTCTCTTGTGCATGTTAGGAGACCTAAGTTTATCTTGAGTTTCGTGATCGAGAAGTATAAGTATTTGTAGATTTTAAACCTCATTGCAATCGGATGGAAATGTTTGGAGAGGCAACCGCCATGGACTCTTGAGCGCTCCTCCGCATGTCTGCTGACATAGTGAGAGCGCAAAAGCCCTAACCCCATCACCCAGGACATTTCTCATGGTTGTGTTTACAGCGAGTATGCTTGAGAGATGACGTAAGTGCTCACCTCCCAACTCCAAACCAGACCCAGTAGGATTGCTCCCATTGTTCTCAAGGCAAGCCCACCCTTCTTCCTAGGCGTAACCTCTTGCACCTGTGCACACCGTAGATCTGCCCTTGGCATCACCTCTGTGGGACTTGGGGGAAGGCGCAATGGGCACAGACCACTATGAAGCTCCCACTGTGGCTCTTGTGACCCAGGAAATCCTTTATCTTTAACCCAGGAGTCCCCTGTCTTCTCCCAATGTTCACGAATAGTAACAAACCAAACAGCTTTTTACCTTGTACGTAGAATAGGATCCCAGACCTTGCAGAGTTTCTGACAAGTAGTAATTAGTGTACACTGGTTCTCTCTGTTCCTGTAGTCAAATTAGTAGATAGGTAAATAATTCATGTCTTTGTGATTCTTGAGGAGTATTCTTTTCTCACTTCTTCTCAAGAGGTGTGGACACATGAAACAATACCGGTCTCTTGCAAAAATACAGAATAAGACCTGGTGTTTAAGCTTTTTTTTAAGACTTACAACTGGATAAAAATAGCATTATGTGTCTTTCTAAAGAGAGGGAGAGAAAAAGGAGACAGGCAGACTGGTAGAGGTAGAGACAGGAGGGGCAGAGACAGAGAAGCCAGAGATTGATTTTAAATCCTCAGTTAAAAGAATTTGAAATGTTTAGAATGTCCAACCAATGAAAACATTAATTTAATAAATAGTTTGGACAAGTTACAAATAAGCAAATAGGTAAATGGAACACAAAACTGTAATTTTTGTGAAGTATTAGGGCTTATATGATGAATTCAAAAGGCAAAATGGCATTTTCTTAGTTATAAATGAATATAAACATCTTCGCAATGACTAGCCATTGCACACTAAAACTGGACTGTTAACTTAAAGTCTTGGTACACATCTGAAAACTATCACAAATATGCACTGCATTCTAGTACCTTGGCCTTGTAGTTGGAATGAATCATTCCTTTCAAAGCCCCATCTTTACCCAATGGCACAGGGGTTCCTTCAGGTGAGAGTGTAATCCTCCTGGGGTGATTTTACCTTCAGCACTCATTTTGCCTAAACCTACCCCATGCTGTATATGAGGAAAAGGGGTGTTTAGGAGATTCATTTGTCTCAAAGTCTGTTGAGTTGACATTTCCCGGGGAGAAAAGCAAACATCTCATGGTACATTTGGGCAGTTGATGTTTCTGTATATATGAATTGTAGATATGAATATCTGTGTATAACTATACACAATTTTGTTATACATCACAGAAAATAGGTGATCACACTTCGGATAGATTTGATCTGTAAACACTGATGCTGCTAAACAGATAGGATGTATTTCATAAATACTATAATTATTCTTTTTAATCGCCAAATGATATTACCTAAAATTATTAGCAAACTTCATATCTACTAGTGTCTAGGTCTTCATTCTAATTGTTTACATGTATTTGGAATGTTAATAACTATAATATGGAAAATATAATTTAACAGTTACACCATAGAAATTTACTTTTCCCATCAGTGTGTCAAATGTTATTTTAATATGGAAAACCCCTTCAGGACAATTTTAAATAAATGATTGAAAATAATTTTAGACCAATTGATGAGATGACTTTACTGACTGACCCTACTAATTTATATTTTAGAGTTAGTTAACACTCGGCTACAGATATCTTCTTATACAAGGAAATCATATTTATGCTTGAAGTTCAGAGGTGTGTTGATAAGAGCAAAGAAGAGTTAACCAACTTGTTGGTACAGTTTCCAAATTAATTTTAGGGTAAATGGTCTGCACAGCCATGGAAAGGCTACCTTTGGCTTCCTGGAGCAGTCTGCATTGTATGGTTTGTGACTCCCACCCATGCTCAATATAAGATGTAATAATAAACATTTATTATGCTGTATTCTGTGCTGTGATCTAAGATATGTCACTCAACAAAGGGAAAAAAGCAAGTGATGTTATGAATAAAAGTCTGAACTTGTCAGACCATGTGAGTTCTATTTCAACTCCATGTTATTAGCGATGTGACTTTTGAAAATCTACTTTATTTTTTAGGCTTTGGATTTTCTTATCTATACAAGAAATAATTTCTAATGCCCTTGTCAGCTCCAGGGCTTGATCTGTGTAGTAGACATTGTGAGTTTATTTGAGACATTAGCAATAGAAAAATGAGCTGGGGATGCATTTGTAGAGCCCTATGATTAGTCTGAACACCCCTCTCAGTAGAATAAATTAACGTGCTTGAGAACCATCCAATGACCTTATGAAAAATTCTCACTGTGTTCCACCTGGGGCTGAAGGAAAGAGAGTCACAGCACGAGGGTCACCAAGGCTTCTAACAGTGGAGCCACACCTGCCAGGACTCATTGGGCCTGACTCTTCTCTTTGTTCTTCCACCTTCAGGTCCAGATGTAGTTGGAGCCTCCGATTCTGGGACTGTAACAGGACACTCATGGGTGCGCTCGGTTTCCTGTCTAGATGACTAGTATCATCAATGTCAGCTCCCCGAGGCGGGCTTCTCCAATGGTCCCTGACCAGGTGTCCCATCTCACACCTACAGCAAAAACGCAAGGGTCGCAATGGTGGGGCACATTGGGACTGACCTTGTAACTGGTGCATGATAAACATTTGATTCTGTCATGTCACTGCTTGTCAGTAGCTTCCTTACTGAGCTGATTAAAAAAACACCTCATATGTTCTTCATATGACCAAATAAGACAGAAAGTTATATTTAGCGGGAGCCTCCAAGAACAGCAGGGAGAAAGGCATTCCAGGTGAAGGAAACCCAAAGAAACAGCTGACTCCAAGAGTACTGCCTTTGGATGAGGCAGGACGGAGGTGCAGGTTGGCCGCTGTTGCTGATGGTAAGGTTGGTAGTGGGCTTTTAAATAACGGGAGATTTGATGTTTTTGTAGGGTGATAGAACAGCTCAGAAAAGAATGTGATTAAAAACACTAGCTAGGAAATTTAGCCTTGGAAAGTCTCTTTAGCTGAGGAAGAAGGCATCTACAACCATCACAGTTAGGTAAATACACTGGGATGTTGGGTGAGCAAAGTTAAAGGAATCAAGATGACCAGTGCCAGACACTGCATTCATTGCCATATGCCCTGCTGTGATGTGTAGGGACCATGTGAAATTGAATGAATTGAACTTATTCACTGAGCACTGAGGTGATTTATATCTTGAATTCCTCTCCTTTTATTATACTTGCAATAACAAAAAGTATACATAGTTTATCAAAGAAGAAAGTCATTGCAAATAACTCAAAAGTTTAAAATTATTTCGTATATGATTTAAGTTATTAAATTAATTTGAGTTTCTCCCATGCTTTCATATATAAGAGGATATAAAATCTAAATTAAGAATTTTCAAAGCATCACTTACTGAGGTGATCAGGTTACTTCAGCAGATATTCCATTAATGTTGTTGTTTATAAGAGTTAAGGTTTGGTTGCTAAACACATATATCTTTGTCCTTTTCGTACTGTGCTATATTTCTTTATAATTGCTATTATGATAGGTTTTTAGTTATTTGTTCCTCTACTTGGAAATGAAAGAGAAACAGTTTTGTATACAGCAATTTAATCCATAGGGTCCAACACAAAACTTTTTAATCTACAATTTTCTACACGAGGTTCAGGTTGTCGTGTTGATAGGTGAGAAAAATGTGTTATGGAAGGATCATGAAAAGATATGGAACACCACAAAATTACATTGCTACCTACATTTTGGGCCAAATCAAGTTCAGCAATATCCTAGCTTAGGGCTATATTAGTTTTTCCCTTCAGAACTCTGTTTCTTGCCTCAAAGAACATCGGCTTTGAAGGGGGCAGAAAGCTGCAAAAAGAGTTCTTTCCTCTAGCATTTTGCTGATTTTTCACCCTTGCGTGTATTTGTGACAGCTCTGTGTAGATGCACAAGACAGATTGTTTTGGGATAATGCTTGCATAAAAGTGCACAGTGAGTGTTTCACAAAGAAAACGCTGGGCTGCGCTTTCTCCTTTCTGAGCTGCTAAGCAGGAATCCGTGGCATTGATTGATGCATCGTTTTGAAATCCGCAGTGGTCTTTATTGTTTTCATTATGAATATGCATGGAAATCAGTTTTAGTAACTGTGCTATTAAAGATGCTCCAGGACTGTAATTTAATAGCAATTTCCTTAAAAGACAAGGGAACTTGAATTATAATAAACAAGTATTGATAACTGAATATCTTATTGAAAAATGGCTTCTTGTATTCGGGGACATTTTCAAGCAGTGACAAGATATAATGACTAAAGAGGAGCTACTAAGAGATATGTCAACCTCTAGCTGAAGTATGAAAAGAGAAATGCTTTAACATGCTGTCCACCTATGTCACGTTATTTATAGAAATTTTTGAAATCGTCATCACAGCACTGATACATTTCTGCTAAAGGAACATACCCATCCTCATCAGACAGCAGAACATGTATTGACATTTTTAAAAATTAGCCTTAAAATATGGTATTGCTTGAATTATTAATCTTTCTGTTCAGACCAACACAGCGGCAACAATTAGATAGATTCTGTTGTTGAATCAGTCTTTACTTAATACATATATGCCTTGTTTCCAGGGTGAATTCAAGTAGACGAAGCCTGCATCCGAGAACACACATGAACAATCTAAAGCACAGCTGTCCAAATGTGGTTGTGATTATAGTTAAGTGAAAACAAACAAAATCACTATTTGCTCCTAGAATGTATTTTCTGTTGTGTTGTTTGGTTTTGTTCACTGGGTGAGTTTTTTTTTAACTAGTTAAAAGCGGTTTGATCTCTGATACCTTGTATAGCAATAAGTTTGCCAATGTATTTCCATGGGCAGGGAAATAAAAGGGAAAAGTAAACAAAGAGGACTATGTCAAACTACAAAGTTTTTGCACAGCAAAAATAAATCAGTAAGAAAATGGAAAGGGAACACTCTAAATGGGAGAACATATTTGCCAATGATATATCTGATAAGAAGTTAATTTGCAAAATATATAAAGAACTTATACAACTCAACACCAGAAAGACAAACAACCCAATTTGGAAACAGGCAAAAGGCTTGAATAAATACTTCTCCAAAGGAGATGTACTGATGACCAATAACTGAGCAAAATAAAAACAGAGGCATGGATACATGGACCAGACTGACAACTGTCAGAGGGGAGTGGGGCCTGGGGATGGACACAGACAGACAACAGCATGTGGATAGAAGGAAAGGGGAATGAGTGCTGGGTAGGCAGAGGGGGCAAAGGTTGGGGAATGGGTATGGAAAGAGACTATATTTGGGGTGATGGGCTCACAATGCACTGTGCAGATGGTTTATTACTTAGTTGTACCCTTGAAACCCGTATGACACAGGTGTCAAACACAAGGCCCTCCACCTTGTTCTATCCAGCCCAGCACCTTGTTTCTGCCCAGCAGCAGTGCAGAGCTCTCTGCCCCCAGTTAAGGTGTAGTTACATTTATCAGTCCTAGAATTACATTCGGCCCTTTGAAGGTGGCCACAAGACTGATGTGGCCCAAGTGAAAATGAGTTTGACACCTCTGCTGTATGGTTTTGCAAAGCTATGTCACCCCATAAATTTAATTTAAAAAGCAAATTAAAATAGAGAGCAAAAACTTTATTTCATACAGACACAAACACACATAAAAATACAAGCTTCCAGATGTAAATTTCTGGGATAAGCCCCTATTTAGCTAAAACAAAATAAAACAAATAAACAGAAAACAAAAACAGCCCTGGATAGTGTGGTTCAGTGCATTGAGCACTGGCCTGTGAACCAAAGGGTCATTGGTTCAATTCCCAGCCAGGGCATATGCCTGGGTTGTGGGCCAAGTCCCCAGTAGGGGGTGCATGAGAGGCAACCACACATTGATGTTTCTGTCCCTCTCTTTCTCCCTCCCTTCCCTCTCTCTAAAAACAAATGAATAAAATCTTTTAAAACCCTGTAACACCCTATAGCCATTTCTTTACTAATACACTACAGAAAAAAAGAGTATCAGTTATGGTTACAGAATAATTGAACTTTTATAGCTCTTTATTTTTTTGCACTAATCACATATACTGGATTTGACATATAAATGGCCATTATGATGATAAATCAAAATAGAATAACTTCCTGGTCACCTGCTCAAATCTTAATAGAGTGGGGGTGATGGAGGAACTTTGTCTAATTGTATGAGTTTCAGCCTTCTTCTAAGGCACGTGGTTAAACAAAAAATGAGGAAATAAAGAAAACATATATTTATATGCCTGGGTAGTCGTGGTGAAGAACATTGTTACACAGCCACAGAAACTCGCTAGGGCAGCCCCACTGCATCTATTATTTAGGAAACAACATGAAATGCTGGAGCTACATAATGGAAACTGTGAATGAGTCAACCTTCTTGACACTCAGACTCTCAGGCACCAGGTTCCTGTCACAGGGGCAGACTGGTCAGCACTCAGGGCACAGAGCCAGGCGCAGAGTCTGACTACACGCTCTGAAAGAGTGCATCTCAGAGAGGAAGCAGGGCAGGTCCAGGCGGCTGTGGGCCTGGAGTGACTCACGACAGGCAGCCTATTCTGACCACGCAGGTCTGAGGGACTTCGCACCTTCCCGTACAACTTTGATTCTATTCTTGCCTCCGGTGAATATTTAATTTTTTAAAATTTAAGTGTAGTAGTAGTAGATATCATTATTTGCTTACATCTTTAAAAACATGAACGTTCGTGTATGATCAGATTTGAATTCAATACAATAAAAATCATAACTGCATTTTAAATACTTACTACTGAAATCAAGTAAAATAAAGTTATTTATTCTTCTACATAATTAGCATTACCAAGCCTTATTAAGAAGAGAAACACTATGATTTAACTTTTGTTCAATAAAGTTAGTATAAACATGCTGCCTTTCTACCACACAATTTTTACATGCATATGTAAAACAGAACAAAATTAATCTGAGTAAAACAAAGTAATCCAGATCATGATGTGACTCTAGGGATTTTACATTGGATCGTATAAAATGGTTGAATAAAAATTAACTTGTTTTTATCTTAGAAAAACCTGTCAATATATAGGTATATATTCTCTTTTTAGTTTTTTTCCCTCAAAATTATACTCCCACATTACGTTATATATCTGAGATGCCTAATAGGGTGGCCACTAGCCATGTATAACTACTGAGTACTTGAAATGTGGTTGGTGGAACTGGGTAAATGGATTTATATTCATATTTTTATTTTAATTAACTTAAGTGAAGTTTAACAGCTAACATATTGCACATATTTTAGTTGTTAAACACACCTTTATTGTTTTGGTGGGAATACATTACACTTAAATGCTGGAAATCATGTATTTTACTTGAAATGTATTATAAGCATAAAATACATCTCTTGTTCTGAAGTATTATGAAGGAAAAGGATAACGTACCTGAATAATAATTTTATATTGGATATAAGTTGACATTGGATATAAGTAGAAATAAAAACAGTTTGGATACGTGGAGTTAAATCGAATACAGTCGACTTGAACCACACAGCTTTGAATGTGCAGATCCACTCCGAGGCAAATTTGTGCTGTTTCCCACTTGCAGCTGGGAGCCATGGGTACGGAGGGCTGACTGTCTGCATTGATCTGCACCATTTCACATGGCAACTTAGGCATCCACGAATGGTACCTGAGTGTGGTCAGGACACCGAGGGACAACTAAGTGTCTGGGGAGTCAAAACTTTTACGAAGCTTTTGACTGTGGGAGGGTGGATGCCTCTAACCCCTATGTTGTTCAATGGCCAATTGTATGTTATTAATATTCATTTAACTAGTTATTTTTACTGTGTTGCATATGATTTCTAGAAAATTTTAAATTACACAGGTGGCTCACATTATATTTCTGCTGGGAGACACCAGGGGGGCATGCTTATTCTGTACATTGAGCACTAACATTGAGTAATATATTCAAAAACTCTGGGACCAAGAGATTCCAGTCTAGTAAGAGAAAAGTAATAGTCACTGGGTGGCCAGTCACAGCCATGCTGACTAGGAAGGACCTTGGCCAAATATTTAAAGTGTGAAGAAAGAAAAAAAAAAACTATTGTTATAGTTGTGAATATGTGTTAATCTTTTACAGTGGCCAGTAACGTGCCTTTACTAAAGTTAATGGATTTAGGCTTACTATGATGTGACTAATTTAAGCAATCAGTAAATCCGTAGCTACAAAGCACTGATGATAAGAACATATCGTGTTCTCTCAAATTAATATGAAAACAAAAAAAAGAAATATGTACTTTTTAATAATATTGCCACTACTAAAATTGAGTTATAGGCCAAGTTACTCAAAATTAAAATCATCAGTCTCTTTGCAGTGGCCACTTCTTCTTCCTCCCAGGAAGTCAGCTCGTTAAGCTCGTCAAACCAGTCTTTGCTCTTCACTTGGAATTTATCATCATCAGACTGCGAGAGGCTCAAGTGGACAACCTGAAAGCCACACGTAGCCCTCGATTCCTTTTTCTTGATTCATTTTTTGTTCCTACAACTTTTAATTAGACCTTTTAGTTTTAGAGTTTCTACTTTTCTTTCATCTTTTCCTATTCCATAACTTTATATTCCTTTATATTCATTCTCTGTTTTAGTCGTACACATTTAAGAAGAGAGTATTAAGTCCAGGTAATGAGGTGGATAGTGCCATAATTGGTATTAAAACACTTTGTGGGGATTCATGAATGCAACTTTTAAAAATATTTTATTTACTTATTTTTAGAGAGAGGGGAAGGGAGGGAGAAAGAAACACATCAATAGGGGGGGTTGCCTCTCATGTGCCCCCTGCTGGGGACCTGGCAATCCCGGCATGTGTCCTGAGTGGGAATAGAATAGGGGACCCCTTTGATTTGTAGGTCAGCACTCAATTCATTGAGCCATACCAGCCAAGGCTAGTGGATGCAATTCTATTGGGTTAGCAAATCATTTTTCTAATAATTTGTGCAGTATTTATTATGTAAGGCTCGTATGTGTGAATGGTTTATACAAGAATACTTAAACTTAAATAGCAATATATAAAATGCAAATTAAACTTGTTGAGGATTTCTGTAAAATTAATATAATGTTGACCAGACATCACCTGAATTTTTGATAAAAATATTCATTAAACTAACAATATTTAATCAAAACTTTACATAATTATAGTAAATAGAATTCATAATAGGCTAACAGTAAAAAATATTGTGTGATTTATCTGAGCCTTAAAATGGTCAAAGGATTTCTCTGAAAACTGAAATTACATTGTTGATATCAATTGGTCTTTGTCTATGAACCCTTTAAAATTTTCTAGTTAGGTAATCTGTCATCTGTGAAAAAAGATTGTTGTAGTTCTACTTTCTCAGTCTCTATTCCTTTAATTCCTTTTCTTGTTTTATTGCGTTCGGCAGGATTTCCAGTATGGTGTTGAATAGAGAAGGTGAGGAGCACATCTGTGCCATGTTCTTGCTGTTTCATAAAAAACATCTAGTTTCTCACCATTAAGTGTGATTTTACCTGTAGGTTCCTGTGGTTACTGTTTTCTTTTTTTTCTACCTTTTCTTATTTAATTTTATTACATTTAAGTGATGAGATAGTAAAAGTAAAGCTTATTCTTCTTTGGAGGTGAAGAGAACATGTTTTGCATAATAATAACTCTGCCATCAAATTTAAAAGTGTTTCTAATATAATACTAAAATATTTCTAATATTTAAAAGCATTTTTGAATAAGTGAATGCTATTTACTCGGGGTAAAAGATTAAAATTTAAGTTACTAAATTATATTATATAAAATGTTCTATGTAATAAATATCAGACATATGATTCCATTTATATTTATATTATTTATATTTACATTATTATATATATTCATTTATCTATGTCTATATAAAAACTTTACAGCCAGGTATCCAAAAACAGTAGTAGGAACATTAATATAACTGCTAATACAAAAATACAAACAATATTTATAATGCTTGCAGGTAGATCTCAGAGGGATTGACTAAGGCATCATTTATTTATTATCTGTAAAGCAGTTAAGGACTTTTGGCAAACTGGAAATTTAATATCAAATCTCTAAGATGAACTAAGTGATACAGAACAAGTCTACAGTTTTTTTTCTTGCTGTAAAATTATCTTGGTTTATCTAACTTTAGCAGAGGTTAACACTGAAAATTTTTAAAGAGATATATCATATATAATATAGCAAATTACATATATGCATGTAAAATTCTGCATATCTGGACATACATTCACTCATATGCATATAAAATATGTGAACTACTTTATTCTAGCCTAGGTAAACATGTCAAAGAGCACTCAGTAGACTTAATGAGGCTAAATCAAATTAATTGTAACTGTATTTGTGGCATCGAATTGCCCCAAACTGCCTCATGGCATTGCAGAGACCTTGGCTTATGTGAGTTTCGGTCACACTAGTCAAAATCAAGGAGCTGACAGACCAGATTTTCTTCACCAGGTTTTGCTCATTAGCCAAACCAGAAATACTTAGTGGATCAGGTCGCTCTGCTTGAAATCCCAAACCACACGTGACTTTGGGATATGATCCCATGATAGCTCATTGAAAGTCTCCAACTATATGAACTTGGTACAACAGAGCACAGACAACTTAGAGGATGTTTTCTTGCCTCTGTCACGTATTTTTGACAGTTTCACAAACTGCTGTCTACAGCAGCCTGTGGACGCCATCTTAACTTATTGTCTGTCCTCCTACCAAGAACTGTGTTCCTTTGACTTTTTAAAGGTCCTCATAGACATTGTTGCAACAATTTTGATACATTTCATGCAAAATAATTAACATTAATTAGGAGACAAAGCAAAATGTTAAGCAATTAATATTTGTTACATATTTATTTACAATATTGATTTATGATTTTTGTCTCCCTGTTATTACATAGTTTTCATTAATGTGCTGTTTTTCATAAGATATCTAATGCGTCTTATTTAACATCTATAAAGACATGGGTGGCTTAAGGGTACATTGTTTCTAGATTCTATTATAACAACATGGAAATAATAATATTCTGCACTGTCTTGGAAAACACACAGGGCAAAACATAACTTAAGCCAAAAATGGATAGGGCATTACAGTGATCATGTAAAAGTCTCCTAAACTGCAGAAAATAAACAGAAAATCCCCGTATCCCCTCTTCCTTACTGACAAATAATATATTCTCCTGATTTCGTGATGCAATAATGAGAGACCTAATTCAATTTACTGTTCCTATAGTGAAGTACACATGTCAATCTCTCCCTTCTATTCTTTCCCCAGCTAAAACAAAACAAGTATCACTTCCTATGTCAGAAGTAATTTCTCTATTTGTGTTTTGGGACACATTTTGTTCCTCATCTCTGACGCACCATGGACAAAACTTTCTCATATATAATCAACTCTTTCTCTTTAGGTATCCCCACCTTTAACAAAGAGATGGAGATCAATCTGTTAAACAACAAAACATATTGTTTCCCACCAAATGTCTCTTCATATTCACAATCATAATTTTTGAGAGAGTTGTTTACACTGCTGTTTACTTGTCTTACTATGCAACTCAACATATTCTGAGAGGCACCCCCTATTTCACTTACACTGGTTCTTCAAGAACCACAGAGGCTCTCAGCAGCGTTCAGTCCGCGCCGTCTTTTCAGTGAAAAGACTTTTTGGTTTTCCCATGAGCAGCCTTAGAGCTCCCCTTGCCCGGCGCTCCACGCCCGGACGCCTTCACTCCTGTCACAGCACGTTCTCCTTATCTGTGGTCGTGTATTCACGTGTGCGCTGGAAGTCTTCACGTGGACGCCCCCCCCCCCCGGGAACTTAAAAAAAAGGTTACCCTGCATTTCCCACACCCAACCAATCAGCTCCATTGTGTGTGATTTTAGTTTACTGCCCACTCAGTTTCCCAGGACATCTGTCTCATTGCTGACTCCAACTTACTTCCTCAAACTGCGTTAAAGAATTCATCAAAATTCTTCTATTATATTTTCTAAATCGGGTTCGAACCTTTTCATTTACATGCATTATCTCATTTGCCCTATGCACTCAAGATCACATATTTTATGACCTACCCTAATTATTTTTTAGGAATTCTGATAATATAAATTCTCAACACCAATCTATTTTTCTCATTGCCCATCAAGCAATCTTTCTAAAGTTCATGTGAAGTCACATGATTTATTTGGCTTCCCCTTTTCTTTAGCTATAGCTCTAACTTTGAAGACTTGCATTGGATTTCCCAGATACCTGGGCCTTGCTGATGTCTAGACAGTAAGTGGTGATGCATTTAATGAAAGAATATTATGCCGTGTTGAGTACTGAATTTAATTTAAACATTTATAAATTTTCAAAATTTTCCCAAACTTATAGCAGAAATCCTGAACAAAGCCGTAAAGAGGTAGCACCTCACACCTGTTACAATAGCTATTTTCAATAAGACAAGAAATAAAAAGTGTTGAAAAGATTGTGGACAAAAACAAACCTCATGCGCTGCTGGTGAGAATATAAACTGGTACAGTCACTAGGGAAAACAGTGTGGAGGTTCCTCAAAAAAATAAGGATAGACCTGGCTGGTATAGCTCAGTGGATTGAGCGCGGGCCTGCAAACCACGCGATCGTGGTTCGATTCCCAGTCAGGGCACATGCCTAGGTTGCAGGCCAGTTCCTCGCAGGGGACTCACGAGAGTCAACCATGCATTGATATTTCTCTCCTTCTCTTTGTCCCTTCCCCTTTAAAGATAAGTAAATAAAAATATTTAAAAAAGAAAACTTTTATTGGTAAAGATATATGGACCCTGTTTGTTAGCATCATACATCCATCCAACAAATGGAAACAAACTAAATGTCCTTCAGGGGATGTGTGTTTGTATGTGTGTGTAAAATACTACTCAGCCATGAGAAAGAATAAAACTCATTCACAACAAATGGATCCTGAATGTATTATGTTAAACAAAATAAGTCAGATGGAAAAGGGTAAGAACCACATGATTTCACTCATATGCGGAATATAGAACAGAAAGCAACAAATGAACAACAACAAAACAAACAAACAAACAAACAGAACACAGACAACAGAAGGATGGTTATCAGAGGTAAAGGGATGGAGGAGAATGAAGAGGGTCAAACATATGGCGACAGAGGGAGACCAGAGCTGGGGGGGCACACTGATGATGTATCAGAGACGTGTGCACTTGAAACTTATATAGCGTTATTAACCAATGTCACCCCAATAAATTTTATAACATAAGCCCTGAAACACAAGCCTCCCGTAATAGCCAACATTCATTTACATTCTCCATAACTCTTATGCTCCTGTGATGGACCTCCAATAGCCATCTAAGTGAACTCTCTGCTAGTTCACACAGCAAATGTGAGTGAATCCCGTAAACAGTAAATACCCTTTGATTACTAATACAGGTCATTCCTAAGACTCACCACAAAGATACTGATGTTTTGTGTTTCACTTCAGTCATATTCATCTTTAACTCTAAGGACCCAAATTTAAAGAGCTCCACCAAGGAAATGCTTAAGATAACCTAGGATTTGTTCAATACTTGACTATATTTACTGCATGATTTGGGCACAGAGACTCAGAGACATAAAGTAACCTCTCTTAAACCAGAGTTTACTAAGTGGCAGACCTAAGTATGCTTTGTATATATATAAATGATGTCTTCAAACTTTCCATTGTATTCGCCATGTTAATGTCGACAGTAATTGTAATACGGTTTTCACGAATCCTAGTGTGAATGATTTTCATAGGGTGCTGCAGTATTAGACACATATAGTTGTGAAATAACTCTTGCTCACAGCCTCATTTCATCCACCAGCTTAACGTATGTTTATACTAATACAATTATTATTATACTGTACAATTATAATATTAGGCACTACTGTGGCAACACAACCTAGAAAATTAAGCATACAAAGAATTGGTAGGAGCAGAGATGTATGGGTTTATTTGAGAATAGGCAAACTGTGGGCATCAGTCAACTGTTATGAATGAATAAGTGTCAGTTCATCAGGTGAGCAGTTCAGTGGAAGTCAGTTAAGAGTTTTTACTGCAGTTGAAAGTTTAAGAAGTCACATTATTAATTCAAATGCTGCTTCATTCACATACCAAAATTATGTTCTGTATGTAGAACCATTTCATTAAAGCTATATTTTTATATTATATAAAACAATGTTTGTGCATTACAGGTGTATTGTATAATATGCACATTTCTGAAGAAATAGTCCATGATTACTGTTTCAAGATATTTTCTTCAGTAAAGGGTCAACCTCTTCCCTGATGGGTAGGTGGTGTGCTGGACCTTTTGTGGGTTGACTGAAAGACGATGTCACTCTGATCTGCGCATAAAGCAGAGATGATGACCCAGCTGTCATGTAACGGGAGGGATCATCTGTCTTTCCCTTTTTGAGTCAAGGGATTTTGGCAGGAACATAATATTCCCTTCAAAATCAGTTTGTTCCCTTGACTTTTTTTATAGACTCCATTTATCTGCCCCTGCCTCTTTCACCAAGTGTTTGGGCCTCCAGACTGATTAGATCCTAATTCTTCTGGCGTGCTGTCAATGTGCCCCACTGCGAATAACAGTGAGCCTTTGCTTTTGCTCCTCCTCGGCACTTTTGTTTCCCTTTCTGTGTCTCATATCCCTGCTTTGTGATTTCCGCTTATTTCGCCTCAAGCCACCTCTTGACAGTATGTTACCACCTCTCTCCATGAATTTGTTGCTTCTCTGCCCAAGTAACTTAGGTCTACTACCTCATTTCCCTGCCCCACCTCAATTTAGGATCCAAGCTATTAATGTTGTCTGCAAACCTTTTATTTTGTTTTATAGGAATACTCAGAATGATTAGACATTTTATTCTATCTTAATTTTCAAACAGCATAGCTTTAACATAAAAGCATTCATGTATAAGTATATGTTATAAACCAAACTCTAAGTATTAAGGGGACATTTTTTCCAAGTTTGCAGGAGAATTAAATTCTATTGTGAACTTCATCAAGCATTCTGAGTTTGTTTTTTCCCCCCATTCCAATATGTCTGTGCTCTGATAAAAATCTGGTATCTGTCTCCTGCACAGGCCAAATGGGAGAACTGAATGGGTGTATCGTAGGGATTTTTCAAGTTCTTGGCAGTGGTACTAGTCTCTACAATTCTTCCAGGGATAAGGTGCTACTCCTGGTTTGCTACTTTCCTGGTAGAGGGCATTCTGTTGGCTCCACTTGGCCTTTCCCAAAGTAATAGCTCCTCACTCCACAGGTCAGGGTAGCAGGTTGGAGACTCTGACAGCTGCTAAGGATTTCTGTTCCGAGTATTCATTCTGGAAATGACCAGAGGACGGGTTCGGGGAGCCCCTGGAAACACTGAGAAATGGACTGGAGGTGATATCTCTAAGTCCCTGCTGTGCTTGGAGGGCCACAGTGACCCTGGGGTCTCCTGGAGTCAATGTCAGCTCGGAGCTGGTGTACAGCAGTCCCTGAAAACATCAGTTATGTCGTTTCTTTAATGCACAGTTACGCTGGTCAAAGATCATAGGTCCTTTTGCAAAAGGCTAGGTGAAAGGTCAACAGTCTAAATTTAGGGTATTGCCATGGCTTCCTTTTAATGGTAGACCCAGCCTTCTCTCCATCCCAGGGCTACTGGGTTTGTAAACCAGCTCAAGTCTGGGAATTGATTGGGATGCTATGACTAATTTTTATGATTAGAGTCCATCTCTATTCACTCGACCTAGAATTTTTCTGTTTATAAAGATCAAGTAAGAACGTTGGCTTCTACCTGTTTCACTCTAGGAACACCATAATTAACTCCTGGACTCCACAGGTCCTGTGCATGTCGGGCTACTCTGATTGCTGCTGTGACTACGCTCTCCACTGGAGTGACCAAAGCCAGCTGGCCACTGAAATTTAACTCGGTTCGTGCCACTCTGGGATGCAGTGAGCCACAGGGTGTTGAGGTTTCCTATCTGAGTGATTGTGGTTCCAACTGTACCGCTTGCCCTTTAGGGAAGGTCAGTCAAGAAGCTTTGAAAGATGCGAAGACTCCATTCCAAATTTGTATCTCAAAAACGTGGTGAAAAAACATGGCCTATAGTCGCTCCCAGTGTGAGTGGGTCCTAACTAATCCTCTCTAACATTCCAGTCTCTTTAAGGTGTTGGACCCCTTCCCCTACCTAAACCCAAAGAAGGTCCATCATCCTAGTTCACTCAAGGTGGACCATCTTTTGATCCATGTTTCAAACAAACAAACAAACAAACAGACAGACAAAATGTCAAAGCCCCTGTGAGCTTCTTGAGCTGAGCATTAGATGTGGGATCTCCAATCAGTGTCTCCATATAAAAATATCCAATTTTAACGACTTTATGCTCCTTTCGCCATTATCTCTTGCCCTTAATATTCATTTACACACATGTCCTCTGGATTTCTGTTTGCGTACATTACAAGACACAAGTATGGTCACACTTCTGTACTCATGGACTTTGGAACTCGTCCAACCCTGTACTTGCCACATTTTGACAAGTAAAAACAGGTGTCAGCACTTGGTGCTTGCCCAGGACCTGTCAGGGTTAGCACACATCATGACTTCCAGGGCGAATTAACGGTGAGTACTGAGGTACCACTGTAGTTCTTTTGGAATGTAGTGCACCCACCGTGGGCCACAGTTTGTACCTTCCTTCTAGAGGCCTGTAAGGACTTGAGACTGGTTACAGGTCTAGAGTCAAAGCAGCTGGTGGGGTTGGGCCCAGAAAAGAATCCGTGTTGCCCTGCACAGAAGCTGCCCCCAGGGAGACCATTACCCCAGCAGCCTCAGTCAATGCCGAGTTAATCCCCATTGAAGGAGCTGGAAGTGTCTGTGTCATTGAAGGCAGATAGGCTGAGACTTTTGCATGGAGGAGATGTTCTGGGAGTAGGGAGGCCTTTTTGGTTAGCAAGGAAGACTCGTCAGTATTTAGGAGTTCAATGTCCTCACTTTCATCAGAAACTTTCCAAATATCTCCATCACAGCTTCAAGATCCAATTTCCCCCCCAATCGGTGCTCTTACTGTAACAGTAAGATAGCCTGTGAGCCTGATAATTCCATGTGCATTGTAATTCAGCCAATCACAGGACAAGCTTCTGCCTTTGGTTTTTAGCAATTTCAGTCCTGTGACTTTGGGAGATAAAGCTTTCCTTTAGGACATACTTAGAAGCTCTAAGGTCATTTATGAGGTGATGGAGGTGGGCATTTGTATTTCTGAGCTCATCTTTTTTCTTTTAATCCTTTGTCCAGTGACATTAGAAGCAACCAACCACTCATTATATTCCGGCTTTCTAAAATTATTTGTGTGGTATACAGAATCACTTAGTTTCTTGCTCCTGGTAAATGGTGGATTAGGAGTATCTAATGCAGATATTTTGATTATCTCTTTGGATAGTTCTTTCCAGGAACTATCATATCAGTGAAATAGATTCATTAGACTCTTTAAATCAAATCAGATTAGATAACTAGTTCTCGACACCCAGAGTGAATTCTGAGAACACACCTTTTAAACTCTCTTCTTCTAGAACCACTCTCATTAACAAAATCCGCATTCTCCCTGGAGGATGTTTGCCTCCCATCTAAAATTCCCCTGTGCTGCTCCTTTTAAATTCAACCGCACCCCTGCCCAAGACCCCAGCCACCACAAATCTGTTCTCAGTCCTCATTGTTTTGCATCTTCCAGAATGTCACAAATGAAAGCATGCAGCATGTAACCTTTGAGTCTGACATGTTTCATTTAGCATAATGCTGTGACATTATCCATCATTTTTTTCTATAAATAGTTTGTTCCTTTTCAATAGTGTGTTCCTTTCAAATAAAAGCTATTTGGCAAAGTAGCCTCAGAAATGCAATTTGCAGCCTTCCAGCTCTGCCTACCATTAAAGATCACACACAGACCAAGCTCCGGTAGCTATGAGACAACAAATACATAAATTGTTCAACAGAGATTAAATGATTCAACCAGGAGAGTACAAGGCAATATTATAAATATAGCACATTTTTGTACATGTGGAAAAATTATATATATTCTAGTCATTAGTAAGGTTATGTAATTTATTAGTTTGTTTCTGCAGGAAAAACAGCTCATACCCTTACACTGTATTGTTTCTGACAAGGTAGCTGATAGAACTTCTTTTTAATTCTCTTTGCTGCATTTAAAGAAAGATATTTAGAAGAAATACTCACGACTGCAAAGGGATCCAAAACATGCTAAATAAATTTTAAAAAATATTAGACATCCCCAACCCAGCAGTCACAGCTTGGAGATCTGGGAATAAGATTTGCACATTTAGAAGGTAACTTGGGGAACTCTTTTGTTCTGTGAAACCAGGGTTCTAAATTGAGTTTTAGGGTCCGATTATCTTGAACATGCAGTGTTTCTTAAATGCCACTCACTCAGTTCACATTTTATAAAGCACAGATTATTATATACCTTTTCAACAACAGTAAAAAAGGAGATTGCTTTTCAAAAACATTTACTTTTCAGTTGGACACCCCAGGGGCCACATTCTGACTCCGTGGGACCCTACATGGTGTCTATAAAGCTCATAGAAAGTAGAAATAGAACACAATTTTTTCAAATATGAAATTTAAGAATAATTTTTGTGAAATAATAAATAACATTATTGTGAAGTTAGTTAAATGACAGGATGGTCTTGCAAAGCTAATATTTGTTTAGCTTTCCAGGGGTCCTACTACGCAACTAAATTCATCCCAATCCTTCCTGGTGTCAGGCATGTAGCCTGATTACACTATTGTCTCCTTCCTTCCTTCCTTCCTTCCTTCCTTCCTTCCTTCCTTCCTTCCTTCCTTCCTTCCTCCCTTCCCTCTGTATACCAGGTATAACACTGTGATGTGTTTGGACTGAGATTCCCACGATAGTAGCAGGTATTCCAGAAACTTCTCAGATGACTTGTGACTGTTTGGGGGGGCATTCTATGGATAGGTTAGACCAAGGAAAAACAAAAGCACAAGAAATCCACTCACTCACACCCTTAGTGGAAAGGTCTTTTTCCCTCTATGGAAAACATGACCTTATTCTATTGTCACTATAAAAGGAGAGTCAGGTGTTGGACAGAGTGAAGCTGCCAGTCAATTGGACTCTCAGAATTTCCCTAGGTTTTATGGTGATAGTTTTAACAAAGCATAAATCAATGCAAAATATGTTTCAGTTTTTGAAGAGTTAAAACAGCGCCCATTAATTCCTTGCACAGCGTTCATTACATAGTACATAATAAAGATATTTTAACCTATTAATAAATATAATGGACACTTACTGAGCATACACTAGAGGCCAAAAATTTTACATCTTAGTTCATTTGATCATCGTGCACATTATGTGATGTAGGTATTATTATTATCACTATTTGTCAAGTAAAAAAGGGACAGAGAAAGAATGAATAACTTGTCTAAGACCATCTAGGCAACTGGATTTGATGACAGGTATTTCAATATAGGCCTGCACTCTTGCTCACCAGTGTGAAGACACAGGGTGAACACAGGCATACATTTCAAAGGGCTTTCATGTCTTAAAAGGATAGGTTACTTTTGCTTGTTCACGGTAGGACTGGAGTCGATTGTTGTGAAGATTGGGCAAAATTGTGAATAATAAGTAGAATGTATAGGGAGACAGTTTGAGTTAAAATAAAATTTTTTTAACAGTTCTAACAGTAATCCTAACAAAGGTATCATGGAACAGAACCCCATGCACCTATTAACCAATCCCAGGAGAGGACTCAAAACACTGCCAATTGTATCTTGGTGTTAGAGTCGCCAAGAAAAATACCTGCAGTGGAGCCTGGGATGGAACAATGCTCCCCTTACATAGAGAAGAGGTAGAAAAGGATCAGCTCAATGGTGGGTATCGTTCCTCCATGGCCAGTGGGACCCTCCTGGAGGCCACTGAGAGACAGCGCCCACCCCCCTCCCCACTGCCTTCTCCTGGGGAAATGGAAAGACCCCTCTCCTACCCGGTCAGGGCAGATGCAGCCTGAGGTTGGCCAGGGGTCCTGTGGTCACCGTCTTGAAGCAGAGATAACAGAGAACTCATTCAGTTTAAAGCACAGAAAGATATTGCCACACAAGGTGGTAAGCCCAGCACAGGGTCTGCGGGTCGTTTAGCTCTTGGTTAAGGAAGCGTTTCAGGCCCAGGAGCCATTCATACGCAGCTGCGTCTGAGCAGAAACCTGCTCACCCGTGAGACTGCTTTGCCCAACAGGGTTTTTTTGAACCAAGTCTGAGGCAGAGACATTTTACAAGAGAGTCCAGGTTTAGATGATTAACATTAATACGTGGTAAATTCCCTTCAAATTCGGGCCCTCGAAACCTCCTAATCATATAATTTTCACTTTGGAAGTAGTTGAGATTCAGAGCTAAGTGACTTTGCAGTGACAGTAAGCTGTGGCACGCTGGCGTGCGTACACGTGCTTAAATGCCCACGTGATGGGATAGCCACATGTGTGCCTGTGCACGCATGCGCGCGTGTGTTTTTCATCAGGAAAAAGAAACTTGTTCTAATTTCTCTTGGGAACCTTGTTCATAATGAGAGAATCTTAACTATGAAATATTCTTCTATTCTTTATAGTATACTATTAATACTTATCCCATGTTCAAACTTGTGAAGATTAGGGAATTTGCAATATGTTTTGTCTAAAACGTCCCTCTCTCTTTACCTACCAGGTGCTCCCATATCCATCATTCATTCAGGAGTCAAGTAAATTGTGTCCAGAGGGGAAGGGGGAGGGGAATAACGGGGGAAGAAGGGGAGGGATCAAGTCAAGGACTATGTATAGAGGCCCCGTGGGCAAAGACAACAGGGCAGGGGGATTGAATGTGGGAACTGACGGGCGGGTAGGGGAGGAGAGAGTAATGGGGGGGGGGGAAGAGAAACAACTGTAACTGAACAAGAATAAAAAGAAGTAATTTAAAAAGTAATCTGATAGTTAATAAAAAAAAGCGCCATGTTTCTGGAAGGCCTCTGTGGACCCTTTCCTCCTAATCTCTAGGCAAAGGTGTTCAATATTTTTATTTTGCCCCCACATTTATCACATTTCTTTTATTAAATTGATTCTTTTATATTTTAGCATTAAAGTATGCTAATCAAAGTGGCAAAAGCATGTTTCATTTAAACTTGCTACACCGACACTTAGCGCGGTGCCCAGAATTTCAGAATGCACAGAAAGCTTGTCCAGTGAGTAGAGTAATGAGACCACAAATTAAGTGGTATTCTAATATCCATTTCTCACTACAGTAAGAAATTCCATATTTGTGTTTAACATGTGAGCTTCGGATTATGGTTTTAATATTCTGTACTGTCTGTCTGCTAGCATCTAAATTAGTTGTTAGTCTCATCTTTGGAGACACAAGTTCTCTAGATTTTGTTCTTATCTTCTCTGCCTGGGGCTGTAATATTACATTTCCAGCTATCACTTTTCTGATCGAAGGCTGGGAGGTTGCAATGCATGGATTTTCATCTAAGATAAGAAAATACCCATTGTTTCTCTTTGAACCATTTTCCTGATATAAGATTATTAATTATCATGACTATTTTGAACAAAAATTGAAATTATATTGCTGACTGTATTTTAGAACCTTTTCTCATTGTTGGTTTCTGGGGTTAAGAACCTGGCATATTGTTCTCTGGCTCTGGCTATCATGTTTTTGAAGGGCTCTGTAGCATAAGGGTGGGAGGGTGAGTTCAGGTCTTTCCCTTGCCTTGAATATCACCATGAATATCACCATGTGCAAACTGTGTATTAGATAAAGCAATTATACACATGGTGATTTATAACAAGGTAGCAGATAGACATTGTGAGACCCAGATAAAATAGGGAATGAAAGAGTGAGCTATAAAAAGTTAACTGGTATTTGGCATTTATTTTCAAAACAGTCAAGAAAAATTTACCAAATATACTTTAAATTTTATTGCTTGAAGCCAGTATTGTGATGCTCTTTATTAAATTACTACATTGTTTTATATTTAAAATCTCTACACACACAGAACTGACAATATTTTATCTGGAGACACAGTTATTTTTTAGCTTGTAAGCAGCGTACAATCAAAAAATGGCAATAAAATATATATGTGTTTAATACCTATTCTCACAAAATATTTTTTATGGCTGGAAATGCACAGAATTAGTCATATAAACTAGAGAACAGATATAAAATTGTTAACAATATAGAGCAAAAAGTTTACATTAGAGTTAACATTTATACTTGTTGCATACTAATTTGTATTATAAAAGTAATATATGAACTAATATCAAGAGTTAAAAAAGTCAAACAATTGGATGTATATATAAAGAAAATAAAGCCCTGCCATAATCCTCAGCCCACAGACTTAGCATTTTTCTCTCTCACTTAAGTAGCTTTGATTAAAGTTCAATGTACACAATTTTGGATATGAGTAGATGATCGATGGTCAGTAGAAAGGAAGAAAAGAAGGAGGGAGGGAGGGAAAGAGGGAAGGAACATAGGAAGGAAAAAGGAAGAGAGGAAGAGAAGAAAGAAGGAAAGAAAGAGAAGGAGAGACAACTACCACTAACAACTGGTTTTGATATTTAGATTATTTTCTTTATCTTTAGTGAATTTTAGTTTCCTAGGTCCCTTGAGTTTCTCCTCATTATTTTATATATATATATATATATATATATAATTTATCTATTTTTAGACAGAGGGGAAGGGAGGGAGAGTGAGAGGGAGAGAAACATCAATGTATGGTTGCCTCTCAAGCACCTCCTACTGGGGACCTGGCCTGCTACCCAGGCATGTGCCCTGACTGGGAATCGAACCAATGACCCCTTGGTAGTCAGGCTGGGACTCAGCCCACTGGGCCACAGCAGTCAGGGCCTCCTCACTATTTTTGCTTTGTGTTAAATGTGAATAAGATATTGAAGAGGGAGAAGAGTTCACACATATAACATGTTTTCTGAAATTTTTTGTTTAATTTAAACTTCCTATTTTATCTGTAATACAGATTTATACATATATATATACATTTGTGTGCATATTTCTTTTTATAATTATTTAACAGCACATGCATCATATTTTTTTAAACTTGTGATTTCCTTTAAAGATGAGTTCTTACTTAGAGCTTACATTTCTTACTCAAAATATACTTTCCTTTCGTGTGTTCACTGCAAACCTTTTAAAATTAACCTCTATAATTTGTTACAGTCATCTAAATATTAATTCATGTTTTAAAATATTAGGTTTACATTAAATTTTTTCAGGGTTAATTTAGTTAGCCATAGATTTTGTATGTTTCTTTACTCAACAGTGTTCCCTATGTTTTTTCTTTGTATTTGAAATTATCATTTATTTTGCTTCAGAACATTTACATATGATTCTACCAGTGTTTCTTTAATTTTTTTGTTGTTCAGTTATAGTAGTCCCCATCTCTCCCCCATTACTCTCCCCTGCCCAACCCACCTCCATCTTTGCATTATGATTGAGACAACCTAGATTTCCTTATTTTCTTCAAGCACTGGGTGAATACACAAACTAGTCAGTAGAGTTCCACAGAATATGAATGATTCTTCCCTTCTTAATGCACCTAATACACTGCAACTTCTCTCACAATAAAAGTAAAAACAAGAGACTCCTCTTCCCAAACTCACGTGTTTAGCACTGCTGACATGCTATCCACCATGTAGTTGTTTCAGGGTCTAGCTTACTCTAATGCTCTCCAGGACCTCAGTCAAGTTCGTTAATCATGGCCTAAATGATTAGACTAAACACATGAAAGAAACAAACCACATTTTTATTTTCCTGACACACAAAACATAACAGGCCTACACAGAGGTTTCTGTATTGATGCAGCATTATGCTTTGGGGAGCGCCATGGCAAAAGTGTAGATATGCAAATGTACTGCAGAGGGGTCATGAATTTTTCACACAGCAGATATGAAATCATTGAATGTCAACGTCATGGGCTGCTGCAGCCAGCAGGGATGTTTGATAATGTGTTACGTGACATATGAAGTAGCACAAAATCAATGACTTCTCTCCGTCTAGGAGGGGTTTTTTTTCCAGGCTATACTCAGCCTGAATTTATTCTTTTCCTGCCAAAAGGTGAAGCTGAATATGAACTCATTAAACAATGCCACTTAAGCTGAGGAGGAAACCAGTGTAAGAGATTGAGCACACAGATCGAGAACGTTGAGGTGAACAGGAGCTGCAGTGGGCACTTTTAGAGTGGCCCTGAAGGACAACTGCTGCCTCATGGCTGGAATTCACTGCCCAGGTTGGCTCATTATCTACTCAAAGCAGCAGGAGCTAGAGCTGGAGAAATGCAGAGAGACAAAAATGTCTCTGAAAAGAGGCAATGAATGACGTTTGTGGACCAATGATGGTTAAAGAAATGACTCACAAAGAAACATTTAAAATAATTTAGGGTATTCAACACCTGTTTATAATGCTTATCTCTGTATAGTAGACTGTATAACTACGTTTATATTGTTTGCTTTACAAATTTTTCAATTTTACCAAAATAAGTATGAATTATTTTCTGGAAAAATCGAGATTTTTTACTTAGATTCTGTATTGCTATTTTTATTTGCTTATTTTACTTGTTTTTAAAGGAAATTCATGGATAAAGCCAAAGGGGGTAGGATCAAAGGTTGGAAGTGGGGATGGCTGGGGTGGAGTGAATGGTGGGGGGGAATGCAAACAACTGTACTTGAACAACAATAAAGATGTGAAAAAATGAAAAAAGAAAAAGTCAAAGGATAATTGAGGACTGAGGGGATGAGGAAAGGGTGGCCCTCTGAAAGACCAGAAAGAAAGCAGTTCGTGAAATGATTGATACTTGACAAGTTTTCTCCAGATTCCTGGCAACGAGAATGTGGGTGTTAACATCAGAATTACACTGATTATCGTTGTTAGTTTTGTGGGTGCAACACTTATCAAGTTTACGAGTATTCCATACTGAATTCTTCTGTGTGATTTAATTCACTTTCAACTACAATGTTCTGCAGGTTGAAAAAGAAAGGCCCTGAAGTAAAAGTCCCTTCGTATGATGTTACACCCAGATAGCTGAACAAAAACTGTCCCGCGCGGTGATTACAGTTTGGGGGACAGTCTCCCCAGAGGTGACTTTGCTTGACAGTATGCATCTAACCCAGGGATGTTGTTCAGTGTCACACTTAGCTCCGTGGCCAAGGCATTGGCCATCGTCAGGAATCCCCTTTCTCAATGCTAAAAGCAAATGTTGCCTGTTGACAAGATCTTTCTTCCTTAGGACTCCCCAGGCCTTTCTCCGCATGGCTATTATTGGGTAGCGGATGGTCTCCCTGTGAGGACTAGAGCCTGACAAGTGATTGATTTAGTTTCTTTCAAAATGGGCCGGAGTGTTTGTGAGGACTAAAAATGAGCAGAATCAACTGAATACTGAAATGTTCTCCATTTTAGCATGTTAATAATAATTATATGGCCTATAAAATTAATTTACTTTTCATAACATTCTGTGCATCTTAGGCAAATTCTTGGGATGATGCTAAATGTAGAATAAATCATTAACTACCTAATGCATTTTTCCCATTTTTAACTATATCTATATTTCTGAGGAGGTGCTGGCTCCTTAAATCTTTCCAAACTCTGATAGGGTAGACTTTATATTCATACTTTCTACACAGTATCTGGATTTTCAAAATAATACATCTGGAAGTACTCTTGACCAACTCCATCACAAGGAGGAAAGATTTGCAACAAAGAGCCAATATGGCCCATTTTCTAGCATATCATTTGAATGCCTCAACTATAGTGAACTCTGGGGAATAATTACATTTCCATACCTTATGTGGAGTGACCATTAAAGAAGACAGTGCTATTTGTGCACCAGTTAGAAAGACCTGGGCTTACAGCTTTTTCCTCTGTGAGTCTATGGGTTTTCAAGGAGCTGTAATTTGAAATTCATGAATATAAAGTTTCTTCCTCTATCAAACACATGTAATGGATATACACAATATTAATAGTGGTAGAAAGAATGGGGTTTGATAGTGAATCAAAGTAAGAATATATTCTTGGACTCATAAGTCTTTGTAGCTCCCTATTTAATTTTTAGCTGTTTATATTGAAAGTCTGAGGCCAAATTATATTAATTCTCAGGGGATATAAATACACTAAGAAAGCCTTTTGAACATTTTCCAAACAACAGTAACTCTTTCAAGTTATTTAGTCAGCTCTCATTGCAGCACCTGTTAAAAGGAAGTCTGTGGCCTGAGAAAAATGAAACATCTCTAATAACTTAAACAATGTTGAAAGGGTGGTTGAAGACAAGGTGAGGAATGGCCAGGTGCATAAAAGTAGGCAACGCAACTGAAAACCAGAAATTCTAAAGGCATGTGTTATGTTGACCACAGATTTCTAGTTTCCACTGCTCAGAGGGTCTTTACTGGAGTGTGTATATTGAGCATCTGGTAGCACTGCTTCCGAGTCCCCAACATGCCCTCCCTTGTCAGGGGTTTTCCCTCTGCGGTCTTTCCACCTGTTGTAACCCAAATGCCTTCCCGGGCCCTGTGTCTACAGAAGATTCCTTGTTCCCTGTTCAAGATGAGGTGCACCTAATCATGGTGTCATACAATAAATTACACACGAGTTTGTCATTTATCACAAACTCAACCTTCAAACACTATCAAGAACCAAGATGTATACTAAATGCAGTAGTAAGTCTGATGTCTGTCCTCCTAGGAGAGATCAGTGCCGACTGAAATAATCTGTGAAGGTGGAAGGAAGGATGTATTCGGGATGGGCCTTCAGGAAAGTGATGAGGAGTGTGTCCTTCACAGAAAAGTTGCTTGACCTTGCCTATCACCCTTTTAAGAATTAACTTGGGTGGTGATAAGAGGTAAGTATTTCATAAACTGACAAAATATGTGAGCATGTTGGGAAACTTTCCATTTTCTACCTCCTCTATAGAAAAGAAAACAAACAAACAGTTCTCCCTATTATGTGGGTTTTTTTTTCTGTATTTCTCCAATATTACTCACACAGGGCACTTCACTCCTGATACTTCTGGTCACCAAATGTGTGCAGGGTTTTCCCACACCAAGCCACCTTACCGTTGCACTACCAGCTAATGCCCTACAGTCTAACTCAGTGCCGACACTACCTACCTGGACCTGGCATCAGATACCACAGGTCGAGAGCTCTGACCACAAGACTGCTCTCCACTTTGGATGCCGATAGCAAGTAGTAGATCCCCCAGTTATCCACAATTTCTGTCCGACTTGGTGTCAAACCATGGCTTCCCGTGACCTCCTTGGGGTAGAGGCTGTCTAGCAGGTATAAGGAGTTTTGAAGGAGACTGGGTTTCACACAGCCATCAAGCTCCATTTCCCTTAAGAGTCACAAATGGAGAGAAGTATATAGAACAATCTAGCTGATATGGTAAAGAAAAGTTGTCCTGGGGGATTTCTGGGAAATTTCCTTTTGGTTTGAGAGAGAAACACAGGAAGTGCTGGTGTCTTATCTGGGAGTGGCTGTGTCTGGATGAGATGGACGGACTCCCTGCAGGAACTTTGTGGTCATGAGGGCTTTGAGAGTTGACTCACGTCCTCCAAAAAGGTGTTGAAGTGATCTTGTTTGGATATAGGACCTGTGTGATATAATCAAGGTAAGATGAGGTCATACTGAACTGGGTGGGCCCTAATCCAATGTGACAGGTGTCTTATAAGAAGAGAAGAGAGAGACACGCAGGAAGGACGCCATGCAAAGACTGAGGCGGAGGCTGGGGGAGAGGCAGCTGCAAAGGCCCACTAAGGGGTGAGGGCCACAACCTTCCCTTCAGAAGCTAGCAAGAGACAAAGGGTGTTTCCATGTAGGTCGTCAGAGGGACAATAGCCCTGCTGACACAATGATTTTGGACTACTGAACTCTAGAAGTAGGAGCAAATAAATTTATTTTGTTTTGAACCACCCATTTTGTGATAGTTTGTTATGTCAGCCTTAGGAAACTCATGCAGGAGATATGAACCTAAGGACAAAGCTGGCAGCTATAATGGTAGAAAGGAAAAAAAACAGACCAAAAATGAATTTATTTAAACTGACATCAGGCCATTCAACCCTAGAACCACAAGTTCTTATTATGTGGGGTAATATAGCTTTTAATATTTATTTTACTTAATTTTATATACATTTTAGTAAACATCTGTTGTCAAAATGAACAAGAAGGTATAATATTTTTAAAAGGCTTTCTTCACATCTTGATAAGATAATCATAATTATAATATATAAAATTGTTGATCATATATGACTTTTCAAAAATAATTGAAAAATGCGCCCAATGCTAGAGGATTTGAAATATCTGAGACAGATCGTCTTCATTTTTCACGGTTCTGGGAAGCATGCATTTCGGTTACCATGGTTTAGTTGAACGAAACCAGCCTCTCAACTGCATGATTCAAATGTTGGTTGCTATGCTGTATTCACTAATCGTAAGCGCATAAAAGACAAAATTTGCTGTAAGGACTTCAACCCACAAACCCGTATTATTGACAGGTGTGCCTTGTCATAGAGACCAACCACAGCACTTATTTCAAAGTCTATTATGTACAGCCATGAGTTCATACACAGGTAGTCAAATGTGCATGCTTATGTTGTCGTTCTGTCTTCTAGTGATTAACCCACATGTCACAGATGGGAAAAGTCAAAAGCAGGAATAGGTCACCTACACATGCCAGGAAGAAACAAAAACGGATAACCCTGGAGGTGAAATTCTAACGGAACGTAAACAGAATTACAGAAGAAATCCCATCCCCTGAGAATGCGATACAGCTGCTGTGGGAGACACTCTCGATGTTCCGTTTCGGGATCTTAGTGAGGGCAACCTCATTGACATAAAGGAGGGGAGGGATTGTAATGAGAAGAATGAGTATGTCGCAGAGAAAATGACAATGGCACCCCCCCCAAATAAACCTCTTGGAACTACTTCATAACTTTAAAAGCACAAAGGATAAAATGTTAGAAATTGATATAATCATGGAAGTATGACAATTCAACTGTGACATAGAAAAGATTCCCACTGTGTAAGAATAAAAATTCAGAGGTACTGTTCACACTACTCTTTATAAAATTTTACAAAGAAAGGAAATTAATGTATTAAGTTAAATTTTAATTTGTAATGTCTTATGTTTTAATCACAATGTACTAAACAAATATTAGTTTCACTATTTTATTTATATATATATTTATAACCAACAGTAAAATAGTATTTAATATTTTGATATTTTTAAACTTATAGAACAATTTCCATTTCCCCATTTATCAGTAAGATCATTTTGTACTGTTTCAGCTTATATGGATATTTTTACAGACCTGAATTATATGCAAAGTGAGGACTCTTTATACAAGCCAAAAACATTTCATTGATTTGACTAGTTTCTACTGCTGATTAGAGTAACTGAGAACATGTCTATAATAAGAAATCTCACTCCCTGGCTGGTGGCTCAGTGGATTGAGTGCGGGCCTGCGAACCAAAGGGTTGCCAGTTAGATTCCTAGTCAGGGCACACGCCTGGGTAGCAGGCCTGGTCCCCAGTGCAGGGTGTGGGGGAAGCAAACACACACTGATGCTTCTCTCCGTCTCTTTCTCCTTCCCTTCCCTGTCTCTAAAAATAAAAAAATAAAATCTAAAAAAAGAAATCTCAGAAAAGGCTTGGAATATTGTCCTTGCACTCAGTAATTTTACCCTAAAAAAAATGAAGGCTGGCCATGGCCTTAGCATCTGACCACTGAGGCCTTGGCATTCCAAGTGGACATAAACATTGGTCAGAGACCATGAGACATGACCAGGCAGACGGCTCTGTGACTGGGGTGGAACAGAGGAGAGACAAGGGCACTGTTCAACCACAGCAGTAATTATACTCTTCCTTCAACACAACTTATGGCACTTCCCTAAAGTGGCAAACCCACCGTAAGCTTTGGTCCTCCCCAACCTCAAATGCCATGATTCACAATTGCCAAATTGTTCCAATTTCCAGGCAACATCCAGTCCAGAGCTGGACCCAATTTCCTTAATCCTCCTTAGAAATTGCCCTCCATAAACTGAAATTATATCATAATCCTCTCTGTACTTTTTACCAAGATGCTATATTCTTCCTCTGACATGCGTTCCCCTTGACTACAGGCAAGTTCAATGATGCTTAATGTGATTCGACCACAGGTGAGTTTTCAGTATCATTTTATTTTAATAGTGGAGTCTCTTGCTTTGTGTGAGGAATGCATTTACGTAGGGGCTTGTGATATATGCAACAAGGCAAATGGGGTAAATTGTGGAAAATTGTCTTATTCACTATGTGGAAGTAGTAGTGAAATACTTAACATTTAACCTAATGAGTATATTTTCAGGCTTTTTATAATTTGACCTTAAAAACAGAGAATATAAATATTATATATTCATATAAATATATTTATTCATATACATAAGAAAATATGCTTATCACATAATGCATAAAATAATAGTTGTAGATTACTTCCTATTTCATTTTGTATTAAATGTAGTACATTGTTAAATATTACTTCTTATTGAACGTCTCATATTTGTCATTTATAGTCCAGGCCTTATTGCTTGTATCAGTGAGACAAAGATATGCTTTCAATTAATAATTTAAGCTTTGAAAATTAAATTCTAGAGGTTACAGTTTTGTCTTGGAAACATATAATTAGTTCTGATGGCCCACATTTAAATGTAGTACATATTGACTTTCTGAAAAATATTAAAACTATCAGTCAATATTTGTATTTTAGAATGAATAAATTTACTCTAAACAATTTAACAAGCCCTGGCTGGTGTAGCTCAGTGGATTGAGCACGGGCCTGCAAACCACACAATCGCGGTTCAATTCCCAGTCAGGGCACATGCCTGAGTTGCAGGCTAATTCCCAGCAGGGGACACACGAGAGGCAACCATACATTGATATTTCTCTTCTTCTCTCCTTCCCTTCCTCTCTAAAGATAAATAAATAAAAAATTTAAAAAAAGAGATCACCCTAAAAAAATTTAACAATAAACATTTCTCATGTAGAAAGAATATTGTCTCAGGAAGAAGATCTATGAAGCACAGAAAATTTTAATTAAAGGAAAGAAATTAATAAATACCCAGTAAGAAAAATTTTAAAACAATCAAATTTTAAGATAAAGAAGATATACATTTTTGCTGTGGAACACAAGAAATTGCCCCAAACATGACTTTTCTACAAAGCTAAAAGAAGGTCAAAGCATGATTTCACTTTCCCGAATGTGTTTCTCTTATTAAATACAGAAAAGTGATTATCTGCTCACTATTTACTAGCATACTCAACTAAACTCATTGGGCAGCCTTGAGCATTCCTTGTGTTATTTATCCATGATTATTCTTTAATAAATGACTTCCTCTGGTGCCACTTAGATTTATCTGTTTGTTCATTTGTGCTGTTTTTCATTTATTCAGGAAGTGCAAGTGGCTGATAAAACCATAAAATGTTGTTCACTGATTGTAACTAATGAATAAAAGATCTCACTGCAAATGTAAGCAGGATTATTGTTGTGTTTTTTTTCCAAGGTTCAGAAATGTAAATACTTGGAAAGGAAATTGAAAATGTAGCTGCCAAGGGAGGCATGTTCCTGGAGGCTTCCGCCGCGCTCTGAAGTATCTCAATCCCATTCCAGACTCCAGCCTTGTCAAAATCCATTATCTATCACACTTTATGCAAAACATTAATTTCTTGGGTGGTGGTAACTATGCTTGTTCCTTAAGGAGAATTTTGAAATGTATTTTTATCATAAAAGCATTGGTTCACGGGAGAACACTGCTTGATTCAAAGTGTTTCTGAAAGTTCCTTTTAACTATTGTGAAATGTATAGAAAAGGCAGTAAGGGGCCAGGGAAGTCGGAAGGTGAAGGGACCAGGAAGCGTACATGGCGTGTTCATGATTACGCCTCCAGAAGTTCAGTGCACAGGCGAGTGGGAGCTTCAGTTCCTGACCCTTTGAAGCTGTCTTACCTTATTTCCTGCTATCAGAAAGAAACAGATATTCTTTCTGATAACAGGAACTATAACACATTTCCTGCGGATATTTAGATGATTGAATAAGACAATTCACATTAAACAGTTTCTGACTTGAATTTTTACTCTCCAGTATTTTGACGTATCTGTGTAGGATATCTAAAGTGTTGGCCTACTCAGTATGATGAGAGTAGGACTGGTTCCCGTGTTCTCAACTGCAAAGTTAAGTAACTGGCTGATAATTTGATAAACACTCATGAAGCCAGCAAAGTGGATGGATAATGAAGAAATGTCTTTTTGGTACTTCTCAGTCTATGAAAGTTTATGTGACAATGTTATAAGAAAGGTCACTATAGGAAATCCACCTAGGTCTAGGGCCACCTCAGAGGCCTGCCTCATTCTGTCTCTTCTGTGTTATGTGTGGCTCACTTTGCACATCCAGGTACCATGTTACCATTGAATGAACAGAAAGGATCTTTCACATTGAACCCTCCTCCTCTTTCTCTTACTGAAGAAGGACTAGGTTCAAAACTGTTGCTCTAGCTTCTTCTCAGCTCCTAGTGCTGATCATTTTAAAGAGATCAAGTTTTCATTGAAACTCCTTAGTGTCTCTTGATTTCTACTTTAGATTTATCTGTGGATTTTTGCTCAAACTGTGTGGCAATAAATGCTAGTCTCTCCCCTATGAGAGGCGGAATTGACGAGCATCTCACAGTCTCCAATGATTAAATTAAAGCCTTTGATTAGGAACAAATGTGCTAGTTGATTTAAAAGCCCCAATAAAGTTGAGTTTATACATTTGAAATTAACATTTGTCTTGAATCATGTTGATCTTTCAACCTTGTTTGTGCTAAATATGGGTCTATCTTCAACTAAATGCATAATTTTATCCTCTGTGGACAAATTAAATGCCAAATAAATTCAAAAGCTTACATTAATTATAAAAATCAAAAGAAGACACACATCAAAGATTCGTTTTTAAGCTTGATATCTACATAGCATTTTATACCCATTTAAGACTGTTAGCTGTTCCGTATTTACTCTGCTTAATGGTTCAAATACTGCAAGAGTGCACTTAAAGGAGAATATTGTGTAGGCACTGTAAAATCCACCCTGTCTTAAATACTTTAAAATGAAATTTGGGGAGGAAATTTAGTATAGCCAAATTTTACTCTTAACGTGTGTAATTGATTTTTATGAAGTACAAATAAATACCTACATATTTTAAATGGTGGCCTTGTTTAATGTTCAGAAAAGGAACGATAAACTTGCTCTGTCATAAGATATACCGCTAATATGAACAAATGACCACAATTCTAACAATTGTGTTGAGAAAGCCGAATGACATAAATAATATAAAATATTCAAAATATTATACACGGTTTAGGGTATATATGAATACAGAACACATATTAGAACAGCCAAGATGAAAGTAGAGTACCTTAATTCAGATTAGTGGTTGCCTAGAGGTGGCTGATTGATGATTGGACTGTGGGAGAATTTCCTGGCCCAATAAGAATGTTCCCTGTATTTTGTGTGTCATGGTGAAACAGGTGTATATTAAAAATCTTTGAATGATAGACTTAAGATATAGACATTTTACTACATGTCAATTCTACTTAAAGTTTATTTAGAATAAAAAAAGAACTGTAAAATCTAAGAGATTGAATATCAACAGGATAAAATAAAATAAAACAGTGTGTCTAGAAACATTAAAATGCAGAAATTTTAGAGAATATGTGGTAAAAACTTAATATTTTAGCTCTATGTTTATTAACTAAATATTTAAAACTTTATGTATTAAAACATTCTCTTTTCTTTTTTCTCTTTAAATCTTAAATTATTTTATTTTTGTTATTTTATTTTTAATTAAATGTATCATTAATATGATTATAAGTGTTTTAAGTGTACATTTCTATGATACATGATCTGCATATTGCATTGCGTGCCCACCTCCCAAAGTCAAATCACTTTGTTACCATATATTTGGCCCCTTCTACTACCCCCAACCCCCTTTTCCCTCTGGTAACTATCATTTCTTTTGTCTGGGAGATTCAGCTGTGCATGACACATTTGAGTGAAAGCATATTGTTTTTAGATTTTTCTGTCTGACTTATTTTGCTCAACACAAGATTCTCAAGGTCCATCCATGTCGTTACAAATGGCGGTATTTCATCTTTCTTATGGTCTAGTAGTGTTCACTGTGTGCGTGTATCACATCTTCTATGTCCAATAGTCTAATGAAGGATATTTTGGTTGTTCCCACCTCTTGGCTACCATGCATAAAACTGCAATGAATATATATAATCTTTGCAAATAAACATTATCAAATATTTTGGGTAGAAGGATGGATGGGTCGTATGATAACTTTATGTCTAATTTTTAGAGGAACAGTCATACTGTTTTCATAGTGGCTGTGCCAATTTTCATTCCCACCAGCAGTGAATGAGGGTTTGTTTTTCTCCACAACCTCCCCCAACACTTGTTAATTGTCCCTTTGATAATAATCATCCTAACAAGGATGAGGTGGTATCTCATTGCTGTTTTGATTTTCATTTCCCCACTAGCTAGTGACGTTGAGTATCAATTCACATATCTGTTGTCCATTTGTATGTCTTCTTGGAAACATTGTCTGATCATATCCTCTATCCATTTTTCAACTGTATTGTTTGTTTGCTGTTGATGTTTACGAGTTCTGTATGTATTTCAGATATTAGCCATTTGTCAAAACTATTGTTTGCAAGTATTTTCTACCCAGTCGGTTGCCTTTTTGTTTTTTCATGGTTTCTTTTGCTGTGCAGAAGCTATTGGTATGTTTTAATCCCATTCATTTTTTTTCCCTTAACTACTCTTGGCTTTGGAATCAAATTCATGTGTTTTCTTCTATGTAATTCATTGTTTTAGATCTTATATTTAGGTTTTTGATGTATTTTGATTTCATTTTTTGTACATCGGGACAAATTAGTCCCATTTCATTCTTTTGCGTGTATTTTTGCAATTTTCCCAGCCCCACTTATTGCCAAGGGTTTTTTTTAGAGCATATTCTTTAATCAGAACACTCCATTTGCATTCTAGTGTTTCTCTCTGCCATTTCCATGTTCTATACATCTTTATAAAATGGAAGATATCTCTAGAGGCTTTATAATCCAGTGCTTTCAGGCAGGGCAAGGGTGTGAGCCATTAAAACAGATGGCTTTCTGGCTTAATCTTACTGATGTTTAGAGAAAGACACACACATTCCCTGGGTAGTTCATTTTTGTGTTTAAACAATGCTTACTGTCAATAAGTTGTTTCTTACATCTAACCTGAATCTCCCTTTGTAAACCTAAGTTCCACCTGTTTGGCTTTATTTTTTGTGGAGTGAGGGAACAGATGGCTAGTAACTTCCTTTGAAAAACTATTCATACACTTGAAGACAGTTGCTAACAATCCCTTATTTGATCTTAAATTCAATCACTCAAATTCACACAATAAAAAAGATAAATTTTACTTCAAGTTCATCTAATCTGATACCTAACTATTTACAACATGGACTTTTATCTTATAAGTTGTTCAATTAGTATAAATGTTCATGTTGGCAAATATATTAATATTTGATAATTTATGCTTTTCTGCAGAGTTATCATACTGATTCTCATCTTAATATTTCAAAGAATTCAGTGATGAAAGAAATCTGTTTAAATTTACTTATGCAAATATTTTCAGACAATCTCTTCTACCTTCCTCCCTTTTATTGCAATTGCTAATTAGTAACAATTAACAGTCATAGAACACCATACATGCCATAAAATTCTGAGTTTTTAATCTTTGCATTTCTTTAATGATTAAGAAATCTACAGTGTCTCAAAGCAGTGACAACTATGCAGCTCTTTAAATATAAAATGTTTGTATATCTGAGGGTTGCTCTGCTTAATAGATACATGTACAGAATAACCATTTTAAGAATAACTATAAACACTCGACTAATAGGTAAAAATAATATGTTTTAAATCCTCAGAAAAATGTTGCACAGAGAACAATATATCCCAAACACAATTTTATAAAAAGCAAAAGGAAATACTTTTCCAAAAATCAATAGATAATACAAAGATACAGAGATAAAGCTAATGAAATGATGAGATTATTATTTCTAAATATCTACAACTATTTCAGGAATCGAGTGACCAGACGAAAAATTGGGACTAAATAACTGGAAACCGTTAAAATGAATCCAATATAAATTACAAAATTGAAAAGAGTATCCAGAACAAATAATATAATTGTGAATTTAATAGCAGATTATACCCAGCTAGGAGAGTGTGAATTAGTAAAATTTATGGAAGAATATATCGACACTGGAGTTTAGAAAAACAAAACAAAATAACTAAATAATACAAAATATCTTTAAAAGTATAATATTTATGCAGTTAGAGTCCCCCCACAATAGGAGGAGAACCTGGAGTGGAGAGAGAGAGAGAGAGCGAGAAGGAGAGAAACTTCAACTTGATGTTCCACTCATTTAAGTGTTCACCGTAGATTGTTGCATGTGCCCTGGCCAAGGATCGGACTCACAGTCTTGGTCAGACCAGTGCTCCACCCAACTGGGCTACATGGCCAGGGCCTTGTATTCATTTCCTAGTGATTTAAAAATGAATATTTTAAAATACTGTCCAGAAGGAATGAATAAAAGAACAGATATTTTTGTAAGTACTAAAAGATGTCTTCATTGGGACTCATTCTTAGACTACTATTACTTTGAATTTTTAATCAATTTATCATAAAACTACTTGTTATCGTTATTATCCTAGTACTTGGATACATATGACTTTTTTCTTTTACTTAACAAACTTCTTTTCCCACAATCATTAAACCTAGATCCCATGTGTAAATGCCGCCTTAGCATTTATCATTCCTGTTAGGATTTAGTTCATCTCATCTTGGCCTATTTCTAAACATCCATAAACCCTGATTATACTTTAACAATTTGGAAACATAACACACAAATGCAAAATTAATAAGTAAAAATTTCCTTTGTATATTGGCACACTTTGTTATTACTGTATTTTTTATGTTTTAGATCCTAATTATGATAATGTAGAAAATGTAATAGAGTAAAATTTTAATACATCCATTGAGTTCATTGCATGCTTATACCAATAAAATTAAAAGTTCTAAAATTTATGACAGGCCTGATATGTGGTGTAAAATAACTGAAATGTTTCCAGGGAAATAGTTTTACCTTTAGTGAAAGTTTTATTAAACTACCAATAAAAATATTGCTTATTAAAATTTCATAAGACAAAAGATTAATCTGCATTGTTTCTGAATCATAAATAAATGGTTATGACATACTCATTCCCAGATGTTTTTATCCACAGATTACTTTTGTTTCTAATACAGAACTGCCTTTCTCTTCAAGTCCCCTATCAAAGAGTATCTGTTTTTATTTTGTTGTTATAGGTTATAGAAACACAATGTTTATTTTTGATATTTTAAAAATGTATTGCATGAGTTTAGAATACCTTTTGAAGAAAAAATGATGTGCATTTAGCAACATATTTATGCCTTTGTTGTATCAAATAAAGTGACTAGAGATTTAGGTTCATTTCACTTCTGAGCTAGCATGTCAAAAAATGTCTAATGTGCCTCTGAGATAAAGAGATATATGGTATAAAAATAGACTTTTTATTTTTTGTTTTATTTATTACTTACATTTTGCCCTCTATTTAAGAAAAATATTTGAGAGTTTCATGTCAAATTATGAGGAAAAGCAATATTGGACATTAAAACAAAAGCATTTGGTATTGTACTGAGAGCAAAGTATCTTTAGAGACGATTTCAGTTGTAGCTCTGATTCCTATCAGATCTTTTTCACCTGAGAAGGTGAAACGTATGCTCACTGCAACATAAACTTTTTCTTTATGTTTCAGTGTTTGTATTTTATGGCCTATTGTAATGTGCTAATGACGAGGTTTTACGTTCTTAACCATTATTTTGTATTATGTTGTATGGGTACAACTATGTCTAGAAGAGAAGAGAAGATCAATAGTGTGACCTGGTATACAGGGGTATCTAGACATACAGATACAGTGGATTCTCAGGGACAGGGAGATGGAGGAAGGGAGGCAGAGGAAAAGAGAGATGGAGCGGGAGAGAGAGGGGGTGGTGGGGGAGAAGGGATGGAGAGAGAGATTTAAAATATACGAAATATACATGGCTAGGTTTGAGAAGGCACCTAGACTTCATTTTTTATTTTTCCCAGGATTAAGCTGAAATGTTACAGCCTATAATGGAACTGCTACATGATCTGTGGGCTCGTTATTTTTAATCATACAAAAAGTATAAAATTAAGTGTTACTTCAAATACTATTTTAAAAGGGAATTGTGTGTTTAAACTTGAATCTCATTTGGTAGAAGCTATATTCTAGAGTTATCTTATGAAACAATTCAAATCAGAGAACAGCATTGCCCAGAAGAATGAAAATCAGCTCACTAATTATTTAGCAGACTTGAATGAATCGGTTTCCAAAAGGATTACTGCCCCAAAGCCTGCCCTGGGGTTCAGACAGGTGTTGTTTCATCAGAATTCAGCACTGCTGCTATTTCAGGGAGGAATTCAAAGAGACAACCCTGGGAAAGCAAATCCCATGCCTGTGACATGAGAAGCGTGACTCCTACGCTATATTGTGTGCATTCTCCCTCCTGTCATTTCCCAGCCTTCTTTCTGGCTCAGATAGATCCCTTACCAATTGCAAAGCAGCTGGCATGATTTTTCTCCTGCAAACGGCAGCAGCACCTTGTTGCAAATCTCAGGCACACAGGTGTTTGAAGAGCTCCAAGTTATTGCTTAATAGAAGCCAAATTTCAGGTTAGAATCACCCATAAAGGTTTAACTCTGAGGCCAAAAATTGCCTACTAATCTTCTTTCCAACGCTTTGTGGCTCAAAGCTATACTTAAGAACCTTCCCCTGTAAAGTGAGTCACCATGAAGTCCCTCCACCACTGTGGGGGGGACCATTTTGATTGGAGTCCGACTGGCATAAAGACCACAGCGATCATTGCGCCTGCGTCTAACACCTGCAAGTTCTTTATCCCTTGAACAGGTCCAACGACTTGGAACACTTGGCTTTGGGCATAGGAGTAGGGAAGCAGTCTATTGCTCATGATGTTAGTGCATCACAAATGGCCAATCATTCTTGTCAGCAGATACTTTGTTTCTTATTCCATTTACTGGGGTGACATTGGTTAATTCAATTAAATAGGTTTCGAGTGTACAATTCTTTGAAACATGGTCAGTATATTGCACTGTGTGCCCACCACCGAAGTCAAATCTTCTATCACAGTATATTGGACTCCCTTTACCCTCTACTACGCCCCCACCCCCGTTCCCTCTGGTCACCGCCATACTGTATTGTGTATTGATGAGCTTTTGTTCTTCTTGCTTGTTCATTTGTCACTTTTAGTTTTATAGCTCACATATGAGTGAAATCATACAATTCTTAACTTTCTCCGACTTATTTTGCTTGGCATGGTATTCTGAAGATCCATGCATGTTGTCACATGTGGCAGTATTTTATCCTTTCTTACAGCTGAGGAGTACTGCTCTGTGTATGCATACCACGTCCTCTTTGGCCAGGTCGGATACCTGCTGAAGCGCATGTCCACGGTTTCCATGTGCTGGCAGCCATAAATGATGCTGCAGGTACTTTTTCTTGCCATTTTCTGTGGGCATGAGGCTGCAGAAACTTGGCTTTGAAAAACAAAAAGAAAAAAAAATACTGTTTGTTTGAGGACCACCTCCTTACTGGACCTACAGAGAAACCAGTCTATGTGAAAGTTGACATACACGTACATTGGAGGGGGTGGTTCTGTTTTGTAGAGTGCAGAACAATGGATCTGGGAACTGATCTGAAGTTCTGTCCCAGGCGTAACTTTGCTTCCCTTAGAATCAGCATTTTTCTTGATGCTTATAAGTGATTCTGACCAAATGGAAGGTGTGCCCAACATTTATCCTTGACCGTCCCTGCTCCTGAACTATTCAGGAGTTTTGCCTAATTCCAGACAGGCAAAGTGACATTGTAGTTCAGCAGTAGACATTAGTTATTACAAATATTTTTTGTATATGTACTTTAATGTATGCAAGTAATTGGTTGCTGTATCAACTCATGAGCTAAACTATTGTTATGGTTCCTGTAGAAAATATCCCATTTAGGGACAAATTCAGGTGTAAAAAAGCAGGGTCCATGGATGATACCAGTTCTTAGATTGTTCACCACATAGATGCCTTTGGAGGAGTTAGAGATTAGCAAGGAGTACAGGCAGCAAAGGCAGAATTGAGAAAAGAGGCATAACCCACCTTTGTACTCACCATGCCAAGATATCAAATTTATCTTAGTTTTTCCTTTAACTTATAAATTACAGCTTTTTTAAAAAGATAAAAACCTGGTATCATCTCTCACACATGCAGAAATAATACTGGGGTGAAAAAATTCTAAATCAAAATGTCCAATAAAAATTTGGGAGCTGGTCTCATTTCAAAATGCACAAGAATAAACATACACCAAAACTCTAACAGCCCGGATTTTGTTCAGATTTTATTTATTTATTTCTAGAGAGAGGGGAAGGGAGGGAGAAAGAGAGGGAATGAAACACCGATGTGTGGTTGCCTCTTGTGTGCCCCCCCTCCCACTGAGGACTTGGCCCGATACCCAGTCCTGTGCCCTAACTGGGAATGGAACAGGTGACCCTTTGGATTCATGGACCAGCACTCAGTCCACTGAGTCACACCAGCCAATGCTTTCTTGGTTTCTTTTTTTTAAAGTTACTGGCAAACCTTAACTAATTGATTACAGTAGTTTGCAGCAGTTTAGTGCTTCCATAGAGTCTTCACATACTTTTAGCTAGTCTTCACCTGACCTTTAGAAGAGCTGAATTCTGCTTCACATTAAAACAATTCATGCCAGCACTCCCGTCACCATGCAGTTGGCGTGAGCAGCTGGGCACACTGAGCAGGTGTTCCAGGTAGATGCCCTGGCCCGAATGATGGTAGGCATTGATGTATAAATTAAATACTTTTGTGGTGTCCATACTGTCTTCTGACTTGTTTGTGAAACCCTGTATGGAAGATTATAGGGCAAATTCTGGTCTTATGTCTACAACTTTTAAAAAATATCCTACTGAAATTAGAATTCTGGGCTAACTGCTGCTGAAAATTAGCCCTGAAGTTGGAGGTGCAGGTCATGTCTACATGTATGCCTCTGTTGTTTCTAAAATAAAAATGACTTCAGTGACTTTGAAATTGGGGGATTTCTATTACAGTTTGAAAGAAACAAGTTAAAAAACACAGGAATAATGCAAGGCCTGGTAAACAGTGTAGAATACTACAGTAGAGAAAAATGAAATGAGCAAGCGTATCATCTCAGATTTTGTGAAACATTATACCATCTGAAGTGATGCTTCGTATTGCAACCTTGGTCTTAGAGAAGAATAAATCCAGCAACTATACCTTCAGCAATCTTCCTTTCTTTTGCTCTTCCTAAAATATTTACTGAGTCTAATACGACAAGGAAATGAAACTGTATAACATATGCCATATGAATTTTTAAATAGAAATTAATTTAATTCCTTTTAACAAATTTACGAGGAAAATTTCCATAAACATGGACATTGAGTTAGGCTGTGAAAAACTTTGATAGGCAGATATTATTACATGGATTATGTGTTTTTTTAGGAGAACTCTCTAAGCATATTTATTTTTAATTAAAAACACATAATGTTTTCATTAAGCAAACAGCAAATAATTTATTGTGTTTTGGGGAAGGCTACACAGCATTTTTTAGTACATGTTTTTCTCAGTAAAAAGGAGTTGAAATGTACCTTGGCCCAAAATTGCCTACATAATGACAATATAAATAATGTGTTCTGAATCATAATCAAATACAGTCAGGTTTTATTCGATAACCCAGACAACTAATTACATGCCATGCTAGATAAATCAGTGTAAATATAACAGAAGCTAAAAGCAGCTGGATGGCTATCCAGGGACTTTGAAGTTGCCATTTTGTTAGCTTTATGAGAACACTCATTGTCAATGGAGGAAGCGAAGGGGCCTGAAGAACTGCCTCAGTGAAAAGAGCCACCTATAAAATAAGGGCAGCCCATAAGCAAAGAAATGCCACTCTGTTTTCCTACAAAGAGTATTTGAGTTGCTGGAATGCAGAAATAGTGTTATTATAGGTAGCTAGCTAATTATTAATACAAATGGGAGCAAAGGAAATTAGCCATTAATTATAATAAACCGGGGAGCACAAGCCTGCTTGCTTCACCAGGAAGCTTCAGCTTCACACCCTAGGGTATCACACCATCACTCTGCCAAGGGCATGGACACTGCTCCCTTCCCCCGCCAGCACTGAATTGTGGGAGGACACAGGGCGGGGCAGCTTGACCATGGAGGCCTGTCAGTCTAACTAAGAGGTGCAAACCTACCAGAAGATTGTAAAAACTGGGGAAGTTTGTTTGGTCTTTGTTTGCCAACCTAATAGAATACAACCCCAAGGAAACAAAGAAGCTCTCTCTCGTTCTTTTTTTAAAAATTTTTGTTCAAGTACATTTTTCATACAAATTAGTGAATTTGTATGATTCAATATATGAAGTAAAATTCAAACTATAGTTTTTCTATTATATAATGTAAAATTGGATACAAATTCTTATAAAAATCACCAAAATTACTGAGATAAAATACCTCCAATAGAAAAGAAACATAATTAAGGGACCAAAATGTATATATAGTTTCATTCCTTTTGTTCCAAAGTATAGGAAATATAGTTAGAAAAATAAACAAGATAATATTAACAATGTAAAGAAGAACTTCAGAAGAATATTTTTATTTCATAAATTTTTTAACTTGATACTATATTACCTATGAAAGAAAAACTACTGATATTTAATTTTTAAAAAAATATTATAATCATTGAAACTTCTAGTGAATTATTATTTTATATAAAAAAATGTTTGTCAGAGCCTTGTATTTGGCAAGGAAAACATTAACATGAATTTGATGCAATTCCAGTGTATGTGTCAGAGTAGTTCATTACATCTATTCCTGGTAAGAAGTAAAATCCTAGTGAAAAATCAACTTATGGCTCATAAAAATAATCCTAAATATAGACAATCCTTATAATTTATTTAAAAAATGCGGATTTGTGTTTCCAATACTACCTACCTGGGAAGTAAAAATACTAGACATTCTAATTGCTATTTGTAACTGTCAGTATTGTGGGTAAGCTGAAAACATACAGAACTACATCAACAAAACAAAGTGGAGGAGAGAAACTATGATTTAAAACAGTGATTCTTGGGGAGAAGCAAAGAAGGTGCCCCAAGAACTTGAAAACAGTGGGCCTGCCATCCTGTAGCCCCACCCCCATCGCTATTACTATTACCGTATCTCTATTTTTATTATTATTAAATTGGTGTCTCTATTGACATCAATTCATGCACCTTTATATGGATTTACATTGACTTTCATCTTTACCTGAGTTTATATATGAGTGGGGAATGGTTTAATAAAGAAGAAAACTTACATGATCTGTTCTTGGATAATTCTTGTTATTATATAAATTATTACATGACTCTTTTCAAAACAAAAATTAAGTATCAAAAGTTTTCCAGCCAAAAGTTTAAGACTGTAACAAATAGCAAAGCACACAGACATGTGGAGAGGGGATATTTTACTATGAGGTTTATTCTGTATTTTTATGAATGATTGTTCCCTGTAACCATTACTTACTTTATAGCATACCAACTGCTTCGACTTTTTTCAAAGTATTCTAACCAAAGGTAACACACTGGATTACTTTGAAGTAAATGGTTAAGGGTTGGTGATCCTCTCTTATAATATGTTTATATGGTTATTCTTTTGGGGTAAAATATGCAAAAGCCAGTTAATTTTAATAACGAATAAGACCAGTTGTCTTTTTTCCATTTTACTGCCTTTCCATCATACCCTCCTCATCTGATATCATTGCATTCGCTGTTGGCTTTTTGGGTATTAAGGGGAAGTTGTGTGCATATTTCTGGTATGGAATTTTGGGGATATATTTCTATTGTTCATATGGTTGCTATGGTATCACCATAATACCCACACACTTAGGTACAGTGACAATAGAAACATGTTAACACACCAGCAAGCTTTGGCCACCCCAGGGACAACTGTCCCACCCCTGGCAGCCTTCTAAACAAACCAAGCCAGAGGGAAATCTGATAATTTTTTCTGCTATCTTGCTCTATAAAAAACAAAGTTTATACAGAAAAAATGTTATATTATTTCTGGATATTTTCTGAATGTAGTATTGACTGCTTTTAAAAATTTAAAATGTGTTTATGTTCTCACTCCAATCAGAAAGTATTTCCACATTTGATTTTAATGTGGAATTCTGAAATTACCCTTTCCGGTTGGATAAACTTCAGACTTGATAAACACAGATTCTGTCCCTAATTCTAATCCCAAATCCTCATCACCACCCTTCAGCTTGTTGGGAATCCTGATTCCCCCACTTGTGGAGTAGGACCATGAAATTAGCATCCTGAGCAACACCTCCGGTTTGCGTTTCAAATATGACTTAAGCCCAGTTAAGTCTAATTGGAGGCTAATGTACCCCAAAGAATTTACGTAGCCTACTGGGAATGCATTCTGATCTAAAATGTCTACACCATTTTGAGCATGGAGTAGAGAAGCAATTTACATTTATTTCCCTGGGTTCTCTCTCTTTCTCATTTAAACAATCCATTATCCAGATCAAGGCAGTAGTATGCAAGTATAATGGGATTATTCATTATGTTTATGGATTATAGCAATTAAAATTAAAAAGAAAAGTAAATATTACCCTTAAAATATGCATTCGTTGCAGATAACACTCTGGCAGGTGATTAAAACTCCCCGGCACGCTGTGAGCATGTTGTAGCAAGAAAGCCTAACCTATTCGGCGTTCTTTCCTCTATGAGACAAGCCGTGATATAGACTTAGAGAGTGTTCCAGCAAAAATTTAAAATTAAATAAAACGTAGATCCTGTAATGTATTCAATTTAATCCAACTGAATTCTCTAATTTTATGATTTGATTTTTTTCAAGTTAATTATTTAGGATGAAAGAATAATCTCAATGTATTTTATGTCTTTAGCCATAGTCTCTAAAAAGAACAATTAAAATTCATTATCACTCTACTTCTCTTTAAAAATAAGTCCTCAAAAGTGAATGTATAAATTTGAAAATCTTTTCAAAACATCATCTTTTCCCTTTCTGATGAATTTCTGTGTCAAATGGAGAGTACGCCTTCCCATCCCACAGGCCCCACCCCCGCCCCCGCAATCTGATTTAAATTTCCAGAGAGAACATTCTTGTGACTTTCCACACTGGCTGGGGACTTGTCCGCAAGGCAGGGTCTTTCTCTGCGGGGAAATCTCAGGGAATTTTTTTCTAATAAGAAACTCTGTGAATTGAGTTTCCTCTGTGAGAGAAAAGTGGTATGGTAGACTCCAGGGAAATACGAGTTCTATTTTTTTCTTTTTATTTGAAAAGAAATCTATTCCTTCAAGGAAGTTTCAAAATGCAAGTATTGCTATTAATAAATCAATGGCACAAAATGAAAGAAATTCCATGATGATAGAGTGAATTTGAACATCCAGGGGATGAGTGAGTATCTGGGCCTGTAACTGATCAGTCCAAACGTGATCTATAAACTAGATAGTCACAGATTACACTTGATTTTACCTAATTTGGTCTGTGTAGATTCAACCTCAGTTTAACTGTGGTCTACCCAGAGAATGTTCATACCCTCTAGAAGCTACAATGTACCCAGGAATTTATATAACTCTTACTGAAAATGTATGCTAAGATGTATTTAAGAGATGACTAAAATTTTAGCCATTAAACTTTACTGTGGGTTAATGTTACAGATGAGTTTTAGATAGGCTGAAAAAATTATCTGAAAAGGTATTCTCTAGAGAGATTAATTACTTAACCAATACTGATGACATTATTTAAACTGATTTTTAATTTTTTATTACAATATTTTATATATTTGACATAAATTTAATTTTTAAAAAATACATTAAGCTGCTATACAACTTTTAAAACTTGTAAAAATATAGTCCTAGCTGGTGCGGCTCAGTGGACTGAGTGCTGGCCTACAGTCAGATCGCTGGTTCTATTCCCTGTCAGGGCACATGCCTAGGTTGCAGGCCAGGTTCCTAGTAGGGGACATGTGAGAGGCAACCACACATTGCTGTTTCCTTCTCTTCCCTGTCCTTTTCCCACGACAGTAACCAGAGGGGATGGGAGATGGAGATGATGAGGAAAGAGGGGAAGGGTTGTCAAGGAACATGTATCAGGGACCCATGGACAAGGCCAAAGGCCGGTAGGAGTGAGGGAGGGGGGTCGGGGAGGAGGGGCAGGGGAGAGTGGTGGGGGGAAAATGGAGACAACTGTACTCGAACAACAGTAACATTTAAAAAAGAAAGGGAAAAAAGACATACATACATACATACAAAATCTTTTTTAAAGATTTAAAAATATAAAATCTAGCAAAAGAAAATGTATGTAAGTTATGTACCTTTAATCCAAGAAGAAAGCTGATGCCGGAAGTAAAAATATCCTATCCAAAGTCGGTTCCACCATAAAATAACAAAAGACCCTAAGTAATGAGGTGCCATTTCCCTGTGTTACAATCCCCAGGTATGATAAATAGAATAATGCCTCATGGAAAAAGTCAAATGGGAAGGAAATGATTACACACAGTGGTGCTAATCACAGCACCTGCAGTGAGATTCAGGATGAAGTGCCCCATCTCCCTCTCAGCAGAGAAAGAAGAGTTTTCTCCCTACTGAAGGGCCAGGCGGCAGAGTACATTATTGCTCATTCTGCAGGGTTGATGTGTATTCATTGTATTCCATTTTAGCACTTGCTTTTCTCCCATAGCCATTGGCTGGCCAACCTGAAGATGATCATCAGGTTATTAATAGTAATGGCTATGCCTTCTCTGCATAGAGTGTTTTATGATTTCCAAAGTGCTTTCTATTTATGTTACTGTTTTTAATCCTTACAACAATCTTGCGAATTTGGGAAAAAAGCAGTTTCTGGTGCAATTTTATCAGCCATAATAAGAAACAATTTCAGCCTCAAGTTCAATATAGCCATTCAATCAAATAGTCCAAATATTGAAAAGACTGCTTTATCTTTTCATTTTAAAATATACTTTCTATTGTTTTAGTTATACATCAAAATATGCTGTTTTAAATCCCTGCATAATGATGCACTGAAAATTCTCTATTCATTTCTAGCACAAGTATAACAAAAAGAACCAGACAAATTAGAGTTCCAAGAAATATAAATGCAATGAATAAATTAATGCCGGCATTGATAGATGAAGGGGAAAGCAAAGGAATTTCACTGTGCAGCTTGACTGAACAACTTTGTTTGCAACAATATATGTAAGATGGGAATTGTTGTTTGGAATAGACCAGGGGATTAAAAAGAATAACGAAATTGATTTCTCAGGATTGTTAGCCATTTAATTTTAAATCTGCGGAGGTGAGCCTCAGATATTACTGTGCATGTCAGCTCTGTCTCGTACAGGAACATGAGAAAAGCAAGCGTGCTGGTGAGGTTGAAATGGTGCTACCTTTACCTTTCCAGGAATGCCATTTAGGGTACAATAGCTGCATGGAGTCCAAATTGTGTGTTAACATGCAGATGGGCAATTCATCCTTGGAACACAACGTAGGCCACTTTCAAATGGAAATCTATGAAGGGGATTTACTTTCTTCTAAAGAACCAGCAAATGTGATGTTGCATTTTACTGCGGCTTAAAAAGTAATGCAGTTAAGGAAGGGGGAAACTGTAGATAAATTCTTGACACATGTTGGTGACTTTTGTGAAATCGTATGGTTTTTATCTAGAATGTTAATACTGAAAAAAAGAAATCTGAATTTATTTTTCCATTTTCTTTATCCCGAAGCATTTTGTGGTATCATAATACCCTCTCTACTGTGCTCTCCAAAAACTTACTAGATGTGAGAACTGTGGTATGCCTTTAATTTAAGACCATATTATTTCCCTGGGGAAATTTAAAAAATGTGGTGTGGGCCGTTAGAAATAGATGGGGAAAAATTGGATGAAAGGAAACTTATAGAAGAGAAAAACAGAGAATCTTTTATATCTTTGCTTTTTTGATTCTTATAATTCAACAATAACCTTGTTTATATTCATTCTAAGAATGAAACAATCAAAATTTGACCTCACACTAGGTAGAAAGTTCAGATTAAAAAACATCTCTACTTGAAATTTTGTTTCACTTTTAATTTTATTGAATCATTCAAAGGCACAGTTTCTGAATTAATAGCAGGAGGTTCAAAAATGTCACAATTATCTTTTATTTGATACTTTAGTAAATAAATCAGTCAACATTAATCGTAAACTCTTCTGGGTTAAGAGATTTGTATATAAAATGAACGTGAGTTTTTCCCTATAACACTATCTCAATTTTAAAATATTTCCAGAAAATTATAGTTATAACTCTTCAAAGCATGTTAATTTTTTTCTCGGCTTCCAATGAATTATTACTTTTTTACTCCTATTGTAAGTCAAATGTGCCATTAATTATCTTTACTTCTTTACTCCTATTACTAAAGGTATCATCTAATGCACTGCTTATGGGATGTTCTAAGTAATACAGCCAGAGTTTCTTAAATGCTTCCTAATTGTCATGCTTTCCTCTAAGCAATTTGTATAAATTGACTTATACAAATTTGCATAACAACCCTGTGATGTCAGTTCTCTATGTTTCTCCAGTTAGATTTAAGGAAATTGACACAGAGAGAAGTTTCAACAACCTTGCTCCAAGTCACCCAGAAACAGAATTTGACTCCCAGCAAACTTTTGATAGGCCTGTTCTCAACCATAGCCCTGCTGTCTAATCCCACAAGTGACAAACTACACTTTGACACTGTTCACAGAAATGCTTTAGCTACAAATATTGTGCTTTGCACCACAGGTTCAAACATTGCGCTTTGTGTCAAAGGTTCCGTGTGGACCGAGCAGTATTTTGATTACCTTAAATCTATATCTTTCCCTTTATAGGTCGTGCCTTCTAATTTCAGTGGGACAAGAATTTTATCTCGCGTTATTTACTTCTGGATTTTTTTTTTGGTGTTTTATGTTTCTGGCACCATTTACTTCTTTTCCCCCCCATGTGTCTTAAAAGCCACTGAGTAAAAGATAGGGGCAGGCATCTGGCAAGGTGGAGAGTACGATCGCATGTGAGAATACTCATACCTTCTCTGCTACACAAGCACACCTCGTTCATGCCCTCGGCTAGGCTATTTCAATGTTCTTGATCCTGTGTCCAAGCGTTTATGCAATTTAATTGTAAATATAGACAATTAATCTAGTTCCTATGGAGAATGGGGTACTGAGCATTTTATGGAAAGGATCAGTCACAGGTTCCATGTGTCATCTGTCCATAGGAATGTCGGGACAAAAGTCCGCAGACTTCCTGGGCACTCTTAGGGGAGTCCTCACAAATATGCTCACAGGGAACCTTGGTCATCTGCCTGTTTCTTTGTGTGCCTGGGTTTCTTGGTCAAAGCTTTATTGTCCTCTGAGACATGGCACCAAGGAGAAGCTCTGGAAGCTGTATACGTATTAGGGATCAGACTTCACTGGTCCATCCTAATCTAGGCATGTTCTCTAACTGATGACTTCTTCCTGGCATCACTAATTCTGTCTTCTTTTGGGCCCTATAGACTTACGTACCTTTTCTCTAGCATCAGCCAGGCAGCTTTCCTCTGCCAGTAGTACACCCACACCTTTGGTACCTGATCCTGTGTGACATTGAGCAAATGATAGCTTTACTATCTTTCTAGAACTTACTGTGGTACTTAGCATACATCTGGTATACAATAACTTTTTCATCACTGAAGGATGCCTCAATGACTCTGTAAGGATATTTGGGAAAAATGTAAGATATTTGACAAAATGTAAATTGCTTAACATTCGGTATATAAAAGGGCATAGGTGTCACATGTCTTCAATGAAAAAGTTCACATATAATTGTTCTAAAATTATTTTTAAATTACACATGAATCCTTTAAAAGGAAATATAGGTAATGAAAGTAGACTGATTTCACTATACCAACATTCCTGGCTTTTTGAAAAACCTATGCTGTGCTGGATTTTATGAAGGTTAACATACATTTTTTTCTGAAAGGGGCCACCACTGATTACTATCGTAAGTGTGTGCACCCATAGCCGATATCAGAAATAGATCTTGCTGTGCCTAAATCCCCGCAATGCTTATAGTTTTAACCGGAGTGGGATGGGTGTCTTGAATGGAAGAGTCAATGTGGTCCTCAGGCTTCAGAGATCTGTGTATCTGACATACGTGCCAGGTGTCCAGCCAAGTTAAAAAAAACACACCTTTGGAACTTATTTCACTTAAATGATTGGAAATGACTGCACCCCCTGTCATGAGATAAACATGCACACACTAGAATGTTTACATGAAAAATTAATAGTGTTCACAATGATCCCACCTGAGTTACTGCTTCCTCTTCATTAAGGAATCAATAAAATGTATCCAGTCAGGCCTCAGGGACTTTTCTTTACTGAATCCAGTGTCGACCCTTTCTACGAATTTCAAACCAATCTGGCCCTACACTGTTTGAGTTGCTTGCCACCTTCCTGCTCAGGGACATACCTATTTGTGTCTGATATTCCTGACTGCACAGTGTTGGCGATCAGCCACAACTAGATCTACCACAGCCAATCTCGTTAAAGCTAATGGTTGAACGTGAATAGACTCCCTTCAGGACGGTAGCTCATCACGCTGTTGAAGGTAACCGCAGTGTTACTTCATAGCCATTATCACAGCCGTGGCCCTGGCATCTGCTCACTGACGCGTCTACGCAACGTCAAGGTCACATGAAATGTAAAGCTGTCCCTAAATTGTCCATTACCACAAACAATGCTAACGACACAGGTATATGAACGCAAAGAGGAAACAGCTCATCCTTTCTTCCCAGTGTTGTTAAAATCAAGTATCAGGAAAGCCATCTCGATATCTAAAATGTTCATGTGGAGCTAGGAGGCTTTAAGAAAAAAAGATATTATTATTATTTTTAGCATAGTCAAAAGATATTATTAGTATTTTTGGAATAGTCAAAAATAGGTTTTGGATTTTTAAGTCCAAAACCATCATCCCTTAACTTTTAAAAAATAAAAGTCAAATAACAATAATGCATAATGTCACATGTTACAGTATTCTATCACAAGTTAGACTTTGTAGTTGCTGCTAAATTCATAAAGTTCTCTGATGAAATTATTTGAACAACAGAAGTGGCCATTTTATTACTATTTCATTGTAGTCCATGGCAAGGAGCATTTTAAAATGGCAAAATAAAATATCCATTCTGTGGGTTCTATTTACAATTTTTGATCTCAGATTACTCTACTGTATGCATAGCAGTAGAAAAATCATAACGCCAAGAACAAACAAATCTTTTTTTTTAATGAGGAATGTGAATTGTTGCCGGAAGCCAGAGTGTCCGACTTCTCCAGAAAACACACCCCCTCTCGTGTCCTGTGAGCACCTCTCACGCCAGAGAAGAAGGAAAAGCCCCTTGAGCTTCCTCCTCCTTCCTTGGACGCTGCTGTGTGACAAGAATCTCAATGGGACAGAAGGGTGCAAGGAGCATCATCACCGCCACCATCACAGGTGCTGCCAAGAGGAGCCCTAACCAGGGACTTCTGCGAACTCGCCTGACTCCGGCGCGCTGGGTTCGCCCTGGGCTTCCGTTCTCCTCCCACCGACGCAGTTTTCATTTTTTCCTTGGTTCCACTCTGCCTTGGAAAACCTTACTTCTTGCTGCTCACGGAGCACTTCGTCGGGAAGCTGCTCTCTCAGAAAGGCGGAGAAACGGGGCCATTGGTGTCTGAGGTTGGTTTGCTGGGTACTGGTGTTCTTCCCACGGTGTTCCCGTGATGCTTCCGTGAACGAGCCTTCCGCATTCCCTGCAGAAAGTTGCTCATCTGCAAAAGGAGATTGAAATGCCTGTTGCCCACAAATGCTAGAAGGACAACAGGCCTTCAAATGAGTATGTGATTCGCTCAAATAACTTTCACTGAGATTTAGTGTCTCAGGCCACCAGTATTACTTCTGTGTATCATTTTCAATGTAAGAAATACAGTTTCTTTGGACATGTAGGGTGTCGAAGGAGCAGTGTGAGTGTTGGACTCTGGCCGAGGCACCCCTGCTGTGGGCCGAGCCCAGTACTCGAACAAGGCCTCATCATCGCAGGCACAGAGCTCACCTACGTGTACAGTGGCGTTTGGTTCAGCCCTGCCAGTTGACTCGGGTTGCTAAGTTATGGTAACTGCCGGCTCCCAAGGTTGAACTGTGACTTCAGTCAAGGTTGGCTGCTGAGCCCGAACAGACTCTGGACGTGGAAGTGTCACCTGGGGGTGCTTTGCAGGAGCTGCAGTCTGCTGCGGGGCTGGAGGATGTTCGGCCTCCGTAGTGGGTTCTGGAGTTATGATGAGGCCCAGGTCCAAAGGCTGATCCTGTTCTGGAGCTGGAAGCGTCAGCATTATGGACTGGAGGCGGTCCTCCGACCTCCTTAGGTGGCTCTGGAGGGGGAGCTGGGTCCTCCTACTGGGATGGAGATGAGGCTGCCTTGTCAGGGGGCTGTGGAGGAACCTCTGGGTGGGTTGGAGATTTGAGCTCTTCAGTGGACTTTGGTGGATGAGCTGAGACCTTCTGCTCAGCTGCAGATAATTCAGTAGCCTTAGGGAGCTCTGGGATCACCAAAGCCCCTCGATCCACATGTGTAACGTTAATATTAGGCAATGCTGAATGTCAAGCTTCACCTGAGCCCAGGGGCAAGACTGTCACCACATGATATAATGGAGGTGGAGGTACGACATCCATAAGAGCATTTTGGAGGCTGAGCTGGACCCTTCTACTGGACTGGAGAAGGTTTTATACCTGAAAGAGGCACTTAAGGCAGAGTTGAGACCTGCTGGATTGCCGAAGATTCATCATTTTTAGGGGGTGGCTTGGATGCTGATCTGGAACCCCTTGGTGAATGGACAAAGCTTCAACATCTCAGGGGACACTGTTTCTCCTTCCCAAGGAGGGGAAAATTCAACATCCTCAGGAGTGTGGGGAAGCTGGGCTGAAGGCTCCTCCTGGTTTGCAGAAGGTTTAACTTCCCCAGGATGCTCTGGCCTTGGAGCTGCGGCCCCTGCCGGGTTAACGAAGACCGGCCTCAGTCCGAGAGGCTCCGGAGGCCGAGCTGAGGCTTCCTGCTGGGCTGGAAAAGGTTCAGCTTCTCCAAAAGGCTGAGCTGGGGCCTCTTGAGGGGCTGGAGGGGGTTCCACTCCTGTAGGGGACTCTGCAGAGCAGATGCTTCCTTTTGGGGTGAGGAAGGGTCACCCTCTTCAGAGGTATGTGAAGGCTCAAGCAGGAGTTTTGCTGACCTGCAGGCCAGGGCTTGGTCGCCCGGGGAGGGAGGGGAGGTGGTCAACAGAGACGGTGTAGGGCCGACTCCCACTCCCTAGGCCGAGCTGCCTGGGCCAGCGGCCACGAGAGCCTCCTTGTGAAGAGTGATCGGGAGGATTGGCTAACATGGTGTGAACCGCTTCCACTTAGGCACGAGGAAGAAACTGGTTTTCACTTATCCCAAACATTCCATACATTTTTAACACTTTATGAAGCAAAAGGGGAGTCGGTCAGTTAGAAATTCTGTCAGAATTTTGAAACAAAGTTTATTGAAGACTAGCATTATATACATTGAGGTCAGAAAATTATAATTTATATACAGATGAACAGATTATGTTTTCAAATAATAAGTAAAATTAATGGAAATTTGCATGCAGATGTTTGATAATATTTATTATATGTATGTATTCACACATAAGCTGTATTTCTATATTTTTTGATAGTGTTATTTTTACAAATGGCATTGGAATATTCCTCAATTTTTATAATAAATCTTAACCCAAGGTGTTAGGAGATGTTACTTCTGTTATCTCAGAGCATTCTGTATAAGAGAGTTCTGCATTTCCAGTAGAACCAATGCCGATGTATATCTTTGCCGACTCATAATTCTTAAAAGGGCTGGCAGAAAGTTTATTCACGTTGGGATGTACTACCACACACACCTCACAGGCGTAGCATTGCTGACGAGCAGGTTACAAGGACAGAGCAGCGAGACCTGGAGGGATTTCACCGACACTCGGCAGATCATCTCTCTGGTCCATCTGCTCATCTCTCTTTAACAATCCTACACCCCACACTATGCATGAGAAAATATGAGCCCATAGAGGGTAGGTGACTTACCTGGAGTTATAAAATCAGTAGCAGTCATTTTTATCGGTAGTAGCATAAGCATTTTATTTTTTAAATAGATTTTATTGATTATGCCATTACATTTGTTCCATTCTCCCCCTTCACTCCCCTCCACCCTGCACACCCCTCCCCTACCATTCCCTCCCTTTCGTTCATGTCCATGTGTTACAAGTTCTTTAGATTCTGTATTTCCCATAGTATTCCTGCCCTCCCCCTGTCTATTTTCTACCTACTGTCTATGCTACTTATTCTCTTTACCTTCTCCTTCTCCCACTCCCCTGTTGCTAACCCTCAATTTGATCTCCATTTCTATGTTTCAAATCCCGATCAAGCTATCCTCTTAGTTTGCTTTTGTTTTAGGTGTGGTTGTTAATAACTGTGAGTTTGCTGTCCTTTCACTTTTCATATTTTTTTATCTTATTTTTCTTAGATAAGTCCCTTTAACATTTCATATAATAAGGGCTTGGTGATGATGAACTCCTTGAATTTGATCTTATCTGAGAAGCACTTTATCTGTCCTTCCATTCTAAATGAAAGCTTTGCTGGATAGAGCAATCTTGGATGTAGGTCTTTGGGTTTCATGACTTGGAATACTTCTTTCCAGCCCCTTCTTGCCTGTAAGGTCTCTTTTGAGAAATCCACTAACAGTCTGATGGGAACTCCTTTGTAGGTGACTGTCCCCTTATCTCTTCCTGCTTCTAGAATTCTTCATTTTAATCTTGGCTGTGATGTGTCTTGGTGTGTTCCTTCTTGGGTCCAACTCTTTTGGGACTCTCTGAGCTTCCTGGATTTCCTGGAAGTCTATTTCCTTTGCCAGACTGGGGAAGTTCTCCTTTATTATTTGTTCAGCTAAGTTTTCCGCTCATAGCTGTTCCTCTCCCCCTTCTGGTACCCCTGTAATTCAGATGTTGGAACGTTTAAAGATGTCCTGGAGGTTCCTAAGCCTCTCCTCATTTTTTGGAATTCTCGTTTCTTCCTTCTTTTCTGCTTAGTTCTTTCTTTCTTCCTTCTGGTCCACTCCCTTGATTTGAGTCCGTTTCCTTTCCATCACTATTGGTTTCCTGTGCATTTCCCTTCATTTCAATCAGTTTAGCCTCCATATGTTTCTCTAATTTGTGACTAAAATCAACCAATTCTGTGAGCATCCTGATCACCAGTATTTTGAACTGTGCATCTGAAAGGCTGGCTATTTCTTGGTCACTTAGAATTATAGGCTCTGGGGCTTTGAGCTGTTCTTGAGTCATAATGTTTGGTCTGTTCCCACCTGTCATGTTTGAGGGGTGGGGCCTTAGGTGTTCACCAGGGTGGGGCAACCCAGGTCGCTGAGTTGTGACGCTATACTTGGGGGCGGGGTCAGAGAGGGGGAAAAATGGCGCATTGCTCTGCTCCACTCTCAGATTTCCATCGCCTCTCCTGCTTCCCACAAGCAAATTGGGCCCTTCTGATGCTGGTTCCCGGGTGTCTCGTCTGACTTATGGAACTAAAGGCTGCAAATGACAGTGCCCGCAGCCCAAGCAAGCTTCAGTGAGGAGAAGCAAGCTGCAGCAGGTGGGTGCAAGTGTGTGTAAACAGTGGAGGGGCGAGCATATTTGTGTGTGTGAGTGAACGGTGAGGAGGCTGTCTGGGCTCAAGGCTGACATGGGCAAAACCTGAAAAAGTGAGTGTTTTACACTGGTTAGATGAGGCTCACCCCTTCTTGTAGGACATTAGACTTTACCAGATGCTCACCACTTTCCATGTCCACCTCATCCAAAAACACTCTTGGGGAAATAAGCAGAATCACATTTGACTAAAGATCTGTGCACACCTGGCCAAGCGACACATAGAAAGAACCATCGCAATTGGCAATAGTGCTCTCGTTGCCCTATGAAAAATTATCCAACCTTTATTAGAGAATACCAAGTAGAAGGAGAATGTGTCGGCAACGTTTATTTAAATAATTAGTTGCATTTTACACCAAAACTCTTTTTCTATGTGGTGCAAACCTCTGCAAACTTCACTGTGGTGTCACTAGGATTGTGGCTCGATTTTGGATTGAGTTGTATAGTAATTTATTATGCATTACTTTTAAAATTTCTCCTCTTCATTATAATGTTATACTAATTTTTAAATGCACACATACACAAGTACATATGCACTTTAGATTATTTGCTAGTTAACTTTCATCATAGTGAAAGGGATTTTATGTATGGTAAAAAGAAAGCATTTAGTCTGTGAGGATTAAGAGCTAATGGAGATATTGTTATACTGGACTGATAAATTTTAAGAAATATATCTAGATTGTCTTTTCCAACTGGCACGTTTAAGCATTCCAAAGTCATGAATACTAATGAAATTTCATAAATGTATGTTCTAAAAGAAATTTTCAAAGCAACTCAAATATTTATTACTTTTTTCACAATTTTTTTGAATTGACTACTCATTGTTTATATTATTCAACATTTGACTCTATGGCTAACCTATTTTACAGAGAATAATGCTAGCACAGGCTTACAAGCATTGTAGCCTTTGGCTATTTGTTTCAGGCTTGGGGAGGGGGAAACCGTGTATCTATGCATAACATTGACAATATGAGTGTTATAAGCTATCAGATTGGGGTCCTCGTGTGTGTGGTAGCTATTGGATAGATACTCACTAAGCATGCTCTGTCTCACTGGCTAACTCTTAAAATTCCATTCTTTGTATGTAGATCAACTTCTGTGATTGGTTCTTGCCATAGAACATGTGCAGAAGTGAGATGCATTATTTCTGAGCCCAGGTATTTAGGATGGGTATTCTTTCCTCCCCTTCTTTTCCCATGAATGGAAAACTTCAAAGTCGTATGTTAAAGATATCAGAACTCCACAGGGTGGCAGGAACTAAGGTTTCTGAATGAATATATGAAGCAAAAACCCCTCCCCTGTCCTCTCCCCTACCAAAATCATTACACTATGGTGTGAAGGAGCCATAACATTTCTGACATTAAGCCAGTGATAACTTGACATATCTTTTATGGTAGGTAGCTTAGCCTGACTAATTAATATATCATGCAAGCATTTTCACACTGCCTGGCATCAAGTAACCACTTAATAAATGATAGCTGTTGTTGGCACTTTTTATGTCAGATGATAAAATATATTCTGTATATTAAATATGCCCACAGATAAAAGGATGCTTTTTGCCATAAAGGCTACTCTGTTTGTTTTTTACAGAGTAATCACATGTCAAGTAAATATAATTTTGTGCAATAGTATCTTGATACAAGATGTATCCAAATTACTTATATAAAATCTTAGGTTCACCTAATATTAATATGTCTGACATTTCTTTGTTCTCCATTATTGTGAGTTTAAAAGAAAGTTATATATCTCTTCTCATGGTAGTTAGTTTAATCCATTTCAGTAGTCATTATGCTATATTTCTCCGTTTAAAACTAGAATTATTTGTTTTTTCTTCTGATATTCTTTCATTCCTTCAACACATTACTAGTGGATTATTGCCGTATGCTGAACACAATGCTGGATTTCTTTCCATGATTGATGTCATTCACTGTGGACCACAGAATAACCCTAACTTCCTTTCTTGAGTGAACATATAATGGTATGCTGTTGACCTTGAACAATGCAGGAATTAGAGGCACTGACCCCTGTGGAGTCGAAAATCTGCATAGAGCTTTCAAATCCCTCAAAATGTGACTACTTACAGCTCACTCTGGACCAAAAGCCTTACCAATAACACAAAGAGCAGATCAATAGATTTTTGTATGTTACATGTATGTTATATTCTTTCTGTTGCCAATAAGGTTAGCAATAGAAAAGAAAATCATAGAGCAGAGAGAATGCATTTATAGTATTTGTTGAAAAAAATCTGCATAAGCGGACCTGGGCAGTTCAAAGCTATCCTGTTCAGTGGTAACAGTATATAATTTTCCTCACATAAGACGGCAATGGCCCAATGTCCTTCATACAGGTAGTTAATATATTATCATCTAAATAATGTACTTTTTAATTTTGTTATTTTTCTTTTGACTTGGAATTTGTGGCTGATGTTAACCATTTTGCAACCTGGCTGGTTGTGTGATTAAAAGTGTAGGTTAGGAGAGCTTAGCGAATGAAAAGCAAGTGTTCTCCAGCTCAAAGCTCATCAAAAAGCAGGAATCGCCCAGCTGGGCCACGAATGCCGTGACGAATCAAGTCCCACTTCCTTTGTATCAACTCATTTTTGAGATTTCATTGTCTACCCACATGTAGATAATATCCGTGTTCTATTGTTTGTAATTTATTAAGGAGATAGTCGCAAAAATAGGAGTCACTAATGATTGGAAGCAAATGTGATCTTCTTTGTAAAAAAATAGATAAATTATAAGATTTGGGGGAGGTCCTACAACAGTATTAAAACAATAAATACCCCAGAACCGAGAGAGGGAGATAATTCCAAATGTGCTGTAATGTTCTAAGGTAAAGGCATACACATTTTTATCTGAAAGTTTTAAGAATATATGATTTTGCTTGAATTTTCTAATTCTTTCCAGTGTCTAAGTGGGCTAGAATTATTCATCTTTTCAATGCCATTGACAAAAAAATCTTTATTACTGAAATATTCATCATCATTAAACATAGCATACTTTCTTTAGTGTGATAAAGAGTTTGAATATCTGAATAGATGGCTGATTGTAATAAGAATGATTAATGTAGCATCCAGTTAAAAGAATTTAAGAGCATATTTTACTAATGGCAGGAGACAGTCTTTAAAAATACTTGCAAAGAACAGATATGCATAACCCAAGGGCACAGGTGACAGTGTGGTGATGGTCAGGGAAAGGAGGGTGGGGGCTGGGTAGAGGTGGTCAAAGCGGGGTGGGGGGGATATGGGGATTTCTGTAATAGTGTCAGTAATAAAAGTAAAAAACAAACAAACAAAAGGCATGCTCTTTACTTTATTAAAATAAATCTTACTACAGATACAGGGCATATCTCCCATTGTGAAACATGGTTTATAGTTAGTTTATATTGTATGATTCTATAAAAGTAAATTAAAATGTCCTTAGTGATCTGGGAATTGATTATCAAACATTGAAGACATCTTAATTGAATAGTAAACTTTATATGTATTTAGGGCAATTTTATATGCTTTTTTTTGTTACTATGAAAAATTTCATAAGCAAAAAAAATGAGAATCCCCTTTTCTACAACTAGGCACAGGAATAAAAAAAAATTAAGTACTATAATTAGAATGACTTTAGAAACTGTGACATCATCATCATATAAAACTTTAAAAAGTAGTAATAGTTTTCATATTCATATCTAATAAGAGCATACATTCATACATTTTAAGAGTCCAAATCTTATAAACATACATTCAAGCTATTTAATAACTTGACTGAGAGGTTGTAGATATCATTCCATCTAATGTAGGAATGAGGACTATGTAATAATCTTCTTTGGTTCACAGATTCATTAACACATTGAGTATTAAATGGGCTCCCTGTGCCTATCGCGGTAACAGCCAACAAACCATCATCATTCTGAATAAGCCGATGCCCACATTGAGAACTGGCCAACAGCGATGTTAAACCTGATGATTTTGACGCGTTGCATTGCTTCCATAGTGGATGATAAACTTCCAACTGCAAAGATATTCAGAGTTAAAGTTATAAAAGTTCAAGTGAATCATACCCATAGTTTTGATATTTTAAAAAATTGCTATTTAATACATCTGTAACATTGAACAAAATTTAGCCTATTAGGTTTTTAAAATTTTATTGTTTTTCAAAAACAGTTGTCTGCATTTTTTCAAATCTTGTGATTTCAATTCCAAATAAGTAACTAATTTTAACTCAAAATACATATTTTCACACCTGATTTAGACTTGAATTCTAAGTTAAAAACTCACTACATTTTTATTGAATTTTAAAACATACCAGAGGATTATGAGTATATATATTGAGGTGTTGAAGATTACACATGGTTTGATTTGGACAACAAGCCTGTGAGTAAATAATAGAATCTAAATTTATAACATCCGAAAGTATTTCTTGATGTCAGTTCATATAAATTCTTATTTTGGTCTTTTAATTTATTGATAATTTGATTTGTCTCATTGTTAATTGAAGGAATATATATATACTCTGGATATAACAGATTATAGTATTCATATCAAATAAAGGGAAGTTCATCAAAGCACTTGGTTGGAGTTGTTCCATCCTGAATATAATGGTATAAAAATCAGCATACCTGTTTCATATTAACAAAAAAATTAAAAAGAGGAACAAATTTCAGACCCAGCTAAAATACAGAACCTCCCCCCCACCTTTTCTTTTCCAATAAAGAAGACTGTGGCTGCCAAAGGAGTGAAGGTAGATCACAGTCCATGCATGAGGAAGTGGAACTAAGACACAGAACAAACCTACATACATAATTCAAGTGTGGGAGAGCCAATGCAATTGTAATTGAAGATGATTGGCATGCCATAAATGGAAAAACCCTAAGTGTTGTATTTGCAACAACAGAAATGTTGACATGCCGGTCAATGGCAAGAGCTTCTCCGGATCCAGTATATGAGAGGCCCAGGAGGCTGCCTGTTTCTCCTTCCGGCATCTCCCTTCCTTCCCTCTTAGGAAGCCGACACTTTTGTTTCCCATCCACAGAACCCCTTTGCCTTCTGTGAGGTTTGGCTAATGAAAAGAAATAGCAGGGCCTCTAATGGAAGGAGGAGAGAAGAGTTTGTCATTTATCATTCCAGTCCTTTCCCTAACAGACACTTTAACCTACCAAAGGTTGCAGTCTTTAGTCAGAAAGCCCACCTCCACAAGGTTTCTTTTTGCTTTAGGCACAAAGGTGTTTTTAGTAGGCCTGGGTTTCCTTAGACACTTTGGTGAATTCCCCTAAACAATGCCACACCACTGCGAATATTTCCTTCCCATCTATTTGAGTGTTCCATCTTTTCCTATTCAATCTTCAGTGATTTCTACCGCAAATAGTTTAGGACACAGACCCCAATAATGGGATTTAAGAATTGAGATGATCACAGATTTAAGGATTATGGGTTTTTCAAGAATGGGATTGAGACACAGGCGGGGATCCAGATGGGGCTGAGTGTACTCAATTACCTGTGAATGCTCCTTATTGAGAGAAGCATGTCAATTCTTCCATCTGAGTTATTTCCCTGCAGAAATGCATTCTAATGACTTTAACTGGGGCACTTGTGTCACAAAGGGATGTCAGTTGCTTTTAGCATCTACCAGTCTCTCAGCTACTGGAAAAATTAAATATCAGCACAGCCCAGAGATAAGGTGTCTGTGTTTCAAAAGAGTTGCAGAACCTTACCAATTTCTGATGGCAAGAGACTGAGGATCATGTAGGAGAGTCAAGACATTAGACTAACGAAGAGAGAGCGAAGTCTTGTCTTGATGATACAAGATTTAATGTGTTGGCTTAAAAAATTGTGAGTGACATCAATAGCCTCTAGGCTGGCTAATTGAAGCAGGATTCGACAGTGAGGTCCAATTTATTCTCAGGAATCCCCTACTCAACTGTAGGGGATAGGATGTGAAATATGTTTCCTTTAGCATGTAAAAATGCTAAAGAAACTAAGAAATGCTTTGGGGAAATGGGATAGGGAAGTGCACCATCATCTCTGAAAAAATCTCTTGGTTTATTTTTGTCCATTCTGGGCAAGAGATGATTAGGGGAAATGTTGCAGTGGAACGGGGTTCCCTGCTTTTAATGGAAATAATGAACATTGAGTGGTGTGAGCTGGTTCCTTCACTTAACCTTCACAGAGCCCAGTAGAATAAATGGTGGGTGAAATTACCATAACTAGGCTATAGGGACAGATTATAGAATCAGAATGTTTTGCTCAGCAGAAAATTGTGGAGAAGACTAATAGATTACAGGGTTTTTAGAATTGGAACAAATGGGGAGCCTACAGAGGTGCTGATTGGAATATATAATTAGAAACATTCTTGGTTTGATGGTAAGAATCCCTAGTCAAGTCAACACACCCACATGTGTGCACACACACATGCCTTCAATAAACTGAGAATAGACTAACATATTTTCAGCATTAAAAAAGAAAAGCTATTCTTTTCACCACCCCCCCCAAGCCAATTTTTAAAAGAGCAAACACAAGCATTATCCATGGTAAAGTTAGGTAAAGATGAGAAAGTATACTACCATCCAACTAAGTTATTATTCTGAAATGACTAGCCAGTGTGTTTAGAACAGACAAATGAGAACTGTGAAACATGGATACGGAGAAGATACTTTTAATCCTGCAGAAGAATGTAAGTGTTCTTTGAAAACTGGAGGGATTGTATGAATTTCTGTTACAAAATAAAAGAATGTACAAATTAAGAGAAATAATAATATATTCACTAATTTCATATGCACAACAGTTGTAACAAAATAAAGAAAATGCAATTATTTCAAAAGCAACATAAATATTTTATATCAACATGTAGATATGTAGATTCAAAATAAACATCAACCTATCTGAAAACATTTTTAAGATGTATTCAAGGTACACTTGAACAAAGAGAAAGGCATTTGACAGGCATTCAAAACGTATTTTATTTTTCCCTAAGTAATTCACATATTTAGGTTGCTATCAATAGAAATATCAGCAGGGTTTTTTTGTTGTTGTTGCTTGTTGATAGTAAATAGATTATCTAATTCTAGGTTTCTATGGAAAACTAAGTAAGCAATAGTGACCAAGAAAAACTTTAAAAAGAAAAAGTCTGATAAGCTAGACTTAACTTGATATTAAATCATAGTAAAAAACAGAATAGTTAAAAATTGTGGTATCATTATAGTAAAAAGTACATATATCCATGAAAAGAATGGAAATTTAAGAAGTAGAACAACATACAAATTTAAGAAGTAGAACAACATACATGTGCAATGAAGATGACATCCCAAATTACTTTCATAGATTGATCATTCAGTCAATAATGTTGGGAAATCTGGGTGGCCATATAGGAAAAGCATAATTTGGGATCTTACATTTAAAGTTCAAAAAGATATGATACATTCTTTTTTTTAAAGATTTTATTTATTTATCTTTTAGAGGGGAAGGGAAGGAGAGAAGTATCAATGTATGGTTGCCTCTCATGAGTTCCCTGCTGGAGACTGGCCTGCAACCCAGGCATGTGCCCTGACTGGGAATCGAACTGTGATCGTGTGGTTCGCAGGCTGGTGCTCAATCCACTGAGCTATACCAGCCAGGGCGATATGATACATTCTGAATAAATTAAAGACATAAAATCTATGAAGCAATAAAAATGGTGGAAGAAAACCTGAAAAACTTATTTTATAAACATAAAGCAAGAAAACTCTGTCTCAATATGAAATTTAAATATAAGCTATTAAAATAATTAATGTACTTGGCTATATAAAATAAAAAATAGAAAAAATCTTAAAGTAAAAAGAAAACTACATACAAGGGTAATATATTTATACTCATCTGACAGGCACTGTGTTAATTAATATATCTTCTTCCTAATTAATAAAAAAGACTAACAGTCATATTTTTAAAAATTAGCGATGAATGCACAAGGTTCTCAATTACAGAAAAAAAAGCTAAACCTCTCTCAAAATTATGGAAGTTAAAGAATATACATATATACTATTTTCAGTGAGAATGGCAAGGTCAAGTTTGCTAACATCTGTGTTGGCAAAGCTACTAGGTAAACATTTACTCTGAAAAATGATAGGTGAATATATAAATTGATGGAATAATATACTCTTTGATCTTCAACTTTCTATTCTCTGGATTAATCTTATAGGTATGTGTCTAAGAAATGAAAAAGAAATGTAGGAGCTTAACTCAGTGTTTTTTTAAAAGATTTTATGTATTTATTTTTAGAGAAAGGGAAAGGGAGGGAGGAAGAGAGGGAGAGAAGCATCAATGTTTGGTTGCCTCTCAAGTACCCTCTAATGGGGATCTGGTCTGCAACCCAAGCTTGTGTTCTGACTGGGAATTGAACCAGGGACCCTTTGATTCACAGGCCAGCAGCACTCAATCCATTGAGCCACACTAGCCAAGGAGGCATTTTTTAATCCAAAATATTGAGCCTAACTTTAGTATCTATCAGTAGGGGAAGTACACTAATCATATTTTATTGTGTAAATAAGCTCTATAAGCAGATAGGTTAGAAAAAATAAGGAAAACTTTATTTTGAATGGATAAATCCAGGTTTGCTTTTGTTTTTAATGTTTTATTATTATTCTATTATAGTAGTCCCAATTTTACTCCTTTCCACCAAGCCCTGCCCCCAGCTCCCACAGTCAATCTCCACACTGTTGTATATGTCTATGGATCATTCATGCATGTTCTTTGACTAGCTTTTGGAATAAAAAATTACTTGTTTCAAAAAGAAAACTTTGACCAGTTAAAAAAATCATACAAGGACTCTTTCCCTCCTACCATGTATTGTTATTTAAAAAATCTGCATCCAAAGTGTACTTCTTATGAAACAAGTTATTATACAACATAAAATAAAAAATACTTGTACCACTTCTATAAGCCTACAGAAAAAGCCTTTTAAACATGACACAAAGTTAGATACCATAAAGAATGAGGTCAAAATTTGTCCATAAACTGCTCCACTTATTCTTAAAAATAACGTTACACAGTCAAGAAAATTAGATATCATATGATGAAAAATAAGTTAATTTCAGAGAAAATTAGCTAAAAATAACACTAAATGCTAAAAACAACAAAGCACAACAATAATGAAATATCCTCTGAGATTTCTAAGACATATTCATTAAGGGATCATGCTATCCTGCTAGTGGGAGCGTAAACTGATGTGATCTTCCTGGAAGGCAACTTGCCAGTATCTACCCGATTCTACGTATCCGTATCTTCCGAAGTAAGGATGCTTATGCATGTGCCCAAAGTGTATTTTCACTAAAGTATTATTAAAAAATGCAAAAAATAGAAATAATAAAAATGTCTATTTTGAAACCTAGTTAAATAAACATACTAAAGACATATAAAAGAATATTATGTCATTGAATAGCCTTTGCTTTTGCTTTTAAAATTTCTTCACTGTAGACAAGTACTAAGACATTGTAAAATTTAAAAGAATCTTCTGGATAAAATTTGTTGAACTGTTTTGTTTCTTTTCTCAAACGTAATTGATATGTTAAATGTTACATAAATGTTCTGATTGATCATTGCAGTGTAACCATTTACTTAAATTTAGTGATACGGATGACATTGCACCTTAACAGCATGTGCCATTCCATAAGTCTTAATATGTATATATAATGCCTTAAATAATATTTATATGGTTCTGTTATGCAGATTTAAACTTCTTCGTGATTATATTGAAATATGAATACACTAAAATGATAGTCAATTTCCATTACAAGGAATATCAAACTCGTATAATTAAAAAGCATAAAATATGTCATTCATCGCATATAATGTTCCCTTTGTAATTTGAAATATTATACTTTATGAAGCCATAACTACCACATTTTCCAATTGTACTACTACATATATTGAAAGCATTTAATTTAGAGCATGTGAACTTTCAAAAATTTACCATGTAATTTTTCCATAGAAATACTGTTTGAAATGTATTTAAACTACTATTTAATACCCAATATATAGCCTTAAAAGCATGGCTTTACTCTATATGACCTTCCTTTGATATATGGGTTGGGTTTTTTTGCTTCCATAAATAAAGTTTTATCGGAACACAGCTATACCCCCTTCCTTTTCTTTTCTTTTTTGTTCTAATAGTTTTTATTCTTCTTTTTTTATTTAATTATTGTTCAAGTACAGTTTTCTGTCTTTTACCCCCATCCCAGCCCACCCCCCTGTGCTCCCACCTCCCTCCCATTTCCACCCCCTTAGTTGTTGTCCATGTGTCCTTTATACTTGTTCCTGTAAATACTTCCCCCTTTTCCCCTGAAATTCCCCTCCCTCTCCCCTCTGGTCGCTGCCCCCCTGTTCTGTATTCCAGTGTCTTTGTTTTTATTTTGTTTGCTGGTTTGTTTTTTTGTTTAGCTTCCTGTTAAAGGTGAGATCATATGGTATTTGTCTTTCAATGCTTGGCTTATTTCACTCAGCATAATGCTTTCCAGTTCCATCCCTGCTGTTGCAAAGGCTAGTAGCTCCTTCTTTCTTTCTGTGGCATATGTTTTAAATAATATGAGCAAATACAATGCAAATTCACTAAATTTCCAAAATTTTGATGTTTTAGATCTAGATGTTGCAACTTTGTGAACTTGTAGTTGATACTTTTACCTAGTTTAGATTGAAAGACATGAGGTCAGAAGTGTGAGAAAAGTATATCAGCATACAATTATTTAAGGATCTAGATTCTGATTTGATTAACATATTAAAAAAAAGTTGTGCCACTTACTGTTATTTTTGAAACAAACATGTTTTAACTTAATTTGAATTTTTCTGGCAAGAGCTTTCCTTGAATTCAATCATCCATATAAATGAGGTCATTTTATCCATGTACTACTGATTTAAAAAGAGTCGAAAAAACTGTTGAAAAAATTCCCTATGTAAACATTGAGAACACCTTTTCCACCACAAATGGCTCCTATACATGGTAGGATAAGCAGGTTTGCAGTGGAGCAGAAAGCTGGACAGAGAAAGCACATTATAATAGTATAAATCAACCTATGAAACGTGTAGTTTCGCATTTCCCAAAGACAGAAAGTAGTGTGGCACAAAGATGTTACTTAAATTCACCAATTAGTGTTTGTCAGAACTGCTCATTGGTACGCCCCATTGCTTCTCTATTTCTCTCCCATTGAGGTTACTTTGAATAAAAAAATATATGCTTATGATGTCTACCTTATTTTTAACTAAGACATGAGAATAAAGAATCACAGGAAAGTAACTTTTAACTTTTTCCTTTCTAAATTGCCTATCCTATTTTACTTTGATAAGAGAGATACATAGCTTTCTATACTTCTTAGCATGCCCTTTGGAAATTTCATACGAATAACTACAGCCTTATCACAATTTATGATATATTTTCAGTAGAATTTTACGATTCAAAGCAGCACTACTAAGCAATAGCTAGAAATAAAGAACACATTAGGATTTTGAAATAGAACATCATTTAGAAATCTAGCACATAAGCTATAATGCCCAATGAACAAATATATAAATTACTTTAGACTAGTAGAAAATTTTCAGTTGGCACAGATTAACCTATTTTGGTGGCAAACATTGTTTTATCTAGACAAAATCTTGCAGAGAAGATATTGTATTTCACACTGAGAATATTATTATCCTTTCTCATGGATTTGGATATTTGATTTTTAGCTACAGCACAATCAGAGCATTCTAACCAGAAAGACTTTAAATGAATGGCTCAAATGTGGAATATATATATGACAAATACAGACTTTCATCAGTCATTAATATTCCTTGGGCCAAAAAATAATAATAATCTTATTTGGAACTTGGAATATTGCTTTCATTTACATTTAATTTTATGCTCCCTTTAAAAAATAAATTATTTTTATATATAAGGGGATTTATTAATTTTCAGGTTGTAAGTAGCATTTTTATTATTTTTACTTGTTTCTGTTGTTTATGCAATTACAGTTACTGCTTTCTCTGCCCTTCCCACCTCTACCCGACTCTACCCTCTTCCCTCCCCAAGTCAACCCTCACATTGTCATCCATGTCCTTGGGTTTGCATAAATGTTCTTTGGTTAATCCCTTCACCATCTTTCATCCAGTCCCCACCCTCTCTCTGGACACTGCCGGTCTGTCCTATGTATCCATGCTTCTGGTTCTATTCTGTTCTTTAGTTTATGATGTTCATTGGATTCCACATGTCAGTGAGATCATGCGGTAATTGTCTCTCACGGTCCAGCTTATTTTGCTGAGCACAGCGCTCTCCAGGGCCGCAGAGCACTTCTGCTGAGCAGAGGCAGGCTAATGATGTCCAGAACCCTTTCACCAGTCTCTGACTAACAGAGACATCAGGACCGATGTGTCATTCTGATGCAGACAGACATCACTTGCCATCTTAACACAGCCACAGGCTCTCCTGGATGTCAGGGTCTAGCTTAATAACCGGTTCTTATTTAATCAAGACAAACGCAGCTCTCTAAATGATTGGCAGCTTTAAGTCGGCCAGATCTGCCAGATGTTATCTTTCAAATGAGAGTGCAACCTAATAGCTTACCACTGTGCGGCTACGGCAGAGCATGAAGGCCATAAATATACATCTTTTGATGGGTACAATATATCTGCTCCTTCCAATCTTATATGGGAAAACAATTTTACATTATCCATCTGCTTTCATTCTTTTGAAAAATGTGGTTAGCTAGTGTGATTTAGTATTTCTAAGACTCCAGGCATGAACTATACAAGGAGCTTGAATCTAGAGTACAACTTAACCTTTTCCCCTTCTAGCAGTTATGTTTGGTGCAATTGAAAATAATAAGGAAGAATAAAAGTCCCAGCCTCTTGTCCTGTTTTCAGATTTCAGTTCTATTTTATCTCTACTTTGTAAATAATTGATGGCATTGTTCTAGTTCAAGGTGGCTATTTCACATAATAATCCAGTCTTAATATGATAATTTGCTTTTAATAACACAGTTGCCTTTCAACATTTTTCCTAGGAAACTGGTATTATTAGATGTGTTATCATGCCAACAAATGGTGATTTACAGATGAATGTGAAGTATTTTTAGTTACAGCAACTGATTTTTAAACTCTTAATATATCCCAAGCTGTGTCCTAGGTACCATATGAATACATATAAATACAACGTGGATGTTGTAAGTTCTCGCAACAGTTCCTTGACCTGTGTATTCTCACATATAAATTAATATGTCAATGGCCACACAAGTAAGAGGCCTACATTTGATACCATTTCTTGAGAATTTTTTCTCCCTATGTAATAATAAAAATTAGAAATGGTATTTCTTATATGTCCTTTATGATAGCTTTAGGAATTGGTGTACCTCTTCCACATTGATCATTGCCTGATACATATCAGGGTGATACTCTCATGGAACATACTGTTGCTAACTGTCAAAGTGAGTCTATTCTAATATATATATTAACTGATTTCCATGCATTAAAGTCAACATGCTAATATAGAGCTATGGTATTTACTACGGAGTGAGTTAATGGGGATGTTGATAAAACTCTGCTGACAAACAGTGCCATCTCTGCTGTGCACAGATACATGTGTGTTATGCCTCCTAAACCTGTTAAAATCTTGAGATGTCAAAATAAGGGAAACCAGTGAGAATGCCAATATAGGAGACTTAGAAATGAATTAAGCGTGTTAGTTTGGTACAACGTAGGATAAAATTATGGAAAGTCTGTTTTAGGAATTTTCCAGGCACTGTCAAATGTAATGCCAGTTTAACTGGGTTGCAGAGGGGAATGACCAAGGTCAAACAAAGTGGTCCACACAGTCAAGGGGCTGCCACGTATGACTTGTTGTTCCAACAGCTGGAGCTGAGCATCTTAGGATCTGATGCCGAAGCCTGGGGGCGAAACAGTGGAGCACTGTACAGGCAGGAAAATCAGCACAATTGAAATCAAGGGGCCTAGGTTTCTGGTATGTGCGGTGGCAGTTAGGCACAAAGCCAGCCAACTTCAACTGGGTGCGAAATGTTTCATTAGGAAATTCTCCAGTTCCAGAAGACACTGGGATCTTCTGGGACCTCTTTCTATTTTTTAATTAAAAATGTTGATTAACTTTTAGCTAACTTGGTTGTGTTTTCATTAAAGAAATTTCTCTCATCCACCTTAGAAATGCTAACTATGCTTTCACTGTGAATGCCTTACTTTCACTGATCTTTTCACATTCACATGTTTTGAAGATTCAAATTATGTAACTTCCTCTCATCAGCAATGGCAAGAAGACAACAGCATAGGTGAAATTACAATTACACTGCCCAGTTCAACTTTTCTCTCAAGTCTCAGGACCCTCTCAGTTTTAGGCCTGGCTGCCCATTCAGAACGCAACCAGGACCAAGCAGCTCAGGATGGAGTCACTGGGACGAAGGGGACTCTGGTGTCTCTTGCAGACACACTCATGTCAGGGGTCCTCCCAGGCTCTGTTTCCACAAAGTCCCTGAGCAGGAGACTATTACTGCCTTTGAAAAAAGTCATTGTTTCTCTCCAGGTATCTTATGTTGACTGATTTTTGTAGTCCTACCCACAACATCGTTGTCCTATTAATTTATAATTGTGTCATGTTAAATTAAAAATGCCTCATTTAGCCCTGGCTCGTGTAGCTCAGTGGATTGAGCACAGGCCTGTGAACCACACGATCGTGGTTCGATTCCCAGTCAGGGCACATGCCTGGGTTGCAGGTCAGTTCCCGGCAGGGGACACACCAGAGGCAACCATACATGGATATTTCTCTCTCTCTCTTTCCTTTCCCTTCTAAAAATAAATAAATAAAATCTTTAAAAAATGCCTCATTTAACTATTTTAATTCAGCTATATAGATCATATACTGAATTCCTTAAATTGTTGTTCATTCCAAACCCAAATAATTACTTTCCAAACTGTCACCCTTTCGGTGTCTTCTGCTATTTTGCTGCCTCCTGACTCACACCGGGTTGCACAAGGCCCTGTGATCGCTGAGTCCTCTTCTCTCTCTGAGCCCTGTGTTTGTACGGCACTGAGATAGCTTGCTCGGCATACAGAGCAAGAGGAGAAGCATTTTTATTTAACTAAATTGTCAAGTCGTGCCTTTGAAAAGTGAATTTCAAATGTCCAGAAGCTGAATGGGCTACTATATTTACATGCACAGTTCAGTGTTTTGCTATAAATTTGGTGTGGTTCATGAATAGCAATGAATACTTGCAAATTAGTCAGGCCCCCAGCAAAACTCATTTAATATATTTTATAACACAATTATATTTTTATGTAACAGAAACAATGGTTGTCAAAAGGATATTCTTCTCAGTACAACTTAATTCAGAAGTGATCAAATGCCTTGCTCTGTGCTCTCATTTTTGGAGGATAATTCAACTTTAACAGCCCAAGAAAAGTAATATTTTAATACAGAATTTAATAAGAATAATATGTCACTCCCAATATATAGAGAGAATATATACTTCATATAAAATGTTACAAACATTTATTTTCATATACAGATTTTATCCTCACTTTAACAACAAAAAAATTTTGACAAAAAAAAGTTTTAACCATGAGTTTTGAGTGAGTAAAATAACAGGAAAATGTTAATTAAAAATGAGGCAAGCAAAGAAGATGTAGTACTGTAAGCATGATGCATATTTCACATGTAGTAACCTGAGAAGAAAATCACCCCTGTCTCCCAGGGGCTTGCATTCACATTCCCTCTAAAGCAAAGGGGAGTCTCTGTTGCTCTGTGTTCTTGCCAGAAATGGTAAAATGGATCTTTTTAAAATTCTTTTAGTCATTGTAATGGTTTCATAGTAGTACTTCACTGTTGTTTTCATTTACAATTCTGCAACAACATCTGATGTGGAGTATCTTTTCCTATGTTTATTTCCTAATTGTATTTTTTTGTTGAGGTCTCTGGACTGCTAACTGACCTGATTTTAACTCAATTGTTTATTTTCTTTTTTTTAAAATTTCATTCTTGTTCAAGTACAGTTTTCAGTCTTGTATTCCCAGCCCTGCCCCAACCCCCAGTGCTCCCCACCTCCTTCCCATTTCCACCCCCCACCTTAGTTATTGTCCATGTGCCCTTTATACTTGTTCATGTGTATGTTTGTTTTCTTATTGTTGAAATATATAATTCTTTGCATGTTTTGGATCCAGGAGTTTTAACCAAAAGTTGTCTATGGTATATATGTTCTCCCAGTCTGTGGTTAGACTTTTGATTCTAGCAACGGTGTCTTTCACAGGACATACTTCTGTCGTTGTAGTGGAATTATACTTATCACTATAATTTCATTATTATATTCATCAATACTAGGAACCGGGCTGCCAAGCAGGAAGTAAGCAGCAGGGGAACCCCAAACTTCATCTGCTCCCCACTGTGCTCACCACCACCAGAGCTGCACCCCTCATCCACCACGTCCGTGGAAAAACTGTCTTCGATGGGACCGGTCCCTGGTGTCAGAAAGGTTGGGGACTTCTAATTTGTGTGGTATACTTCTGTGCTCTTTTCTGTTCCATTGATCGAGTTTCAGTTCCTCCTCCAATAGCATTTTGTTCTGACTCGTGTAGCTTTATATGAAGTCTTAAAGTTGGTAATACAACCCTTCTAATTTTGTTCTTCTTTAGTATTTTCTTAGCTATTCTGGGTGCTTTGGCTTTCCATATAAATTCTGTAATCAGTTTGTCAGTTCCACAGAATTGTATGGTGATTTTCATTGACATGATGTTGAATCTCCTAGTCAAGTTGAGAAAAACTGATGTATAACAAATTCAAGTCTTCTGACTCCCAGACATGAAATATCTCTTCATGTCTTTGTAGGTTTATTTACCTTATTCAATAGCATGTTGTAGTTTTGTGTATATTAATTTTGTACGTAGTTCATTAAACTTACACCTAAATATTTTATTGTTTTTGGTGCTATTGCTTTGGTATTTTTTACTTCAGACTTTTAGTGGTATTTTTTTCTTTACTTAAGTATAGAGGAAAGCTACCTACTTTTAAAATGCTAGTCTTGCATCCAGCAACTCTGTGATACCTGCTTGTTAGTAGCTGAAGATTTTTTGTCAATTCGTTGGGATTTTTAAACATAAACAATTGTGTTTTCTGTGAAAAAAAAAAGACAGTTTTCTTTCTCTCTTTCCAATCTTTATACATTTTGTTCACTTTTATTGCGTGAACAGACTAGTGAGGTCTCCCAGGGAAACGTGGAGCATGAGTGGCCACAGGGATGGCGCGCTCACATCGTCTCCAGTCTTAGGGAGGAAGGAAGTCTCCGGTTTCTTGCCATCCTGTATGTTGGTAGCCATAGGCTTTGCAGATGTTCTGCTTCAGCTGGAAGAATTTCTCTTTACTCTTAATTTTCTGAGTTTTTGAATATTGTGAAAGTTTGATTTTTTAAAAATCCTATTGCTTCAGCAAATTCAAATGATTATTGTTACTATAACATGGAACTAACCCTCTATATGTGAAATAAATCCCACCTGCTCCTGATATATAATTCTTCCAATCCAGTGTTGAGTTCATTTTGCTAATATTGCCTGGAGAGGTTTTGTATAGATTTTCATGAGAGGTATTGGTATACAGTTAGAACTCCTTGCAATATGTTTATCTTATTTTGGTACTAGAACAATGCCAGTGTCATAGAATGAGTTAGTAAGAACTGTGCTTTTATTTTTTGGAAGAGATGGCAGAAATTGATACCATTCCTTCCTTAAACATTTGCTAGAATTCACCAGTGAAAATATATGAGTCTGATGCTTCTCAAGGTTATTAATTATGGCTTCAATTTCTTGACCAGATATAGAACTATTAAGATTATCTATTCCTTCTATATGAGTATTAGTTGATTATGTCTTTTAGGAAATTAATTTATTTCATCTAAGTTAGTATATTTATGAGCATAGAGTCGTTAACAGTATTCCTTTATCACTCTTTAATGCCAATAAAATCAGTAGTGATAACCCTATTTTATTTCTGATGCTTATAATTTGTGACTTCTTGTTTTACTGGATTGCTAACTAGGGGTTTTTCAATTTTATTAATACTTTTAAAGAATCATCTTTTACTTTCATTTATTTTCTCATAAAATTCCTGATTTCAAATTCATTGACTACTGCTCTTTTAAAAAAAAATTTAGTTTCTCTGCTTAAAATGGTCTTCTTTCCATAATTTATTAAGGTGGAATCTTTGATTACTGATTTAGAAATTTCTACCTTTTTAAGACCTTGTAGGCATTTAGTTGAATAAACCTATTTCTTAGTACTGATTTCCCATAAAGTTAGATCTTTTATTTTATGATTTATTAATTTCAAATATTTTTTAAATTTCACTTGATACTTCTTCTTTGACTCATTTAAATATTTAGAATATGTTATTTAATCTCCAAATATTCGGCATTTTTATTGATCTTTGTGTTACTGATTTCTAATTTAATTATTTATGGTAAGAACATACTTTGTATGGTTTCTATTTTTAACATATTCAGGGATGTATATTTTATAGCCCAGGATGTGTATTCTTAGTTAATATAGCATATAAGCTTGAGAAAAATGTGTATTCTCCTTATCTTGGATGGAGTATTCTATAAATATCAATTAAAGCATTATGAATGATAGTGCTATTTAAGTCATCTACAGCTTTTCTGATTTTCTGCCTGCTTACTCTATGAATTACTGAAAGAGGGGTGCTGAAGTGTCCAACTGTATTAGTGGGTTTGTCTAGTTGTCCTCATGGCTCTATCAGTTTTGCCCCACATATTTTGATTTGGTACTGTTAGATGTGTATACCTTTGGAATGGTCATATCTTTGTAGAGAAATGACAATTTGATTTATTTATAATTATGCGATATTCCTCTTGCCTCACGTAAATTTTCTTCTTCTTAAATTGTTTCAGACTAAACTAATACAGCAATCCCAGTTTTTATTCAGCTGGTGCTACCATGATATTTTCCCATCATCCCTTTACTTTTAAACAGTGAGACTTTACACCTCAAGTAGGTTTCTGATAAATGACATAAAATTAGGATGTTAAAATGTCCACTCTGAATATCTTTGTCTTTAATTACTATATTTATACCACTCATTTACTGATATGCTTGAATTAACATCTTATATTCATTATTTTTTCTTAGTTTCTGATTTCTCTTGCTTAAAAGAAGCCTTTTTATATGTTTTATCTTCTCTCTTAGCATATCAGTATTGTTCTTTTTAAAAAAAAATATTTTATTTATTTATTTTTAGAGAGAGGGGAAGGGAAGGAGAAAGAGTGGGAGAGAAACATCAATGTGTGGTTGCGTCTCATGTGTCCCCCACTGGAGACCTGGCCTGCAACCCAGGCATGTGCTCTGACTGGGAATCAAACTGGTGACCCTTTGCTTCACAGGCCCATGCTCAGTCCACTTAGCTATACACCAGCCAGAGCATTATTCTTCTTTTTAAACATATAGGTGGATGCCTTTGAATTTAGAGTATACCTTTCAGCTAATATAGGTTAATCTTCAAATAACACTGCACTGCTTCGCAATTAGTGCACATACTTTATGACAAGAAATGCTCAATTCCTCGGCACAAACCCTTATAATTTTGCTATTATTCACTTCACTTTCAGATTTTATCATCACCAACACATACTTACTATTACTTTAAGCAGAGTCACCTTATGATCAGTTAAGAATAAGAAAAATAAACATGTAATTTACCTTTATTCTCTTACTTTCTTTGCTTCTTTATGTAAATCTGACTTTTTTCATGAAGCAAAGACCTGATGAATTAGACTGTTTTGTTAAATGACCTTAAATATCACTTCAATGTAAAATATGATCATCATCCCTCTACAGAAAATACATCTTTGATATGTTCCTATTTTAGTATTAAGAAGTATAATGAATTATAATTGCAGAGTCCATTTTTATTCTTGAGATAGTCAACAAGTGCTAGTCTAATGTGGTGACAGTATCGGTAAAATAATGTTCACACAATAGATGAGACCTTAGGGGGATGCTTTTGCAGAGTGCATATCTGTTACGAAGATTTATGCAGGAACGGGGTGGCGTATTCTGTCTGTCATGACTCTTCTCAGCAAAATGTTTCTCCGTTGTTCTAAAGAGGAAAATTGCCGGACATTTCACCCTTTGATGTGTTCAGATGGTTATGGTTTATCTTGTCTACATTGGGAATTTCCAGTTTGGCAACCCATTCCCTTTCTTCCTTGGAACTTAAAGTACTTGGCTTTCTTATTTGAAAGGAATTGTCTGATTGAAGAAGAATCAGTATCAAATTGGGGATGGTGTGGTCTTTCCATCAAGGCAGCACTAAGTGAAAAATCCCTCTCTTTGTATTCCAAAATATGTGTCCAAAATTAGTTTTTATTGCTATTCTTCTTTTTTTCTGTATGGACTTTCTTGTCAGCAAGCTTCAAAGACAGTCCTCCACTTTAGCCCAAGTAGCACAACGCTCACATCTGTGTTCCGTTTTTGCCAGGCATTCTAAGTGAACATTTGTGAAAACTCTGAGACCCTGTGGAGTCGTGGGATGGCGCATGGTGGCCAGAGTCTCTGCTTCTCATTAAATGTCTTTGAATATAATATCATTTAGTTTGGTCATTGTTTTTCATGATGTATTTTGTGGTAAATTGTCACTCTTAATATTATTTTTTTGTTGTTGACTGTCTCCATGGGTCATGAATTGGATTCTAAGAACCAGACAGTCTGACTCCAGAAAAGTAAAAAGCTTTTATGAAAGGATTTCTATTTACTGCAAGGATTTCTGTTAGTGCATGATGGCCAGATAATAAAAACACACTGGGCCAGAACAATAGTATATGAGGATGTAGCATATTAAACCGGATAAACACAGAATACTTTTATAAAAGTAATCTTTGACATATTAACAATAATTTGTACATTGATAACAAAGAAAAATAAACATGTACATTCAGTCCAGGATTTATAGGTTAGCTATTTTTTAAATATAAATCAAGAAGATTCTTCTGTCATAAAAAGTTATATATTTTCAAAATCTCAGCTTTCAGAGATCAATCACATGGATTTCTGTTAAGCATTTTAGATATAATTTATGTTTCTTATTTGGATGAAAAGGAACTGAACATTGTATTAACCAAAGTAGAAGTGTCAGAAAGTTTGGAAATGTATTGCTGTTTAATACATATGGCTCTTAATTCATCATGTGTACTCTTTATAGCTTCATACACATTGTCTATTTCCATTTCCTCAGATAATACTTATTTTTAATTTTTAAACTATTAGTTCCATGAAGACCCTTAGGAAATAATTAGTTCAATAAAATAATAAATTCTAGAAAAATATTTGATGATCTAGAAAAATATATAATAAAACTTACAGAAAACAAATATACTTTAAGGCTAACTTGGTGTCTTACGGTTTCATATTATATGGTTACACACTGTACTCACAGTTATGAAAAGGAGCTGAATGATTCCATGGGAAAATTCCTATAATAATCATTACCTCTGCCCTTTGGTGTAGAACACAAAGCTTGAAAATTTACTAAAGCTGTGCACTGGTATCCTCTGACATGTAATCATAGAAAATAACTATAATATTTGTTAATAGTCTCCATCAAATAAATAGCCTAGGTCAACATTTCCCCACACCCTTGATCAACTTTCTTCATGTCTTTGCTGAATAAGTACTGTATTAGACAGGATTCTCAAGAGAAGCAGCCCAGTTGAGTGTGTCTGTGTGTTGTGGGTATATTCTTCAAAAAAAAACATAAAGTGTACAGAAAGATGGGCTAACCTAACCTTCCATAATAAAAAATCATCATTGGCTAAGTTTTAATGCTACCACTTACCTATATTGCTTTCATAGAAGTAATGGAATTGGATTATGCAGTTTTGGAGGCTGGCAAGTCTGAAATCTGCAGGGTGGGCTGAAAGGCTGGGGAGCTCCAGGTAAAGTCCGCAAGTAGCCTACTGTAGAATTTCCTCGGGGGACAGTGCCTTGTTTTCTGAAGGCCTTCAGTTTATTAATGAAGCCCACCCACATGATTAAGGGTGATTTCCTTTACACGATCTCTGCTGATTTAAGTATAAATCACATGCAAAAATGACTTCACAAAAACATTCAGAATAATGTTTGACCCAATATGGTCACCTTGGCCCAGGGAATTTGACACGTACAATCAGCCATTACATTTACATATTTAGGACTACACAGCAAAACAACTAGTGCATTTACTGACAGAACAGAAGGGGGAAGAGACACAAACTGCTCTGATAGGTCTTAATTCTGTTTTTATAATTTTTAGAACAACTGATATAAAACATATGCCCACTTTTTCTCATTTCACACAAGATCATTTGTACGTTCTTTCAAAACTTAGAAAGACCTACATCCAAGATTGCTCTATCCAGCAAAGCTTTTATTTAGAATGGAAGGGCAGATAAAGTACTTCTCAGATAAGGTCAAGTTCAAGGAGTTCATCATCACCAAGCCCTTATTATATGAAATTTTAAAGGGACTTATCTAAGAAAAAAAAGATAAAAAATATGAATATTGAAAGGACAGCAAACTCACAGTTATTAACAACCATACCTAAAACAAAAGCAAACTAAGAGGACAGCTAGATCAGGAACAGAACCGTAGAAATGGAGATCACATGGAGGGTTAGCAACAGGGGAGTGGGAGGAGGAGAAGGGGGGAGAAGGTACAGAGAACAAGTAGCATAGACAGTAGGCAGAAAATAGACAGGGTGGAGGGCAGGAATAGTATGGGAAATGTAGAATCTAAAGAACTTGTGCCACATGGACATAAACTAAAGGGGGGAATGGTGGGGGAGGGGTGTGCAGGGTGGAGGGGAATGAAGGGGGGAAATAGGACAACTATAATGGCATAATAAGTAAAATTTTAAAAAGCAAAAAATAAACTTAGAAAATGTAATGAAAAATTAGCTAAGCTATACTTAGGTGGTTAAGAACCATCATTGTTGCCCTGACCCGTGTAGCTCAGGGCATTGTCCTGCAACATGGGAAGTCACAAGTTTGATTCCTGGTCTGGGCACATGCCTGGGTTATGGGTTCATCCCCTGCCTCGGCTGGGGTGCCTATGAGAGGCACCTAGGTTCTAAAGCAACCACTTACCTAACAGCTATCTGACACAAACGCAAAAGAATTTTTTCTCTCCTTACATAAACCACATAGTGCCATTCCATTCTGGTTCGGAAATGTCTGTAATTAAATTTGGTGGAGTTATTTCTCAAAAATTGCATTAACAAGGAAGATAAATAGCTTGAATAAATCTGCAGGGTCTGGACATTAGTTCATTTTAACATCTTTATAATCATATTATCCTGGTAAAAATCGACATCTAGTACTAAGTTGAGAATTTCAGTGAAAGATACTTATGAGAAGATATAGGTAATTAGATCTGTGTAAACCTGTCTCATTTCCTGTCTTATACTTGATGCGGAATGATGATTAGATGCCTTGTGTTGTTTAAACTTTAAAAAATAATAACTGGTTGTAACAATTGCTTCAAATGCATTGAAAACTGGTCAATGTTGACAATCATCCTTAATTATCAGATGGACAGAGTCAGGCTTGACATAAATCCGGCTGTCTACATCTCTGGGCTATGAGTTAAATGAGATATATTTTAGGCACAGTAAACACATCTGCACGGCTAGGGAAGAGAAGGGAAGGCCTGGCAAAAGAGACTGTCCATTTCTGGTGGTGTCTAGTGCACAGTCTGTAGAAATTCAACATATCGTGTGCTGGGTAATTAGTAGGGAAAACGAGCTAAAGAGAAACAAACGGGATTCCACACAGGCTGCCTCTCATGATTGTCACTATCACCATTTAAAAATCCTATACATTCAATACACATTTTAATATAATGTAAATCAAATCAAATGTCATAAAATGTAATGCTTTCTCTTGAAGATTAAAGTTAGTGTACTTATTGAAGTGGCTTTACACTTCTCTTGAAGTGTGAAGTTCGTGATTAAAGGCAGTGTAGTGAAATACATTTAGTGCATCTCCCCTAATTGCTCATGCTATTTCCTGTCGAAAAAATACCACCTTCAGTACCAGCTACAGCAACAGTGGCCAAAATTGTGACAGACATGATAACAGCATTTGTACATATTTTTTTACATTTTACTGTCCACGATTCTGTAGATTTCTTATTATTTTTGCCAATGAGCTAGATTAAAAGAGACCTTGTCCATTCATACTTCTGACTTCACCCTTTGTAAACCACCAGAAACGGTACCTCCCCTTGTTTTCCTTTTGCCAGTATCTATATCTTTACAACATGATTACATTTTTATGTCTTCCTTACAGTCCACTGAGATTTACAGAGACATCACTGAATTTACATGCAGCAACAATGACTTTGTTTGGGTCAAAATGTAGAGCTACCTATTTTCAGTATAATGAATGTTTAAGATTTTAGACTGAGGTCATGTAGTTTAGGTCCAATGGCAATAGTGAAAAACATATGTTCCATTATTTGTATACTTATTTAGACAAAGATCAACAAATGTTCATGACACAGCTCCATAGACATGGTCTGAACCTGCGGCTTCCTGAAAACCATTTCCTGAGTATCTTCACCACAGAATCAATATTCATGTCTATCTTCATGCTGACTGATTTATATTTTGATGCAGATCGCGCTCCAGCATCTTAAATGTAGCCCATAATGCAAGTTACTATCCATCAATCTACCAATAGTTTTTGGAAAGTTTACATTTAATCACTAATTAGAAGCCTAGTGGGGCCAAAAGTAATGGGTCTTTATTGCTATATTCATAGAGTCAAAGGTTAAAGAAATAGGCTCAAAGTCTACTTGATTCACTCACTTGAGTTAATCTATGGGATGCCAACGTTCTTTAATAAAATGCGATAGAAAAGTCTGATGTGAAAGCAGCCAATATGATTTTGATATTCAAAAATAGTCAACTAGATTCCTTTTGGGCCAACAACTGGTCTGTCATGACGTATGTGCTATTTTTGTGGTTTTGCACACAGCATATGATTATATTTCTAAAATACTTAAGGTAAAGTTACAATATGTGTGAAAAAATAGTAAGTCTGGAGACCTAAAATGAAACTGGTAAAGAAATTATACCAGGTTTTTCCTTTTTTCACCCCTCCCTTCTTCCCCTCCTTCCATTTTTTCTTTATTTCTATTTTGTTGGAAGGCACGCTATGTTATATAATTTCCATAATAATAAGTACAAAAGACAAAAAAAACCCCAAAGACAACCTTATGAATGGAATCTTTATAATAGAGTTGTTTTGAGGCCCAAAATATGTATGATAAAAGTAGCTGTTTATATCAGTGGATAAAAATATACAGGGTATTTTGACTCAGGAGCCACTATAATTAAACAAGCAAGAAACACACATAGGTTTTGTTCTGTTAAAAGCCCAGCAATGTAGCATCTCAGAACAACATGTGTCAAGTCTGATGACTTACAGGATGAGTTGCTGGGTCCCAGGAATATGAATTGATCATAAGAATCAAGGCAGTGGTGGTGGTAATGATTCTTTTCTTTAAAAAAAAAATGTTTATTTATTTATTTTTAGGGAGGAGAAAGAGAGAAAGAGAAACATCAGTGAGTGGTTGCCTCTTGGTTGTCCTTTGCTGGGGACCTGGCCCACAACCCAGGCACGTCCCTAGACTGGGAATCAAACTGGAGACTATTTGGTTCCCAGGCTGCCATTCAATCCACTGAGCCACACCAGCCAGGGCTATTTCTTCTTCTTCATCAGCCTTGGATGCTGTCACAGAATTCCACAGACTGAGTGGCTTACCCAGCAGACATTTATTTTCTCGCAGTAAAGGAGGCTGGAAGTCTGAGATCAGGGCGCTAGTGTGGTCAGATCTGACGAGAACCTTCTTCCTGGCTTGCAGGTAATCTTTCCTAGGTATGTGTGGGTTCTCCAGACTTCCTTTAAGGGCACTGATCCCGTCAAGAGGCTCTCACCCTTGTGACGTCAATGAAATCCCATGGCCTCCCAAAGGCCTCATCTCCAAATGCCATCGTATTGGTGAGGAGGACTTCACCACAGGAATTCTGGAGGGACACAACTTTCAGTTCATACAACCACTGACAATTCCCTGTAACTCACTCTTTGTTCCCTGGAATCCTGAGGATATGCAGATATGCAGGTGGTTTACATAAGGAAAATTAAGTAGAAATAACTGAGTCCTCATTAGGAGCTAAAGTTCCTGAAACTCTGAATAGGAGTTCTTAGCCATTCAGCTTTCTTTCTCCTTTTCTGGGATACACAGGAGAGAGTCATCCAACACTGAAAGACAAGCAGTTGAAAAAAGAAATAACAAGCTCTTTTAATAAGTACTAATCAGGGTATCGCTAGTTAAGTAAACAAATTAAATGCCTCTCACAAAGACCATAAGACATAAAAGACATGGCAAAGAAAAGAGATTCCAGAAAATGCCTGCTTTCTCAAGTAGACAGCTCCTTATTGTTGATCCTCTCCTAAAAGTTAATAGACTTAGGGGAAGTCCAGCTATTCACTTTAAGAGCACAGCATATTTGAGTAAATAGAGATAACTTAAGTCAATTACAAGAGAGTAAAGCACCATTTAATTCCAATAAACCTGAAGAGCTTAATGTTCTTTATAAATTAAAGTGTTGAAATATGAAAATAACCAAATACTTGGGTATTTTGATTATACACCTGTGGCCAACACATGCCATTTGGGTTGTGCAAAGCTTCTGTTCCTCAGTGTATCTAAGCTGGTCCTGCTACTGAACAGCAGTGTGGACAGAATTCCACAGAAGCTCCAAAGCCCTTCCACACGGTGGCTCCAATCTCTGTGTGTTTTGATTACACATCTATGGTCAATTTCTGCTGTTTGAGTTGTGCAAGGCTTCTTTCCCTTAGGACATGTAACCCAAATACAGACAGAATTCAGGGGATGTTCCAACCCCCTTCAAGAGAACGCGTCTAACTTGTGCTTCCAAATTACATACAAAACATTTATCTTCATGCTCTCTTAAACCACATTTTAGCTGAAAGAAAACTGGGAGAAACCCATAAAAGCAAAGGAAGAAGAAAAGCAGACTGTCAACAGTCTATCTTTAAAATGACACATTTCTATAGAAGACCCAGCTGGAATGTGCCCTGGTGACGTGTGCAAGCCCGGTGGCGAAGGGGACGATGAGTGGAGCAAGGTAGGGCTTGTCTTCCCAAAGGATGTTTGTAGATGGCAAGACTGGAACTAGCAGAAAGGCAGGGACAAAACTAGAAGAATTCATGGAATGAGCATGGGAGGTTTGCGCCCAGGCTTCCTTCTAAAGCGTCCTCCTGTCTCTCTGTGGCCCCGGGTGTAGCCCCCAGGAAGCGCTGTGTACAAAAAGGGGGGATTTCTCCTCCTCCTCCTCTTAGAACGCTTGTTGGCTCAAGAACGAAACAAGAAAAGGCTACTCGGGACCTGATCAATGAATGTAGCAGAAAAGATACAAAGGAAGAGAGATAGTTTAAAAATAAAATGTATTATACTACACAACACCGGGCTCAACCTTTCTTACTTTTTGTTCACATGAGACGATGGCTCTTTTTTCTAGGAACAGTCCAGTAGAAGTTCTTTTTAAATACCCCTGCCCACTCGCCCACTCGCCCACTCGCCCACGCGGCTGAGCCGTACACAGGAAATACTGGTGTGAAGCAGCTTTCAGACCTGGATGGAAGCATTACGCCTGCCACTAAAGAAGTCAGTGCTTTATTTATGTCTTTACAACTCATCTAAAATCATCAGTCGTCTGAAAAAAAGAAAGCAATGGCGACCAGAAAAATAGTGTGAAGAAAATAACTGACCTGAGGAGAAGCAGAAATAAAGTAGGAAGAAAAAATAACTTTATTTCGTCGTAAGAATCTGTAAAGAGTTTGAAATACTACTACAATATTAGGGAAGATCAGCCACCGAGAAAATGTGTGAACACCTTAAAAAATGTGAGCATGATTGATGTATGCGGAGTGGGGTAATTAAAGTTGGATAATGATTAATCTGGTTTCTCATTTGGTGCGAGTTATGAATGTTAGTTATTCTCAATCTTGTAAAAAAGAAATATTTAAATGTTATTTGGACATTAAAATTAATTGCTGGAAGGATATAAGTAGTATATAATTTCCTTATATTAATAGTGGAACATCTTTCAGTCAATTCTGAAAAGTAAAACAAAGGAGGTTACAAAAAAGCGTAGTAAATAAGATATATAAAAATTGAAGAGGGCCCTGGCTTGTGTAGCTCAGTGGATTGAGCGCCGGCCTGCAAACCACACGATCGCAATTTGATTCCCAGTCAGGGGCACATGCCTGGGTTGCAGGCCAGTTCCCAGAAGGGGACTCATGAGAGGCAACCATACACTGATATTTCTCTCCTTCTCTCTCCTTCCCTTCCCCTCTAAAGATAAATAAATAAATAAATAAATCTTAAAAAAAATTAAGAGGATAGAGTTCATATACATCATAAATGTTAATGGAATAGCTTATTATATGAAAATATTTAGACTTTCATTGTATTATTTTTAACTTTGCAAAAAGCTTTATAAATACATTTATAAAAAAGGACATAAGTTTTCATCACAAGAGAAGAATGCTAAATGAGTAAAAACAATAGGAAAAACTGCCACATTTAATCTATGGCAAAATCAAATATTGAATAGAAAAGATAAATTATATATTATTTACACTTCCAGCAAGCAGATTGTTTATTTTCTGTACTGAAAACAATACTACATGGCTCCTTGTTTCTAAATATATAAAAATGTAATTGACTAAAACAATACTATTGATGGAACTCCTGAAACATGCAGGTATTCTATGAAAAAGCCATGTTCAAAATACATACGAGTTGCAATATTGAATTTAAACATGTGATATCTTTGCCTGAGGAGTGTGACATGCTTCCCACAGACAACCATGAAAAGGTGGGCAAGGAAGTGGTGGGTGCGATCAGAATGCGACCACACTGGACAGTGAGGAAGCCATTTTCAAAAGTGACCTTGAGTGACCCCGAGAAGAATGCCGGCCCTGGACTGAGCCCACAGCAGCTGCCTCCCCCACCCCACCCAGGGCCCTGCCTATGTCTTCGTAGTCATGAGATCTCTTCTCTACTTCCACTGCCCATCACCCAGTGTCCACTCAGCTTTACACCCCTTAAGCCCCTGGAAATTTTAATCAGTCAAAATGGTCCCAAAAGGACAATTCTCAAATTCAAGTTATTGCAGAATGGACAGTGATGTGGCTTTTTTAAAAATCCAGAGCTCATTATAAGTGTATGTATAGTTGCAGGTAGAATCCAGGTATCAGAGTAACCGGTTGGAGGACATCATTAATGACCATATCTACTCGTTCCTGTTCCCGGTTTTACTCAGTACCCACAACTTGATATGAAGACATCTTTACTCTGAGTGTGCACCACCCAACTCCTGAAGACATGAAGGTGTTTGGAAAAAAAAACTCAGAGTAGGAAATGGGAGAACATTTCTATAGTAAGCGTATATCCTTCACATAAGTTCATATCTGCTTTGTGATAACGTAGTGGGTGTATTTACTATAATTCCAGGTTATAGTCATATCTAGTCATTATTTCAGCATGAAAACAGTACCTTCCATGTTTAGTATGTGAGAAGCATAATGCATTATGTATTTTCATAGATAAGTTTATTTGACTTTTCATAAAAGCTTCTTAGGTAGTTATTACTAGTCTAATTTTCAAACTGAAGATTCAAGTTTGAGAGATTAAGGAAATTACCAAGTTCTTACATCTACAATGTGGCAGAACCTGAATTTGGACATATTTCAGTCTGATGTCAAATACATGCTTCTAACCATCTCATTATCCTTCTTGGCAAGTTTTCCCATGAGCAGAGATTTAAACTACATGACCTACTCTGCACCTGGGAGCTGCCACGGTTGTGAGGATCGGTTGACACCCATGCACGTCATCGGGGGGAAAATGGGTGACACAGGTTGGGGCAGATGGTGCAACTGCGGGATGAGCTACCTTCTGCTTCAAACTTCCTACTTTTCCTCTTGCACTAACCATACTGTCCATCGGCCGAGTTCAAAAATGAAAAACAGATTTCAGAAGAAAACTCCACCTCTGAGAAAGATCATTCGAGCCCTGGCTGGTGTAGCTCAGGGGATTGAGCATGGGCCTGTGAACCACAGTATTGTGGTTCGATTCCCAGTCAGGGCACATGCCTGGGTTGCAGGCCAGTTCCCAGCAGGGGACACACGAGAGGCAACCATACATCGATATTTCTCTCCCTCTCTCCTTCCCTTCCCTTCTAAAGTTAAATAAATAAAATCTTTTAAAAAAGATCATCTGAGGAAAGACTAGTGAATATAAACTCTTTTTTTCACTTACACTGTTTGCTTGTAAATTCTTTCCAATTTAAAAAAAAAGTAAAGCCACTTTTTTTTTAATATACAGTAGTTCCCCACCTCCAGAACTTAGGAAATAGACTCTCACTGTTTAAAGTGTCTGTGTATCTGAAAAGTCAAGCCCTGAATAGTATTTTACATAGTCTCTCATTGCAGCGATTTTTGATGTGAAGACATTAAATAACAGGTATTCTTCACATGGAGAATCAGGAGGCTCATTGTTGAGATAGTTTCTTCTATATTGTAAGAAATTTATCATACTTATTTTTCTGAAAAGAAGCCATACTTAATTATTTCTTTTTGTGAACTTATCTATAATGAAATTTCTTTTGTATTGAAGTGAAATGGAATTCCATAAATGTTTAGAGAATGGCAAGAAACCAATTAAAATGTCCTTTGAATGGAAAAATTGAACTTGCACTTTCATGAATCTTTCTGTGGAAAATAAACCCATTAATATAATAATACTTCAGTTTCATGACAAGCTTTCATCACGTTGAGACTGAATAGTTAGGCTAACTTAAAATACTGTGGGGCTGTTGATTAAATCGGATCAAAAGAGCTAAAATAAAAATTGCCAGCAAATATTTTTTCTTAAATAAGGACTGATGGTGGTCTTTACCATTAATCACATGACTTTGCCTTGTATAGTTTTGATAGTAATACCAGTAAAAGCAAGCGTCTGTGTGTCTAAAAGTTATCCATCGTAAACCGTCTCCATATTCTTGTGGTCGTGTTGCACGGGGAATATAATGAATTAGATCTGGACTATACCTCTCTCTGCATTGTGACCTGCTCGTTCTTCCTATTTCCAAAATTAATGTAAGATAAAACATGTCCTTTACTGAATCAATCAACTGCATTTGTAAAACCTTCTGTTAATGCCTTGGTTATTCATGGAGCATATATGATAAGATACATAATCATCCCCTAAACTTCTTACCTTCTTTAAATAGAGGGATATCAGTGAGGCAAGGGGAAATTAAGCTGGACTCTCTGATCAGTGGTATGATGAGAGAAATTTTTTGAGATTTTTTAATCTATTTTTAATCTGTCAGCATGTCAATCTCCTCCTAAATTATATAATTGATCTTTGAATAGAATATGTATTTATGACATACAGCAGCAAATCAAAAGAAATGTAAGTAAGTGCATTTTAATTACTTAATAGAAGAACTAATGTGACATATGTTTCCTGAGTTGATTTTAGTACACTATTTTAAAATTATGTAGCATAGCAATAACTAAATGCATTGTGGGGAGATAATAATAATTTATCACTAAATTAAAGTTGAAAAAGTAGCCCTGACTGATGTAGCTCAGTGGATTGAGCACTGACTTGCAAACCAAAGGTTCAGTGGTTCTATTGATTCCCAGTCAAGGCACATGCCTGAATTTCGGGCCAGTTCCCCAAGTAGGGAGCATGTAAGAGGCAACCACGCTTTGATGTTTCTCTCCCTCTTTTTCTCCTTCCCTTACTCTCTCTCTAAAAATAAATAAATAAGTGAAATCTTAAGTAATAAAAAATAAAGTTGAAAAAGTAAACATCTGTAAGAAAAGTTTGTAAATCTGCAAATAAAATTCCTCAAAAAAGAACTCATCATTGTTCTAATGCTAACTGATGTAATTTCCAACATTTTAAAATAATTTATCACACTGTCATTTTTTATTCTACTATATGTACATACCACACACATACACACCCTCACAAATACAAAGTATAATTTAAAATATACTAAAATATGTATTATAAATATATTAGTCTATTTTCAGTGTCAAGAATATTCAAAGTAACTTTAACATTATATTTATTTGTGATAATTTATATTAAAATTAAAAGTATAATTTCCCAGGCTGTTTATTCATTTGAATCTGGTTTGTTAACATAGAAAATCCAATGAAGAAAACATGCAACCTAACCTTTTTTTTTAAGATCACTTCTTTTTTAACTTTATTTTTATTGTTGACATTACTACAGATGTCCCCATTTTCCTCTTCTGTCCCCACCTCCACCCAGTCCCCACCGTGCCTTCTGGCCATCATCACACTGTTGTTTGTGTCTATGGGTTATACATGTAGGTGCTTTGGTAATTACTTCACCTTAAAAGTCTAAAATCCTTAAATGTGCTGTAGTTAGAAGGTGTGATAGAGTAGATCAAGTTTTAGTCTAAAAACCTTACCTTAGTTCTAAGTTAATATTTTTCTCTACATTTTTTTGTGAGAGTGGGTAACTTGCTTAGCCTGTTTAAACCGTGTTTTCTACATCTAAAATCAGAGACTTTGCCATATGCTCCCTAAAATATTGTCCTCATGCACTCAGATTTGTTTAAAATAACAATTATGATTGTCTTCATTGTCATCATCACCACAGTTACTTATTTTAGTGTTATGCGCTATTTGAGAATTTGCTTATACAGGTTAAGGTAAGAGTAACATCAAGTCTATGAGAAACATTTTCCTCATTTCACAGATTAGGAAACTAAGGAAGAATGAGGTTCAAAGTTTTACAGTTGGTAACTGTTGAAGCAAAAAGCAATGACTGATAAAAGCAGAAACTTTTCAAAATTTCTTATAAATTTATCAACCCTTAGAGTCTAAAACCTAAATTATGTACACATATATAATCACAACAAATTTGCATTTTCTCACATAAGCATATTTGCATGTAAATTTTATTTGCACTAAATTAATGAAATTTAGGCCTACCATGAATGCATGTGTTCACAACTCCTAAGGTTACATTTAAATTTTTAAGTAGTATATATTAATTTTTTTTAACTAGAGTACCCTGAAACTATTGGCCACAAGTAGTAAGTAAAGTCACCTTATTTTTTTGCTAATGTACTTTCCAGTCAATTTTTTTCACTGTCTAGAAAACCATGGAGGAAATCCTGGAGACCTGGCTGGAACTTGATTCTGCCTGTTTGAAGCCGGTCCTTTGATATAGTGGTTGGGTAGTTAGTCATATGATGATAAATATATCAAGAGCTTAAGAAATCAAATTGAGGGACATATATGCATTGAAATTATAATGTCATTAATTTTTTTCTGAATTTATATAATGATAGCATAGTGACCAACATCATTATGATTTTCATAAGTGTTGAGTTAATTTTAGGGAAGAAGAAATTTAGTAAATAAGTGGACCTAATAGTAAGTAAACCACAGTGAATGGATTAGACTAAAAATGTACATAAGTTCACTTAAATACATTTTCAAAGTTGATTTCACACATATCATGTGTGTGCTGACACACTAGTGGGAAAAAATATACACGTTACTAAAATCTTGTATCTGAACAAAGTAAAATTAAGAATAAGAATTATAATAAAAATAGAGAGAACTAAAATTATAGCTATCATATAGAACAGAGATGGGTTTTATAGAAATTATGTCCAGAAAAGAATTAACAAATTCTCTACTGGCTAACTCCCACAGGTTAAGCTAATTTGTAAAATAACAGTTAACTCTGTAGCATGTAAAATATAGGAGGCTGACACTCTGTGACACTGTGACAGTGAGTTGAGAGGGTGTGAGCTCCTCACACCTTTTGCGAGATGGCAGGGGATCCTGCCCTCGAGGTGTCATGGAAGGAAAAGACAAACTTCTCAGACTTGTCAGTGCTTAAATGATCGTAGTACCATAAAACAGGCACATACTTTTCCTGTCATTTTGCATAGCTACATTTCATATATAACCTTTTGCAAATAACCAATTAAAACTTTGTATAGACAACGGGATGAAAAAACATATTTGCAGCTTTAATTTAAAAATTGTCTTCTAAGTAAACCACTCCTAAAAGACACAGTGCCTTGACCTTACTGGATTTTGTGTGTTTAAATGTAGGCTTTGAATAGCAGCCAAGGCTGTGTGGAAAATCTTTCAGCTGATAACCAAGCAGGAGACTGAGAGCTCGGTCCACCACACTATTTTTTCTCTAAGGTGAGGTTTTAATAGATACTTTCCAGTGTATTGACTTTCAGATTATGATGCTTTTATTTCGGAGTGTTAACATGATGGAGACAAAGGAAGAAGGAGTTAAAAATAAAATCCTGGTGAAACCAAAATACCTAAGTTATTTAGCTTCAAAGCTTCTACTTAATGTTGTTGTTGTATTTCCCCTGAACAATGCAAATCATTCTCCACGCGAAAATGTTCTTTTTCTCCAGCATCAGTACAGTTTACTTTAATCTAGCTGTTATGTCTTTCTGTGGGACTAGCAATAACCTATAATTAAATGCAGGTGCTTTGAGTAAAGAGTACCCTGTTCTTCCTCATGACTGAAGGTAACGAATAAAAACGAGGAAAAGAGAACAAAAGCCTAAATAATATTGCCTGCTTAGTAAAGCATGAGATTTTTTTCCCCTAGTCATGAAGATGTGGGTCTGCTTCCTATTAGTGATGTGATTCCCTTCAACATGCTGAGGAATTTCTCATTTTTTTAGTTTGTTTTATAAGGAGAAAGTTAAAGAAAAAACGTGGAAAGCAAAACTAGTCCATTCTTGGAAGAAAGGAAGAAGAGAGGGAGGAAGCCCTTAAGAGGCAAGAGGAAGGAAGAAAGATAAGAAAAGAGGAAAAAATATGCTAAAACTCTAAAAATAATTAGGCTGGAATATTTTAGCCCCTAAAATTTAAAACAGTGCTGCTCTCACACTACCCAAAGTAACAAACAGAAGAGTTCCTTCTTACGTGGTATTTTATTGATTGAGAAGTTGATGTTATTAGAAGGCATTTACTGTTATAAGGCCACCATTATGTATTACAACACAAATGTTTTGACTTATTATATTTTATTTTTCTTCATCTATACATGAGCTGTACACACATGTGGCATATTCATGTTCACTTACAACATGTATCTACATTAAATATAATTTTATAGTCACCTAAGTAGGCTACATATATTCTTGAAACAAACTTGAAAAAGAGAAACCTATCGCAATGTACATTTTTATTCTTCTCAGGAAGTTTTTATTTGTTTATTTAGAATAATCATCAAGTGAGTTGATAAAATTAACTCCATCTATTATTTGCTTCTGATAAAATAACAGCCAAATATATATAAAGACCAGGGAAATATTCATTGTAAAATAGCATGGACTCACTTGCCAAATTTGGCGTTAGTATTGCCTTAACCTTGAGTTAAGACAGAATAAATTAGGATTCCTTAGCACTGTCTTCATTGAGAATACACAAATCTTGGCATTAATGGATGCATGATTACAGAGAGTATTATTGATATACACAGGTTTTGAAAAGTTCTTAAAAATGATGAATCAATTTGATGTAATAAGTTATGCAACAGAAGGCAACTCTAAAACTCTAAGTCATATTTTGCCCCCACTTCATTTTTTATTTCACTCATAAATTCAGGGGATTTCAAAACATATTTTATGATATGCTATCTCTTTTAACCACAGATATCAGTTTTAATTTTTTAAGTATAATTGTTTTAGATAAAATCACTTAAAAAAGTGTTCTGCTGTTGGCTAACAAAATATGAAAGCCATTGCTTTTAATATATCTCAGGTTAATTTTGACAAGTGCTATGATAACACAATGGAATTAATTTCCCCAACATTGAAATATCTCACCTCTTCTTACTTAATAATCCCCACACATTTTGATCAATTTCTAAACTCCATACTTTATTCATTTCTTTACCTATTATACATTTTATGCTATTAAGAGTTTTATTATATGGCTGTAAAAGGCCCATATTATTACTATTCTGTCTCAAAAATTGTCTCTTGCATATGCCTGACATTTTCTCTTGCAAATCAATTGAGACAGACAGATTCCAAAGAGAGTTTCTATTCTTTTAGAATAAATTATAGTTTACCATGTTTTGCTTTCTACAATGAGAATGAGTCATTTCTAATTATTAACATTTCCTTAACTTTCACAGTACTATTTTATAATTATTTTAGGCCAAGAGGTAGAATGCAGTGATAGTTAAGAACTTAGAAGTTATAATCAGACTAATATAAGTTCAAATATCAATTCTGCTATTAAATGCATGACTTTGAAAAATTCAACTCTTCCTCACTATTTATAAGCTATGACATTTAATCCAGTTTTCAGGAGGGAATGAATAATGTATTATTATGCATGTGGATTATTGGGAATGAGATGCTTGGGGCCACTGGTACATTTTTTCTCATCCTTCATATTGTGGCTAGTGGGTGGATCATATAACCTCGTGGGATAGGGCTTAATTCATCAGAATAAAGATGCCATTGGTTATGAGAGGCTTATTTTCTATGTTGTATGAAAAAGTAAAATTGAATTGTCAATTAATCTATTAAACAATGTTTTAACATTACACGGATTTAAAAAAAATAATTTATACCTACTAAATGAACTATTTAAAACGTAAAATATATCATGTGATCTATGACAAACAATGATCATACATTTCATGTAGAAATGCTTGCAATATATGTTTAAAATACCATTGATTATAAGTTTCACCCTTCTTCCAGAGATATTAAAAAGTGGAGAACGAGACTCTCACAGCCAATACTATAAAGTGGAGTGGGGAGGGGAGTGGACACTGAAGTCCTATCTGAGGCACTAAATAACACAAACGTGAAGTATTTTCAGCCATCTTGGAAAGTAGTCAGTGTCTATTTAAATTTAAATGATCATGCCCTTAATCAAAGCACGTTCAGTCCTGGAAATCCACTAGATCCAAATTGAAATTATTCCTCAAAATCTTTATGATCAGTAATATTTGCCATAGATTTGCTTATAGTGTCAACATGAATGCCTAAAACATTTGAGTTTCTGTATAACTTGTGATCATACCCACGATAAGTATTTAGTCAATAAAAATAATTAATCGGAATAATAAAAACATGATTATATACAATGATTCCCAAATGTATCGTTAAAGGAAAATAGAAAAACTTATATAACATAAATGAGTTTTTACTATACAATAAAAACCTCTATGTGGTGTATTACATACATTACTTCATTAGGATAGAGAAAGGTGTAGAGGAAGCTTAAGGTATAGAGTGAGTAGGCTATAGCAGGGAAAGATGGGATAGATCATTGGAAATAGATACCAACGCTTTTGTTTGGGTATCCAAAATATGTATTGGAGAGTGCTTAGTAAAAACTTCTATCTGTAAATGTTGTATAAATATTTGAATATTAATTTTGTAGTTTGGGAAACCTAAAGGGATTACACTAATGCAAATATTCACTTATAAATCTAGACAGATAAAAAATCTGGATTTCTATTTGTTCTGTATAAGCTCTTTAGTTAAAATTTTTACGAAAAGAATTTTGACAGTTATCACCACATGGTGATTTATATCTTTCATATTTATAAAATTACTCTTTGTGACCTTGAATTACCTTTATTTTAAACTGTATATTTTTCTTATATTCAATGACATAAATCACAAAAGTATTTTATGATAATCTAGGCACATATTACTAAAACTGATCTGAATTCGAAAGGCTTAGGTAAAGTATTTGAGTGTATAACAGATAATAATGGTAACAACAAATGGTCCACTCAACCATAATGTATCATTTAGATATTTTAGTGTTATTTTAAATACTTGGAAATTTACTTTCTAGTTATTAGGAGAAGAATAACTATTCTAATTTCTTCATATCTTAAAACAAATAAAATTTATACCAATATTTTACCAAGTTTTAAGCACAGAGAAATACAGTATGAAGTATAGCTTAGTTCAGGCTCAAGGCCAAAGCAAATAGATTGGAATACCTGACCTACAACTGATCTGCTTGTGATCCTAACAGCTTGTCTAATCCTACTGTATCTCAGCTTTCTCAGATTTAAGTAGAAGGAGTAATAATACATTTCTGCTAAATGATTGTAACATTAAATAGCATAAGAGCTATTTAATGAGGGAGTGCATATTTCATCCATAGAAAACAGTCTGGCAATTAATAAACACTCAAGAAATGTCAGCTATTATTGTTATCATCATCCTCTCCACTTGAGTGTGCTTCTCCACGGGAGGAGCAGGCCTGCTAAGACAATGACAATTATGAGACCCATTTTCTCTGATGGGCAATGTCAACATATTAAAATGAACTATAAGTACATGTTCACATTCAGCTCTCTGTCTCTCTTTTTTTTACAACTGTCTTGCTATAAACCACTTTTACATTGTAAACTTGTTTGACATTAACCTCAGTATCAAAACATTAAACTATAGAAACAAATTTCCCACCTTTGTTGTATTTCTACCACTCAATGCATAATATAATTAAGGCCCAAACATTAACATTGTCAAGGAGAATAGTAGAAAATACATATTCTCTGGAGAAGAAAGGAGACAAAACACAAAAGAAAAAATGCACACACACACACACACACACACATATATATACACACACACACACAATTATTTTCACTATAGTCTAATTATTTTTAGACTATACTGGTTCTAAAAATCTATGACCTGTAAATATAAACAATTTGGAGAAATCTGTCATTATGAGGTTACTGGTAGCATATGACTTCTACAAGTAATATCATAGCAAAATCTACTTTGGATACTTTTTTGATGCCTAGCAGGGTACGCCTAGCTAAAATTTTATAAGATGCTATAAACATACAATAATAAAAATGTGAGGTATTGACATAAATTCAAACAAATAGCGTGGTAGAACAAGGTAGGGATTAGCGATATAGGCGTACAGGCCAATCAGTGGAAGTTACAGAATTCTCACAAATGGTGTTAGAATGGTTGGATATTCATGCATGAACAAAAATGTATCGAGACAGACTCATACAACATAAAAATAAAGTATAAATAAATCACAAATATAAATGTTGATATTAAAACTACAAACATTCTAGAAAAATATAAGGGAAAAGCATGAACTGTATATTTGACAAATATTTCTCAGATATACGAGCAAAAACATGTCCCATAAAACAAAATTGCTTCAAATTGGACTTGATCAAAATCAATAATCTGGTCTTCAAAGACACTAGTAGGAAAATAAAAGAACAGTCCACAGACTGGGAGAAATATGTGCAAACCCATATACTTGACAATTAACTTTTATCCAGAATATGTAAAAATCACTCCTCAAATTTTTTTTTAAATTTTCAAATATTTTATGTATTTATTTTTAGAGAGAGGGGACAGGAAGGAGAAAGGGAGAGAAACATCAATGTGTGGTTGCCTCTCCTGTGTCTCCCACTGGGGACCTGGCCTGCAACCCAGGCATGTGCCCTGACTGGGAATCAAATCAGTGACCTTTTGCTTCACAGGCCCACACTCAATCTACTGAGCTACATCAGCCAGGGCCCTCTTCAAAAATTTTTAAAAGGCCAATTAAGAATGGGTAAGCACAATTTACAATAGCCAAGACTTGGAAGCAACCTAGGTGTCCATCAGTAAATGAATGGATCCAAAAACTATGGTACCTATACACAACAGAATTCTATGCAGCAGAAAGAAAGAAGGACCTCCTACCCTTTGCAACAGCGTGGGTGGAACTGGATAGCATTATGCTGAGTGAAATAAGCCTGGCATTGAAAGACAAATGCCATATGATCTCACCTTTACCAGGAAGCTAAACAACAAAACAAACAAGCAAGCAAAAAATAACCAAAGACACTGAAATAGAGAACAGGGGGACAGAGGGGAGATGGGAGATGGGAGAGAATTTCAGAGAAAAAGGGGAAGTATTTACAGGAACTAGTATAAAGGACACAGAGGGGAGTGGAAATGGGAGTCAGGTGGGGAGCACTGGCGGGGGTGGGCTGGGGTGGGAGTAAAACACAGAAAACTGTACTTGAACAACAAATAAATAAATAAATAAAGATGGGTAAGAGATTTGAACACACACCTCACCTAAAACCACATGAAACTGGTCAAAGATACTGATGAGTAAGGAAAAGAAAAGTCAGTGCCATACTACGACACATCTCTTAGCAAGGCTAAAATATTAAAGTCTAAGCATAGCAAAGTTAGGTGAGGATGCAAAGAACACAGAATTCTGATTCACTGAAACAACCACTTAGGAAAACAGTCTGTTGATGTCTTTGAAATTTAACAATGCACCTTACCTACCATATATTCCTCAGCCTTTCTATTCCTCAGTATATAACTAACAGATAGCTAGGCACACATGTATATTTTTTATGAATTCTCACAGAAGCTTTATTGTAATAATCCAGACTGAAAACAACCCAAATGTTCATCTACAGCTCAATGGATAAACAAATGCATATATCAAATATGTTAGCATCAAAAATACAAATGAATACATGCCATAAACTGTATGAAATATCAAAATCAAATACTGAGTGAAACAGCCACATCCCTCATGATAGGCATGAGGGATAATACTATTTATATAAAAATTTAGAAAGTACAAAATAATGTAAACAAGCACAAAGGCAAAGCATTGAATGCCTGGAGACAGGCGGAGATAGGAAAAAAGAGGAAGGGAAGAAACGCAAAGGAGCGCCTGGAATCTGCGGTGGAAAATGAGCACTTTTACTATCTTTTTGTACTGATGGCTTCACAATGGTGCACAGATGTCCAAAATTAAATCGTACACTCTAAATGTCTGTGATTGATTGTATCAGGTATTCTGCAACAATACTGATAGAAAATTTCAACTTTTGATGCCTAATTTCATGTCATATCATAATATAGCAGTGGAAAAGCCCAGTTGCTGTTCCTGAAGATATCCCAGTGTCATGTAAAATTCTAAATGAACTCCTCTGGCACTGCAAAAGGAAGTATTGGACTGAAAAAAAGTGACACAGCTTGGGCACTTAATAATCAAGATGATCATTCATAAGAAATATTCATTCAGCATTTAGTGCATATGAGGCCATTTGCTAAGAACATTCCATACACGTTATTAATGTCATACAACAGTCCCATGCACATTTTTCCTAGGGGAGCCCTGGATCTTATCTTGGTAGCCCAATGTACTTTCGGACACTTTTCCATGCCATATTCTACCTCTATCTGAAAAGGATGTGAGTGAATAACCCGCCTTTAGAATTTCCAGAGTCTGGTCCTGCAGAGTCATGACACTCTCTTCCAAGATATAATTTACATAGGCTCTAGTCAGGGAGTAAATTAAATAATGTAATAATTTTGTCTCTGTTCCCTGTCCGGAAAATTATTCATGCATGCTACTTTTAATATTTTGATTAGGCTATAGGGGAAAAATTATCACCTCTTACTGTCACAGTACAAAATAGTAGCTGATAGGTTATAATTAGATATCATTACTGTCAATTATCTCCAATATCTATGGGGTAAAGACACAAATAACCCTTCGGAAGCTCCTCTTGCAAAAATTCAAGAAGCTTAGCCATTTAGAAATGTCTCTTTCTGTCTGTTCCACCTATGTTGTCTGACTCTCTCCTCTAATGTTCCTGGACCTGGGGCTTGATATTTTTACTTTGTATACTTAGTACCTAGAAAAGTAAATAACAGTGTGCTAGTTTAAGTCAACTGATTCAAATGAAATAGAAGTCTCAACTTGCTCTCAGAATTCTCTCCTATGCCATGATATGTATCTTTCTCTTCTTAACTGAGTTATTATTCAGTGTGAGAATCACATGAGACTTCATTAAGGACGTTGCATTAGGTAGAAATGTAGGAGGCATCGTATTTCAAGTTTGTTTCAGATACAATGATTTCATAACTTTGCTAATTTCTGCTTCAGCATTTTATATAATTTTATTGCAAACATTATTCATCAACCCTAGACATTTTAATTTCCTGACTGAAGAGGTATCCTTTACATCTAGTTCATACTTCTTATTTAACCAACACACGATTTACAGTCATTTTCTCAGAATTTATTTTATAACTTATATGCACTTTTAAATATATTTGATCTTTTATTCAGATTTCATTCCTTTCAAATTTATAAAACTGTTATATAAATGAAGTTTAATTATATTTATCTTAATTGTTTATATCTTAATACTCTTGTCTAGTACAGAATATCAAGGATTAAACTTCAATTTCAATGACTCTATAAGGTTTTTCTAATATTTTATCTACTCCTCATGCTTTTTACATCTTTAATTTTCATATCACATGATTATTTTGTCCACAATTTAGACATTTCAGTTACTTTCCCAGAATATTATTCTTTCTTTACACAAAAAGTTTTATTAGTGGATAAAATAATTGATTTGTCAGAGGAAGTAATGTGGAAAATATGCTTTAAAAATACTCAGATATTAAAATTAAGAAGAAATATGTTAATATGAAATACTGAACTTGTTATATTTTAAGGCCTTAATAACTATTTGTCAATGTCACTTATAAAGTCAGATCACCATTCCAACTCTTATTCAAGGTGTAACTCTTAAACCAACATCAAAGAATGGGCATAAAATGAGTCTTCCTATATGCCATACCTTCCATATTAATTGAATATTAATCAAATAAATTTAAACCCATGATCAAACTATCCCACTTCTACAGAAGAGATACATCTATTTTTTATCTATCACACTGCCAAGGTCACTGAGTATCCAAGAGAAGCTAAAGAGAGCACACCAGGTATTGAATTTTGACCAGTGACACATTTGAAATTAAAAAAAATAAATGTTAGGCTGAGATTTACAAAAATGTATCAGTTGATACAGTTTGTTATTATTTCCTAGTGAAACAAAATCCAAATGTTTAATACATGGTGAAATTGTAATGAGCAAAGTAAGTAATTTGATTCTTGGCTGCTCAGTTGGTTGGAAATTTTATCATTGAATTTCAGGTCAGGAAACTCTGACATTTTAAATTTCTGAAAACATTTTAGATCTTTGAAGAGAAAGAACATAAATCCATAACCAAATTTTAAAATACTCTATGTCCATTTAAATACATGCTGAATTTTAAAATGGTTAAATATAAATGCACAAACTAATACTTTAGTTTCTATCATTGAGTACCTGAGGGGTGGAAGGTATCTATTAGTTCTCTTGGGGAGAACCAATAAGATTAATTCCTGTAAGTTTCCTCACCAAAGGTGAATATACCAGGCTAATTTTGAGGAAAAATATATACATACCATACAGGTATTAATTCTGAAGTTTATTAGGATAGTGAAATTAGCAGAACATGATTTGATACCATTTTTCTAGACTCCAAAAATAAGTGTTGAAATCTAAAAACAGAAAATAATTACATTCCTAAAGATAACCTGTATTTGACAATTATTTCATTTTTCTAAGGGTCAATGAATTCTTTCATAGAAGTTTTTTTAATTAGAATAAAAATAAAGTTAAAAACATCAAAACTTTCATCATAATGCATTTTGCGGAAAACTAGCAGGGGTCTAGGGGAAGATCACTGTGTCCCTGACAAGTCCAAACGTCACGGATTATTTGGATATCTGTCCTGGGATTTTAAAACTGTATAATACAAGGCACTTGTTTTGTAAAGCCAGCTTACAATACTTTAACTTTTTTGAATTTATATTCCTTTACCAGACTGTGTGTTAACAACAATGCAACAACTATATGGATTTGACAGAAATAATCTTTTGTTCTCATAACAGAAAGATCCTTGGCAGGCAACACAATGATATGTTTGTCAATCATAAGAAAATATCAGAAAAATATTACTTTTTCCTAATATAATATATTGACTATACTATTTCTCCTATACTGAAAATGCAATTTGCATTCCAGAGACAAGTTTGGCTCCCTTGCGGGGAATGATTTTTCCCCATCAGTGCAATGGCACCCGGGTTTATAGCAAACACATCTCTCTCCTTGGCTTTTATCCGTGTAAGCTTCTACACAATTGCTGGTCTCCTAAAAATTCACTTCTCTCTGTTACAAACATGCACACACACACACACACACACTCTCACACTCATGCAGGACCCCTTCCCAGCATATTATTAATAAGACTGCACAGAGAAAAATATGCACATGACACTTTTATCATGCATTACATGAAACTAATGTTCAGAGATTTTTTTAACTATATAAATAGGAAAAATATCGCTGAGATTTCTGTAAAGGCCTCAAAAAAGAGAATAATCTCTGCTCCAAACAGTTATTAATTATAAGCATCAGAAAAGGTGAACATGAGTACAACATATAGGAGGTTCAAAAAATTGAGTTGTTTAAAGGGACATTTCACATATGTGTATGGGAATCCAATATGCCCTGTGTATCTATATTCCCAATATAACCAGATATTGCAATCCAACAACATTAAACTGATGATGGAGCTAAAAACTTCAGTGTTCATTTCATATTGTACGAATGTTGGGCTTCCAAGCCCAACATTACTCGGCTAATACTAAAGCTGACTAACTTTAGAACTACTTTTTGTAGTAACGAATTATATAATGGAACACCTGTAGTACTAAAAACTGCATTCCAGAATTTCAAAACAAACAACAGCCTCAAACCCAATCAAGCATAATAAGGAATTTGTTCGCCAACAAAACCTGTGATAAAGAAAGTGAGAATTTTAAATATGCAACATACAAGGGCATACCAGAAAAATAATCACAGAACACAAAAATCTGAAGAAGATGATAATGCAAATACAGAACTGGTGGTATGACTGAGGACAAACATAAACAGCAACAAAGAAAAAAAGAGAGGAAAAGAAGCAGCTATACATTGAAGGTAGCAGAACAAGACGAAAGAGTCTCAGGCCTTGATGATTTGAACAAAAACATACCAACCCAGGGCAGATAACCTAAATATGGTACATAAACCAGCTGATGCACTATTATCTTGCTTTATTTTACATCAATCATGAGTATACAAATTTGAATCATATAATCAACTAATATGATAAATCAAAAAAGAAACACATTCATATTGAACTGAAATATAATGATGTCAACTGCCATTTTTCCTTAAAATATTAGTCTGGTAAAGCTAATCACTTAATATTGTTAAATAAATATCACATGATATTACCTAATACTAAACTCCGGGGATTGAGAAGTACAGATTGGAAGTCACAAACTAGTCATGAGGATATAAAGTACAGCATAGGGAGTATAGTCAATGATAATGTAATAACTATGTATGACGTCAGGTGGCTGAAAGACTTATCATAAGATCGTAAGTTATCTGAATGCCCAACCATTATGCTGCACACCTGAAACTAATATAGTATTTAATGTTGGCTATAATTACATTTTTTAAGTGAAGAATAAAAAGAAAAAAATAAATAAAATGGTATCTTGAATGATGCACTCATGGACAAAAACGGAAAAAGTAAAAATAAAAATATACGTGTGGATACATTAACAATTACCAGGTTGTTAATTGTTAATGTGTGTGTACACCGGTATTGTCACAATACTGGTTTTCAAAACAGGTCTTGATCAGAGAGGGCTGCACTGACACTGGACACGGAAATAAGGTGCTGGAAGCTGGTGCAATTCAACTCCAGGTGACTGATGGGCATGTAGAGTCAGCGGAGCCATGTGAATAGATCCCATGGTGAAAGTGAGGGTTGATTTAGTTATTTAAAACTAATTCCCTGCTCTGGCTGGTGTGGCTCAGCAGATTGGGTGCCAGTCTGCGAACCAAAGGATTGCCAGTTCGATTCCCAGTCTGAGCGCATGCCTTGGTTGTGAGCCACGTCCCCAGTTGGATGCACACAAGAGGCGGCCACTCACTGATGTTTCTCTCCCTCTCTTTCTCCCTCTCTTCCCCTCTCTAAAAATAAAATAAATACAACCTTTTTAAAAAGTTGTATTTAAAAAAGCTAATTCCTATGGTTGAGCTTGAAACTAAGTTTAATATCCTTCTACCAGCTTTGAAAGTGTGCAAGGCCCATAATATTTCAACAAATTACAAATATACAAAATAAATACATAGAAATTGACTTAATAAGGGCTTATGATGAGTTTCTGACCTAGTTCCATAGTGAACCTTGTCATGATTTAGTAGTGATATATATATCTCCAAGTATATGTATATGCTTGGACATAAGATGCCAACTAAAATTATATTTGAAATATGAAACAAAAAATATTAATTGGCTAAGAAGAGTCATTTTATTATGTTGACAATTAAGTGTCATTCTATTCCTTTTTCTTTTGCACTTCACAGAAATGCATGATGAATATATTTGCATGTGATAAAGAAAAGAATGTGATTTGCAAAAATGTAGCCCGTTGAATTGTGCTTGTATCACAAGTGAAAAAATAACACGCTTAATCCCATATTGAGTGCACTTAATGAGAAAGCTGGCAGGCAGACATTTTTGATCTAAAAGTTTTATCAGTGTCATTTGGCATATCTGCTATCTACTTAACTTACAAAATAAATGAGGATGAAAAATTTGTCAAAGTGGAGGTGTCTAGAGGTTGAAAATAAAAAGAAAAGTATGGATTTTTTAATATGCTATTTCATGTTATCTGCTATCAACTATTCAAGGAGATATGATTATCCCTTCATTTACACAGTCTCCAAGACTATTTAATACATCAAAGTCAATGTGATAGGTTGACAATAGTCTAGAGCAAGTTTGGACCCCTGTATACTTATCATCTCAGAACAGGACACCAGGGAAGTATTCTTTTCTTAAATCCTGGCATCAGTATTCATACTTGACATGTACATGTCACTGTGAAGGGGGTGGCGTAGTGACAGTTTCATCCATATGTCATAATGGCATAATACCCAAATCCTTGGTCAGTGGAAGTATTTCTCTGGGGTTTAAATAAAAATTTTTCATGCTTTTCAAATTTTAAATTGATTTCAATGCTCACAAGTTTGACAACTAAGCTCCTTCAAGAATTCAGATACTCTGGAACTGAATACAGGGAACAATGTGTCAATAAGTACATGGCTTTTATTTTTATTTCTTAAATATATTTTACTAATTAGGCGATTACAGTTGTCTAAATTTTTCACCTTTGCCCCCCTCTGCCTAGTACCCCTGTTCTCTCCAGCACTCTACCCCCTTAACTCATACCCATGGGCCCTACATATAAATTCTTCAGCTTCTCCATTTCCTATGCTGTTCTTAACCTCCTTCTATCTCTTTTGTTCCTACTAATTATGTTTCTTAATCCCTGCACTTTTGATCCCATTCTTCCCCCTCTCCTCCCAGCTGGTAGCCCTTAAGATGATCTCCATATCTATAACTCTGTTCCTGCTCTAGTTGTTTGATGAGTTTGTTTGTTGTTTTTTAGATTCAGTTGTTGATAGTTGTAAATTTGTTGCCATTTTAATGTTCATAGTTTTGATCTTCTTTTACTTAAATAAGTCCCCTTAACATTTCATGTAATAATGGCTTTGTGATGATGAACTCCATTAACTTCACCTTGTCTAGGAAGCAGTTTATCTGTGCTTCCATTTAAATGATAGCTTTGCTGTATAGAGTAATGTAGGTTTTAGGTCCTTGCTTCTTGTCACTTTGAATATTTCTTGCCAGTCCCTTCTTATCTAGAAAATTTCTTTTGAGAAATCAGCTAATAGCCTTAGGAGAACTCCTTTTCAGGTAACTCTCTAATTTTCTCTTGCTGCTTTTAAGGTTCTCTCTTTACCTTTAACTTCTGGCACTTTAATTATGATGCATTTTGGTGTGGTCTGCCATGGGTCCAACTTGTTTGGGACTCTCTGTGCTTCCTGGACTTGTATGTCTATTTCCTTCACAAAATTTGGGAAATTTTCTTTTGTCATTTTTTCAAATAAGTTTTCATAGTCTTGTTCTTTCTCTTCTCCTTCTGGCATCCCTATGATTCGAATGTTTATATGTTTGGAGATGTCCCAGAGGCTTCTTCTTACTATCCTTGTTTGTTTTTGTTTTTTCCTGTGTGTCTGTGGTTTTTTTTTCCTCTTTACTATTCTCTTTGAATGCTATTTCTCCCTTATGTTATAAATCGTTGATTTGAATCCCAGCTTCCTCCCCTTTATTGCTAGTTCCCTATAGGTTACTCTTTATTTCACTTAGCATGGCCTATTGTAGAAAAGGCACCTCTAAACTGTGTGGGGCGGAGCCATAGATAGTCTCTGGGGCTGGGCAACCAGCCTAGCTGCTTTTTGACTCTGTGTGGGGGCAGGGATTGGAGAGAGGACAATACCACTGCCTGGCTTCTGGAGTTTGGTCCAGCACTTGCCCTGTTTCTAAGTCGGTTTGCCTACTCCCCGTATGTGACTGGTGCCCTCCCAGCTGCTGCCCGGTGCTGTACTTCAGAGGTTCTGGGTCTGCATGTGTTCTAAGCCCATGTGGGCCCTTTAAGTGGAGTTCCCTGGAAAGTCCGGCAGTTTCTTCTGTCCCCAACCACCACTGGTTTGTACAACCAGAAGTTATCGAGTTTTCTCTTCCTGGTGCCTGGACCCGGGGCCATGTGGTCTAGCCTGGTGCTGAGATTCCTGGCTCCCAAGGTCTCCCTCCCAATTTTTATCTACCACACGTGAATGTGGGACCACCCATTATGATGCCACCACCTCTCCGGGCCACACCCAGGCTCTGTGCCTCTCTGCCCATCTCTGCATCTCTGTCCCTCTGCCTGTCTGGATGAATGCTGCTTCTTTAAATCCTGGCTTGCCAGACTTCCATATAGCTTGGATTTCTGATGGTTCTGGGCATTATTTGTTTTGAGGCCTAGATGTAATTCTTTCTGTGGTTACATGAGGAGGCAAAGTTTACCTACATCTCCATCTTGACTGGATTATTTTATTTTTTATTTTTAAACAGAAATCAGATGATATGGGTAATACTGTAACATTTTTAAAAGATTTTTATTTATTTATCTTTAGAGGGGAAGGGAAGAGAGGAAGAGAAGTATCATTATATGGTTGCTTCTCCTGTGTCCCCTGCTGGGAACTGGCCTACAACCCAGGCATGTGCCCTGACTGGGAATCGAACCATGATCCTTTGGTTCACAGGCCTGTGCTCAATCCACTAAGCTACACCAGCCAGGGCTGGATTCTTTTATTTTTAAAATATGGCCACTTTATATAATTTCAACAGTGGGTCCTCTACCTTCTCCTTTTTCTTGAGCTTACTCAAAAAAGAAACAGTCTCCACAAAGTGAGAATGGAGCCTGTTAGCTATGCACCTTCCCCTAAGGAAACAGAATAAAATAACTTATTCAGGAGGTTACTTGGCAGTCTTTCGACACATCTCCATAAATAATAAGGAGCATCTAAGACATGCAAGCAGAGCTACTCCTGTGAGATTCAAGGAAACTGCTTGTTCTGAAATTTTTTTTAAAAGTCAACTCTACACATCTGCATTCACTGTTATGTGGTTAATGATAGTGGGAGAAAGCTCAGGAAGGAGAAATAAAAACAATGTATTTGGTTAAATCCTTGAGTATCATATTTAAGAAGATGATAAAGTGATTTTCTTCATGTAAGTCAGTGTGTCTTGTCTGATATCCTCAGCCATTTTCCTAACTGATACAGTTTTTCCTATAAACGGTACATTTTTAATGTAGCACGAATTATTTCAGTACATGTGTGTACCATTGTATAATGCAATGCAGTAAGTTATTATTTTATCCCATAGTATGGCCTTGTTACTTCTCAATGGATAGGCTTAGTATTATTGTATTCAGTGCTGCCCAGCAGTGCCAAAAGAGCTTGTAATCACACCCCCACAGCAAGCGGCTCCAGAGAAGACCAAAAGGAAAGGCAGACCCTCTGTGTCGAAATGGATGACCTTGTTCTCCTATTCACCAGCTAGTGGTGGGGGATCATCATTAATCCTAGTTCGTATGTTTTTTACTTCTACTCTAAGTTCCTTCTTGGCACCTCTTGAGATTATATGAATTATTATATCAGCAGGTATAAGGTACTGAAGCATGCAATTTCATGCAGGGAGAAATCAAGCAGCTGAACCATTAAAATTAATGCAAATAGTCTGTTCCTCTTTAAGAAGGAAATGAGGGGTAATCTTGAGGAAGAATTGTATAGAACAGAATAGAATTGTTTAAAATCTACACTTAAGCTTATGCATTGTTCTAACCAAAAGTAATTACATTGTTTTTATATTAATTTTGTTGCATGTGTGTAAGTTTATTATGAATTGGTTATAAATAGACCAGTCCAAATATCTAACTTCACTTTTACTTTCATTATCTATCAGTGCAAGGCTTGTTTTCAACCTATTTTTCACCAGGCCAACATGAACGTTTGAAATCCATTTTTTTTGTAATTGTGATTTTTCTGTGTTTAATAGTGTAACCCACCCCAGCCAGAGAGAAATGCATTGAAGATTCCTGGGAGTATTACTCACCTCCTTTAGAATACCTGCTATAAGGAGATCTAAGCCAAAGTCACAAAGGTCTTCTCCACACATAACTTAAATCATTACCACCCTAACTTCAGGTTCTGATCTCTGAGTGGGTAAAAATGTTCTGTATTCATGATAAACATATTAAATCATCTTTTACATCACTAAGAATCATCTCAGAGCACATATTAAAATTTTATAGAGGTGATACATGGCCTAACATTCTCTGATTCTTTTGGTCAAACCTGATGTTCCCCGATTCCTTACTTGCTTATTACCATATAACATGAAAATGCACAAATTGTGTGTTTTCACCTACACTTTGGTAGGTGGAATTTATTTTTCATATGGTATGCAATTCCTGTGTGCTCATTGAGCTCTGTGTCCCTCCAGAAACCTACAGCCTTTCTAATTCTCAGTATCCTCCTACGAAAGGAAAATAATATCTTCTGCCCTTTTCTCAAAATAAAATAAGCCACTTTATACACATCTTAGCGTATATTAAGTCTCAGGAATTATCGTGGTTAAGACCCTATTAGGTAGACATACAGGTTCTAGAATATACTCACAAACATGTGGGCGACTTTTATCAACATCTGCTTACAGAAACCAAGGCCATTAAATAATTTTCCAAATACCTGTTTTTCACATGTGTAACCATTTTGGTGCGGCTTAAAGAACCCGCGGTTAGAGAAATGGATCAGTGAGGATTACAGAGTGTTTTAAAATGTGCGGTGGCAGGATTGTCTCTGACCCTAAAACAGCACAAGGAGAATGGCTTATCATAATGACTGCAGAATATACAAGCTTTCTTAGTATGAGCTGATGTTATTGTTGACTGCTTGCTTTCCATTGCAAAATAATTATCTGCAGCAGATAACATCACCTGCTGGTGAATATCGCAAAGTCTGCCCTTGCTGTCAATATGATCTTATTGGTCACCCACTGATCACTTTCTAGAGAGAAGTATCATCTTGCACTCTTTTTGTTTTTTTTAAGAGATCCTAAGGTGAGGGGCAAATACCATACTAAATAATATTAAAATAAGCTTTTACTCTTTATTTGTTCTTTGTTAAATTTTCCACTCACAGAGTGTATGTTTACCTCATGGGACTGTTGCCAAAGGCAGAGGTTTAATTCCATGTGCCGAAATATATCATTGTGTTTTGGCATAATCGCATTTCTAATGGGCTCTCAGAGAAAGGAATGCATAAGTGCCAATTACAGTGTGGTGCAAATAAAGCATTATTATGTGCTCTGGAACGATCTGCATAATGGTAATACAGTCATATTATGTTATGTTCAGTTATTTCTATTTCCTCTATTTGAATCTCTCTATCGACAAATGATTTTTTTAAAGCATGGCCTAAATGTGATTTGACTGCTATAAAGATAATATTTTTGTCAATGATGTACGTAAAATGAAGTATAAAATTAGATAGATAATCCCTCATATAAATACATATTTAGATATCCACATACAGATAAGATAGATAGCCGATATATTTATACACAGACATAGATGAATATCTGAAATGCTCTACTACTTCTCTGATTATAGCATTTGGTTATTCAGATTCCCGTATTACTAATCAGAAGATAACTATGAGTAACTAGATCCAGCCTAGTTGACAGATGGGACATGTGAGAAAGTCATAGCATCCAAACATGTTCAAAATAAATATCCCAAACAATAATTCAAAAATACTGTAAAATAAGGGACAAGCAATCATATTGTTGTCTGTGTCTGTGAGTGTTTTTTTTTGTCTTGTTTGTTCATGTGTTGCTTGCAATTTTATGTCCCACATATAAAAAATCATGGTGTTTACTGAAGGGAAAAGGAGCGTGTGAGGGAGTTAGTAAAGGTGGAAGGGGGTCAAACCTATGATGACTGAAGATTTGACTTTAAGCTGTGAACACGAAATGCAATAGACAGAGGTATTATAGAATTGTACACTTGAAACCTATATAATTTTACTAACCAATGTCGCCCTAATAAATCTAGTAAAATAAAAAATGAGGCACCGGCACCAAAATTAAATATCAATTATTCTTGATGTTTGAGGGCAAAATTCATTTATTGTTGATGTCATAGTATGCTCTAGGTGAAAGCACATATATCTATTTTTATGTCAAAATGCCTTAGCAAGCCTAATTTCCTAAAAGTGACAAAAAAGAGGATGCTGAGCCTAATGTCAAGCATTGGGAACCTGAAGAATATTTTCTGATTTTGATATACATGACCAGGCCAAAGGATTATTTTCACTTCAGTTTTCACCAGGTTGGAAACTATTTGACAATATGGCAGCCTTGCAGAGGAAAGAATCTTCCTGGTTGGGCTTCTAGTTTGAAAGGAGACGAACCGCAGTATGTTGGTGATGGAATGACCACTGTTCTTGCAGTGTGGGCCATGAGCAACAATTGAAATCTGTCTGGGGAAATGGCTGCCTTTTCATAAAAATGGATTGTGGATTTAGGGTAAGACTACTTTAAACTTTATTTCAAAAGTTTTAGTTTTTCCACTGCAGATTTATTCTAAGGAGTGCTTGATAATTCCAAATATTGAATAATAAATAATATTAAATATAAAATAATAGAAATAGTAAAAAACTACTTTATTCAAGAAGCTCAAATAATGTATCTTGAGAAAAAATATGGAGAGCAGATATTGCAAATATGCCAAAGAAAATGGGATAGCAATGTGGAGGAGAGGAAAAGAGAGATTGTAAATGAGGTAAACCATCTTACATAATAGTGTATAATTAGGCCATCCCTTGGGTCAAGAGCTTTTTGAAATATTTAATGGAAATTTTCTAGTAGATGAAGGAAAAATAATTAAGGCTTAAATGATCAACTATCTTACTGCTGGATTATCAAACTTTAGGAGTCACCAAAAGCTATTTATGTGTAACTTAAAATTAATTAAGACTTGGTTATATGACCTGAAGCTGTAAAACTCCTCAAAAAGTTGAAAGAAAGGCTCTTGATGTAGGTCGTGGAGATGATTTTTTTGTATTCAATGCTAAAAAAGGGAACAATAGCAAAAAATAAACAAGTGGGGCTGTATCAAACTAAAACTTCTGTACTGCCAAGGAAACCATCATGAAAAGAAAACCTATGGAATGGGAGAAAATATTTGCAAATCATGTATCCAGTAAGGGGTTAATATGCAAACTATATGAGGAAGTCACACAACTCAAGAGGAAAGTAAAATATAGTTGAAAAATAAGCAAAGGATCTGCAATAGTCATTTTAACAATAGGGACACACAGATTGACAATAAGTACATTAAAATGTGTTCAACATCACTAATCATTAAGGAAATGTAAATGGAAACTCCAATGAGATATCACCCTATACCTGTTAGAATGACTAATAAGAAAAAGGTTATGAATAACAAGCGTTGGTGAGGATGTGAAGGTGAAGGAACCCTCGGGAACTCTTGGTGGAAATGGAAATTAGTGTATCCATTGTGGAAACAGTATGAGGTTCCTCGAAATTTAAAAAATAGAACCAACATATGATTAAGAAATTTTATTTCTGGGTATATTCTCAAGAAAAATGAAAATATTAACTCAAAAAGATACATATAACTCCATGTTTATACATGTACATGTATATATACATATATAGTGGCATATAAGTCAGCTATAAAAAGGAATAAAACCATGCCACGTGGGACAAAATAGATAGACTTGATAGGGCATTATGATAACTAAAATAAGTTAGAAGAAGAAAGGCAAACACTGTATGACCTCCTTTATATGTGGAATCTAAAACAACCAAAAAAATAAAACGAACACAGATCTAGAGAGCACACTGATGGTCATCACAGGTGGTGTGTGTGGGGGGGCTGAGGAAAATGGGTTAGGGAAGTCAAAATATACAAACTGTAAGTTATAAAGTAAGTAATTCCCAGGGGGTTAATGGAAAGCCTGGTACTATAGTTAATAAAACTGTATTATATATTTGAAAGTTGTTAAGATAGTAAATCTTTAAAATACTCATCATAAGATATGCATTTGCAGTGATGTGTGGTGATGACTGTTAACTAAACTTATTGTGATGATCATCTCACAATATATCCTAATAGCAAATTATTATTTTATACACTTGAAACTAATGTAATAATATGTGTCAATTATATCTCAATTTTTGAAAAAGCTGACAAGTGAAATTTAGTGTTCATGGTTATCAAATAACCAAATATTTCCATCTAGTTCACTAGACTTTATGCATTTAATTAATTTATTTATTTTTAATTACTTTATTGTTGTTCAATTACAGTTGTCTGCATTTATGGCCCACCATTCCCCCCAACCCCAGCCATCCCCACCTTCCTCCCCTGTTTCCACACACCCTCCTTGGTTTTGCCCACGTGTCCTTTATAGTTGTTCTTGAAAACCCTTCCCCCCATTATCCCCTCCCACTTCCCCTCTGGTTACTATCAGATTGTTCTTAATTTCAATGTCTCTGGTTATATTTTGCTTGCTTGTTTGTTTTGTTGATTAGGTTCCTGTTAAAAGTGAGATCACATGGTATTTTTTTCACCACCTGGCTTATTTTACCTAGCATAATGCTCTCCAGTTCCATCCATGCTGTCACAAAGGGTAGGAGCTCCTTCTTTCTTTCTGCTGTATAGTATTCCATTGTGTAAATGTAGCATAGTTTTTAGATCCATTCATTTACTGATGGGCACTTAAGTTGTTTCCAGCACTTGGCTATTGTAAATTGTGCTGCTTTGAACATTGATGTGCACAGGTTCTTTTGCACACCATACGATTGGTGTTTCAGAGTTCTTAGGGTATAATTATCTTTCTTAAGTCATCGGATTTTATAATTGTACATATATAGATGCTATTTGTGTACCCATGTGCTAATTGCATGTTAGAAATATCAAGAATAAATGTTGTCTATAAAGAGGGTTTTATAATTGTATACATATGCAGAAGTTTTATTTGTATAATATATTAATTTGATATCAATTAATAAGGTGATAAACTGTGTTGTTAAGATAAATTAAAGAATAATTAGAAGAAAAAGACCCTCCTCTTTTTTCCCCACAGGTGAGTGTTTCTTCTAGCTTTAACTATTTCCTGTAAAATTAAATGCCTCTAATTTCTGACACTAAAGAGCAGAGGATATCATATCATTTTCTATGTTTCTTTTTGATACTAATACTTAATTGTAAAACATCCTTAACAATAAAATTCCACAACTTTTCTGTGAATGCTGTTATTTGTGCTTTTCCCAAAATAGACAGTCCTTCCTTTCAGCTCTTTCTTGAAACCATGTTGTGAAAGCCTAATTGCATTCTCCGCATTTTGGATGATGCCAAAAAGATCTGTTAGTTGTTCCTACAACAATATCATCCTTCCTGCATTAGGTATTTAGATGAAGTCACCCGACTTGAGATGAGCCAGGTGCTCCTGCCCACACATCTGTCTGCAGGAGGAAAAAGAGGCAGGTCTGCTCACTTGTTAGCAATATGTTCTCCATGTCTTAAAATATGAAAATGAATGTGTAAAAAGAAGCATTTCACAAATGCCTATTTTGCTTTTAAAAGTATGCGTGAAAACCTTACTGATACTACAGGTAGCAGTGAGTCGGGTTTTTCAGCATTGGAGCGTGCAAAAAATTACAACCGCTCACCTGTCGGACACATCCAAATGTTTGATATGTTTACCATGTCTAGTTTCTCAAGACAATTTGTATAAACATCTATTCTCAAAATAATTTATCAGCCAAAAGTTTACTCATATTTCTGTTTCATTAGCACCTATTAATTACGATTTCTTTGAGTTTACTCAAAAGGTTCCTATAATATGCCTTCTTGTTTAAACACATTCTCTTGAATTGCTTCTATTCATCACTTGGTCCTTTTTAATGTTATATTAGTAGCAACTTTTTCTGAATTTTATTCTGACTGACACTAGCTGATTTATTCCTTCTATTTGTAAATAGTATTTTTTATTTCTAAATGTCCAGTGTAAATACTTAGTAGCTTGTCCTGCTTCATCACTCGAGAAGCCTGATTTCTGTCCTTAAAAAGATGGTTCAGAAGCTATTCATGGCAAAATGGATATGGAAGAATGCAGAAACTTTCCAGAAATACCATATTTAAAATGTTTTGGGAATGGCTATTGTATTTACAACTCATATTTTCTTTGACTGCATCTTTTATATAATTTCAATTTTTGAAGGCTGGGGTATCACTAAATAATAATCATAAAATATGACTCAACATGCATTTTACATGGGAGAACATTTTCTTCAAGGTTCCACAAATAGCTAGTATATGATTATTGAAATAATATTATATAAGTCAATCAGAAAAAGCTAAGAACCATATGATTTCACTCACATATGAGATTTAAAGCTGAAACTCATAGACACAGGCAACAGTATAGTGGTTACCAAAGGGAAGGGATTGGGCTGTAAAGGGATAAGGGAGTCAAATGTAAGGTGATGGGAGACGATTTGACTTTGACTTTGGGTGGGGGGCACACAGTGCAATATATGGATCATGTGTCACAGAAGTGTGCACTTGAAACCTATATCAATGTCACCCCAATAAGTTTAATTTAAAAAGTCACCTCAATAAGTTTAACATAAAAAATAAAAATAGAAAGGAAGAAACTCATAGTTAACAAAGATGTAAAAATTGAGGGTGAGAAGAAATGTTAGACCAGAAAATTCTGGCTTTCTTAAACGCTTTATCTATTTTTACCAAAATGGAAAAATGTGAAATAATTCAGTTTACTTGGCTCAAAAAGAAAGAGGGAATCACTAGGTTCATTTTTATGAGACACATTTTGAAAACTAACTAGAAGTAATAATTTATAAACATATCAAAATGAAAAGGAACAACAATAATTCAAGCTCTTTTTTGATCCATTATCTTTCATCAGCTACCATTTGCTAGTTACTTTTTTAAGAAAGATTTATTTATTTACTTTTAGAGAGAAGGGAAGGGAGGAAAAAGGAGAGGGAGAGAAAAATCAATGTGTGGTTGCCTCTTGTGCGTGTGCCCCACACCAGGGACCTGGCCCACAACCCAGGCCTGTGCCCTGATTAGGAAGCAAAACTGGCGACCCCTTGCTTAGCAGGCCAGCACTCAATCACTCAATCCACACCAGCCAGAGCTGTTAATTATGGTTTTTTTTTATGTAAAATATACTGACTTCTCCAGTCTGGCTGTGCTGTATCCCAGGAAAACTCCAGGGCACTGGTAGAGAATGCCCTCAATTTCAAACCAATCTCTATACCACACTGGCTATATTGAAGCAAGTCATTGTCAAACAAGAATTCCTATGTGCTTCAGAATACCTAGAGCTCCTTGGATCTTTCCTGGACGCAGTTAACTGGAAACAGCAATACCAGGCAGTCTGCTGAAGTTTTCACAACTGAAAATATATGTGGAGGATATTTATAATAGTATTTAATTTTGTTTTATTTCATGTAAGTCCTGTTGTCTAGTTTATTCAGTTCTTTGATGCAGGCTTATTCCATTTAGAGAGGTATTGATCTTATAAGTAGCTATGTATATAACTTTGCTTTAAATTAGTTTATAATTTATAGATGTTTCTCAGTATTTTTTAAGACCAGTGCTGGTATTCTCAGTCCTTCTTTCCATCACAGTTTAAGCGAATTCAAAAAGTTAACAGAGTCGATGATTAGTACAGCTCCAGATTAATTTTGAACAGTCAAATCTCCAAACTGGAAAAAGAATCATAATACAAAAAAAAGTAATAGCATATTATAGTACAGAAAGCTAATTTCCTGTTGCTGTTGCAGATTCACTTACTAAAAATGTCAGGACAATCTTGTTTCAGAATTTTAACACAGTAGTGGAGAGCTGTTGTAATAGAGCAAGTATTTATGATAATTAGGTTTTGCTGAATAATGTGGTTCTTCAAAGATGATAGTTGTGGATATTGATTTTCCAAATGGACTGAGTCATTGATTGAATGCAATTTGAAGAGGAACCAAATTAGTCTCTTGAATTTACCTGGGGCAGCTGCTGCTGGAATACATTATCTGAGGATCCCATAGCCATGTTTAATAGGTCAAGGACTCCCCCGTCTGTCAGTTCACTTGTGGAATCATTTCTCAGTTAATAATGTTTACCTGTAAAACCATAGGTGACTCCAGAGTTGCTCGGTGATTGATTTTTTTCTTTGCTAGGATAAACAAATTCCAGACTTGAATTAAGAATGCTGAGCTTTTTTAGTCATACAAGAAAATAAGGAAGTAGGGAGATGATTACATTTTGCAAATATAAGCTATTACCGAGAGATAAGATTGAAAAATTTCAACAGAGACAGCTGGCATAACAGTTAAACAAATAAATATTCCTTGGGGAAAAGACCATGGAAAACACCTTCATGAGAAAAACAGTATATTATTCTTTAATTCCTATTAGGCAAAAAGGTCTCCTCCATTGTGCCTACAGCAATTGCAGTCAACTTATCAAAGCAGTATATTTCTAAGATTCTAAGCACATTTCTATTTTTCATAGTTTAGTCTTTCTGAGATTTGAATATCAAAGAGTCAGTATACATATTTAATATGGAATGTTTCTATTTTGTATTACTAAATTGATAATATACTTTATAATAAATAGAAAAACCTAAATTCTATAAGATTGAATTTTTATGATGAACTATTTATAACATGCATAAAAGGTCAATCATATGTTAAATACTGATATTTTTTACTGCATCTAACCAAAACAACTAAAGATAAATTTAAATGCTTCTCTCCAGTGTGCCTGTCTGACAAAGTTCAAGTTGGTTTCCTTTGTCTTTTAGGGGTGACCGAATATCTCAAGCTTAAAAGACACCATTCGTGTGTATGTCCTTATACCACTACTTCAAAATTAGAAATATCACATACCTGCACTATCTTGTACACATAGTATATACATTTTGAATATTGAATTGATTCTAATATATTTTTATGTATTTAGTATATGTGAATTTTTAGTAAATAGCATCTTAAATAACAAATAACAACTGTGTAATTGTAGTAAATAATATGAGTATAATATTTCATCTTTACCATATTGAATATACTTACCTATTGTATTTCTACTAGTATTCATTGATATAAATGGGAGAATTCAATTATTCAATTTAATCTATCTCTTTTCTCTCTGGTAGATGTCATGGTTCCATTTACTTTATGATTCATATGGTGAAATTTTTAATTTTATTATTTTCTAACTTATTTGATTGTTGTACTGTTACAGTTGTCTGCATTTCTCCTTCACCAGTCCCCCCTGAAATTTCAATTATTATATGTCTACAAAAAGTTTCATATTTTTATACTTCATAGCACAATGTCATATACACATACATATGTACAAACATATATTTATATTTTTAATCTAGGGGCACATACTTTTTTAGTTTTGAATAACTGAAATACTGGACAATCAAATATTTTTTCCTTGTCAATTTCATCATTTTGGTATTTTGAAAGGCAATTTGAAAGTTTCTTAGAAAATTGAACATACTTTTATCATGTGATCCAACAAGGGCATCCTTGGGATTTACTTAATAGAGTGAAAAACTTGCATCTGCTCACAAGCCTGCACAGGGACATCTATAGCTGTTTTTTCATAATTGCCAAAAATTGGAATAAAGCAGTGAATGGATAGATAAATTGTGGTACATCCAGACAACAAATTATTACTCAGCACTAAAAAGTAATGAGCTATCAAGTCATAAAAAATGTAAAGGAGGCTTAATACGTAACCACATGAAAGAAGTCATCTAAAAAGGAAGCATATGATATGACATCCAAGTTACGATATTCTTAAAAAGATAAGACAATCGAGGCACCAAAAGGCCTATAGTTTCTACGGGTTAAGGGGAAGGAAGGAGTGAATAGGTGATTATAAACCTTTGAAAGAAAATGATGATATGTATGAGAATATCATATAGTATATGCAGTGCAATAATATAGACTATTTTATTGTCAAAAACCATATCTTAGATAAACACAAAGTCTTAATCTAATAAAATAGAAATAAATACATTAGAGTCTTCAATTAAGCCACCCCATATACCAGCAAGCCTTCCAAAATCCATACAATCCGATGACTCCCAAATATTGATCACTGTGGCAGAACCACCTGACTAACTAACCACTTACAGGTCATCTCAAAGGCAGTCACACCCTTCTGACTACTACCATGCACAAAATAATGTTTAGCTCCAGTTCCACGTTTTCCATATTTCCTAATGGGGGCAGATAGTAAAAGCCAATTGCAGGAGGGCAGAAGTGATGTCGGCTGGCTGAAAGCTTCTGGTTTAAATGAGTGAGGTAACAGTTCATTAGAGAAAGGGGCCACTATCTGATCAAAGCTGGGAGTTTCCTGTTGCTTGTATTTGTGATGTTTGTCATTTTCCATTTGTTGATCACTGATTTGGGTAAAAACAAAAGTTCCTCCAGAGGCTATAAGCAGGTCCTGGAAATTTCACAAAGAAAATCAAAGGGAGCATTAGGTAGATGTCAAACCAGAGCATACAATAGCAGAATACGTTGGGATTTGGGGGGTCACAGAGAAGACACTAAGGACTTTTTAGCAGTAAAATCACATGAGCAAAATGATGATTTTGGAGTATGTATGGGTAAAAACCTCTTGGAATCTCCATTTGTATGTTCTAAAATGAGAAGTATTAATACCTATGACATTAGATCATTATTTTTAAAGCTAAATATTGATTTCATTATTTAATACCTATTGATTCACATAAGATGAAGTATAACAATAACTGTAATAACTTTAATGTGGAAAATAAAGAAAAAGGTGATGTCATTAAGAGATAGTGGGAAAAGTGGAAACGTTGGATAAATAGGAAAAATAGCAAAAGAAACAGAAGAAAGAAATGGAACAGGAAGAACGAAAGGAAACAAAAGAGCAAAGGAGAGCAATGGCCAAAGAGTGAGGAGGAACGAGAGGGAGAGAGGAAAGATGTGACGAAGGACTGTTCGTGTCACTAGGAAATGACACATTCAAATTTTAAGTAATTTTATGGTGATGGCTGCATATTTAAAGCAAATGTCTGGTAGGTCTTTATGGGACTGTAGATAAGAAAATAAGTCAGCTTTGGACAATGTAAACATAAGCATGATTCTTATAAAGATGAGAAACTGTAAAAAAATTAGGATATTAGAGGAATATTAGATTTAGAAGGAAAGACAAGAGGGGAGAAAATGAAGGAAGGAAAGACGAGGCTGAGGGAGTAAGCAGCCAAAGACTGAGCATAGTCCAGACTGGCAGGTTTCCAGATGTCTGTGTGTATGTATTGAAATGGATGTAATTAATTTTTTAACTGTTAAATATTGTGGGGAAGTCAAGAAAAAGGTATTTATAAGATGTGTGTGATCCAAGAAAGTGCAGTTTTATTAGCATAGTAGGTTCAAAAACAAATTGCAAGGAGTTAGGATGACAATGGCTTTCAGAAAATAGGAAAAATAGAGTGTGTTGCCATCCTTTAAGAAGTCAAATAATTAAAGTTTGAATAAAAATATAACTGGAGTTGTGCAGGAACTTAAAAAATAGAGTTGATAATGTGAAGAGGACAGTCTTTGGCCAAAAATAATGGAAATGGTAGAAAATAAGACACTCCTGGCAATGAGTTAGTTACTGGTGGGTGGATGACTAATGGCATGATTTTTTTAAGGGATGGGAAGGAAAATGAAGAGAACGGACAAAGAAATCACAATGGAAGAAACATAGAAGGCTTGTCTAGGACCAGGAGATTCACTGGCTGTGTTTCCCCGCAGCGGCTTCCTAGGACACAGCGTGGTGCTCCAACCCCCTGTTGTTACCTAATGACTAAAGGGAAGCACTTTCCTTTTGTATACCAAGCCTAGAGTGACCTTTGTCACCAAATTTTCTTTCCGATAGAAAATACTAATATTTTATTCAACTTGTAAAGAGGTGAAAAAAACACCAGAAGATTTGAGGAGAATGCCCAACATTGAGACTAGTTCCTATAATTTAAAACCTTAATACATTTCAGAGTTAGATTATTAACTACATCACTCCAAAAAGAGGTCTGTCAAAATTCTTCTCAGAAGGAAAAACAAAGTCCCCGAGCAGCCGCCTAAGAGTCTGTAGGATGATACAATCAATACGATGTACTTGCCAGTGTTCCCAGGAGAGAAACGGCATGTTTTGAAATAAATTTCTCATTTACTGTGCAGTGTCACTGAAAATTCAGGCTAATTCAAGGGAAAACAAATAAACAAACAAAAGTCTATCTAAAGTGCTCATTGTCTTTTCTATCTCATCTATCTTGGAGAGAAAAAAAAGACATAAAATAATCTCATAAAAAAAACCAGTATTCCTTCTGCAGCAAGCAATTCCCAAAGATTATACCACTTATTTGTAATACTGTAAAAATATTTACATATTTTCTCCATAAGACAACCATAAGATTATGCTCTGCACTAGCCAATGATGGACTTGGTATATACTTACAGGTATTTTATCATATTCATAAATTGAAGAAGATGAAGCATAATTAATAATATGCAACATATAAATGTTTCAACCAATTTGAATTAGTCACTGGGTCGCTCTGGATCTAAGATGATAGGAGACATTTAACAAAGAGAAAAAAAATAATGTAACTCTTTGCCTAGAAAGTTTAAATTTGACTTGCAATCATTTCATAAGTTATTTGGTTAAGTTATTAAAATTTTGAATTGGGTTACGTTTTAAACATGTTTTTCAACTAGAAGTAGGCAAATAATAATAAAACAAACAGTGACTACAGCATATGTATTTACAATGATAATATTAATGGCTTCATAGCTAAAAATTAACATAATTTTAATCTGGCAAAATAGCAGGATTTATTTGCTGTGGCATAGGACAAATATAACAACTTGTTAGCCTTTATTGAATTCTTCAGAATTGAGATGGTACATTGCAATATAATACATATATTATATTTGATCACTCAATAAATTAAATACTCTTGGAAGAGTATACTATACTCATATACACGTTATTCTATTGTTTGCTTTAAACTGTACGCAAATTCTGTTTCTTCTGACAACCACCACATGGAGCTCTAAGGTTCTTTTTGCTTGGTGTGGGTAACTGTATAGCAGTTCTTTCTGTCACGTCTTTTTCTCGATGTGTTCCTTTATACAATGAGGAAAGACTGCAGCGTGGCTTACCGTATAGACATGAAAGAAGATGGGGAGACTGCATACAAAAAACCCTAATAGACCCAGAGAGGTGTCAGAGAGATCCCAAGAGAGAAACAATGTTCTTTCCCGTAATAACCAACAACCAATATGATTTTCTAAGCACGTTCATATCTTCCTACTTCTTCCTTTGTGGTAGGATGGAGGGCTTAGGAGATATATCAACAAGACTTTGAGTAGCTTCACATAATGCTAGAAGCATTAGGGCCTAGAATTGAACCTTTAATGTGACACTATTGAATGAGAAAAGAATTAAAAACAAATTACACATTCTCCACTTATTACCAAAAATCTAAGTCACGAAATCCAGAAAGTTAGCATAATATATTTGCTAATTACTTCACTATGGTAAATTACTTTCAGTTAGTTTTAAAAAAATCTTGTGAAGTGTAACAATTGCTATCCCCATCTTATTGATTTTATATTGAATAATTTTTAGCAAAATTATTAAATACAGCATGATAAATTTAATATTGGGTGAAAAATCTTTATTGTTTCATTTATAATACTATTATTGATATATTTATTAGGATCACTAGTGACCTGTTTACTCTCATAATGAAGATCATAATTTTGTATTATGCATTATTAATTCCATATTTAAATTAGAATTATAGCAGTCTTCACAGGTAATCAATTCTCTTCTTATCAAATATAGATTAAAGCTACTGGCACAAAAGATTAAGTATACAAGAGAAACACAGTATGTCACAGGTTTCTTACTGCACAAAAATCTATTTAAACACCAATTTAGTTTAATTTTGAAAGAGCCTTCTCCTTTGTTCCCCACTAGTGAATTATTACTTAAGCTATTTAACTTTAACATTTAAAGAATTGGCAAGAATTCTCATATGTAAAAATAACCATTAATAATCCATATAAATATAGAAATATATTTCTTAGCTAAAATATCAATAAAATATTATAAAATATTTTACCCAGTTAATGCCTTATAATCTTGTATTTTACTGGTTTGTATTTCAAGAACATCTTTCTTAATGTTGGTATATATTGTTTTTTTCTCCTTTTGTACTTTTTTTACACTTCTTTATTCAGCTAATTAATTTTTAAATCTTAGTTTAACATGGTGAAGACTTTCTGACAGAATAACTTTTGAAATGTATTTTAATCTTCTGACTTGTGGCCTCTGATCTTTGAAAATAGGTTAATCCTAATTAATTCAATAGGTGGGATCCCATGTGGATGGATGCAGAATATAATTTATTTCATGTTCCAAAAGGGACATAAAGCCATTAATTTGTGTGACATGTAAGCTAAATATTTTGCTATTTTCCACCTGACTAAATCTCAGACCAGCATTTCTCTGGCTAATATTTCATATTAAAAAAAGAAGAAGAAAAGGGAACAAATTTTAATCACAGCTTCTTCACTATTGAACATTTCATATTACCTAACATTGTAACACATCACTAAAGATTCTAAATATTACGAATTTCAACATTTACTAATTTCTACTTTGTCTCGATTCGTGTATTGGAACTGGTCGAGTATTATTTTTTATGACTAAACCCATGGACTGGCAAATGGTAGAAGAACCATAAAGTAACTAGCACTTAGTATTTGCTCAGTTACATTTTTTGAATGTGTAACATACCAGGTAACTTGGGTGAAGGAGCAATGTCCAACATGACACAGTGGATTCTGGGAATGAGGCTCTTTATAGGAGGGTCTGGAGACATAACTGACAGTAGATGAGGACAAGTAATGGAGTCTCTGCTCACCACTTGAGTGTTGTTCTAAAGGTAGTGGGAACTGACTGAGAAATTTTATGTAAAGAATTGAGTTACTAGAACCAGGAAAAACAGTAGGATATGATTTAATAATACATATGAAATTACATGAGTTAGCACTACTTATGTCATGAGGACATTCATTTGTGTTTTATAATAAACTCCATATGAACATTAAATATATGTTCATATGGAGTTTAAGAAATGAGCTATAGTTGGAAAAGAGATTATATTTTAAAATATAATTGTATGGTGATACTTCAAACAATGTATGTAGATTTTACTAGAAATAACAATTAAAGTGAAAAAACACAGGATACTATCATATTATCTAAGAATACTATCCAAAATGCAGTTTGTTGAAATGTCTCCTTTGTAAGATAAATCATACTTTTTTACAGTATTACAATGTTAATATAAGTTCCAAGGGATTGGAAACTTTTACTATTTGAGTGCCATTTCCAAAAATACCTTCATGAAGTGACGGTTCTTAAACATTTGACTAGCAGTGTAGCTGTTTTCAAGGAAGCAGTTCTCGAAACCAATGCATTTTTTAAAAGGTTAATTAAGGTCATATTTAATGGGATGGAATGGAATCTAGAATCAAACTACAGTAACTTAATATCAAACTATGAAGTGGTTCACTGCAGAACACATTAACATTTATGAAAAGAGAAATGAATGGGCAATAACTTGCACTGCATGTGTACAAAGGAATGTCTACAGGTACAGATAGAGATTCCAGCTGAAAAATTCTTCCAGTCATTATATTATCTTCTGTGAATTAAAATGGAGTTGGGAGAAGACAGAATCCTCACCCAGTGCACACCACTGACTAGAACAGGAAGAGACGACCTTGCATGTCCTACAGAAAGTGATTCTCCTCTATTACCTCACCAGGGAGAAGAAAAGATGCCTCCTTCCCCAGGAACAGCCCCAGTAGGAGGCTGCCAGAAATCGGGCACAGAAAAGTTACTATCCTGAAATATTTAATTTTCCTCCAATGAACTCTTTGTTTATAATGGTCCCTCCCAAGTCCCTAAAAGAATTTTTTACTCCTTGGTTTTTTTGGACTTGCCTGTGGTTCACCATTAGACTGAATGTTTAGAATTGCTATCCTTTGTTGTTCCAAAATAAAACCATTTGCTGGTGAAATATCTGGGTATTTGTCACAGGTGAGCACTTCCTGGGGCGGCCATCACCTGATATGATGAATTGGAGAGCTTAAAAGAACAGTACTGGTCCGACAGTCCTGGAGGCTAGAAGACAGAAATCAAGGTGCCGCTCCCTCCGAAACCAATATGGAAGTACTTTCGTGCCTCTTCCTGATTTCCGGTGGTGGCTCTCAATCCTTGGCATAGCTTGACTTACAGCTTAATACTCCCAGGCAGAGTGGAATGCTCCATGTGTGTCCATGTCTTCACAGGCCCTTTCCTTATAAAAAAATCACTTATGTTGGATTAAGGTTAGAGGGCACATCCTCTTCTAACATGAGCACATATTGACTCAGCTATTTATACTGAAATTATTCTACCTACAAATGATATCCCATTCTGATGTACTCAGGGTTAGAATTGCAACATGTTTTTTGTTTGTTTGTTTTTTTGCTGGGGGAGGAGGGACACAATTCAGCCAATAACAGTCATAATAGCTATTGCTGTGTTATTATTGATAACCACAGATTTTTTAAAAAGAAAGTAGTCACTATCTCTATTAAATGCTTCTGGGACTCTACAAGTCAATAAATGTCTATTGAAATATCCAGGGCTGTGCAGCAGGAATAAGCAACATTATTTGGAAAACCATGCTGTCACCAAGTACCCAACGAATATTGCTGTTTCAAATGGAAGTAGAGAGTTCTTCCCAAAAGGAATTTGAGTATCAGGGCTAAGTTTTTCAACAGAAACTTGTTCCTACCAATACAGGTTTTACTTAATTGGAACTTTCTCAATATGAAATATTGCTCCTCCTTCATTGCTCTTCCTAAATCTTGAATGAGGCCTTTTTTTGTAAGATTTTGATTGTGCAATTATACAAATATGGGAAATTAAATAATTTTAGATAAAGTTATTAAGCAGAATTTTGTTGTATTTACCCCTTCACGACTGACTTTCTGTTTCATCAACTTTCACATTTCTCAAGCTATATTTACTCCATTTTTGTGAACATTAAAATGAAGTAAAATTGCCATCTCTTTATTTCTATTATAATAGTATGACTAAGCAAGCAATGACCTGGGGAATAATACGGTTTGATTTACCTTCAGAAAAAGTTGGCATAGTAATGATACAAGGATTATCCCACTGTCAATATTCCTAAATTTGCTTTCAGGGAGAATCTAAAATTGTGGATTAAGATAGGACTACCTTGAAACTACCCCAGAATATGAACAAAAATCATTTTTCACAAAACATCCCCAATCTCACCACAATATTAGACAGTACTGCAGTTACAAACATCCACTGTACACCTAGTAACGACAAACAGTGCTATACACTACACTATTACGCTGCTGTATTTCTAACAAGCTGCATGCTCGCGATGTGGCAAACACTGTTTCATCTGTATTAACTCATTTAATCCTCACAAATATCACTGCACACTTTCTATATATAAATGTATAACTTTTATATAAAACAGCTGGGTTATTTCAATTCCTTAACTCAGTTTAAATTCATAGAAATGTTTAACACTGTTATGTTGTGTTGAATATTTGACCTAAAACATTAGTGTGTTTATCTGCAATGTTGCATTAAATACTAGGCAATGTTATACAGTATGTAGCATATTCAAATATACATCATATATATATATATATATATATATATATATATACACATACACATACATATGGTATATGTATACACACTCAAGACTTTAACTGTGGCCATATTTTTCGTTGTGTTGACATAATATTAAGCTACCCAACACCTTGGCTAGTAGGAGAAGAAAAAAACATATCAATTCTCTTCAAAAATAGCATTGCATAAATATACATTGAATATCTAAATCAGAGTATTTTGTGTAATCCTCCATTTTTTTCTGTACTGACAGCTACAACAGAGTATAGTAAGAACAAAAATGTACAGATCCTTCCATAGTCTTTTATTCTAAATATAGTTTTGCTAAATCTCAACACACTATCAGTCTTCCCTTCATTTAAAGTAGCAGGCCATCCACATGGTTAAGACCCTATATTAATTCCCCATTGCTTCAATACAAAGTCCAACCCCCCTCATGATTTTTACAGTGTTTTCTCCCACTGTATGTTTTCCTTATCTTGTATCTAGAAACAGCACTTGCTAATAAATTTTTTGAAATGTATTTTAGAGCTATGCCTATTTTAATCCTTTCCTCCAATGGGGTTGCTTTTGAACATAACCTTTCTTATGTTTAGCTTGTCTCTCCAGCCTCCTTCCTCCATCATCACTAACATTTCCAGGACCCAGGCTTACCTGAACTGATTCAGTGGAACGTTCATTCATAAACTAGTTTAAGTCTTCTTGTTCTATAGATTTGTTGTATTTCCCTTAAAGTGAATACCCTCTTTTACCGTAATTTTGGGTGTGTGCATATTTCCCTATATAGTCTGAAACCATCGGAAAGACAGAGCTGACTAAAAGCCGTCTTCTTCACTCTGTACTCCCAGGGGGATGCAGTGTTTGTCTCTTCCTGGGATATATTTTTCATGTAAACTAGGTTTGTCTATATTTGTGTTCAGTGTGTCAGGTGGCAAAGCCTCCAGTGGCATTACTAAATATGTGAAGGCATATCCCATGCCAATGTTTGAATGCATTATAGAAAACATTGAATTACCTCTTAGTAGGCGATGAAAGAAAATGAATAGTACATTTAGTGTGCAGTACTGCAATGTAAAGCATCAACAGGCACTAAATCACTTCAAGAACTCCATCAACTTCTGCAAATGTCATCTGAAAGGAATTCAACAAATATATTGTATGTGATCCAAAAATAATAAGAGAGCTCCTATAGCCTCACTAAGTATTATTGACCATACAGAATGACAATATCTATTGGAAGAGTAGATTATTTCTTATACTACTACATTGTACTAACCTGTATTGTCAGAAGAATGATCAGAATTTTTTCATAACATTTATTTGCCCTATCAAGTTATTAACACTATTTGGGTATCATTCTTGCTGCCAAATTTAATAGTGTTCTTTGAGTTTTTATTTATTATTTTACCCTACATGTGTTGGTTTCAAAAGAAAAATGTTACAATCTATATTTTATAGGTGGAGAAAATAAGGTGAGTTTCTAACATTAAGCAATGGAAGTGTCAGAAAAAAAATCTACATAATTCAACTTTTACTTTTTAGGAATCTGTAATTGTTTCATATATATAAATATGATTTTATTTATTAATCATTACCTAAACACATCATCAATCAATTCTATATATTTAAATTGCCTAAGATGTAAAATAGTCAATGTACGTTTAGTAGCAGGAAAAATAGCCTGTGAACTTGTAATTGTAACATAAAATTATCGAAATTTCAAGGTTTCATTAATCACTCTGCATTTGGTTTATAATGTACAGTAATAATAGTGATTGGTTAACTAATATAATTGCCTCTCATTTGACTTCTTAATTCAATTACATTCTTCCTCTCTTATAGACAACTTTTTAAAAACTTTCATGGTATATTTTATTTTTCACAAAATGGAATTTTGGTAGGTACATCTGCATCCAATACAAAGTATGGCATGCTTATGAGAAAGAATTCAATAAATATTTATTTAGTGATGCTAAGTGAGGAGTGTGTGTGCCTCTGTGTAGGTGCTGGTGAGTGTGTGTGTGTGTGTGCGCGTGTGTGCGTGTATGCTTTCCTATGTTTCTACACTGTGTGGATGTGATGGATACTGGGAGAAGTAACTGGGCATAAGAAATTGCATGAGAAAAAATAGAGATATGGCAAGTTTTGCCACATCCAAAGCCTTCTAAATGCCATGGATTCTATAAAATTTGCGGGGGAAGCAACATGCAATAGGATAGGCAAGTGAACAGCCACGGAACAGCATCGCGCGTTTCCACAGTGCAAGCTGGATTTGGCCGAGCCGCAGGCTGCGATCCACACAGGTCTCTTCTGCAGCCTGAGCTCAGTTCTGTCACTGTGGGTAGCTTCAAATGAGACTTGATGGGAATATTTACATATTGTAAACTGAGAAACACTATAAATCAGAACTTGTCCCCCTCAACTTAAACCTGGTTAAACCTTAACCAGCACACTACTCCATGACATGCAAATAAATATGTAACACATAAATGTATTTTCAGAAAGTTTAAAAGAGTCAAATAGCATTACCAAACCTGACCTTCTAAAAAAGAGAATGACTCAAAGGGATATAAGTGTTAAGGCAAAGTGACTGGTTAAACAAACATATGTTTTACATGAGGGATTATGGAGGTAGCCTTGAATATAAAGAAAGGGACAGAAGAAAACAAAAATATAAACAAAAGTGTATTTTCACCTTCTAAAGATTATGCCCTTTTATGGTCTCTATTCACCTGCAGTATAATTCTGATGAAAACAGAATTTTTTCTCCTCACCACTCTCCCTCATTATACCCACCCCCATCTTCCACCCTCAATCCTATCCCCTTGTGTCTTTGTCCATGGGTCCTTTATACATGTTTCTTGATGGTCCTTCCCCTTCTTTCTCCTATTATCCCCCTTCCTTCTGGTTATTGCCAGTTTTTTCTTTATTTACATATCTTTGATTCTACTTCGCTCACTCATTTTTTTTGTTATTGTTGATTAGGTTCCATTTACAGATAAGATCACATGGCATTTGTCTTTCACTGCCTGGCTTATTTCACTTATCATGACACTCTCCAGTTCCATCCATGCTGCCTCCAAAGGTAGGGGTTCCTTCCTCCTTTCTGCTGCATAGTATTCCATTGTGTAAATGTACCATAGTTTTTTCATCCACTCATTTACTGATGGGCAGTAGGGTGTTTCCAGCACTTGGCTATTGGATATAATGCTGCTGTGAACATAAGGGTGCATAGGTTCTTTTGAATTGATGTTTCAGGATTCTCAGGATAAAATCCCAACAGTCAAATTGCTGGGTCAAAAGGTAGTTTCATTTTTAGTTTTTCGAGGAAATTCCATACTGTTTCCACAGCGGCTGTACCAGACTTCATTCTCACCAACAATGTACTAGGGTTTCCTTTTCTCCACAGACTCACTAGCATTTGTTTGTTGATTTGTTTATGATGTCCATTTTCACCAGTGTGAAGTGGAATCTAATCATGTTTTTAATTTGCATCTCTCTGATGGCTAGTGATGCTGAGCATCTTTTCATGTGTCTCTGGGCTCTGCATATCTCCTTGTTGGAGAAGTGTCTGTTCAGGTCCTTTGCCCATTTTTAAATTGGATTGTTTGTCTTCCTGGAGTGGAGTTATATGAGTTCTTTATATATTTTGGAGATCAAACCTTTGTTCAAGGTATCACTGGCAAATATATTGTAACATATGATTGGTTCCCTTTTCATCTTGCTGATGTTTTCTTTAGCTGTGCAGAAGCTTTTTAATTTGATGAAGTCCCATTTGTTTATTCTTTCCTTTATATTTTTTTACATACTTGGTAAAGACATTTTTAATATTATGAATACTCTACCATAAAGATCAATTTGGATGTATTAAGACTATCTTATTTCTGGAGTTTTTGGCAATTATTTTTAACTTTCTATATGTTTAAATCTAACCCTAAAAATTAATTTCTAATGACTTTATATTGAACTATTATTTCACAATTGAGAGCGTTTTCACATTTTACAATTTGTGAACCTTAAGACATCATGAGATTATTAGAGGTTACCAGGGCTTTGAAAATTTTGCATGAATTTAGACAGGGAATTTTCCCAAAGTGGAATAGCTAAATTTATATACAACTATTGCATTATGGGCCTAAAAGCCTCTCAAGATTTTGACCATGATAAATATGGAAAGAAAAAACCCGTGGAAATAGGTGGAAATGGAAGGGAGGGGGGAGCACGGGGGGGTGGGATGGGATGGGAGTAATAGACAGAAAACTGTACTTGAAAAATAATTAAATACATTTTAAAAAATAAAAAAATAAAATCAAAGTTTGTCTTACAAAAAAAGAAACTACTTCAAGAGATATATTTGAAATATATTTTGTATAAAATTAAATTATTGTAGCTTTACTTTTTTAATTAGTTAAAAATATAAGGATGATGAACCTATGTTATCCTAGACATAACCTGACATAATCAGAAGTAAATTTGAGTGTAAAAAGTGTCAATAGCATAAGAGGTTTTAAAAATATTTTTATTTGTATGAATGAATTTTATTTATATATATATGAAATACATATTCTAAAGACTTGTTTATAGAAATTTAACCTCAATAATTTAAATAATGCATTCTGAGATTTTTCTAAATTCTTATAAAATATAATAAATTATACCTAATGGTTTTCGAAATGTAATTCACTTATTTCTGAATTGTAACCAACTGATTTCATTTTGAATAATTTATCATCATTTAGTCTCATAGCACATATTCAGTATGTGAAACACCCCAATCTTCATGGTACAAGAGGATGACCTGTTAAATTTTTATTTGTTTTATGTCTACGGTATTTCCAATGAGCTCTAATGATAAACTTTGAACCGACTCTATATACCTGATTTATTTTACAGATATGTTCTCATTGTATCATTTAAAAACTTTGACATGTGAAGTATATTCTTTTGACCAGAAACAATAAACTGTGTCTATCCAAGGAGAAATTTACATCTCTTGACTTTGCATGTCCGAAGAAGAGAAATTTCATTGATATGAAGAATAAGATAATAAAATGTCTAAGGGAGGGTATATTTCAGAACAAATCTAGTTCCTTAATACACTATTTTGAGTATTTTCTTATTATTAATATCATAAATATAAAGGAAGTATCATCCTAATGAATAAACTGAAATAATTAGAAAATCATGTTTTATAAATCACACTTTTCTCCACCACTATATGCTAACAGCAAATAACAAATTAGTATACTCTTTTCTAGTCTATTCATTTATTTATTAACTCATTTTACTATATAGTTTAAGTTTTAAATATCTGTATTCACACTCTATGAAACACTGAATTTATATCATAATTTACATTTTTAATAAGCATCATTCAATATTGTTTTTAATTGCACTTTCCATTTTCAACTGCTGTGTTTTTTTGTTTTTTTTTTGCAGGCTATGTCTTCTATTTAATTCTTGTTCCAGTAGAGTTTTCTGTCTTATATTCCCAGTCCTGGCCCCCCCAGTGCTCCCCACCTCCCTCCCATTTCTGCCCCCCACCTTAGTTACTGTCCATGTGTCCTTTATAGTTGTTCATGTGAGTCCATCCCCTTTCCCCCTGCGATTCTCTCCCCTCTCCCCTCTGGTCCCTGTCAGCCTGTTCTGTATTTGAGTGTCTTTGGTCATATTTTGCTTGCTTGTTTGTTTCATTGTTTAGATTCCTGTTAAAGGTGAGATCATATGGTATTTGCCTTTCACCACCTGGCTTATTTCACTCAGAATAATGCTTTCTAGTTCCATCCATGATGTTGCAGAGGGTAGGAGCTCCTTCTTCCTTTCAGCAGCATAGAATTCCATTGCGTAAATGTGCCATAGCTTTTTGATCCAGTCATTTACCGATGGCCATCTAGGTTGCTTCCAGCTCTTGGCTATCGTAAATTGTGCTGCTATGAACATCGGGGTGCATAGGTTCTTTTGGATTGGTGTTTCAGGGTTCTTAGGATATACTCCTAACAGTGGAATTGCTGGGTCAAAAGGCTGCTCTTATAAAATATAATAATGGTTGTTAGTTTGAAAAAATTTTAATTTTGTTAAAATATTTAATATAATCAAATGATAGATTTTAATAGTCTATTAAAATGTAATTTATACTTTCAAAGTTTGTTACATCTATTTACATATTTTGTTAGGGGCCATATTATGTCACATATAAATAGGCTTGCATTTATAGAATAATACTATTTGCTTAAGATATCTTCTCTTTAAGTGTCATATAGAATATCATGTGTTAGTATATTTTTGTACAATGGCATCAATTTAGTTAGTTTCTCTAAACAAGTCTCAGTCATTGAAATGTGATATATTAAATCCTACTGGTAGGTAACTTGAGGGGATACAGAATTATCTTAAGAATAAACTGTTTTTTGGGAACTTGATCATTGTAACTGTCTGCTAAACTGTAGCTACTTGTTATAAGTGTTAACAGTAAGAACCTTTAATTTAGAGCTGTTATGAAACCACTTTATAGTATTTTGTACATACAATTTTATAGCTAGAGTTCATGTTTTATTTTACATTTTAGCCCTAGATCAATATTTATGTTTATAGTTTAAAATAAGCTAATGCCACTGTACAATTTTCTAGCTATCATTGATAAATCAATAAACAACAAATGCTGGCAAGTTTATGGAAAAGGGGGAATTCTTTGGCACTCTTGGTGGCAATGCAGATTTGTGCAGCCACTGTGGAAAGCAGTATGGAGATATCACAAAAAATTAAAAATGGAACTGCTTTTGACCAAGCTATCTCACTTCTGGAAATTTATTCAAGTAAACCTGAAAGTAGTTTGAAAGAATATATGCACCCTTGTGTTCATTGCAGTGTTATTTACAACCACCAAGATTTGAAAATAGTCCAAGTGCCCATCAGTAGATGAGTGTATAAAACAACTATGGGACATTTACACAGTGCAATTTTACTCAGTTGTAATACAGAGGAAAATTGTCCCCTTTGAGACAGCATGGATGGACCTAAAGAACATCATGTTAAGTGAAATAATCCAGTCAGAGAAGGACAAATACTGTATGATTTCATTCATATGTGGAATCTAGTGAACAAACTGAACTAGTAAAGTAGAGACATGTTCACAGATAGAGATCAGGCTGACAGCTCTGGGGGGGGGCGGTTGAGGGGTGGAGGGTTCAGACGAAAAAGAACTCATGGGCACAGAAAACAGTGTGGTGACTTTGGGGGGCAGAGGGAAGGGAGGGTGGAGGCAGACGAGGGCATAAGGGAATAAATGGTAATAGAAAAATACTATGAACTTTTAAAATAAAAAATAAAATATATAAATAAAAATAAATTCTTATATAAATCTCTAACTACTATTATTGTAGGCAAAATAGAAATTAAATGGAGGATTTTGAGGCTGAAGAGTACCGTAATATGGGAGAAAAGTAACAAGATAAAGGGGTGAGGCAATAATCGGGGGGGCAGGTATTAGTGCTGTGGATCAGGTTGAAATGAGTAGAACTAAACAGAGATCATGAAAAGTAATTAGTTTCTGAATGTTTTCTGAAGGTAGAGTTAATAAGATTTACTGACATATAATAAGCGTGCTCTGCGAAAAGGAGATGAATGAAGCACACTTCCAAAGTCATTGTCTTGAGCATCTGAAAGATCAAGGTGCCTGAGGTGGCGGAGACTGCCGAAATAGCACATTTTAGGGCATGGCTCTATGGTATTTTAAATTTGAAATGTCTGCTGGTAGAAATAGCATATGTTAAATATGATAATAGCTGCAGACTTGAAATAATCTTTACCGAATTAGAACGTGCTTGGCATATCTTTTAGTTGTTTTGTACAGGAATCAGTGATTTGTATTTTTGTGAGTGATAAAATGAGGAATATATGTGTATATATATTTATATGTATATATTTAGCTCATGTTCAAACATAAAAAAAATTAACTATCTTTCTCAAGTGGAATTGTGTTACGTTGTTTGCAGTGCAGTGAGGGGTTCTGCGTGGGAGGCACTTTGGGACTCCAAAACAGGCCACCTGGCCAAGCTATCTCCCATGGCATAGTTATTGCTTGGAATTATGTCACTTAAGAAGCAGCAGGTATGGAAGGGGTTCTATAAGTCTAGTCTGTCTCGTCAAATGCAGAAAATAACTCTCCATGTGATAGGTGCCCTCCCAGCTCCTGAGGGCTGACAGACAACCTTATCATACAGATTTATAAAATTCAGAGTCCAGAAAGCCTGTTCCAACAAACCTCATAAAGCCCTTACTAATTTACTGCCTAAAACCAAGTGTTACTTAGATTCCTTTCTAATGAGCACTAGCTTTCTTTGCTCTATCAATTTTTCACAAATGTATTGTTTCTTTGTCTAAAAAGTATAAAAAGGTGCCTAACAATCATTTTCGAGGCTCATTCTCCCATGCTCACATATTAAATTGTTTTTTCTCTCCTGTTAACCTAGTCATGTGTATTATTATTCCGCCCATAAGAAGTAAAGAAAGGGGAATCTCTCCCCTTCCCAGGCAGCACGAATGAGTTTGACATTTACATATTCATAGGTTGTATTTAAAAGCAAGAACCTGAATAACATCATCGAATGAATGGGTACAGACAGAAACGAGGATGGAATCAAGAACTGAGCTCTGGCCCTTCAACATTAAAAAATGAGAGTAAAGAGGACAAAACAGAAAAGGAAACTGAGAGGGGTTAATCAGCAAGGTGATATGAAAACTAATATAATGTGGCGACTTGGGATCCAAGTGCAACATGCCAAGAGGAAATAGAATTCATCTTTGTCAAATTCTGTTAGGGGTACAGTAAAATACAGCGCCATGTAGGCTGACAAGAACAGTGTTGGGTTGAGCAGTGGGAGAAACATGCCGGTGAAAAAATGTGTATGAGAAGATTAGGAACAACGTGTAGAGAGGGATTTTCAAAGAATTTTCTACAGAAAGGATTAGAGACATGAAGTAGTAGGTGACAGGGGAGGGGGTGATTATGGGAAGTGATTTTTTTTCTTTTTGCAACATAAAAGAAATGAGCATTTTTCCATGAAGATGGACCGATCCTGGGGAGAGTAAAAAGTCGGTGCTAAGGAAGAAAAGTCAGTCTAGTCAACCTCTTTTTTTTTTTCTTTAAGTATGCAAGAAGTGATGAGATAGGATTTAGAGAGAGAAACACAAGTACTGATCAGATTATAAGAGCACAGAAATGGTTATGCCATTCTGTCAATTGTTCCACTCCAAGGTGCACCTTCAACAGCATATTTTGTGGTGCTTTGCTTCAGTGAGTAGCATCCTCATAAAATAAGAAGTGAATTGTGGCCTTTGAGCTGTGCAAGGCAGAGTGGTTTTGGCAGGTTGACTTGGGGATGGTGAGAGTTTGTGGAAGACCTTCCATGACTGTAAGCTAAGCAAATAAAGTTCTTCAACTAGAAATGAGAAACTGTCAGACTTGTGAGCGGGATGTGTACAGTAGTCATTTAGGAGTTCTGGACAAAGGAAATATAGGATAATTTTAGTGAGGTGCTGAAGAGTTGCTTGAAGCTAGTAAATATGAATTTAAAGGGATATCACCTTGCGTTTTGAGGTGTGTTACTCTGCATTCATTCAACTGCATGTGTATAGAAGTGTGCAGTCAGCACACATTTGGATTTAACTGAGAATGACGATAAGGGCAAGAGATTTGATGGTAGATGCAAAGGAGTAATTAGCCCTGGTAGCTTAGCTCAGTTGGTTAGTGTTGTCCTGATATGGTAAGATTGCAGGTTTGATCTCTGTCAGGGCACATACAAGAAGCTACCAATGAATATATGAATAAATGGAACAACATATCGATGTTCTCTCTCTCTTTAAAATCATTAAAAAGGAAATAATTAGAATGACTGACAGTGAAATTTAAGCTAGTTGAGGAAGAAAGGTAGGACACCAATAGAGTGAAGGACAATGAAAAAGTGGTAGAATCCATGAGCTGCAAGAAAAGTGAAAATAAAGAATAAATGCACTTAAAATACTATTTGTTTATTATTCTAATATACTGTTGATTTACTGTTATATTTATTTGCTAAGTAAGATCCCTACTAAATAAAGTATAGAATAGAAAATTTGGTGCCTATTGTACACACACACACACACACACACACATATAGGTATATATTAGTTTTAGGAAACAAGATGTACTGAATAACTCAAATAAGATATTTTATGTAATTTAGCCTTATGCTTTAATTAATAACTAGTCATAACTCTCTTCTACAAGCTTATTATTTCTCCTTCTCTGTGCACATTAGACTTTAATGTTTTTGCATGTAATAAAATATTTGGTATTTCCTATAAATAGAATAATAATAGCAACGTTTCAAAGGCTGTTCTGCATATCACAATTAATATTTTAATTGTGCTTTCTGTGCCTCACAGCCAAATTGATGTGTGTGTGTGTGACGGTCACTGCATGTGGTATTACACAAGTAAACACAATTTAGAAGTTATTCGTAAGTGCTTGTCATCTGCATTTAAAGATGTTACTTCTGATAATTGTTCATTGGATTTTCTGGCATGACAAAAATCACTAAAGCACGGAAAACTAAATTATTAAGAAAAAATCTATCAGAAAGTAAACAGTTATAAATATTATAGTGGTGGCTAACAAGGAGTATTGTATTGGGGGAGTCAATTTATAATTAATGTGTCCAGTGGGATCTCCTAGAAAATGCAAGGGAAGTGATTGTTTCATACTGTTGAATGGATGGTATAGTGTTCAAATTACTGAGGATTTTTTAATGCATAAGTTAAGAATATGTGAATTAGACTATGTGAACCTTAGTTCATATTTAGTTTTTCTGTTAATTTTCTTTTCAAATTTTCTGTTAGAAATGTGAGGAGCTTCACAGAACCTTGTGGTAAAGATCATTTCAACCTGATAAGCCAGACTTTGCAAATGCATGTGCATGTAACTTAATAGCACAAACCCCAAAGGATTTGCACAAGGGAAATATTTTGGAGACACGAGGCATCATTCGGATACCCATTTACTCTTCATGTGGGGAAAATCATAGAGAAAGTTCTAGAAAGTTTCAGTGGCATAGGAGTTCACGTAGTTAGCATTTTAAAAAGTGTTGGATCAGGAATGTCCATGCAAAAGCTCTGGTTTCTGCTCTAATCTATGTAAATTTATGTAGGAAAGAAAACATGAATACACCATATGCTTTGCTAATTACACCTATGCTGTCCAAGAATAATATTCTCACTGTGACTCAGATTTATTACTTTTAAATTGAAGAATTTTTTACTTCATAATGATCAGATTTGGAAAGCACCTGACTTTCTTTTTTTTAATGTATTTAATAATTTTTAAGTACAGTTTTCTGTCTATTACTCCCATCCCATCTCACCCCCCAATGCTCTCCCCTCCCTCCCATCTCCACCATTCTCAGTTGTTGTCCATGTATCCTTTATATATGTTCCTCTAAATCCCTCCCCTATTTCCCCTGAAATTCCCTCCCTTCTGGTCACTGTCAACCTGTTCTCTATTTCAGTGTCTTTGGTTATATTTTGCTTGGTTGTTTGTTTTGTTGTTTAGCTTCCTGTTAAGGGTGAGATTATATAGTATTTGCCCTTCAACACCTGGCTTATTTCACTCAGCATAATGCTTTCCAGTTCCATCCATATTGTTGCAAAAGGTAGGAGCTCCTTCTTTCTTTCTGCGGCATAGAATTTCATTGTGTGTATGTACCATAGTTTTTGGATTCATTCATTTACTGATGGGCATCCAGGTTGCTTCCAACTCTTGGCTATTGTAAGTTGTGCTGCTATAAACATTGGGGTGCATATGTTCTTTGGGATTGGTGTTTTAGGGTTCTTAGGATACAATCCTAGCAGTGGAATTGCTGGGTCAAAAGGCAGATCCAATTTTAGTTTTCTGAGAAAATTCCATACTGCTTTCCATAATGGTTGTACCAGTCTGCAATCCCACCAACAGTGGACCAGAGTCCCCTTTTCCCCACACCCTCTCCAACCAACTGTATGGGAAAACGTATTTGCCAATGATACCTCAGACAAAGGTTTAATCTCCAAAATATACAAAGAACTCACAGGACTTTGCTCTAAGACAACTAACCCAATGAAAAAATGGGGAAAGGACTTGAACAGACACTTCTCCAAGAAGGACATACAGAAGATCCAGAGACATATGAAAAGATGCTCAATATCACTTGCTATTGAGATATAGCAAGATGCAAATTAAAACCACAATGAGATACCACTTTACACCAGTGAGAATGGCTATCATAAACAAAGCAATAAACAACAAATGACTTTCAATGCTCTGAACAATTTAATTCCAGATTTTAATGATATTGATTTTGAAAAGACTGGACAATGCAAATTGGAACTATAAAATTCTTTTTGACAAAACAAGATAGGAAATAAATAACTAACAAATATGTTATTTGGAAAACAATTATTATTAAAAACATAAAATAAAGGGCATTGGGAAAATTCTTAGAGAATTTACAAGTGACAAAGAACTAAAATTAAATAAGAGAAAATATTTTTAGAATATAATAAAATTTATGAATGAACAATATTTATGTGGTTTATATAAAAGGAAATCTCCAATTTTTTAAAGAGAATTTTAATTACAGAACAAATTGATAAAATGCTATTTTTAGGTACATCTCAACTTACTACTCTAATTGGGCAAAAAAATGCACATGTATTGTCAGTACAAAACAAGTATCTGAGCCTGGCTGGTGTGGCTCAGTGGATTGAGTGTGGGCTGCAAACCAAAGGGTCTTCTCTTTGAATCCCAATCAGGGCACATGCCTGGGTTGTAGACCAGGTCCCCAGTACCTGGGCCACATGAGAGGCAACTACACATTGATGTTTCTCTCCCTCTCTTTCTCCTTGCCTTCCCCTCTCTCTAAAAATAAATAAGTAAAATATTACTTTAAAAAAAAGCACCCAAGGCTCTGAGGCAAATATTATTTTCATATTTTAAATAGCATTTGGTACTTTGATTTAATTTGCAATATGGTTATAAATCTCAAAGATTTATAATAAACTCAAAGTGAAAAATACCTGTAAAATCAAATAAAGCATAAATAGTTCAGTGTTTCTCAAGAGCTAGAGTGGAAAGAATTGGGAGGACTGACTACCGAGAAAAAGCATGATGAAAGTTTATGGGTGATTTTATGCTGTATACCTGTATTTAAAAATAGAGATAAATGTGTATATATATATATATATATATATATATATATATATACATTATATATATCAGACACTTCTTCAAACACTTATTGAAGAAGATACAAGACGCAAGAAACACTGTACATAGGACAATGATTCCTCAGTCCCCTTCAAAGTAGGCACCTTGGAACCTAACTCAGTTCTTCCAATTACCATCTGTGTTGTATTTTCCTGAATCTCTTCAGTGGTCTGAAATCTGTGTTGCATTTTGAAAGACTGTGTTGTATTTTCCTGAATCTCTTCAGTGGTCTGAAATGTCTTCCCTTTCAAAGGTGATTTTAGTTTTTGGAAAAGCCACAAGTTACAGGGTGCCAAATCTGGGCTATAGAGGGGCTGAGTCACCTGGGTGATTTGTTTCACAAAAAACTGCACGAGGTGTGATGCATGTGCAGGTGCCTTGTCGTGATGAAGTTGCCAATCTCCACTTGCCCACAGCTGCAGCCTTCTGAATCATCTGAATTGTTCCTGCGGAGGAGGTTCAAGCTTAACACAAAACGTGATGCAGATTGGTTGTTCTACTCACTCAGTCATTTTGAATGTGCTGGGCACACAGTATACATGCTCACTCAACAGAGTCCACCGTCCCGCACTGATTAATGAAGTCATTATTGTTCACACACGCAAATTCCAGTCCACTCTCCTTGGCTGCCAGGGTCCATCAATTTTGCACAAATCTTTCTTGTCATATTAACAACGGCTGTACTTTTTCTGGATAGACTATATATATATATGTGTGTGTGTGTGTGTGTGTGTGTGTGTGTGTGCGTGCGTGTGTGTGTGTGTAAACACACACACACGCACACACACAATAAAACCTTTTCTATTTTTGTAATGGCATTCCACATGCAGTGTAATTTTGGTAGTTCTTTATTTCTGAATATTATGTATAAATCATGAAAATGTAACTTCTAACGTACTTTTAGTTGATTCATATAATGTCACATTGAAGAAGGTTTTAGAAATGTATTTGTAATTGATTTTTTATTATTACTAATCTTAGTTGCTGGACTACTTTAACTGATTTAATTTTTTCCTCTCCTGCTCACTCTAAGCATCACTATAATTTTTTTCTCTCTACTTTTTCAAATGCTTGATGCTTGTAAACCTTAAATTCTAATATATAAATTCTCTGTTTTAGTTTGTTTTGCTTTGACTTCTCCTCTTTTATACAGTAGACATTAAGTCATTTTCCAAATCACAAATGTGAAAGAGTTGCTTAGCAAATTCCTTAAGAAGCTGAAAAATAAATAAATGCAGGTTACTCCTTTCAGTGTTTCAGGTACATGAACAATTCCTACTTCAAGGTCTCCGTTAAATTCTACCTGAGTTGATGTAAGATTGAAGGGCATTTTAATGACAAAAGGAATAGCAAGTTGAAACTAAATAATTCCATACTGGATTATTATTCATTTTTGTCAAATAACAGTAAAATAAGACATAATTTGAAAATTTTATTTTGATGTGGGAAGTTTTCTGGTTAGTTTGAAATCCATTTAAAATGTATAATATCAATAAGAAATGGAGAAAATGCATTCTGTTATTTCTCTATACAAACAATGGGTAAATGATGTCTACTTTTAAAGGGAAAATGCCAGTAAATATGCATTTAGCCTACAACTTCTGTAAATTCTATGTGAAATAGATCTTCTTTAGGTTGTTATTAATATTATTACTGTTACCTTGTAAATTTAAAAATAGGGAAATATTAAGGGGAACTCACATATTAAAAAGTCCTACATTGCATGTAAATAACACCAATTTATTACTTGAGTTAGATTGGAGCAAGCAGTAAAAACCATGCCGTAAACATTTGATAAACCGAACTATTTGTTTTAACTTATGAATAGTGTAGTGCTTGACAGACCCTCCTGGCACTGTTTGCTCGTAGCTGTTTTTCCTACAAGCATTTACCTGAGACACATTAGCATCCCACATACTAATAAATATAGGTATGTGTATATGTGTAATATGAATGTGGTTATTTTAATAATACAGACTTACATCTAGATCTCACCTTTATACTAGAAAAGGGGAATAAAGGACTCATCAGAACACAGAAAAAGTTAACAAAGTGAGTAACTGGTAGGGACAGAAATATGTTAATGAATGTTGTATTTATTTTATATTTGCATTTATTTGATTTATCCTGTAATCACTTTATCACTGCATGCTACAGTATAAAGTTGCTTTCTAAGTATTTATGAATGCTTTGAAATAGATATTTTCTACCCTTCTCTTAGATAATAATATATATATATATATATATATATATATATATATATATATATGATTTTAGACCTTAGCAGAGATTTTTTGCTTTCAGAGGGAAAATATCTTATGTCTCTTATTTCCGGCAACTAGCTTAGTTTCTGGTATTCTGTGGGGTTTAATGAATTTTGGTGATTTATAATTAGCTCAAAGGGAAAAAAACTTAAAAAAATATTTAATTGGTTTTAATGAATAATTATGTTTACTGTTCTTGTGGAATTAATACCTTGAAGCTAAAAAATGACTGTGTTATTGTGTGTTCTGCAGCACCTAGCCAATGACTTCGAGGAAAACACATGGTAAAAATGGATTTCTGGAACAATTGGCTTAGTAAATTATTTAGGAATAATTAATAGAAAATATAATTGGAACCAGAAGAGACTATGGAATATGTATGGAATATTCTCTGTAATATTTAAACACAGACAATTTCAAGTAATATATCTGTTAGAAGAAACACTTGAATGCTTTAATAAAGAGTGAAGAAATGTATGACTAAAGTTTAAAGAAATACATATTTAAGTTCTATAATGAATACTCATTGAAAAATATAGCCAATGCACATATGGGTTATCAATAATAATGGTTGTCCTTCATGTAGCAACTAGATAAAACTCATCTTTCTGAAGAAAAGGCATGAATTTGGGGCAAAACGAAAGTTTGGGCAATGTAAACTGTTATTTCCTTCTATAAATGTAACACATTCTAGCAAATTTTCAAGAGGAAGAACTGAAAACACGTTGCCTAATCTTAAAATGTAGTAGCATGTTACTCAGTGGGGGTAAAAAATGGTTGTTTTCACAGGTGGTACAGCTGTGAGGGACAAAGATGCCCCAGAATGACAGAGCCAAGAAGAGACATCACCGTTTTAAAACAGAATTGGCAGAGTATCTGGGTAATTATCTAGTGCAGCAAAATCACAGCAGAAACTGACTTTTTAAAATTTGTGTTTATTGTGTATTCTTTGCCTGCACATTATTAAAACTGGATTTCATAAGCACTAAAATAAATAGGATGATTACTCAAGTGTAGAGATTTAAGAAGATAAAAATTCATCCTATATTGCAAATATGCTGTATGGTTTTCTTTTTCTCCTTATTATATTTATCTTTATTTAGTCGTGTGATTTACCAGAAGCTAGGATAACTGCCTTAATTTTATCTGAAAATAACTTCTTTCTTAGTGTACCTATTCCTATGGGTTAAAATACTCTTAAGCTGAAATCAGCTAAGTGATAATAAAAAATAAAATATAAAATAAAAGAAACAAAACAAACTCCATAGAAAATTTGATTTTACTTTGTATAAAGTGATCTGAACAGTTTATGAAGAAAATGTAGGGGAAGAAGTGCATCTATAGGGGACTTAGTAAATGTAGCATCACTCATTCCCACGTTCCCCAAAGTACTGTTAAATTTACAAAAATTATTTCTATCAATTTATCTGTTAAACCATCCCTGTCTTTTTCAATTTTTCTTACTCAACTGTGATATTTTTTCTGGGTTTTGTGTCTTGTAACCAAATGCAGACGTTTAGAAAACTAACATAGATGGCCCCAAATTTTATGAAAATAAGAGTAACATGTACTTGATTTTTAAGTATATTTTATTGATTATGCTATTATAGTTTTCCCATTTTTTCTCCCATTTACCACCCTCTGCCATGCACCCTCCCTCACCTTCCTGCACACCCATTTAGTTCATGTCCATGGGTTGTACATATAAGTACAATGGAATTATACACAAATACATATACATTGTGTATGCCCACAAAACTGGCATTGTAAGATAACTTTGCAAATAACCAAACTGAAAGCTGACAAAGTAATTAATTAATCAAAATTAAAAATAAGGAAGTATAATAAATGTCTGAGGGAGAAACAAAATATGTGTACATCTGTCTTTTCTCACAGACATATTTTTAATTATAATGTTTTCATAGAATCTTGCTCCATTTACCAGGGCATATAACAACTAGACTCAACATATAATAACTTGTGAGTTATTATATGGGAGTAGTATTAAGAAAAGACTAAAAACAAAACAAAATAAGATTTATGAATGCCCATCTCTAATTAGATTAAGAGTAAGTTAGTAAGAGTAAACAGAGATACAGAAATCTAAAAATATAAGTGAGGTAGAAAAAAGTAGTAAATAGAACTATAATAAAATTTTACTTTTTCAGAAATCTTTTTACATAACAAATATTTTCATGTTACTTGCCTGTTTTAAAACATAAATTCTAAATACAAGTCTAAGTCATTGGTTTTGTGGGGCTTAAAAGAAAGTTCTAAAGCTTAGTTTGCAGTTGTAGAAAAAACATACAGATATTCAATACTAAAATTAAAATCTAGTGTGCAAACTATGTGACATAATTAATAGCAAAGCATTTATTGAAACCATATATATTGAGTCACTGCTCTGTAGGCTACGATAGTTTGTAGATGCTATGTACATAGGCAATTCTGAAACCAAATAATAAAATTAATTCATAATTTTTATTAATGAGAAAAAGATAGCTTGTTAAATAAATAAGCACAAGTGAAAAAGCAAAGTCAGTTTGAAAACAACTAGAGATTGTGAGAAAAATAAACTCTAAATTAAAAAGTCAAGATAAACATGTTCTTTATGTGTCATTAGAACACCTAAGGCTCCACCCCTCACTATGTAACAGGTGCAACCAGACCAAAAAAAAAAAAAAAGGCTCAAGCAGAAGAACAATCAAAGCCCAGAGCCAATACTTTTAAGCAATAAAGAGATAGCCAACCTATCAGATGCATAGCTCAAAGCACTGATGATCAAGATGCTCACAGAATTGGTTGATTTTGGTCGCAAATTATATAAAAAATGAAGGCTACAGTAATTAACCTGAAGGAAAATGCACAGGAAACCAATAGTGATGGGAAGAAAACTGGGACTCAAAGCAATGGAGTGGACCAGAAGGAAGAAAGAAACAACCAAACAGAAAAGAAGGAAGAAACAAGAATTCCAAAAAATGAGGAGAGCCTTAGGAACCTCCAGGACATCTTTAAATGTTCCGACATCTGAATTATAGGGGTACCAGAAGGGGAAGAGGAACAGCAACAAGTGAAAAACTTATTTAAACAAATAATAAAGGAGAACTTCCCCAATCTAGCAAAGGAAATAGACTTCCAGAAAGTCCAGTAATCTGAGAGATTCCCAAAGAAGGTGGACCCAAAGAGGAACACACCAAGGCACATCATAATTATATTAGCCAAAATTAAAATGAAGGAGAGAATCCTAGAAGCAGCAAGAGATAAGGGGATAGTCACCCACAAAGGAGTTCCCATCAGACTGTCAGCTGATTTCTCAAAAGAGACTTTACAGGCAAGAAGGGGCTGGAAAGAAGTATTCCAATTCATGAAATCCAAATACCTACATCCAAGATTGCTCTAGCCAACAAAGCTTTCATTTAGAATGGAAGGGCAGATAAAGTGCTTCTCAGATAAGGTCAAATTCAAGGAGTTCATCATCACCAAACCCTTATTATATGAAATGTTAAAGGGAATTATCTAAGAAAAAGAAGGTAATAAACATGAACAGGAAAAAGACAGCAAACACAGTTATTAACAACCACACCTAAAACAAAAGCAAGCTAAGCAAACAAATAGGACAGGAACAGAACCACAGAAATGGAGATCACATGGAGGGTTAGCAACAGTGGAGTGGGAAGAGGAGGGGGAGAAGGTACAGAGAATAAGTATCATAGATGGTAGGTAGAAAATAGACAGAGGGAAGGCAAGAATAGTATGGGAAATGTAGAAGCTAAAAATCTTATGATACATGGACATGAACTAATGGGGGAAAATGTGGGTGGGAGGGGGTGGCAGGGTGGAGGGGGAATGGGGGGGGATGGGACAACTGTAATAACATAATCAATAAAATATATAAAAAAGAAATAGTTTTTTAAAATTTATAAAAGAAGTTATAGATTTGACAGTATATTTTTAAATAATGTACATATAATTTCAAAGTAAATAGTCAACTGGAAGAGAATCTTTAAATGTATACCATAGAAATAGTCAATATTCTAAATTCACAAAACGCCCATAAAAAGCCATATCATAAATATAATATAAATAATTTATTTAAAAAGGAGAAAGTCTTCAAGACAATATAAGTTAAATTAATGTGTATGTATTAATCTAACTAAAAAATGTATCTCTAATTGTAATATATACTACATTTTAACTCAAAAATAGGTCAATGTAGAGAAAGGGGGAATAATAGATATCATAATTGTGTATGTTATAAAAAGATGAATGGGAGAAAAATATTTTTGTAGTTTTAAGAATACTTATTAATAAGTATAAAGGACACATGGACAATAATTAAGGTGGGGGGTGGAAATGGGAGGGAGGTGGGGAGCACTGGGTGGGGGCAGGGCAGGGAATATAAAACAGAAAACTGTACTTGAACAAGAATTAAATAAAAAAGAATACTTATTAATAATTTAAAAATATTTATGTTTTGATCTAATAAATTCCCATATATAAATTTATCCCCCTAAAATGAGATATTTCCAGGAAAATGAAAGAAAGTATATTTATTACATCATAATTTATTTTTTAAAAGTTTTGTTTATTTATTTTTGTAAAGAGAGGAGGGGGAGGGAGTGAGGGAGAGAAACATCAATGTGTGGTTGTCTCTCACACACCCCCTACTGGGGATCTGGCCCACGACCCAGGCATGTGCCCTGACTGAGAATCGAACTGGTGACCCTTTGGTCCACAGGCCATTGCTCAATCCACTGAGCCACACTAACCAGGACATCCATCATAACTTATAATAACAACAAAACTGGAAACAAGTTAAAATAAAATAACGATTAGAGATGATGCAGAAGTAGGATAGCTGGGGACCACAAAGGCTTTGCTCTCCCCCGGTACAACGTGGCAGCCGTCACCGAGGAGGGGCAGTGGCAGTGAGACACTAGGAGGGCCCAGGCCTTATATTCTGCTATGCCACCAGAAAAAGAAAAACATTCAAAATAAAGTATAGAAAAATATTTTTAAGTAGGAAAAGAAACATGCATAAATGTAGGTGTAGAGAAACTTCAATCAAAATATACAGAACCTCAGGAACAGAATGAGCATCATTCTTTAGATTTTGGTGTAATTTATTTTATAAATCTGGTTGGTTTGACCTTGTCTAAGATTTGAGAAGGAGCAAGGTAAAAATTTCTTTGGTCTGATTATAATTCTGCTAGTATGTTGTAAGCATGAGGCTCTACAAATCTTTGTGCATAGAAAGTTACTTTATTTTTTTAATTTTTGTCTTAAGATTTTTATTTATTTATTTTTAGAGAGGGGAAGGGGAGGAGAAAAAGAGAAAGAGTGAGAAACATCAATGTGTGGTTGCCTCTTGTGCCCCCCACACTGATGACCTGGCCTGCAACCCAGGCATGTGCCCTGACTGGGAATCGAACCTGAGACCCCTTGGTTTGCAGCCTGCCTCAGTCCACTGAGCTACACCAGCTAGGGCAGAAAGTGACTTTAAAACTGTGTCATTTTATGTCTTACTCTTTTCTTCTCAATAGCAACAGAATATTATCACAAATATTGCAGGTAGATTAATGAAAACATAATATTTTCCAAAGTCTTTCTATGTTTGTATGTTTAACATTGCATATAATTTTTAGCTATAAATAATGCACATATAGTATGCCTAAATTTATTTATGCATAGGTACATACCTGTGATTCACTGAGCATCAGCAAGAAGTATTTTATAATTTTGGTGTTTACACAAAATTAAATATTCTTAAAGAAACCAATTACTTTCGGTGAGCTAAATATAGGTCGACACCATCGTGAATGGCAATTGACTAATGCAACTACCGCTAACTGATTTCTAATCACTCTATTAAGTTGTCCACTGATTTGGTGAAAAAATGTATTGCCAGTATGAAGAAAAATATAAATATGTTAGAACATGCCTATCGCGTTAAGAAAGTATAAGCATGGATATGCAACAGTGTATATAATAGAAAAGCATTGGGCTCAAGTTCATAGCCAGTGGGTGAGATTCAGTCCTCGGCTATTTTTGCGATGAAACAATCATCAGAATTTAAGCAAGTCTCTTAACCTGTCTGGTGTAACAAATTCCAAAATACTAAGCCTTGTAAGGGGGATAGGAGTTCATGAGTTGTTGGGTAGTAAAATACAAGAACAATGGTTTTACTTCCATGCCTGTTACAAAAGAGCAATATTCCATTATGTTTGTTTAAATGAGGAAACAAAAGTGGGAAATACTAAAATAATTTTGGTTCTTAATTCTTTAATCTTATAAATTTTAATAATGGCTATTAACCAGAAAGTTTTATTGGCCTATTCCAATTTAATCCGTGCAGATTTTTTTGGAGGGGAGGTAATGATATTGAAACTTAGCAATTTAGCTATATTTGAGAAAAATCCATGATACATATAGGTAAAACATTGACTCCCTCTCTCTCTCTATATATATATATATTTCCCACATACAAAATCACATATCAGCTTATTAAACAATGGATGTTTATATGTATAGTAGCATTTGATTGGAAGTTTTAGATATTCTTTTGATAAAACAGAACAAAGTAGCATGGGGAGCTAGCGTCATCTCACCATAATGAAACAAAATCTAACCATGTGTTTTTTCACTTCATTTTGGGTGGAATAATTGATGTAGATTTCTAGTATAACACCAGTTGATATTTTCTAATAATAAGTCATGTTTGGGATGCATTTGATTATTTTAAACTAATTTTATAAACAAACACATAAAAAGGGAAAATACAAGATTTATTTCGTGTATTCCCTTCTTATCTTACTGGCCTCTTTTCTTCTACAGAAATTAAACCTAACTGAATTCCTCTGATCACTTTTCAAAGACTCATGTATCCATAGCTAAGGCAGGATCTCAGCAGTTGTTTGAAAAGAGGACTGTTGACACTGAAGAAATTTCAGAAGTGTAAATTCACTTTGCTTTTCTCTAGGCAACTGACAGATGGCAAGATCTTGGAGAAGATAAAATAGCAAAGGGATTAACTGTTTGACTGTACTTTGAACTTTTCCCCATGCTGGATTTCCAGAAGCCTATATTAATGCCCTCTAATCCTGAGAGTGCTCTGGAAGAAACAAACCCAAATAATGATTACGTTTTTTATGTGACCTGAGATTTCCTTGGAATCTCTGGAACACTCAAGTCACTCCGGGATACAAAGACCCAGTACAGATATATACTAGGTCAGACTCAGGGCGGACAAAGGGAGGATTTCTGGATTTTCTTGTTTAACTTTCTTGATTTAAATAAATAAATAAATAAATAAATAAATAAATAGGCAAAGCTGAGATCATTTAAGCAAAGCAGAAATTCTCCAGTTTGCCTTATTCCTCTGGACTTATTGGTTTTTTTTTGGGGGGGGGTGGTTGAGAGGGAGAGAAACATTAATGTGTGGTTGCCTATTCCACGTTCCCTATTGGAGGTCTGGCCTGCAACCCATACATGTACCCCAACCGGGAACCAATCTGGTGTCCCCCTGGTTTGCTGCGGGGCGACACCTAATCCACTGAGCCACACCAGCCTGGGCTGGACTTATTGTTTTATATCAGACACTCCTGAGAAAGGTTCCCAGAATGTGGAAGTTGCTCAATAAACGTTTGTTGAAGGAATGATTGATACTTCTTTCCCTTAAGATATTTTGTTTATAATCCATGAATTTCATTTTTCCAAAATTGGTGAACAATTTAACTATGTCAAACATTTAACAAAGAAGTCCAGAAATTCAATACATGATTTCAAATGAAGATGGAGTAAAATATGCATTGTGCAATAAAAATTGAAAAAATAACAACATGTGATTTCTTGTTCATATTCCTATTTCTGAAATCAATCAAGACTCCCCTACATTAATTTCATAATTCTTCATTATCTTGTTTCTCCTTACTCATTAAATTCTAACTTTGGTTACTTTTAAATAGTAATACAATTTATCTATTCAGATGGGTATTAATATTCTATAATTCATCATGGCTTCTTTAATGTGTCCTCGCAGAAATGTTCTCCCTCCTGTAAACAAATCTCTATCCAGTTTATCTTCAAAACTTTGTATTTTCTCCAAGGACCTTCTGATTATTCTAGCATTTGACTATGTATTAGCAACTGCACAAAATGTTGTGAAAAAATGTATTTTGTGTTGTTATGTGTTTTGCCAACTGTTTCACATAAATCAATCTTGTTCCTTTTTTAACATTTAGCTAAATGGAGATTTGGATGAAGACTAGAGTGGAAGAGTTAACTGTGGCCACTCACAAACAGCTGTTTAAGGAGGTTGAGTTTTATTACGTGGGCAGGGGTAACGATACAATTTTATCATTGCTGATATTTGGGAAATGACGTGGACATCCTGATGCAGATAGAAGATACATGTGAATTCTTTGTATTTAGAGGTTCTGTTGGACTTCTCTAGGTCCCTCAGCTTTCACTGTCTCTCAGGACACTCAAAAGACACTAAAGAAAAATGTAGTGACAGGCTTCTGCTCTGAGGTGCTCCTGTAATTATGAAGGTAATTACAAAATCAATTCCCTTCATATAATGAGATATGTATCTTGGCTAACATTGAACTGGAGAGGTAAAGGTTTAGGTGACTTAAGAATAAGGATATAGAAAATACAGTTTTATTTTTTAAGAAAATATGGTATTTCTGTTTAATTAAACATATTTTGGAAAAACCACTATCTGATTAATCAATGCGGTTACTTCATATTAATCTAAAACAAATGGAGTTAATCTTAATATACTTTTAGCATTCTACATGACAGGTTCAAATGAACTATTACTTCACTAACTTTCAATTAGGACTTATTTTACTCCTCATATTTTTAGTTCAATTTGAAACTTTTAAGATGGTCTTTAAAAATAACCTCTGTAATTAAAAAATATTTTCAACTTTGGGGCATCAGAAAAGCATTCTTAATGCAGAAAGAAATAAATTATTACATTAATGTTTTATTCATACTAAAAAAAACTATAATGGAAATTAGCTTACTACTCATTACTTCCTGGTAGCAAAGACATACATCAGAACATTTACTGAACTTCACTGGTCATTAGATTAGTATTTCATTTTATTCTCTAAATTATCCAAATAGCCCAGACTTAATTTTAGTTCCTGGAAGAAAATGACAACAAAACTGAAACTATTATTTTTAGAATAGTGATTCATGTCTAATACTTTTGCAGGAATGCTTACAAATTAACAGCAAAAAAATTAAAATTAGCTGATATGACTAAGAAGTTTGCTATGGCTGGAGTTCCATCCCGAGACTTTTATATATTCTGAACCATGTATGCACATTCATCTCAGAAAATACTACATTTCGGGCTATATGTTGTTTTAAAGGAAAATTTTATTGGCTCAATGAAGGAACCAAACTCTCAGTTAGGATTTCTGTAGGGATATTTCTGATCTGTTCAATACTATATAAAACAGAATTTTTTAAGATCACTTTGAACATCTCCTAAGAAACCATTTCCTCTTTGGTGTACTTTGTTTCACAAAATTATTTTACATTAAAGTTTACATCAATAAATTGGCAATCTAGCTTCTTATTAAATATGTCTTGGAGTGCTGAAGCAAAGAAATAATAGGAGTTACAAGTCTAACTGAACCACGTAGAGATGGTTTTAGCCACAGGACACAATGATTTAACCTCGTTACAGGAATGCCCTGTCCCTACGCCTGCTCTGAGAACACTCTGGTAAGGCAACGGACCGAGTCCTAGTTTGGGTCCGTGGCCAGGAGCTCTGCTCCCCTGTTAGAATTTACCAAGTCTTGATCCACGAAGCACACAAAGTGCAGGGCACCTGATGACTTGAATAGTTTTCTAAGTGAAAAATATATAGGGGGATGGAAATCTCAGATTCCTTTACATTTTACAATCTATCCATTTGCCGAAACCTATGCCATCTTTCTGTGGAATATTTTCAAAAAAGATCTTTGCTGGTTTTCTTGGCAAGAAATGAAAACTTCTTTGATGTTTGAAATTTGCGTTACTTCTCTTAAGTATTGTGGAACATACATCAGACTCACAGCACCTACGGTGAGCTTCTTAAGTCAGGAAAAGCTTTGTCGGCTGCGACTGCACACATTTTTAAAAAAAGTCTTAGACCAGAACCCAAATGATTACCTCTCTTTCTCTGGGCCTGCATTAGCACGATGATACAATTGCGCATTCCTCTGCTAACGGAAGACACGACAGAGCTTAGGGAAGTGACCGGAATCCACAGACTCTCAGTCTTCTCTGTTTAACTTAGAGGTGATAATACCAGCTTCACAGAATAATATCACCTAGTGACATGAGATAATGTGTGTAAATGCAATTTGCAAAGTGTGAATCACTATTAAAATGTGGGGAAAATTTTATAAGCAATAATAACAATCTTTCCCAATTTGTCCTTAACTAAAAAGCCTCAAAAAGAAAAATATGTGCAAAATGAACATGACATGTCTTTATTACCTGACCACAAAGATTGTGTCCAGTCAGGTTATCTCCACATAGCGTTTTTTGCAAAGCAGACAATTCTATAGTTGTTTACAGAACACAATGCTTTCTCTTCATTCTCCATAAAATCCCTTCCCCTAAAGCAAGCGTTCGGTTTTTCGATTGAGTCCAATGGTTTGTTTCTGTAATAATGCTCTGACAACTGTTCAATGTAATACTGCTTTTTCCTTAAGGAATTATTGTTAACATAATTATTATAGTACAGCTAGTCGGAACTGGGACATGGATTTTGTTGTCATTAGTTTATAGTTCACTTGGGGAGAGAGAAAAACAAATAGTCATTTATACTACAAATCACATTGATTTAAATGTTTTAATAGTGACAAACATTAAGAATGATGAGAGTGAAGAGAGATTATTGAATTCTAAGGAAAATAGACCAATTCTCTGGGAAAAGACAAAAACTGAGTGTTTAAGGACGAGAACTGTAATAATGTCAGCCACCCATATCTGTGGGTACACATCAGTGGATTCAACTACCCATGGGTTGAAACAGTGAAAAACAAATGTTATGCTGTTGCTGACGTGTCTAGTTAGTCTTACAATGGTTGCCTCTACACTAAAGTTGTACACACATTTTTTTCATTATCATGCCCTAAGGAATACAGTATAACACCAATTTACATAGCATTTATATTGTATTAGGTATTATAAGTAATCTGGAGATGATTTATTTAAAGTCACTTAGCAATATGAGAAGTATATGGGGACATATACTTAAGTTATACGCACATAGTGCACCACTGTCTATACGATTCTGAGGACATGAGCATCCTTGGATTTTGTTATCCACGGAGGTCCTGGAAGCAACTCCCTCTGGAGTTGGGGGAGACTGAGGGCTCACTGGAGTAAAGAAAGTAGATATGAGCCCTGGCTGGTAGCTCAGTGGATTGAGCATGGGCCTGCAAACCAGAGGATTGCGGTTCGATTCCCAGTCAGGGCACATGCCTGGGTTGCAGGCTGGTTCCCTGCAGGCCAACTCCCAGCAGGGGACCCACGAAAGGCAAAAGGCAACCATACATTGATGTTTCTCTCCATCTCCTTCCCCTCCAAAGATAAATAAATAAAATCTTAAAAAAAAGAATGGATTATTGCAGCTTGAACCTCTTCATATTAAAAAAAGTAGATATGGTGTGGTCGGTCATTTGATATAGAGGGTTCAGCCTTTGCTTTTTTAATAACTATGTACAGATTGTCTACCTATAATAGGTACTAAGTGATAAACTGGGGATGAAAATGTAAATAATAAATGGCTCACACCTAAAGGGAAACAGAAATAGGGCGGTAATTGCAGTTCAGTGACCTAAGTGCTTGGATGATATATGTTACTGGCGCACAGAAGAAAAGGCATCCGCATGACAATGGAGCGTGCATGGTGATGGAGCGAGAACTCAGCTGTATTTCTGAAATAGAAGTAAGTTTCTAGCTAGTTCTACCAAGAGTGAAAAGGTCAAAGTAACAGCATGAATTAAAGTGTGTTGTTGTAATAACACACTTTGTAGATGGGTTAGATAGATAGGTTAACAACCGAAAAACATTCATTCTGAATACCTGGAGCAATAGGGTATAATGAAGGGTGGTGGGTGAGAAATTTGGAATAGTATCCCTGCATTTTGTTCGCTAAGCCATGGTGTTCGAAGAACGTATGTAAATCTGTGAAAAACAACAGAGTAATTTTGGTTCAGAAGTTTAATTTTTCAACTTGCCTGCTGCTCTTTTTTTCAACCAAAATGTACAGGGTACTTATTATGCTCCAGCACTCAGGGGTACAAAGGAGGCGAGGCCATTGCTGGCAGGGGTCTTGTGTTCTAGACACAGACACAGACAACTACACGAAGAATAGATTGCAGAAGGGCAGGGCTGGAGGTCCACTAGAAAGTCTAACACATTATTAAATTACAGGGTTTTAACCAAAGACAGTGGCACATGTACTCCAAAAGAGGAGATCGGTTTGAGTGTCCTAGGGAAACATTATTAGTGAATTGTTCGGTGTGGGAAGGAGGTAGAGGGGTACAGAAAGGTGATCTAGTAAATACTCCAAGTCTCCAGATTCACAGGTGATGAGAGTTACTATGATGGTCAATGCTATGTGTCACGACTGGTCCATGGAGTCCCCTGATATTTGGTTAGACAGCATCTTTGGGTCCGTCTACGGGAGTTTTCTGTAGGAGACTGAGCATAACAAACTGCCCTCCCCAATATGAGTGAGCGCGGTCAACCCGTTCAAGGCCCGGTTAGAACAAAAGATGGGTTAAGGGAAAATTCAATCCCTCTTTCTAGTTGTTTTGAGCTGTGTCGTTTATTATTTCCTGCCCACAGACCGGGCTGAAAATGACGGATGCCTCTGGTTCACAGGCCCTTGAATTTGGACTAGAATTTATACTCTAAATTCTGGTTCTCAAGTGTTAGGGCTCAGACTGAAACTATGCCATCAGTTTTCCTGGGTCTCCAGCTTGGAGCTGGCAGGTCAAGGGACAAAAGGACACCATATATCTCCTGGCATGTACGGCAAAGGATGAAAAATACATCCTGTAGTATTCCTACCACATTATATAGTCCCTACATTGTCATTAGGAAACATCAGGCCAACTTAAATGGGCTACATTTTACAAACTAACAGCCACATATTTAAAAAATATCTGGGTCATAAAAGACAAAGACAGTGTGAAGAGTTGAAACATGCTCTTGGGTTGTATATTACTCTTTCACTTTTCCTAAAACTCTAAAATTATATCAAGCTTAAAAACAAAACTAGTAATGGGTAGAGGAAGGAAAGCACACAAAGAAATAAAAAGAAACTTCCAAAAAAGTATATGTGAGTATTTGGTTGGAGAATGAGGGGATGAAAAGAGATCTGCCTGGCTCTCCTCTCTAAAATGTCTTAAAATCAAGAATTCAAACCTCAAAACTTTGTTCCTTGATAGAGTTAGTGAACATCTGAATACCCAACATGGGGGGAAAGAAAGATAAGTACTACCAAGAACAATAACATATGGTGCTTTGTGTGCTGGGCAGCAGATCTTGGGAAGGAAGCCAGCTTCTTCAAGTATAAACTGGACATTTTTTTTTTGTCTGTAATCCATTTGAGAAGATTTCAGAATTTCAGCATAGTGACATACACAGTATGTTATTAAGTCTGTAATAATTGAAGCTTGTATTCTGGGGACAACCAGTTGCTTTACTCAGACAAGCACACTACAGGAGTGGTTCATTGTTACATTCCAATAATAGTCATAAACTATATTTATTTTCCATAGCTAGATCAATATTGGGGGATTTGCTTATTAGAAAATTTGAATAGTATAAAAATAGTATAAAATTAGTATAAAAATTTTATACTAAACATGTTCGTACTAATGGTATAAAAATAGTAAAAATTAGTATAAAAATTTTATACTAAGCATGTTCATACTAATGAAAGCATTGACTTATTAAATAACATGATGAATATTAGAAGTGCGTTCTCAATTTTAAATTTACTAGGTTTAGAAAAATTTAAATATTTTTAATGCTTACTGTTCCCTTAAGCATCAAGGCAAGCCAGAAATGTGATTCCTAAATAGACTTGTACCAAGAAAGTGATTTTAAGAATCTTCTATTTTCCTGATGTTAATCTTAAGGATGGGAGAATCTTGCCTCTAGAATATCACCCTGTTTTGTGTAGACTTCCCATGTGAATCTCTGATCAAACAGCCTAAAAGAACAGGGAACTGGGGTTTTGTCTAACTCCTGGAACATATTTTTTGAGGTATTTTCTATTTACTCTCTAATAAATGTTTATTGGCTGTCCATACACGAACAGTGTTTGTTCTGAGATTAACTTTTAACACGGTAATCAGTTCATGGGGGAGTTGCTAATTCTCATTTGCATAAAACATCCTTGCTGAAAACTTCCAGACAGAACCTAAGAGATGGACACCACTAAATGGAATTTGTTAGCAGTTTGGAGAGACGAAACCAAAACGCATCACTGAACTGAGTGCACAACATTGCTTAGAGAACATCCCTGAAGAGTGTGTCAACCTACAGCATTGCAGGTGGGAAGCAAACAAGAGAAATAATGGAAAATAACTTCCAGGCCAGCTTTAACAATAAGTGAATCCCAATCCACTTAGTCCATTTTTGTTTCCACTAATTTAACCAATTGGTTTCACCAGTTTAAGAGGCAGTGTGGGCTGGGAGAAGAGGTTAGAACAACAGTAATAACCAACACAGAGATCGGCTTCTTTGTGAGAAATAGCCAACTTTTCAATAGGATGAGTTTAAAAAAAAAAAAAAAGCATGTGGAAATAACAGCTAAGGAGAACCTTGGTTGAAAAAACAGGAGAAAGTGTTAAATCAATGCAGGGGGCAGGAACACACACAACTTCTGGGCTCTCTCTATGTGTTTCCTTCTATGCCAGAGCAGAGAATTATCCTCAGGGAGACTATTAATGAGAAAGATTTCAGAGAAAATGGGCTGAAAGCCATGTGGCCTACTGACCCAAATTTTTAGCCTGGCCTCTCACTCAAATTGTCCTTCAGCAAACAGCCAGCCCCAAAATGTAATTTTCTGTCTTAAAGGTGAAAAAATTCACAAAGGAACTAGCATAGGTCCTGCACAAAAATATTGAAATAAGAGAGAGGAAAATAACACTTAAAGGGTAGGGGGATAGGGAAGAATAAAAGATACACACCAGTAAAATTACATATCTGAAGACTATCTCACAAATCTATGGGTAAATGAGATAAGAAGGCAATGAAATTAAAGAACATATGGTCTGTCTGAAATAAAAATTCAAAGAAGATTTAAAAAGGTAAATATGAAGAGGTAATAGAAGAGTTCAGATAATAACAGAAAGTAAAATAACCATAGAAATAATGTTCCTGTAGATGCAACAAAAAGAGAATAGGCACAGCTTTGACCAGTCAAGAACATGGAAGATGAATCTGAAAAAAAAAAAACAGGAATAAAAATGGAAATCAGTGAGTTCTAAATGACTACAGAAAAAATATGTATATATACATGGGTGACAGATAACTCAAAGCCAACATAACATTCATTGATATCCTTCGAGAAGAAAGACAAGAGTGGAAACAGAAACATATTTGAAACCACAATAATGAAATTAACAATCTCCTGAAGTGGAAAAACACACCCACCGCTCTCCATGTCTCGAGAGCCAAAAGGACCAAGGCAACTATGCAGCCAGTATGGTTGGGGAGTCCCAAGACCACACCGGGATTCAATGACTCACTGGAAAGCCACAGAGGACAAAAAAACCCTGTCTTATTCATGGTAATGGGTTATTACAGTGAAAAGATACAGACTGAAGTCAGCAAAGGCAAGATGCTCCTCGGGCCAAGTCCGGGAGACCCCGGGCATCAGCTCCCATTTGACCTCTCCCAGGGGAGTTATGGAGGCTTACTCCTCCCAGTAGTACTTTGTGTTGGGGGTGGGAGGATTATTTATTTTTGTATGGCTGATTGCCCTTATGGCTGATCTTTAGACTTCCAACCTTCCGGAGGTCAAGCGGATACCTCCTGACCCAAGGTCCAGTCATTAATCATACTATTACATAGTCACTAGGACCTGGGCCAAGGCCCTCAGGTGAATGCACATTCTTAGGAGACAAGATATTCCAAGGACTTAGAGATCACTTCCAGGAAGTCAGTGAAGGGCTACATTTTCTTTGGAACATACAAGGTGTGGGCAGACCGGACTTTCCCCATTAACTTTTACTACACAGGAAGAAACTATGCTGACCTTGGATGTCCACACAGGTTTAGAAGAGTGTGGAGATATGTCTAAGGAATACTAAAAAAAATGAGTCTTAAAAATACCCAGACAAGTGAATTATCAAGTATGAATATTTGTGTTCTTTAGACATGGAAGAAATCAGTGAATATAACATCTCTGAGTTCTCTCCTAAGCAATTATGGTAACTATGGTTATATAGAACCAAAAAAAAAGGTATAAGAAATGGTATCACATTAAAAACAAACCAAAATGAGGATAGCAAAAGGCAAAGTGATAAATTAGGCATGCTGACTTCCTCTTCTTGCATGGCTGGTGATCAATAACTAGAATTTGAAAATCAACATTGTGCAAATGTTTAAGCCTGATAAATCTACTAGTAGAATCTTAAACTATCACTTAAAGGTATATATATTAACATTAGTCATAATAATTTTTCAAATGTATAAATTTTAAGTTTTCAGCAGAAAAAATCACAAACAGAAACATTTGCAGATTCATTCACACACTCATGACAACAGCAAAAGCTGTAATAAAAGATAAAAAGCAAAGAAACATCTAAAGGGAAGCATAATAAGACACAGCTAAATGTAAACATCTTATTAATATATATAAAAGCAATAGACATGGGCTTATAGGACAATGACATAGAAAATGCAAATAAAAACAGTTTTGAAAGCAGGCAAAAATACCAAACAAAATGCAATAAAATTTCATCATAAAACAAATTATTCTTAGAATAAAAACAAAATTTTGTGTGCTAAACAGAAGTCACATTTATCAAACACTATCTATAAAATGATATTGGAGAAATTAAAAGTAAATTATTATAATGTAAGAATTTTAGCTTACCACTAAACCCGTGCAAATAAAATCACAGGATAAAGGACACAGACTAAGTACCTAAATTAGTTACATATTAAAGTGTGGCCCCTGAAAAAAAGACATTACATTTTATTTTAAGTGCTTGTGCAAGATTTACAAAAATTGATTTTACATTAGGTCATAAAATGAATTTAGATGGATTTAAAAATATGTAAGTGGTACAGTCTGAAATCTGTGCTAAAGATACAAAAAGATAGTATGTATAATTTTGTTGTTTGGAAATTCTTTCTAAGTTAAACAATACAACTTAACCATCCTTAGTTATACCATAATCATATATATTCACTGCAGTTTTAAAAGTCCAGAAGCTTTATATCTATATTTTATGTTGAATAAAAGGACCATTTACATATACAGGGTTTGGCAGAAGTAATACCAACTTGAGTGTTGTTGGTAGGATAATGATATGGGTGTGATCATTTATAGTTTTAATTTGAACATTTCATCTAAAATGTCATATGGTGTGCTTGAGTGTGACATTGTTATGTTATGGAATTGCATGCTTATAATTTTGCAATTAAAGATTTTGTAATAACCAGGGGCGTTATTTGTGCCATACCCTGTATTTTGTTTGCCACTTGGACTCAATAATGGAGACAAACAGACAAGTGCGTGTGTAGATGGTTTCTGGAAGGACGTACAAGAAATTGTAAACACCGATTGCCTTCTAGAAAATGGTCTTAGAAATAGTGCTTCTCATTGTATAAACCCATAGTCACTCTGGATTTTTCCATACATATTTTTTAAGAGTCAAAATGCAAATAAAGCACAGCGTGATATGTGGTGTGCAGGATCCAGGGCTGCAGGTGTGTAAAGTCACGGATTGAAAGCTTCATTGGACTAATCATCAGAGGTGCAATGTTTATCCTTCAGCACGATAGGGTGGGGGGGTCTTTAGTGTGGGAAGGGGGGGAGTCAGGTAACCATCTGAGAAACGAAAAAGAAGAGATGACATCTAGTGTAGATTATCCTTTAAAAACTGAGTTGCCTGCTTGCTTGCTTCAATCCCTTTTCTGTTTTCAGTCTGCCTTTGTCTCCCCCTGAGTTGTAGTGTTTCCAGCATCTAAAGGAGAAATGATTTTGTGTTTGTTTTTTTTAAGTTAACACCATTGTACAGTGAATAATTTAGCAAACCTGGGTTGTGCACAATCTGCACTTAAAGGTTTGTTCTTTGCTGGATTCCCGGAAGATGATCTACCATATGTCTTTAGAACACTCTGTCTGTGAAGAGTATCTTGGTTTATCTGGGGGATTTGGGCAAAAAGAATAGTCCATACTAACAATATGATTTATGGTGGCTGGCTTGGGCCATGTGTTATCAGGCTGAACTCTGGAAGGACTGGACATAGGGTCAGTCCTATGTCCCCTAACCCCAGTAAAGCCCTGGGCACCAAGGCTCCAGTGACCTCCTTTTGTGAGCAACGGCCCACGTATGTTGTTGCACATTGTGGCTGAGAGAAGACGCCAGAAAGCTTCTATCTGTTGTCTCTTAGACGCATTCCTATCTACCTCTTCCCTTTACAATAATATAATGGTTTTTAATCAAATTTATTAGTTAATGAAATAATGTATATTTCAAGTGTATAATTCTGATACATCTTTTGTGACTTTTCTGATTTTTTCCAGAAGATCACTGACCTAAGAATGGTATCAGGTACCCCCAAATTATACCCATATAACCAAACACCGGGTGGTCTATACGAAACACTGGTTCTCTTTATTGAACTTTACTTCTCACTTAAAAATGTGAAAGAAAGGCTAAAATTGGAATATATGGTGACTTTTAAATTACTGAAAACCTGAAAAAATAAAAAAATAAGTATCTTTTAAGAAAAACAAGTGCTTAGAAGGAAGTATATATAGAACGAATGTATAAATAAAAATATATATAGAAAAGGGGCATAAATCTTAAAATATAAACTAATAACGAACAGAAACTTAGTGCACACTTTTGAAGAACTCATTTTTTGTGCTAAATATTGCAGTTTGGGAAGAGCTGCCAATGTTGACTCGTTTGATGTATTTCTAGATTTAAATATGTCACCCATAGATATGCTTGGATGAAAGTACTTGCTCACTCAAATTATTGAAACTACTCATAAAAATTAACGTATTTGATAATTTTGGAATTTTCTTAGTTTCTCCTCATTTCTTTTGGTTGAGGATCTCCTCACTGTGACACAGAAATAACTTGAAAGGGTATTTGTTGGAAAACCTACATCACAGCTCCCTCACCACATTCAGGACCCCTGACGGACTCCGACCCCCATTGCAGAGGGTTTTCTCCCAGGGACTTTGCAATTTGACTTTTTCTTGCCTGCTCAACTCTACCCCATGTTTGTTCAGTATGACCATTTGCAGCTGAAGCTGAACTGAGGACAATACCCCAGTTATTTGTTAATTGGATAATTAATTTCATGCAAATTACTCGAGGTCTGGTGTTTCTTCTCACTCTACAATGTTCACCTCCTTTGCTTGTAAATATTTTACTTAAGAAACAGGACTCACTCGGTATAATCCAAATGTAATATGAAGACAGCCTGGTGCAGTGGGAAGATACCTGCTGTAGTAGCTAAAGAACAGAATTCATTTCTAATTTTGTTTCTAAAATAATTAGACTTTCCTTCTTATATTTACCTCCCCGTAAGGAATGGGCCTAATTCTTCTTTATATATCCCTTTGGAATTTATAGCACAGAATTTTTCAAATTATAAATTTCCATTAATATTTGTTGACTTGAAGTAAATTAAAGTTGGATTATTTTTCTGAAGACACATTTCTATTTGGAAATAAATTATTTAGACTCCATTATATATTCTTCAAAGAGCAATAAAGGAAATAAAGAATAAGAAAACCTTTTTTTTTTTTTTCTGGAAGCTTTGGATGAATGGCTACTCTCTGTCTTCAAGGGAAAGACTGCAGGGACTTAATCATTATATTCCCAAAGATTTCCAAAGTTATCTACCAAGTCTTCTTCAATTTATCCGTTTATTGCCAACTCAAGGGGGCTTTATCAGAAGGATAGTAAAAACTTAAATCTGTTATTTTCCCATGACATTTTGATAACTTAGTGACAATGTATTCTTTTCCTCCAGACTACAATTTCTCAGTGTTCAAATATTAAAGAAATTAACCTTGGTTAGAAATCTATGATTTGAGGCCTCTAGCGATTTGTCATTTGTATTGTTGGAGTTTGGGTGCTATGCTCATAGAGGAATTTATTTTTCTCATGTAATGAAGTCTGTTTTATTTTAAATGATTTCTCAAGGACATAATTTTAACTCATGGGATTGCTAGGCAATTCACTTTTCTATGAGTAATTTCTAAATTGCTTTTTAAAATTTATTACACACAAGGGGAAATGGTTTAAAAACTTTATAACAAATTTAATATGTGCCAAAAGTGTACTCTTGTGAGTAGATATGTCTGTTTTATAGCTGTGGTAGTAGTTCATTTTGAATCTTCATAAATCCATAGGCATTCTATCAGATCTATTATAGCAACATAAAAGTAAATATAAAAACTAAAAATATTGAGATATTAAATATCAAGACAGACTAGAAAAAATGCACTCATCTAAATGAGTAGAAACTAGAATATCTTGTTTTATAACTTTTATTATTATTCATGGCCAGTATAAGAACCTTGGACTTACTGTGTCCCTTCTAATCCAACATACCAAGCAAGTGCAATCAAATTTACTATGACCTGTTCCCTTCATAGTTATGAAGAAAATTGATAACACTGTAATATGGGCTCTTTCTTTTGTACCAGAAATAGAGTAGATACACAATGTCTAGCATTGTCAATTTGTTGTGAGTGCATGTTTATGGAGGTGGGTGTGTTGCGGCTTCCCGTTTCAGCCTGGGAGGAGACTGGGAAAGCCTAGGAGCAGGGTTGGTAAAACATCGGGATGTCAGTTTTATCTGTAATCCCATCTTCATCTTGATTGTGTCATTTGTAAAACAGTGACTCTCATTCACACCAAATAAGGTCCCTGTTGACCACCTATCTAACTGTTACCCAGAGAAGAACTAAAACATGTCACTCACACAGAGGATTTATTGAAACAGACCAGGCTGTTAATTTGTGAAAAACAAATTGGCGCAACACATGGCAAACCTTGCTGCTCCCTCGTTAGAATAACATCTCACTGCCAATGGCCAAGTAAATATCATCTAAAGCCTTCAATTTCAAAACTTTTGTTTTTATGGATTGTTTCAGAATCATGTAAAGTAATTGGAAATAATAGGCCTCCTAAACAAGTACTCAAGTCATTGCTATAAGTTACATTTTACAGAAAGTTTCCTACAACACTCTGAATATCTGAATATGTCTGAGGAAATTTTATATTTTTTTCTCGCTTGTACTTGATTTAAAAAAACAAACAAATAAACAAACAAACAAAAGAAAACAGCCCTGGCTGGTGTGGCTCAGTGGATTGAGTTCTGGCTTGCAAACCAAAAAGTTCACAGGTTCAGCGTGCAGTCAGACCTCATGCCTGGGGTGTGGGGCCAGGTTACCTCTTGCATGGCCCCAGAGGCATCTCTAGCATGTGGATGTTTCCTTCTCTTTCTCTTTCCCTTCCCCTCTCTCTAAAGATAAAGAAATAAAACCTTAAAATAAAGCAAAAAGTAGCTAAGGTTGATTTGTATGAATAAGGAAATGATCGCCATTACTTGGGTAAATATTTTAATGTTCAATCATGATTTTTTTGTGTAGCCTGATTCTTTCTATCTGTTTTTAGGGTCATGCATACAATGTAATGAGTGTATGACTCCGCACCCCAACCTTCCAGAAAAAAGAAAAAATATCCAAGTGTATTTACTCTACCTCCTATATTTTTGCATATTTTCAATAATACTTGAGAGCTGTTATGAAGCAAATGAGAGATTAAAATAAAAAATATAAATAGTCATCATCTGTCAATTTATGCAACTTTGAAAATGTGATAGGCTTAATAATAGGAATATGCAGAATGATTCGTCCTCTAGTAAAAAGGGAAACTTGAAAACATTTTCAGACTATATTAATGAAGTTCCATAACATTGGAGATTTTGCCTGTTCATTCACCCATTGGGGCAATTCAAATGTTCAGATAGATAGAACATAAAAATAGGCAAGTTTAAGTTAACTTTTATTCATTTTGCACAAAAGCTACCATGTATTAACTTGTATATATGTATCCTTATTTAGTGATCGCGTACAGATACCAAAAGGGAAGCTGGGAGGCCAGTGCACATCGCAGGAAGCCCTGGTCTCCTCTACTGCAGTGAGTGGGTATCTCGTGCCAGGATGGCTTGTTGCCATCTTTCAAAGACTTATCGGAAGCCATAAAGCCCACATTCTAAGGCTTTCACCATCAAAAAATGTCATGTGCTAATTGTTCTTACTTTCGAAACTTACCCAAATGAATTATCTGACAAAACGTAGGAAAATGGGGAAGTAGAGAAGGCTGTTGGGGCCCAGTAATGGATAAGCTTTAACAGTTTTTACAACTCACTTTTAATAGTAGAGAGAGCCCCGCAGGCTTTTGATACTTCCCAGGGAATTCTGCTTTGAGACCCCTAAAAACAAATCGTCACTTGTTTGTCTTTCACCTATTTTGGTAAAGTTCCCTGAACCCTTTTTTTTTTCTGGGAATGCATTTGAAGTGCCCAGCTGCTGACCAACAGTGGCAGGAAGGACATGTTACCGCGGTGTGCTGGGGTGGTACACCCATACAGTCTCGGAACTGCTTCCAACACCAACTGGGAAAACAGTCCTCGTGGCATCATCTTGTTGAGAAAATAAAACAGAAAACAAAAAAGTAAGATAAAAGCGTGACAATGTCTACAACAACTAATACTCAAACCATAGTTACATGCCAATGAACGGACTCCCGTTTATTGGGCCAAAAGAAATAAAGGGCGATGCCAGAAGTGCTTTTGTTATAAATGGCCTAACATCCCAGCGTGTCATGTCTGGGTGAATGGGGTATTATTTTCCAACAAGTTCTTTGTGCATCAAGAATGGAAAGCCTAAGACAAAAACAAGCGGAGTCAATCATTGCACTCCATGTAGAAATTCAAGGTGTGTTTTGATGAAGAATAAAAACAACTGGGAAAATGACCAACATAAGAAAAAAATAGTTTGAGATCTTTCCAATAGAATGTATTGAAAAAGTTGACAAAGAGTACGAAAGGTAAAGTACGCAGCCTCAAAATAAACGCTGATGTAGTTGAGAGTACAGATGCTGCAGAAAAAGAACAAACTCGGGTTTACGTAGGATATTAAAGGGCTTCTAAACAAAGTGCTATTTAAGGCAATTTCTAGAATCTACTAACACTCACCTTTCTTTTTTTAAATATTTTATTTATTTATCTTTTAGAGGGGAAGGGGGAGGAGAGAGGAAAAGAAACATCAATGTATGGTTGCTTCTTGTGCATCCCCTGCTGGGAACTGGCCCCTGTCGGGAACTGGCCTGCAACCCAGGCATGTGCCCTGACTGGGAATCGAACCGCGATTGTCTAGTTTGCAGGCCTGCGCTCAATCCACTGAGCTACACCAGCTAGGGCTCACCTTTCTGCTTTAGGGGTCAACCTTAAGCTTTGGTATTTTTTGATGAGGTATCCTGTGATATCCTATTCTCATGTGACCATGTAAAGGCTTATTTTATTGTTCCACGATCCACATTTGAGAATGGAAGTACAGGGCAAACACGATGACCAGTGGAAGGGCTTATGGATATTACAGGAGTCACAGGCCAGAGCACCAGGGACACTCTGCTATGAAGGGGTTACAGATGCAGTCAAGAAGTTCCCCCATCAAATGTCATTAGTGCTTCAGAAAAGAAACACAGAGCTGGACATTCCCTTAATTCCTGAACACAGTGAGCATCCTAAGATTCTGAAGTCCTGAGATATTATTAAAAAGAAAGGAAAAATAGATCGTGATGATTTCAGCAGAAATCAAAGGAAAATAGAATTGTATGGCCCTTAGCAAGCATCCCATCCTTGTTGTTAAAGATGAGAATGCTGAAGTTCGGAGCTTACATGACGACCTGGATATCCATTGTTGATGTCCTTCCTTCTTTCTAACATATTCTTTTTCTCTCTAATATTTTGAAGATACATTTGATTTTAAAATGTCAATTAAATGAAAAATCAGTTTAAAAGCAACTTTAGTAAGGTAAAATGGTAAACTGAGATAAAATCCTTACATTTGGTCCATGCAGGGATTTAAAAATTGCATAATTTAGATTTTAGATTTTAGAATATCTTCTAACCTGATTCTGAATGCAAAAAACAATTACAAATGTGTCTTTTTAAAAATTTTGTTGAATACATTTCGGACAAAATTGACATTTAAAAAAAATATTTGGTCAGTTGAAATCTCAGTTCTTTCATGCAGCCACTATGTCTCATGGGCATGGAAAAGTTTGGGAGGGCCCTGTGTTCATTTCTCGTTTAGAATATACAAAGCTATGTGAAAGGCCTACACCATCAGGATTTTATATCATCACTGGTGGCCATATAGTAATTCTATTCTGTACTCGGGTAAATATTGTTTCTATTATGGACATACATTGTAGAGACTATTCTCTGTTTCTAAAGAAGCCACAACAGGATTGTGTGGTTGGTATTTGCGATAATGTAATTAGTGAATTTACATACTGACTACCTTTCTACAACTTTCTCCTGAATACAAAGGTTCTTTGCATAGAGTGGGTGTGCGTCTTGAAGACAGAATAGAATCCAAGTGGCTGGGCCAGGTGCCATGGCATTTTGTGATTTTTCAAGTTTAAAGACAGTTTCAGGGGCCCTAAGAATTCTACTTCCAGTTTCTACTTTCCTCTGTGGTGCCTTATATTAGTTAAGGGGCCAGAGCACATTAGATGTTAATTATTTAAGGTCAATTACCTCCACTATCCTTTTAATTGTAAATTCCAATTGTAGGAAATGTCAAGAGGGATATATATTCCATTTGTACCCAGGACATTTAAGTTTTGTATTCCCCTGCATCTCTAACATACCAGATTACCTGTGTTTTTTATTTCTTATAAACCCACACCTGAGCAATTTATTTATTCTTTTCCACACCTGAGTACTTTAGTCACTATGGTAACTACCTGTCTTTTCCAGTAATACAAGGTTCTACCCATGACCATGTAACCTTGCAGAAGTTTCATAAATGTTCATAAATCATTTATGTGGATGTGAACTTTTCTGTCAGTTTCTGGCTAACCCGGTTTTGGCAAGCGTCTAATTGCACTTATGAAATTATAGATTGTTTGATCTGTCTTCAGTAATGATGTAACACGTAGTGACAGAAACAAAGAGTCCTAATGACCATTTGAACTTCAAAACGAAATGGAAAAGACAGTGTTTTCCTCCTAGAACTAGATTTACTATTGAGGAGTTAGAGAGTTAGGTGAAAAGGCACCAGGTCTAATAAGTCTATTACGTGATCTCTAGCTCCAATATGGCAGACTCAATGATTTTGATATTTATTTTTATGTTTCTAATATTTAAAATGTGTACTTATATGTATATTCAGGTCTTGCAGATGGTCCTGTAGATGTATATGCCGGGTGTGTTTGTATCTGTTCTCCTTCTGAAACGTTATGTTTTATCCATTTTTTGTACCAAGAAGATAAACTGTACCCTTGCTAATAACTCTTTACTGCCCATTATTATTTAGACACTATGCAATTACATTTTTTAACATTAGTTAAAATAAGAATGTTATTATTAGCCCTGGCTGGTGTAGCTCAGTGGACTGAGCACGGGCCTGTGAACCAAACAATGGCAGTTCGATTCCCAGTCAGGGCACATGCCTGGGTTGCAGGCCAGTTCCCGGCAGGGGCCAGTTCCCAGCAGGGGATGCACAAGAAGCAACCATACATTGATGTTTCTCTTCCTCTCTCCTTCCCTTCTCCTCTAAAGATAAATAAATAAAATATAAAAAAAAGAATGTTATTATTATGAATTTCAAAGTTACAGTTGTGTTTTCCTTTTTTAATTATATTGCCATGTTTATCATTTTCTGTAACAGCTAATAAATTTAATTATTTAGTTATTATTATAACTATAATAATTCACATATAAAAATGTTCATGTTGAAGCACTATGCTTCAATAAGTGTGGACTTTTTCAGAAAATAAAATTAGCAAAGGTTTTCAATGAATTGCACACAAATTTTCAAATATCCCGGAAACAGTGAGAGACAGACACATGGAGAGAGTTAGACAGAAGGAAAATGTAAAATTATTTTTTATAATAAAATACTTAAAGAAAAAACCCACATAAATAAACAAGACAAAAAAATTAACACCAGGAACAAAAGAACATATCAGTTTAGTTCAGTTATTAGCATGATACAAGTTTCAAAAAATTTTAATAGTAACGTATTTTCCTAAGTCTCTTTCTGTGAAAGATGTATAATTATTTAAAATTGGGCATCATTTTCAAATGAGATGATTCTATTTAGGTGTTAGGTAGTGTAGCTCACTTATGCTGATAATGCTGGACGCATTTTAATACTTATTCCATGAAAATTACAAAGGTCTTTCAAAGGATTTAGTAAAAACAATATGTTAAAGAGGTTTTTATAAAAAAAATTAGATTCACTAAAGATAATGCAACATCCGTTATTTTTTTCTTAATTCTCACCTGATCATATATTTGTTGATTTTTGAAAGAGTGGGAGAGGGAGGGAGACACTGATGTGAGAGAGGAATATTGCTCAGCTGCCGCCCCTCCATCCCTGGACCTGGCATGGAACCCACAACCCCTCGGTGTACGAGATGATGCTCCGACTAACGGGGCCGTCTGGCCAGAGCAACATCTGTTATTTTTAATATATGATATTTTAAATTATTTAAGGTCCATATGCCAGGATAACACTAGGAAAACAAAATTCTGAAATAATCTTATTTAATAATATGGTAGAGATAGTGAAATATACCTGAATGCATCTTAAAATAATTTATCAGTTCAAATGAATACATGCAAAGATAATTAAATCTGCTTTCATAAGGCAAGCTCAGAACTTCAATTTGTGGTTTATTTTGTTCTGTACAGAAACAATCAAGAAAAAAGAATAGTTTGGGAACAAATATATGACACTGTAGTATTCTCATCAGTAAAAACATTAGAATTCAAATAGGCAAGCAATGAATAATTTTGAGGATAAAGAGACCACCATAATTGCTGGATTAATAAAGAGACAACTCTAAAGATCTACTTTGTGGTCAGAAATTTGGTTCACAGGGTGAAAATGACTTAGAAGATATTAAAATATTTCGTAATTATCAAAAATATTAATAGCAACTAAAAGAGCATTAGATGTGCTTGGAAATCTGCATTTATATGTTGCTGTTAAAAGAGAGAAGGTAGAGTTAGGGGAATGAGAGATTCAGCCGAGCCTCTCTTAGCCAGGGAGAGTAGGGTCTGGCTCAGGATATTAAGGTACTTTATTCTCCAAGACCTGCAACAAAAATTACTATGTAAACATGTACTGTATACTTGTTACATACCCTTACATTTTTTAAGTGAAGAAATCTTATAATAGCCACTAGGCTTTCTTTGCTCCTTAACTGAATACAAGACCACTTCAGGTCAGGGATTTACTCAGATTTTCTGGACTCAGAAAGGCTGTCACACTCAATAATAAAGTGAAAGGATGTAGACTGAAATCAGGAAAGGCACTTAGCATCTGCCTGAATGACCCCAGCTACCTGGACTTCAGACCCACAAGGGCGAAATCAGATGTTCACTATGTTAACACACACTGCATGATCAAACCGTTGCTGGGTGGAGGTAATAGTGGAGGTCAGAGCAGGAGTCACTGGAAAGCAAAAGGGACCTCATTTCAGGCAGGGGAACCCCAAATCTAGCACAGAGACTGCTCTCCCTCTTGCCAGGAAAGGTAGGGGGCAGGAAGGGTGCCAAGGCAGCAGATTAAAACAACTGGCTTTCTGAGAAGGGAGGGGCTGCCTGTTAAAGGGACGTTGCCCGAGGCAAGAGTCTAGTACATAAACACTGTGTAGTCAGCAGGAGGAGGAGCAGGAGCAGAGAGCTCCCAGGACTGAAACTGCAGCTGGGGCTTCACAGCCCACAGCCTTGGGGCTACCAGCTTGTGACACAGGCTACCTGGGGCTTGAAAGAGCTGTGGGGCTGAATGCCCAGCCCAGGGTGACTGGAGACTGCTGCCCAGGCCCGGGAAAGGGGGCAAGGACAAACACAGCCATTGGTTAAAAAGCTGGACACGCTCACTGGCTTCCAGAGTGCATGGGATCCCGGAGAGAGGACTGTTTAAACGGGAAAGTGGGAGAGACTCTCTTTGGCTTTTGGCTCTGGGTACAGGCTACGGGCTCCTGGAGCTTTGGCTCGGGACTGTGGGTCACAGGTGCACTTGGACAGTTTGGGTCTCTGGCCCTTGTTTCGGGCACTGGCAGATGCTGGGCGCACCAGCAGCTTAGGCCCTGCATGGCTGAAGCCGACTCCTGGAAGCAGGGTCCTATGTTGGGACACATCCTCTTTGGCCTCCAGCCTGGGGATCTCGGGCTGCCATGTGGAGACTGAGAGCAGCACAGATCCTGAAAGAGGGAAGTAGTGTGAGAAGGTGGTGACTCTGTGACCCAGGAGGGCACTTTCCAGAGAAGGTGAAGACCTGTTTGCATGGCCGGCTTAAACTCCCAAAAAGGACAAATGAGGAAGTGGGGAACTTCTGGGCACAGTTTTGGTTTGTAATTTTGCAGGCAGCAAGAGCAGTTCTAGGCGTCATGGGAGAGAGGGGCTTAAAGCAGGAGTGCTCTCAGGCCCCTAACCCCACAAATTGGAACCCTGTTAACAAAAACCTGTTTCATTCAACACAGATCTTTGGGTCATGAGGGGACAAGGGGACAAGCTGCTGAACCCCATGCTGCCAGATGACATGACCACTGCCTCGGACATACAAAAACACTCTTATCAGGTAGAATAGTCCAAAGCCTGGAATTTCTGTCTCGGGGGCTGGCCAAAGGTCAGCCCTAAAGAGCAGTCTCCCTGTGCCATGTGCCAGGTTTAAGCAATCCAGGGCTGCTGAATTAACTCTTTCCTGCATAGAAGCCAAAGAACATACTCACACACTTTGTGGCTTGAAATATTTTTGCCTCGTAGTTGTTGCAGGTCAGGGACCTAGGGGCAAATTACCTGAGTCCGCCCCGCTCTGCCTCAGAGCCTCTCACTGGCGGCAGCGTCAAACAAGAATGCAGGTTGCTCTCAGGGTCTGCTAGGAGAGAATGTACCCAGGAGGCTGTAGGAAATGCTGGCATCTTCGTGGGCTCTGGGGCGGAGAACTTCAGTTCCTCACTGTTACTGGCGAGGGACAAACCCTCAGTCTCTTTCCACGTGAGTCTCTCCAACACGACAGCCGAAGGCCTTAAAGAGAACAAGTCAAGAGAGAGAAAGAGCCAAAGGGTGCCAGCAAGAGAAAAGACTTGACCACACGTAAGTCCCGGTCTTCTTAACCACATCTTGAAGGGACATCCCATTGCTTTTGCTGTATTCTGTTGATTTAAAGCATGGAATCAGTTCCGCTCATATCAAGGGAAGGGAATTCACCAAGGTCATGAATACCAGGAGGTACGGATCATTGGCAAACATTTTAGAGCCTCTTTACCTCAGTATTGACCATCAAGAAGTTTTACAAGAAATCCGGAGTGATTGGTAGAGCCGCTCTATGGCTACCCTGGATGTAACAAAACAAACAAACAAACAAAAAACCATTCTGTAATAATTCTGAACACGAAGAGGCTGAAATACAATCAGAAAAATAATCAAACCTGCCTCTCTCTTGACCAACAGGTATTTTACTGCTTCTTTACCTATGGTTCCCCTATCCGTAGCTTTACCCATACTAACTCTAGGTGTACTTTGTTCCTTTTGCACCTTACATAAATATTGTTAAGACCCACAATTGCAAAATTGACCTCATCCCTGAGCACATAAAATCTAGAACAAAAACTCACTTCTTCAAACGCTCCCTAAACCAAACGTCTCTAATAAGCCTCTTCCAAATCCTCCCTGAGCTGCCTCGTGCCTCCCTTCCCACCTGTGGCAGTAAATTAATAAACCTGACTTTCACTACAAATGATTCTTGGTGAGGTTTGGCTGCTAGACATAAATATTAGGCTCTGTGCGATGAACTCTGCATGTATTGTTTTATAAAAATCCCAAGGCTCCAATAGGCACATACTCTTAATAATTGTAGCTATCAAATAAGTATCTGAGGTTCAGAGAACTGAAATAACTCTTCGCACTGGCAACGCGAGGAAAAATCCAAACAGTATGTCTCTTGCATGAGCTTGAAACCACTCAATACAACACATCACTCTTCTGTTACCTCGTTGTTATACACTAGCATAATGGCGTAATACTATATTTTTATATCTGCCTCACCTTTCAGTTCTAACCCTCTCTCTGAAGGGGATTAAATGCTTTATAAGTCATTTTGTTAAAGGAATAAAATATTGCAGTTAATCACATATGTGTATTGTACTTAAAATCACATGTTTGTGAAGTCAAAGGTTCATTCCTGACCTCTTCTGGACTTCATTCCTACGTTTGTGATATTGTTCTGGCTTTTCCTTCTGTTAAGTAAGTAAGGACACTAGTGTTGTTCTTCTGCACTAAGTTTCTCACCGCCACCTTCTCTGCGTGTCTGCTTCCCCTTGCCTGAGTTCCTGGGGGTTTATCTTATTCATACAGCTCATCTTCTGAAATTAAAGTCTGTTTTGCTCCTTTAATCCTGAGATGCCAAACCGCCGTCAAGGCTGATCACTTATTTCTTGCTTTCAAACCCAGTGAGAACGACTTTCACAATTAGGTGATCACGTGTGAGGTCCACAGCTTCCACCTCCGTTTCATTCCTTCTCAGTGTCTTGTTGCTTGAAGACAGTCTCTGACTATCTTTCCAGTCTATCGAATTCCTCTTGCCTGATATGATCAATGCCTCCTAAAATGGACCTGAGCCCTTGATGTGACATTGGCATGCCTAGATATTGAGCGGCTTGGGAAAAAAAAATGTTCCTTCTCTATAATTTTAGCAAGAAATAAACTGTCTTTTCTCCCAGCTTCTCTTCTTTCTCACAGCTATGACATTGCTATATGCTGTTCCTGGATTTAGGTACCTGGATTGTAACATCACTTTAAACATTATTTCTTGATCGTACATTCCATCAGTTGCCTCTATTGCATACTCATTGCTTTATTCTTAGGTCTGTTATTTATAGCTCTTGCGATGTGTTTTCTTCACTTTTGAAGTCTATAAATTCCTCTGTGTATTCTTCCCACTACAGTCAAAATTATCTATTAGCTCCCAAATGTATGCATATGTATAGATGCATAAACATCTTCAAAGCTTTCTCCAGTTCCATTTATCTGTAAAGTCTGCATTTAATGACCACCTGTTTCCAGTAATCTTACTTTCTGAGTGTCTGAAACGCCATTATCCAAATCTATGCACGACCATCATTTGATATTTTATGTTTACATGCTTTACCTGAACTAGATTTTAAAGCCAACACACAGAATCCATTGTGAATGCCTCCGAAAACAACTTTTTAAGAAAAACAAAAAAGATTATAAATTGCACAATGGGTTATTTTTGAATAGGTGGGTTTCACGTTTCCTGATACTGTTTTCCCAGAATTCCTGAGATGAACAGAATGCAAGCAGATTTGGGGGGAAGTGATTTATGAACACTGGTGGGAGCATAGGGAAATGAGAAAGGAAATGGGAGAAGCCAATAAAAACTGCAGGGAAGATGTCAGTGTGAGCAAATGGGGCTTAATCCTGCTGAAGAATTCTGGGAAACAATTTAAAATATAGGCTCCACACTTATCAATGAGGGACAGCAGGAGGATTCTTCACCAGCTCCCATCTGTCCTTAGTTGAAGGCAGTTCTCCTTAGGCATTAATTTCCGGCGCTTCTAGTCTGCACTTCTCTTCCCATGCGCATGGGCAGAGAGAACTGTGGTGGACAGAAAAAGCATGGAAGGAAACAGTGTGCAGCCAGCAGCTGGAATTTGGGGCAGCTCTCCTGGAAATGATAAACACCAAGGGGATAGGAATGGATGCTAATGGCAACTCTTATTGAGGGGGAAGGAATTTGGGGAATGCTTCTACTAAATGGCCTGAAGTTAGTATACCTGGAATGTGACTTCAATATTATCAGATCGTAATTTGCAGCTTTGGAGTTCAGTAATATTCTTTTACTGATAATTTCCAAGTTCCCCGTAGGATAAAGGATCTTGTCATCAGATAAAAGATTTTAAGTGGGAAGGCTAGAAAAACAGTTAGGGAATGTGAAGTGATGATCATTGTGTCTCCATCACTTCACGTGAGGTGGTACTCTTTGCTCCTGTGATCTAAACTATAGTCTTCCAAGTGTCACAAAACAAGCAAACAACAACCACCACAACAACAAACTTGTGTTATCATTTAAATCAACTAGACCAGTAGCATATTACCTAGGTCAGCTGAGATTTCAGTTTGCATTCTGACACAGGTTTCTCATCTCCAATAGCTGGGAATGAAGAGTGTGTGGACCCGCTACCATGAGAAGTAAACACTCACGAAATCATTTCATTGCACGGTGAGCGTGCATACCTTTCAATACATGCCAAGTTCTATTGCTCTGCTTACATGCTCAACAAGCAATACTTGGGGTGTAATTCTATTTCCCATGTAAACTGTTCAATAGAAAAAAATGGATGACACACTACAGTTAAATGTGAGGGTTAATTTGTTGGTGGGATGTTTGCTCTAGTTTAATAAATCATCTCTCTGACTCATACATCAATACCGTCTGAGTTTTATTAGTAGGTCAGACTCCCAGCAGACTTGTTATCTGCAGGTGAGCTGCTAAAATTGAACCTCTGGACATCCAAAGCTTATTACCAGGTCCTGAAATATGGTCACCAGCTTGTGAGACACTGACTGGGAGGTCGGCGGGCCTCCTCCGAGTGTGACAGTTCACCCTCATTCCTCTGCAGCAGTCGTGGGCCTTAAACGACAATGGCAGGATTCATTCCTCTTTGCTCTTCCAGATTCTAGCTTGCGCCGAGGGTTCATAGAAGTTTGCTAATTGTGGCTCTACATGGTCGAAATACCACTGAAAAGTTGTTTAACCCTGAAGATGTTTAAATAAGGAAATTGATACCTATAAAGATGATGTTAGTGGGCCAAAATATTTTAGTTATTAGAAAGAAAGTATAAGATCCAAGGTTTCTTAAATCCACTCTAATACTTAATCTCCTATATCAAACTAAATCCTCCAGGAATATTTTTACATGTGTGAAATGGGCTAATAACTCAGTTTTCAACTGTTGTGTAATGAATAATAATATAGATGAATGGTCAAATGTAAAGTTTGTATCACCAAATCTTTAGAACATTTACCCAGGTCTTCATCTCTCTAAGAGATAATTCTCTATCTATATATGATCCAGACACTGGGAATGATGTTATCATAAATGATCCCATGTCTAAGATATTAAGAAAAAACTAACTAAAATATGCATAGGAGTTTATTCTTACTTCTTACCTCTCTAACCTGAAATTGGCAAAAAGAGTTGACCAATTTACATTGCCCATTTTAATGAATGGACATGCAGCAAAGTTTCATGAGGAATTTTAAAATAGAACCTCTTTTATTAAGAATAAGTTCTATTTTCCCTGGCTGGTGTAGCTCAGTGGATTGAGCGCAGGCCTGCGAACCACACAATCGCGGTTCGATTCCCAGTCAGGGCACATGCCTGGGTTGCAGGCCAGTTCCCGGCAAGGGACACACCAGAGGCAACCATACATTGATATTTCTCTCTCTCTCCTTCCTTTCCTCTCTAAAAATAAAAATAAAATAAAATCTTAAAAAGAATAAGTTCTATTTATAAAGATGTATAATTTAATAACATTCTATAGATACTAAAATTATTATTATTTCAATGGTATTCTTTTAAGTATGGGGGAAATGAGTCCATTGTATATTACACATTCCCAATTTGCAGCTTTTCTAAATATATTTGGAAATTCAAGTTTTGAGTTCATGGACTTGATCAGCCAGAAGATAATTCTCTTTTTGAGAGCATGGAAATGCACTGAGAATTATGGAAAATCAATTTTGAGTTCTATATACATCATCTCTGTTTCCTAATTTGTAAAATAAGGAGCTGAGAAAAGTGGTATTTTATAATTTTTCCAAGACCTATTGATGTGGATGTGACTATCCAGGGAAAGACGGCGAAGTGAATAAATAACCTCACGGAGTTCTGTCAGTTCCACGATGCCAGGCTAATGGGGTACGTGCTAACGGATGAACACTAACTAATGCAAAAATGTCAGGATGGTGAAACCAAGTGTGTGTAACATCTGCCCCGGATAATGGGAATCAGCCAGTAAAACCGTGCTTAACAAGGTATACAGCGCACCAGCATGTGGGTTTATAGTTGAAGCACATTTCCAAGTAAAGGCGTGGACTAAGAGAGAACAGGGGAAAAGTGATTTCTTCATCACAAGGAACCATCTAACCCCACCGGAGAGGAAATGTTAGACTGAATATCTATCCCTAATTTTTCCTGTGCAGGGCTACTTAACCACTCTTTACTATCACTTAGGTGATGTCTGACGTAGGTACTGATGTTCAACTTCTTCCTTTTCACCAAATTAGAAATTACTTATCTTCATTATAATAACACACACTGTACTATGTCTCACAGGGCTGGCGCCAGACAAGATGAATGTGAAATTTATTGTTTCTCCGAAATAACGGAACATCTCATTGCATTTTTGTGATTTGCAATTTTATCAAAAAATTCCAAATCCATTAACACATTAACCCGATCTGTTTAAATATATAGGTTTTCCTTGTATTCAACATTAAATTTGTCTCTTCTATCATTATAATATAGCAACCACTATAATATTTAAAATATATTGGGTAATGACTATTTCTTTGACAACACAATCTCTTTGAAAGTGTGCTTTCTTTTCTCCTTACATGGAACAATGTGTCTCACTGAATGCATTTAGTCACTGTATAATAGATTAGAATAATAGTATGAAACAGATTTGTTTAGAATAAAGACCATCATCTATCACAAAATCTCAGAAATTTTTTTGGTTTCCTAATGTGGCTACTGTCTTCATTAAATTGAAATGCAAAAATCAAGTCTGCAGTCAATGTGATAGAGAAAAAGTCTTCAGAGAATAGAAACAAAACACTTTCATTCCACAATACCTTGGAAGCAAACATTTAACCATCATTTTGGTCATTTAAATTATGTGAGGTATTAACATATTAAACTCTAATGTTCACCCTGTTAAAGATTTAAAGATTCTGATTACAAAAAGAAATACTCATATTTTAAAAAGCCCAAAGTATGCTAGAAAAACCACATAATGTAGGATGAAGCAGTATCTGGGACTTACAAGGTGTGAGACCTAGGGATTAGACAATAAAGGAGCAATGTATTAAAAGTGTAATACAGTGGACAACAAGAAGAAACAGTCAGACAGTGCCTCAACAATACGCAAGAAGAAAAAAATAGTATCATTTGGAAATAACGAGAACAAAGTCACCAAGTCAAGACAAGGATGAAGACAGGTAAGCTAAGAAGACCAAATGTAGCATTAGAGGTAAAAAAACAACTCCAAAGTTACTACCAAAGGAGACCCTTTTAGAGAGAAAGACAGGTATAGACAGCAACTTAATAGGAAAAGGACTCTGTAAGTCAAGAACATTTTAAAGCATGTATTTGACTTACAGATAACATGTATATTATGGCTGATCTATGGAATGACTAAGATTTCCCATTTTCTTCTTTAAAATCATACCTCAAGATAATACTATATATAGCATGTTGTTAAAATATCTCAGGAAATATCTAAAGGGCACCAATGCACTATGTCCAGTGAAATGAATTTATCGTAGTCGCTCCTACTAGCTGAAGGAGCCCCACTCCACATCCGTTTTGGATGCGGAGTCTGAGAATGCCACAGGTGAACCGAGAGGGTGAGGGAAGGTTCATCACTCACATAACGATGCTTTCTGGGGAAAAGCGGAGCAAGCTCCTGAGCTGGTCCGAAAGTGATTTGAGAGAGAGAGCAAAGGAGAGACTAGCTTTGGGATTATATTGTGATTTGAAAACAGAGTTGTTTGCATGCTTTAAACTTTCCACCCAGCTTGGACTGTCTTACTGGGGCTGTCCGAGTGTGGAGAAAGAGGAAAGAAAGGTGAGGCTTTCCATCTTTCAGCAGTCAAACATCAAAAATGGTACTGCCTCTATCAGAATATCATGTTATTAGCATACACCACAAGAAGCCAATTTCAAATAAAAGTTTGAGGGTATTTTTGGTATAATTTGAAATGCTTTATTACTTCTTAAATATACACTTTATTCTTGAATACTTAACATTTAAAAATATGGGCCACATATGCATTTTAATTAATACACTTTCTTCCCTAATATAACTTCTGAGACAAAATAGTATACTCTTATCAATAACAATAACTCACTCGCAATGTGCAAAAGGAATGTTGAACCATTGTTTCAGGAAGGCATCACATTCTGAAGATGGTGCCATTTTTTAATTTGCCCTCAAAATAATTATAATTTTTCCCATAAAGTTAATGTTGCCTGTCTTCCTCTTCATGGGGTTTGAGAGGAACCGCTATCCACAAATATAATCATCTGAGCAAAACCTGGGATTGGTTCCTGAATCAAGACCATTCTTCAGTAACCTGTTTGCTCTGTGTGGAAGCTCTACATGTTATTTATATACTATTACCAAACGTGAGTGCCACTCAAGATTTCTAGTTTTTTTGTTTATCAGCTTTTGTTTCCCCCACCCCCAGAGAAGAAACATAAAGAACATATACATTTTAGACTCATAGGTGGCTACTTCTCCTTTCTTTTTTCATGGATATGAGGACAATTTTTACCTGTCTGAAACTCTCCCAGGCCATCTGTGGCTGTAAGGGGGCCCTGTGTTGAAAGGTGGACTGGTGACAAGGTCTCTTCGGTGCTCCGGTTCTTTCCCTTTGATTGCACAGGGCTTTGCAATATAGCTAGACAGAAGCACCTATGAGGACTGACTTTGAAGGACTGTTGATGAAATAAGCTATCACTTAGAAATAAGTTCAGTGTCTAAATGCCTTGCTAAAGTTATCTTTCTTACTGGTCCTTGGTTTCTGATGCTTGAAAACACTATGGTCAGTAACTTTTTTTATACTTCCCTCAGTTTGCATGTTGCTACTCACTTTATTTTTCCAAAAATGTTGCTGGCAGTGCAAAATCCTCATGAGATCAAACCCTTCCATGGCCCACAGTCCCACTGATCCCTGGTCCGATCTACCTACCAGTGTCAAACCATGCTCCACCTCAAAGAACTCCCCAGTTACTCCACCCGAAAGACAAGAAATTACTGTTTCTTTTCTCTGCTCTTTGCTGCCCTCCACTGACCTATGCCGTCCTATTAAAAACTTGAGAATGGCTGGGTCCAGGGTTATAACAGTCTGAGAACCTTAAAATGCATTTCTTTTAAGGGAAGAAAGCAAGACAGAAACATGCACAGACTAAAAAACAGGAGAAGAGGAAATATCCTACAATCATAAATTACTACTAAAAGATGTTGGTCAAATTCTGTCAAAGAAAATAAGTCTGCTCCCCTTGTTGCTGACCCTATAAGACCTCCATTGCTATAATTTCAAAAACCATGGCAGTGGAATCTGGCACTTTCAAGTATTCTTGGTGCATGTTTTTGTGTTCTATTTCATGGTGTTTCGGAAGAACAATGAATTGTGTTTAATAGTCCATATTGTGAAAAAAACACTAATAATTCTATTACCCAAAGAAAATATCATGGTCCTCTCTAAGCTTTAGTCATAAAGATACATATAAAACATGATAGCATGCATATAGATGCTATTATTACATATTTTTGAAAATGAAAGGATACTGAAATTTTATTTCCATGCATTTTTGTCTGAGTTAATGCCATTTATAATTTGCTTAGATTAAGATTCAAGCCACCAAGTATTCAAAGTTACGAAGGGGTGCCTGCTGTAGTCTGGGTATCTTAGAATTCCACAGTCTTATTTTATCTGTATTGACATATATTGTTATATGTCAATGTTAAGGACATATATGTTAGATAACTATTAAAATATGAATATCAAGTGCTTTTCTCAATAAAAAAAATTTGCTATGTCTCTGAAAGAGAGCAATGAAAACTTGGGAAGAATATGCTAATTACCAAAATTTTCGGATGGTAAGATGCACCAGACCATAAGACACACCTAGGTTTTAGAGGAGGAAAATGGGAAAGAAAATTTTGAAGCAAAAAATGTGGTAAAATATTTAATAACATAAATAACATAGGCTGCCACCCCACCCCACACAGTGAGCCAGGTAAGCTATGTTCAGACTATAAGATGCACACCCATTTTCCTCCCAAATTTGGGGGGAAAGTGCGTCTTATAGTTCAGAGAATACAGAAGCTTTTTGACAAAGCTACTGATGCTTCCATGACTAACATTTATGTTCAAGGACAAATTAAGATAATCTAACATAGCTCACTACTTTAATTTTATAAAACACATTGGTATACAAAAGACTATTTACTAACAGAAAAATGATTGATGTTTGAAATTTCCTTTATTTGGACTTAAAAAGGTGTTGGAAGCCATCACTGTACCTTCACTCAGCAAAAAAACTATTTTTAAGTTAGTCTAAGAAGAAATAGAGAAAACAGAAGTTTTCAGTGTTTGTTAGTCTTACAGAGAGACTCTGGACTGTAATTTATCCCTTTTATTTCAACAAATCAAAGCTTTATACTCCTTGTCTCAACTAAATGTATTTGGAGCTCACAGTATTGGCAGATGCCCCCTTTCAGGTGGTTGTGTTACCCAGGTGAAAAATTCTCAGTCTGTGCAAAATTAGAAAACACATTATGACATATCTTACTGGCCAGGATTTGTATGAAGGTGCCAATATGTTACTAGCAGGGAAGGATGCATGCCAACCCCTTCAGAAGTCCAATTGTCAAGGCAAGAGCCTGCATCCGTTCACCCGAAGCATTGATTCCTACCTCTCCAATTAGTCGCAGAAACTTGACCAAAAGTTCCATTTCACACACTGACAATTACCCCTAGACCCATCTCTCTTCTCAAGCCAGCAGTTCCTGGAGCAGTGCAGCACCACAGATTTAGCTCAAATTATACCAAACGTGCACTTGACCTGACATACATGACTTCAGTCACTAGATTATGGGCTATAATGAGGAGGAATCAGAACAGAAAATGTCATTGTCTTTAGGCAGAATTCTCCAGGCTTTTGACTGATTTACAATTGGTTCTCATCTATACAGAGAAAAAAAGCTGAAAATGAAAAAATACAGTATACAAGCGTGATGACAGTTGATGGCTAGTTAACTTTATAATTACTCAGCCTACATCTACAAAGACCGTGACCCCCTTTAGAACTCGGAAGCCACCTTCGGCATAAAATCATGCACCATTTACCCACTTTCCTAGTAATGCATTTGTGTCCGTACCTTTGGCCACTTGCATTTCACTGCCTTTGAGGAATGAATGCGTAGAGTAACTGCCTGTGTAAACAGAAGCACTGTAAGAAACTCTCTTGCACTGAAACTGTTATTAAAAACTTTCCAACAAACTTTCAATTAGGCTGATCACCAAGGAACTCTGATTTCAATGTGCATCCTTCTTTTAAAGCTTAGGAAACTGGAATCCAAAGTAATTTTTTAATGTTGTACCATTTGTTAGTCACACCACCTGAGAAACCAGCTTCCCTGACTTGGGTCCACTCTCCTTTTAGCTCAGCATGAGTCTTGTGAGGAAGATGACATTTGCTTCATGTATGTAAACTGTCTTTGCAAATTTATTATATATATATACATTTTTTAAATCAAAGTTGTCTCATCTAAGGTGAAGTATGTCATCTTACTGAAGGTATTTTTAACAGATTTATTAGTGCTATATTTGTGATTCACTGCTTTATAAATTACACATTTTAACCTTTACTGTCAGATGTACGTATATAATTTATAATAAACAATTAACATTAAAATAAATGCAAGACATGTTTAATATATTAAGAAACTTTTTTTAAAGTAAAAATACAATAAATAGCATTAAATGCTCCAAAAAATCTAACTGGGTATTTTCCCGTTGGTTTAAAAGAAATGTCATAATACCCCCCAAAACTCACTTTTTGACAATTTGAAATGATGTTTTAAAGGACAATTTATCCAGCTCTTTATGTTACCTGTCAATTAGCATGAAATTAAAGAACAGAGGGCAGTAATGTCTAGGGTTGATCATAACATTCACCAATTGATTCTCTTTCCAATTGAGAAAAATACTTGCAGTAAAATCACGTTTACTCTGTTTAAAAACGTTGTTAAGTTTTCTTTTTAAATGTTCATCAAATTGTTTGCTTCAGAAGAGATGCAGGCCCTTTGAGAAAATGACTTCTTAAATAGACTCAGAATTTTGTATCTCAAACCATGTCTTCTGAAATAGAGAAAATTCTCATTGACAATGAAACAATAAAATTCAAATTTCAGTTCTCAATAGACACAGCTAAGAGAGATCAAAAGGGAAGAGAGAAGCTTGGAGTTAAGTTGTTGAAGTCTCTGTGAAACTTTTTCAGAGTGGGAGAAATAAAGCAAAACAAAACAGAAAACACGTGGGATTTCACACACTCAGCTACTACGTAGTTTTTCTCATCTGCTTCTGGCCCCCTCACCCTAATAGCTGCAATTTGTTAGAGGAAAAAAAATGTAACACGGCAAACAAAAATTCAAAGCATGGAACAAGAAAACTTATTTCATGAGAGGGTTTTTTTTAAACCACATGGGAAAAAGCTCTTGTACCTGGGAAATCCCTGCCTTGTCTATTGATACATGCCAAAACCTATTCAAAATGTAATGGCTATTACTTCTCACGCATTTCTGTGTTGGCTCCATCATTCTTCTGGTACTGCCTGAGTTCATTGAGGTGGCTGCATATAGCTGGTGTGCTGTTAACTAGAACCTGGCTTACCTGATGAAGCTGAGATAACTTTCTCTCTCCTTTTCTTTGCATTTTCATTTTGCATGGGACCCCAGAGGTTCTGTAGTCAGAGATGGGAAGAAATGAGAAGGCTAATCTAGGTAGGATGTGACGGTGGGTATAAACAGCATCGCAGCAGAAAAGATGGTGCACAGTAATTTGGGTTTTGAATATATTTTGACTATAGAGTTAAAAAGAACTAATGAAGTGTTTGAAGGATATGAGAGACAAGAGAAAGGCTTCAGTCAAGTTTTAACATACTATCCAGACTCACCTCTGTGTTCAACATAAATATTTGACATGATGGAATTCAAAGAAGCAATGTATTCAGTGTCGTAGTCAAAGTACATTCCAACTGTTGAATATTAATACAAATATACTTGCATACTAGTAAGGTATTTAGTTTCCCTAACACTTCTGTTACTTGATCTATGAATTTGTAATAAGGCATTCTGTTGTGAGATTTAAAGAATTTTTTCTTGGTATAGGTACCTCAATCATAACTGGTAGTATTATTCTCTTGACCCTGTAATAATATTTGTGTATCTTCCCACAAATGTGTGAGCAACATTAAGATCCTTTTTTCCTTACAATAATTATCAGTTTTGTGTGCTATATCTCAATAACAGAAGGTGTTATTTCCACCCAAATCTCTTCTATATTAACATTTGTCTTTACCAACCCGTTTTGCCTTGTGTCGTTCTCATGAAAAGAAACCCAGCCCATGTGCAGTATATGTTATTTATTCAGTATTGGCCTAGTTGCTGTGGGGATATGGAATAAGTCTCTTAGCTTCCTAGTATAATGAGGACTAATTTCTTGCTTTCTACATTCAGCTCCCTGGATAGAATGATCTGTTTTGTCCAATGCACAAATTTTCCTTCTTGTAACCTTAGTTCTTTTTATTGGATACCAGGTCTACCTTCACTGGATTTTGAATCTGCTATCTTTGAAATGCCTCTGACTGACATTCTAATTCTTGAGGACCTATGTAATCGGATTGAAAGTTCCTCTCGTCTCTTAAAGCTTCAGCCATAGAAGACAGGGATTTGGAAACTGTCTTTGAAATTCCTACACCTTTAGAGAATAATTATCTTTCCCTAAAAGAAGAAAAATGGTTGATTCACAGTACATTTTATATTGTTGAATGTCATCCCAAAATATGCAGGGAACTTCACTGTTTATAATCAAGTGGTAGAATTATTGAGTAGTTAACAATTAATTTCTCTCTAGTTATTAGTATCTGGAGAATATTCCACATAGAATCAAATGGTATCATCACTTTTGAAACATGAGTTTCTTTTTCTTTCTTTAACAATTTTTATTCTAAGTTGACCTTTCTCAAAACCAGGCAGAGGACTGCTTGTGTTGAGAATGAAGGGGAACATGGACCATTTTGGACGGATGCTTGAATGAACAAGATAGAATCCATTATGGAATCTGATCAAGAGTTCCCAAAGGTTCCCCCAGCTTGACTTAAACTCTAGATGGGTTTCTTCCTGATTATGGGTCCCTGATCTCCTTCTACTTAAAATTTAGAAAGCTTGCAATTTCAAATACTTTTTGTGTTGCTTTGCAATGAAAATCTTTTTCTCAGCCTCTGGCCAATTATACAACTCAGAATGTCCTTCTCTGGATTTGAGAGCCATCCTTCTTAAATGTAATTATTAAGAAAAATATTTCTTTACTTCCTTTTCTCTATAGAAGGATAGAAACCTAACTGGGATGAGTAGCAATAAGCAATCATAAATAACCAAATTTCATTGATCAACCTTCCCTAGTAACATCCTCTAGTGCTTTTCCATTGCTCACCCGAGGCTGGAAAACTCTCCTGCCTTATGTTACAGTGGTGTGGACTTCTCTGGACCTTCATCTTCATTGTCTTGAATAAAGTCTTCCTTACCAGTTTGGCGTGCCCAGTGAAATTTGGCACGTGCTGAGTTTAGAAACAGCATTAAAATAAGGAAAAGTGTCAGGAACCCAGTGGGGCATCTCTAGAGCAATGGGCAGAGCAGCCGAAACAGAAACCCATTAACACTTGGATGGAAAAGTTATGGCATCAGAAATAGGCTTAGATCTTTTAGAATTTAAAACAATAATAGGATAATGGCGCAAAGAAATTATATTTGGGACTATTTCATTCCTTTCAAGTATTCTTCACAATAAACTTCTGAAGAGAATTTAACAAAATTGGAAAGTTAACTGAAAAATAACTATCCTTTAGTAGACAGTTTTTTTAAAGATTTTATTTATTTATCTTTAGAGGGGGAAGGGAAGGAGAGAGAGAGAGAAATATCAATGTATGGTTGCCTCTCGTGAGTCCCCTATTGGGAACTGGCCTGCAACCCAGGCATGTGCCCTGACTGGGAATCGAACCATGATCGCGTGGTTCACAGGCCCGCGCTCAATCCACTGAGCTACACCAGCCAAGGCTAGTAGACAGTTTTTTCAAAAAGAAGTTTTAGTTATCTATAAAGAATTTTAAAAGTCATTTTTCTAAGGTTTAGAAATGTCACAAGAGCACCAGAATAAGCTCTTTATGAGAGGGACATGTCGGAGTTAATCACCACTCCCTTCCCATGGTTCCAGGACCTGTGTGTAGAAAATACTCAAAAGTGTTTTTAAATGAATTAAAGGAAACCAACTCAAAAGAGCGGGCACAGCAGGAGTCAGAGTGGCCAGACCAGAGAGCATGCAAATACCTTAGGAAGTTAATATGAGGATGACCTGGATATTCCAAAGAAAGAACCATGTCTTTAATGTCCTTAATCTCAGATTTTGAAATTAGTGTTAAAACACACAATGAAATGTACAAAAAGATATGTAGTTCAGAAAATGCTTAAGAGCAAGTAACTGTTAGACACCACTGAAGTACACTTATATATATTTTTCCCAATGTTGCCCATAATATTTAATTTATTCTAACTCACTTTCAGGAAGATGAGTGGTTCTTTAAGTACCTGTTAAACTGCAATTTTGTATCAAATGATACTATTCAAGGTACCAAAAGATTGAATGGAACAATGGATTGACATTATAAGATCTAAATCAGATAAGTGAATACATTTGTGTCAATTAATCTCACACATTTGTCACTGAAACAGCTTTCTGAAGTGGATTCCTTTCGAGAGAATAAACTTCAGTTGGTAACAATTTTGTCAAAGATTATATATTTAATGATATTTTAACATTTTGCATATACAGAAATTTTAAATGACTATAAATAAAAATTTATTGGAAATTGCTGTCTTAGCATTGGATGGCTTAAAGAAAATCTATTACCTGCAAATAACAGGAAAAGTGTAAGTATTATTTTACAAAAACAGTTTGGGTCAAGTGCACTGATCTTGTGAAGGGTATATTGCACTCAGGTGGTATTCCATGACATAATACTTATTGATCTCATTTTATATAAAAAAGAGTTAAAGCTAAAGATCTAATAAAAATATAATGAGTTAGGCACTGGCTGGTGTAGCTCAGTGGATTGAGTATGGGCCTGTGAAGCAAAAGGTTACTGGTTCAATTCCCAGTCAGGGCTCATGCCTGGGTTGTGGGCCAGGTCCCCAGTAGGGACACATGAGAGGCAACTGCACATTGATGTTTCTCTCCCACTCTCTCTAAAAATAAATTATATATATATATATATATATATATATATATATATATGGTTAAAATTGTTTAAACCAGACATAAACTTTATTTAAGAATATTTTCACAAATGGTCATTGCCTAGTATAAAGATATCAAGGGATACTGCCAGAATATTTTCTAATTCAGACATTTGTCTACATTAGAAAAAAAAAGTAATTTGTACCTGAGCAAAGAAACACACCTCTCTTCTGCTAAATCAGTAAAATCAGTAGGTTGATCTGATTTCCATGTTAGTATATTTATAGTATATATACACCCTTGAGATCCCTATCTCCCCAGGCCCCATTGAAATAACATCTTTTTTTTTTAGCTATTGATGGAAATATCTACAGTAGTTTGTTAGAAGACTGTACTGATAAAAAGTCATTTTTTCCAGCTTATCCCTTTATTTGTTCTGGTCTCAGTAATACCCAGAAGTAAGCTGCATATTTCAAATAATTAAGGAGGGAGGAGGCGCAGAAATCCCACAGCACCAACAGGAATAGCACTTACATCCCTCCTTTCCCTGAATCGAGTGGAAAACATAACATGTGCCCCAAGAGATTGCAGACAACAGGAGGGTGCCCCTGGTGCGGGGAAACTCCAAGGAAACCTCTGTGGGGCGCTCCCCTTCCTAGGGGAGCAGTGACAGGGAGAGTCTCCTTAGCAACTGAAGCAGCATTCAGGGCAGGGACGCCCTGGGCCCCTGGGAAGGGGGGAGATGAGCACAGTTCCCGAGGGAGAAATGCCGACTTGTCTCCTCTGTTTTCTTTAACCTCACTTAAGACCTCTGGATCAGGGCTAATATCTCATAATAATTCCAAAATCCAGCAGTCACGCTGAGTGGTCCCTGACTTCACGTTGATGTATTTGGTGAAGTCAGCGTAAGAGTTTCTACAAATATTAATGTCACCAGGGGGATATTTGAGAGCACATGACATTATTGTTTATATATTGTATGACGGATCACCTGCACACTGTGCATAGTTTAAGGACACATACCATATAAGAGGCACAGTGTTGGTACAGCCCCACATATTTCTTTTCTGCCTGTGTGAAAAGTGTCTCCGGCTGGAAAATGTGTTACAGTGTAATGAATAACTGGGAGGGCAAAGGAGCCCTGAACAACATTCATTCCTACAGCACTCAAGTGGAACCACAATACGGAAGCTAGGGGTCCTTAACCTCGCATGCAGTATAAATGATAAATGCACCACAGTGCTTCCTTCTTCTGTTTTTGGCACCCCATGGCATATATATATATATATATATATATATATATATATATATATATATATCCCATATCTTAAGATCACTGGCAAGACGTCTGGCATGGTCCTTTCATATTTTATGACTTATTGAACTAAGATTTCAAATTTGTTTTCAACATGTTAAGTGAAGGGGCCAGAATTATTTTTCACGACATCTCACTGAGCTGTGTATCATTTCAGAATGGCTTCACGTACACCAGCATGAAAAGAGTTTCGGCTTTAAACTTGCACGCATCAGACCTGGAAACAAAACAATTAAAGTTAAGTTATTCCCTGAGTGCTTTACAACCACGGAGATGATTAAAAATAGCTGTTTATGAGGCAGGTGAATGTGGGGAAATCTGTTTACTGCACTAAGAACCGCAAAGGAATTCTTGCACACTGCACACTTGAAGTGATGTGTTCTCAGGATGTGTTTTCTTTCTTTTTAGGTCAGATTAGCAAACAAAAACTATCCTAGCATAAGGTTACAGAAATATAGGTGTTCGGGTGGATTTAGGGTTAGCACAGAGCTACCCTAAAGAGTTGGTTTTTCATTTACCCTGAATGTTTGTGTGTTTTCTTAGTGTAACACAGTCCATATAATTGCTGATTGCTCCAAGTGTCAACAGGTGACACTTATTCTGCTGTTGGACCTACACTCCTACACATGTGGAATATTGTGTTTCAGAATGTCATCTGTGAAACTCTTCTTGCCTCAGTATCCAAAATGGGATGTCTGTATCTGTAGAAATACTCTTCTTTGGGAAGGGACTATCAGAACTTCTAGAGTTGTTATTATTTCTAATCAAGAAAATGCACAGATTGGTTGTGATATGTTCACTCAGTTTGTGTAGAATGAGAATTGTGTTACTTAATGTTAACCGAATTAACCATAACAATTTGTCCAAAGCTCATAATAGGTTTCTGGAAAGTGAACTTGCATCAGATATGACAAAATACTGCAAAAACACAAGTGAAAATAACAGGACTCAATCTTCTTCTTTTATTTAGGTCCTCATCTAAAATCTTACCGTGTAAGTCATATTAAAAAGTAGAAATGATGATCAATGACTTATAGCTGATAGTAACTCAGACAAAACATCTACAAATATTATTTGAAGTGTGAAATTACATGTTCCTTCAATAATGATAAAACTCTCTCTGCATGCATTTTGTGCATTTTCCATTTATACGAAAAGATATTTCAAAATTTGCTGATTCTATGATGACAAGTGATTGCCATTAGTATTCTTTCTAGTGAGTATAAATACAAGAAAAATGCATATACTCTACATCCTCAAGTTAAAGGTGGCATTTTTAACCGTGGGTGAGAAAATAACTACCTTTAAGAGGAAGCTAATTTTTTTTCTTGATTGGTGATAGAGTATATTTAAATAGGCTTCCATTGAAATGATATTTTGTTGCTTTAGACAGTAATTTGCATTATATAATGTTATAGATTGAATTACCTTCCACCAAAAGATATGGACATCCTAACCTCAGTAGCTGTGAACGTGATCTTATGTGGAACTAAGATCTTTGTAGATGACTGAGTTAAGATGAGGTCATAAGAGTGGGCCCAGACTTCCATATGACCGATGTCCTCAGAAAGGGGACAATTTGCACACAGAGAACACAGAGGGAAGATGATGTGAAGACACACAGAAAACCTCATCTATCAGTCAATTTGTGCCTGATGCTACCAGAAGTGAGGAGAGAGGCAGGGACCAATTCTTCCTCAGAGCCCCCAGAGCAAGCCCAGCCTGCTCACGCCTGGATCTCAGACGACCATGCTCCAGGGCGGCGAGACAGTACATTTCTATCATTTAAACCACCTAGTTTGTGGTGCTGTGATACAGCAGACCAAGCACACTAATAGGAAAAAAGCATAAATACATGTTATAAAAAAACTTAGAGTCATAATTTTTTTTCTAAGATATTTGGTGTCTTTGAAATAAAAAATGATACATTCTGAATCATTTGCTAAATATGCAAAAAGGATACTTTTAGACCAGCATTTTTCAACCTTTTCCATCTCATGGCATACATAAACTAATTCCTAAAAATCTGTGGCACACAAAAAAGTGTATTTTTTGCTGATCTGACAAAATAGGTATAATTCTGATTGATTCACACTGGATGGCTATTGTTATGTTTACTGTTGATATTTTTTAAAGATTTTATTTATTTATCTTGTAGAGAAGAGGAGAGAAATATCAATGCATGGTTGCCTCTCATGAGTCCCCTGCTGGAAACTGGCCCCCAACCCAGGAATGTGCCCTGACTGGGAATCGAACCACGATCATATGATTTGCAGGCCCACACTCAATCCACTGAGCTACATCAGTCAGGGTACTGTTGATATTTTTTATTAACAATCTAAGGGAAAAATGTCAGTGTTCCTGACTAAGTAGTCAAATACTGCACATCTTAAATATTCTTGTTGCATACCACTGTGTCTCTTGCGGCACACTGGTAGAAAATCACTCTTCAGACTAATCTGAAAGATGGAAACTGAGTAGCTGAATTATATATAGTATCTTCCTTGGGATTAAAATACATTAATCTTATTTCTGTAAGTACTTATCTATTTCTTACTTATTTCTGTAAGTACTTACTCTTACTCTATTGAACCTAATTTGGAATTAGGTTCCATTTCACTAGCTAGTAGGGAAATGCAAATCCAAATTATAATAAGATGCCAGCTCAAGCCTATTAGAATGCTTGCTATCAACAACACAAGTAACAAGTGTCAGTGAGGTTGTAGAGAAAAGGAAACCCTCATTCACTGCTGGTGGGAATAGAAACTCGTACAGCCACTGTGGGAAACAGTATGGGGGTTCCTCCAAAATTTAAGAATAGAATTACCATAGGACGTAGCAATCCATATTCTTGGTATCTACCTTGGAAATTGGAAAATATTTATTTGCAAAGATACATGCACCCCTGTGTTCATCGCAGCACTATTCCTGGGGGCCAAGACTCAAAGACAGCCAAAGTTCCCTTTGATAGATGATTAGATAAGGAAGGAAGATATAGTACAAATATACAAGGGAATACTGTTCAGCCGTAAGAAAAGATTCAATTCTGCCATTTGCAACAACACGGGTGGACCTTTAGAATGTTATGCTGAACAAAATAAGTCAGGAGAAGCTAAGAACCATGTGATTTTACTCATATGTGCAATATACAACTGAAACCCATGGGCACAGACAATAGGATGGTGGTTCCCAGAGGGAAGGGGGTGGAAGACAGTAAAGGGTAAACATGGCCAATGGTGACAGAAGATGATTTGACTTTGGATGTTGGGCACATGGTGAGATACACACATGATGTGTCATAGAATAGTTCACTTGCAATCAGCATACTTTCATGAACCAATGTCGCCCCGATAAATTTAATAAAAATTAAATCATGTCAAAGCATCACTGTGACATAGCTCTTTCTTCAATGGAAAAAAAATGGAATGATTTCAAATTAGCTTTCCTGACTTTCTGAATCACAAATGGTTAAGTTAAGATCAAATACGTATTAAATGTCTTTCTAAAGGGCTTTCAAAAATTGCTTTTGAATTATGTTTCAAAAGTTACATGGGGCGGTAATATCATTATCATCACCTTATAAACAAGGAAATTAAGATACAGAGAGCTTAGTTGTGTAGTAAGTCTACCCTCAGGGTGACAAAGTGGGATTCCTACCCAGACCGTCCATCTGGCCTTGGACCCTGCCACCATTCTATCAGTTGAGTACACTCATGCTACTTACAGACCTTTCTCTCGATGACGGACCCCATGTGCAACGGTGGTCCAGCGAGATCACAATGGAGCTGAAAAATTCCTATTCCCTGGTGACCGTTTACACTCTAGTGCAAAGCATCACTGCGCCTGCTGTCTCCATTTACCCGTAGTAACGCGATAGTTTAGAAATGCAGGCAGGGCTCCTGTGGCCTCTGAGCTTCCCACAGGTGTCTCCCCTTTATAAACCAGTGTTAGGACTGGACTGAGCCTTGCGGTTCTCATTGAGATAGCAAGACTGCCTTCTGCTACTGAACTGTCCTTTAGGGAACTTGAAAGCAAACAAGCTAAAGAAAAAACAGAACTGGAGCGTTGGAGGCGCGCCAGGACCAGCAGGTGAGTAGCGCTGAGCAGAGCGCGGTGGGCCAGGGCTTCTGCCTTCACAGAGGTGGGTGGGGGGTGCCTAGCGTTTGGGGCTCCCCTTCATGGGTGGATTTAGAAGCTGAGGGCAGGAATTTAAAGCGCAGGAACAGAAAACACCAGGTATCCCAAAAGGTCAGTTATCTGGAATAGCCAAGGTCTCTGAAACACAGGAATGTCAGTGCAAGAGTCCGAAAGCGCGCGTACCCAACCCTGAGCTGGACGTATTTGTGTGTTCCGGACAGCCGGCTGTGTCCTGGACGCCTGGCAGTAAGGCTTAAATCAGTCACTTGCATCACAAAACAGAAACCGACGGACTGTCAAGGCTCACACTACAGCTTCTCACGTGTCAGTGGTGATGCTGGTGCACGCACACCTACTGCACTGACAGTGTATGGAAGTCTAGCACACGCGATACAGGGGCGGGCTGCTCCATCCGCGTGTGTGAGTGCACGCCATGGGGATTGGTCCAGCCGAGTCACCTGACCACATGTTTCGCAGGATGTATCCAGTCTGTAAGTGGCACGTGACTGCAGTGTGTTTAATTAGAGCTAAATTATATATAATTTTGACTATTAGTAGGTAAATGTTTTGAATTATTTTAATTTCACGTGCATCTCCTTTTTTAGTTTTTTACTGTATTTCTGTGCGGTACACACTGTATCAGGGCAGAAGTATATGCAAATAACCTACTTTGGGGGAACTAAGTACTAAACCGCCTGCGACTGCATGTGGCAAACCTATCATTACACTGTAATTCGTAACACCTTTGTCTCCACTTTTTCCTCTTCTTTCCCATTCTTCTACATCTTTTTTATTGTATTCTCATTAATTACCTAAGGGAAAAGATGCATTTCATTATATTTCTTATGATGACATCAATGTAAAATTTTGTTTAAATACATAAAATACTAGTATACAGTATCACATAGTAAAAGAAAACAGTTTGATATATTTAAATAAAATTCGATGAGCTATGTCTTTTAAAAAATCAAATGCTTGAAGGGTTAATATTATTCAGTGTTTTTACAGTAATATATAAAGAGAACATTGAGTTTCTTTCTTTGCCCCGATATCCCATTGTGAAGCGTTACTTGAAATAACATCTATTACTGTAGTACATGCAATTTTGTTTTATTCATGGCTTTATTGATGTGCACATTTATGATACAAAATGCTGTATCTTTATTCTAAAATGTCTTATGTTAAGTAGCACTCACACAGGTAAAAATCTATTGTGGAAAAACAATATCTACTAAAGATGTCGAGAGACACGTTTTTAACCCTCAGTTTTTATTTCTGTTATTTTGATGTAGAGAAAACTGGGATCAAAGTAATGGTTCATGGTGTGTAGCCAGAAAATCTACTATGGAAGTAAATAATAGAGTTTTTTTCTTCTTTTTTGATAAATCAATTTTAAGTTTCATACTGTTACTCTTTTTTTCTAAGGCCTGGAAAGAATTACTGTTCTTTACATTACTCAGTAACCCCATTAGAAAATAGGTACCGATTACTTATATAGAGAAATGATAGAAATTCTAAAATAATTTTACGGAAAGTATTTCTCTTTCAACTTCCTTCCTTCTAGCTCAGTCTTTCTTTCTTGCAACTCCATGTTCACCAGCCCTACACTACCTTAAAAATGAACCTATTACTCGACTTCCAAACACGTGAGAAGACAGGAAGAAAGGATATGTCCTCCTGAAAATGTGCAGCTGTGATAGCAGTTTCTACTACAGTAGTGTAATCGGTTGCACAGCAGCTGAGAGTGACACGGGAGTATTAATGAGAAGGAAGATAACAACAAGTCCCACGACACTTTACACCTGTGTTCCCCAGGCCTTTAACCTGACTACTGAAAATGGATTTCTTTGCCAGTGAGCGCTCCTACTGGAAAGCCACAGATATTATGTAACTGCATTATTTACTGGTACTTGATGCCTTTTATATAATTTAGATTATTTACTATTGAATTCAAATCCTGCACACTTTAGGATTGGATAGTCTAGAGAGCTTTTCATAAAATTAAGTTCATATCGCCCTAGCTGGTGTGGCTCAGTGGACTGAGTGCCGGCTTGCAAACTGAAAGGCTGCCGATTCAATTCCTAGTCAGGGCACACGCCTGGGTTGCTGGCCAGGTCCCCAGTGAGGGGTGTGCAAGAGGCAGCTGATTAATGTTGATATTTCTCTCACACATTGGTGTCTCTTTCTCCCTCCTTTCCCCTCTCTCTAACAATAAGGAAATAAAAGTCTTTCAAAAATAAGTTAATATCAAGTGACCAAGTAAGAGAACCAGACTGGGAGAAATGGAGTTAGTTGGAGGCATTAAATGTACAGTCAGAATTGATCTGTTCAATAAGTCTTTTAATAGTTTTAGAAAAAGCTTACTAAGAAATTTGTGACAGTATTTGTATGTATTTTTCACAACTAATCTGAGTGCCCCTCATGTGATTTGTACTCTGATCATTCTAACTTTTCTCCCCTCCTCATCTTATTCTAGCCCTCTTTCCTTTTCAAACAGGTAGCCTTTTTGAAACTCTAGATTAGGTTGTGTAGTAATTGGGCGTGTACATCGTTTTGTGTCTTTGTTTCACAGCTTGAATGCACATTATGAAAGGGTGTGGGTCTTTGTTTTGTCATTAATTTAAGCCAGGGCCAAACAGAAGACCTACACTCACTAAGAATAATTCCGTGAATATTTGTAGAATGCATCACAGCTTGCTTTCATCAGTTTCCCACTTGGATTTTGTAGTTTTTCTAGATAATAACATTTATATGAAGCTCAATGGATATCCATCACTACAGCTTTCTAAAGATCAATCTAGGTAGTTAAATTTTTTTAATGTTTAAGGTAGGTGTGATTATTATTCACATGTTATAAATACAGAGATTAAAGTATAGAGACTTGTGGGCTACTAAACATTTAATAACCTTTGATTAATACCTGGCAAAACAAACAAAAAAAGATTCTGATTTTTCATGTAGGCCAATTTCTGTAGTGCAAATATTTCTGGCCACAGCTAATTTCAAGCAACAGATGGGGTATCAGCTGGCTCACAAAACTTAAATACTTCACAGTCAGCTCACACACACTGTGATACTAACCAATGCCAATGCTCCACTCTAAAAAGTCATGTATAAATTATCTAGGAGGGCCTAGCTAGAGCTGGTATACCTAGGCTATAGAGTCAGGCAAAATCTTTATGCATGATGGGTCCAGAGTCTGGTGAACCTTTGAGCAGTAATCTGTAATTGCACCCAGTAACAAAGTACATATTTAATTATTTTTATGGATCTTTTCCTCTAAAACACCCCCTTTTACTTCAGTTGTCATTCCTGATTATGATGGTTACTAAAGTAAGATTCTGAGTTTAATTATTAATCTTTTACTGGATTGCATTTGTCTCTAATTAGCATAGTCATTCCATTACACGTTTTTTCCCTTAGAAAATACTGCTCTACTTAGCACTAATATTTTGAGGGTTGGGAGAGCTACCAATCTTGAAAGATGTATTGGATTCATCCATTTCAAATCCCTAAGAGCATATTGCAGCAGAATAAAGTAGGCATTTGAAAATTTGAATCAAAATATAAATAAGAGATAGTCTACTAAATCTCTGGGGTAAGAAGATGGAGGACATTAGAATCATATTACCAGATGTTCAGCCTCTACTGTGAATTCAAAAACAAACAAAAAAAAATTGGATATGTTGAGGTCATCATACATTTTAAAAATACAACTCAGAACTTCATCTCATAAGAAAACGCAACTCTGAAATTAAAAATGTATTAAACATAAAACACTTAAGAAAAAAGATGTATAATAGCTTGGTATTTTTGACTTACAGAAACATCTAACCTGTATGGAATTGACCTTTTATTTTCTTTGAGTTTACATGGCAGATTTCCATTATTTAATATTTCAACGGTAGGCACAATAACCAATGCAGGTATCAAAAATCCAATTACCCCATTTCAGTACGCTGTGGTTCCTACAATCCAACACATTAATAGTTAGACAGAGAGGAGGTTCAATATTAAATCCTTCTTTTTGAATCAGTTTCAGTTGGTTCTATTACCAGAACTGTTGAAGCAAAGGCATTAATTATACATTTCCATTATTATACAGCCAATATCAGCAGTCACTAAGGCATAATTTCTTTAGGAGGCAATGCAACCTGTTCTCTGATCAGGTTTTGTTTCCCACAGGGAGGCATCAGTCTTAAATTACACAGCACGCAGGCGAAGGAAGGGAAGCAAACAATAAGCGCTCCCCATGGGGAGAAAGAATGAGAATGGAACTCACAGTATCCTGTTGGATAAATAAAATTCTATACTTCTGTCAATTATTTCCACTCACACACAATTACATGAAGACATATCCACAGATAAGATATTCAGCATACTTATGAATTTTATTTTATTCCCATTTGTAATTTTACTTTACACAAAATAATTTTACTTGTCACTTCGGAACCATTAAGGTTTCTTTTTATTTTTCTGAAAAGTGAAAAGTAGGGCAAGATGATTATTACATAATAAGAATATTTGTTCTCATTAAAGAAACAGTCATTTAATGAAAATAAGTGAAGCAACAGACTGTTTTATCTTCAAAATATTCTGTATTTTACTTTATTAATTAACAACCTACTGTAGTTCAAAGCAGCTCTGTTCATTCATTACAATAATGAAGATGAAATAAAATACAGGGTAAAGTTGTAAACATAATGAAAAAAGAATGATCAGGACATTTTAGGTACAACACCAATGGCATATTCCATGAAAACAAAACTATTGATAAGCTGGGCTTTAGTAAAATTTAAGAAGTCTGCTCTGTTAAAGACATAGAATGAGAAAACAGGCTACAGTCTGGGAGAAATACTTTCTGAAGAATATCTCATAAACAACTGCTATCCACCGCATAAAAAAGACTTATATATATATATATAACAAAATACATATACAGAAAAATCACAACAATAAGAAAATGAACCAGACCTATCTAAAAATGGACAAAAGACCTGAACAGACACCTCACCAAAATATTGACATGGCAGATAACTATATGAAAAGATACTCCACATCAGATGTCATTAGTGAATTGAAAACTAAAGCACCAGTGAGGTACTTTAATGCACCTGCCGGAATGGCCAAAATCCAAAACACTGACAACACTTAGTGTTGGTGAAGATGCTGCAATAACCATATTATCTAGTAATACAGCTCCTTGGTATTCACCCAGATGAGGGAGGCTTGGGCTCCCCCAGAACCTGCTCACAATTGGTTATATCAGCTTCTTTCACAATTGCCCAAACATGAAGCAACCAAGATGCCCTTCGGTAGGTGAGTGGATATTACTAAGTGAAAGAAGCCAATCGTAAAAGGCTACATATTATACGATTCTAACTATATTATGTTCTGGAAAATGCAACACGATGCAGACAGTAAAAAGATCACCTTTCTTCAGAGATTAGTAGAGAAGGAGAGATGCATAGGCAGAGCACAGAGAATTTTTAAAACAGTGAAACTCTTCTGCATAATATCTAAGTGTCAATACATGTCATTATACATTTCTCCAAATCCATAGAATGCATGCCACCAAGAGGGAGCTGTAATGGAAACTATGGATATTTTGTGATAATGATGTGTCCTGTAGGTTCATTCGTTGTAACAAATGAGCCACTCTGGTGAGAGGTGTTGATAGGCTGTGTGTATGTCTGCGCACCTGTGCATGCAGGGTGCACATGGGAACTCTGAGCACCCCATGCTCAATTTTGCTGTGCAGGTAAAACTGCTCTGGAAAATAAAGTCTATTTAAACACAGAAAAAAGGACAGGGTATAATTCTTGCTAATAAGCCACCACAACCCTACAGCACAGCCATAACTTCCAAAAATGCAACTACCTGGAAACACGGGCACACAGACAAGATGAGAGCAGAAGAGGCATTTTCACTTCACCTCATACATTTTCACAAATACAGCTTAATTAACGTAGGTACTTTACCTATATAGAAACTATTAAGTTCTCTATCATAGCCTATTGACTGTCATAGCCTGGAAAGCCAGTCGAAGATGGGAATTTCTGATCTCTGAGCCAAAAGCTGATGCTAAAGCATTATAGTCTTTCCCTAGAACAGGCAGAGGGAGCCCTAAGTTTATCTGCAATGGGATTCTGGGCATTTAACTTCTGTAGGGCCTCTCATCACACCACCTTCACACTTTCAGTAGTAAAGCCTTCCTCAGTGTGACTGCAGGACAGGGCAGTTGGATAGTAATTCCCTGAGAGCCACCGGCTCTTATTCAACTCTTCAACACATGGTCAGAGAAGACATGAAACTATAAAACAGGAAGATAAATCTTCAAGTGGCAGGTCGTTTTAAGACAACATTGCAAGGCTGATTTGTGTCCTAGACCACACGTTTCACTATAAACTTACTTCCACTCGGCACTGTCAAACCTACAACCAGGGTAGATAGCAAATCTGTGTTGCCAAGATGAAATTAATACGATACTGGGGCATGTTAGTACTCCCCACCCATCAGAACATCATACCACCCTACTGTCAGGACCTGGTTGCTTATACTGAAGAGAAAAACAAACAGGAACTTCCAAACTATCAGCGACTTCCAAAAAGATTATTTTTTTACTCACATTTCTTATTCGATGTGCAAAACTATTGGCAGGAGAGACATTCATAATCCGAGTCACTCTGTCTCCAGACTGAAGGAGGGTTTACTATGACACATGCTTCCCCATCTGTTCAGTAGGAAAAGGCAAGGTATGTAAAAGCATTCTCTTTCTTGTCAGTTCTTCTCAATGATGAACACATATGTAACTTGTGTTCATATTTTATTGACTAAAGCATGTTACATGGACATGTATAACATCAAAGCAGGTGGGCAAATGCAATACTGAAGCCAAAAGACTGAAAATATTGGATAAATAGTTCTAGTGACTTCCACAGAGACCATGATGTGAAGGGACATTGCAAATGGAAGCTGGCTGAACTCATTCATAGTGCATCTGTTCTTCGCACAGCCCCCGTGTTTAGGCTACCTCCACAACATTCAGTGCTTTGTCCTTACGCTCTCTGTTACTCTATCTCTAAAATTCTTCTCCCCTACTCTGATTATATGACTACTGTACTCCTCTACAACCTCAGCATATCAGCTCTGCCGTTAAATTTCCCTTCCCCTCTTTCTTTCTTCCCTTCCCTCTCATCCTTACCCCAACTTCCTTCCAAGGTTACACCAGTCTTTCTAAGGGAGAGCTGGTAGGGTCGCAGTGGTAGTTCTTGCAGTGGATGAAGTAAAGGTGGCTCCTAGGGGTTTGCCCCTTCCCCCATGAGGAGTGATAGCTAAAGTTCCCTTTTGAGAATTTACTTTGACCAGTGTAACATGACAGAGATGACGTTCTGGAATTTTCAAGGCCAGGTCTTAAGGAAGTGGGCATTTTCTACTTCCTTACTCTAGAAGAAGGCAGCCATCACACACAGAGTAGCTTGGCCAGGACTCAGGAGTTATGAAGCACCACATGGAGATGGAGTGGCCAGGCAGAAAGTCCCAAAGCCCAGCTCTGTGTGGGAAGCCGTGGGACTTTCTTCCCTGTCTGTTTTGCCTGCTGAATTCAACTGATCAGGGGACTCCAGCCAAAAACACGTGGAGCAGAACAGCCCAGAACTACTCGAGTTCGCAAAGAACTGGCAGGAAGCAATAAATCATTGTTTTAAGTCAGTAAATGTGGAGACTTTCTTTTCTAATGGAGCAGGCCATGAATGAAACCAGTTCGTACTTGGGCTGAATGTTTGAATCGACTGGATGGTTATGAAAGTTTTCCATGATCTGGAAGCGTATGAGGCAAGTTGGCATTCTGCAAGTGGAGCCTCAGCATCGCTATTCAAAAGGCCCCCAGCTGACACTAACACTGTCAGGAACTGCAAAGCTAGCTTTCTCGTTCTCTAGTTCTGCTTCTGACCAGTGTCTCTTGTAACGGAGAAAACCACCTCTCATAAATGAGCCTTCTGCCATCTAGTTCTGCCACCCTCTCATTTTCAGTCTGAGCATTTTATTCTCCAGGAACACTGAGTCCAAAACATTCCGAACAACTTTTCTGTTTGAGGTGAAATGAAGTGAATGGATCACCAAGTCCGTGAATTAGTTTCTTGGTTTTTGCCTGATTATTTTTTTTCAACGATCCACTTTGTATGCCTGGATATATCTCAAAGAGAAGGACCTTAAGATATGAATTTTTAGCTTCTTTCTGACATGAGTCACTGGCCATTTATTAGAATCTTCAGGGATCATCTTTTGCTACCTGTTCCGATGCTTTAGGATCTTATGTTGCCAGTGTGAGAAGTTGTCATAACATGATTCAGTGCCCCTGCAAGAAGCCACTCTTAGTGTTCAAAATGCCTTTGCATGACTGGGAGAGTCAGAAATCTCCTCCAGGTTTTAAGTAAGATATAAATATAAAGTTAGACTCAGCTAGTCCATTTATCCCATAGATCTGTTTAATAGATCTACAGTAAATATTTACTGCACATTTAGTTTCTGATATTGCAGATTGGCAATCAAAAATACATACTTTTGAAATGTTAACACATTTTTGTTAAGGACTATTGGATTCCTAACAATAACGAGAATGAAAACAAATCTTGCCAGCTAATGATTAATAATAACTAAATTACTTATATCTGAATCCAGTGGAATGGACAATGAATCATGTGAATTCAGGTTACACCAAATACTGTTTGTACAAAATTATCTTCTAGGCTTAGTTTCTGATCTATAGAAATAATACATAGCATTTACCTCTAAAGGCTATTTTGAAGCTTAATATAACATAGTGTTTCACTTACAGTCATCAGAAAAATGTAGGACTAAGTAAATATTATCAATTTCAATGATGTCTCAGTATCATAATAATGAGCTTGTTAAAATCTGCTGAGAAACACCTCCCACACATCACCCTCTCACCCTCCACTGCAGAGCGAACCAAGAGGCAGATGATACTTGAGAAGAGATTCAGGATGAGATTCGAGAGACTCAGAAATAAATTCACTCACTATAGATTGACAGTTCACCCTTAAATCGAACGATGGACTATCTTAAAGATACAAAAAGTCAGTTAGCACTCATTGAATGCCTTGTCAATACCATGTATGTTGCTGAGAGTCCGACAACAATTTAATGATACTCTTCTGGAAGAGAAACCATTGTCAGATCTTATCAACTATAGATAAGATTGGCTCAGAATATTTTGGGAGTAACCGAAAATTCCTTCCTGCCGAATGCTTCTAGCAGAGTCCTTTTTAATTGGGATCGCCTCATTGACACAGTGTAGTGTCTGAGAACGTAATTTAGTTTCTCACTGTTTGAGCACAGAACCATGTATAGAATCCAAGACTCCCGAATCCAAAGTGGGTGCATTTCCTATGACATCTTGCAGCTCTAGGAATAACAGAGGAGAGTCACTGCTTTGATTTTCCTGATTTCAGGGATCCAGTGAGGACGCATTCACTTGCCACACCTGCTGTTTCCTCACTCTGCTTCCTATCCCCCTTGTGAATTGGCCCATAGACACGCCACCTATTTAAGATGATTGGATCTCGAAAAAAGGTAAATTGATATTTCATATGCCATAGGTTCTTCTGCACTGGTGATGTCTGTGGTGTATGCACATTGCAAATTAAATCATTCGAAGCCAGCACAGAGTCTGCCTAATAAAATCCCTGATGAAATCCCACTGTGTCTGCTCAGTGGAAGCTTTTCACAGTGTACCATCCAAGCTTTGAAAAAGCGACCGAACAAATGTGATTGATTATCATTTCACTTGCCAGATTCTACACTGAAATTAAAGAAAGTAAAAGCTCTTCTGTGGAAGCGATATAACCACCTGCAATGTTAAACCAATAAAATATGTGTTTGGCTGTTTGGGAACAGTCTTGACCCAGATGTAGAAAGGAGCATTCTAGAAAGTAGGATCATTACATAATAGCTGATCAATCTCTCCTAACTGTGGCAAAGCGGTAAAAAGCATTCCAAATTGACTAAAAGGTCAAAACACTCTGAAAGAAGTCCATCACTGAAGCAGATAGGACGTTAGCCACCCTTGTGATAAGCAGAACAAATGAAAAAATACAGACTATTAGTATGTACTTGGGAGGCACTCTCAGAGTTATTAACTCATTAAAAACAAGTTCCCACTGCCTGACACACAACAAAGCTAGATTTGATTGAGCATTAATTTGGTTTTCTGCTTATCTAAATATTAGCCAATGCCCTGATGAGTTTGAATGAGCTGAAACACTTCTCTTCAAACAGTGTGCTATTTATAGACATCCCGCTTTTATTTAAAGTCTCCACAGAATCTATTTTAAATGGCTACAGATAATATTTGTGCTTACCTCTTTGCTTAAGAAAAGTAAACACAACCAAATACATGCAGGATTCTCTAATCATAGTAACCTTGGATTTCAATGTAAGGAGAAGCAAGCCTGGCCTTGGATGAACCGGCGCAATAGATCTCCTTGGCCAGGAAGAGTCCAGCCACAGCAAATATGAGGTACCCTGGAGCAGCTTCCTCCAACATCCGTCTTCTATTTATAGGCCATCAGGAATTTTCTGGGATGATGAAAAGTATGGAAAACAACATGTAGCCATGATTTACTAAAACACATTTAAATAGATGGCAATTAAAAAATATATGACTTTATTAAGCAAGAGGACAACTTTGCCCCAGGTAGAGTGACTGACTCAGGAACAAGATGGACATGCTGAAATTTGGGTAGGCGTCAATAACAGGTTATGAAAACACGGGTGTAACTCAAAGTGTTGGTTACAAGGAATGGAGAACACACCTTATTATCTGGGAATCATGGAACAAGTTTAAATCAGGGCAAGAACTGCAGACAAACCCTGGTTTACTTGGTCCTTGGGGCTGGGCTCAGCTTTTACCTGTGAGCTGCGGCTTGCGCGGCCTCACTCACACTGTGCACAGACATTGCAGTGGGCATCAGGGAAGCCTCCTGCACAGAGGAATTGGATTGATTCCATTTATGGTAGAATTCTTTGCCTGTGTGTGTGTGTGTGTGTGTGTGTGTGTGAAAATTTTCTCTTGAAATTGCTTTATGCAACTGCTTTCATTCTTTGGACATCCTAATTTAGGTTAAGACTTGACTTTAGGTAAATACATTTAATTTTTGAAAAAAAAATCATCAACAACATGAATAATAAAGCTAAATAACTTTCATGTGAATAAATGTAGAAATAGTAGAGAAATAAATTGAGCAACAGAGAGAAAAAATAATAGGGTAAGCCTAATGTTCTGGGAATATTCCTGAGTTATTGCTTAGGGAAATTCTAAAATAAAAGTTCAAAAACATTTTAATCAATGACTACAAGATCATAAAATATAGAGCAAGTCACTAAGATGGCAATTTGCTTGACAACAAATTCCAGTAATTTTTATAAAATACTTCCATGCCATATATGTGCACAATAAATATCTAGAATTCTACCTGAAGTTTGTAATATACCAGCCACAATATAGTCTTCCACTTTAATAACTTGGCATGATAGAAATGTATACTCTCCATCATTATGATGAAAATATAGCAAAAATAAATTTAATAAAGTTAAAGTTGTCGATCTTTAACATTCATACGTGGAGTAAATATTCAAAAATAAATGCAAAATATTGATTTTTCTACTTGGCATATTTTCAGCCATTGTTTCTGAATTTTTCTTCAGAAGTGTATTTACATGTAGACGTGGCACTGCTGGTGTGTCCTTTCCCGGAGTCCGATGGTGTGTCAGGAGCTTTATTGCCCTATACATGAGCACCCCCTGCTGGCATATTATGGAGACCCATCCCTATCACCGTAAGACTGCAGTACCCCTAGTATATTATACATTTTATATATACGTTTACATATGTGATGTGCACTGACATAATACACATGGTTACAGACGATGGCGACCTCATCTCAAGAACTTAGCTCAAGGCACCTAGACGATATTTGTCTCGTATTTTAAAAGAGCAAACAAAATGACAAAAATCATATTTCCCTGTGCTTCACATTCTTTAGAAAAGTAGATTAGCATATAGCTGCATCAGTTGCTCATTGCTATGCTAACAAGTCTCGGCAAATGTAATGAATAAAAAGATTACAGATCCATCATCTTAGAGTTCTGCAGGTGAATGGTCTGACATGGGTCACACTGGACAAGAATCACGGTGCTGGCAGGGCAGTGCCCTTTCTGGTGGCTGTGGAGAGAGACTGTTACTTTGCATCTCCAGCGTCTAGAGGAGGCCCTGCTTCCTCAGCCCATAGCTCCCACCCTCCATCTTCAAAACCAGAGAAGCTTGTTTCTGGGGGGCATCTCCCCCGAACTCTCCCCACGTCCTCCCCCTGCCATTTTTGAGGACCTCTGTTACTGCATCATCTCTCCCTTTAAAATCAGAATAATGTCCCCATTTTAAGGTCAACTAACTAGTAACATGAATCTCCCTTCGCCATGTATGCTAACATAGTCACAAATTCTGGCCATCAGGATAGCTTCTTGAGACGGGGCAGGCAGTCATCCTACTCACCATGACCACCAACAATTTCTTAAATATGAAAGTATCATCTAGGTAGAAACATAGAAAAAATACATATCTCCAGATTCATGTCTCAAAAAATTGCCATGTTTATAATATTTACTCAGAAATGTAATAGTAGCCAAGTTTCTTAATATATGTATTTCACATTGGAATAAGCAACCATAAATAACGTTAAGCAGAGTATGTAAAGCCTTAGAGTAAAGAATTATCATACCGTATAATTAGACAAATCAATATGTTAAGAGCTTGGACTAGTCTATGTTCTCCAGGGTGAACCAAAGAGAATCTTATGATAGAAATTTGCTTACAGGGTTATGGAAGCCAAAAGTACCAACACCTGCCAGCAGAACAACCAAGAAACCCAATGGTGTAATTCAGTCCAACTTTAAAAGCCTGTGAACCAGAGGTGTTGGGAACTGCTCTGTCTGGTTTCAGGAGTTGTAACTGCCCCCCATGGCGAAGGCTGAGTGAGCGACCTCCGGAATGTGAGCCACTAAGGAGACAAAGCTTGTCTCTGGTAGCAAATGCTGCTTCTGCTTTATCCCCTGCCCCCAAAGCTTGGTCCGTTAGTCAGAGATGGGTACGACCCCTCAAAAAGGGGCAAACTAAGCTAGACACGATCACTTGGGAGGCCATCATGGAAGGACTTGGGGGGCTGCAACAAAGAGGGAGTGATGGACCCTCAACCCCCAGCTATTCTGACATAGCCTGAGTCCCCATGTGCTCTGGGGGAAGCGCTTCCTGGCTCTAATCCACTTAAGCCTAAAAACCTTTCTTCACAGCCCTTCACCAGCTACAGTGGGATCTGGGGTGATCAGGCATAAGAAAGAATTCTTAAAGTCCTGTGAAGCCTGCTTTGCTAGGAGTGCTTTTGTTCCTATGATAAGGGTCCAAGCAGGAAATCAGTATGTCTCCCAAAGTTTTCGCCATGCCCTTACCTAAAAAACACTGACTCAGACTAAGCCCTCAGATTTCTTTGAAATGTTATCTACTGTTTGATCCTCGCCACCTGACATTGATTGATGAGCTTTACCTGTATTCCTGTGTAGTACGACCTAATAAAAGCTGTTGAAGAAGAGGTTCTTGGTCCTTCTCCTCTGAGAGATTGGCCACCTCTCCTCCCCAAGCAGATCATGTCTTGGTAGTTTCACGTTCATCTGTGGCAGACAGGGGGAGTTGCGGGCAAAGTTGGCACCCCCCACAGAGGAGTCAGTATGAGCCCCAGTTTGAGTCCAGTGGGAACTCGTATATCTTGTTCTGAGTCCAAAGGCCCAAGAACCAGAATGCCATTTTCTAAGGGCAAGAGAAGATGGATGCCCCAGCTCAAACAAAAAGTGAAGGGTCTCTTTCTCCACCTCATTGGTCTACTGAAGGCCTCGAGTGATTGGATCAGACCCAGCTGCAGTGTGGCAAGGATGAAAAGACAGCAGACGGATTCTGGTGCTGGTCTTTTCCCCCAAATCCCTCACCCATGCTTGCACCCAGTTGGTGCTTTACCCAGTAACTGGGTGTTCCCACACAGCCAACTTTAAAATGAAACATCACAGAGCTCTAAGGGAAGAAGTGGGCAACACAAAAGAACGTACAGAATAATGAAAACAGAGAGATGGAAACTTTAAGAGAAATTTTTAAAAATGCTAGAGATTTAAAAGAATTAACAGAAATCCCTTTCTTTGGCTCATGAGTAGACTGGATATGGTTGAATAAAGCATCTCTAACCTTAAAAATAGGTTACTAGGAACTTCTCAAACTGCATATTTGGGATCAAAAATAGCAATGTGGGTTGTTCAATTTCTTCCTGAGTGTTTTTATACATGAAGTAATTGGTAATATTTAGAAAACATTCTTTCAGATAATAGGCATGCTACTTTATATTGAATTTAAGTTCTTAAAACACTTTAAAATCTTCATAGGAAATTATTTTTACAAGTATTGCATATGCTGTTTTTAATGTATCCCCTACCTGTACATTTATTTTCAACGCAGCATTTCAAGATGAGGTAGCTTATTTGATATATCACTTTCTGTCAGACTAAGGGTAGAAAATAAAAAACATGCTAAGAGATACAGCTTTTATTTATGTTAGGGGGAGAAATAAGCCTGTGGACCTAAAATGATACCTAAGAAATGATATTTAGAGAAGCTAGGACATGAAAGGAAATAGCCGGGTATGTCAAAATTGATTGAGACGCCCAACCCTTGACAGCTCTGAAGTATGCAGATTGAATACCTGCCACGGTTTGTGGATGACTTTCTATATTCTTAAGATTCTTGGTTAGCTAGCATGATGAAGGAAATGGATGAGAGAAACCAAAAAGTTATGGACCACATACTAGTTTCATTTTACTTCTAGGACTTGGTCTAATATATGTTACTCTGCTATGAAAAAAACAACAACTGGAAAATTACATATTAAAGTGAATCAAAATGTTGACCTTTTATGACTATTTTTTATGTTACATATAAAGAATTCAAAGTGTGAACACACTTAAGAACTTTTTTTTATTGACGTGCTCACTTCTAACTCAAGTAATCTGTTTTTGAACACATATTTGTATTAAAGATACTTATTTGTCTGCTGTCCTCCATTTGCATGGATTGTGTGTGTGGGTGACACTTTAGTATTTTTTCCCAGAGTGTGGCAATGAGGAATTTGTGGCCGCTTTATTAGCTAAGACTGGCTGAATTGCAGAATGCTCTAAATAGCCAGGCAATAAAACAGCAAATGAATATTGTCAAAATAAAATGCACAGAGAAACAGCAAGGCTCTCTTGGCTAGCAAAGGGTAACATGCGTCAGTTAAAGCTTGCTGATGGGGAGGTTTGCAAGACTTGGAATAAAACCAGTATGGAATGAAATTAGGGGATTTGGGTTGAATTAAAACAAGATAAATGGTAAACCAAGGAGACTCTTTCACTAATGCAGGCAATAATTTTTTTAGTCTAACAAAATCCAAAACCCCCTCCTTCCTACCCAAACTTTATAGTCCTAACACACACGCACACACACACGGTGTCATGACTATAGTTATTTTAGTTAAAATACTGATCTAGAATATACAACTGTATTAATATTATAATTATTTAATTTCAATTGGTATTTTCTCATAAAATAATGCCAATAATTACACATTCCCATGGACCAAACATCTTAATGGTATTCTTCTTCATTGTAAATATTAAGAAAACAATGATACCTTTGTAAAAACTACATATTTTGTTGAATAATATTGATAAATTACAAATCCCAGAACGATCTTTCCAAAAGAAACAGCAACTTTACATTAAATGCACAGAAGATTCAGCATTTAACTATGAAAAATGACAAATAATGGCATCCTCCTTTCTTTACAGATATTTTTCAGAATGGGGGGAAATGAACACTTGACTTAAAAAAAGTAATTTTATGAAAATACAGTGACATTTGTGTATTACTGGGAGAATAACAAACAGGCTCAAACACGTATTTAATTTAAAAGTGTTCGTAAATGGGCCAATGATACATAAACATCAAGTTCAGTAATTCTGAGAAAGAGGTTCTGTTGATACCACACCCCCCACCAAAATGCATCCGAGACAGCAATGGGTCGTTGAGCCGTGTCTTTCTGTAGAAGGCTCTCTGCTTAAGGAAGAGAGATGCAAGCAGGTCTAGTTTGAGGAGTGAGGGATGGCAGACAGAATCATCACATGAATGAACGGCAGGGAAATCGAGGAGCTATGTATGGTACGTACAGCGAGATTTTTGCAGGAAAGCACTGCTGGATTTCACGTGCAGAGATTTGATGTAAAAAAGAAAAGTGTCACTAAGTACTTAGAAGGAATAAGTCCCTTTTTATTAAAAACTATTAAAATATGGAATGATTGAGGATTCTCTCCTGATCATTTGCATCATGAATTATGGCAAGTCTAACAAGTTTCTCAGAGGTGGCTCATCTTCTCACCATCTTGTGTTGTTTTACTGGTTCTTCTCCAATGATGAACTCGTTTTCAAGCAAATTATTCAGAAGACAGAAGCTGTATTGCATAGGTAGTAAGGAAACCAGCCATATACCTGAAATGAAGTTCGTCATAGAGATAGAAGCTCTCAGCCTATATAATCTGTCATTTATTTGATTTTTATAAATTACTGTTATTACATATCTATTCATTTTATTAAAGACACTAAAACTTTAGCCCTGGCTGGTGTAGCTCAGTGGATTGAGCACGGGCCTGTGCAGCAAGGGGTCGCTGGTTCTATTCCCAGTCAGGGCACATGCCTGGGTTGCAGACCAGGTCCTTAGTAGGGGACACATGAGAGGCAACCACACATTGATGTTTCTCTCCCACTTTCTCCTTCCCTTCCCCTCTCTCTAAAAATACATAAATAAAATATTTTTTTAAAAGACAGTAAAACTTTAAAATTACTTAAGACTTTAAGACCACAGAAATCCCAATTTATTATTAATAATAGAAAGTATGAGGAAAGATTTGGTCACTTCCTCCAAATATTAATTTTATGACATCATGGTTTATTACCCCGACTAATCTTTCAATTTCGTGAAGAATTAATAATCATAAGGCTTTCATGCAACTTTAAAATGCAAATATAGGCCCTGGCTGGCATAGCTCAGTGGATCGAGCTTGGGCTGGGAACCAAAGTGTCACTGGTTCGAGTCCCAGTCAGGGCACATGCCTGGGTTGCAGACCAAGTCCCCATTTGGGGGAACACAAGAGGCAACCACACATTGATGTTTCTCTCCTTCCCTTCTTCTCTCTCTAAACATAAATAAAAATAAAATCTTTAAAACAATGCAGATATAGTTATACAGTGTTACAAAAGAACCTACAAATTACTCATCCTCATACATGCACGAGTAGAATACCTACAGTTTTTTGCCAATGTGATTTTTTAAATATTAGTGACTTTAAAAATAAAGTGTAGTTTTTACAAAAACAGACACTCATCTCAGAAAATCATGATCCCATTGAACTAAAATGAAAACAAAATTTATAGTTTGTGGTTTAAGGAACAGATTTTTATCATTGTTGTCTTAGTAGGGATAGAGCAGACTAACAGGCAATAACAATAATTCATGTGTACACAAGATAATAATTAATTCTAAATTATTTCTATTGTTTATATAAACACGGACTTTGTTCTTAGACTGGTAAACTACACTGTGAATGACTGGCATGCTAAATACAGTTCTTATTTAAGTAGTATAATTCTTGCAAAGATACACTTTATCAAGTTATCTTAAATCACGTTAACCTCCCAAAACTAAAATTAATAATCTATTACATTATATGTTAGCTCCATAACTCAGACTCAAAAAGGAAATCCTTCATGAGTTTAATAACAGTTTCCATATTGTTATTATGGAAAGATAAAGGAACAGTAACTTTCCACTTAATGGCTTCTGTACCCAGTGGCGAGTAGAAAATTCAATTTTCTGGTCTGTATTCCTAAGACTTTACAGGCACCCCTTGTGTGGTCCAGATTTTGGTGTCTGCCTGCCGACAGCTTGAAACCCCACCCCAGCCTCTTCCCACACCTGATCGGAATGATAAGAAGGCCCACCTCAGAGCAGGGTGTTCAAATCATTCAAGCCCTTCCCCCACCAACCCTCCTCCGTGCCCTACCTCAAAACCACACAAAAAATCCATGCTGCTGCCCTTTACTTCCTCTCTCAAACTGTTTTTGACCTGCTTGAGAGACTTGGCCAGAGACCTCAATCACGTTTATCACATTGCTCTGACATAAATTGAACTTCTGCTATAAAATGATGGTTAAGAATGTTCTTAATTCTCAAGAAGTCAACAGTCTGTTGAAGCCAATGGAATGAAAGCAGATATCAAATACTATTGTAGGGAGAAGCATACAAGGGAAGCCCCTACATGTGAGGGGAAAACAAGTAGAAGTTGGGAAATAAGCATTTGAGGTTGGTGAAGACTTTCTGCATGAACACCTTAAGTTTTAAAGCATGACTAACAATCATCCACGTTAAAAAAAACTTGCTTGCACTATTACAGAAAAATAAAATAGCATGGGGGAAATGACTCGGACACCGGCTCAAAGTCTCCCCCAAGGGGAGAGCGCACTGACCCTTGCTGTAACAGGCCTTTATTGGGTTCAATTTGCATAGGAATACAGGTGAAGTTCATTAATCATTGTCAGGCGGTAAGGATCAAACAATAGATAGCATACAAAGAACTCTGAGGGCCTATTCTGAGTCAGGGTCTGTTAGCTAAAGGGCTACAAAACTTCGGGAAACAAACTAATTTCCTGCTTGGACCCTTATCATCTAATTGAGGGTATTCTTAGCAAAGCAGGTTTCACAGGATTTTATGCATTCTTTCTTAAGCCTGATTGCCTAGGGAACCCATCCTTTCCAGCACTGGGCTGCACTGCCCTCTGTCATTGTTTCAGGCTGAAGTCAGGCAGGGGAAGTAAGGCAGCCAAGAGATTAGGAGACTTCTTACAGGCAGAATGAGAACTCAGGCTGTGTCAAAGCCGAGGAGCAAGAGTCCTCCCTGTTTTGGGGGGCTATAGCTCCTTCAAGTCCTTCCCTGGAACCTTCCCATAATTGTGCCTATCTTAGGTTGTTTACCCCTTGGGGAATCTTACCCGTCATCGGCTAACCAACCAAGCACTGGGGGCCAGTTATGGATGAAGTAAAAGGAGCAGAAGCAGCACTCCTGCCAGGGAGATAAGCTTTGTCTCCTTAGTGGCTTCTGGTGCGAAGGTCGCTCACTCAGGCTTAGCCATAGAGGGTGGGGGTGGGGGGTTACAGCTCCTGAAACCAGGCAGGGTGGTTCCCAGCAGGAAAATATGAAGACTTTGGAGAAGCAAATTCTAGTTTTGTTAATTATAAGGTATTGGTGTGGCTAGAAAATTTATCTTAAATTTTTTTAAAAGAATATAAATGCAGCCATTTAATAAGGGTCAGATTAAATAATCTATTAAGGTCTTCTTTGAGTTTAGATTTCATGGCTATTTTTATTTTTAATATTTTCCATAAACTACAAAATAAAGATCCCCTTATCTGTATATGCTGTCCACCATGGTGCCCAAATCACTCCTAATACTTGTCTCTATTTCAGAAAAAAAAATTGTATGGCTAGCTTGTCCTGTAGGCTCTATGGTCTATTTATTTAAGGAAGAAACCATAAGACAGATTTAAAAAAATAACAGTAACTGCAGGGTTTAAAAGAAAATAAAGCATTTATATTCAATACTTTTAGGTAAAAGTTCATGAACGAAATGACATTTGGTCTATGTCAGATTTTTAATATTCCCTACAAAGACCAAACTTTTTACTCTACCCTTTGAGAAATAACTGACCATGTGAAATAGGTCTATCAAATACTTCTCTCACTCTCCCCCCTCCCTCCCTCCCCTTTCATCCTCTTAGCCATCCTTCTATTTGGATGTAACATTTTGTGTGCAAATTTTATTAAAATTAGATAATAACATAAAAGTTGTTATTCATGCAACTCCTTCAGAAAGGCCTATTTTTAGCATCTTTATTTTTCTTCTTCAAAATAAGAACTGATGAAATACTACATTAGATTTTTAAATATATAGCTGTTGTCTGTATCTTCCACTTGAATGTAAACTCTACAAAGGTAGGTACTTTGTTCTACGTGGTGTTATATTTATGTGGTTCTAGTTTAGTCCTTGGAGTGTAGGATTTATTGAGTTATTTAATAAACAAGAAATGGCAGATATCTATAATGAATATTTTCTAAGCCTTTATTTTGGAGGTTAAAAATGTTTATTTCTTACCTTCAGTGACTAACATTGTAAATCTGCAGGCTGTATTTTCTTCCTTTCATATACAGGAATAAATTGGACATAAACTATATGAAGATTGTCATTGCTAACATGTCTCTATAAATATCACAGTGTTTCTTTGTAATATTCTTCTGTAGTTTTTATGAGTGGCAAGATATAAATGGTTAATTGGGTGTGCTTTTTTTTCATCAAAGACTTTGCAACCCTAAATCAAATAAAAGCAGTATATTTCAGTGTAGTTTAAAAACACAGCTGGAACTGTTTACTCTCTAGACAAGTTTTGATTACAAACAGTACATTTTGCTTCTCTTTTCCAATCTTCTAAATAAAGCAGAGAAGTGACATCTACAAAGAGAGTCAGAGAACTGAAATAATAGTACTCATTTTACCCGCATTGTTTAATTTGCTATAAGTCTAATATAACACAAATTATTAGGACACACTTGAGTGAGATAAAATTGAATATTTGGTCATTCTTCTGCTTATTCAGTTTTCTGTTAGTGGCATGCATGGGTATGACTTTAGGGGGAAATGAATTTCCTATCGCTTAAGCCCTTTGGTTTGAATGTGATAGCGGCATACTTGGGTGACTCAGATCTAATACGTCCACTTTACAGATACATGAGGAACTAGTATATCTCTCACCAGAATTAGGAAATGTACTTCTATATGTTTCAAATGACAGTACAAAGGTAAAAATTAGGTACATTAGGCAACTACTAAGCAGGTCGTGCTTTATGAACTGGACAGGCATCGTCTGTCCCACTCACAGCTGCTGCCCAGTCTCCCTGTGAGTATCTTTTCTTCTTTAACAATGCACTGAGCCCTGTTACAGTCTCTGTGGAGAGAGTAAGAAGTTGGTTAAGTAGTACAAGCACAGTAACTTACAATAAGTAACCCTTCTGAAGATAATTCTGTGCTTTAAAATAACAATTTGTTTATTTTCACTCTCAGAATGTAAGTCATCCTTAGCTTGAAAGCTAAACAAATGAGGAAACAATCTCAGATTTCATCTGTAAAGTAGTTCCCATCCCTGAAACCAATTCTGGAAACACCGTTGGTACCTGCGTTTAGTCAAGAAAGTAGGGCTGCAACCCATAATTCGGGAATCATAGTCACACGGAAAGAGGATCTTAAGAAAATATGCCCCAGGCTAGGGAAGTTGACGTCTAAAAGGTGGAGATGTGTTTGCTGAAAAGTGTACCAAGGCCTTACATCTTCCTGTGGTGGGAAGAGCTAGGGATCTCCCTGGACCCTCTTCAACGAGGCACTCACTCCATTCATGAGGGCTTTGTCCTCATGACTTCAGCATCTCCCAAAGGCCACACCTCCTACTATCAATAGGATGTCAGCATATGAATTTGGGGACCAGAGTGGTGACACATTCAGACTAGAGCCAGGTTTGATGGGATAGATGAAGATTTGAGGTTACAAATCTCACTTCTAAAATGATACCTAGTTAGAGGCTTGAAGGAAGTGAGGGGGTAGTCATCTAACAATCTGCAGAATGAATGTTTCAAAGCGCAGGAAACCACAAGGACAAAACCTGGAGGAGGGACCCTGTGTAAGAAAAGTCAAGGTGGCCAGTGTGGCCTGAGCCCATTGAGAGAGGGAGAGGTGGTCAGAGGGGCTGATGGGAGATTGTGTTATGGAGGATCATAATCCGATAGGAATGTGTTCAGTGTCCACTATCCATAAGCAACCTCAGTAAGCCCAAGTGGACGTGAAATGACTCTGCACTCATTACTCATGATGCAGCATTAGACACCACCGATGCAAGGACTATCATAATCAGAGTGATAAAAATATGATTAAAGCCTGTTTTATGCACTACAGAGAATAATAAAAAGAGCTACCAGCTAATTTGGGATGATTGATGATTGGCTTCTGAAACAATTTAATGTTTGATGGAGCTCATGGGTTCAACACAGAATGCTAGCTGTCATACAGTGAAATGGAGAAATGTTTGTCAACAGCAGAACTGTTGTGCACCTGCCAATGGACAGGACATGTGCTGCAGGCAGGTGAGGAACAGTGAGCCTCTTGGCATCATCTGAGTAAGAATGTGCTGTATTTCAGAGAGTACTGGGGATAGGTAAGAGAAGCAGATTGGTTTGAGATGGTAAAGTGCTTTGTGGTGAACAGTGAAAAGTGTGAGATTCTCCTATTGGTTTTAACAAACCAGTTTAGACTTTTACAGAAAGAAACAACACAATTGATTTTCCTTTGTTATAATAATACATGAATATAGTGGCCTTCAGTTGGAATATCTAGGCTGGGCAAGAGAAGCCCTCAGGCTACTATAGTATTCCAAGCAAGAGTTGAGAAAAATCAATCTAAGAAAATAACAGTGAGGATGAGAAGGTCACAACAGTGTTGAAAATTGTTTTGGAGCTGGTGAAGTTACTTCTGGATGGAACACCAAGGCCACCAAGGGAACTGGACAATTCTGTCATTTTATACAAAGCCACTTCTAATGTCAGTTAATTGGGGTTGGTGATAAAAATCAAAGTGTATGTAACTTCAGAAAATACACAGAAGACATCAGTATCACAGGTCTCCAGAGATATCATGCCAACAGCATTTCATTTCTACTTTATGACTAAATTAGATGATGAAGGATTGAAAAATTCTAATACATTTTTATTTCAGTGGAGTATTGTATTAGCGTCTCACAAAATAACTTTTGGATAATTAAAGAAAATTGGCTTGCATATGAATACTATTACATAGAATATGGTTGTGGTGAAGGACCACAAATCAAATATAACTGATAAATTGTTACAGATCTACTTCTGGGAGATGATGCCAGTTCTGTTTAAATGGAAAAGAGGAACTTATTTATCTTAATCCTTAGAAAAATCACAAATTACATAAGAGCATTGTTTTATGAAAGATGATAAAAATAATAAAATAATGAATGCATATTTTAGAATGAAGATAAAAAGATTCAACGAGTTTTAAGCATCAAAACTGGCAAATATAAAGTAAAAGTATAAAATACAGAATTTCTCTTGCATCATACATATTTGCTATATACTAATCCCAGAAACCCATTTCTAAAAAATCTTCCATCATTTATAGATTGTTCAAATAAGGACCACATACCAATTTATGGAAAGAAACTCTTCATACCTAAATACGTATGTGAACTCAACAAGTGGCAGGTTTTAAATATAAAAAAGATTAGCCTAGAAGTAATTGGGACCAAATGGGAAATTGTTGGACCATCTGATTTCCAAGAGTTAGATGATCCCCGGGGACTGACAGAGAACAAAATGCACTGGAAAAGTACAAGACGCAGTTATAAGATGCAGGCAACACCTTTATGGATTTATTTCGTTCTGTGGTAGCTCAGAAAGCATAAAGCCAGATGAATGGCTTTAGATATTTTGATATTTCTCTGACCAATCCCAGGGGGTGCTAAGGTGAGAGGAGCAGAAAAGGAGAAACAGGATAAAAAAGCACTTTTTGAGCTAATGGTTTCCATGCCCACACCGAATCATATAATGCAATTTTGAATCCAATTTAAAACTCCTCACTCTTATCTCCAAGGTCTCAATGAGGTTAGGCCCTCACCACCTTAGCTACTGTAGGACTGCGTTCACCCTCTCTTGTTGGATATACTGACTCACAATGTTGTCTATCCCAAGGTTATTCTTAAAGAAATTGAGTAAAGGGAAAATCATCTGTTTTTCTTTTTCTAGTAAAAGGACAAAACCCATAAGATAGACTTTTCTTCTCCAACTATCAATATGCTTTTCATGTTTACTTAAGTTTGGATCCTGTTTTTTTTTTTTTTTTTAGAAAAAGCAGACCCACTGTTCATAAACATTCAGTTAATATTTTTAATAAATCATATTTCTATTCACTTTAGTTTAGTATTTTTCTCAGCCTCATCTATATTTTATCACTGGGCACTTCACTAAGTCATCATTTGTTCAACAACCCAACAAGCCTTTAAAAAAATCTTTTCCAAGAATCTAGGACAAAAAGTCAGCCTTGGGAACCAGAGGTAGCGCAGAACCAAATCCCAACGGCAATGATAGCAGTACATGAACGTGAACACAGTGAGATGCAATAGGATTGATGGTGGCTAATAGGCTATCTGTGTTCAGACGTCATCGTGTGGTAACAGAAGTTTTAGTCTTGAAATGGTAATTTGGAGCAGTGATTAGAAGTTAAATTATGAAAACATATCAGCATATTATCTGATTGATCTCAGTCACATGATGTCTTAATTTGTCTCCTCTGAGAACAAAATACCAATTGTGATAAACAATGCAAAATATTTTTGTAAGTTTTAAGTTGTGTTAAAACATAACTTGAAGTTGTATTTTTATAAAACATACCTAGGGAACACATAAATTAGACACTATAAAAACATCAAGGGGATATAAAGAAAAACTGCATACCATATGTGGTAAAATAAATCCATAGGGCAACTTATCAAAACAGACTAAGAAACACGGAATTTGGGATGAATAGCAAGTGTTGTTAAATAGGCCCTGAGCACAGTAGACCTCACTGCAAAATACAGTTGCAGCATGCTCGCGAGATGAAAAGAGTACAGAAAAATAACAAAAATTGACAGATTAGTCACACGTCATGCTTATCATCACTAATTCCTAACTCATTCTATTAATAACACCAAATTGTCCCGTTGCTTGACATTCTGAGAGTTGGTGGAATCAAGCAGAAAGACTTGACGGGATATATGTAAAGTTAGGAAAGTGGTCAATTACTCTCAGTGGTAGAGATATGCGTATAAATGTTGAGAGGCGTCCGATGCATGGTGGCCATTAGAATCTACCTCTCCCATCTCTGATTGCAGGGGACCTTACTGAGTGGAGACTTCAGCCATTCAGCTGTGAAACCCATCTGATTTCCAAAGAACCCACCCTTTTCACTCTTCCCGGCCAGGGACTAAGCATGACAAGACTACTTAAGCCTCTTTGATCCCTAGAGATACTGGAATCCTCTGATAGTGGGGGATTTGGGCATGAAGTTCCCCCAAAGCCATGCTGAACTCTCAGAACTGCACTGCGATACGGTCTCGTCAGCTCAAGTCACCATGCTGCACGTTAGTAGACTCGAAAGTTGCTGAGAGTAGAGATCTTAAAGGTTCTCACCACACAGCAACAAACAAGCAGAAAGGTGGTTATGTGAAGGGGTGGATGTGCTAACTAAGTTTGTCATGGCGATCACTTTGCCACATGTATGAAGATCAAATCATTGTATTTACACCTTAAACTTACACAATATGTCTCAATAAAGCTGGAGGTGAGAGGGAGCTGGGTCACAGTTCCGAATCCCAGATCCAGAAGCATCTGCGATGCTTCTACCCAACCTTCCTTCTCTCCCTGTTCTTCTTCTTTCCTTTGACCCAAGTCAAAACATCAAGTCTGATGGCTCTCTTGCTGTCCCTGGTCCTTGGTTTTTTCATACAGTTCTTGTCCCTGGTAATTCTTGTGCAGGCTTAGTTAAGCTTTGAATTCTGCTTTTCAGAAATCCCAGGCAACCCATGATGTGTCTAAAACCCCTCAAAATACTGTTTTTTTCTCTTTTCATAGATTTCCAATCTGTATGTTGTTTGAATCACCATTTCAGAGTAACAGCAAGTGGAGAAGAAGCCACTGCTTCTGGTTAGCTTCATGACTTTGTTATAAAGAAGCTTATTAGCTTTGTGTCACTGTTGCTATTTTCGTGCTTCTTTGTGTCTTCCTCTTTGGGTGCAGCACAGAAAATGAAAACTAAGGAAACAAGTCGCTATTTATTGTATAAGTGCTGTAAGAAAAGCTTAACAAGAAAGCAGAGCAAAAGAAGAGCAAAGCAGGATAGATTTTGCACAAGAAAGGAAGAACAGCTGGGGCTGAGAGGGACAGTTAACATCAGAGAGGCCCAGAACTACCTAAACAAAATTATATATCCACATTTTGTTAAAATACGGCGTACTGATTATCAGGTACATATTTACCCAAATGTTCTTATTAAAACATTGATTTCAGTGGAAGTCAACAAATTTAAGTTTCACCTAAGTCAAGAAATTTGAAAGGTAACATTTTCAGTCTGTCTTACAAATCAATGGACAGTAACATAAAATAAATTAATACTTGGTTACAAGTGTTTTCTAGGTAGGGTCAAGTTAAACAAGTTCATCATCACCAAGCCTTTATTATATGAAATGTAAAGGGACTTACCTAAGAAAAAGAAGACCAAAACTATGAACAGTGAAATGACAACAAACTCAAAGCTGTCAACAATCAAACATAAAACAAACAAACAAACAAAAAAACAAACAACTAGAACAGGAACAGAATCACAGAAATGGACATCACATGGAGGGTTATCAGCAGGAGGGGGGGGGCAGGGAAGAATGGGGGAAAGGTACAGGAAATAAGAAGCATAAATGGTAGTAGGTACAAAACAGACGGGGAGAGTAAGAATAGTATGGGAAATGGAGAAGCCAAAGAACATGTATGTATGACCCATGGACATGAGTAATTTTACCAATCAACTCAGTAAAATGCAATGAATGCAAAATTAATCCGAAAATCCAATCGTGTCCACTGAAAAAAACTGAAGCAGGTAAGAATAAAAAGGAAGCCATGCAGTAGCTTTATATAGCGTTGTTCCCAAAGAGAAATACTTAACATTATATACAAGAAATGATGTGAGGAGAAAACTGAGATGGTTTAGGGCAGACACACTTTGGTTCCACTAAATACATTTGTGTGGATTCCGCTTTCAGAAGTGATATCCTTCGCCAAGCTGCTTTGCTGACACTGTACTGCTTGTCCACTGTTGGAGGCCTTGACCTTGGAAAAGCCTTCTTTCTGCACAGGCACACATGGGAAGCACACGCAGGCACTACGGAACCTGTGAGACTTGTTTTTTAACTGATTGCTCCTCAATGTATTTTCCTAAGGCAATCTTTTCAAATGTGACACTTAATACCATAAATTAGGGTCTCACTTTCCCATAGGTATTTCTATGTAGTCATATATAAAATTATTTCATCAGTTATAATGGTAACATATGTTTAATAACAAAGTATTTTATGTTAGTGAAATTTAAACCCACTGTTGTCATATAATAGAATAATTCGTCTTATGTTGATGGGGGTATAAATCCGACTAAAATCGATACCAGATCAAATGTCTGATACATTGCCACACGGAAGAGAAGTGCAGGGAAACTTTCACAGTTTCCTGTGAATGCACATGAAAAAAAGGGAGAGCTTTGTTGGAAAAATAGGAAGAAAGGGAAGTAATTCCGAAGTTCGAGTGGGCTCGGCCTGGCAGAGCCTGTGAATGTGGAGCCCCCCAACAGTGGTCCTTCGGGGCCCTTGGGAGCCGCTGCGCCCTCCCCAAGCCAAAGAGCGTGGAGCCCCAGAAGGAGCGGGGCTGAGACTGAAACGGACTCCCTCGGGACAAGGAGACACTTGGCAGCTGCATTTACTCACATCATCCTCACCCTCCATCCTTCGAATTGTGTTTAGTGGCTTTACAGAAAGTCAAATAGAAACAGCCATCGTTTCCACCCATCTTTGAGTGGGGATGCCCCGTGGGAGGTGGCGTGGCTCATTGTCATAGTGAACAGGACTGATGAGAATGGGTTCCTGGGTACGAAAGGTCAAGGATAAGATCCAACCTTCTTATTTTTCTGGGTTTGAGTGATGGGAGCCCGTGCTGTTCTGTGCATTCAGGCTCATTCTTCAACAGCAGAAGGAAGGTGTAGTCACTGACCAGGGGGCGGCAGTGGCCCTGCCTGCAGAGTGGGACTGAAAAAGACGCTGGGGATGGAGGTGGCGGGCACCAGCCAGGGTAGGTAGGCATCCTTTAGGAGGTGACAATGGCGAGAAAGAGAAAATGAGCTTCCCCTAAGCTTCCAGGGGGAGGGGCAATCCTGCTAGAGCCTTCATCTCAGCCCAGTGAGATTCATTGGAACTTTGAACCACAGAATTGTAAGCAAATGCATTTGTCTTTTTGTAAGCCACCAGGTCTGTAGGAATTTGTTACAGCGACTATAGAATCTGATATGTTCCTGCAGAGCAGCCTTGGGTGATTACGTGCTTCTTAAAAGTATAATGAGAGTCTTTTATAAATGAAAGCACCTCCAACTCCATTGAAATATGAGAGACATCAAACTGTACTGGTCTCTGTATGCTTTTTTAAAAATTCTAACAGCCAACAGTAGAAGTTCTGTTGGATGAGCCTTGACTGTCCCGTCTGCAGGAGTGATTGACTGAGCATACTGCAGGCACCTCTTAAATTCAATCACCTTTTTCTTTCTTGAATAGTTTAAGCAAATCTTCTGATTCTCCAGTCTTACCAGGAAAGAAAAGTGACTTTGGGGAAAATGATGTACTTCAAATGTAGAATGATATGAAAGGCTTCTTAGGTTTCTTCCAAGAAAAAGGTTGATAACTTTGAGTACCTAGGCAAAGAATTTATCAAGAGGAAAATGTCTGGTTGGTTCAGGTTGCTTCATAAAATAAAGGGGCTACTAACAGAATCTCACCACAGCCCTAAATAAGCACACCAGTCGCTGAATTTCTAAACATGAAAGAAGCTTGGAGACCCTTTAAGGCCCACTGGCTCCACTCCCGTCCCTGGCTTATAACCTCCTCAAAGCTGCTGACCACACCTTCCAGGTCTTTGATGAATGTATACTTATCTAGGTCCCCACACACTGACAATATTCTGTACTGATTTAATGATTCCCAGAACATTGAGTAATCACGGGGATCTCCTAAAGGGTGTTTTGAAGTTTTAATGTTTATTTAAGTGTATAGCATGGAAGTGCATAACATTGCTTCTTATAGTCTTTTTCATATCAACATGCTCAATTTATAGATGAGAATTGTTCTTCATGTAAGGAAAGATGTCTTGAAATATACATGGCAACCTGATAGACAAGACTGAAATCTGCTGGCATTCTGAGTCTTGCAGAGCCTAATAATAGATGACAGATTAAAAATAATTGACAGTGTCATTGTGAAGTGTTTATACTAATGGATAGATGGGCTTGACTGATAGCTGGAGGAGAAGGCAAGAGACTATCAGAAGGAAATAAATGATTTCACAAGCAGTAGGTTATACAGATCTAGCTTAATAAGCTTCCAGTGCTCTGGTAAGTAGAAAGTATAATATAGTCTGGGGTGTTCATACTATGCAACTCTCCCCATTTTCTCACAAAACAGGGTACATAATATGCTTTCATAATAGTCAGGAGAGTGGGTAGTTTCTACTTTGAATAAGTAGAGACTGAAAGAGATCAGTAATATTTTTAAAAGGCACAGAGTTGGTGACATGTATATGTTATGCTTAGGCATAGCTTGAGCCAGAGTCAAATGCTTTTAAAATCACCTGCCTACACTCTTCTTATTTTAGCAATGGTATGAAACACATTATTTTTTATACAGATGTCATTATTCTAATTAGCACCCTTTATAGTGATTTGGGGGAGGTGTTAATTAGTTCAATTCCATTAGCTTTTACACCGAAAGCATTAATGCAAAAACACACATTAATATACACTTGAAATTTCAGTGTTGAACATTAAAAAATTATAGCTTATGTCAAGACTAGGCAGGCCATGAAGAAAATAATCAAGGTATTTCACAAGAATTTCATTAAGTTAAATATCTGTTATAGAAAATACTCTATGTTGGATTAAAATGACTAATTTCGTTCTAGTCTTACTCTCCACTAGATTTCTAAATCTCTAAATCTGCCTCAGTCTTCTTTTAAGCATCAAATAAGATAATATACATGCAGATATGTTATACACAGTAAAACACTATGTAATTCTGCCAGAGCAGTCAACGATCCACAAAGATTTATATTTGTTCTTCCATGGTCACAGTCATTTTTGTCCCTGCCTAGTCATTGGGTGTCTTTGTCTTTCAAATCTAGAAGGTCTAATTCTTAGCAATGGTGTGTGACTAAAGTGTGTAACATTTTTAATCTGGGTCTTATAAAACAGGAATGGCCTTTTGCTCCCTAGCCAGGTAGTTCAGTTGGTTAGAATATCATCCCAATACACCAAGGTTGCTGGTTCAATCCCTAGTCAGGGCACATACAGGAAGCAACCAATGAATACATGAATCAGTGAATCAACAAATCCCAGTCTCTCTCTCTTCCTTCCTTCCTCTTTTTCTCTCAAATCAATAAATAAAATAGGAATGGCTTTTCCATGATTTCTGTTCATCTGAATTCAGGGGAGTTGGAAAATCAGGAGTTTTAGTCCTTGAGGCATCACATGAAAAAATATTTTCCTGCCATGGATAGATTCATTGGACTCTAATGTGAGCAAGAAGTAAATTGTGTTAAAATAGTGGGAATTTAGGGTTTCATTGGTTACAGAATCCAACATTGTTATAGAACCAAATACATCTATGCAAGTGTTTTGAACTACCCTAATGTTCAATAGAAACATTAATATATCCATCCATGCTAAGCATATTTTTTGAAAAAAAATTGATTAGAGAGGTCAAGATTTCATGCAGATCATTTTGGAAGGTTTCTTACATATTTCATTTTTATAGAATGTGAAATAAATATTTAGAAATACAAGGAAATATCTTTCAAATGACTGTGATTTTAGGTAACCATGAGCGTGAATATGGTCACACTAGTATGATTCCCAAATTGTAGCTCTTGTCCCCGACCTACTGACTCCTAATATTGGATGTGTCCCAAGTTCCTGTCCCCATGTAGAGCTGGGGTTGCCAAAGCAGTAATTTATTCCTGCCCAGGCTTGCTTTGCCAAATTCTCATTTCCCACCCCGGCTGCCCCGTATTTTCCAGTCCTGTGCATCTGGCATGAGTCCTCCGACCTTCCTGATAGCCCGGCTGGGACCCGCCAGGGCAGCCTGGAGGGAACCACAGATCTGACCCTGCAAACTGAATTGGAATTCAGTGCAGACAATCTGAGCTTCAGTACCCTAATGCCGTGCTTATGGACACTCTCGCAAAGTGAGGAAAACACTTAATGACACTCTTACCAAGTGAGGAGGACACGTTCCTTTTCTTCTGTATTGTCTTCAAAAATGATAAAGGGATATTTATTGTGTTCTAGACTGTATAAGGGCCCTTAGACATTTTGCCTACAACCTACAATAATACAATACAATAAAATAATACAAAAAAAGGAAAAATGCATTTTGCAAACCAACACTTTTCTTTCTTTTCTTTTATTTTTTAAAACATTTTTTTTTCTGTATCCAGGTGGAAAACTGGGTTCTGAAGACCCAAGAAACAGTCCTGGGGTAAATCCATAAAAAATGCATGCCTTCCGACTCTTGAATTTCTTGCTAGCATTGGCTTTTCATTCCAGATCTCTCTTACTCAGAGATCTCGTTCCTTGGCCTTGCAAAACCTTCTGTTCCTTCTACCACATCTTTATATGTCTAAGTCCTGGATGCAAAGTAGAATGGACGCGTCTTCCCTCCTCCCACCCAGCAAGCAGCCTTGTTGCATGACTGCCTTCACAGACAGGCTGTAGGGAAGGAATGGTGCGTGCCTTCACTTGACAGGGGAATGGGGTCCTTGTCTCTGCCCTCAGGAGTATCATGTGCTCCAAAAACGAACATCACAGTCTGAACTTATTCGTCTGTTTCTTCTGAAAATACTAAAGTTGTATTGCTTTTTGTTGGAAGAAAGCTTAGTTTTAAGCTAATTTTCTTGAAAGTAGCTCACCCATCCCTAATGGTTGCTCTAATTTCATGCAGGGTAAGGATGAAATATGCACATTTCATGTGGAAATAATCTTTTTCAGGAGTGAATCCAAATTAAAAGGGAAAAAATGTTTAAGTAACCACCCATGAGGGGTAATCCTTTAATGCATTAACTAGCTGACAATCACTCATGAAATGCTAAATTCAACAAGTTTTTTAAAAATATTTTCTTATTTATATATTCTACTTTCATTTTCTACCTCAATTTCCATCTGTAGAAATTGATTTAAATGGTACAAAGTAACACCTGACATCTAGAAGTAGAAGTTCCATATTAGAAATGTTATTTTCTAATTGTTAATGAACCGTGGCGCTTCTAAATGCACAGATGTAGAGAAATGGTCAAGAAGCAGGAAAGACAAAGGCATTCAATTCCTGAGAGGATAATCACGTTCGACGCATTGCTGTGCAAAACATCCCCAGGACATTTCGGGAAAAACTTCTAAGTAGCAGTTCACTGAAAGGCTAGTTGAATTTATTCAATATTACATCTCTAAAAACTTTTGACATTTCTCTTTTGCCATAATGGTGGCACAGAGGATATCTCCAAGGGAGGCAGCGAGTCTGGTGCTACACTGTTATAAAGGACAGTCACTTTGCAATTTCAGATTAAGTCATTAAGTGCATTACTATATAAGCGGTTTTCATGACAGAAACTCAATAATCCCTTCTTTGACCCAGATTGAACACTGTGGGATTGTCTAAACTTCATAACCTGTCTAGGAAGATCAGTAAGTTTCCATACACATCTAGTAACCTTGTTTTTATTATTTTTATTTTATTTATTTATTTATCTTTAGAGTGGAAGGAGAGAGGAAGAGAAACATCAATGTATGGTTTCCTCTCGTGCGTCCCCTGCTGGGAGTTGGCCTTCAGGGAACCGGCCTACAACCCAGGCATGTGCCCTGACTGGAAACTGAACCGCGATCCTCTGGTTTGCAGGCCCGCACTCAATCCACTGAGCTACACCAGCCAGGGCCTTATTTTAATCAGACCTAATTCAAGTAGGAAATATCCATAGTTTTATATGTGTATGCATATGAGAATATATCTCTAGTAACCTTTGAATGAGAAAGAATTCAGATAAAATGTATGCTAATTACCTACACACAGAAATAGCGACTGCATCAATACAGTTTCCTAGTTGGAAGGAGAATTTGATATTAAGAAAATTGATAATTTTGTAAATAGCGAGTTGCCAAGAAATGTTCAGGGAGGAAGATGAATTTTGTCCTATTACCCATAATGTGAATCTTCAGGAAATAGGCTTTCTACACAAGGTATTGTTTATGAACATAGATCGGCTGCAGAGTACACGCCTATATCTGCTGTGTCATCCTGTCCTCACAGAATCCCTGTGAGAATGGCCAGGCTGTTGTCTTGGTACCTGCCTGTGAGGGAAGTGGCCAGAGCTCTGGTTTTCCCATGAAGGTAGAGGTTTCTGCTGATCGAATATTGCGCAGACGCGAGTGCATCCTCTCGGTGTGGACTGACAGGTAGACCAAGGGAAGCTAAGAGTTCCTCTGTCATACTAGAGTAAGTCAGAACGTCCAGTGATGGCCAGTAATCACATCAAAAGCAGATTTTTCAATAATGACAAATTAAATATTTCAATCTAGACCAATTATCCTCCAGCCACAACACAGAAGTTATTACTGGAATATTATTATTTATTAAGAACCCAGAGACTATTATCTCAAAATAAAAATAATTAATTATGTATAGGAAAATATTAAACATACTTAACACCCAGTATTTTTACAATGAAGTAAAGGGGTTCTTGATAAAAACAAATATTTGAAACAGAATGTTGTAGGAAAAACATTTAAACTGTATTTTAGCATCAGTATCTCATTTACACATCTTACTTTGATTGTTCAGAACCAAAAAGCAATGTTTCAAGCACATGATAATGGAACATAATAGCAGTTATTTTTTATATAACTCACTTGCAATGTCTTTAAAATTTTGAATAAATACTAACCAAAATACCTGATAGAATACTAAAACACATTTGCTTCTAGATGAATCATTAATAATTTTAGTAACTACTTTTATTCCTTATATAGTCATTAAAGTAAGACAAGAAACTTCCCAAATTATTACCCACTATGAAACTATATGTAATATGACATTGCCATTATAGGACATGCTGTTTATTGGACAATTAACAATTATTCTGTAATAGTGTCTTAAAAACAAAGAGCAATAAATAATTTACGTTCACTTGATTGAAATACATATATGTTATATATTTGATTCATTTGTGAAACTTGGGTCTAAAACTAAACACCACTGTCAAGAATTTAAAATATGCCCTGGCTGGCATAGCTCAGTGGATTGGGCATGAGCCTGAGAACCACACGATCACGGTTCGATTCCCAGTCAGGGCACATGCCTGGGTTGCAGGCCAGTTCCCAGTGGGGGACTCACGAGAGGCAACCATACATTGATACTTCTCTCCTTCTCTCCTTCCCTTCCCCTCTAAAGATAAATAAATAAAATCTTAAAAAAAAAATTTTTTAAAGAATTTAAAATATATGCAGAGAAAAAAGAAACCATATTTTAATAAATGAAAAAATATAAATCTGATAGCACAAGTTAAGGTACTTAGGATATCCAGTGCAATTTCATGGAATATAGGTCATTTTAGTGTGTATATGTTATTGGCCATGGTTGTAACAATTGTATATAGTTAAATAAATTTAGACATTAAAATTTGAATTAAATAATCTGACAACAAAAATAGCAAAAAATAACCCTTTAATGCTTGATGGAAAATTAAAAGCATCCTAGAAGTTAAGGGATAGGCTTAGAGCAAAATGCATTCATTCTTCAAGGTCACCAAAAGAATTAACACATTCCTAATCACATAATTTTTTACTAAAGAATGATTTAAGAACCAAGTGGAATTATGTCCACCAGAATGTTTTATTTTCTTCAAGCCAACTGTGGATATTTAAAGGACCTAAGTGCTGGTGATATAGTCTTGGTGTCTTTTGTCCTGTAATAAAAATACGAAAATCAATACTTTTAAGATTCGGAGAATTCCCTCTTAAAATTTTATTCCCCTTTAACCTCTAATGTGTGCTTGTCAGTACATTTAAAGCCTTGCCCTTGACCTCCCCATTTCTACCTGTTTCCTTTCCTCTGCACTCTGCTGCACACTCAGCCACCTGCCTGGTGACCTCAGAGCTCAGCCACCTCCCTGGTGACTGCTTCTGCTCACAGCACACCACACCCTCCCTGATTTCACTCACTGGAGAACGTTTCTTCAACCAGCATAACTACTCTCTTTCGAGTTAAAACTGTTTACCAGCAATAAATAGATAGCAAGTGAATAACTTTCAACCATTTTAACAAACAGAGGAAACATATTAAACTATAAGCCCTAAAAGAAACAATTGTACGCAGTATTAGAGTTTATTATTAGGCTACAAAAAAAATTACAGATTTATATCACTACCTTGTGAAGCCATCTAATTTCATCCTCATTTCAATTACTATAGTTATCAGTGGGTCTTTGAGTAGTTCATCATAAAATTTATTAATGAATACAGAATTTGAACCATTTATAAGTACAACACTGGGCAAACCCCCTACATGCCAAACAATGGAAAATAGATTGTAGAATTGGAATAAACCCAAAGTTTATTTCAGAAAAGTGTTAAAAAATACTTTCCCTAAAACTTTAAATTTTACATACCATTCGAATTTAATGAAATTGGATGTAGTTATTAACCATATCCTCTTTCTGTTTCACAGTTATATACTTCACTTCCTAGTCAAATTGATCAATCAATACAAAGGAACGTTGTTTCCTAGGTTGAAAACACCCACTGCCCTGTTTAGACCATACACAGAATAACTTTGAAGGCATTTGGAAGGGTTTTCCTTTCTTCTTAGATATCCCTTGTACAGGAAATTGGTTTCTATTTCACTTTTCACTCTCACTGACATAAATCCTAAAATAATGCATCCCGCTGTGTCACTCTGTCTTCTACATATCAGTTAGCTATAATTACTCATAAATTAAAGTGAAAGAAGATTTTTCAAAGTACATTCTGGGGACAAAATGGATCAACTTCTACATATTGCATTCAATTATTGTGTGTTTAATGTAAAATGTGTATACGACTAGGAAATACAACAGTGTAAAATAGACCTCAATCTCAGTTACTGTGCTGTTCAAATTAATCACGGTAAGCGTCTGAAGATCAAAGTGTTTTTCCATAACCAACATTCACTCGTCCAATTTGGAGGATTATTAGATACATATTCTCTATACTTATTAAAATAATTTCAATCAGCCTAAGTGGTGCTATCTTATTCACAGTCCATACAATGCCTCTCCTATTTGTAGGAGGGTACTTTAAAATCACTGAATTTGAATTCTTCTATTTCAAATCGTCGTTACGCTGTGCGCTGATTAGTAAACCTGATCACTGGCAATTTCTCATGTTGCCACCAAACTTCTCTTACATTCTCTCAGACTGTGACAGTGAAGAAAACCCTCACCGACCAGGGAAGACGTGTAGCCTGTGTTCTAGAGACGGCTGCCCTGTGCTGGAGACGCGCACAAGTAGTGCAGCCTGCTGGGCTCTGTCATCACATGACAGAAAAGCTTTGTTATTTCAGCACAAGAAGGGCTTTAAAGTGATTCATTTTCAGAAAGCTTAAGTTGAAAGTGCGTGAGAATCATTAAGGCCATGCTTGGCCCGGGATGGTGAAAATATATTACCATATTTCTCTCAAACGTCCCTTAAATTCTAGCACTATGTTATGTATATTCTCCTTTTAAGTTGTTAACAACCATATGTATAGCTGTAATTTAAACACAGGTATATTTTCCAACTCATCACATAAATATATACTTTTACACAACAAATTTTGGTAAGTTCTCCTCTCTCAAAGCTATCCCGATCTTTTCAACATATATTTTACTAGAAAATTTTAAAAGGTGGCTTTTCAACGGTGTATATTAAATCATCATGAATTATTAAAAATTGCTACTTCCTCCAGAAGCTGTCTCAGATATTGGTAGACGACAGCTTCTGGTTTTTTCATCCCTGATGCTTTCTATATATTTGGATGAAAGGATTCCGTGACCTCGAGAATGAGAGCACTTCTTCCAGTTTCCTAAACAGTTAAAGCAACTGCCAATCACTCCCCTGAGTAGTGATGCTCGGCCTCTATTCACACTGTTGCTCAACATGAACAACCTTCTGCCCTGCTTTCTCACTTCCTTCCTTGCCCGAAGCATCACTGAGAAGTGTTGCTGCATGTGCTACATCTTACTAACATTTCACAGTAAAAGAAGGTCATTCCGACACAGGAGAAAAGGCTTCAGACTAGAAGCTGTGTATCATCATTGCTCAAGTCTCGGTGGTTGTGCCATGATAGAAGGACGGAAGGAGGCTCAGTGGTCCACCTAGATGGGCCCTCATCATGCCCCAACCACACACCGCACCTGAACAGCCTCACTGCAGCCTTCTACCATGCTTTCTGCCAGGGTCCCTGCTCCCCTGGTGAGGCATCACCTGTCAAGCACAAGCTCCCTCTTAGGTATTTTACAAAGTGATTTAATTCTTCTTTATCTCAGCATCTCCCCTGTAGATAATAGCAAAGGTGTCTTGCCTTTCATCACCAAAGAGGCCAATCAAGATGTGTTTTATCCAACAAAGATTAATTTCCGTTTGATGAGTGTTTCTGCTACCTTCTCAAAGCAAGTCATTTAAACGGCAAGCAACTTTTAAAAATAACATCTTTTTCTTCCTCTTTCACTAACCTGGTTGGCACAGAGCATTCAGTCAAAACCTGATATACTGGTTAACATTCCACTGGTGTCATTGTGTACCCCTTTTTTATACGGTAAAAAGAGCAGTTTTATGCCAAAATGTATGGTTATGGTATGTTTTTTCAAAAGGGAAATTTAAATTTAGTTTTTTACATTTTTGTAGAGAAGCACAGTCAACCCCAGTGAAGTATTTTCAACATTGAAATCTTTTAATATATTCAGTGATATCATCATTCATGTTTGTATCAACATATGTTACTGGAAATATAACTGGATCTATCAGTGAAATATAACTGATTCTATCTATGAGTATTTGGTCAATTGTATGAATATGCATTAAAGTGAGAATATGAAATAACATCTCTAACAATACTTTAACATATTTACTATATACAAACTTTCTTTTCAAAAAATCTGGTGCTCTACCTGCCTTTTAATATTTGCCATGAAAATTCATGTATGGATTTATATTAATCTGGGCACAAATGACATCACACTCTACTTGTTTTATTTTTTCAGCTGACTATCAAAATGTTTGCCAAAATAGAAGGGGGCTGTTAATGAAGATTCTGACAGCTGTATCATAACATAATCTTCCATCTGTAGTTGCTGATTAGACAGTATATTTTTTTCATATTTTTTGTTTTAGATACAGAAGGGAAGAGAGAGAGAAAAAGAGAGAAAAAGAGACACATCCATTTGTTGTCCCCCTTATCTCTGCATTCATTGGTTGTTTCTTGTACGTGCCCTGACTGTAACCTTGAGGTGTTGGGACAGCACTCTAACCAACTGGAACACCTGGTCAGGGCTTGATTTTCGACAGTTTTTGCAGGTTTTTTTTCTTAGTCTAACACATAGACTACTGATTGGCATCACCATATGCCAGACATGAGTGAATTAATACCAGACCAAGACAAACACATAGAAACAAGTCATAAGAAAACACATTTTTTACTTATTTGCTAAATAAAGCTTTCCAAATGGTAAAATATTCGATTGAAATTATTCCAGCAAACCCGACTTTTTACTCACAGTATTTTAAATGTATGGGGACAGCATGAATCTATGCCTACTAGCACAGAGTTTGGGCAGATTATAACTATTTAAAATAAATAACCTACATTACTTTTTTCTGATTTCCCAGATAATTAAAATAAACTGATGAGTAGTGCTAATGCATTAAAACAGAGTTCACTTTCCATAGGTCTAAGAAAACTGTCATCATTTAAGATAGCATCTCAGCCATCACCTTTAAAATGTAGCAAAAGGCAGCCCTGGCTGGTGTAGCTTGGTGGATTGAGCACAGGCCTGTGAATGGAAGGATCATGATTGATTCCCAGTCAGGGCACATGCCTGGGTTGCGGGCCAGTTGTCAGTGGGGACACAAAAAAAGCAACCATACATTGATAATTCTCTCCCTCTCTCCTTCCCTTCCCCTATAAAGATAAATAAAAAATAAATAAATATGTGAAGAAAGTCCAAATAATTTTTTTTGAAGTAGCAAAAGACAACCTGTGGCCCCAGGGAAGGTTCTGCCCTTCATCTGTTGGTATAAAGGGTAATGGGCCTTCTAATTATTAGGCAAAATCTGAAGGGAGAGCCATACACAGGTAGTGTGGCAAAGTCTCATGATCAAGTTTTTAGTCTTTTGTCTTTCTTTTACAAGAAAAAAAAGTCAGAGAACTTCTCTTAGAAAATTACACATGGGATAATACCCCTATCTGGGGCAATAATCCAGCATACAATTTAAATTTAAAAAGACAAGACTATATTTATTCACATAACATCGAGTCATAGCACATATAAAATACTGACATAGGCAAAGCTGCTTTACATGTAAAAGTTTCACTTTTTCAAAAAAAAAAAAATGAGGGCAGTTCATTAGCATTCCACCTGGCTGGTTTCAGTGTTCTTCATTAGCTAACTTTTCAATTGTCCATGTCAGGCCTGTCTTTCTGCGAAAGGTCTCTGTCAGCTGAGGAAGCCACTTAAAATAATCAGTATTCTGTTGTGGTTAGAACAAAGTCGTAAAACAGAGATATAACTAGAGACACATCAGCATGATTGGAACTCCTCAAAGACCAGGGTACCAGGTATTCTCTGTGCTATACATTCTGTCGTTCAAACAACATTTCACGTTAAATATTATCACACATTACAAAATACTCTTCCCTGTAAATGGCTACATTTCTTTTCTGGTCACTCCACATTTTTTCAAAAGTGCTGTAAAGCTCTCTCTCTTAATCTCTTTCTCACTCTCTCTCATTCTCTCCTAACTTCATAATCCTTTAAAGAAAGTTACCTGTAATTATATTTCAAGGACAAGTGTACCCATTTACTCTACTCAGGGAAGAAAAATAATTTCATTGAGTGCTGATTAGGATGAGACACTGCATTATTTCTTAACCTTGTCTACAAACTGCTCTTCTTATTGCAAGTGTCAGACCATGGGCACAATGTGTCTTTATTGGGTTAGTAAGTGAAACATGTGACTTTGGCTTTGTCTGTTTTATAGTGTAATGTTATGGCAACTAGTCTATAATGTATTGTCTTCCTTTCTGTTATCTGATGATTTATAATAGACAGTACTCACAGAGGGAAGGTGCGGCTTTCAACTTTGTTCTCCTTGTTGCATCCTATGCTGTTATGCCCATGCATCTACAATTAAATGCATCTTAAACTGAAACCTAGTTTTTCAAGATAATCTGTTAGTATTCTTGTGATACTCATTTCAGTAATTATTTTTTATTATATTTTACATTTCATGTTGTATCACATTTTATTTTGGTAAGAACACTTAACATCAGACCTACTTTGCCTGTCTGATGTGGATTACCAACTGGTCTCTCTCTTTTCCCTCACACAACATAAAATCAACAATTAATTCTTCTCTATTTTGTCTCCTCACTTACCACCCACTAGTCACCAAATTCTCTCACCTGGCTATCACAGTCATTTTCTTGTTGGGGTCTCTTGTTGGTAATAACTTTTTTATTACCTATCGATGTGTTTTTATTGAACTTGTTGATGTCATGCTACTCTCCTGCTTAAAAATCCCACAATACCATTCACATGCTCCCAGAATACAGCTGGACATGATCTGCATTCTGGGAGACCTCAAATATACCTACCCTTGGGTCTTATTAATGAAACTCTGCCTTTCTCTTAGTCCCTAAAATTGACAAACCTCCTTCTCAGCACTTTCATAGATTCTGTTTCTTCTTCTCCAACTATTCATTTAAAAAAAATGTCTTTTTCTGGCAAACTTCTACTTTCATTGTTTTTCACTACATCTTGGTAATTTTCCTTGTTACACTCTAATGAGTCATTCCTGCTACCCCAAAATACATATTTATTGCATCTTGCAATTTTGGCTTATATCACAGTTATTGCTAAAAGTTAGTTTGTAATTATTTGTTTAATGTTTGCTTATCTTAAAAGATTATAAAGCTCCATGAAAAAAGAAATGAACTTTGTGTAGTTCACTACTGAAATTCTAGGTCTCAGTTCAAGAATTTTTATTGATTCATTTTTAATAAATAAAGGCATCTGTAATTAGATTGGGGCTTACAGATTTAATGATCAAGTATATGTTAAAAACGATTCTCAGAGATTCATATATAAAATATTTTAGTGTCAAGTAAGAGACTACATATAATATATATTTTGTGACAAAGTTATTGTCTTTGAAACACCAGCTTTAGAGAGAGTTGTTCAAAATATTGATTTCAGCTATTCATTGTAAGTTTTACTATGTTTACAAATTGGCTGTTTCAATATGCTCACATAAAGAAACTTTAACATTGAGCAATTTTTATTTTTTAAAACTAAGCTTAAATTGAATTCTATTCAACAGAATTTGAATTTTTTTCCTGTGGGCAACAGGGAATCTTCTTCACTAACATTTTCGTCATTTATTTTATTCTTTTTAAGTAACCAATTAAAAAAAGGAAAACTTGAGGGAGGAAGACATTTGCAAAACTCCAGTGAAAAAATCAAGTCATTCTGAAATGCTAGTGTGTAGTATTTCTATGATTTTATTACTTATAATAAAAAAATCTGGAATGTGTCCAGTGGGTAAGAAGTTTAGCAGCAGGAAATACACTAGAAAAAAATACTCAAAGAAGTTACATTTAAGTGGATTTTCTCAAGCATGGCATGAGTTCTTCTTCAATACAATGAACTTTCTTAAATTTTAGATTATAATATGTTGGCTATACCTTTACAGTTTGTTGGCCTTTATCATTTCATATTACTAAAATCCTTTTCACCTATTTATTAACCTTATTTCTTAACTGTGATGGTATTAATGTAGGGTACCACTTATAAAAAAATCAGAAAAAATTCAATATATAAAAATAAAAAGTATTTTTTAATTTTCCAATAATACCTTTACTCCAACATCTTACAGAGATATGCTAAAGTATAAAATAAATTCCTACACATCAAAATGTAAATAAAACATATGTCAAAAATAGCAACAGTCACTTTGCATCTTAGTCAACGGGTAATGGGATGAAAAATACACACACGACACATACACACATGAAAATAAGTTTGATATTTTATACATTGTGGAATAATGGACAATGAATATGATAACACAGAAAGGAGTTTTGTTGATGCAAACTCTAAGATTGAGAAAGCAATCATACTTTGCTGGAAAAAGCGGTGCTCCCTGAAGAAATGGCTGGGATTTAGTCTCTAATTTAAGATAGGATATTGAAAAACTGAAATCTTTTGTAATTTGCAATTTACTGAGAAAAAATGATTTTTAAGGAATAAAGTGTTCCTTTCCCAGTACTTAGCCTACAGGGGGAAAAACTCATTGTGGGGTACTGTTTGTTGCAAAAACCACAGAGCATAAGTCTCCTGGTTAGAAACAGTATGTGTTCAGAAATTTTGAGTTAACTTTTCATGAACATTTTTGTTTTAGAAAGTTAAGGTGGATCTGATACAAATACCCACAAAAATTATAAATGATACAGACTAAATGGGTTCTTTATTATTTAACTAGTTATCTGCAAATGTTTTTCTAAGTATCTAAATAATTTTCCACTTTTATAAAATTCACCACATTCTTATCTCTGTATTAATACAGTGTATCCTTTAATCATGTAACCATCCTAATATTACTTGTAATTTTAAAATTGTAGAGTTTATAAAAAGTATTTTACTTTTATGTTTATATTGTTTTGTCTATTTTTTAAAAAGCACTTTAGTAAGATATATTCTTCAGACTATCTCTTTTATTAACATTGAATCATAAAGATATTAAAACATTTTAAGCACATATATAAAATATTGCTTAAACCTGTGTTAACACTGAGAAAGCAAAATTAAAGACATGTAGGCAATGAAAATTCATACAAGTACATCTATTTGTAAAATACTAATGATTATAATTAACAATATTAACATTTTCTGCAGTCTGATGGAACTCTTTTACATATTATATATTAATTTATATTTTTTAGAGATTTGTTTTACCACAGGAGGAGCTGTCGAAAGTATTTAGACATGGGTATCAGTACCAAAGGTTCTTAAACAGTGTCAGAAGTTAGTGCAAAGGACTCTTTCATGCGCTGAAATATTACATACATCCCTTGAGCAAATGCAAAGTTATTTCAACATCTCTCAAGGCTGATTTCTTAACAGGCTCATTCCCTCCAAATCCTTGGCAGGACCAGGGAGTTTGTGGTCCCATTAAACCTTAGGTTATAGCACCAAGGTTTCACCAGGGTTGGCTTCGGATTTCCTTCAAGGAAAAAACAGCAGGCACCAGCAGTTTTAAAGATGAGATAAACTCCCAAACATCCTGATCCCTTTATATTAGCTGCCAAAGCAAATCCATTTTAGAAATGTTTGTTAAACTGGTAGAGACCATCTACCCCTACTTTCTGTTTCGTAGGATCTGACAGATTTTTGAAATTAAATTATTTTCTCAATGTCTTGTCAGCACCATCTAGGAAGTAAGATATACCATAAAAATCTGGCATGCCTTTATGTATATACCATGGAATAAAAACATACAAGCATATTAAAGTACTTCAGTAAATTCAAATGTTTCCAGTAAGATTATTTTTTGATCTTTGCTTTTCTTAGTCATATTTTACTTCACTTTAGTTCACTCATACTCACTATGTCTGCTACATTTTAGATTAACATATCAACAAAGGATAAATGTTTTCAAATAAACAATATGTCATAAAGAAAAGCCTAGATAGTTTACATATGCATATAGGAAAAAATTAATTATCCCAGTCTGTCCTAAAAATTAGGAGTGTGTGGGTATACTATGTTGCTTAAGAAAGAAACAAAGTTTGGGTGACATTTCACAACTTTTTAAATGTTTTCATAATATGTTCCATAAATAACACAATTAAATAGCTAAAACACACAATCTGTTGCAAAAAGAAAAAATAGCACTTTACTAAGTAAACGTAAAGTTTGAATCTCAATGGAATATATTTTAGTACAATTCAATGAAAAATTTAAAGGGAATAAAATAATTAAACTAGCAAATACTTTACATGAAACAATAGTTTTCTTTTCAAATCTCTGCCTGGCCTGATAACAGATGTTAAAAGTCTTTTGTTCATTTAATACTTTTTCCAACTACTAATTACAGAGCCTCTTATATCCCAGTTAATGTTCAAGAGTCTGGGAAAGAAGCAGCAATTGGTATAATCTTCTCACATTCTGGAGCCTACATTCTAGTGGGTTCAGATATGTCTGCGACTCCTTCATGCATTTGCTCTCTCCAGGTAAGCAAAAGCAAGCTTGTGTCATTTTCAGATGGTGATGTTGTCTTGATGCCAAATGAAGCAAATGCTGTCATGGACTTGCTCTCTCATATTCTTTATGATACTTTGTTTCATATGTAGCTGCACATTCCAATTTTCATATTAGAAACATTCTCTCAGCCACTGAGTGGCGTGGCAGTTTTCATCATGACAGTATCAGAGAATTATCTGACATGCTGAGATTGCCCGGCCCAGAGTCTCCCAATTGCAGGATTCACCTTTACAATCTTTTTTTTTTTCTGAAGATGGTCACTACCATCCCCTTTGGCTGTCACTATAGTGCCCGGCTGATCGTATTGCTCCAACCAATGCCCATTCTATAGTTTATCCTCAACACAAAACCCAGAGATCCTTAAAATGCAAATTAGAACCTGCCTCTTAAGTTCAAACTTCTGCAAAGACACCCCATTTCCTTCAGACTTGAAAGGGGCTACACCCTCTTACTTTATCCTGATTTCCTCTACCACTCTCCCTCTCTGCCCCGACTCCTGCCACACTGACCTCCTTGCTGTTTTTTGAATGCCAGGCATACTGTCTCCTTAGTGTTTTCACTCAATTCCTACCCACTGCTTGGAATGTTTTCTCCAGATACAACTGGCAGCGTGCTTCTTTCCAAGTCTGGTGAAACTCTATTTGTTATTATGCACCATTGAGTTGGTTCCAGCTCCTGGTGACCCTATGAATGAATGAGTGATGGCCACAATGTCCTGTCCTCAACTGCTTTGTCAGCTCTTGTAGACTCATGTCTCTGGATTCTTTTATGGAATCAATCCACCTCACATTTTTTTCCACTTCTGCTGCTGCCTTCCCCCCCACCCCCCGCCCCCAGCATTATTGTCTTTCCCAAAGAACCTGTCTTCTCCTGACACGCCCCAAGTAAGACAGCTCCTGTTTTTCATTTGTGCCTCCAGGAATGTTTCAGGGTTACTTTGCTCTGGGACCCATTTGTTGTTTGTCTTTCTGGAGCTCAGAATACCATAGAACTGTCATCCAACACCATATTCCAAAGGACTGAAGTGAAACCCTGTCGACATAAGAAACATCCACATCTGTAGCTAATTTTTGTAATTTTATCTGAGCCACACTGATGACATATGTTAGAGAATAAGATCTCAAATGCTCCAGAGAATATCAGTTTTGTATATCATTTCATGCATTTGAAATTAAAGAGGAGACACAAGGAAGATTACAGGAAGGTGGAAAAAAGCAAGACAGGATCGGATTACAAGGTGGTTGTGATTATGTGCTGTCTTGTGTGCTTTAGAAAGAGGGATCTGAAAGGGGGTGTGTGTTATTGAAGGTGTGCTGTCCTAGATGCAAAGAAAAATTGGACGGGGCTTCCTTGAGTCATGTGCCTGAGGCATGACTGCCAACGGTGGCCCAATGACCTGCCCAGCCAGGGATTTATAATCAGATCACCCTGTGAGGTTACTTTCCATAGAATCCTCTGTATTCATCCACACGCTGTACCTTCCAAAAAACTCCCACTGGCTGTCTCCCTGTAATGCCCCCATCATTTGGGGATTTTTTAAAAATTACATTTGTTGGGGTGACAGTGTTTGCGAAGACCATATAGGTTTCAAGTGTACATTCCGGTGAAGCACCATCTATCTATCACACCGTGTGCCCACCACCCACCGTCTCATCTTCTTCCATCACATATATTTGATTCCCTTCCCTATGGTATCCATCATACAGTGGTCTGTGTCTATGATTTTTGGTTTGTTTTGTTTCTTACCAAGCAGCTCGTGAGTTCCTGCTGTCTGCTGCCACCCTCCAGGCAAAATTCTGGAGGCAAAGGTTTGGTGATAAAGGAAAAAAGTCTTTACTAAAAGCTACCTAATTTGGGGATCATAGATTTCCACATGCATTAGTCATTTAACCTTATCAATTAAGGCTAAAATGCTTAACTCTTTAGTTACAGAAGAATAACCCTGCCTTCCTCTTCTAAGCCTTCCCACTCATAGGCTACACCTGGAGTTTCTTCTCCTATCCAAAATCTACCCAAAATACTGTCCTTTGAGAAGCACAGGCAGCTGCAGCACAATCATCCAGGCATCCTCTAGGGAAAAGAGGGGAAGAGCCGGTCTCTACTCTGCTTTTATTTGAAATCCCTGGCCCAGGATTCCCTGTGCTCCGGAAGCTTTTAGCTTCTCAGTCAATCTCCTCCTACACTGTCTACTATTGATTGCCTGGGGGCAAACTCCTCCAACAGCCCTTTCCTTCTCCTCCCCAGCGATCTGATCAGATCTCTCTGAATCGTGCTCATCCATTGCTTTCAGGTTAAACCCCACATATGAGTGACACCATATGGTTCTCAACTTTTTCTGTCTGACTTATTTCGCTTAGAGTGATCTTCTCAAGGTCCACTCATGCTGCTGCAAATGGCAGCGTTTCTCTTCTCCTCTACCTGAGTAGTGTTCGTTGGAGGCACACATTGCAACTTCCATCTCCAGCTCCTGTGGCCAAATTCTTCTTACCTGTCTCTGAATTTTCCTTTTACCACAGAAGGTTTGAAAATAGTTGACTTGTGTGCTGTGTTTGCTGTTTACCCTCTATCCACAAGAACATGAACTGGGCCAGGTCTGTTTTACTAACTCACATGTTTATTTACTTATTTACTGACAGATTCTATTTCATAATAAGTGTGCAATAAATATCTGTTCAATAAATGAAAGTTATGCTTTCAGACTTGATTTTCCATACTGTTAAGTATATTTAGTTAGCCTATGGATTACTCTTCAAATTTCAATGCCTCTGTTAATCTACCTAGAGTTTTCTTTAGGTGCTTTGTTATTTGACCTCTGATTTATTGCTATTTGCTCCTTGTCTTTGCAGTTTTCAAAGTCATGCTATATGATTTAGTCATGTTAATTTTCATTTTAATATATAATTAAAACCAGACAGAATACAAGGTATTTAATTAAAATAATTCCTGGAAGAGCATATAAGTGCTCTAAAAAGATATACTTTTTTACTAAGAACAAACTGGATGAAATTTATTATTTTGTACTTTAGAACATTAAGCTTATTTTAAAGAATATAAGGTAAATGCACTTTTAAAATTACTCCTATCTACAGTGTCATTTTCAAAGGACATATTAGAGGTTTTCAAGTTCATCATTTGGATTTTCAGATCAAAATGCTTTCCAGCTCAAATTTATGAAAAACATAGCATTTTAGATAAAGAGACAATATGGAAATATATAGATAAATAGATGATGGGTAGGTAGCTAGGTAAATAGATAGATGATAGATGAATACGTAGATGTGTATAGAATGAGTATACTAAAATATCATGCCTCTATAATCTTCAGTAACTTTTCTGGATATACCTCATCAAAGATGTACAATTTACTTCCCTCTAACTTGACCTTACTGTGCATCTTTCAAATCAATCATGGATACAACCTTGATTGATTCAATCCAATAATTATCTCAGTCTTGCTTTAATCTCATTGACTTTAAATGAATCACATTAATCTTGTTTCTGCAGAATCTAATCTGTTAATCCCATCTAGTCTAGTTTTCATCAAAGTCACGAGAATACAGTAGCTGTGCCCAAATCCCTCTGGACATTCCTCATTGTCCTCAGTTAGGAAGCCTTCCTGTGAACAGGCTGCTTATCAGCGGGGAGGTCCAGAATATTAGTGTAGTTTCTCTCTTCCCTGACACGCTTTTGCTTCCCTTCCCCCTCCTCCAAGTAAATCCTATCTCCATCTTTAGCTTTGCTATGGTATTGCTTTCCAAAAATGTATTTGTGTATATGTTTTAATATACATGTCTTTATAAAAGCATTTAAAAAATCATGAAAATATATCTATTCCTAGATTTGATTCAATATTATATTGCTAATGTTCAACTACATTTTGCTTGTAATTATAGTTCATTTAAAATAATATTCTATTGTATGGCTTTACCATAGTTTATATCCATGCTCCACTGTAGAGAAATAAACTTGGCATTTGCATGACATTGGAATTGGCATTAGATTCTAGTGCTATTAATAGTGCTGACATAAACTTTCTCAAACTTCTCTCTCCTGGTGAACATGTCCAAGAATTTCTTTAATGTATAAGAGTAATAGGAGTCCTATGGAATGGGAATGATAAATTTAGATAGTACTGCCAAATGTTTAATCAAATTTTTATGAAGATAAATTACAAATGGTTGTAAAGCATGAACAAATTATTAATAGAGAATGCCCTGGAAGAAAAGAGAGTTTCAAAACAGTGCCCAGGTATGAAGGGAAAGCATAGTGAATCTGTTTCACTCAAATATATCCCATCACTGTCTAACTAGTAAAGTTTATTTATATTTTATTTTTTATCGTTGTTCAATTACAGTTGTCCCATTTTCCCACCATTAGTCTCCCCTGCCCTGTTCACTGCCACCTCGTGCATTCAATCTCCCCCCACCACTTGCCTTGTCCATGGGTCCTTATACATGTTCCTTGATGACCGTTTCCCTTCTTTTCCCTGGTATCCCCTTCCCTCCTCCCCTCTGATTACTGTCATTTTGTTCTTTATTTCAATGTCTCTGATTCTGTTTTGCTTGCTTATTTTTATTGATTAGATTTTACTTATAGGTGAGATAATATGGTATTTATCTTTTACTACCTGGCTTATATCACTTAGCGTGATGCTCTCCAGGTCCATGCATGCTGTTGCAAAGGGTAGGAGCTCCTTCTTTCTGCTGCATCATTGTTTATATTTTTCTTTGTCTTTCCAAATGCTGAAAACTGAGTCTTTCCCCACTGCTCCACCATTGTGACAGAGATCTAGAAAAATGCTATTAACCTTATTATACATTAAAATAGATATGTATACATGTGTCTGTATATATGTGTAGACATATAAACTTTAACGAATTAATCCACAATGAACAATATCAATCTCATTCTTGTAAAATAAATTGTAAATTATGGTTTAAAAATAATGTAAACCTTAAAGTTGTCATTTTTTACTCTTCAAAAATCCAAAGTAATAAGATAATCATTCAAACATATTGAAAAATCTGTTAGAAAAGTTTAAGATTATAAAGTAATTTAAAATATAAATTTAAAAATAAACTTTAAGTAATAATTTATTATTAATTATTATTGCTATTAACTAAAATACCATTTTAATTTGGAATAGAAATAGTCACATTACTTGTCAAACAAAACTATGCTATGCAACTATGCTTTGTAGTCAAACAGAGCAGTTACTTAATATATATATTTAAAGCATCACTTTCTGCTTCTACGACATGATTTTTTAATATATTTTTGAGGCTTTGATGTGTTATTATGAGGCTTAAAAAAGGTAACATAGATAACCATAGTTGATAGGGTACTACTTAAATAAATGATGAATAATTTGTAGCTTTTATAACATTTTATTAATAGTAGTATAGCTATAACAAATGTTAATAAATCAATAACATTGCTTATTATTATTACAAAATATATAGAACATTCCTACTATATCATTTCTGTTGCTCTGGTTCTAGCTACAAGAGCTTCTTAATTGATGTAACAAAAAGAAAGTGTAAATACAAAACACATGTTGGGTTGTATTTTAAGAAACATTGCCGAGAGCCATTTACGATTATGAAACTTAAACAAGTCATAAAGAACACAACACAAATAAAAATAATCAGTGCACAAAGTGCTCATTTCACTGAAAGAACTCAAGATGAAATTTGACCTGCAAGTCAGAAAACTCATTATAAGAATTGTCACTGACCTTGTTCTGCAGAAATAGAGAAAAGGCAGATTTCTGGTCCAAATCTATTATAAAGGTAACTGTTAGCAATGATTTATTTCTATATTTTAAATGCCCATGCTTTACGTTTAAAGTTTAAGTTATGGGTACTCTATCACCCAAGAAATAGAATGCATGGTAAATATTTAAGTAGAAGGTATTCCACTTGACAAATAGGCTCTCCATCTGTTACAGACCTGAGACCAGAACAAAAGCACAGAGGAACACCAGACGCAATTGCAGGGATCAGCTGCTTGCCCTCAGTCTGGGGGGTGTAAGGGGAGAAATTTGAGTTTATCATATTTTAGGGGAATGGGGAACAGCTTTCAGAACTGGAGCTCAGGCCGCTGCCAGCCCTTTGAGGCAGAGAAAGGCTGGTTCTAGAAATGCCAAAGAAGGCAGAAGATAGGACCACCTGACTGTCAAGTTTTGGTGTGGGGCCAACAGCAAGAAATAGCCCTGCCGGTGTGGCTCAGTTGGTCATAGCATCATGCAGTAAGAAATAAGGAGAAAGTTTCTTCTGTTCTCCTTCCAGCTTTCACTGACTCTCCAGATCCCCTGTGTGAGCACGGTCTTACAGGAAGTCAATTGTCATAATAGACAAGTAGTTCACATTCACAGGGCAAAGCCTAGAAGGGCGGAACTGTGATTTAGAAGCCATAGTCACATACCCTATAATTTCATATAGGTTCCTTTTATGTTATATCCTTACAGTTTGTTACTATCCAAATAAAGTGTGGTGCTTCCTAAGGTTTGGCCCTGGTAGGTGTTGCATGTCTGTCCCCTACTGTCAGGTTTCCTTCCCTGTCCAATATCGCTGCCCAACCAAGTACCCTCACTGCTGTTCAGGCAGGTTGAGTTCCAGAACATGGTCATCCTGTTTCTCACCTTGGAAGGTCCGCATACTGTGCCTGCCTTGCACGGCATTCACTTCCCTCCCCACAACCACCTCCTACATGCCCCTCAGGACTCAGCTAATGTGCCACTGCTCATGACCTTGTGAAATAGGTGCCCTGCCAAGGGACTGCTGTGACACTCTCTGCCCATCCGTATGTAGAATATGAAGCATAGTGCTGTCGTGGGACTTGTTTGTCAGCTCTCTGTGTTAATGGGCCATGAGCTGCTTGAATGAAGTCACTGTCAACTTTCCACCCTCATTCTGGGAAAGAGGACATATTCAATACACGCTGTTTGGGTTTTTGAACCCTGTGCACACCATAATACGGTCATGTCTTTGAGCACACAATCTGTTTATAAGTTTTATAGAAGTAAATGGGGGGGGAAAGGCAGCGATGTAAATTGGAGCAAGACTTTTATGTGTACTCTGAAAGGCAAAAGAGGTATCAATAAATAAAAGGCTTGACATGTGTTAAATATCAATGGGCAAACTTATCTGTGTGCAAAAGAACGAAGGAGCAAAAACAGGATCATAGCTGACACATAGATTCAGTGTCTATTTTCCCCTCTGTCACTCACTGAACATAACTATCAATTGAAGGTAGAAAGAACAAAACATGGGAAAGAATCAGCCATCCGAGCACTGACGAGGAAATTACCAGCCACTGTTAGAGCATACTTTTCTTGATATCGGATCAAATGGCAGCTTTGTACCTGGCTAAAAAAGAAAGAGCAGAGAGATGAAAATGAAAGAAAAAATAAAAGAACATTAAAATAAGAAAAAAATAATATACGTAGGGAAAAAAGAATGAAATGTCAAGAGGAGAAAAGGAGAAAATGGTCCGGCATGTTTTAGATGGGCTATATAACTGGTAAGAATGCCCACCGTACACTGAAGTCTTTCTTAGATGAGACCTGAAAAGGCCTGGAGAATCTGAACACATACTCTGTATCTGATTTGATGTAAATTCCACTTTAGCCAGATTGCCTTTCAGGCAATATTAACTGATCGAGTAAAACTCTCCCTAAACTATTTCACTTCTCTTTTGCAAAAGTTGTAACATTTAAATCACTAGTATTCTTTTATCTTCATTTACGAACTTCATTTCTTATGCAACCTGATCGGATTTATAATTGATGAGGTATGGCATGCCATTTTATTGACGTAAATCAAGGTAATTAAAAAGAACTCATTTTCGTTTCTCTAACAAAGAAAAAGTAAAATTTTGCATCGCGTGAAGATTTTAAGAACCAGGATGATAGGCGGGTCTGATTCCTCTGAGACTAAATCAGGGTTGTTAGAGGCAGGAACGTGCTCAGGAACGGTGACCCTCTTTCTGCCTCTCACCTGTAGTCCCAAACTGGCTATTTCACTTTCAAATATCCTGAGGCTAATTATTTCCTGATTGATCGTTTGAAATGAGCGTTTCACTGCTTCATCTAATGGATATATGCCCCTCCTTAGATCTTTTGTCAAATTCCCTATATAAAGACGTATCCCCAGAGGTCCCTCTAGTTTTCTGTTAAATAGGTTATCCTGAAACAGAATTGAGATCAAGAATTTCAAACTTTTACACAATTAAAATCCAATGTTATATCTCTGTGACCGTGATGTGTATAGAATGTGAATGAGTATGGATGTGGACTTCTGCAATAAGCAATGGCAAATTATCTTACGAGTTGGTCTTGGCGATAGCAGGGTGCTCAGGAAAACTGATTTTGTAAGTGAGCGCATTTACAGTGGGATTTCTCTATTAGTTACTAAATTAATGCAATGACCTTCAAGGACATATAATGTACATTTGAATTTCCTGAACTTGAACTATTGAAATTCTACCACTCATACTTCAAGGCTAAGTTCAGAGGAAAAGTTTATAAAATTCTGCCTTATGTTGAATTCTATTACATTTTTGCTGGAGTGTTAATTCTGCACTCTGTTAAATATGGAAACTTTATTTCTCAGTGTTTGCCTATATCTAGAACATTGGATCAGAGGATGTGCTTTTCTAGGCAAATATACCATGCATTTTGTTATGTAGATTTAATTGTCTTAAAAGCTAGAAACGTGAAGTATTTGCTCTTAATCCCTTGCATATAGACATCAGGGCTGACTTCTTGGGTGTGAGGCAGGTACGGTTGTACAGGTCTCCACTCAGAAGGACCTCAGTGCTTGGAATACATGCTGTCTGTTCACTGTCTCAAATCCCCGAAGAGTGTTATCTTTGAGTTTGTTGTGGAATAACGAAGCACGTCCCAGGGGCTTGGCCATTTGGCTCTGTCTGCTCATGTTGTCTTCCCAGGATGTGTTCTGAACAGCTTCCTTCCCTCTCCCTGGTATCCCAGGACCTGTCTGGCCTTTCCTTCTCTGTCTCTTCCCCTTGATTCTACTACCCTCCACCCCTGACTTTTACCTAGAAGCATATGGAGGGGAATAGAAGCCTGGGTTCTGCTATTAACATTGACTCGTTTCAGAGATCTGAATACAGGTATGGGGAGTGGAGGGGACCAGACCTGTATGTTCCATGGCATCTTAAGAAGAAAGAGACAGACATTTCTGCCCTAGGTTGGTGGTGCCATACTGTGTTTGATGAGCAACTTTGACCCTGTTGCCTACTGTTGAACCAGGTGTTAACAGAGCAGGTTCTGGCACGAAGGTTGCAATTCCTTAGAGGTCACCTTGAGGTGGTGTTTTGTTGGAAGGGGAGATGGATTTCACAGCCCTCAGGTGGGGCACTCTGCCTCAGTCTAATGGCTGGAAGGAGAGGAAACCCAGCAGCTGGTGGGTCACATCCAGGCATGTGCATGTGGTCAGATCCTGTGAGGGTCTGCACTTGCCCAGTGAGCATCTCCATGTCTAACCCAGCCGAGCATTGGATACGGGATGAACAACAACAAAAAACACTGCTGAATGCTTCAAATAGACACTGAGTGCTCTATTGTTAATAATCAAATGAAATGCAAATCTGAATTCTGGACATTTGTTATAAGAGAAAAATATATTAAGGTACTGTTAGTGCCCTATCCACACCATCTCTTGCAAATTTCAAAGTCGGTTCGATGAACTGTTAGAGCGTGACCATGAGAGTAGAACCTATATGAACAAGATGTGATTTTCATCCATACAACGTGTGTAGGAGTTGTGCACCTGTGCATGAATTATGGTAAAGATTAGACTCTATGTAGCTGTGGGAGCTGGTGAAAAAGTCTATGAGGGACCATTGCTTCTGCGTGTGTTAGTGAGCCTTATGTCACCGTGTCGGCACAGCTGGCAGCTATAAAGAGAAGTTGGATGTGAAGCCATGGAGAGTGAGGGCAAATTAGTGTCCAGAAGGGCAGTCTGAAACCTGTGAGGACACACTGCCACCCTCATCTGTCTCTAACTGCATTCATTAATAATGGCATTGTTGACCTTCAGAAGAAGCTGGGATCTTTTGCTGCAGAGCTACAAAATACCTGAGCAAGGACCTTTCCGTGGCCCTGCTCGTGGCCCTATACCAAAGCAACTGTTTGCCTTGCAGTGATGCCTAGCATAGCATCATGCCCTTCACAGTGCAATGACTGCTGATTTACTTCCAGCTTTAAAAGCTCATGTAAACATCTCTTTTGTATGAACCACCCTTCATATGGAACCACAAAGGAAAAGGTGTTTTTGTAAACACAGTTTCACCTTAGCTAACTGAATACAGTACAAGGTCACTATAGAGTCTAATGTTCTTCTATATCAAATGTGTCCATGTTGCGGGAGATTTGTAATGAAGTACATTTGATTAGGAAGATATCTTTCAAAAGAAATATGTTGTGAATCTCATTTCATTACCGCTCAAAAAGAACACAGAAGTCATACTACCTGTAAACTCAGGATTAGTGAGAAATGCTTCAAAGGAACCACTCTTTGAACTTGACATATGTTTTTGTATATGGGGCTGGCTGGATACAGGGGATGGACACGTGGTTCAGAGGTTAGAAACTGAACATGATGCCATCCACAGAGGAAAAGCAGAGGTTAGGGAAAAACGGCATTGCCTTATGACAGCTGGTCAAATATGTGTCATGGAGGCCAGATTAACAGTCAAGGAGGAAAGAAAATAAATCCTTTTCCTTCTAATTTTAGGGTCCTGAGATAAACACTCTAAGATGGGGATTCTTATTCAAGTGATACATTAATGAAGTACCAATGAAGGAAGGATTCTATTAGTGTTCTCTGCTTTGCAGTAAGTTATGACAAAGTGAGCAGATTAAAACAATACTAATCTGGTGTTTTTTTTCCAGTTTCTGTAAATCAGAAGTCTGGGCGTAGTGCCCTTGGGTTCCCAGCTCCAGATCTCAGCAAGTTGAAATCACATTTTGAAGGATAGCGGTCCATCTTTACCAAGTGTCATCTCAAAACTATACTAAATTGAGACTATATTTATAATTTAAACTGTAGATTAACAGGTCTCTGAATTGCTTATGAATGACCAGAAAAGAGATGAGTCTTTATTCACCATCAGGAAAGGAATTAGCAACTATGTCCCATGAGTCGTACTTAGTTTAAAATATTGACAACCTAAGTATGTCCCACAGACTAGAAATTGACAAGATTTTTGAAAACAAAAAGAGAAAACATGAGATGTAAGTGCTTTTCTTAGGCAGAATCTAGACTGGCACAGACCCACCCAACACAGTAGAAGATGGAGACATGAGGTGGTTGACCAGGACCCACAAAATTGACTGTGGCTTCATGCGCATTGACACTGATGTCAAACAATTGCAATTAAGGGAAGGTAAAAAAGTTGGCACAGAGAACACAAAAATTAGACTTTTTGTCAAAAATCCTTCACCTCTTGACTGTATTTTAGGCCTTATTTTCCTCGTAATCTTTTCTTTTCTTACTGTTTATGACAGGGGTGTCAAAATCATTTCACGGGGGGACACATCAGCTTCCCAGTTGCCTTCAAAGGGCCGAATGGAATTTTAGGACTGTATACATGTAACTACTCCTTACTGTTAAGTGAGAGCTCAGTGCTGCCACTGGGTAGAAACAGGGTGCCAGGCCGGATAAAACAAGGGGGGTGGGGCTGGGCCGTGGACCTTGTGTCCGCCACCTGTGTTCTAAGAGGTGTGCTCAAGGGAGTGATGTTTGACCATAATGTACATGATTTCTAGGCAGTTCCTGGTAACTTTTCCCATGTACATTTACTTTCAATCCGTGGCTCCTTTTGTTGTCTTATGTTTTCAAAAGACACAGGGCTTTTCATTTGTTTTTATTGTTCTAGAATATTATTCTTAAGCCAATCTGTATCCAAAGCACTTTGCAAAAAAGGTGTTGCTTAGCAAATACTAACATCAACAATAAGAAATGTTGCATATAAAACCCTTTCATTCAATGTTTATGTCTAAATCTTATCCTAAATTTTGCTTCTCACATGGATTTTATGATTTAAAAATAAAAACATTCTCATAGTATTTAGTCTCATAGACTTCTAAAGTCATATTTTCACAAAGTAGCCAAGGCATAGCTAATCACTCAGGAGGCACAGAGCTGAATTACAAGCAACAGTCAGACTTATCTAAAACTTCTGAGGGGCAGCTCTGCAATCCCAGACATAAACCTAAAAAAATGATACAAGTCATTACCCAAGAAAGAAGGTTATGTAAGTAAGACACTTACCCCTTCAAGAAAGACAGCTGATATTTTTTAGTTAACCAAATTCAATACAGAAAATTATTTATGAAGGTAAAGCTGTTTTTTCCTCAGATTTAAGAGGTGAATGTGATTAATATCCCCGACTGTATTTTGGTCATGTAGTTAAATCAGAATTTAACTAGTAATTTATTTATAGTGTCATAAATATAACATTCACAGAACCCATGTATGCCCTAAAGAGCAAGAAAACACATGCAAATTCTTCTGAAGACTATTAATAATAAGGCCAAAAAAGGAAAGTAAATATTTAATTACATTAGTTGCATGAAATAAGACTTTTATGGGCCAATTTCATCTTCTCTATCACCACCCATTTCATATTATAAATTTGCACCAGATGCATGTTTGTGTTTGATTTTGCTATGATTGAGAAATGACACAGAATAATTCCAACATCGAAACTAGTGAATAAAAAGTTATTTTAAATAAAAATATATGGTCTACTGATGGACACTCGGGCTGCTTCCATAGCTTGGCTATTGTAAATAATTCTGCAATAAACATGGGTGCCTATATTCTGTTGAATCAGTGTTTGGAATTTCTTCAGCTGTGTGCCCAGAAGGAGAATTGCTGAGCATAAGGCAGTTGCATTTTTTTCAGATGAGTGGATTAAAAATTGTGGTGCATAGGTAAAATGGAATGTTACTCAGCTAGAAGAAATGAAATCTTCCTATTAGAGACAACATGGATGGACCCAGAAGCTGTTCTGTTAAGTGAAATAAGTCAATCAGAGAAGACAAAGACCACATGCTCTCATTTACATGTGGAGTCTAAGGAAGAAAATAAATATACAACCAAGTGAGAAACAGACTCCCAGATGCAGAGAACAAACTGGTGGTTGCTAGAGAGGTCGGTAGGCTGGGTTAAAAAGGTACAGGGATTAAGTACAAATTAGTAGTCACAAAGTCACAGGGATGTAAAATACAACATAAGGAATATAACTAATAATAATGCAATAACTGTATAGTGAGGGGTGAGTACTTAAATTATTGTGGAGGTCACCTTTTCTTTTGGTTTTGATTTATCCTCATCATTTGCGTAATTAAATTATATAATTGTCTAACCACTATGTTGTACACCTGAATTTAATATGAAATAATATTGAAACACAACTGTCATTGAAAAAATGGCTATTGGCAATAATGCAACAAGTAAGTGTTAGCAAGGTTGTGAAGAAAGGGGAGCACTTGTGTGCTATTGGTGGGAATGCTGACCTGTGCAGCCACTGTGGAAAGCAGTATGAAGATACTAAATTTTTTTAAATGCACTGCCTTATGTACAACCCAGCAATTCCACTTCTGGAAATGTATTTGAAGAAACACAGAAATTAATTTGAAAGAATATAAGCCCTAGCCAGTTTGCTCAGTTGGTCCGAGTGTCCATATATACTAAGATTGTGGGTTTGATCCCCAGTCAGGGTGCATACAACCAATGAATACATAAATAAGTGGGGCAGCAAATCAATGTTTCTCTCTCTCTCTGTCTCACTCCCTCTCTCTCTTCCTCTTTCTCTAAAGTTAGTAAATAAAAACATTTTAAAAGAAAAAAAAGAACTGAAAAAGTATGGTAATGTTTAAGAAGCATATACATAGAGAAAAATTAGTAAGATCTTAAACATAGATAAGTTATTGTATATGACATTGAGGTACACATTTTATTATTTAGATTTTGTTTTCCAGAACTAATTGTCAAAAAATTATTAAGCTTTTCTCTAGTTCTCTATACAATTACCTCTATTCCCTTTGTTATACCCAATACAATTTTTTATTAAATATTTTTTTAAGATTTTATTTATTTATTTATCTTTTAGAGGGGAAGGAGAGAGGGAGAGAAACATCAATGTGTGGTTGCCTTTCATGCGTCCCCTGCTGGAAGTTGGCCTGCAGGGAACCGGCCTGCAACCCAGGCATGTGCCCTGACTGGGAATCAAACCTCGATCCTCTGGTTCGCAGGTCTGTGCTCAATCCACTGAGCTACACCAGCCAGCGCACCCAATACAAGTTTTTAAATACTAATTTCTAATACTAATTAGTGCATTTTTAAGTTAACAAATATTTTTCTCACTTACTCTTTGCCAGAAAATCCAGAACATAAGGTGAATAATTGATAGCTACAAAATTTCGTGATCTTGAATTTAAGTATAGGAGTTAAAAACTGTAATATAAGAAAAGTTTGCAAATTGTCATGAAAATCACATCCTATATTCTCCAGGATTTCAGATGGTAATAAATGCTTCCAAATTGAGTTAATCCTTGAACCCTTGAGGTCAAAGATGGCTTTGAATGAGCCATACAACGATGGATCAGATTTTACTGGGTGGATATTGGGCATTGTGGTTAGACCAGTAGGATGTGTAAAGCCACAGAAGTGTAAACAGGTTGACATGGGCTGTGAAATATCAGGAAGATCATAAAGTCCAACTTGCTTAACCAACTTCTGATGTTCACTGAGGAGACCTGGTAAAGAATGCTTATGTAACATCTACTAGGAATAGATACTCAGCCCAAGGGGTAGGATTTAATGAAAGTTTTCTTCAGAATAATGAGTACTCATGTGAAGACATAAAGTTTAGTTCCTAAATTTGGCTTTTAGTGGATGTCCTTCACGGGGCTTGATGTTTTTATTAAAAAGTTGTTTCTTATAAGTTAATAATATTAAAAATGAATGGTCAGCGTGCTCGGTTCTCTCTGCTTTATCTGGTGTAAGTCTCCATGAGTCCCACCAGATGGCCTCTGCTGACTTGGATGGGACAGGAAATGGGTGGGAAGGAAGGAGTTTTACATTCTGCTGCCACCCCTCCCTGTCAACTTGAGCAAATCTGACTATATATTTATATAATGTGGTCTAAGTTTTTCTTTGAAAAGAAAGATGTGACTTAAGAATAAATAAGCACGTGAGAACTTCGAACACCGCAGCTAATAGAATTCCTTAGAGCAAAAATGTGAACCCTTCAAAAATGTTAGGTAACAGATACCTAATATGAGGTAAATGTCATCACATAAAAGAGACATGTTCAGCAAAATGCGATCGTGTGAACGAAAAGAGCAGCAGAATCGCTGAAAACCATTGTTATTGTTGGAAACATGCAGCAGAATCACGTTCGACCATTCTCTCATCCCAGGATGACTTTCTGTACTAGGTTAGTGCAAGGCTAAGGCTCGTTCAGAGGCTCCCTGCCCACCAAGGTGATTGCACAATGGCCAACACAGGTCGCTGCCTCTGTGTGACTTGCGTGGCCTGCTCCCAGAGAAGCTATTATATTGTCCCCAGAACGGGTCACACAATGAAGCTGCTTTGTGTGCACATCACTTCAGAAAGGCACTTGCCCGTAATTACTCTAGGGCACGTGGGTTTATGTCACATTACAGACTTCAGTCAAAGTAGATTTTTCAAGTAATTTCTGAACTCACTTCTACTGAAACCTAATTAAGCATCAATAACTGCACAAAGGATATATCATTCTATATGTATTTAGACTAATGCTATGCATGAATGTGCTAAGAATCTATATAAACCACCAGGCTAAGGTTTTTATATTAATCAGCCATAGGTATCTATACTTTCCAAAATACAGAAGGAATTTTCTCTTCTACATAATCTCCTCATTCAAACATTTGTTTGGCATTAACTATTTTCCCCACAAATTAACACAACATACTATTTTTCTTTCTTTTACAGCCTACCAGTGACAATTTTTAAATTTTTTATGTTTATATAATTTGTTAGAAATATATACGAGAACAAAATATTACTAATATCAGGGAACATTATAAGCATATACAAAACTAAAGAAAAGTATTTACATTGGAAACATCTTGGGGAACAAAAGATATCAATGTCATTTTACTTATGAGGATTGAGAACTGCCGATGTATAATTTAGGACCGAGTTGAGTCTGAAACAGCAAATCCAACAAACTCTTTAAACACAGCAGTGTTTAGACTGAAAGTGATAAAGCCATTAGGAATTGGTGTTCTGGTGATTGGTGCTTTGACATTTTAAAAATTTACTCACAGGCAATGCACACACACCCCATTTTTTAAGCTTCAAGTTTTTAAACTGAACATATTAGTTCTCCCACTCCTCATAGTCCATATAATATTTAACATTGTTTTTTATTATACTAGTTTCAAGTTTTAAAATACCTCTCTCCTTTCAAAATATATACTATTGAATGTTCTCTTATGAACATCTGTACTACCATCTACTGGAAAGGTAAGTATATATCAGCAATTGTGTTTTTATCAGCCATTCAAAACAGCATATGACTAATTTCAAATGCCAAACAATGTCATTGTTTTTGTTTTTGTTTTCTTTAAGATTTTATTTATTTATCTTTAGAGAGGAAGGGAAGGAGAGAAGGAGAGAAATATCAATGTATGGTTGCCTCTCGTGAGTCCCCTGCTGGGAACGGGCCTGCAACCCAGGCATGTGCCCTGACTGGGAATCGAACTGCGATCGTGTGGTTCCGCAGGCCCGAGCTCAATCCACTGAGCTGCACCAGCCAGGGCTCCAAATAATGTCATTGTTAAGTAATCAAAACCTACCAGTGTACAACAACAATAATAAATGATTGTACACACACATAATGTACTCAAAAATATATATACATATCTATGGTATACATAAATTGTATATTTGCACTGATCAGAATTTTAAATTAAATTTCATCGTTATTTGGCATTTAATTGTTTATTAAATCTTTTATTGTTGTCTCATGATCTCACTGTTAGTATCTAAATACTTTTTTGACCAGAGAGGTCAGACGAAGTTTGGATATAGTGAATTAACTTTTCACCTGTCAACATTTATATACTTTTCTTTCCTTAATAGCATATTTTTCAATGAAATAATACTCAAATTATCCATGAGTGTCAGATAAAGCATCTGGGTGAAATTCAGAAGTGTAAAATACAACACTGCATTTGCAAGTAAGAATGAAAAGGTAGAAGACATCCTCACAGACATCTAAGCTGCCCGAGCCCCCGATTAGGCATCAAGATGGCAGGTGTCCACATCTGGAGGAAAAAAAAAACTGGCCATGCAGAACATGCACAAACATGTTTCATTGTAAAAAGTTTATATTCCAACTGTGCTGCCTGTAAGCTGTGAAAACTTGAGCAAAGTAACATTTCTGATCCCCAGAATCATACATATCATCACTTTTGAGAACAGGGAGAATTGATACAAAGTGCCTATTAACTCCTCTTATAATCAAGCTAATTAGAAAAAACTCTCGATGATGACAATTTACAAATACCTTTGGATTTATTTAGCATTCATTATGAGACTCCTTAATTTGCATGCCTCAGCCAGCCAACATATGCTTATAATAGTGGTTAAGAGCACTTAATTCAGCAATGAATTGTTGCATTGTTTGAAATATAAAATGAAATCAATTTAGCTTTATTTTTACTCTCAATATATGAATTTAATGAGACAATGCATGTGCTTTATACATATTTTTGGTTCTGACAATAAAGTATTTGTATAATACAGCCAAATACATAAACCACACCCACAAAATAGAATGGATCTAACATAGATAGCAATTACTTACAATAAGTAAGGACTATATCCCCTTAAATGGTGAAACACCAGGCCATAGGTTATTTTATTGTTAGCATTAGTTGTTACTATTTATTGTTAAACAAGATTCAGTAAATAAGATCAACATGTGTTTGAATTTAGAATTGATTTGCAACATTGTTTCTTCTGAGGAAGTAGAAATAGATATTCATTGGAACTGTAGAAATGGTGAAAAGCACACACTTCAGGTCAAGCATATTTAGGGAGCTTATTGCTTCTATTCAAGTATCCACCAAGTATAGTTAGAAATCAACATTTAATGATTTGGGTTAAAAACCAGGATAAAAACATACACTACCAAATTATAGAGTCTGTTATCCTTTTCTAGATATTAAAATAAGGGAAATACAAAAAATATTTTTCTATCAGTTTAGCTGAAGTTGGCAAGTAATAATTATTTACTAGAACAACTGTATATGAACACTGTATAGAAGAATATATAAATACTTATATATTTATAAATATTCTAGAAGCACCACGTATTATATATTTCAATTTTAAAAAATAAAACCAACTTAAACTACATAAAATGTCAAACCAGAACGACTATGGTGGAAGAGCTCATGAAGATGCTCATGAATTTGCCATTAGAAATTTAAGATAACACTCAGGCATACTGTGGAGAGAACTTGGCCAGCAGGGAGGATGTGTTTGGAAGACTGCACGGGGCTAACTAAAATTTTCTGGCAGTTAGGAATATCAGTGTGCTTCATGGTTCCACCTGATAGCCTTTGAAACAAATGTTAATCGACATTTTACTGGGAGGTGGGAAGTCACTCATTATTCTGCGTTTCTAGTGTGTCATGTAGGAGTACATCGGGACAAAGAAACATTTGAGATTAGAGCAAGTGTCTTTGCTGAGCTCTTTTTGGAGTTTTTGAGGATAGATGGAGTACTTGATTTGTTAGGAATAAGTGTGCAAGAATCAATGTCTATCTTGTTCATGGGTTATTTGGTTTTTGTAGGATAATGATGTTACCATTGATAGTTTGCTAATTATTATTAAGAAGAAAGTGCATTGGAAATTAGACATGGAGCTTTATAAAGCGGGGAGCATAAGCCTGCTTGCTTAGTCAGGAGAGCTACAGCCTCACACCCCAGAGGATGATGGTATCATTCCACCAGAGAGAGTAACACTCTCCCCTTCCCCACTCCAGTACCAAATTGTAAGGAAACGGGGAGGAGCTTGGCCATAGAGGCCTGTCAGTCTAACTAGGGGCGGGGTGGAGCTATCAAAAGCCTATGAAAGCTTGGAAAGTTGATTGTTTATCTTGAAAAGTCACCTGGTTCCTTCTAAACCCCAGCTAGTGTAAGCCCAAGGGAACAAGGAAGCGCTCTCTCTCTCTCTCTCTTGCATTCATGCGCCCCACAGATAATGCCCTCACCCCATGCCTTTGGGCATTCTCTCTTGGAGCCTGGGAGCCTGCGACCATGCAGGTCTAGCAGCTTCTGGAACTGTAGCAGACATCACAGGCACCAGAATCTAAACTTGAATATGAAGCAGAAACTTGGACACTGGATTTTGCTTTGGCCTCGCTGAGGACGTGGTTGGACATTTTCCACGGTGGGACGAAGGGAGATGAGAGCTGGGAAACCCAGGGGCACTCTTTTACATTAATAAACCATTTTGCCACACGACAATCTCCTGTGCGTGGGTCCTTGGGATGCTTTCCTCGTGATCCTGTGGAAAAGCCTGTTTCCTTGTGATCCCGTGAAAGCGCCAGTTTCCCAGTGACAACGACAGGGAAAGCATATGAACAATGAAAATGTATAGCACTTCCTGAACCTTCAGGGCCAGCAAGGTGCTGTCCTGAGCACCCAAGGTCAGAATGGACGAGAAGGTTACTTATTTATTTTTTTCACAAAACCGTGTGAAATTCCACCTCACTGAATCCTGGCTCTAAAAAAGGTCACCACAACACCTACTAGCACTTTATTGCTTATAGAACAAAGGAAAAAAACATATATGTATATTTTATTTACTTCATCCTGACAGTAAATACAAGCTTTCTGGATCACAGACAGATTGATTATTTAATTACAAAATATTGGAGTACTGCTTTGCCTGCTTCCTTTTCCTCCGTGGGGCCGCGTGCTGCGAGCCAGATGGGAGCTGCCTGTGGAGGAGAGGATTGGAAGAGGACGCCTGCGGAGAGGAGCTCAGAATTACAAAATCGGAAGCTTAATATATGTGTTGGCATATTTACCCCCACTCCCCTCCGGAGATCGAGTTGTGTTTTTCACTCTGGAATGCAAACAAATCCTCTCTCTGGGTGAGCAAGGGAAGAGTTATCCAGGTTCTTACAACCGTTTGGAATGCAGTGAGTGGCCATGAGTCACCCTCAGCCTCACGCCACAGCACAGAACAAAGTAAGAGAGTATTCAGTGCCTAGCACTGTCATGGCGCACCAAGAGAACCACGTGTGCATGTGCAACACAATCACTTTATAATCCAAACAGGATGAATTTGTTTTCTGTAAAACCTACCTGGATTTGTAAATATAGTAGCCTAATTAAGTCCTGAATCAGATTAGGAGACTGGAAACAAATCAGTTAAATAGATGTTTCAGTAATATTTTAAGCTCTTAAGAAAGTAGTGAAAACGTTCGCAGATAGCTTAACCTCTGCGTTACTACTGGTTAGTGAGCTTTGCAGATGGCTAATCCCGTAATGCACTCCGTGAAAATGGGCTCAGGGAACTTTAGGAAGGCACCAGCTACAGAAATCCTTCCACAAAGAAACCTCTTTCACCTTGTTTAACTCACTATTTGCCAAACTTAATTAACCATCGAATTGTCTACTTTTTCCAGCTTTTAACTCAGAACTAACACAATGCTTTACAAACCATGTCCGATTAATCTTTGCTGTGATAGGGCTCTATCATGAACTTGAATAGCAGTGCTTTGCTGTGAGGAATGTGGACCAGTCACTTCGGAATCACCTGGGTCATCATTAGAAGCACGAAGTTTATCACTTTGAAAAACTGAGTAAAAATTTGAATGTTATAAAGACCAACAATCCATAAGTATATGGATGTTATAAAGACCAACAATCCATAAGTATATTAAAGTAAAAAAGGCTATAGTATGAGGACTGGTTTTCAACCACGGCTGAACGTTGCCATGATGTGGAAATCTTTTTCTAATACCAATGTCGTGGTGCCACACCAAAAACTGTGAGCTCTTTTTGCAGGGAGGAATCCAGGCCTTTGTGTGGAAAGTTTACTAGATGATTCTAATTTGCAGCCAGATTTGAGAAGCGTGGGTAAAGAACACGGCCTCTTTGGGAAGCATGATTATGGAAGCTTTTCTGTCTCAATTAATAGCAACTTCATATTTGTAGTATTTGAAGCCAAAACCTTACAGTCTTTTCTTGGCTTTTCACATTTTTCCTGATGGACCACATTCAGTCCATCAGAAAGTCTGTTGGCATTGTAATTGTACCTTTAGCCAAGAAGGAGAATCAGAAACTAGGGTTAACTTCATTTATAAAAACCCAACAACTACAAGCCCCCCACAATGGACAACAAATGCAAAATGGCAGTTGTCAAAACACAATCAAGAAAGAAAGGGTAATGGTCTTTGAGAAATGGGAAACAGATGAGGTGAAACATACAATTGCCCTGATTTACTGACTGGGGAGTTTTCAGACCCCAGTTGAGGAAGTCAAATATTTTGTTGCCGTTATTGAGATTTTTGGCATACAATGTAATGATTCTATATTTGCACGTACTGCTAAGTGATTGCCACAATGAGTCGCGTTACCACCCATCACCACACACAGTTACAATTGTTTTTCTTGTGATGAGACACTTTCGGATCTCTTAGAAACTTTCAAATATCCAGCACAGATGATAAGCACCATGTTGCACGTTATTTCCCCGTGATTGGTGTATTTCATAAGTGGAAGTCAGTACCTTTAAACCACCTCCAACCGTTTCACAGCCCCACTCTGCCTCTGGCAGCCATCCGTGTGCTCTCTGTATCTATGAGTTCAGTTTTGTTCATTTGGTTTTTGTTTAGATTTCAAATATAAGAGAGATCATGTCACACTTGTTTTTCTCTGTTGACTTTTCAAAACTTCATATGAGTTTTCTGAAATTTTGATTTCTGTTTTCTCAATTCTCCTTCAAAATCAACCTTTTGCAAAACAAGTTCTGGTTCCATTAGTTCAATAAATCACAACTCACTTCCATGAAACTAAACCAAATGGGGATTTTTTTTCTTCAGAGATTTGACTCTAGAAACTTCCCACACTTTTGAAAGCTTCTCTTTCTTTAACAGTCTTCCTGTAGTTTTCTTGATATTAACCACTCCTAGCGTTTCTTTTTCTTCATGAGTTTTTCTCCTTGAAAGCTCATTTTCCTCTTTAGTATAATTAAAATCTCTATTCCATCATTGAAACTTGGTTCTCTGCTTTCATCAGTGACTTCAATTATACTTATACAGAGATGAGCACCTAATGTGTATTTCCAGGACACTCTTTTTTGTTCTTGTTTCACATTTCCTTCTGGATATTTCAAACTTAATATATTCATAACTGAACGTAAGACTATCTCCCCCAGACCCAGGTTTAATATTTCTATCCTTTTCCAGATTGTGAGAAAACATGCATGCATCTACTTGAGAAAATAAACATGGAAATTATGCCTCTCTCTTCTTGAAACCCCCTTTCAAACATTTCTGTTGATTTACTTCCTAAGTATTTTACAAAATCATCTACATTTTCATGTCTCTAGCAGCGCATTGTGCCTGGCCATTAATTTTGTTTGTTTGTTTGTTTTAAACACAGCAGTAGATTCTCAATTGGCCTTTATAAAGCTACTTCTCCCTCATGCAAATCTATTTTCTATTTGGTAGAATGTTTTGGTCTAAATAATCTGATCATGCCACTCCCTGAATACAACTTTGCATTCACGTCCATTACTCTAAGGAAGGAAATGATAACACAGCAGTCATGAGAAAGGCCCTCGGGGTCTTGCACCTATTAACCCACAGGTGGCAAACACAAGGCCCGCAGGCAAATCCGGCCCTCCACTTTGTTTTATCCAGCCCTGCACCTAGTTTCTACCTGGTGGCAGTGCCTGGTGGTCATTGGCCTTTGTTAAGGACTATTTACATTTATACAGTCCTAAAATTACATTCTGCCCTTTGAAGGCAACCCCCAAGGCTGATGTGGCCCCCAGTAACAATGTGTGTGACAGCCCCATATTAATCCCTCCAAAATTATTTGCATCAAGTGTCCTCTCACTGAAGACTGGAGCCATGAGCTGGCAGTGCGGTCCCTGCACTCTTGCCTAGGCAACTCATAACCATCCTCTTCATTCAACATCTCTGAGTCAGACATATACTTAAAAGTCTTCAACTGTGTCTGAGCACAGTTGAAGCCCTTTGCTTGGTGGAAGTTCTAGCAAAGAAAGCTTATGTGAACTCACTGTCTTTGAGCTGGTCATACTCTTGCTAGATCAGAATCATAGAGTTCTAGAAACACAAAGCATTAGTTTTGATAAGTTTGACTCGAGAATTCTTGATTTACAGAGAGAAGTGGTTCACCATCCATGTTCCTGATTCTATATCCTCTCCTGAAGTGAACAAATGAGTTAAAAGTTGGGCTGAGATAAGGAATTGTAGTGATGAAGGTGGCGGACAGACCTCCTCCCAATATATCAGCAAAGGGTTGCTGGGTAGTTTCCTAAATCCACCCGCTTGATGGAATTATGATTTCATGTCCAAACATTGATCAGCCTCCTGACACTTATGGTGCTTCAACAGCCAAGAAACTGAAAACTGGAATAGAGTAACAGTCAGAATAGACAGAACAGATGATCAGAGGGGTGGGGGTAACAGAGAGACAGGCAACATGAGGGAAAAGGAATAAAAGCAGTAAGGAAGTGAAGTGAAATGCAACTTCAAAAAGGCGGTTGTAGTTCGCAGCAAAAAACAACAAAAAGAAAGCCCACATAACTTTGTTTTCTACTTAATAGATAAATTTAAGGAAGGTATGAACACTGACCATACCCAAATTAGTGCCTTGGAAGATCAATAGAGTAACAATTTTAAAGCATGAAACAGAAAGGAATGAATGAATGAATCATGAAATATCATAATGAAGAAGAACATAAGGGACATGGTAGATTCTGATGGTGTGAATATTTAAGAATTGAATGATCATATTTTTTAAAGATTTTATTTATTTATTTTTAGAGAGAGGGGAAGGAGAGAGGGAGAGAAACATCAATGTATGGTTGCCTCTGGTGTGTCCCCTGCTGGGAACTGGCCTGCAACCCAGGCATGTGCCCTGACTGGGATGATCATATTTTTAAGAATTAAAACAAATGCATAAAGGAGAAATAACAAATATAATTAAGAATGAGATAATAGACCCCAGCAAACTTGAACATGCCAGTTTCAAGTTCCCCAGTAGTTCCAGGTAAATCTAGTAATAAAAGGCAACTATCTGAATAGGCTAACATTCAGAATGAGTAACAACCGACTGCACCCAGCCTCTCACCAATAGGGGTGGATGCTAGCTAAAACTCCCAGGGGTCTCTACTGGTACCCGTGGGCAGCATTCAATCTGAAATTCAAATCATTTTATTCAAATACCCTAACTCTTTAAAAAATCCAGTTACTATTAAAGAACATGATTTCTCTTATGTCAGCCGGTTCATCTGTATCAAATATAGAAGAGACAATTCTAGACAACTGAGAGAAAAGGCCGGCAAATACAAGGTCAAGGAAATTCATTCCCCTGTCAGGGCAAAAGTGTTTTTAATAAAGTCAGAAAGTTTTTCTTATCGCAGAACTTCTAAGGTTCTTTAGCATTCTAATTTGAATAATAAAAATTCAAGAGAGATGTATGGAGTATAGCATGTCGTGAGATATTTGGCTATAGGAGATACTTTTTAGGAAAACTGTATTTCGGGAAATGGTCAATTAAATGTTACAATATTGCTTTAAAATATAATGTCATTGGAATTTGGATATAGCCCTGGCTGGTGTGGCTCACTGGATTGAGTGCCCGGCCAGTGAATAAAGTGTCGTCGGTTCAAATCACAGTCAGGGCACATGCCTGGATTGGGGGCCAGGTGGCCAGTAGGGGGCACTTGAGAGGCAATCACATTTTGATGTTTCTCTCCCCGTCTTTCTCCCTCTCTTCCCCTCTCTAAAAATAAAATAAAATTAAAATTAAATTAAATTTAAATTAAATAAAATAAAGTAAGGTAAAATAAAATAATAAGATAAAATATTCTAGATATCTAAGAAGAGTTTCTGAGGAATCGTTTTCTACTTTTACCTCTGTTTATGTGGGATAGGCCAGAACATTTTAACATTTTTTTTATAATAAAAACTATTTTGGAAACTTTAGTTTCCTTTATTTAACAATAATGAGAAAAAAAAAAGAAAGATTGCACAAAGTAAACATTTATTACCTAATAAAAATTTTTGTAAATACATTAAGTAATTTTATATAATCTAAAATTTTGATTGGTCTTTCTATCTTGATATTTTAACATGGCCATAGTAAATAAATTACTGACAGGATCTTGTTAAATTAATCAACTATTAATAAGCAAATAAGTAAATGCAGTATTTCAAATTACTAACTAAAATCTAAACTATAATTTTTAATAAATATACTGAATATTCACATATGGTATATACTCCGATTTTGTTGAAAAACTTTGTCCAGGTAGTTCAATTGTTTAGCGTATCAACCCAACATACCAAGATTGCAAGTTCAGTCTCTAGTCAGGGTACAGTGAATGCATCAATAACTGGAACAATAAATTATGTTCCTCTCGCTGTCTCTCTTTCTTCCTTTTTCTCTTTAAACTCAATTAAAAGTATTCTTAACATCTAAGGGGAAAAGGAAAAGAGTAGAAGAGGTGATCATGGAAGAAGAAAAAGAAAAGAACATTATATAAGACATAGGGAAGGAAAAAGGCAGGAATACAGGGAAGGGTAAAAAGGGAAGGAAAGAGAAAGAGGAGAAGGAAGCCTTTACATAAACGTCAGAAATAAACTCAACCCACTCTGTAGCTAAAGGTTTAAAAAAAGTTAATTGCACTGTTAGCCCAAGACTAAAAAAATGTACAATTGTATATTTCTAAAATTTGAGTTTCTAAATGATGAGATATAGAAACTTGCATATGAAAAGAGAACCCCCACACGTGAATTTATTTATAACTAATTGTGTATTTCTTCTTACACGTTTATACTCCAGTCGCCTTCCAAGTACTCTCCATGATTCGATGCAATACGCCTGCCGAGACTTTTTTCCACTGCTCAAAACAGTTTTCGAACTTGTAGATTTTGATATCTTTTAGTGCTTTTGCCATTTTTTTTGTTTCATCTCTTCCACATTGGCAAAATGTTTCCCTTTGAGGACATTTTTTTAAAATCTGGGAAATAATAAATGTCACTTGTAACATGCTGGTTTTGGTCAAAAACTGCTGAACACTCAGCTCATTGTGGGCAGGTACACTTGTAAATCACCCATCATGAAATGGAGAAACATTTCAAAAAACATTAAAAAAGAAACTCACTGAAGCCAAAGGAAGTATTTCACAATAATGCCAGCTGGTCCACCGATACAGATGGGTTCCTAAGACACTCACCTAAAGAGGGAAGCCTGGACTACAAGGGGTCTGCCCTCGAGATGATAATTCTGGTTCTTTGGAGGCCCTCCATCGTGATAGAAAAGCAAAACTGTCAATGCAATCTAAAAGAAATTAAAGTAAGCTGCACAACCAATGAATTACATTAGCATAGAAAGAATGAAGAGATGCTTCAGGAAAAAATAAGAAAAGTGAGATAATCTTTTTCTCATCCATTGAAACTATAGAATAGGACTTTAAGGTGTTATAACTCACTTTCAGTTTTTAAATCTGAAGTGTTGACACTGACTGGTCTGAAATTTGAATTTCTTCTGTCAACATCTGTAACAGATATCATGCTCTTAACCTCTAAATAAATATTATACACAATTGAGTCTTATCATTGGGTAAACACTGGATTTTCAAAATAAATATGTGTGATTCGTATCTGAATTTCCCATAGTACTTTATATATTGTCTTGCTCAGCAAGTGCTAAATATTTTTCTTGTTTAAAATTAGTAAAAGTAACAAAATTAGACACTATAGTAGTTTAATACTAGTTCAATTAGATACTACTTACTCTCTTTCAAAAAACTGTTTATTTTTTTTAATTGGAATATACTATCTTTATATGTTTGATGGAGAATCATTTCTATTAATATTTCACTGAAGTTTTTAGCTGTTTAATAAAATTAGTGCAAATAATTATCAGCCTTTCTGTGGTTGGAAAAAACTAACACTATCAATTTTAAAACATATTTATCAGACTTGTTTCTGGAGACTGTTGATTTTCAGTAATTAGGCCAACTGTAATGTTTTAAATAATATTTAACGTCAATTATTTTATTCTTACCAAAGTTTCTCAGTTTAACAAAATTTTACCTAGAATAAGTGCAAGTGTTGGAATTTCTAAGTATCATATTTCTAAACTAACTTAGGTGAGCACAGACTCTATTAGATTAAAGAAATCATGCTGAATTTCTAGGGATGGGGGAGAATGCATCTTGCCAATAACAGTCAAATCAAGATTAATGAGCTCAGTCTGCAATAAATACGGAAACGTGAATTACAGTCCATTTGGTCAGTCTCTTCATGTAAATGATCTTTCTATTAAACTTTAATTAGAAGTACTAGTCAGTGTAACAGTGTGGTAGTTTTTATGATGTCGATAACATTTTTGAAATAAAGTATTTTGAAGATGAATAGATTCCCTGCTATTTATTTTTCCTGGTTTTCCCTGGCCCTGGGTTCCCTACCTGAAAGGTTGCTTCCAGAGTTAAATAAATGGCATGACCCTCAGGAGTGTGCTTTACTTTTGATTATTCTTTCACCTTGAAAACCTAACTTTAAAGAATTAGCATGATAATGTGACCTCTTCAACCACGGATACAACCCACAGTGATAACAAGGCGGAAATTGTTTCTCTTACAACAGTCTCTTTTTCAAAGGAACTCCAGAGCTTTGATCTTTTCAGGCCTTGTGCCTTTCACATTCAGACACACAGGCCCTGGCTCTGCGGAGCTTTCTCTGAGAAATTGCTCTCTGGCAGGAGTGAAAAATCCATTGCCAGCCAATCATATTACATATGTTTTTTAGACGTGAAACCATCTCTTTTTGTTGAGTAGCCTCAATTTGTGTCACATGGGCAATGACTTTTGCCGTTTTGAACCTAGACACCTTATTTAATTTGAAGAACCGAAGTGCATTGCAAATTCATTGTCATCCACAGGTCTTTGAAATTGCACTGAATTTTGAAGCCCCATAACCAGTGGGCCAATTTTAATTTTAACCAGATATGACGTGGAATCAACATGCAAGTGGCAAACAGAAAGCTGTTAATTTGTGTGAGAAGCTAACATTAAGAAAACAAGGAGATAAAAGCAGTTAGTTTGTGCTATTACAGCATAGAATCCCCAACTCACCAGCTGGGGGAGTGACAAACCAGTCATTTAATGCTGTGTCAACACACGCGTCTTGTCTTTCATTAGTAAACTGTCCTGCTGGCTTCCACACCCTCAGAAGAAGACCTCCTGCTGACACTCAGAGAGGTGTGGAAACTGGGAGGGTTCACTAATTCTTTTTGGTTGAACTTTCTTCCTTATCCCATTCAGAGACAGTGTTTCCTTGGCTTTTAGAACAAGTACATAGTAGCTTCATTTATGAAGCAAATGTTTAAAATGTTTACGATGCAAATGACCTACTTTCCCCTTTATTCCTTAGAGCACTTTGAATATCCTAGCCAACTGAGGGTTACATCCGCCTGCAAATTACCCAGGCTTTCTCTCTGCACACAGTCTGCCCACATCATCTGTGAATAAATAACCATAAAAAATAAATGGAGAGGAAAGTCAACAACATCCATCTCCCTTTCTTTCTGAAAAGTGTTCTATTGAGATGTTGGTTAATGACCTAAGCAGTCTCATAGATCCAAAGCATTTTTCACCTTCCCACCCCCCCCTTTCTTTTATAAACCTTTAATTTGCCGCCTATCTGTTTTTAAATAGCATTGCTCATAGGCAGCAGATGAACAAGTAACTATTTAGATAACTACATATAAAACTCATGCAAAACAAACACATGAAAGTCTAGGAAGAACAAAAATGACCATGTATTGAATTATTACAGGCAGTATAACTGAAAACATTTCCTAAGTACAGTCAAGGATCAGAAAAATGCTGTCCTAATTTTCTGTTTAAACTACAAGGCATATTTATTTTAAGATATGCTATGTTATTTGTAAAGTTAATGCCGGGTATTATTTTGAAATAATATAAATTATCATGACTCATTTATTAAGGTGCAGAATACTTAAACATAAATAGTGTTGTAAAACTGCTTCATACCACAAAAAAGTATTGTTCATGAATTAAAATTTAAACTACAACTTCAGACAAAAATATTTCCATTTAAATTCATAATCCCTTGTCTATGGAACTGTCTTTATTTAAACTCCGTTGTCGCCTTCTTGAGAATGCCTTACTATGCACCCCGATGTTCATAGCAGCACAATTTACGATAGCCAAGAGTTGGAAGCAACCTAAATGCCCATCGGTCAATGACTGGATCAAAAAACTATGGTACATTTACACAATGGAATTCTATGCTGCAGAAAGAAAGAAGGAGCTCCTACCCTTTGCAACATCATGGATGGAACTGGAAAGCATTATGTTGAGCGAAATAAACCAGGCAGTGAAAGACAAATACCATATATCACCTTTAACAGGAATGTAAACAACAAAACAAACAAGCAAGCAAAATGTAACCAAAGACACTGAAATACAGAACGTGCTGACAGGGTCCAGAGGGTAGAGGGGAGAGAAGCACAGAGTAAAAGGGGATGGACTCACATGAATAAGTATGAAGGACACATGGACAATAACTAAGATGGGGGGCAGAGATGAGAGGGGGGTGGGGAGCACTGGGGGGGCAGGGCGGGGAATACAAGAAAGAAAACTGTACTTGAACAAAAGTTAAATTAAAAAAAATAAAAATAAATAAAAAAAAGAATGCCTTAAAAATCTGTTTTTTTAAAAAGGATTTAGATTTTTTTTGTTTGTTGGTTTTAAAAATGATAAAGGAATGTGACACTGGTTAGTAAGGTTTTTAGGTTACATCACAGACTGTCACAATGATTTTGAATTATAAGCAAATTCTAAAAGAAGAATATCTAAACTATAGAATTGACTGCATTGTTGAGATACATATGTAACCATCCACAGTAGTTTATTTGAAGTATAATAGATATCTAAGAACATAGATTTCTGCATATTGGTTCAAAAATAATCTTAAACATGTTCAGTGTATTTTATATCACGATATTTTAATTAAGATGTTTAATATTCCACATTAACAGAAGGTTAATTTGGGGCTTTTGGAAAGCTATATCCAAACATCCCTCCCCAAATTAAAAAACACAAGCAGACATCCTTTAATTGAATATTAAGTCACTAGAATTAAAATGATAATTAATGCTTGACTTTTAAATATTGGGAATTATTATTTTTAATTTTATGGTTCTAAAATATTAAACATTTTGCAAGATTGTCTTCTTTATCTAGGACTCATTTTTAATTTTTTTGCTTATTTTGAACAAAGTAGTCATCACAAGAAACTAAACTTTTCATAAATATGTTTAATTGAGAAAAATGTATGAAGTTAATAAAAAAGAAAGGAAAATTACTTAAAAATTGAAATTCAAATGAGGCTGTAATTTTTATTACCTGGAAAGAAGACTTTTTTTGAAACAGATTGAATTACAAACTTTTGAATGGAAAAACCATTCCATTCAAAAAATGTAATGTTTAAATAATAATTAAACATTTACCTCATAATATTTAATCATTAGCTTGTTCAAAAAAACTTAAGGCTTAGTCAGCTCGAATCAATTATTTGAATTATTGAAATTCAATTATGAGACTTGAACGATAAAAAGTAGATCAAATTTCTAAGCAGACTTTACTAAATAAAATAATTGAAAGTAGGAGAAAACATTTTCTATAGTTCAGGAAAACCCACAGTTATAAAAGATGGAGGAAATTAACTTCAATAGGAGTTTCTGAAGCTTTTCAGATTTTTGCCCAGCTTCCATATTTTAGAAATCGGTTATGTAGTTATGTTTACAAATAATGCCCTTATGCTGTAACTAAATTTTGAGTATGTCAAACTATAATTTCTATTTAATATAATTTTTATCTTTGAGATGCTATGGTTTTTATTTCTATTATCAAATATACGTGAAAATGTTCGCTTCTAAAGAACACTAGCTTTGTCATTAGTTCTTTGAATACCACGGAATCTGACAAAAATGCATTTAATAGTTTTAAAATCAGGACCTTTCTTCACATTCTTGTTTTACCGAGTGTAAGCACACGTTGCTTGTTTTTGTCTGTTTCTTTGTTCATTTGGTTTGTTTTCCTGCCTCTGTTTAGCAGGGGAAGTTTGTGGTTGTGTCTTTTCCTTCTGTCTGGGATTCTTTACATTGATTTTAGTTTCCCCAGGAGGAGCATATTGTATAAGGTTACGATGATGAAGTTTTAAGGTAATTATATTTCTGCAGCAAGAAGTTAAATGATGCTCCATGTATGAGTGTTCATGCTTCCATTCCCTAAAATGTCAGGAAGTATCAGATGCCTTCAAAAATGATAATCTGAGGATCTGTCAAAATGCAGCTAGAAACATTTCTTACAGACCACAGCTCGATTTTTTCACTTAATATATCTGGTTTGGGTTGACTAGAAGATGCCTAGAACGGAGCATTAACAAACACTGTAATTTGCTGGGGTCGGTGAGGTCTGCAGCTTTGAGATTGAAAGTTGTCTTAAATGATGCTATCAGCTTTCCAAACCTCATTAGTCGTAACCCATTTAGGCGCCACTGACTTCTCGGAATCACCGATAGAACCCGAAGCAGAAAACCGCGGAGCAGTCAGTCTCCTGCTATCAGAAACCTCAGGACAATTTTGCGTATTAATATTTCAGAAAGTTTGTAGGAACACATGCTCCCCGCTGAGTCCTACCAGCAGCCAGGACGCGGTTAGAGTCAGTCTGCTCCGCCAGAGCAGCTGACTGCTCCCTGCCTGTCTCTGGGCCTGGCCATCGGAGAGGGAAGGAGATAAAAGAAATTGAAATGAATGCCTCCGTTTGCTTTATGATTAATAAATTCCCATAATTGGAGTCAGGTAACCAGTAAATGGAATACCATAAGGTTACAGGAAAAGGGCCAATTGTATCCTGTAATGTGGCCATAAAATTTTGAATACATTATTTTATTTTCCCAGGCGAAGCCATTTTTGAAGGTTTTGTTGAGATCATTAGTTTTTCCTAATGTTCTTTGAATCCTTTAATCCAATTTTCACCACGTGCTGTTAAAAATAGAGTTTAAGAAATATCCAGCATAGTAGTGCAATTAAAAATATTTTGTAACTTGTACAAAAGTCAGTTTAGTAATGAAAACCCATGCAGTGTTTTAACGACTTTTGGAAATGTATGCAGTAGAGCAAAATATAGTTTCTGCGATGATAAACAGTCGCCAAAGTTCAGTGAAATAAAGTAAAGCTAAATTTTAAAAATAGAAAGAAAACAGAAGATGCAACTTTAAAGGGTGCTAGAAGACATAACTGATACAAATGATAAAGATTACATATTGTTTATAACCAGGAAAACACAATATTTACATTTACTTACTATACAAAGACACATATTTATAAGTGCCCCAGAGAGAAAATATTTACAAGATCTCCTAACAACGATCAGTTTGTAAAGTTTTAATTCAGCAAAAATATGTAAAATGAAATCATACCACAATGAATTAAAATGCATTATTTTTTATTTAAAGTGTTACTGCTCAGCACATCATCTAAAGTAAATGACTAGGGCATTGACATGGTCATCAAAGTGTGTTGTTTTTCATTTTTTTCTTTTTTCTTAAAACAACTTGTCACGATGTATATTTTTCATATTATATAAATTTGAATATGGCATTTTCCGTGATTTCTATAATGAGAAACGGAGAGTATAAAAAAGCCTTGGGGATGCGCCATCGTCCTTTGATGCTGCTCGAAGGCCACAGTTTCCAGTTGCTGCTGACTGTCTAGCGACACGCAGGCCCCCTCCGCCCAGCCAGGTGTCCTCCAGAGGAGCCCTGCTTGGACTGTAAGGGTGACAAGAAGTCAGCTTCTCGCCTCCAGCGTGACCCGGCCTCTGAGATCCCCCACAATCCTATTTTAGGGCTGCATCAAAAGCTTATAACTGCACACACACATTCATGTAAATGTTTTCTACTGTATGCATGTACTTTATTCTTATTAATTCTCCAGTCATCTAGTTTTCACTGAAGTATGTTAATACTCAAACCTAGGAGTCCCAGATGTGGCCTCTTTCCTTAAGCTTTCCACAATATCCACTTGGCTGCACTAAACATCAGTCTACTGTTATCAAAAAGCTTGGAGTTAAATTCAGTCATAGATGTACTCATCGATAAGCTTCCTTCAGTCTCTGTATGAAGTGGAGGAAATTCCAATATTTGTTCTTTAATCGAATATTAAGTCAATTAAAGAGTAATCTTGATTATTAGATGAGAACGCCTAAATGAATTGCCTACCACAGTTTATGTTTAGATTCTCATTCTTTTTGACCATAAACTGTCACTCAGTTTGAGTTCATGTTTTTGTCTTGCAACCTGATTAGCTGAAAGATTTGACTAGCATTCCAAGCCTTCTGTATCTGCCTTCCTCATTATAAAGCCCCATTGCTAGTTGTCCTGACATCAAGGAAGGGTTGGAAAAAACTGATCTGTTCAATTATTGCCGTCTCAGGTCTACATGTTTTCTTCATCACAGAAACTGAAAAAAAAAAGTGCTGTGAATTACTAGACATATTCAGTCATGGTACAAACACAATTGCGTATCTCATCACATCTCCTCAGTGCACCTGAGGTTTGACCTCTGCCATGGAGTTGCATTAAAAAAATGGCTTCTAAGGCCACAAATTAATCTTCTGTTGTGTATAAAGTACTTAGCACCCCATGGGTGGATCACGACAGCCTCAGTACAATCCGGGCGCTTCAAGAGTGTGATGATTATCTCAAGGTTATGGTTATCAACGTTCTAGAAAGTACTATTCCTTCATTTTAGGCAAGTGGAGGAGAATATTGGCAATTTCTATATGATCACCCAGTCAGCTCACCAGCAGAAACTTCAAAAAGCCCTTGGAAGGTATCCAGACTTTAACTAATAAAAGTAGCTAATAAAATTATTCTCCAAATCTATTCAACATGGGCACTTTTGACTTTCTTCTCTCCATATATGAAAATGTTAGAACATCCTGAGTACAACATCTAGCAAATTCCATTTCTAAAGGAATTTTTGAAGACCATCGCTGTTTTCTGAGATGATTGTGATGCATTTGCAAATGTGTTATCTACTTGCAAGAGTGCTTCAAAATATACCTAAAAGCAGGTTGGAATTTTGTGATTTGAGTCAAAGGCCTTTGGGAATAAATATTTTGGAGATGTGAGTGTTGAGATTGGATATTCCAATAAGTGTATGTGTTCATTTTCTATTCTGTTTAAATTTCTTTGCCTATGATGTTATCAGCTGAGAGATATTTAATGGTGTCTCATTAATCAAGTCACATACACTTCCCCCAATCAAAATGTCATTTTTGTAGTGCTTTTATTAATTCGTTTAAATAATAAAGAGTTCTTTACATTTAATTTAGAAAGTTCACCTATATTTTGAAAAAATGGTCATAATGTATAACTTATATCACACAAAGATTTACATTATACTTAACCAATTAACCAGATGGTCCTCGAAGACAGAATAAAGTACATTACTTCTAGTGCTTTCTAAATAATAGCTGTCATTTCTTCCTTCATATATGTATCAAATAAGTCTTTAGTTGGTTATGTTAATACTGTCCGAGCAGCTCTGCAGAACTGTACCTGGGGCTGCAGCCATTGCTGAATTTAGGCATATCTTTACCTTTAGGTTTGGTGCCTATAATGATAGAAGACATAGGGAGCAGCTGCCTCACATGTAATTATACACGTAGGAGACTAAGCCTGGCTACATTGAGAGCACTTCACTGACTGAACGAAAGTGATGTGAGACCTGGCTGGTGTGGCTCAGTGGACTGAGCACCAGACTGTGAAATGGAAGTTTGCAGGTTCCCTTGCCCCTCAGGGCACATGCCTGGGTTGAGGGCCAGGCCCCAGGTTGGGGGCCCGTGAGAGGCAACCAATCAATGCATCTCTTGTACATTCGTGCTTGTCTCCCTCTCTTTCTCCCTCCCTTCCCTTATGTCTCAAAATAAGCAAATACAATCTTAAAACAATGATGTGAAATGATTACTAAGGGAAAAAAAGATGCTTTCAAAGGGGTGTACATAAAATTTCCCATTAGAGCTTCCGGGTGCTGGATTTTAAGTAACAAGAGATTAAAACTTCCAAGACAAACAATGTATGAACTCAGCCCGCAAATAAATCTCCATTTCAAACACCATGAATAGAAGTTTTTACTTCCAAAAAATGTTTTAAACATATTGACTTAATTGAAGAAACAGCACTTAGGCTTTTATTCCCCAAGATTAAATTAGCAGTTTTCGAAGAGAGAAAAAGAGGAGTACAGCATCTTGAAGATGTAAGACTGTTGGAAAACAGTTTTAGAGACGACCATTCGCATCCTCAAACACTGATATTTGAAGATATTACACTCATGGACGACCAAAGTGCAGTCAACCTGGTTGGTGAGGGGAGTCATATTTCCATGGTAATGAAGCTTTACTTTTTACATATGCCTCTTATTCTTTTTCTAGGTCTCCAACCAAATTTATTATTACTACTTAAGACAATTCTTTTTCTTTAAAATGCATTTGTGAAATGTTTGCGTTCGCATTCCTTTACCCAACAGATGTTCCACAGGAAAGTTAATACAAAAATACAATCCTGTTTTGCCACAAAATTGCATGATAATCCCAGAGGTGTGTTACCATCATTTCTGATGTATCTTTGGTTCACTACACTTCCTAACATTTCACATGCACCTTTTTTTTTGCCACAGTCAGATAATCAAATAGTTTATGACCAGATGTGTGAACTGTTTTAAAAAACGCACTGATGGACCTCTCCACCTGCAGCTATTGTGACTTACTTCTCTGGTGTGAAATTCAAGCATCCGTATGTATGAAATGCTTTCCAGCTCATTCCAGTCTTCAGAGGAAATCTAAAACAGTAGAGAAAAAGTAAATGTAATGAAAAGTATGATAGTTTCTCGATTCAAAACTCAAAATTCCTTGGGAACAGATGAACAATAACATTACTTTAAAGTATACAGTTTTGTCTGGGCGTTCCTCCCTCTTCCCTTCTTTATTTCATTCATTTTGAAATGGTTTTAGACTTGCTGAGCTTGTGGAAATAGTACGATTACCAAAACCAAGAAATTAACGTTGGTATAATGCTCTAATCTGAGGTCCAGGTTTCATGCAGATTTTTATATTCCGTTCATGTCATTTCCCATTCCAAGATCCCACATTGTAGTTAGTTATTATATTTCCTAAGTCTTCCCAATTTGTGCCAATTCTTCAGCCTTTCCTTGTTTTTTCATGACCTTGATATTTTTAAAGTTTTGATCAGTTATTCATAGAATGTTTTTTTTAAATTTAGGTTTTGTCTACTGTTTTCCCATATCATATCAAGGTAATGTGCATTTTTGGTAGGAAACACAGAAGGGATTTTGCTCCATTTCTTGTCTTCGGCGTGGTGTATCAGTGGCAGAAGGAGGGACATGGTTTCACAGGTTGTCATTATGTTTTATTATGACTGATATAACTTTGATATTTTGGTTAAATTAGTATCTGCTGGGTTTCTCCCATGTAAGATATTACTATTTTTTTCCTATGCAATTATGTAATAAATAGCTAGGTTGAGATGTCTTCAGAATACACAAATATTCAATTTCTCTCAAATTTTCCCTCACAATATATATCTTTAATTTTATTTCTTTATTTTCAGGGAGAGGGGAAGGGAGAAAGAGAGGGAGAGAAACATCCATGTGTAGTTGCTTCTCACACGCCCCCTACTGGGGACCTGGCAGGCAACCCAGGCATGTGCCCTCACTGGGAATCAAACTGGGGACCCTCTGATTCACAGACTGGTGCTCGATCCACTGAGCCACACCAGCCAGGGCTCATTCACAATTTTTTATCTATTGAAATGTTAGAGGGAACACAATCTTCAAGACTACCTGTACTTCTGATACCAAATGCAAGTTTGAAAATTTCCAACATCCCCCTCAGTTTTGACACTGCTAGAAGAACTCACAAAGAGAGCTGTTTAATGTACAGTTGCACTTCTTATACCTAAAAATACAGACTGAAATCAGTCAGGGGAAAAGTGCATAGGCAGAGTTTAGGAAAGTTGCAAACACCAAGTTTCTATTTGTCCTGTCATTACTGAGTTGTAGACAGCTTTATTTCCCTGCACTGCATTGCCAGCCGGGTAAAGCCTCCAGCATGTTGGTGCCCAGAGTTCATTTTTTGGCTCGATCATGTAACAAAGCTGGCCACCTAGATGGATGGCCTTGATCCCCAGCCTCTCCAAAGGTCAAAATGATACCATGTGACTCAAAGTGCCTACACGAAAGCGTGCTGTTAGGCTATCTGATACAACTAACTACCACTCTAAATCACGTTATCATGAATGAAGCCCCCTAGACAAACACAGACTTTTCCAGCAGGCATGAAGTTTTAAAGGCTTAGAGATTTTCTCCCAGAACCTGGAGGCAATGGCCAGACTGTTAAATCAAGGCGAGATTTCAAAATGTGACAAAGCAGTGCAGTTAGCCCTTTTCAGATTTCTATAGCTTTAGGGGACAGCTGCTGTCTTACGCCTCATTATTTTTTGTTTCCTGTGAGTAGGTACTTGAAAATAGAGTAACATTCTGAAATTCTGATGGCTAGTTATGTCTGTTTAAATCAGGACTGCACTATAAGAAAGTTCACTTAGCATTAGTGTGCCTATTAATATCAGGTGAAGCAGGTTTCCTACAAGGAGCATTATAGGAGATAAAAGAGGGAAATTTCCTAATGATGAAACACAAAGAGATTTAATAGGCAGTGCACTGCAATTTCCCCACCCCTTCAAGAAAACGTTTGGTTTTGTATAGCCACCCATATGTGTAGCTTTTGAGGACATAAGAAATGAAGAACAGGCCTAGATTATGTGGAACAGGCCACCTGGGCCCTTAGTGAGCAGCTTTTAGAGACTAGAGATGTACTTTGTCCAATTTAAGCAGGTCTGCTGAAAAGGAGGCATCTCAGTTTTGCTGTCGATAGGAATTAGCAAAAATCTAGATTTTGGAATATATACATGTACCAAATCATTATGTAGTATACTTTAAACTTATATAATGCTATATGTAAATTATATCTCAGTACACCTGAAAGAGAGAGAGAAACAAACTTGAGACACTGACCACAGAGAATTCCTCACTAAATCTCCAATTGACGCAGTAGAGGTGGCATTTATATTATTGCAATGAAACTAAAAATTAACTACAAAATGAAAGAATAATAGATAACTAAATAACAAAGCAAATAAAAAAGGAAAAATCAATCTGTGCAGTAAAATTTAGGACATCAGGAAGAAAACAGAGGAGGCAATGATTGAAAAGGGACTTTTTCTCACTACTAGAAACACAGGTCATAAAAATATCTTGTCATGCTTCTCATCATTTATAGAAAAGACAGGAAAAAGATATTGTGTTGATCTATATTATTTGATTGCATCATTGTATTTCATAAAATGTGCTTGATTTGTTATAGATCTCATTATATGTGTTCATAAAACAAAATACAATTTCAAATTCTATTGTATTAGGTGGCTAGGTCATTGTCAGATACTACAAATGCTGACAGATATTATTTCTTTATATAGCAGTCAACATTAAGTGACAGTTCACATAAATATGAAGACTGAATTAAAAAATCAACAGATGCTGTAAATTACTGCAGGAAATGAAAAAAAAGAATGAGTTTGCATTTATTATTTCCATGGTCCAATGTGTTCATTTATGTTATGGCCGATCATTTAAAATGCAGTTTCTGTTTTGATGTGAAAGAAGAGGAACTTTCCTAGGCAATTCATTAGTTTGTGAAATTCTGATATGATTTATGCAAAATCACATTCCTCACCTAAACTAATGCGCAATATTATAGAGAGGAAGTGTGTTATCTGCAATAAATAGCATTTGCAGGTTAGGCCTCTCTACACGTGGCCATCTCTCCCTGATTAATTTAGTTCATGTGGTGAAACATAAGAATCTTAGAAGACAGCAATAAGGGGTGGGGGTAAGATATTTGAGGGCATACTCCTGAAGTTCTTTTCTCAGGTGTTCGCAAGGGCCCAGCAACATGTTAGGTTAGGCCTGCTAGGAGATCCAGCATAATCTCCCTCCTCAAACCCTTGATGGGCAACTTTCCCGGCTACCACATAGTGCATAAGCAAGACGTGCAGATTTCAACATCCGATTTACCAAAAATTAACAGACATAAAAGCTTTTAAGTTGGAATGTGAGTTCTCTTAATACGTATATAATTAAAAGGAATGCAATAAGTTATTATTTTATAATCAAATAATCCCTGTTATTTTCAAGATAGAAGGTGAATAGGAAACATGAATTACTTCCTATGATAATACAGTGAAGGGAAAATGATTCTTTTCCTTGTTTCTTTCTCTCTTGCTCCCTCTCCTACTCCTTCTTTTGCTTTCATCTCTTTGTCTTTCTCTCTCTTCCTCTCTTTTTCTTTGTCCAGAAAATAGTAATATATTTGTGTTTGGAATACAGTGAAAACATTCTTGTTTTATAAATCAGTTCATGACAATTTCTTTAAAATGTTATTAGTTTAATGTAAATCTACCCCTATTTCAACTTTATTTTTCCCTGCGTGCACAGGATGCTATCAATTCTCCTTTGTCTGTCCGACAGAGTGGGAAGATTTGTATATGTTAAGATGGTATATTTTAAACACATAGGCTGTACAGACTGGCCAATATGCTATAAGACTGCTGTCAATACAGGCATGTTTTAGCTCGTCAGATTGAGACCAAAAAAAAAAAAAAGAAGAAGAAGAAGAAGAAGAAAGAAAGAAAAGGTTTGTTTTATCATGATGTAAGTGGGTTTGTACAAGATATGTAGCTTTTTTTTTTCTTATATATTATAAAATCACAAAAGTTACTGAGGAAATCAGGGTCATCGGAGAAGGTTAACTGTAAGAATACATGCAATGATCTTGGAATATTGATTGTCCCCTTGCAATAGTCTAGTTCAGTAGTTTTTTCCCCCTCTGAATGTGGAACCACTCAGTTAATGAGGCGATGCCGTGATTTCAATGTAAGACAAACCTTGATTTGCTGCCAATAGTTTCTAGCTCAGTGCAGTCTCACTGGCACAGTGTTAAGGACTTGATGGATGTACTTCAGTGTCACTCGCTGTTCCCTTTAGCTGCCGCAATTCTCCGATGGCTTGTCATCACCTGAGAGATGTATTTGTTCATTTTCTGAGTGTCACATGAGATTACAAGGTCTGTGAAAAAGGCAATTTGTCTCCTTTGTTCACCACTGTATCCCTAGTGCTATAGTAACTGGTATATAGTAGGTGCTCTAAAAATATTTTACAGATGATTGCCTGCATGCTTAAAGAAATACACCAAATTCTTAAGGCACAAGGGATGTAGGGGAGGTTATTACAAGGATCACATCAACTTTATGTTTGAATTTCCTTACAAATATTTACCTTTTGTGGCTTATGCTTAAAACCTATTTGTAGAATAAATGATTCCATTAATTTCCATTTTTACATATCCTTTATGCATTAATGAGTGTAACTCATGAACCAGCATGTCTATGCCATGTTGAAGTCATACATGCATGCGTGCGAGTTATGTAATTGTGTGTGAATTCACGTTTGTTGAAAATATGCTTTGGAAAATCCTTCATGAAGAGCTAAATACTTTTTAATTCTTAACAGTATAATCTATCTTGCATTTCTTTGAGTTTATGTGGTCCATAATGTTTGCTATAGGTTTCTTACCATTTGATAATACATTACAATTCTATGAGATATTTTCTAGTTCACCTTTGCAATTGTATTAGTATAAGCCAGTCCACAATTGCCATGAAATCTAGTATTGGACATGAAGTATAAATGATATAATTATATTAAAATCATACAAAGCTTTGGCACTCAGATTATTTTTTTAAAAGGTGACCATTCCAATGACTAGTATAATGACAATTTATAGCTTATAAAATATACTTAAGTATAGGTATGGAAAAAATATTTACCTCAGTAGCTCTACTTCTAGTTCCAAAGTGAACATAAGCACAAGTCAAAGACAAGTTAGAATATGATATTTCACTAGCTGAGCTCTTACTTGGATGCTCTCATTTATCCAGTGGAACGGTTATCATCCTGCCAGAGATTCTAAGACCAGGTAAATGAGTCTCTGTTAAGTCAGTCTTGAATTTTTAAAAAAGCCTTGATTGCTTATTCATAATATAGCAAAGGTCAATGGATATTTTAAAATGCCTACTATGTACTATGCATGATCTAGTAGTAAAAATTAGACATAGGGTGTTAGGAACTTTGCATTGGACCTTGTAATAATTTACCATGACATTGACCTTATAATGTATATTTTTCTGACAAGTCATCTATTAAAAGACTATTATGATATGTTAAAAAAAAAGTAACCATTCAGTATGATGTACTTTTGACAGATAAGATTGACAAAAAGCCAATCAGATAATTGTACTCTAATGTAAATTAGATCTACATAGTCAAAGATTCAACTTTCTGAAGTAAAAATCACACAGAATATTCTTCACAATGAAAATGACTTGAAGCTTTTAGCATATTTTTGGGAAGGAAAAATGACAAATTTTATCATAGTTAAAAGTTCTTTTACTCAAACTTCTGCAAACTTAAGTTCTACATATGGTACATACATATTTTAACATTAAATAATTTGAGAGCTCAAAACTATTCAATCACACCATACCTTCTTCTTTTGTGTCCACACTGATAGGATGTAAAATATTAACACTTTAATATGTTTATTTATTTCATATCGCTATGGTATGCTTGCTTCAATGACAACAATAACAACAACAAAAAATGATATTCAACACTGATATGCTTTCCACTCCATCTTACTATGCAATTTCAGAAAATTGTTCTTTGTGTGTAACATAGATTTGTGGGTGACATGTGCAAACTTTACCAATACTTTCCAGGTATTTACACCATTTTTTTGGTCTTATCTGCTTTCCAAAAGACAACCTTATACTGCGTGGGGGTTTTTCCCCCTTACATCTCCTACTCCTTTCACCGAACTTCATCTAGCTGGTGACGTTCTATGTCTTGGAGAAATTAAAATCCCTCATGTTTTCTCATTTGTCTACCATCAAGTCTAGTTATATACATAGACTTTTTCTTTCTTCTCTTAGAATGGGGGGAATGACTTTTGCCTTCCCAAAGTCGTTTTCCTCCCATGGGGTCATCACTCTGAGTATCATCTCTCTTTCCACAGCTCCCTGTGCTTGCCATTGGTTCTTGCTTCTCCCATATCATTAATCCCAACAATTTATGAAATCATTTCTGACAACATTTATATTTAATCAAATTTTAAAAAGCTATTTACTGAGTTTATTGGAGATGACATTGGTTAATAAAATTATATTGGTTTCAGGTGTACAATTCTATAATCTATCATCTGTATATTATGTGTTCACCACCCCAGGTCAAGTCTCCTGCCATCATTATTTCAATATTGTCTCTTTTTGAAAACTTTTTTGTTCATACCCAAATTATTCTCCAAATGCTTTGTCAGTGATCACAGAATTCTCAAAAGAGTTAAACCAGTTATGCTGGCTGTGTAGACTCTAATATGCACGTTACTCACTGTAATTTGACTTTGGGTCAAAGTCAATGTGGATGCCCATCAGGCCTCATTTGCCAATGCTTTCTTGAGTGCCATGTGTCATTGTCACTAGTCTACTTTCTTACCTGGCAACGGGCAAGTTGTTCAGGTTTTCCACCCACAGGGCTTGATTGTGTTAGCCAAATTTAGTGGCGTGGGGGCCTCTGCATTTGTCTTTTGGCTCCTGGAGGGTTTGGGTTCCTGAACTGCAAAGCAATAAAAGTACCCAGACCAATGATAATAAAACCAACAATTACAGAAGATGTGCAGCTGCACTTAACAGACTTTCATTGTCTGCTGTTGATGTTTGTTATGCAATGTATTATTTATATATTTTTTCAATTGCATTTTACATTCAATGTCCTTTTCTATTAGTTTCAGGTGTGTAGCATAGTGGTTAGACAGTCATACTCAGATACTTCACACAGTGTTCCCCTGGTATTTTCAGTACTCAGCTGGCACCGTAAGTAGTTCTTACAGTATGATTGACTGTGTTCCCTAGGCTACACTAGACATCCCCATGCCTATTTTGTAACTATTCATCTGTACTTCTTAATCCCTTTACCTTTTTACTTAGTCTCCTAACCCCACTTCCCTCTGGGAACCATTAGCCTGTATCTATGTATATTTCCATTTCCTTTGTTCATTTATATTGTTCTTCAGATTTCACATAAAAGTGCAATCAAATGGTATTTGTCTTTAACTAACTTATTTCACTTAACATAATAGCCTGTAGGTCCATTCAAGATGTGGCAAATGGCAAGATTTGTTCTTTTTTATGGCTGACTAATATTCCATTATATATGTATTACCACTTTTTTACCCATTCATCTATTGATGGACAGTGGATTTCATGCATCAAAACTGAATCATGTACAGTTTTACTTTATTTAATATACAGTATTAGTTCCTTTATCACAACTTAAAATTTTTGTGATTAGAGTTCTATTTATTCATTATATATCTTTTCCAATAGTTTAAATTTTAAAAAGTGGATGGCATATCTGTTTTGTTCAATGTATGTATCCAATTTCTAGTATAGAATGAGATTATAGAACCTGCTCAAAAATTTGTTTTGTGAATAAGATATGTTTATATTTTAAAGACATGTAATTCAGTGAGGTTATTTTATTTTTAAATCTTATATATAAAAGCTTACGCTATATGATCTGTGGTGCCTCCTACTTGTAAGAGAAGTTCAAATTATTTAATGATTTAATGCAATTTAATATTGTTTTATGGTATTAACTCCTCACTTATTTACTGATTTAAATAGGTATATTTGTAGAATGTGTATTATTTTTGACATATTAGGAAGTCTCTGAAAAGTCAAACAGAGAGAGGATGATGCTGCCCTCAAGAACTTTACAAGAAAATTCTGAAGACCACTGCTGAAGGAATATTTCATCTTTCTAAACAGTTCACAAACAATTGGAGTAAAATAACAAGATTACATGTGATACAATCTTTATCTTATTACTAATTTATTTGGGAATAAAATTGTCCTGGAGTTTTTTCTTAATATTTATAGTTACATTTTCCAATGATGTGGAGTAAAATATATTTTAAAATAATTAATAAATGGCCACTGACATGTTACCCAGGTTATTTTAAAGCTCACAACTTTAGAGAAATAATCAAAGCCACTGATATCAACTCCTACAATATCTGTTTTTCTATAAAAAACATAGACTTGTTTTTCTTATTGTGAAAGCAATAGATATTCATTGTAAGAAAATAAAAAAACATATGTAAAGTTGAAAGGCAACATGAAATCATCTTTGACCCTAATGCCTTAGAGACAACCATAGTTATCCTTATATGCTTGATACTTTTTATGTTTTAGTTCATACACAGGTAAAGGAAAGTGTGATTTGTATAAAGCAAACTAAACCACAGCATGATTTGACATGATTAGAGGAGTACAAGAAAAAAGAATCAACTACATATTCATGTTAGAAACTCTTCTTTGAATGGATTAGTAGTTCAGAAAGCCTAGAAAATGAAATATTGTCACAAAAAACTACTTAGAGCAGCATTAAATGAGAGTTGTATTATCAAAATTATTTTATGCTGTTTATTGGTTTTTAACTTTTTTTTTAAAGATTTTATTTATTTATTTATCTTTAGAGGGGAAGGAGAGAGGGAGAGAAACATCAGTGTATGATTGCCTTTTGTGCATCCCCTGCTGGTAGTTAGCCTGCAACTACCAGCCTGCAACCCCGCCTGCAACTCAGGCATGTGCCCTGACTGGGAATCGAACCGCGATTGTCTGGTTCACAGGCCCATGCTCAATCCACTGAGCTACGCTAGCCAGGGCTGGTTTTTAACTTTTGTAACTTTATGATAAATGACAGATTCATAATTGTTATCATATAACAGATATAAATATGTCCCCACAGACAATATAAAAGTCTTTCCTCTCCCTCATTCCAAATCTCTCTCCTGATAAAAAGTAGAAAAGTAGAATGTGTGCGTAAGGAAGACAGAGAAAGGGCAATTATACTTACATTCTTATTCTAAAAACTAAAAAATTGAAAGCATACTTTTATGAATGATACCATATATAGTGGAACTTTGGTCATATGGTTTCACATTCCAGAAGCTATCATTGCAAAAATAGATTTTATAAATGTAGAGATGTTATAAAAACAAAATCAGTAATTTCTGGCTCTTATAAATAAAAAATAATAAAATTTTCATATTATTTAGAGTTGAAATTATAACCCAAAGTATTAAGAAATATAAATATGTAATTAAATAAATATAAATATGTAATTAGAGTTTCATTTTAGTACTGAAACTGATAAAGGAGAGTAGGGAGGGAACTGTGTCTTTCTGACCTAAATGCTGAAACACTGTTTAAAAATTGACTCCATAAATTTCTTAAAGTATAAAGGGAATAAATAATGTAAAAGAACATATATTACAACAGTCATTTTGAACACAACATATAATTTCATATATCATACACAATTTAAAATTTAATTTTCCAGGTAATTTCTAATCATTATTACAAATTTTTGGATTGATAACTACTCAAATATGTACAATGACTGTGTACTTTAGGAATAAATTTCATTTGGTTAGCTGCCATCAAAATAAAAATGATCAAAGTGAAGTAACTGTCATTTAAGAAATAAATGGCAAGTTCTAGCATCTGGCAGTTGACATTTTATCACCCTGTCTCACTATTTCACTTTATATTAAATCCCAAGAGGGCCTGGATCTTCACGTCTTTCTTTGCTTAGTCTTATTCTTCAATAATCTAGAAAACAAGTTGCTCGCAGGGTGTATTTGTACTTTGAGAATATCTAAGTCCTTACCGCCCTTCTATTATTTATGTTTTCTCTGATGCCAATAGATGCATTTATCAGGAAAGGGCATGAGAAGACGACTTCTGCAGAGACATTCATGTTGGCAGCACTGCCTGTGTGTTAAAAACCCATGACACTTTTTAAAAAGTGAGAGTTGCTCTTTTGTGCTATCAGTTCAAAAAAGAAATAATCACTTGGGAATTTTTTCTCTGTATCTGCTGCAAAGAAATCCAGCAGAGAAGAAAGGCTTACAAACCCATGGAAGGCAATAAATGTCAGAAAAAGTGGACCATTCTTGCTTGTAACCGTAAGGGCATTTCACTTATACCCAAGCTCATTGTTATGCTTAGTCAAGTATAACCTCATGTCAAGCTGATCTCTGTACTGTGGAACTCGAGATGTAACTACAGGTAGTAAACTTTGAAATAATACAGTGCCCCAATTCAGACTAACCTTTGCAGCACTTCAAGTCTGAATAAACTTCAAGTGCAGTTAAAAGGTAACAGAAATTATGTCTTAGAGTTACTTTGATTCTCAAGTATCATTAAGTGTGAATTTTGAAGTATTATTTTTTGTATGGAAAACAATACATGGAATAAACAATAATACGAGAACAAACTCTGTGTTAATGTACTTACAACTATAAACCTACCTTTGGCCCACCCTTGCGTGTGCTGATATGGAAGCAAATCCAAATAAATTTTAAATCTCATGTGTTTCATCTGTGCCCAATCCAAGTGAATTTGACTATTACATAGCATATTGAAGAAAGTGAGGAATTGTGAACACCCTATAGGAACAATATACTGTTTACTTTATATATATAATATAAATATATATATAACTTATATATAAATATACACACATATATATTAATTTTTGTAGGTCTCTGAAATGACCACCATTTGATAAAAATCAACAAAAAATTAATTTAAGTAACAAAAATACACAAGCCAAATATATAGACATTTCTATCTTGTTCATGAAACCAATAATCATAAAACAAATTAAATTTAGTTTCAACATCAAAAACTGTCAAAGGTACAGCCAAATATTACCTCCAGTTTCAATTGTTCAAAAATCCATGGTTACTTAATTTAAAACTAATTTTTAAAAGTTAATTTACCTGGTTTAATCCGGTTTTCAATGGCCTCTCACTTTATTTACCTGTTAACAGTGGAGGATAGAGTTTCTCTGTCTCCAGTTCTCACTTTCTGTCTCTGCCCCCGACTCGTCCCCCACTCATAGATTTCTTTTCCTTGTGAGATTTTTAGTGTTTCCTTATTTTTGAAGATCTTAGCAGTTTTGAAGGGACTGGTCAGGTAGTTGCAGAATGTCTCTTAATTGTGATTTGTCTGCTGTTTTTCTCATGATTAAACTGGGTTTATAACTTTGGAGCAGGAGACCATAGAAGTAAATCGCTATTTTTTCACTGCATTGTATTGAATGCACATATTATCCACACGAGTTTCCCTGTTGCTTTGTCAAATTTCTCCCTTCCAACGCTTTTGTTTCCCTCCTTCCGCATTGTGCTCTTTGGAAAGATTGTTATGGATAGCTCACACTTATGAGTCAGGAAATATTCTCCACCTACTTGAGAGCAATGCACAGACACAAATTTAATCATGTGCTTACATCAATATGTCTTTATGGATATTTACTTTGTCTTTTAAGTTATAGTCAATGCAGTCTTTTTGTGTTCATACTCATTATCTGAATTTTTACCTCCAATTTTTTCTTTCAAAGCTAAATTGAACATCTTTAGAGGAAATGCCCAATAGTCATTGATCTAAGAAAAAGGATAATAACACACTTTTATATATAAAGGGGAATATTCATTTAACTAATCACCTATTCATATACTTTTTCCATGTGCCTATAATTATATATAATTATCTAGGAGAATTTCTCATACCTATTTTTATCCTCACAGCCTTAAATATAAGAATAAATTCTTGAGTTAAAATGAACAAATAAGAAAAACAAATGAATATTTATAGGCACAAAAGCAACAGTATGGTGGTTACCAGAGGCAAGGGGGTTAAGAGATAGTAAAGATTAAGTGGGGTCAAATATATGGTGATGGGAGATTTGATTTTGGGTCGTGGGGCACACAGTGCTATATAGAGATAACCTATGGTAGAGCTGCGTGCTGGAAACCCATATAATTTTATTAATCAATGTCATTGCAATAAATTTAATTTAAAAAATAAAAACATTGAATTGTTGTTACAAATTCTAGGAAATATGTAAGTAAAGCTAAATTCCATTCTGGAAAGGGCAACTTACTATCCTACAAAAGTGGACCAAGAAAAAGATCTGTTCTTATAGACACTCTGTGTAGCAGAAAGTATAATTCACCTACTTAGTATTCATTTATTATTTTTTCCTCATTACCAGTATTTTGATTTCCTTCAAGCCCAAATATCTTTAACCACAAGTCATGATACAGAGTCATCTTAAATCAGTTTAAGCTCGATACCTTTGGCTAATGATTGGTCAAGGTAAGCATCTGACCATTGTTCTATTGCAATGTAAGAAAAAGTTTGATAAGCACTTTGGGAAAGGTCTTTTTCCTGGTAAGAGAGACTTTCTGGGGAAGAGGAGACATATTATAAACTATTGAGTTATTTGGTTAGCTTGTTATTGACTTTTTCCTGCATTTTAACCTGGTTGGGTAGATTTCAGGTCACTGAAGTTGCTACAACTTTCCCACACGGAGAACAGGCCAAAACAATCGGAGAAAATCAGAGTAGCACTCTGATATCACCAAAGCCAGTGCTGAAAGTGGCTAAATGCAGACACGTTTTTGCTTGAAATAATTAAGGGTATTTATCCATTTCACTGCTATTATATCAGCATTCTGTCACTCTTAGCAGGAAAGAGCAGAACTATTAAACTTTCAAACACTAAATACTAACCAAGGGCATCTTTGTATTTGTTTATTAGGACATGTTATTCAGTAAAAAAATTGATCCTTAAAAAATATCTAATATCTCTCTTATTTCTGACTATTTTATGATGCTTAATAGTAGTATACTGTTTTGTATACATACACAATTTGTAAAGAATCTCTTGTATAGACATTAAATATACATATATACACACACATACATGTATATTATATAACTGAGTATTTAAATGATATATTCAAAATATTTGGAGTTGCCTCTTCTATTGCTGTTCACCTTCAAGGTCAGAAAGACACCAAACTCTATAGATGCTCTCTCTATGAAAGCTTTCTTTTCTTCTATATGTTCTTTCCCATTACTCATGTACTGTCACCCTATACCTGGTGTGCCCATACAGTACTTTCACAGATCCCTCTCCAGTCTCTGCTGACTCCAGTGCTCACACCACTTCACAATGCTGAGGCTTCCTCATTGCTCCTGTCCTTAATGCTCCTCCCTGCAACTTCTAATCAGATCATTTGAAGTTCTTACCCCATGACTCTTCCTTGCTAGGCTTGGGAAAATGAGATGCATTTACCATTACTAAGGAATTGGGAAACTATTGTTTTTTACAAATGTTTCTATGACATTTGCCATCACTGAAATCAGGTGCACACACCTTAGAGAGTTGATATTTTAAGCTGATTTATCTATAAACTTTTGTTAAATGTATTAAAACAATATCTCAATATATTCAAAAATAGTCCAAGGTATATTTACATAAATATGTGAATAAATTCTAAACAAACTTTGGGCTAAGTCAGAGCACCTTCAGAGGAGAATAGTCTGAAAAGACGCAGTAATTTGTATTTGGAATATGCAGTTTTCCCTTAGGCAAAAATAACTTGATGTTATTGCATAATATTTAAAACAAAATGTTAGCATGGTATAATATAGTCTTGTTTCAGGAATAGTTTAATCTGTGTCTTAAGAAGATCAGGATAAAACAAATATTACTTCAAGATTAAACCCAGTAGCTTGAGTCTTTGCCGAAAAGGAATTGGCTCTCACGCATACAGGTGTGCTCAACCTCAGCCCGATTCAATGCATCGCACAAGGTGTCTCCTTGCACTATATCGTTGCCTTCCTCTGACCTGTGTATGTGCAGGTTCGTTCACTTTTCTTTGTATTCGGAACACCAAATTGATGACATAGCATCTCTTGTTAATCTATCACTTTTGCTTTTATTTAATACACACTAGGGTTGTCTCTCTGAGGGCATCGATTTGGAGTAGAACAGTTTAACGTTGTCCCTTCGGACAATTAGAGCATTATGACCATATCAACATGGATATTCTGTGAAATTTTGAGTGATTGTATGTCCAGATATGTAGTTCATGGTTATTTAGGCAGCTTTATATTCAAGGAGACACAGCTGATCAGGATAGTACAATGGGACTAAAAGAATCATTTAGAACTATGTTAACAGTCTTTTCACTTGTTTCTTTATGATAGAAGAGCAAAATAAGTTTGACTTGATTATTGATTTGAAAGTGGACACTAGTCAGAAGAAACTGGGTGAAGTCACTGACACATAAACCTCAGTTTTTTCACTGAGAAAATTGTGTGTAGTTGAGATGAAAACTTCTGTATTTCCTTCCATATCAAGTTGCTAATAAAATTAAAGAGATTCTTGGCTATCAAAGACAAACATATAATGTACCAAATATATCTTCTTATTTTACATTGAATGTCTTTTATCCTTAGAAAGTTTTATGATTTTATTCAATTTCTGTAGAATAAAGAGCTCACAGTCATGTTAGCTACAATTATATTACTCTCTTTTTTATAAGTGGCATTCATAGGAGAAATTTTAAATTTGAGAAAAATAGCAAGTTGTTGAATATCAACACAGTGAGTGAAGATGTAAGCAATATTTCATGTGCTCCTATTCTGTGGAAGGCACGCACATCTGTCTGCTGTTCTTTACCAGCTTCCTCCCCAGTGTCTAGCTGAGTGTGGCGCATGGTATTCATTTACCTGTTATTTGCTAAATAAATGTGTGAATCATGTCAAGTAAATTGCTTATGAAAAACATCGGGTGTAGCTACTAGGACCCAAGTACCAGATAAGAAAACTGCTGTGTAGCAGTTAGGCAATTTTGAAAGCTTGCTGAGTCTGTAAAACATTCAAATCTATTTCTGACTTTAAGAACCATTTTATTCAAGACAAAAATTAAAATGACATATATTTTAGTTTTACAAAACAGCTAGAATTTTTTCTAAAAATATAGTGAAATTCACCTTTTCTATTTCGGAATTTAAATATCAAAACCTTTTTAACAGTATATATAAAAATCCTCTTTACCTTCTATATAACTTTTCTGATCCTTTACAATTTCAAACACTCTATATACCTGCTGAAAATACTAAATTCAAAATACTTATGAGATAATGATTACTTTTAGCTTTGTAGGTACTTATCTTGGAGAAATTGAATTTTAATTGTATTTTTTTCATTACCATTTACCCCCCTTATACTACCTCCCAGTCACCACCCTGTGATCCATGTCCATGAGTCCTTTTTCTCTTTGCTCTATCTCCTCACTCTCTTCTCACTCCTTCCCCAAGAGCTGTTATCCTGCTCTCTATCTATGAGTCTGGCTCTATTTTGCCTGTTCAGATTGTTCATTAGATTCCCCATTTGAGTGAAATCATATAATGCGCTATGGCAATTTTTATGAACATTATATGATGACTAGAGTTTCTTCTAATTTATATTTGTATCATATATAACAGATGAAAACCATTTTTACCCATCAGGGGACAATCTATATTTAATTTAATTTATCCTCCACTTAAAATTCAAAGAACACATAATAATTTTAAATAGTGTTTATTCAAACAGTTGTTTAACAATTTAACTTTAATTGTAGGATAATCAGTAAGTATAATTCAGCACTCAATATTTTCTTATATCTATTTTTGTTCTATATTCCAGAAATCAAAGTATAAAAATATTTTTCTGTATATATGACACCTAAGCAATTATTTATCCTAAATTAATGTTAAATATCTTAAGTCACACCTCTGATGAAATCATATATTCTCTCTTGGTCAAGATTAGCGTGTGGTAGGACCATGTACATGCTCGAGGTCCCCAGCATTCCACTGGCCAGATTTCTGAATGTGCTGTAAAAGCAAAGGGAGTCTGGCACTAATTTTGAGTATTCGTAATTTTCATCACTGATAGTGGTCGAGAGACTTAGATGAGAAACTAGAGCCACTGCATTAATTCACAATAAATACACTGAAGTGTTTGAGGATAAATACAGCTTGATTCTCAAGGGTTTATTCTGAGAAAAGTGGTATTAGTTTAATTTTATTAGGGAATCAGAATTTTTTGAAGATGAATAGAAAACAAAATGTACTTTTAAAAATAACGTAGAATTGTACTTAGATTGCTAATGTTATATATACTAAGATAATTTGAATTTAAACAAAATATTTAACTGTGTTCTGCTGACAAGGAGATACCGATGTTTTAGTGAGCTGACAGAGGTGTGGATATTTTCTGTTTATATATGAAGAAGACTCCCATGAATGCAGAAATGAGCTTAGAAATAACATTCTGCTTGCTTATAATTTTGTTACTATTTAAAAAATATATTTCATTAAAAAGACTGTAAATCAAGAGCCAAATTTAAAATGACAGAATTCTTATTTTACAAACTTTTTAGAATATTGAATGTAAATAATAATTATTTTGTCACAAATACATATTATCTTCAGTTGATTTTATATTAGTGGAAATGTTTGTTTCCATTAACAAAATAAGTGCATAAAATGGAAACCATCACCAGAAAAAAATTAATAATGTTGGACACTTCACGCTATGTTAGACAGTTACTTTGGACATAATTACCAAAGTCTTGGTGTTTACACTTATTGTGGTCATTTTCTCCACATAGTGGATCCTGGAAAATCTTCTTTCAGCAACAGATTTCAGATATTTGTTCCAATTAGGGCAAAATGCAACTGCTTTATCACTCAAACAATGTTTCATAAACCAATTTATTCTTGGGTTTTTATCAGATTGAAATGAAACACAGATTCTTTTTTCTCTCTCTCATTTTTTACTGTTGTCACCACTTTCCTCCCACCACTCCCTCCACCACACCCATCCCACCTCCAACCCTCAAACCTACCCCCTTTGGCTTTGTCCTTTATACACGTCCTTGACCCCCACTTCCTTATTTTCTCCCATTTTCCATCTCCCTCCTCCCCTCTGGTTACTGTCAGTTTGTTCTTTATTTTAATGACTCTAGTTCTATTTTGTTTGCTTGTTTGTTTTGTTGATAAGGTTCCACTTAGAGGTGAGATCATATGGTATTTGTCTTTCGCCATCTGGCTTATTTCATTCATTTATCATAATATTCTCCAGTTCCATTCATGCTGTGGCGAAGGGTAGGAGCTCCTTCTGTCTTTCCATTGCGTAATATTCCGTCCTGTACATGTCCACAGTTTTTTGATCCATTCATTTACTGATGGACACTTAGGTTGTTTCCAGCACTTGGCTATTGTAAATTGTGCTGCTATGAACATTGGGGTGCATAAGTTCTTTTGAATTGGTGATTCAGGATTCTTAGGATATAATCCCAGCAGTGGAATTGCTGGGTCAAAAGGCAGTTCCATTTTTCATTTTCTGGGGAAATTCCATAATGTTGTCCACGGTGGCTGCACCAGTCTGCATTCCCACCAACAGTGAGTGAACTCAGGTTACCTTTTCTGCACAACCTCACCAACACTTGTTTGCTGCTTTGTTTGTGATGACCATTCTGAATGGTGTTAAATGGTATCTCAATGTGGCTTTAATTTGCATCTCTCTGATGGCTAGTGATACTTAGCATCCTTTCATATGTCTCTGGGCCCTCTGTACCTCCTCCTTGGAGAATTGCCTGTTCCAGTCCTTTGCACATTTTTTGATTGGGTTGATTGTCTTCCTGGATTGAAGATGTTTGGATTATTTATATATATATATATCTATTGGAGATTGAACCCTTGTCTGAGGTATCATTTGCAAATATATTTTCTCATAGGGTTGGTTCCCTTTTCATCTTGCTGTTTTTTTCTTCTTTAGCTAAACAGATTATTTTTTATTTTTATGAGGTCCCATTTGTTTATTTTTCCCTTAATGTCCCTTGTGCTAGGCGACATACCAGTGAAAACATTTTATGTGAAATATCTGAGATTTTCATGCCTATGTTCTCCTCTATGACTTTTATGGTGTTGCACCTTATATTTAAGTCTTTTATCCACTTGAATTTATTTTTGTGTATGGTGTAATTTGGTGATCAAGTTTCATTTTTTAGCATGTAACTATCCAGATCTCCCAACACCATTTGCTGAAGAGGCTATTTTTACTCCATTTTATGCTTCTGCCCCCTTTGTCAAATATTTATTGACCTTGGGTTATTAGAGACTTGGGTTTATTTCTGTACTTTCTGTTCTGTTCCATTGATTTATGTGTCTGTTCTTATGCTAGTACCAGACTATTTTGATTACTGTGGCCTTGTAATAGAGTTTGATATCAGGTATTGTGATGTCTCCTACTTGTTCTTATTTCTCAAAATTACTACAGTTATTCAGGGTCATTTATGGTTCCATATAAATTTTTGAAATGTTTGTTCTATATCTGTGACATATGTCACTGGTATTTTAATGAGGATTGTGTTGAATCTATAAATTGCTTTGGGTAGTATGGATATTTTGATGATGTTATTTCTTTCAACCATGAACACAGATTGTATTCCTTAATTTCTTTCTTCAGTGTTGTATAGTTTTCTGAGTACAGGTCCTTTACCTCCCTGGTAAAGTTTATTTTTAGGCACTTTATCTTTCTTGTTGCTGTATCAAATGGGGTTTTTCTCCTGATTTCTGTTTCTGATGTTTCATTGTTGGTATACAAAAATGCCTTTGATTTCTGGATATTGATTTTGTATCCTGCTCTATTGCCAAATTCATTTATTAGGTTGAGCAGTTTTTGGGTAGAGTCTATAGAATTTTCCATGTATACTATCATGTTATCTGCAAACAGTAGCAGTTTTACTTCCTCTTTTCCAATTTGGATGTCTTCTATTTCTTTTTCTTGTCTGATCGCTGTAGCTAGGACTTCCAATACTATGTTGAATAGAAGTGGTGAAAGTAGACATCCTTGTCTTGTTCTTGATCTTAGTGGGAAAGCTTTTAATTTTTTCCTGTTGAGTAGGATGTTTGCTATAGGTTTCTCATATCTGGCCTTCATTATGTCGAGGTATACCTCTTCTATTCCCACTGTGCTGAGAAAAACACAGATTCTTAACTTAGTGGATTCTGTTGTGCTCCTGGTTTTTATTTCCAATATCTTAATGTATCATGATACATTGTCAAAAAAGGGAATGGTTTGAGAATATATTTTTCTTATTCTATTTTATTAAAATAACCTGCCATCATCTTCATATTATTACAAAAATTATAATTTTACTCAGAGAAATAAACTGAAATAGATCTCATTTCTCAAAAGAAACAAAAAGCATTTCAATAGTGGTAGTGCACAATACAGATAACATCAAACATCAAACACTGATCAGAGACCTCTTACTGTGGCCTTTCCTCTTGTTGGTTGGGGCATGAGAATTACCATTATCTGCTCTCTCCATTTACTTATAACATTCTATTTTTTATGTTACCATCATTAATAGACATACAATATAACTTATTTAAGTTGTACGTGAAGCTAAATGCATTTACATGTAAGACTGGTGTAACCAGAAGTCTTTTAAATATTATACAAGCCAATCATTTAAGGAATAGTCAAAATAACTAAATTATCTCATTTAAACCTATGTAACAATGATTTCTAAAGTTTTCATTGAATATTATTCATGATTTAAAGCTCTTTGAGATGTAGAAAATGGACATATATTTAGCACAATTGTAATTGAAATGCTAGTATTTTGACTGAAAATTCAAAAATTAAAGTTAACATTAAAGATTGTAACAATGATATGATGAGTTGTTTTGAAAAATGTGGGGATATGGATTACACAATCTTGACATGTAAAAAGTATATATTTATTTTAACACACAATTATCAAACTTAAAAGATAAAATATTCCAAATACGTGTTTGTAATTCATCCAAAACATTTTCATATAAAACAATATGCATAATGACTATGCCACCAGATGGTCCAAAATAAAAACCAAACCATTTTATGGATAATTTTATCAGGGACTCTAATTTAAGATGGCAAGAAAATCATCTCATTGCAACCACAATAAAAAAAAAAACCTTAAAAATAAAAGACAGGACTTCTCTTTCTCTGAGTTGTCCTATTTTTCAGACAGTAGATCAATAATTAATAGTCATTCATGATCTTTTAGATCACAATTTCCCTGAGGACAAGCTGTGATAGATGGAGCAATAATCTCCAAAGATATGCATATATAATAATTTTTTAGATTTTTAGAAAAATATATTAGAATATTTTCTGAGGTGTCTGTTTTGCATGCATTCATTAATGCATATATTATATAACAATATAGTGCACAAATGTGTTTAATCATGTATGAGGTCTGTCCAGAAGGTATCCAACCATGTAATATGAACAATAGAGACATTTATTGAAGAAAATACAAGACACAAGAAACATTGTACATAGCACAATGATGCCTCAGTCCCCTTCAAAGTAGGTACCATCAGCTGCCCCATTGTATTTTCCTGAATCTCATTGGTGTTCCAAAATCTCTTTTTTTTTTTTAAAGATGAGTTTAGTTTTGGGAAAAGGCAGAAGTCACTGGGCACCCTATCTGGGATGTAGGGGGGTTGAGTCACCTGGGTGCTTTGATATTTCACCAAGAAACTGTGCACAAGATGTGATGTGCACACCTGCATGAGCAGGTATGTTGTCATGATGAAGCTGCCAATCACCAGTTATCCATAAGTGTGGCCTTCTGAAGCACCTGAATCGTTTCTGTGGAGGAAGGTTTAAGCTTACTAAAAAATTTAATGCAGATTTGTAGCTCTACTTGTTCAGTCATTTTGAATGTGATAGCCACACAGTGCACATGCTCACTCAGTAGTGTCTACCACCCCCACTGACCAGTACAGTGAAGTTGCTCTTGTTCATGCATACTCATTTCAATCCACGTCTCCTTGGCTGCCAGGTTACATGAATGTCATGCAAACCATTCTTATTATACTACCAACGGCTAGACTTTTTCTGGACAGACCTCACATATGATAATGTAATATTAGTATGATCTGTAGAGCAAATGCATTTACTAGGTTGTGGGACCCCAATCTATTTTGTTTGTACATAGCATATATAATTTTTTTAAAAAAGATCTTTATACGCTCTTGGATTAGGATCTCAAGCCATATATTTCAAAGGAAACTCATATTTCTAATAGCTGGGGTTTTGTTTGTTCTAATGGTTACAATGGGATTGAAGTCAAACAAACTTAATTGGATTTTAACTTCTTCAGTGAGAAATATTTGGCTATGGCATTTAGGAGAATTGTTTGTTTGTTGCTTGTTTTGGTTTTCACGTAAAGAGGATTTTGTAGGAATATACAGTAGATAAATAGAATACATGGCAGAGATGTAAACCACATGAGTATAGCAGATAGCAAGCATATACATCTGCATTTTGCATATCCGATGTAGAGAAAGAAAAGAGAAAATTAATGACATATTTACCACTCTCTTCCCACCACAAAGCAAACTGATGCTGTAAGCCGTTCCCAGATCTCCTTCTGAAAGCCAGCCCCTTGTGCAATATATGAATATATTCTGTGCAAAGTCTCTATGAAACATGTTGTCCTCGAGATTTTCATTCTAATAGGAAAATATAATTTGTAACAGTCCAGTGCAGGCATGCACTGCAGTCACTAGATATATCTTGATAAGCTTCTCCAAATCTAGGTTGACAGGTATTTAAAACTGCTTTGGGACCATTTACTGAGGAACATTTTAGAAGAAAATATGCAGCCCATATATTCAGTTTATGACTATATTGTTACATATCCTGACTCTCTGAGCAAAGCGAATTAGAACATTGAAGCTACTTTGTATTTCCATCCTATCTGTCAGATGTTTAAGCATGCCATAAGCAGCCTGAAGACTCTATTTGTGTGTGTTGTGAAGTTTAAGTATTATACAGCTCTGGGTACTCTTGTTTTCTTCTTACCTATTTAACTAGGTTTCTATCCTCTCCTCAGATGCCGTAATTGCATCAGGTATAAGGACTGTGAAGAATAGAACGTTGAACGAAACAGGGCTCTGTGTATTTGCACATGCACAACAAACACGCAGTAAATATTGTGAGCTTTGAATCAATAGGGCACCGTCCGTACAAATACAAAGGAATGAATAGGGTAAAATTTGCCAGCGATTTTTGCTCAATATCTCATCAGTAATAAGGAAGCTACAGCTTACTTACCAGACTTAATGAACAGCCTTGTCCTCACAATTTTCCTTTTACTTCTGAGTTGTAACTAGTCTGAGGTGAAAATATAAATATAAGCCCATTGTATCCTATGTGAGGTATGTGCATTCATAAAAAATAAATTTCAAAATATTTCAAAGGTGTCTTAAGACCCAAAGAAAAATGAGGAACGTATTTTTATAAAAGAAAATTTCAAAACATATGACAAATCTCAAAACACTCAAATTGTGTAATTTGTTCTTCAAGTTATCATTAAATGTAGGTAACTTTAAAATAGGAAATATTAAGACATAATTTACCATATTTTATTTTTTAGAAATTTTATTTATTTATTTTTAGAGAGAGGAGAAGGGAAAGAGAAAGAGAGGAAGAGCAACATCAATGTGTGGTTGCCTCTAAAGCGCCCCCTACTGGGGACCTGGCCTGCAACCAAGGAATGTGCCCTGACTGGGAATCAAACCAATGACCTTTTGGTTTGCAGCCCAGCATGCAACCCACTGAGCCACATCAGCCAGGGCTAATTTACCATGTTTTAGATAAGCATTTTATGTTTCCTAAAATGTTCTTTCATTCCTTGCCTTCTCAAAATCTGAAAATGGCATCACCTTGTACTGAGTGAAGGCTGATCCCTGTGTTTCTCAGCAGCTTCATTTAGGCACTATGACATATTGAAACTACACTCAAATAATTTATGTTAAAGGCCTCCCACTTCCCATTGCTATTGCTGGAGGTATTTGCGATCAATTGCTTGGCTGATGGTAAGAATTTTTATATTATTTCTGTGCATTTTTCCTATACTAATTCACATTAAGCAACACCACTTGGTTAGTATTTTTGATCACACACTGTCCAATGTTCTTTGCTTAAAATCATTAATTGTTCTCCATCCTCACGTGGGTAACTTCTCTGGCCGAAATTAACACACATTCTGTAACCACAGCACAAATGTTGCCAATATAATAAATTAACATAAATTAGACATTCTGTGTAAAGTGAAGGAGATATCATTCCCTAATTAAATCAATTCTTGTTGCCTTTAAATTATTTCTCTATCAAAATCCTAGTATTCAGCTCTTCTATTAAATCATCACTAATTAATTTTCTATCCTTTTTTCCTGCTTCATTTTGTCAAATTTTATGTTTTAAGTTAATCAGGCTACATTTTACTATAATTTAAAAATTATAAGAAGATATAAGATATACGTATTGACTTTTAAATTGATTCCTACATGTAAATACATGGATTATTACATACGCTGTAGGAGCGACTAGAAACTTAAAAAGATGAATAAGGTTATTATTGTTCTAAGCTTTCCTTTGTTCACTATATCTAGGTGATCAACCTACTCTAAAATTTAGTACTTTAAGGCAACAACAGTTTTTATTCTCTCTCACAATTCGAAGTTGTGAATCAGGAATATGGGCGGAGCCTGCTGGGTAAGTTTTTTGTTCCGTGGCATAAATGAATGTCACATAGTGAAGGTTAGCTGGCTGATGGGCTGAGGGAGGAGTTTTAAGGAAATTTCATTTATATATGTACATATAGCTACATATATATATATACCCGTATATAAAAATATACACACATACATACATACAGGGTTAGGCAAAAGAAGCTTTACGGTTGTTATTATGGAAAATAATGCAATGGTTAATAAATAACGATAGAATAAACTGATTCATGTCAACACAACTCTAAACCTACGAAAACTCAGACGTCCGTTCCGCAATGGTTATGCATCTGTGGACAACCGAGTCCGTAGATCTAGGGCAACCGAGTGCTGTTCCCAGTTGACAGGGGAGACCAGGAGCATGGCCATTGCGGGAGGGGCCCTCGCAGGAGGCTCCGACTTGCAAGGCTGCCACTGGGGTCAGACCAGGAAAGGAGACATTCGGGGAAGTTAACATGCAATCGAGCTTCTAGTGAGATTCTGCTCAAGAAGGAGAGAGAAAATAAATGTCTTTCCCTTCCTACTTCCAACCAAATGTTTGGAGGTGCAGAGACTCCAAATGGTCTCCCCGCGGGTGTCCCACGAGACCTGCCGAGTGGTGTATCGTGAAGCTGTGGCCAGTCCACTAACATATCACCTTGTATTTGATGTTTCTCCTCCCCCAGTTCAGTTCCTTTTCCTCTCTTTTTTACCTGCTTTCTTGGGAGGATACTTAGCATATTTGTACATTTCTCCAAAATGACTGCTTTAGAGTAATATACTGCCTTATACTTTAAAATTCTTGATTGTTTTTATTTTAAAAAGTTCATATTTTCTTGTAGCCATACCTAATATATGTGAATATATGTATTATTGTTTTAAATTATAAGTGCCCATTTCAAGTAGTTTTCTCAGTTTTCAAAACAAATTCACAATGATAATTTTATAATAATTCTTGGGGGATATAATATAAAACTTATCTTTCCTACTTTAAACATTTACAGGACTAATATTGAGGTTTTATTTGGGGTCATAACTTACATATGGAGATTTGTAACCTATGTGAGTCCAAAGAGTAGTTTGTCTTCATCATTTTTTTTTCCCATTCGCATCTCACAATGAAACACCTTAAACATCTGGTGTCAAGTCAGTGACTTCAATTCTCCTTCAAGTCAAAACCAATGATTTATTAGTAATTCTTATTTTATGTGGGTAATTTATATTGAGATTGATAGAAATGTGAAATACAGCATAGCCTAATTACTACCCACTAATCGCATACTTAAAAATATGAAGTTTTAGGAATTTTAGTAGTATTTCTCTCTGCACAATGAATCATTTCTGGGCTGAAGGATGTCATATCTATGCCAGACGCTTCCTTGCATTTCTGATCTAATTCCAAGACTCTGACTCAGTCCTAAATTTGTGACATTTTATAAATAAGGTCACTAAAATATTTGCCGTTTATGTATCACCAAGAGCTTAACCACATTGGCCCTTCCAGTTCCCAGCACACTCAGAGCCCTGACCTTCCTTCCTCGTGAGAGACACTCGCATCTGCAGAAAGTGAACCCCACACTTACCTACCTCTGGCCCGACTGCTGTCTGACCATACCTCTATCCAAAAGTCAAGCACAAAACTCTAGGGTTATTCTACTTGCATTTCAATCTTTCAAAGGTTCTGTCACATAATTCTGCTCTATTCCTTTTAAAATTTGCATAAAATTTGAATTATTAAAATTTTTCCATAATTACTGTTTTATTGTTTCTACCTCAATATGGTAAAAGCTTCATGAATTAAGGAGCTGTGCCTGCCTTGTGCATGGGGACAGCACCAGACGGTGTGTTCCTGGGGTTGGGGGTGGAGCATTATTTATTGTGGATGTTGTCAATGAAATAGGGATTTGTAGATTGGACCTGAATGGAGAGAAGGGGCTGGGCTCACAAATATGTGAGTAGCAGGATTCAAGAATAAATAGAGAAGTAAACAGAAACGTCCTGGGGCATAATCTAGCATAAAAGGCTGCAGTAGAATGAGTAAAGTAAGAAGAGAGGTAAGCAGGGGCCAAGTAATTTGGACAGAAATTTCATGGCATCAGTCTTCAAGATTGGCTTGAGCATATTTCATTTCCTTAAAAATATTATAATGTTACAGGACCACTTACATTATGTTTTTACATTAGCTATAGCACTCGGCATTTGGATATTTTCCTAATATGTCTAAACAACCCAGAAAGTCATCTTCCCTCCTATTTAAGAAAGTAAACACAGTTTTCTCCCTATAATTGTTGCTTTCTCTCTCCCACTGAAATTTCAATGTATCCTGGCCCCTCTTTAACATCTGCAGGCTGGGAGAGTATATAGTTACAGTGCCATTCATTATCCCATTTGAGGAAGTACTAATTAATAACAGACATGCTTCTCTCTCATTTTTAATGACAACATCAAACAGCAAACTGGCACAATTTCTGAACAAAATGTATCACCATGACTTACCAAGAGCTGGATATTTTATTTGCTGCAATAATGCGAAATACATACTCTAAGGAATATGAACACAGGGCCTATCTAGATAGATAGGACTCACTTAAGAACATGGGCATTTTTTATTTGCTTTGATTTTTTTAAGAGGGGAAATAAAATTGAATGTATTATGGCTGGTAAGGAGTCTTTGGGTCTTTCAAGGAGACTGTAATCAATGACCATGTTGGCCAGTACTTCACCATGGTCTGCAGTGTGATGATTAGATGCAGTCATCATAATAAATAACATTTCTTGTCTTGTACTGAACCACAGCTATGGATTCTTACTGCAGTGATAAAAGTGAATGTACAAAGGACACTGTGAATTTTACCTGAAACTGGAGATCCAGAGACCTCCCCCCAGGGTAGAACCCACCTCCCTAGCAGTCCCTCCATCCCTGTGATATACAGCACGACGACCTTTAAATCAGAAGCTGCCTGGAAGGCAATAAGCATAATAGTTTCGTTTTGCTGCATCTTTCTGGAGCCAAATTTTAGGCATTCCTAATGTGCAATTTTGCAGACTCAGGTACTGAAAAGGTTGACAAAGTGGCAGGAAATAAAAGCACTCACATCAAAGCCTGTATCTAATGGTAGGAGGTTTACCCTGAAGACTGGAATGCCTTCAAGGGAGGACATCAGAGTAATTGGGAGATTTCTGAGGTCTATATTCTGTGAAAATTGGAGTGATCATCCACACCACGCTGGGGGGTCCTATTTGGTGCATCCTTTATTAGAGCATTGTGCAGTGTTGGATAGTGTTGTCCTCAGAGATGTTTTTCCTTGTAGATTTTTGTGTTCCATGGAAATTTACAAGTCTGGGGCTTTTATTTGTGAACATAGCTGCAAGTTTTGATTCCAGACACTTTAGAGAAAGAAGGAAAAAAGAACGCTGGAGAGGCTGCTTTGTCCCATTCCAACGATAAAAGCCGAAGCCTATTTGTCCATTGCAGAATTTTTAAGTTTCAGTAACTAACTCTGAAGTGTTTAAAAAATAGAGGCACAGCACAAGGGTTTCCATATTGAAAAGCAAAACCTCTATCAGCTGAAAATGATAAATATTTTATACTATAATATTTACTCAGTAAAGAAACTCATAAAATGAAAAGGATAAACTCTCAAGGAACTGAAAAATTAATGAAGAGTAATTAATATTCATTAAATAATTTCAAAAGACAATGGCAAAAGACAGCAGAGACAGAACTACAAGTGTAGATCTATGGCATTTCAGTATTTGCTTACATGCAAAAATATTTTTACCTAGGTAATCTGAGACAGTTTATGAAAAATGCACACAGTGAATTAATCCTTTAGGCAAAAGAATAACTGTCAGTGAGCTTGCTTTCTTTCTTTCTCTCTCTCTCTTTCTTCATCTCTTTTTCTCTTTCTTCCTTTCTTTCAGAGAAAGGGGAAGGGAGGGAGAAAGAGGAAGAGAGAATCAACAGCTCATCAATCCAGACTTGGCCTGAAATCCAGGCATATACCCTGACCAGGAACCAAACCAATGACCTTTTGGTTTTCAGGCTGGCACCCAGTCCACGGAGCCACACCAGCCAGGATGCTATCAGTAACTCATGGCACATATAAAGCAATGTGTTCATGAGCTCATCTATGGCCAGCATAGTTCACATCAAGAGAGGGTTTCCCTATCTCTCCTGAAAATTGCACGATAGCAAGTTACTGACACTTCTCCGTTCCCTTCCCCTTTCTCTCTCATGTCAGTCCCCCTCTAGTCCATGTCAGTCACCCTCATAAAGTAGAATAATGTCCAAACTTGTTAACAAGGCTGTCTCCTGCCTCACAGGCTTTGTAAGTGTTCGAGCATAATACAAATCTTTGCTTGGCTTTCCTCTTCTTTCTTTCACTCTGCTGCTCGTTTATGTGCAAAACCAGCTCCTTCTTTTTATTCAGGTCTCAATTCAAATGTTAACTTATCTTAGAAATCTTTCCTGGAACTCACCATAAATTATCACACCTTCCTTCCACTCTAGTTGCCCCCTATTACATAATCCTGATTTATTCTTGTTAAAACCATATGAACAAACAATTCAATTAAAAAATGGACAAAGGACTTAAACAGACACTTCTCTAAAGAGCACATGCAAGTGGCCAACAGACATATGAAAAGATGTGCAACTTCACTAATCATCAGAGAAATGCAAATTGAAGGAGATATCACCTCACAATTGTCAGAATGCCTATCACCAATAAGTCAACAAACAGCAAGGGCTGCTGAGGAACCCTAGTGCACTCTGGGTAGGGATGCAACTGGGGCAGATGCTGTGGAAAGCAGTATGGAGTTACCTAAACAATTAGAAATGGAGCTGCCTTATGGCCTAGGAATTCCTCTCTGAAGAGACCTGAAACACTAATCCGAAAGAATATAAGCACCCCTATGTCCATTGCAGCATTATTTGCAATAGCTAAAACATGGAAGCAGTGTAAATGCAAAGCCCATCACTAGACTGGTGGATAAGAGTGTGGTGGTACACATATGCAATGGAATTTACTCAGCCATTTAAAAAAATCATTAGGTTCCACATATGAGTGAAATCACATGGTACTTCTCTCTCTCAGACTGGCTTATTTCCTGTAGCATGATGTTCTCCAGGTATACCCATGCTGTTGCAAAGGGTAAAATTTCCTTCTTTTGTACAGTGGTATTCCATTGTGTAAATATACCACAGATTTTTATCCACTCATTTACTGATGAGCACATGGTCTGCTTCCAAATCTTGGCTCTTGTAAATAATGCTGCAATAAACAAAATGAACTAACAAAATAGAAACAGACTCATAGATAGAGAACAGACTGACAGCTGTCAGAGGCAGTAGGGTGGGGGACTGGGTGAAAGGTGAAAGGATTGAGAAGTCCGGATTGGGGGGTTACAAATTAGGCATGGGGATATAAAGTACAACATAGGAAATAATAACCAATAATATTGTAGTAACTACGTATGGTGCCAGCCAGATACTGGAAATATCAGGGAGAACATTTGGTAAAGTACATAATTATCTAATGCTATGCTATATACCTGAAACTAATGCAAAGTAATACAATATAACCTGTAATTTAAATAATTAAAAAAGTTAAAAACACATATAAGCATGTATGTGCTCATTATTTTTAAAATTTTATTTAATTATTTTTCAAGTACAGTTTTCTGTTACTCCCATCCCATCCCACTCCCCCATGCTCCCCCCTCCCTCCCATTTCCACCCTTCTCAGTTGTTGTCCATGTATCCTTAATATATGTTCCTCTAAATCCCTCCCCTATTTCCCCTGAAATTCCCTCCCCTCTCCCCTCTGGTCACTGTCAGCCTGTTCTCTATTTCAGTGTCTTTGGTTATAATTTGCTTGCTTGTTTGTTTTGTTGTTTCGCTTCCTGTTAAAGGTGAGATCATATGGTATTTGTCCTTCAACACCTGGCTTATTTCACTCAGCATAATGCTTTCCAGTTCCATCCATGCTGCTGCAAAAGGTAGGAGCTATTTTCTATATTCATTTGACTGTTTGTTGTATCTACCACCATAAGATGCAAGTTTCATTAGTTCCAGATACCTGTCTTTTCTTTTCATTGTAACAGTCTAAAATACAGAATAGGTGCTTGATAAATATTTGTTTAATGCATATATAGATATATGTACACATCTCACTCTTCATCTTTTTGGCTGTTGAATCCCCCACTTTCCAGTCTGTCCATGAACAAAAGGTTTCCTGCTTAAACAATAAAAGTTTAGGAGAATCTGTTTGAAACTAATCTTGGAACAAACAAATTTCAGAAGACAAATAAAAGAAATGTGAAGCTGATAAACTTGGTACCTTTTCTTGAACAAGGTGAGGGGCTACACAATAAACAAGAGGATGTATGGTCTTCACCGTCAATCAGACTGCATTTGATTTCACTTATGCCATGTGATTTGTAAAATGCAGTGCTCTTTGCAACTTTATCTCTCATCCAAAAGGGAAAAATGCATAACACCCTTTCCAGCTGTGAGAATTAAATGAATTAATTTGCCCTGGCTAGCGTAGCTCAGTGGATTGAGCATAGGCCTGCGAACCAGAGGATGGTGGTTCGATTCCCAGTCAGGGCACATGCCTGGGTTGTAGGCAGGTTCCCTGCAGGCCAACTCCCAGCAGGGGACCCACGAAAGGCAATCATACATTGATGTTTCTCTCCATCTCCTTCCCCTCTAAAGATAAATAAATAAATAAAATCTTTTAAAAAATTAAAAAAAAATAAATGAATTAATTTGAATGAAAGGATAGGTTTAAAAACTTTCTGATACATAGCTGATATTCAATAAATATTTTCTTATTTCTTTGCTCTTTTGCCTTACTCCCTCGGGCTAATCAAAGTTCCAAATTGGAACCAGAGTTCTAATTTGCATTAGGCCTGTGGAGTGGCGTCTAATAAAAGCCCGAAGGGAACCCCTTTTGCCTTGGGCTTCCCAGTTGAGATGAATGCCGTAGAAATGCTGGAGTTCTAAGCACAATTGGAAGAGGGAATGTTCATTAAATTAAAGTCTACATCCTAATTTAAGAAAGCTAATTGATTTGTTAGGAAAAAGAAGCTGCTCCTTGAATGTCTGGTTTTGGAAGATATAATGCAAGTGTGGAAATACTTAAAGTAGTCGTCAACATCCCTGAGATTTCAAATGTCTTTTCACGTGAAAAAAACTACATTTTCTTGTCCTTATTGTATACTCTTCCACGTGTTTGAATAAGTCACCGATTTATTGTAGTCTAAAAGGTTTGCTTTGTTTTTTTTTAATTAATTGATCTTAAAAGATATTAACTATATCAAAGAATAAACTCTTTTGGCTCTATTTATCTTTCAAATTCATTTACTGGTTTTTTATTTCATTAATTTCAGCCTTTTTCATTGTTTTCCTTTTTATGCCTTTGGTTTCCTTTACTCTTTGCTATTGTTATTTTTGTTGTAATTATAAATTTATTAGAGTGATTCTTTAATAATGTTGGAATAGTGTAAGTACAAACAAAATCTCACAACCAACAAAAACACCTCCACAAAGGTAACATAGACAGGAATCAGCTCGTTACTGAATGAGCATTAAACCAGAATGGGACGCACATCACCAGCAACCTACCAAGAGCTCGCCCGGAGGGAGTCTCTCCCCACGCTGAGAAGATCTGACCCATCACTGACGTGTTCTTAAGATAAATAATAACTGACCCTCAAGTAAAAGGAACTGACAGCACCATTTGTCACACGCAGTTCGCCCAGATTCACTCGCTGGTTAGAATGCCCATCTGGGTCTACTCATTGGCTTACGTTCAAAGGAAACACAGACTTTGTGACTAAAGGTAGCTTCACAGCTTGGAGAGAGGGGCCTGTGGCCATCAGGCTCCTGCCCTCTCTGGGATATGGGAAGTAAGGGCCCTCTCTCCCTGGAAAACTACAGGACCAAGAAATGGTCCTTGAGAAAGAATTTTCCTTGGTTGTGAATTGGACAAGAGGCTTATTTTACTTTTAAAAGGATTTCTATACATATCAAAGAGACAAAGAAAGAGCTCACAGTGACGTATTTCCTAAAATACGTGCTCTAGAAAAAGAGGGTGGAGGATGTCTCTTCCTTTATTCTCCATAGGGAGACTGTTACCCGCTTGTTTTTAACTCGCACTTGCCCCTGTAGTGAGTGTTCTCCGCCTCTGAGCTTCTGCCTGACCCCGTTTTGCTAGAGCCCGTGCTTGCTGCCTCCAGCCGCCAGCCTTTTCAGCATTAGGGTGACGGTGGGGGCATTAATTGGGTTAAATCTAAGGAACAACTTGCTGTGGACTTGCTGGAGCTCCCTTCTTTACAGTATTCCCATAAGAAACCCAGGGGAAAAAAAAGAGGAAATGTGATTCACAAATTACTGCGGCGGAACTGAGCAGAAAAGTTTGTACGGGTATCAGTAAAAGGGGGCATGCGATGCTCTCCCTCACTGATACAAAGGCGAGAGCTGGAACCCCGTTTGTTTAGCAAGGACCGCATGTTGTGGGATTCTGAGACAGCTGGGCCGCGGTGCGCACTTTGGGAAATACCCCATCGATGCTAAGAACCTTGGGAAGGTAGAGTGTGCAGAACTCTGTCTGAGAAACATTCACCTGACCGCTGAACATACATGGGGCACTGGAAAGGAAAAAGCAAATTTGGAATTAAAGAAAGAAAATCTAGACCTAAAAGCTGGTAAAGTATGTGTATAGTCATGGCATAACACATTCAAAAAGTGACAAAAATAACCCATTGAAATGTTTAACCCTCTTTTTACTCCTGTGGCATTTGATCTGGGTTATTGTCATTATCTTTTCAAATATCCCTCTTCAAATTTGAATACGCTAACTATGTGTTTGCCTTTTATCATTTCTTTTTGTAATTTTTTTCTTCTATTTCTAATTGCTTTTTTCATAGTCTTTGCTCCTAAACATAGGTATTATTCAAGGTAAACTGGCATTTGCTGTTTGTCCTCTCCATTTCTCCTTCAAAATGATGATATCAATTATAAATTAATTTTTCACCAATAAGTTTTGGCTTTTGTTTGCTCAGTTCCACCACAGTAACTTATTTGACAATGATATTGTCATTAGCCTCTGTCCCCATTTTTTTTTTGACTCCACTGGGTGACACACAGTGGTGGTTCTAGAAGAAATGCTCCGGCCACCAAACATACTGAGAATGCATCCGATCTCGTGGGCAGGTGGCTGCCAACACAGCTCTCAAATCCTCAAGGACGTGAAAGCTGATGTGAGTTGAGTGGGAGGGTTTCAAGTGCTGAGGAGGAAGGTGTGCGCGTGGACTAGGGGTCTAAAAGAAAAGTTAAATTAGATTTTATAAAATAGGAGAGAATACCACATGGGGAAAAGCTGCTACAGTGGAAATGTGAACAATATGAAAAAGAAGGAGCCTAGAAGCAAGTTTAAGAATCAGAGACTTTCAATGCTTAAACTACCAAGGGTGGTACCTGTAATCCGTCCTCTATAAAAAGGGTTAGAGCAGATGTTTACAAGATCCTGTAGGTCACCCTAATGGTAGAAATCTACAATTCTTAGCAGCAAACTATTTTAGGCTTTATGTTTATTTGATATATTTCCTTAAGGCAGTGTAAATCTTTTTTTAAATATTTTATTTATTTATCTTTAGAAGGGGAGGGAAGGAGAGAAATATCAATGTATGGTTGCCTCTTGCGAGTCTCCCGCTGGGAACTGGCCTGCAACCCAGGCATGTGCCCTGACTGGGAATCGAACCGCGATCGTGTGGTTTGCAGGCCCGCGCTCAATCCACTGAGCTACACCATCCAGGAAGGCAGGGTAAATCTTAACCTTGATTAATAACTTTATTTATATATCTAATGCTATATACCCTGGATTTGATTCTGCCCGACTTTGCCCACAGAGCAGTGATTTGAAGGGGTTCCAGTGAAGTTGTGGGATGGTAGGGTTTCAGCATCTGGTTTTAATGCCCAGTCTCTGGGACTCGGGGCCCCTGGGCACAACAGCCCATTGGGGTTTTCACATGGTAGCACGGGGTCCAGCACTTAGGAGAGGAGAGTCAAGAGTCACCAGCCTTTCCTTTTTGGCTTTTGTACTATTTGGAGTACGTCAAGGTTGCAGTTGTACAAGGCTAGCAGTCCGTTCTATTCTTTTATTTAAAAAACTATTCTGTTTTTATATTTTAATTGTAATACTAGTAAGTAATCTTAGAGTTAGCTCACTTTTCTTCTGTTTTGATCTCTTTGTGCTTTTATTTCTATCTCTACTCCTTTACTCTTTATGCTGGTTTTGCCTTTTAAATTCCTGAAGTTTACTTAGAAATTGAATTACAGGCCCTATACTGGTAAAACTTTCTCTTTTTGAATATGCTGTTAGCACAGCTTAGCACATGAAAGGCTTCAGTCTGTCCCAGAAATGAGAATCGTCACAGGAGGAAAGATCATTATGCAATGTGCAAAATAGATGATGTTTTAGATTAGTGTGCTATGTGTTAAAGGGAGACAGAAGCAGACTTGGTTAAAGAAGAGAGAAAGCCTCCGAGTTGGTACTAAGAATTTGCATAGTTCTTGAAGTATCTGGTTACTGCTGTGATGCCCAGGGCCGAAACCACAATTATTAGTAGCAACCTGGCAAGTAGGCCTGACAATGTAAAAATGTGCATTCAAATGGGAAATAAATATAAAATTAGTCCATTTATGGAGACTAATTTTCAGTCAGTGCTAAAGCATGGGCAAGGCACAGATGTGTTTGGAATGATGCGGGCTTGCAAACATTGTTCTTAAATAGTTTTAGACTGGCTTTTCTGTTTTTCTGCTTATTCTCTTTCCGTGAAGAGACACAGGCCACTTTATGAACCCTACCTCTTTGGGCATTTGACTTTCTTTTCCTTTTGGTAACTGAGTCACCTTTTGGGGGGGTCTTTTAGCACTCATTCTTTTATTTCTCGCTCTGCCTGTTAATCCTTAATGTAATCCTCTTTTCCTATTTTCATACTTTAGTTATTCCTCTGTTCAGCAGAAAGCACTCTGGTCTTCCAGTTTGCCATAAGTCGGCATCAGTAATTCGTTTCTTCTTCCATAAATATTTACTGCACTTCTCTATGTGCACAAGTTCTTGTGCTAAGCAGTCGGATACATATTGAACCAAACTCACCTGATCCCTATTCTTAGAGCTTAAAGTTCTTTGGAGGAGGAACATATTAAGCTAGTAACATCCACAGTGTGAGAAGTGTTAGGACGAGGCAAGTACAATGGTCTTCATGACACATAACATGTGAGACTTACCTTGTTCCGGAGTCAAAGACGGCCTCCTGAACAAATAGATGTTTGAGGAGAAATATGAAGGATGCTTTGGAAAGAAGAATTAGCAAGTTCAGGAAACCTATGAAAATGCCTTCAGGTGAGATTAGTTTGGTGTATTTGAAGAGTATTAACACAGCATTGTAACTTCATTGCAAAACAAATGGCAAGCTGGTAAAATATCGTCAATTGAAATTACCAAACTGGATGTGGTTGTGGAGACAGTTTGGAGAAAGAATGATGTGAAATGAACATTCTGTCGTGCGACACCCACACAAACAAGCCTCGAGTTCTTACTCACTCCTGACTTGCAGATCAGTACCCTTCACCTTCTTGCGACTCTGGAAAAAAACCCTCTTTTTCAAGGCTTAAGCCATTGGCCACATATCTAGAGCTCAAACAGCAGTTATTAAAGATTGTCAAATGAAAGAAGATTTTTTTCCCTAAATATTTTTTGGAGTTTCCCTTGTGTTCTTAGCTTTAATTCGATATTGGATCTGTATTTCTAGGTCATAGTGAACTAGAAAATCAATGTGTTCATAACTGAATTAACCACCCAAGTATAGAATTCTAGGAAATATTTTCCCCTTGTTTTCTCAAAGTAATCTATGTGTGACACCTCAGAACCATCTTCAATTTTCTCTTGTTATATTCTACTCTTTTAGTTCTAGCTCTTCTTAACTTTCCTCAGGAATGTTCCCTGTCTAACCTCTCTCTCTGCTTTTATCCTCAGTATAAAGTAATATGGTAGGTTTTAGTCCAGGTTTATATAATAACTTTAGCGCATAAATCTGATTATGTTGCTCATGTCCAAAGAATTTTTGATAAGCTCTTACTTGGCCACAGGATAAATAAAAGCAATATTTGAACTCACTAGAAGCAACCCTTAGCCTAGCTGTATCTACTCAACAATACCTAAATAATTATGTAGCACTTTCCTGTGTTCTGAGGTCTGAATATTTCTCCATGGGTTAGCTTTTGCGTTTGCCAGAACTTGGAATTCGCTCCTATTTCACTTCTGCATGTCTAAACCTTGTTTATCCGTCCTGGCTGCCCCCAGATGGTGCGTTACTTGTGATTCTCAGAGTCAGCATAGTCCTGATTAAATGAACTTGTTAAGGGAAAAGAATTCTGACGCGCAAAACATGGAAAGGAAATTCAAAATATCATTGAAAAACATTAAGAGAGCGGTTATTAAGTGAAAAACAACAGAGATTACTATGGAGACTCGCTGTATTTCATGTTTCAGCATTTCTATCCTTCACGCTAAGAGTCAGAGAATCACATCAACACGTATCTAAGCAATTAATAACAATATATCAATACATGCATGCAATGAAAATGCTTGGTATGAATTGATACAAAAATATTAGACAATGTAGTTGTTTGTTTACCCCAATTCTAAAATACCTCAAGAAGAAAAGACCACATCTAGCACTTAAAGTCGTGAAAGCAAAACTACACTAACGTTACAGAAAGGAGAAAATGGGGTTTGGATTAACAAGAAAATCCCATGGTGAAAATTCAGGGAAACTTTGAAAATCTAACACAAACCACACAATCACACTGCAGTGCCATTTAATTCCTTTTTTGTGGGAAAAACTAAGTCACTGCTGTCCTGTTTGGAACTCGCAGCAGTGCCAGGATGTCTTGAAGTTGATTCTCAGTTCAGTAAACCATTTATTTTGGCCAACATAAAATGATCTCTGAATTTCTGCAACAGCCGTAGATGGTCTGGAAAACTAGGAGACACTGTGTGTGTATGCATATATATGTATGTGTGTATGTGTACGTAATTATACTCAAATAAAGGTACATACCCACAAATACACATGCACATATATTTTCCTTTATTAAAAATTATAGTCTTTCACATGTGGAACATGCATCTTAAATACAGAAAAATAGCAATATAAGTTTATTATGTTTGGTTATGGTCATGATAAAATTACTGTTAATCTTAGAAAAATAAATCATGGTTTTGAAACTAATAGCAATACAATGCTTTGAAATACTTTTTAAAATACATCCTATTATCCAGTGGATATTTAATGTTGTAATGAATGCACATCATAGATTTGAAAGATTATTATAACTTATGTTTTTCTATTTTGAAATAATATAAAATAATAGAGAAGCAGTTCTAGAAGAACTGCAGTATTTAAGTATAATCAAATAATTCACTTCACTGGGATACATTCCAGAAAACTATCTGAAGAGGCTTTCAATATAATACATTTATTCTAAAGCCTTTTTCTTTTTGGTAAGTGCTCACTAATTTTTGAGGCTATCAGCAGTTTAAAACACTTACAAATTTAAAAATGAGAATTCACAATGTAATCATGGCTATGTAAGATCTCAGAGAATCATGCTGTCAATCATCACAACAAATACTCATTTAAGGAGAGCTCACTATCTTGCATCGTTGCCGGCACTGGGTGAGAATCAGTGTAGTTTCCCCCTTTGCAACCAGAACTGAATAATGACCCATGCAAACTGAGGAGAGACAAGACATTTTGAACACTTCCTCTCACACAGTCTTTCAAACTACATTTCCCTGAGCCACCTTTTAAAAAAGGATTCTGCCTGTGAACAAAACCCATGCTCACCATTTTTACAATACATGATTAGTAGATAATGCTATGCAAAATTGTTCATTGAATGCATTTTTTAAAAAAGAAACGAAGAAACTTTCCACATAGGGCCATTTTGTTTGATTAAACATATTTCTGAACATTACTTTTCACAAGCTCACAAACTTGTTTGCACCTAATTTTTAGTATTAAATCATCTGCTGATTAAAATAGGTTTTTTTCCCCCAGATTTCTTTATCTGGCCCTACCTAGTATAGCAATCATCCAAACAAACATAATTCTTTCAATTGTACAACAGTTCAATTATTAACAAAGACATCCCCAAACCAGGGTGTAACTAGTGGTTAACAAAGGGACTAGAAGTGAAAAGTGTAACTCTCAGGTACCATAAGACAGAAGCGGCGGACCACACAAGTGAGCAAGCAATACTGTGATTGGTAATATCCCCACTCCTTATATTTGGAGGTGGAAGGGTGCCATCTTAATAAATGCAAATGAAGTGAAACTTCCAAAACATATCTCAAGAATTTTCTCTCGACTCTCTCTGAGGCTTAGTAAAATTAAGTATTCAAACAGAGCACATTATTTTAATAGCATCCTAGAAATTCTGCCTATTGATGGAGATATTGATATAAACATTCATATGTATTCTAGTCCTGTTGCTTAAAATTCCATCTGTATGGAAATTTACAACTTTAGTCTCAAACGCTTCTCCAAATGCCAGACTTGCTTATTCAAATGTATGTTTGATATCTCTTTGGATGTTTGGTAGGCATCTCAAATTCATCTAGAACTATAATGCACCCCACATGGTCTCTACTTCAGGAAATATCTTTATTTGCCATCTGTAGTCATCTCCCTTTCTGCTCTCACCAGCAAAATAAATCTTAGAAAAACCATATATATATGGTTTTATATATATATATAAATAAATACATTATAGATAATATCTATATATATAGATAATATCTATAATATATATATTATAGATAATATATATTCTAAATTTATGTACTGTTAGTTATGTCCACTGTTATTACTGTTCTGTAAGCAACACCATCTCTCCTTTGGCTATTTCACAAGCTTTCTAAATAGCGCCCCCGCTTTTCCTCTTGACCTCCATTATAGCCTCTACACAGAAACTCAAAGGATTATCTAAAATATAAATCACATGATAACATTGCTCTGCTCAATAAACTCAATTATGTGGAATGAAATAACACTTGGAATAAAATTCAATGTACTTTATGTGACCTTGAGGGCCTGACCTGCTTTGCTAACAATAAATCATGTTGAACATCTTTTCATATGCTGAGTTACCATGTGTATGTATTCTTGGGTGAGGTATCCATTCAGATTTTCTTTTTTGCATTTTTAAAACATGATGGGTTTTAAGAGTTGTTGTTATATTTTGGATACAAGCCCCTTATCAGGTATGTTTCGCAACTACTTTTTCCCAGTCTGCATTCTGTCTTCTCACTCTTTTTAAAGAGCAGACATTGTTAATTTTACTATATTCTTTTTTACAAAGATTTTATTTATTTACCTTTAGAGGGGAAGAGTTAGGGAGAGAAACATCAATGTATGGTTGCCTTTTGTGCGCCCCCTGCTGGGAACTGGCCTGCAACCCAGGCATGTGCCCTGACTGGGAATCGAACCTTGATCCTTTGGTTGGTAGGCCTGTGCTCAATCCACTGAGCTACACCAGCAGGGCAATCTTACTAAATTCTAACTTATCATTTTCTTTCTTTTGTGGATCACACTTATGGTATTGTATCTGAAATGGCATTACCTATCCCCCTCCTCCACTCTTGCCTGCTAAATAGTTTTCCTGTAATTCTCAGTTTAGACAGCAAGCTTACAGGCATTTTACCCTACCATTCCAGACCAGGCTGCTACCATCTTTTCTATATGCCCACTGGATAATATATGTCCATTTGTCATGCTAGTTTTTATGTATGATAAAAAATAGAGATATCCCTCTTTATTCTACTATATCTGGGGCTTAGCATGTTGCTAGACACGCACCAGTGGGGTACATTAATCAGTGAATGATTAACAAAGAGAAATAATGCTGACGGCCAATTCTTAAAATGGAACTGCTCTAAAAGCTTTAGATTTTCTGTATGCACAGAAATAGTAATACAGTTTATTACCCATTTTAATATGTTCTCAGAACTTAGATCTAAAATAGGCTATTGTAGATGTTTTGGGGAGCATGGGAGAATTATCAGCTCCTCCATTTAAAATACGTTTAAAATCCTCACTGTTTTTATCATTGTACATTAAACACATTTTGCCCGGTATTCCAGGGATTTAAAAATGCCTATTGTCAGTTTCAGTATAAAACATTTACATTTATTTTATTTTCAAAAGAAGTTCAGGGTTATGAAAATGTTAAAGAATACATCAGTTCTGTTTGTAAATGTTACAGGCCAAGATATATTCATATTTTAAAAAAGCTATTTTAAAGAACTGATAAATATTTACTTGGGGGAAATGTCAAAATTCAAACACCAATATATAAAACTTTCCCCAGGAGTTAGTACTTCACAATGTGGCTTATTAAAATCTATCTTTTAAGAGTCTAAAGATTAAGGAGTAAGGTACTGAATTATATTTATGGAAAACCTTAAATGATAAAAAATAGAAGATAAACTTTGAATACTTGTGATGCTAAAAAATCAGTTATACTTGTCAAATGAAAATATGACGTAAACTGAAGAAAATTTTTCAATATATTTTTATATCTACAGGATACCTTTTGTACCTTATTCTTTCTTAATAGAAAAGTTATTAATTTTCTAATTCATTTACTTTTTCAGACCTGTATTTCAAATATTACTTTATTCTACCCCTTTACTCAGTCATTCATTCAGATGTAGCCCAGGAAATCTTGTTTAAATATTTTATCATTCAGTTAAAATTATAGACCTAGAGTAAATATTCTATATGTTGCCTTTGTTTTCAATATTCTTTGATTCTGTGAGTCCATAATCTGGCTGTTTGATTGCATGACCTTACAAAACACATGTACACCCATGCAACTAAAAAAGTAACAGAAAAATAATGGAATGCTTTTTGCCTCACATTGGTGTTTTACTTGGCCAGCTTCACATTTTTTTATATACATAATTTTCACGTGGCTGTAAGGGGGACTCACACCACTATGACAAGTCCAAAATGTCGTGGTTGACTTACTGGAAAAATCATGAGATGAAAAACAGTGATTGTAAAGGCGGAATCCAAAGAGGGATTTATAAACAGTGTCCCGAGTACTCGTAGACTCAAAGGAACAACTGAAACCAAAGCAGCAAGGAGAGAGGGTGGCTGGAAATTACTACTGCTTAGGAATCTCTCCAGCTCTGGTTCCCTTCCCGTGCCTGAGTAGCTTCTTCATTCGCCCTCAGTCAGTTCACTTCTCGGTGAACAGACATAATTGCTCATTCAAATGCTTTGCAAGCAGAAATGGAGAGACACCCCTTTTCCAAAAAGAAAGAGAGGGAGGGAAGGAGGGAGGGAGGGAGGGAGGGAGAGAGAGAGAGAGAGAGAGAGAGAGAGAGAGAGAGAGAGAGAGAAAGGAAGGAAGGAGGGAGGGAGGGAGGGAGGGAGGGAGGGAGGGAAGGAAAGGAAAGGAAGGAAGGAAGGAAGGAAAGAAGGAGAAGAAAGAAAGAAAGAAAAAATGAAAGTGGAAGAGAAGCATTCTAATTTCTTAACTCTGATTTTCTCTTTCCCTTTCAGAGGGCTAGGGAGTGAGGGTTTAAACCTTTCCCGGCTTCAGCCGTGCTTCTGGTTGCAGATACAGGTACTGACAAACAGAGAGAAGTAATGGGTTCTTGAAGATGAAAAACAACCAACTTAAACTGCTGAATTAAATAAAGAAATACTGCATGTGGATTCCTTCTCTGCCAATGCAGTTAAAGTCATAAAACCTTGTATTTAGAAAAGTGAGATTTTTACAGTGTGTGTGTTTCCTATTTAGAACACTCTTTTTAAGTTTCCAAGTCACTTCCTTGGTTTAGTTTGCCCCTTGGATCTACGAAAACGTTGATAGCACAGGTTAGTCTTGCCTAATGAAGACTATTTCACTGTTAAGCCTGTCGTAAACTTTTTGGAAACTTTTAAGATAGAAAACATTACATAATTATTTAGTCACTTACAGGCCCTATATCATAAATTTCATAACAATGTTGTCCTAGGTGAGTAGTAGGATGAATGTTGACTTTCTGATGTAACATAATATATCTAATATAGAAGTTCTAATGTATTTGTAATTCCAGTACTCATACTCAACAAAAGTGTCTTTTAAGTACCATTTTATCCCTTTAAACTTGCATTTCCAAACTTCTCACAGCGATACTCATTTTCAGCAGTATTTTGTCATTGTATGTAAGTCCATTTTGTATTTTTGAATGTTATAAAGGGCCATGTTTTCCTCCCATTATTACAAAAAAAAAATAACTGTGGACCAATTCTAACTTCTGTTTTCCCCTTTTTTCTTTTCTTTTCCCTCTGGGGTGCGCTTTGTTGTTTCACTGCCACAAGGGGTGACCTGCAAAGGTTTTAAGTTTAATATAAATGTCTTTTAAATAGTGTGGGCCCTGGCTGGTGTAGCTCAGTGGATTGAGCGTGGGCCTGCGAAGGACACAATCGCGGTTCGATTCCCAGTCGGGGCACATGCTTGGGTTGCAGGCCAGTTCCCAGCAGGGGATGCATGACAGGCAACCATACAGTGATATTTCTCTCCTTCTCTCCTTCCCTTCCCCTCTAAAGATAAATAAATAAAATCTTTAAAAAAATAAATAAATAGTGTGGGAAAAATGATCAGGATAAGTCTGGGGTAACTATCAAATTTAGAAAGATACATAGAAAGGTTAGAATTTGGATTAATTGATTGGTCTAATAAAGATATTTTTGATCAGGATAACTCTGTTTACAATTGTTCAAAGTAAACAGGAGAAGTAGAATATTTCAAAGGAGGAAGTGGGTATGATAGGAGAAAGAAAAACTTAAAAAGAAACAAGACTCTATAGAAGCATGGGAAAAGGAATGTATGGACAGAAATATCCAGTTACTGTAATGGATTCAGTAAAAGCACAGGTCAAAAAGAAACAAAGGAGGATGAACGTCATGCCACATTGTCACAGTTCTTAAGTGCAATTTCCTGTGCAAGATAGATGGAAGGTTTGCTGTTCATTTCAAATATATTGTTTAGTGTCCTGGCTGACGTGGCTCAGTGGACTGAGTGCCAGCCTGCAAACCAAAGGGTCACCAGTTTCATTCCTAATCAGGGCACATGCCTGGGTCGTGGGCCATGTCCCCAGTAGGGGGTATGTAAGAGGCAACCACACATAGATGTTTCCCTCTTAAAGATAAAAAAAGAAAAAATATATGTTGTTTGTTGACTGTATACAAAAATGTGTATGGGAAGGCAAATGACAGGTTACAGTTTTTTGCTAGGGTAATCTTGTTACCCTGTTAATGGGATTTCCAAATATTTATAATGTCCATGTACTCATGTATTTATTTGTATATTTGTGAGTTCATTCATTCATTAATTCATTCCAAAAATATTTGTATGATGCCTACTTGAAATTGTACTGAGCATGTTGGTAGAACAATAAATACAATTCACAAAAATGTTTGGCATTACAGAGTTTAGATTCTATTCAATGAAATAATTCAAAGAAACCCACAGTTATTTGAAATAAGTTTTCTGGAAAAGATACATTAACAAAAAGAACTAGAGTCTGTGGGAGCTTTATATCAAATGGGGAAATCAGTGAAGACCTCAAGGATAAGATGAAACAGCAGTAAAAATTAGGAGAAATAATGGAAAAACACCCAAGGCAGAGAGACTTGTATATGCAAAGGTCCTGAGGTAGAATTATACTAAAAGACCAGAGTGTTGGAATAGAACAAGCATGGCAGCAAATAACAGATGAAAGTCTGGAATGGTGATCGCATGCTATGGTATAAAACCTCGTGTGCATTTCAGCAGCCTCAAGTTCTACTCTGGCTGAGAAAGGAAGCCACTAGAAAACATGATAATATAGTGGCATGATCTGAGTTATTTTTTTATTCTTTTAAAAATATTTTATTTATTTATCTTTAGAGGGGAAAGGGAAGAAGAGAAGGAGAGAAACATTAATGTACGGTTGCCTCTCGTGAGTCCCCTGCTGGGAACTGGCCTGCAACCCAGGCATGTGCCCTGACTGGGAATCTAACCACGATCCTGTGGTTTGCAGGCCTGCACTCAATCCACTGAGCTACACCAGCCAGGGCTCTGAGTTATTTTTTAACATAACATAAAAAAAAGAGAGGAGGCAGGGAGATCATCAAATATCTTACATATGATATACATTGCAAATACTGTATTCTATAATAATGGTATGTTAAATAATAATCATATCAAAGTGTTCAAACATTTAAAAGTGCATTGTCTAAGGTTTTATTTTTATAGTTATATCTCTTTTAAGAAAGTATATAAATGAAAAACATTTTTAAGCAGGGCTTACCTCTGAAGAGGAGAAAGCAATTATATTTAGAAGTGGTACCCAGAGGTGCTAATGGCATTGGAAATGTTCCCTTGTAAGGGGGTAGTTTCAGTACATAAGCATACATTTTGTATGGATGTTGAAAACACTACATAGACTTTCTACAAATAATTATGTATAAATTTGATGTTTAGCTTAATAAAACATTTAAAACATAAAACAACGTAAGAGGAAAACGATTGCTAAATACCAGAGAAATTGTACTTCGAATCTTTTCTCCTCTGCCCTTTCTTTCTGTTCATCATACCTGCATATTAATAAAAATTAGTGTATAAATACACTCAGATCTCTAAACTCAAGAAAAGAGTCTTGGGAAAAGTACACATATCCAGGAGAAACATACAAATAATACTTCCAACCGGTCCTTCATTTAGAAATGTGACTAGACAACTAAGATCCTGAGATGTTTATTTGAGGATCATAGCATTAGAGAGATAATAGCATTAAAGAGAAAAACTACTTAAGAGAAATTCTGATGAATAAAAAGAATAGATGACAATTATGAAAAGTCTATTATAGTTTGCAGAGGAGATTTGCTTTGACTAAAGGGCAGATGTGCTACAAAACTGAAATAAGAAAATTAAAGACTTTATTACAAGTTTAAAATATTATGTTATGATTTTGCATTGGCTATAGACTTAAGATTTTTATCTGGAAGATAAAATTGATTATTTTTTATATTGCAGATTCAAATAATCAGTAAGATTGAAACTATTTGAGACACAGTTGGGTTTCTCTGATTTTCACATTATAATGGCATTAGAAGGAGAAAGAAAACGTTCAAGAGAGGATATATTCAAAATAAAATTAAGAATAAACTTAATATCCAGTTCATATCCTGTTGGTCATGGTAACCTGATTTTTCTCTGCAAGAGTCTAATGTTACTGTTCATCACAAGAACATGCTTCTCTATTCTAGGGTAGAGTTAGGTGTGTGACTCAAGAAAAGCTGATCAAATATCTTCCAGCTTTTAAGTATTTCATATTTTAATCCTTCCTTCTTAATCCTGTGAGTTACGTTTCTTTATAAGTTCAGTACTTAATATTATTTAAAAAGGTATTTAAAGAATTTTCTTCCCCCAAATAATTATTTGAAAAAAGGCAGTATGTATTCTAATAAAGGCCAAAAAATTAATTTTCATGAGAACAGTGGTTTTCACAGTATGGTCGGAGATTATATTTTAAGCTACTTTTATATGGGAAAAAATCATTACTCTGGGGACTTAATCTTTCTATTCACATAAAACGTGTCTCAGTTACCCACATTCATGCTGCTTCTCCCACCGGTTCCTTAGTAATTCTTCTCAGTTTCCATAGCTGGTTATTATCACCTCCCTGATCTCTTAGTTTTGGGAAATCCAAAGGAGCTTTGGGGTCTTCTCTCCTTCTTTCTCCTCTCCTCTCCTCTGTACTCCTTCCCTCTCCCTCCCTCTCCCCTTTTCTTGCAGCTCCACTGTCCAAACGATCCCATCTCATCTGACCACATGCTTTAAATGGCATCTATATGCTGATGAACACTAAATCATTTTCCCAGCCTGTACTTCTCTGGACTTCAAGACGAAACCAAATGGAGGCTTGACACTCCACTTGCAAAATACATATTAGGCATTCCATGCCTGTGTTTAATGTGTCCAAACCCAAATTGCTGATGTCTCTGCTTTCAAATTTTCTGTTTCTAAGTCAACCAGCCTTCTATTTCTCAGTTGCACAGTCCAAAAATCTCTGAGTCATTCTCAATTTCCATCTTTGTCGTACACCTCCATTTCTAGTGCACACCGAAACCTTCAAACACAGGCGTAATCCACCAATTTCACACTCCTCTTCACCATCACGGACTCTTACAAAGAACTGTCTCACTGTGCTGCCTGCTTCTAACCCTGCCACACCGGCGATCAGTCTGCATACGATATAACAGGGTAATACAACAGGGTAATACGCACTTGAAAATAGAACGGCATCTGCTTTTCTCAGTGGCTTAAAACTCTCCACGGCCTCCTCCCCATTCTCAAAATGCAAACCACTGCCTTTCCCATGGCGATCCAACCCAACAGAATCCATCTCCTGCCCCTGTTGCCTAAGTGCACTCTGCTCCAGACACGTGGGCCCATTATTCTTTGACTACTTTTGGTTTGAGACTTGGAGTCTGCTTTTTATCTTCCTGTAATGTTTTCACTCCAGCTACCTCATGGCTAACTGTTACTTCTTTAGTTCTCTCCTGGAATACCCTGTTTTCAGTGATCACTAGAAAAAAGGCAGTACTTCTTCCACACTTTCCAGGAAGTCTCCAAGCCATTTTCCTACAAAGCTTTATCGCCATTTACATAATATGTACTGACTGGCTTTCTTTTTTATTGTCAGTTTCCTCACTGTAGAATGTAAGTTCTAATTTGGGATGAGTTTGTGTCTGATCTGTTCATTGCTCTACCCCAGGCATTTAAAACAACCATTTTACTGTAGAATAAGTACTGAAGGAATGGCTAGATTGATCTATCAGTTCTTTCCCAGTGCTTGTATTTTAATCTGTCAGAAATGATTAAGTAAATATAAGTTGAAAATTCTAATGCTTTCTTTTTAAAGAAAAGTGTTGAATGTGATGTCACTGTAATCAAATAGACATTTTGTTGGTCATTTGTTTTGAAGCCTTTGAAAATTATTCCAAGACACTGATAAAAATTTAATATACAAAATGTAATAAAGTGTTAAGGGAATTTGCTTTAAATAAAAAAATAATGGGCATTCAGAATACTCTGCTAAAAAGTTTATTGAAAACTGTGATATTCCTCTGAGTTCTAGGACCTTAGTCAGTGCTATGTAATAATATAGATTACCAGTTTGAAATTAATTTGTATATTTTCTCCTATTCCTGAGAGATCCTAATCATTTGCTTTCATCTAGGTTTACTGTGCACAATGGCAGTTGATTTTTCTACCAAAATATAGTGGGTGCATGATGGTATTATATGTTCGTGAGATTTTTTCAATTGTTCTTAGAAAGGCTGTAAGTGAACTAGGAGTATTTTTAGGAGAACATGATGGTTAAGCCTATGTTCTAGTAAAAAACCATTCTTGCCGCAACTCCTGACACACCTGAGTCATTTTCCCCCTACAGCACTTTCTTTCAGCTGTTCCTACTGTCACCACAGCGACCACAAAATAGGTGACTGCGGCTGGAAAGTGAAATAGGAAGAGCACACCCCCTGCTTTCACCATCCCCACACAACCTGTTGCCTGGAATTCAACACAACACCTGCTCCCTCATCCAGTTCCCACCACTATTATAAGAAAGTAGCGATTCAGGTGATCTCAAAAAAGAGTAGTAAGTAAAGAAGCAAACTCAATTTCTGATTATTATCATCAGTATAAAATTGGCATAAAAATAATGACACCGAATCCAATGAATCTGTTTAATATTACCCCAAATTATGATTATTAGAGAACACAATTATTTTATGTCTTTCATAAAAATCTCTCTTATAATGTCACAATTAATGATAATTTAATAATAAAATGAGTTAAATAATATTAATAACATAACCATTTTCAATGATCGCAAGGTCACTGATATTTACAAATGATTCCAGCAGTAACCTGTTATGTCCATAGCATTTCTTAAGTATGATAACTTAAAATAGTAATACTTTGCACAAAGAAAAATACCCTAAAAAAGATATGCCTCTACATATAAACAGTTAAGTGAAAAACTGAGATGCTCTCTGGGATATTTCTAATGTATTTTTAAATCTGTGTGCTCTTTATCGTTGATTCTTTCTCTCTAATGGAGTATATAAGTAAAGAGTATTTAAGTTTATTATATGTAAAACACATTTTCTGAATAAATATATACATTATAGTCTATCTACACAGATAGACCACAGAACTTTTGATCATCTAGCTAGAGCTATAAAAATTCAAGATTATAAAAATGTCACTAAGTAGAGAAACAAGAAAATACTTTCATCTATGTTTACTTCAACTATTCATGAGTTCCTTCAAGTATTCTGCAGGAAAGACTCATAATTTAACTTGAGGACACAAAGCCTTAGTCAGTGTATTATATACTTCTAGTTCAAAGCATGCAAGAACACCAAACCGGCAAAGCAAAGTTATTTGATGTTGCTTTGTGTTAGAATCCAGGGAAAATAACTACTTTGATCAATTTGCTGCCTTGAAAATGTTCTCTAGTCGACCTGCTCAACAGTAGTCTTTGAAAATGATTGCGCAGTATGTCAATCCTGAACTGAATTTGGTTCATAGGTTTTGGAAAAGTAAGGCAAGGCCAAGTTCTCCAAAATGTATATACTTCACTAATTTATATCTTGATTAAATAAGAAATAACGACCCCAATTTAGTCTCAGGACCCCATTTAGAAATAATCATGATGTATTTATTCAAACGGCAGAAAAGAAATAATATGTAAAATTGTAAACTGTGGTTCCAACACATAAAAAAATGGCCTTCTGTCAAATACATTTATTATATCATGTATAGTTAGGAAAAATATTTGTATCAAATGAAAATACAAACCGATCATCTAAAAGCTTCTTTACAATTGAGATGGGATACCTATTTTATAATCACTGAGGAGCAATTAGATAGATTCAAGAGTAAACTTGTGAACCTATATATATATATATATATATATATATATATATATATATATATAACTGTTTATTTCTGTTTTTAACTACAGATTACTTTAAATGAAAAAATAAACAACTGTGAATGATTGAAAATTATTGTTACAGATATTTATTATGTGTCTGCTACATTTCGATACTTCAATAAAATTCTAAATGATCTTCACATAAGCTGGGAAGTAGATATTATTTCAGTTTTATTATGATGATTATTATTCCAGATATTAAAGGGCATTCACAAAGCTAGTAAGTGATCTTGCTGGTTTGAACCTTGATTCCTCTGGGACACGGGGAATTACGTAAAAGCATAACATATCACTATTTATGGGTAACCATCTCCCCTGAAATAGATTGTATGATATAAAAAATTGCACAATGCTTAGAATTAACACCAGTGATTGCATCTTGATTAAACTATGAGTTTTATATAATGAAATTATCCAAAGCCATCACACATAATCCCAGAGACACTTCTATAATACAAGTAGAAATAAGAAACTATCTTGGTTGAAGTTTTGTTATATAAACACAAAACAATGTATGTAACTAAAGTGGTTCCCTCTAATTTGCTGAATATATGTAAACTTTGATGCCTAAATACAGAAAATTTTACCAGTTATTAAGTTTTGCTTTTATAGATATTATCCAACATCTAGATACACATATACTTTTGAACAATAGAGATTCAAATGCTTTATACACAATATGTAATTTCTTTGCATAAACAAAATAATGTTTTCAAACAATTCAGTATGATTGCCATGGAAAATTCTTTGATTCTTTACCATTTGCACAAAATTGTGCTTTTAGTGGAGAAGCAAAATGTAATCTTTTAAACTCTCTGATGCCACTAAAATGCAAGTCAATTATTTCTATGCCTTCTAAAAATATCTTCTTAGTGCATACTAATAAATTCCAGTTACTCAGTATGATTGAAAAGATCAAGCACATTTTAAAAGTAAAAATGCAAATATCTTCATTTTATAGAAGCTGTTTTAAATAGACCAAAGAATAATAACATATCTATCAAAATGCAATTTTACATCTTTGTTTTATGTGGGCTATTAACCACCTTTGGCTGTATAAGATACTTCTGTAATATATTTAAAGATAACTATATTTCTATTGATACATTTTTGAAGTTCATTCATCACTTAATATTTATCCTTTTCTAACTTGTCTTAAGATTAATAAAACCATCCCTACTATATAAACTCTATTAAAAATTTATAAAATAAAAACATTATTTAAATAAACCTTAAAAGATCTTTGGAAACTGTTATTTGTATGACTTAAAGTCACTATTCATCAAAAGATATTTATAAACAACACTCTGGACATATTCTCTAATTTTACTTTAAAATTAAAATTTTCTAATTCTCTAGATTTTACTTTAAAATCTAGATCACTCTATCATGTTCAATTGTATGGAGCTACAAGAAAATGCCCTGTCTTTAATCATCTTATACTAACATTGTCTCAAAATGTATATCTCTTTTATTCATTTTAATGCATCTCTTATACTATTAAGAAATAGAATGAGGAAGCAAATTTTAAAAGTTGTAAAAAATGTAGTGGGATAGCCGTGACTTTTAACAGACAACAGATTTTCCCACTGGAAAATATCAGAAAAAATGTTGAGGGATGGAAATTAGAAGAATTAAAATTACATGATTCTATATTGCAATAGAATTTGAACAACACTGAGTAATAAAAATAAAGTCAATTTTTCATTGCTATTTTTCTTTTTGTATAATTATGTGTTATGAATTTTATTTTTGAATTTAATTCACAGTCAGTATATACATTTATTGCATTTTATTGACTTCTTAATTATCAGTTGCTCTGAATCTAGGGGAAATGTATAAAATTTAGCAGGAAATTCCTATATTTATGAAAAATAGTGAATTCTATTTACTAGTATAAATAACAGAATGTAAAGAGATCACATTTACATTGTCCCCAATACTTACATCATTTTCATTGTCTGCAAATATACTTTGACTTAATTTCTATGACTATTAAAAAAACCCTCATGTGTAAAAATTTAAATAAAGCTAATAATATTAATAAAGTACTATTCTTATATTTTCAGCAAGGTGAAACTCCACTCAGTAAATATTAAACTTTGAGGTTCAGGAGATCTAATTTCTAATCTATTTTCTAGCTCTATTTAACTCTCCTACATCAAAGTTAGCTGTATTTAAAACCAAAGATTCGGGTGAAGATTTGAAAATATTTTCAAAACTCCTATAACCCCCTCAAGTACCTTAAGACTCAGTACTGTTTCACACCCAGCCCTTCATCTTACTCCTCTCCGGGCTCCCCAGGTCTTGAGGAGGCTAGGGCATTTACTTCGGGGCTCCTGAACAGTACTGGATCTGCCTGCCAGGGCTACTTGTCACGTGACTCCCCACTTGGCATGCAGGGCGTGATACTCAAATAGAGTCTTAGAGGAAATGACGTTGAAAGTAGAAACTTTTGTGTTTGGAATATAGCTAAGCATTAGAACAGGGATAAATTTACATTTTTATCTTAGGACACTACTATTTGGGGTTGTAAAAACATTTTGGTTGAAACATTTTTCTGCATAGAGTTAATACTATATTAATTGTTAAGACTATGTTTCCACTTATAACTCATTTACATTGAAATTAAGTTTTTCTTTGCTCTTTTCCTATTTTCTTCCAATCTCTCTCTCACCTTTCTCTCACTCTGTCTTCTTCCCAACTCTCTTTTTTTCTCTTTCTTTGATCTATCAATTTATTTCCTCTTTTGTGCTTTCTGAACACTTTTATTTTTATTTTTTTACTAAAACAGAAAATTTTACAAAATTACTTACTTTTCAGATAACATGTTCCCTTGTTCAAAATACTTGGTATCTTCTCCATAGTAAGAGTCCATGGTATCTTTTGAAATGGATGTTCTAGAATCGGGTGTTTCTAGAATGTTTTAAAGGCAGCCTAACTCAATTACTTACATTGCTAATAAATGTTAATAGTTCATTCTGTTTTTGTGGCAACAATAACCTTTTCCTTTAAAATAAGACTCAGTAATGGTAATCGGCTAGTCAGAGTATGGGATTGGTCCTGCTAGGATAAACGGTGGTGAACACATCAGAAATGCTACAAGCTCTCCCCTCAAATAATTTTCCCAGGAAATGTTTAAACTACTTTAAATATATTTTATGAAAACATATTTGTATAGCTGCATTGTGTTAGAAATGAACCAATTTTATGTAAATGAACAATCTGCATTCTGCAGATAAAACATGCTAATTTTAACAATTTCAGACATCTGCGACAGAATTTCTGAACTACCCAACTGGATTAAGCTGACAAATATAAAAAAGTAATACATGGTTAGTCACCTTTTAATTCTTACATTTATATTAAACTACCACTTCGAAGGGCAAGGATAATTTCACACTTTTAAGTTTTTAAATAGCTTTATTTGAACTTAAACAAAATGCACCAATATTGAACACAGTTAAGTGATTTTTTTTATTTTTTGTGACTCCTATTTTAAATATATATTGAATAATATTTCTCTATCTTGCTACATAACTAACAGCCATACAGTTCTGGGAATATTATCATCCAAGTTTTTATCCTAAAATATTATGTTGATAATGTGTAGATGTTCAACACTATACATATAAGCTTGCCCTACAATCACTGTGGTTATTGTACAATGACTACTCAAATAATATTTACATATTTAAGTGTATACTCACAGTCTATGCTCAAGTGGCAGAGTGGTCCGAATTCTCACATGTTTATACCCCTCAATAGGTGACAGGCATTTTTATAAGCAATTTGTAAATATAAACTCATTTATAAGGTAGGTTCTATTAATTCCATGCTCACTTTACAATAAACTGAGGAAAAGAGAGTTTATGTAACTTACGAGAGTTACCTGATTAGTAATATATTCAGCGGTTCAAAAGCAGTCTGCCTTCAAAGTCATGATATAGATGCCTTAGGAACAGTAAAGCAAAGTAGTTAGTAATAGATGTGCTTTATTTCAGCTCAGGTCTTGCAGTTTATAGTGTATTTCAATACCAAAATTATGAATGATCTGGGGAATATTAGTTTTTCTTTTACATATGACATGTAAGTACCACCATGTTTGTGTCATAAGAGAATAGTATTTCTCTTGAAAACAACTGTCAGTAGTTTTAATGAAAGTCAAGACCAAAACAGATTTAAAACATTTGCCTTTCAATATCATACATAATGATTTGTGCCATTCGGTATAATGAAGCTTCTATGGAAAATGGTATCTGTCTATAGCAGTTATTGTCCACTTAGTTTATTGCTTTCCTTTTAAGTAACTGACAATATATACTTTAAATCAATGACTAATTTTCACTCTGCAAACTCCTGTTCACATGGCTGATTGAGTAAGAACTATAATTCAGGATTTCTCATCAGTGGTGGACAAGTGAGTAACTGAGAGATGCTCTTTTCTCACCCTCGCTAGTTACTCTGGAGAAACTGTAAGATTGGCAGGGAGCATGGACCAGAAGAAGTGAAAAAACCAGCCTGTGCGTACCTGCTGGCTCGGGCTACTGGCAGTCATGTCTTGTAGCCTTTCCCACCAGCCAGGAGTAGCTGATTATTAGAATCCCAAGGGTATTAAAAGGGGAATGAATCGTCCGTATCTGTAAATTGTCCCTGGTGGCATTATTTCCAATGTATGGAATGGACAAACACTGCAAAACAGGACTTATTTTTCTGAGAGCTTATTATTAAATATTTTCCTATACTTCATGGACTAGAAAATTGTGTGCCTGAAGCTTCAGGACAAAAAGAGGGGGGAGTCTAGGCCTTCCAGGCAAAGACCTTGAAGAGTAACCTGTGGTTCGTCCAAGTTGGGCAACCTGGTGAAGGATGTGAGCCGTGGGAACCGTGGGATCAAGTGCAAGAGTGTTAGAAAGGAGCTGGTGTCAGACACTCTTTTGTGTTAAGTGATTTGGCAAAGAGGGTGAGGAAGAGGAGCTTTTCTCTGGATCGGACGTTGTAAGGAGAGAAAGGTTATTATAGGATTGAGAACCTTAATAAATCTTATCTAAAAGGAGGGAAAACGTGAGGAAGGCTGAATTCAGTGATTCACATTGTCTAAGAGAGGGGGGGACGTTTGGTATCATGTACCCTGGACATTGTTCTTGCTTTGCCTGTGTTCAGACTTGATTATGGAGGTTTCATTGTTGTTGTGGTGGTGGTTGTTGTTTTTGATCTTGATCTCCAGCTGAGCGGCCTTATCTTCTGGTGTCAGTGTTGTGTGAAATGACCTGTGTGCGACAGAGGAGAGCGAGGCCTTGCAGACTGTCAGGGGAGCTCCTGGATTTCAGAGGTTGCTTTTCTCTTTCGCAGGGCAGTGCAGTGTCTGTTTGCCTGTGATTTTTATACAGGTTCACTGATCAAATACATAACATTACTCCCTTATGATGTTTAACATTACAAAAAATGTAAAAGTGTGTTAAACTAAATTGAATCATTATTCTGACACACTCACCAATGATCAGGTTTTGTAGTATGTGAACCTGAAGATGATGTTCAAGATCTTTAGGTAACTTAATACCTTGAACTGATTATTTGAGTGAATTAATCAATATCCATTAGCTTTACAACTAATCTTTAAGATAGAACACAGAAATATTTACTATTTGCCATCATTTTAAGGTTACATAATTGGCTTCATATTTTTATATGCTACAAAATGGCTATGCCTTTGACCCATATTAATGGAAAAATAATTGTTGTCACTTTGAGAAGTTGCATAAGGGATACTTCGGTCTAGAAAGTTATGTTATGTTCATTTGAGACTTCAGTTTATATACCAAAATGCTGGTGGGTGACAGACATTACCTAAATATGCATCTCACCCACTACCCCCCATGTCAGTTTTCCTGTGGAGTAGAAGTTAGTTACTTGGGCTAAGAGTTATTATACTGGGAACATCAGTGACAAAGAGAAAAATGCACTGTGCTCACTAGAGGTGCTAGAAATAATTGGGTTCATTTGATATGAGATTATTCATGAGTAGTATGAACATTGTCATCAAAGAAATTTTCAGCCTTCCCTAGATTAAACTGGTATGGGTAAAATATTAATAAAATATATTATACTTATTTCATATTTGTATATAAAATGCATTTCTATATTTCCTAATGTCTTTTTTATGAGGATGTTGGAAATAAAACGTTCCTCTATGTCATAGTGCCCCTGAGAATGCCGTAACCTCCGGAGAGAGGGAAATGGATGTGAACTGAAGCTGAGGATGTTTGCTTCCACTTCTCCCAGAAAGATTTTAGTTTTCATATGCCATGAGAGATGAGAGCCATAGTCATTTATTTCATTAATTGCTCTGATCTAAAAGGATAATAAACTTTTACTATCTCCCCTAGGAAGCCAAGTGGTTACAACCTGTTCTGGGTTCCTAAGTTAAGACTGAGGGGGATTGAAGCATGACTTTATAGGTGTTTCCTTGCCACAGAGGTAACCCTCAGAACTGGAAGACACCTCTAGCTTGTAAAATGGGTGAGGCTCAGACTCACCTGCCTCTTAGAAAGTTTCCCCACCCCCTCCACAAAGACAGGGTGAGAATCCTTTCCTTCCAGCCTCAAAACAGTAAAAGTTTGGGATTTTTTTCCTCTTTTTTTCCTCCATCTCCTTTTGGGAGTAGAGGGGACAGCAATCTGGCTGTAGTATGTAAATGGAAAAAATGTTCTTTGTTCCTCATCTTCAGGGTATAATCCTCTCATCAAATTACCTTTAGGATTAAGGTGTGGGAGAATGACGCTAGGACATCGCTCTGCTTGTCGATCTAGTTGTTTCCATAAAGAACTCTTTTCCCTGATGATAACTGTGCAAGGGAGGTAACTTCTCACCCCCTTCACTAGGCTTGACAAAACATGGAATTTCCCATAAATCATCTGCGTTCATAACTATTCCGCTTAGAGAGCATTCTGGTGGTCTTTTGCCTTCTATCAGATAGTAAGAGTCAAGTGGTAGTAAACATAACATCAGCTGTTATTAAAAATGCTCACTTCACCTCAACATTACTTCTTTAATTCAAACATACCAAATAAAATGGAGACAAACAGTTGATCAAATGCAGAATTCAAACCACTAGTTATAAGGATGCTCAACAAACTTAATGAGGACCTCAAGAACATAAAATGATGTAGTCAGAAACAAAAGATACACTAATTAAAATAAAGAACAATTTACAGGGGAAAAACAGTAGAGTGGATGAAGATAAATGATTTGGAACATCAGGAAGCGTAAAACAACTAATCAGAACAACAACAAAAAAATAATTTAAAAAAATGAGGTTAGTGTAGGCAGCCTCTGGGACAACTTCAAGCATTCCAACATTCACATCATAGGGGTGCGAGAAGGAGAAGAGAAAGAGCAGAAAAATTGGAAATCTATTTGAAAAAACAATGAAAGAAAACATCCCTGATATGGTAAAGGAAATAGACACGCAAGTCTGGGAAGCACAGAGAGGCCAAAGAAGATGAATTCAAAGAGGCCCACTCCAAGACAAATCATAATTAAAATGCTAAAGGTTAAAGATGAAGAGAGAATCTTAAATGCAGCAAGAGAAAAACAGTTACCGACATGGGAGTTCCCATAACACTGTCAGCTGATTTCTCAGAAGAAACTTTGCAGGCTGGAAGGGATTGGCAAGAGATATTCAGCCATGGAAAGGAGGGACCTACAGCCAAGATTGCTCTACCGAGTGAAGCTATCATCTAGAACTGAAGGACAGATAAAGAGCTTCCCAGATAAGCCAGATTTCTTAAAATTAGGGATATGCATCTGAAGAATTTATAATATTTTATAGAAATACAAATATTTAGGTTGCACTCCATACTTACAGAATCACTGTACTTGACACCTTTGGTATAGTGCTATTTTCTAGTATGTTTTTGATATATTATAGATATATTTTTCTCAGTGTCATTGTATGGTACATACAATGTTTTTTTCTTTGTATAATTTCTGTCCATCAATTTTATAAAAACATTTTTTAAATTCATTGACTTATTTGAAAATATGGTTATAATCATTGTCCCTAATGACACCTTGTCTATTTTATCTTTGTGTGCTTCAAAGATACTGATTTCCTTGTTACTTGCATTATTTTTGTAATAAATTCTCATCACAACTTTTACACTTGAAAATTGTCAGTAATAAATTTGTCATGACCGTATTATATCTGCCATTTACATATAGATTTTTTTTATTTATCTTTAGAAGGAAAGGAAAGGTGAGAAGGAGAGAAGTATCAATGTGTGGTTGCCTCTCGTGAGTCCCCTACTGGGAACTGGCCTGCAACCCAGGCATGTGCCCTGACTGGGAATCGAACCACGGCCCGTGCTCAATCCACTGAGCTATACCAGCCAGGGCTAGATTTTTTATTTTACTCTGTTAGTCTAAGGAACCTGTCATCAGCTACAAGCCAGTTTCTTCATCAAGGAAAGACCATCTCACAACCCTGTGAAAAGGACTGTATCAGGTACCCCAAATCAGTAACACTTCAAATAATAGATTTTGGGTACAGGTGTCTGGTGTTATAGCTTAAACAACATTTGAACCATGCCACTGGGCTATCAGCATTTCTAGTTTTTTTTACAGCCAATGTTAATCCAAGATCCAGGAGAACAAGAATTAATCAGGATTACATAGAACCTAATGACCTAGTGAAGGAAGTATAATTACATCATTTATTTGGAATATTGTTGATACTTTTTAATGTTCTATTTTCTAAATATAAAGGAAAACTTTTTCTTTTCTTCTTAAAGTATCTCCAACTCTGTAGCTCCTTAGTAGAATATGTTTTTTTAAACTGAAATGAATCATTGAAAATTATATCTATGTACAAGAAAATCTGCTGCTTACATCCTACTTTTAATATTAACTTTTTAATAGTTAAAAACTTCTTTCTGAAAGAGACAATGCCAAGAGCACAAGACAAGCTGCAGACTGGCACGAAATATTTGTAAAAGACACATCTTAAAACTTAATAAGAAAACAATTTGATTAGAAAATGAGACCTGACCAAAGAAGATGTACAGATGGTAGATAAGCACATGAAAAGATGTTCTACATCGCATGTCCTCAGGGAAATACAAATAAAAAACAACAGTTAGATATCACTACATACTTATGAGAATGGCCAAATTCTGGAACATTTTCACCTCCAAATGCTGTCAAGGACATGGAGCAACAGAAATTATCATATTGTTGGTGAGAAAGCAAAATGATGCAGCTACTTTGGGAGACACCTTGGTAGTTTCTTACGAAGATAAATATGTTCTTGCCATCAGCTTCAGCAATCATGCTCTTGATAGTCTCCTCAAAAGTTGAAAATTTATGTCCACCCATGAATGTTTAGAGCAGCTTTATTCATAATTGCCCAAACTTGGAAGCAACCAAGATGTCCTTCTGTAGTGAATGGATAAATAAAGCGTGGTACATCCAGACAAAGGAACATTATTCAGCACCATAAAAAAAAAATGAGATACCAAGTCCTGAAAAGTCATGGAGGAAACTTAGATGCATATATCTGAGTGAAAGATGTCAATTTAAACAGGCTATGTAATGTAAGATTCCAACTGTATGACATCCTGGAAAAGGCAAAACTATGGAGACAATAGATAGATAACCGGTTGCCAGGGCTGGGGAGGAAATAGGACCAGACAGAGCACAAAGGATTTTTGTGGCAGTGAAAACACTCTGCCTGATGATTTCCAGGTGGATACACATTTGTCTAAACCACAGAATACACAACACCAGGCGTGAACCCCTGAGGTACTCTGTGGACTTTGGGGCTATTACCACGCGCAAACGTAGATTAATCCCTGGCAAAACTGTACCGTTCCAGTGAGTGATGTTGATAATTGGGAGGGGGTGCAGTCTATACAAGTGTGGACGCAAGTTCTGCGGGAAATCTCTGTCCCTCTCACTCAATTTCATTTAATCTTTAATCTAAAAATTGTCTCTGTATAGCTATCCATCTATATCCCCTACAGCTAAGGTTTTCACTGACTCCCTACCTTCCAAAATTTAGAAAATTCTTGGTGAATTTTCCTGCTTTTTTATGTCAACAATTATTCAGTAATAATCTTTTTACCAGGATAAATTGGAATGACGTTTAGTCATATATGATGATAAAACATTTTTTTAGAAAACCAACATTGACATTATGTCACCAAAGCTCCCCAAACCTCACCAAGAACATGGGCCTGCACCCTGGCACGCACGCATCTCAGACTTACCGATGACCAGCAAGACCATTTCCTGGCAAGTTAAGGGTCCATGGAACATTTCCAAGATCTCAAGAGGAGAGGAATTCACACAAATTATCAACACTACGGGGGGAATCTGGGGGAGAGTTTATTGAGCTTTGCTAGTCTCATGCTAGCTGAAGCTGAGATTTCTCACGAAAGCTTTTGGTACAGCGAATAAGGTTCATAGGTATGTCTGTGCCTTTGCTGCACCACACTGGTCATACATAATAAAAATCCTTTTTATTTGGCAAGACAGAATAATGTTTTCTCAGGATTGTTCTGATGAAAAGAGGAAATACTATGACCACTGTTAGAGTAAATAGAAAAGGTTATGGACAGCTCTAATGAAAACGTATGTTGGATGGAAATCGTCCTTACACAGCTGATTATTTAGGTGTGTTTGAGCTTCGTACACCTCAGTGAGTTGTAGAGAAAGGATAGCAGTCCCAAAGCATCCTTGTCTGTGCTCATGCATGTGAGTTCTGTCCGCTGGAGCTTCAGCTGACGCCGCTCTGTCCAGGAAGAAATCAGTGTTGCGTCTGTGTGTGAACTTGTTTCAGCCTTTTCTGGGGACGTGTACTATTGTGCTTGTTCGATTTCCACTTTGATCCCTTTGTGACATCTCTGCTCAATGCACTAATTAACAATGAGATAAGTGAAATCTTTTACTCACATTTATTTTTTGAAAATTACCCTTTAACGACATGCCTCTTAGCTCTCTCTTACTTGCTCTTTGCACACACAGTATTGAGGAAAGCAAACTTCAACTTAAAGTTATATATTGAACACAAGGTGATTCATATTTAACACTGGCAGAATTCTATTCTCAAGCACATGAGACTTCAGGAAATCTACTATGAAAAAATTCTCAACAAAATTATTTTTGGAGCATGCATATCAATAAAAAGAGAAACAAATCCAGGAGAATAATGAACTTATAAAGAAATTAAGGCTTAGCAAATATACTGATTATATTCACTGTTACCTAAAATAGGCAAATGAAGACAATACTTCCTCTGTATTAGAAGTTCTACACATAAAAACAAATATATTTCTATTAAGATGCTTTATTGGTTGTCTTAATTATATATTTGATTTAAGTAAATATTGTTTAAAGCTATGTGTAAAATATAAGTAGCAGTCGGCTCTATTGACTGACCTTTAAAATAATTTCCTTGAGAAAATTATTGCACAGCAAAGAATGTATAATTTAAATTTTAAAATCTAATCTAATTATAACTTAGGGTCTAGCATGTATAAAGCAGCTGTATTTTAATTTAAGTCACTAGGCACAAGATACAGAAGATAGCATTCTTTAATTACAGTGTATAATATACAGGTTAAAATATGATTTATTTCTTGTTTACAATTAGAAACTAAAGATTTTATGAATAAAAGGTTTAAAAAATAGACTAACAGACAGAAAATTGTATATTGTTGGAAATACACTTTTTAACACTTATCACCTTTTAACCAGGTGATAAGTAAAGATAGTCAACCCATGGAATGCATTTGTACTTTTGAAAAAAATTTTAGACATTTTAAGATTTGTGTGTTTGGTCTATCTTAATTCGACTGGGAGGAGAAGTCTGGAAGCTGTGTCTCTTCACTCCCGGATCCTGCTCTATGTGCCTTCATCTTTGTTGATTTTAATCTGTACCTTTTGCTATAATAGACTCTAGCCGTGAGTATAACTGTTTTTGCGATTTCTCTGAGTCCTTCTAGTGAAACATGGAAACTGATGATCTTGGGGACCACAGACCACATAGCACATGATAGCAACAGGCAACTTAAACCACACATAAATTGATTAATAGCGATTTATTTTTGAACATTAGGCAAATCAATGCAAATGGTGATAAAACAAAAGTTTCAAACAAAAAATTTTAAAAAACTACTTTAAATATATTGTTAACAAACATAACTATTAGTACGTAGTTCACATTAATTACACTGAACACACCCATAATGATATCATGATAACAGTGCACTTGGAGTTTTGGTTTTTGTTTCTATTTTTTAATAGGAAGCTCATTTGTTTGTTTCACCAAGAAGATGCAAGCACTTTCATGATAAATATACAGAAACATGCAGATCAATGTAAAACAATAATTTAGTTAAATGAAATAAACCTCTTCAAGTGTCATGACAGCGTGCTCTCAAGAAGATTCTTCAGTTAATTATATATTTGTTTTAAGATAAAAGAATGTCGATGCTGTCATCAGTTAGAAATATTCTGCTTTGCTAACACACACCTATGTATTTTCTCTCCAATATTTGCTAAAATAACTCTTCGTTAGTAAATGCAGTGTTTTGCTCAATCAGTATATAGTGTTAAGCACTCACAAATAGTTCTCCGCAGTGTGATGCAGAAGCTAGAGTATGGACCTGCATTTCTGCATGTAGCCTGCAGCCCCCGACATCATTACAAATCATTTAAGTTACATGAAACTCGGTTTCTCATTTGTGAGAAGCAGATGATAAAATTCTTTTTGGCCTGCTCTCAAGTGCAGCTACAGCCACGGTGTGTGTGTCGAGTTCAGAAGATATGTGTTTCTGGCTCACCCATCAACCAATGAGTGATGGGCAATGAAAGATAAATACCCTGGTGTCCTGCCCTTCATATAAACATCCCAGGGCCATTTCACCAGGTCTGGGAGTTGGGAGAGACTGGAGGTGCTGTTTCATATGGCCATGACCTAGAAAAGGCCCTCCCATTGGCTTTTTGTCTTCCTCATCTCATGCTGCCCATTTTCTTACTAAGGTTAAGAAACCTTAGTAAGGTTTCTTACTACTCACTTTCTAGGTTATCTCCACCCGCCCCCTCCAAATACAATTATCATCTGAGTCCCAGGCTCAGGCTCTACTTTCAGGAGATCCCACAATAAGGCATATGAGAAAAACTTAGTTGATTTGCAATCAAGTTCAGTATACTTTTTCATCATAATTTATTTTTACTGCATAGAATATATTGTGGTTTTTGTTGTTATACATCCAGTTTTTGTGAGTTTCCTCAGTGCTACAGAAATGGATGCTCACTATTTCAGGGTGCATATTTTGACAATTTAGGATTTTTTGCTTCCATTTTGGCTTACCTTAACTGTGAGTGCTCTTATCTTCTCCTTCTGTTCTCATCATTTTTATAGGTAGAAAAACTAAAGACAAATGAGGTAAAGTTAGTGGCCAAGACATTTGGAATCTTTCCACACATTTGGAAAGATTAGGGATCAGAAATCAAACCTAGGCCACTGTCCTAGCCTAACCAATGACCTTGTTCGGACCAGTACACCTTGTTATTTTGTAAAGAAGGACGGCTCCACGAAGATTGGTCCATCAGCCCTCTGCTCTTCCCCTAATTCCTAGGACAGATTACACACAGCCATGAGTATAATGCCCAGCATCCCGAGTGTTTTCATTGCCATTGTTGTTAGAAAGGGTTGATTAAAAGTCTCTGGCCCTGACCCTTCTTATTAAAGGAGTAAAGGAAAAGAAATATTATATTTAATACTTGAGGGCGAGTACTAAACCCAGACTTCTTAGGAATTTTATACTTTATTTGTGATTACAAGTAGTATTTTATCAGAGCAGCTTCTTACAAAATGGTTTCTTTCTCTCCCGCCAGGTGGGTGTGAATAGCATCTCTACAGAATGAAGTGAAAGTGAGATTCTGCACAAATGGGGTTTAAACAAGTTTAGCTCAGATGACCGAGACTCTCCATGCCATGGGTGACATCAGGAGGTGTTCACTATGAGCTGCTGAGAGAGGAAGCAAAATGTTTCATGGGTCAGTGGGAGTTTCTGCCACGGGGTACAAGTGGTCTGTGGCTGTACTTCGCTCTCTGTCCTGGCTGGCCCTGAAGGACAATCGCAGAGGAAATTTGGGCAGGATAGCTAGTTAGGCAATTTTATTTTGAAGGAGAAATGGCAAGAGTTTGAGCTGGATGCTGAATCGTGACTGCTGCCTATTGGTTTGAGCAGTTGGGAAGGGACTAGAAAGAAAGTGATGGTGAGAATTCACAGGAATATACAATGAAAGGCGTATGTGGTTGAGTTCCTCAGAATGAGCACCAAGTATGCGGGTGTTTGTCGTCTTGTGAAGGGTCACTCTGTTTCTCCATGGCAGAAAAATCCATTTATATTGGGGTGGACCATGTGGTTTATCTTTTGAGTACTAGTCTGCTTTTCTCATCAAACGTTTTGGTGCTTACCCGACAGGCTCCCATGCAAAGTGGCCATGCTAGTAGAGTTTGAGCTTAGAAAAGAGTTCAACAAACAAGTACGCCTTGATTAAAGCTTGTTTACTGCTGCTGCTAATGTTAACTCTACAGAAAGCAGAAGCCAGTCTCTGCTCCTCTAGGGCACCCTTCTCCAGGGAGCATCACTCACCCCAGTGACAGGCTACATTCACTAAACTCTCCCCAGTAGATGGCCTCCACCGTGAGCAAGCCACCATTTTTCCTCTCTAGTGTAGACATCTATTCTGTTAAGCACTTTCATTTCCCGATGGCAAAGATTCTGCCAGCATTGCTATATCAGGACTTATTAAATCTCTTGTTCATTGTCAAGATGTTCTGTCCATGTTTCCAAACAAAGAACAGATGTTACAGCAAACGAAGGGTATCAGCGTACTGATGCCCATGGAATTCGCTGCCCAACAATACATTTCAGAACTTAGTCATCTAAGTCACACTTGGAATGAATGGATGTAAAAAAAAATACACCATAGAGCTAAAAGGTGTTATGCAAAAGGATTGAAATACACACAAAATGCTTAGTCTATTTATTACATATAAGTACATAAATGTATATTGCTATTTCTACAAATTTAATGGAAACTGTGCCTATGTAAAAAAATGAATGTTGGGATAATAAGTAAATATGAAGATATTTAGAGTTCAAAAAGAAACTTCATTTATTTATTTATGCAAGAGTACCTGATTTGTACCTTTTAGTCTTAAATTCTCATATGACATATTTCAGGATTATGATTTATTTGGGTTAATTTAGGATGTATTTATTTCATGTTTAATTTCACATAAAAAAGCAGATCATGCCAGTGATGCTGGTCACAAGCCAAACCTCTCAAAACAAAACACACAGTGTTGTAAGCTCAAATTCTCATAATTGCCAACAACACTGACATTCATATTAGAGAAAAATGCAGTTTGCTCTCTCTATATATTTATATTAGTTATTTTATACCTCTGACTATGTCTTTAGCATTCAAATATGAAAATAGTGAGGACAGTTTATGCCATTTGTTAAATAATTTAAAATACTTATATAATACATTGAGCCCAGATTTTTGACCATTGTTAGGTATATAAATTAATACAAAATATTTAACTCAAATCTATTATATTGATCTTTGTTTTCTAGTCACCGTTCTTGTCAAATATAATTCACTCATTTTTGTGGACTGTTTAAGTGAGTATATATGTGTGTGTGTGTGTGTGTGTGTGTGTAGTTTTGAATTATAACACTCTAGGCCACAACAACCATAGGCAGCCATAAGACGCTGATCCAAAAAATATATATATTTCTGGCCATCAGTAACAGAACTGGAGGCCAGTATAGACAGGAAGCTCACTGTCCTCTTCTGTGTACAGTATGGAAAGGTACTTGTCTTTAAAGATACTTAAAATGCATTTTTACATTGTACCTCTAATCCTGTTTACCTTTTTGTTTTGTTGTGCTGACGTATTCATATTTTTTCCCTAAGCAGAGTTATCACTTTATTGGGGTTGTTTACTTTCCATCTTCTCTCTCTGCTTTTCTCCACGTATAAATAGCATTTGATCTTCTTTCTTTGGTTATCTAATTTTGATAGGTGATTTTTTTGAGAATGCAAAGTATTCTGTAACTTCTTTTGAAAACTGACTTTGTTCATTATGTGTACTAATTAGCCCAACCATAGATTTGCCTTCCTCAAATATTACAGCTATGTCCAAAAAGATTCAAAATCAAAAATAAAAAATTTAAAAGGTAAGAAAAAAGAGAGCTAAACGGCTCTCTCTTTATAATCTCATTATATTCTCTTCTTGGCCTCCATGGCTGTTAACCTTGAAAATTATACTACTTCTCTTTTTCTTCTTTTCTTCCTCTGCATTATGATCATTAGTGATGTAAAAAACACTCTTAGCCTACTTCGTTGGCTAACAGCAGCAGAGCCTATCCAGAGATATCTCACTCACTTTTCTCTCTAGTTTTTCTTTCTGGTTTTCTAGTTTTCAGCAGGCAGCATTTTCACTGTTCAGTTCCACTCTCCATCCTCGATCTATTTAATGCCCCTTCTGTGGCACTGTCTACAGCTAATGCGAGCGTCACCTTGGAGACCCTCATGCTGTTTTTCTCTTCAAATCGGTAAACTCTTTTCTTCCACCTTCAGCGGTCCTTTGGAGTCTCCTTTGTGGCTCTCTAGCTGAGGTCATGAATCCATGATGGGACCGGAGGAGGGCTTCTCACTAAACCTGGGGACTTTCTTAGAGTATAAACTTTTAAACTTTCTTCTAGATGTGTGCTAATTGATGATCTAAAGACCACAGAAAAAGGCTATTGATGTCTAAATTAAAAGCCTACTCCTTCCACTGAAACTGTGCTCATTTACCTAACACATATGAGAAACCTTGGTATTATCTTGCTGAAAAAAATATTTTACAGTGTTCAGTGCCAGTAGCCAAAAGATAATTTAGAGTCAGGAAAAGAAAAAAAATTTTATATAACTATGTAACCTTTTTTAGAAATACTACTTTCCATCCAAATAGTAACAAACATCAGTGAAATACCATATCTATCTGTCCTCCATAAGCTATGGATAAAAAACTGTCAACAGAGGCCATATAATTTAGATATGATAAAAATTTATCTTTGTGTATTTATGGCATATAAACATACCGGGCTGTCCAGAAAGTATCCAGCCACTTATTATGCCAAATAGAGACATTTACTGTAGAAGATACAAGATATAAAAAACATTGTACACAGGACAATGACAGCTTACTCCCCTTCCAAGGCACCTTGGAACCTGACTCAATTCTCCTGAGATCTTTTCCACTGTTCAAAATACGGCAAAACCCTTTGTTGGAATCACCGTCAACTGCCCCATCATAGTTTTCTGAATCTCATTGAAGGCCTGAAATCTCTTCCCTTTCAAATTTGATTTTAGTTTTAGGAAAATCCAGAAGTCACACGATGCCAGATCTGGGCTATAGCGGGGGCTGAGTCACCTAGGTGATTGGATGTTGCACCCAAAATCTCTGCATGAGATATGATGTCTGAGCAGGCACATTGTAGTGATGAAGCTGCCAATCACCAGTTGCCCATAGCTGCGGTCTTCTGGATCATCTGAATAGTTTCCACAGAGGAATTTTTAACTTGATGCAGATTTGTTGCACCATTCACTCAGTCATTCTGAATGTGACGGCCACACAGTACACGTGTTCACTGAACAGCATCGACTGTTCAGTACAGTGAAGTCGTCATTGTTCCCACATGGGCATTCCAGTCCACTCTCCTTGGCTGCCAGGTTGTATCTATGTCTTGCAAACTTTTCTCATTATATTAACAATAGTTGGACTTTTTATAGACAGACCTCATATAAATGTACATTGATATGTCTACAAATTCAATCAAATCTTGTGTTTATATAGACAAATTTAAACATTGGAAAACTAGCTAATAATGAAGATACTACTTTCAAGTTGTGACTTTATGTGTATAAGTATAATAATCATAAGTTATCACCCTTTGTCCTCAAACATCTCTATGATGTAAGTAGACATAGATATCCTTGCTATATATCCAGCAAAGTGTGTTTCTTTCTCGTCTCGTAAAAACTTGCCAATCAGCATCTACTTCTGTGGATCACTTCTCTTCAGGGTCTTACATGATCCAAGTTCTGTGTGCTTTCACCACACATAGACATTTCAATTTTTATATGTTAATTCTGAGCATGTGACATAATCTAATGTTGCCAGACCCCCACTGAAACCTCCCTGATTTTATCTTACGTGTGACCCGTGATTGCCATCTCTCAGTCTTACATGAAACGAAGGTGATACATTATATTCATGTCCTGGATCCTTTACCCAGCCATGTCCTCTCCGAGTATTCTTTTTTCTAGAGTTTCCCTCTCCAATGCCTCTGTCATCTTAACACCAGTGTATCATACCAATGCATATAGAGCACAAGACCCCTCCCTTCTAACCATTTGGTTTTCATATGTACTTATTAAATCTCAACCAACCTCATAATCCAGGATATTTTATCTTTAAACATGCTCAAATAAATATTACCTTACCTTGACTTTAAGGCCTAGGAAAGTTTAATTCTGTCTGCATATCTAGTAACATGGATGGTTTTATTGCATCCTAGATTAATTCTCTGTAATAAACTGGAAAGAGGTTTGACCTTTATAGTTATTGCTAATCAAGCAAAAGAATGTATATAGTTCCTTGTGTAAATTGCAGTTTTGCTGAAATTAATTCCCACATTCCTCAATGCTCTCTCTCTCTCTCCTTCTCTTTGCCTCTCACTCATTGAATTTGTTTGGATTTCCAAATACTGAAAGTCTCTGTCCTCTTGTTAAAAGAAGAGCCTTCTCTTAAATGAAAACTTCCTGATTATCAAAGTTAAAAAATACATGCTTATGCTAAGCATGGGTCTGGCACACAGGAATAATGGCTTTGAATGTATTTAAATATAAACTGACACATTTAATAAAGCATGTCATTACTGCTTGTTATTATACACTTTTATGTTGTAGGTAAAATACTTTGCTTCCTATATTATAATTTTTGGTGTCTAAAACATATTTTTACTTTTCTTCAAACTTATTAGAATTAAGAAGATTCATGTATATATGTTTATTTTACTTAATTTGAATGTAGACGTATTTCTCATATCTTAACCGAATATAAAAATATTATGTGATTTATTAACATTTAAATTTAATGTTTATCTACCCATCCCTCTTACTATCCTGAAGAGAAAAATAAATCTGAATGCTTGCACATTTTCAGCTATAAATGTAAATTCTAACAAGTCACAATAACCTGTGTGATTGTGAGGCCATTTTTTTGAGAGGTGAAACAAAAGAACTTAAATAATACACATATCTGAATTTGCTACAAAATTATATGAGGTCAGGTTCAAAATTCATTTTATTAATAAAAAGAGTATAACTTGAGTGAGTAACTAAGGCATGTCCAAGTTTAAAACACATTCATTTTTCTCATTCACTACTTATTTATCAATAAATTCTATTATTTCAGTTTCTATATTTCTATTAAGATTATTAGGACATGACTTTGTTCTTAGGGGACATACTTCTGTAAAACCACTCTGAAGATAGTGAAACAGCATCATTTTGCAGCTTAATTATCCTTTAAGATATACAAATGTTTTGTAATATGGTAAATTGATGAGTAAATATGTTTCATTATATTGAATTAAAATAAACCACAATCAATCTACGTTTTGTAGAATTTATTCATCTAATATTATACTTGTGTACACACATGTTTCTGTGAGTTTTGATTTTGGCTTGGAAATTCTTTAACTTTTAATGTTTATGTTTTATAACTCGTTGACATTACTATAAGCATTTACAAGAGTTGTAAGCATTCATAAGCATTTACATCCCATGGATGCAAAATAAGCTGTGACTGTCTGTTGGACGGCCACCCAAACCACTGAAACGGCTCCATGGGTGGAAGTTCAATTTCAGGATTGTTTCAAAGTCTATACTTTATGACAATAATAAATACCCTAAAGTCAATGAAGAAGGCTGGAATGACTGCATTTCTCCCAACTCTCATTCCTTTGCTTGTTAAACTCATTTGTCTATAATAGTCCATACTTTATGATTACCTTCTAGCAGAGAAAAATAAATAACCATCAAAATTTGAACTGAAAAAATAATTCAACAGAAGGTCCAATGATTAATTTTGAGTAAAGCCTAGCAATTAAACATTTGGCATTCATTATATTTAATTTTATAGGATAATACATACATGTTTATAAAGAATACATCTTAATTTATCTTTTAGCATGGAAACTTTATTAGACAATTTTATAAAATAACACTAAAATACTAATTTATTTTTAAATCAATTAAATCACAAATATAATTCTAATTTGCTGTAAAAATAAAATAGAATGATACAAGTAATATATCTATAAATAAAGCATTTCCTTTTATAATACCCATATTAATACTTTCTGAACAAATATAAACCTATTACCACTTCCTGAAATAAATGTATAAAACCTATAAAGGAAAAGTTTGATGAAAATGCCTTTATATTAAAGAAGCATCTTGCTAGTGTGTACAGGTAAGCTCCTTCTACACACTATGATTTATGAAGTTATGGGCCTGCTGGAAATGATTCAGATCTATCATCAGCAACAACAAGGATACTGAGCCCTAATAGCTTTAGATAAAACAATTAGTAGTAGTAGTAGAAATAATAATAATAATAGTGATCATGATAATAACAATACTTTTATAACCAGAATCAGTCCTTTTCACCAATAGTAGTACTAGATTAACTCAGCCTTTCTCTCATATCCAAATGGTATCCCACTACGAATACTTTACTTAGTACTATCCATAGAAAAAACATCCTATTTTTCTAATATCAGTGTGTTTTAGGTACATAAAAAGTGTAAATTAAGCTTCTAGTTATATGAGGTCATCTAAATGTGCCAATTTTAGAAAATCTTTCTAATTTAAAATAGGTAATGATAATCCAAGAAAAGAAAACATTTCTATTTCTGTCCTCTTAGCTGTTTCAAAGAACAGAATGTGCCATTCAGACTCTTGGATTTACAAGTAAGAAAATGATGAGCTCATAGTAAGGTGTCTGGGAAATAACAGAACTACTGCATCCAGATACAACCAGCTCAGATCAGTTGTCAGAACCGAGATGCAGGGTCACCGGGTTCAGACGGGGCATGGTGCAGAACGTGTGGTGTTTCATGTCACGGGCCAAGAAGAACGATCACTTTATGCAAAGGGGCAAAGTCCGTGGGCTTCCCCAGATGACCCCAAGGGCTCTGTTTTGTTTGATCAGAATTCTAGGTTGAGATTTTGTCATCTAAAGGAAAACTATCATTATTTAGGAACGATTTAATGTTTAATGTCTTTATTTTCATGTCTGTTACCTAAATATTAAAAGTTGAATCTTATTTAGCTAGAAAGATTAGTGAATCCTGCAAAGACAAATTCTAACAATATTGTTGAAACAACCAATTTTTATTAGTAAATAGCCATAGATATAATAAAAACCATAAATTCAGTGATAAATACCTCAGGTATAATTATCAATGTATCAAAATAAAAATAAAATACTGAATTTGAAATAAAAGACCATTTAAAAACTGGTATATTATTAACCATTAGAATTTATTATTTTCCCTAAATCTGTATAATCTCAAGAACCTTGCATTCTCCACTTTTAAAAACTTTCATTCTTTCCAAGTTGCCACAAAATACCATATACTATTAAATAGAAGTATTTTACAGTTATATCCTTGTTTTTCCATCTCTTATAGAATCTGTTTGAGTATATAAACATTTTGGATTATTTTTTGTTCTATATTTCTTATTGATATAGTTTCTTTTTATCTGTTGAGATTTTAATGCCAGTTCATTCTGTGTTAGTGTCTTTATCTGATACTTCTAATATCTATGTCCTCTCAAAGTTAGCTTCCATTTACTGGTTTTTATTCAGGCCATGGATACATTCACATGCTTCCTCCTATGTCTAATACTTATTTTATTATAGGCTAGATACTGTAGATGCCTCATTGTTTAGAGTCTGTATCATGTTGCCTTCTTTTAAAGACTGTGGGGTTCTGTTCTGGCAAGAGATAATTTACTGTCAGCTCAGCTTTACCCTGCCAAGGTATGATTTTTTAAATTTTTAAAATTTTTTTGTTGTTGTTCAAATCCAGTTGTCTCCATTTTACCTGCACCATGCACCACTGTCCCACCCATCCTCACCTCCCACCCTAGATCCTACCCACTTTGGCTTTGTCCATCTGTCCTTTGTACGTGTTCCTCAATGGACTTTCCCCTATTTTCCCCCATTATTCCTTTTGTCCCCTCTGGTTACCATCAGTTTGTTCTTTATTTCCATGTCTCTGGTTCTGTTTTGCTTGCTTGTTTGTTTTGTTGATTAGGTTCCACTTATAGGTGAGATCGTATGGTACTTGTCTTTCACAGCCTGACTTATTCACTTAGTGTAATGCTCTCCAGTTCCATCCATGCTGTCACGAAGGATAGGAGCTCCTTCTTTCTTTCTGCTGCATAATATTCCATTGTGTAGATGTACCACAGTTTTTTATCCCCTCATTTGCCAAGGTATGCTTTTAGACTTGGCTGAGGCTTTGTTTAGAGCAATCCATAGTAACCCATTTCTTTCTGGAAAGCCTGGCCTTTCCAGAGATCCGAGGTAAGTGTCCAGCAAGGTTTTGTTTACTTTGATGATTCCAGACACTGTGCAGCCTGCAGACACTCTATTTAGTTTACAGTTCCCAGGAACTGTTCTTTAAGAATAAAAAAAAAAACACACACACACACAAGCAAAACACCCTCACTAGTGCTGTAAGTGCATAGTTTACTATTGGCCCAACAACTAAGGAGAACCCCTAAGCATCGAAGCAGATTTTTGTTTCTTTGAGCAGCTCTCTCATTTCTAACACCCTGCCCTGCAAATACCAACCACCTCAGGGGCCCCAAGCTTCAATTCCAGCTGCTTTGCCCAGCAAGACCTCTTCTCTGATTGGGCACCGCTAACCTTTGTGCGATTTGGAAGGGTTCTAGGTCGAAGGTCAATGTGATGGCAGAGTTCCCCTGTGTTGCCTTTCTCTCAAGGGCCACAGACCTGCACTGTCAAATTCCCAGTTCCTCAAATGGGTTGGTCTTGTCCAGCAAGAGAATAAGTCAGCATGCCCTGTGAGTGTGTAATAAGACAGAATCCTTTTTTTTTTTGAGAATGGAAATGCAAATAAACATTAAATGTTAGACACTTTAGGTTTGTTATCTCCTTTAAACTTCACAAAGAGTTTTATGAGATAAGGCTATGCTAATTTTATTCTAATGCATGTGAGATCAGAAAAGCTAATTAAAATCCAAGACTCATATGTTTCGAGTGATAAAGTCAAAATACCCACCCACACGTGAGCAGTTCCAAAGCCTGTGTGCTTTTCATTCCTGCGCCGCCTAAACCCTGGCTTCAAAGCTCAAAATGAGCTCTCTTACAATTTAAGCAGTATTTGAAAATACCAGCTTCTTCAACTCTACTTAATTATTTCCACTATCTTCACCAATAAACAATAGCACAGAGTTCAGCAATAGCAATAATAACTGAATGATATAAAAATGTGTCATTTTATACAGGCCTCGGCTTTCATCTGCTTTTGCCGTTCTCTCCCTCCTTCTCCCTCCCCTTGCCTCATTTTCTTCCTTTTCTTTCCATCTCCTCTTTCTTCCCCTCTTCATCTTCCTTCTTGGTAGTCTATAGTATAACTGAATGTTCTTCTCTAATCCATCCTGGAGCTGACAGAGGCTTGAGTGGCAAGCCAGTTTGCATAGAGTGCCTTAGGATGACAGAGCTCAATGAAAACAGTTATTCTTCCCTTTTTGTTCGTGCGTTCTACCCTCTTCCATCTCATTTTCCCATCCTCCTCCTCCTACTTTCTCCTCTTCTTCCTCCTTCTCTTCTTTCTAGAAATTGGCATTCTGTCCATCTGTCTATCAAGGAATTAGTAGCTGCAGAAGTTTCTGATATGGTGAATTTTTTAATACCAGTAACATATAGAAATATTAACAATTTTAAAAGCATACAATGAAATGACATTATGTCATGAATTGAGAACAAAAATGAACATTTTGGTATGTTTTTTAATCTTTTAAATTGACAACATGACAGCATTTTTTTCTAGTAAATAAATGTATTTTCTTTCCAGACACACTCCAGAGAAAACTTCCTTTATCAGCTCCCACCATGCACCTGAGATATTTCCCAATTAAGCAGAGCTTCTAATTTGTTTGGTAGAAAATACCCAAACTAATTTTCTGAGTGAAAATTATCTTGTCTTAAATTTTATTTAGAAATGTTAATGGAACCGCCACTACATACAAAAGAACTGTTATATTCAGAATACATGATTTTAATGTTTTTGATCTTTGATATTCTATATTATTTCAACAAAATTGACCTTACAAGCAATCTTTCTGTTATTTGCAAAATGTATGAGTTTAAGCTGAGTATTCAGCTTTGAAATTGAATATCATTATATCTTCTCTATCATTTTGCTAAACTTTAATTTTGTTCTGAAATTCTTTTCTTCCCAATTCTTTTCTTCCCAGTATTGGTTATGAAATAATTCCCATATATTGATTTATAAATGCCGTTAATTAAGGGAGGATGAGAAAAAAACAATTATTTCTAAAGAAATAAGCAATGCAATTTGTTTCTCAGATTACACACTCACACACATACACACACACATGGTTTGTATCTGTTTGACTATCTTTCTATCTACTTCCTACCTAGCTATGTATCCATCTATGAGTCTACCTATAATATGCAGTCTTTAGAATATATAACATGAAAACCTTTAGTGCTTGTGTTCATTTATAAAAACACCATTTTTCTGCTTAATGGAAGTTTATATTTCATCATGCCAAAATTGAAATCCAATGTCTTGGATACTTACACACTCAAACAGTGTGTTGAAAGGTGTGTGGAAGGCAATAGCCACAACACAAAATATGCATGTTTATAAAAGGAGCTCAGCTTGGGAACTTGTTGTATGCAGTCATAGAGCAGAATAACACAATCTACCAGGCCAAGAAATTCATTTGAAAGTAAAATAAAATTGTTAGAATTGTGCCTGGATGTTTGGCACCTGCTTGTGTCCTGGTGGGCTCCAAGCGGAGCCCTTATTGTTTTGCTCTAATCCATCCTGGCGCCGACAGGGGTGCAAGTAGCAAGTCGCAGCTTGCCTATCATGCCCCAGGATGGCAAAGCTCAATGAAAGCAATTATTTCAAAACCTATATCTCATCCATTATTAAATCTATGAAAAGAGTTTTAATTTCCTGTGCAATTACATAGTGAAATGTCATACTCTCGATGAAAAAAAGATTAATTGCTTTTGATAAGATGCTGTGTATCTTTGTTTGACTTCTTGGACATCCATTTAATGTAGTGATATCATTTCAATCTACTGTGCTTCATATCTTACAGAATTATGGTAATTTTGAGGAGGAAATATTGTTTAATTATTTTCTTTTCACATAAAAGAGTAAGAATAAAATATTAATTCATCTTGGCTCAAAAGCACCACAAGCCACACTTGAGTTTTTAAATCACATTGGAGGCTCTTACAAATGAGCAATAGCAAAATATGAGTAATGTATTTTGCAAGAGATTCATAAGATTACCTCAAGTAGCATTTATATGTCATGGGCAGACACCAATTACAATTTCTATCATTTGTATTTGTTTTCTATTTAACAATAATTATTAACTAATCCATAACAATGACCAGTCACTTTCTTTCTGTCACAAATATGACACCAATTTATTCGCCTTTAGAGGATAAACCAACGGCCAATGAATCTTCAGGGAAATAAACTGTCCAAATACTACAAGTCATATTCTGCATAGCGACAGAACCAAAAAGCCCCTGTGAGAGTGAAAATTGCATTTAAGGAATAGTGGACAGAGGGGATTCATAATATTTTGCCCTACTGCATCTACCCACTAAATGTTTGGCTGTGATAGAGTTTAATTATTCTCTTGTGTTTCTGAAAATAGCTGGAATAGACCTTCATCGAAACTTAATATTTTAACAATTTTACTTCTACAGGAGAAATATAAATTTACATTTAGTAGTATTCAGCCTTCAAGTGCCTATTATAGTCATCGATATAAAATAGCAAATAATAAAGACACGGAATGATATACACAGTGAATGTTTTGACTAATTAGAATACAAGAAGGGTACAACACTCTATTTGCAGTGGTTTAATACATGATTGGCAGTGTGGTTCTGGCAAATGTGTTGTAGGTCAGGAATGAGTTTGATTGGCACGTATACTTTGGGGAGCTTACACAGCTCTTCATCTATCAAAAACTAATATGGGAAATTGTAAGCCTTAAAATCAGTCCATTTATTTTTTCCCAAGAATTACATATCAGCTAGAGTCATTTTATAGCCAACATTTTCTTTTCTTGGCTGATTTGTATAAAAGAAAGCTAGAAAAAAATAAATAGTAAAAGATTGCTTTTTTTCAGAGGTAACAGGAAAGAGTGTCTCAGAGAAAACATATTGGGTTCCAGAAATAAAATTTCCATACTCACTTACAATTTTGAAATACCTATTTAGGTAAAATGTGAAAAGAAAATTTACTGTGCATGTATCAGTCATTATTTGTCAGTAATGAAGTACTGGTTATCTCCTCAATGCTGCAATTTAGGGAAATGTCAATAAACCTCTAGCTCTCTGGAAAATGTAAACTGGAAAATTGAACAGTTATTCAATTTGGTGCTTATGCAAATTTAACTCTTTATTTCATAGTATAAATAGAAAATAAGGTAAGCATGTAACTTTTAACTATTACATTTAAATCTCCATATATGTAGATACCCAAGACATATATTGTGCATATTTTAATTGACAGTCTGAAGTTGGATATCTGAGCTCATTGTAATATAAAAATTAAAAAGCTCTCAATCTAAAATTATGCATGCCATTTTAAGGATAATATTTGAGACCAGAGGACAAAGAATAAAATATAAGTATTGATACAACAAACATATAAAAGTCTATTACACAATTGACATTTAATATAATATCTTACTATAAGTATTTGGCTTGACTCATAGTAGACCTCTCTATAAATACTAATGGCTGAAAGAACAAGAGAAAACATAGAGATTGCACTTGACAATATTTCAATAAAATAATGCAAGCCACTCTTTATTTAATCTAAAGATATTTTGCATAAACATGTGATTTTCCATTATGAGTCACTATTATTATTGCCTTAATAGTCATTGAATCAGTCCTGACCTCTACAAGGTTCAGCTTTCTTCCTATACTATCATTAAAATTGTTTTTTTTTCAGTATCAGAGATAACCTCCAACTTGCCAAATCCTGTTGTTAATTCTTTTTTCTCAACATAATCTGTATATCAGCTCAATTGTCATCATTTATGTCGTTTCTACCTATACTCTTTCTGTAGGTTATCCAGTGACTTCATATTGTTTTTATGCTGGTGACTCTAAATTTTCTATCATACCTTTGTCATGTCCTCTGAGCTCCTTCTTGTGCATCTCCAGAATGTACTCTCCTTTCTAAACCTTTAACCCCTGCTAAAAATGATGGCACATGGGTCTCCTTGCCTAAAATTTATAAAAAAAATAACTTGACTCAAACTTAGTATTATTCTTGAGGCTAATGAAAAGAAATTTAGGAGAACCCCTTGGTGTTTGTTATAAAACCATCAACATAGAGACATAATCATCCCTGACCCTCAACTCTACTACCAAAATTATAAGTCTCAGACTGAAAAATAAGAAGAGGAAACAGTTTAGGTACAATAAACTGAATTCATTGATTCTTCAGTTTTCAAAGATTAGGAATTCTGAAAAATTGTATAAAGTGTGCATGAAGTGGGCATATAATAATTTAGACATAGCTGGCATTGTTCATATGGTCCTCTCACAAACTCAGTAAGTCCATTCGTAGATGTGTTGAGTTCTATGAGAGCCCTTGCAGCATTTAACAGCACTGGTATCTCCCCCTTTCTTGGGTAGGCTCTCTGTCTCTGGAGAGCCCCAGCACTAACGAGTATTCCAAAGCCATGACTATCTGCATACAAAAATGAAATCACAGCAATGGTGATAACACTTGTATCACTACCTTACAAGTTAATCCTAACAGACTCTAGTTCAAACTAGGTTATGCAAAGAAAAAAGGAATAGATTATCTTATATGAGTGAAAAAGCCTGACTGTGATACTGGAAACAAATTAAATTGGATCTAGATATTCAATGCCTTTAGAACATTAGTATTTGTTGGTACTCTATTTCTGCTCTTTTAGTTTATTTTTTTGTCCTGTTTGTCATCTTTATTCTCGGTGTGTTCCTCTTGTTGGAAAAGATGGTAGTTCCAAGCTTACAAGGTCTTATAATTTTCCAGCATTCTTATTAATTATTAAATCAAGCAAACAAAAATCTATCTAAATTTTAAGTTTATTGAATTAAATGTATGATGAAATAAGCATAAACTGAGAATGGCAAAACAAATCTATATAAGATAAATACATATGATTAATTTTAAGTTAAAAACAATACCTCAAAGAATATTAGCAATGCATGTTTTTTTGAACACTGGTAATAAATATGCCTATTTAATTATGAAATGAGAACTAAGATAATCTTGTAGATTATGAAACAGTCCCATCCATTACAGACGTGGAAACCCATTTCTCAAATAACTCAGTGAAGAGCTCGTTTAAAAGCATTGCGGCCGAACGGGAGTGGGAGCTGTAGCGAATGCTCTGCACCGTGGCCCTGTGGCAGAGCCTGCTACCCTGGGGGTGGGTTATCACCTCTGTCAGCAAGCTGTTTTATGTGCTCTGGTTTCTTCTTCAGCTAGATCTCTTGCCTCCCTGGCCTTGTACATGTTATTTATATTGAGCTTCGGCAAACTTCCAAAACACACAATTATATGATGACTCCCTTCAGGTTTCCCTACCGGTAAGGACCTAGGTTAGGAAGGCAGCACTTTTTGGACTGAGATTAATAACGTGTTTATAGGACGGGCACAAAAAGTAGGCAAAAAGTTCAACATCTTTGTAATTTCACCTTTAATTCCAATTACAGTAGGCTCATTTTTCTGAGTCCCTGAATCCACAAGCATTCCACTTCATCAAAGGCAGGTGGACAGCCTCTGACCTGCAGATTGGGTTATAATCCCTACATGGTGATCCCTGACCTAGTCAGTCCTAGAGTCTAGAGATTTCCACTCACAATGCATCCAATGATTTCCCATTTTTATGTTGACCATGATTGTATCATCTACAAATGGCATAAACTCATGAATAACTAACTTTAGGGGGGAAAAGTGATTTGCATTGTTTCCTTAATTGTACAGCACAAAATTGCCTGGGTTCTATTCTCCCCACCATTCCTGGAAATATTCTTGTTCATTCTCTGTCTCTCACACCCAGTTTGCCCACATGGTGGCTGAGTAGCTTGTGGCCGAGATGACCAATTATCCTATACCAGGCACTTTTAGGAAGAGCATATTAAGAGATTGTTAACAATTAGGATTAGGCAGAGATCAGAAAGATAAATATTCATCCCCAGAAGAAGCTTAAATTGTAGTGAGTTATGACAAACACTAATAAATAAATGTATAGTATATGTAGTATCTCATATGGTGATAAAGTTGGTGGGGAAAATTACCTACAGACCTGGGAGTATTCTTAGGACCACCAGGAGTAACTTATTCTAGAGAAAAGCTTAAATTCTAGTGAGGGAAGACAAATAACACTCAATAAATAGATACCTTATTTAGTCTTTTAGCTGATGTCAAGTTCCATAGAAAAGAAGATTTAATACTTGTTTGTAGAGGAGAAAAAGCTCATAGAGAGCACCGCATGTACGTAGAAGGAAAGAGATGACCCTTTTCAGGGTGTATCTTAATCCCTGTACAATGTCCACAATCAACTGCTGTCTGTTGGGAAATGCTATATTCATCATCCACTTTCTGTCTCTGATGTGGGAAAGGTAGGGCTCCCTGATTGACTGGCCATGCAAGGAAGGAAAGACTAAAGTAAGGAAGGCTGCTTCTAGAATGAAAGATAGATTTTGTTTCTAGACAGCATAGATTAGGATTCTGTCCAGAACAGACAGCAGAAGTTCCATGCACACTGTTTCCCTAAAGAGTGGCATGCAAGAGTGGTGTTTCCCCAGATCTATTCCTGTTGATATTGTAGCCGAAAAAAAAAAAAACCAACAGTTTCGGCTGCCAGCCACCACAAAAGCCCAACTGGTGAGGCAGATGCTCGTGCCAAAGGAAAGAGGTTTTTATTCAGGTGCTGTGCAGTCTGGGAGAGTGGTGGACTCCGGTCTCCAAGGCCATCTCCTCTTTCTGCTATGAAAACAGTCTAGCCATCCTCTATAAGACCAATACAAAGGCCAGGAGCTAGAGTTCCTGCTCCAATTTATTTTTTAATTAATTTATATAATTGTTGTTCAAGTACAGTTTTCTATCTTATATTCCCAACCCTGCCCCCCCAGTGCTACCCACCTCCCTCCCATTTCCACCCCCCACCTTAGTTATTGTCCACGTGTCCTTTATACTTATTCCTGTGAATCCTTCCCCTTTTCCCCTGTGATTCTCTCCACTCTCCCCTCTGGTCCCTGTCACCCTGTTCTCTATTTCAGTGTCTCTGGTTATATTTTGTTGCTTGTTTGTTTTGTTGTTTAGCTTCCTGTTAGAGGTGAGATCATATGGTATTCGTCCTTCAACACCTGGCTTATTTCACTCAGCATAATGCTTTCCAGTTCCATCCATGTTGTTGCAAACGGTAGGAGCTCCTTCTTTCTTTCTGCGGCATAGAATTCCATTGTGTATATGTACCATAGTGTTTTAATCCATTCATTTACTGACGGGCACCTAGGTTGCTTCCAACTCTTGGCTATTGTAAATTGTGCTGCTGTGAACATTGGGGTACAGAAGCTCTTTTCGACTGGTGTTTCAGAGTTCTTGGATAAGATCCTAAAATACAGCCCTTTGGAGCCTGCAGGTGGCTGCCAAGTGGGAATAGTCCCTAGCCAGATAGCTTAGCTCATTCTCGGCTGCTGTTCATTCCAGGCTCCTTCCTCCAGTCAGTGTTTAGAGCCACAGGCCAAACAGCTGCCAGGGCCAGCTGGTGGCACTCACCCAAGTGAGAAAACATGTGAACACACAGGCCAGTGGCATCACCAGGTGGGCAAGAGGGCTGGCAAGGCTCCCTCCTGGCAGCCATGGCCCACGGGGCTGCTTAGGCCACGCAGCTAATGGGGAGAACAGGCCAGCGCACCATTCCAGTCCAGGTCATGACCCACAGAGCCAGAGCTTCTTTGTTCTGCTGGGATCATGTCAGCTTGGGGTGGGACAGGCCACATTCTTTCTCAAAACACCAATCCATTTCTCAGACTTTCACATGTTAGGGTGAACCCACCTCCCAACCAATCCCTTCTTTCCCCAGGCTTGAGTGACAGCCTTCTCTGGTCCAGCACATCCCTGCACCATTCTGACTTCCATGACACACGTGCCTGTCTCCCCTGGTCCTAATCTGGTATGGAGAGCAAGGGCATGGGCTTGTTTCTACCCAATTATCTTGCTATCTTTTCACACTCTGGCCCTATCCATTGATATTTCTAGCTTTCCCCATGCTCAGTGTAAGAACCTCTCCCTGCCACCATCTTGGTCAATGGGGGAGACACCCCAGCACTCTGGACGGACTGACTACTGGTCGAAACATCAAAGCAACACCGCATCAGTGCTGAATTCTTGCGAACCTGCATGATGCTAAAATAATGCTGTAATCTTAACTGAGCTGAAACTACTGTATAGTTCATGAACAAAATTGGACACATCCTTAGTTTTTATGGTTTCTATTGTACTTGTGCTCTAGGAACTTAAAGGAACATTTGTTGTACACCGTATCAGAGATGATAGTTGCTTTAGCTTCTGTCTCTATTTCTTTTTCTCTGAAGAAGTATCATCTATGTGTAGGTGGCCAAGAATAGGTGCATGTTGTCCTCAAAACCCCAAGGCCATCTAGTGAAAATCCACATTCAGTAGAAGCAAACTTTTATTTGAAGTTTTATTCCCAAACAAATCAACTCAAGCAAAAATTGGCTATGGACAGTTTCTTCCTACACAAATGCCATCAAATCATACTTTAGGTTTTTGGATTTTTTAATTTTTTTTACCATTGCAGTCTACCTACCCAGAACTTATTTCTTGTCTCTCAACTCACTATTTCTGGTTGATTTCAAGAACTGTCATGGCCTCAACAAATAAATAATTTTTGAGGCTTTAAATACTTATTATCATGCCCTTAAAAGCCACCATTTTCTTGAATCTTACTACTGTTTTTCATTTGTGTTTGTGAAACATTTTTTTCTACACTTACTTGCTTCTTATTATTATACCATATTCCATACAGACAATAGTAAGCAATTATTACAATTATCTGACTCTTCTTAAGTTCCTAAAACTGAGCACAGATCAAGATTTCCTGATATTTAACTGTGAAATAGAAGGACCTCTTTCTTTACCATCGGTAATCAAATGTTAAGCCAATCAGTTGGCTTCCTCTGTCTCTCTCCCTCCCCTTCCTTCCCTTTTGTATTCCCCCTTTCTTATTTTTATTCTTCCTTCCTTCTATTATTCAGATCTAAATTTAATAAGTACTTCATCAGGAAGTCCTTCACAGGAAAGGAATTATGTCTGTCACCTTGTCCCCAGATTCTATGTTATTGCCTGGCACATAGGAATTCATTACGTACTTTTAAATAATTAAAGATAGATACAAGCACTTACTTACCAAGTGTGGGGTGATGGGAATGATCTCCCAAGATGCAGACAATAAGTGCATGTACAGGATCTTTAGATGACTTTAAAACAATAATAAAACTGACTAAATGTCTGTATTTTATTATTATACTATCCTAATTTGAACCAAATTGATGATAGAATTCTCCGTGGGAAATTTTTCTAATGATCAAGGTTGTAAATGATGGCTAATAATATATATGTAATTTCAAATTAGTAATGTTAATTATTCTTTAATAAGCTTTAAATTCTAGAAGGTAATTTATTTTTAGAATTCCCATTTATGTAGTCATCCTCAGTGCAGTAACAATCAGCTATAAGTGTGTATTCCAAGCATTAGTTTGTAACAATTTAGAATCATTCAAGTTCACTTTGACTGGCCATTGTGTGGTACTTCATTGTACTCTTCTGTAGTACTTGGTAGTCTTAAAATAAATGCAGGTATTGTGAGCATGAGGTAATAGGGTACAAGATCATTCAATTCCCTTATTCTATTTGGAATTTTTCTCAATGTTTAATATTTAAAACAGTGAAATAATATAATTAGTTTCATTAGGCATATTTGATTACTTTTGTATCATGAAATTTATTTTATTTTTATTTTTACTTAAAATTGCTGTCTATTAAACACACAAATTCAGGAAGAAAAAGTTACACTTTTAGCATTTTATTTTGGAATGATATTAATATTATTCACTTAATTTTATTATAACAAGACAATTTTATTCATAAAGGAGGTGTATGCTAAAAAATAATCTCTTTACTTTGCTAATACAACTTGAAAAACCATTGAACATTTTTGCTCGTATTACCATTTATATAAATGTACCTGTTAAATATTTTGTCTTTTTCACAAAGTTATGATTTAATTAACCAAATTAAAGTATTTGAAAAACTCCATAAAGGCCATACTGTTAAGTGAGTTTAAAGAAGTTGGGACTTTGGGCATCCGCCCTCTATCGGCGTGCCCACGTTCTTACATTTTGTGCAATTCCCACCTGAGAATGGAGAGGACACACATAATCTACTGATTGTGAGAAGCAAATATTAAACAGTGTCATTGCAGGATGTGGCATTAGTTATGAAATTAAAAATCTGGATGCAGAATATTATTTTAAGTGTGATATTTCCTGTTTCACCAACAAACCTGGCTTCACGCCACCTGCCTTCTCACCTACTAGCCTCATAACACGCAGATTTTATCAAACAATTTGTGGTCTCTATTTTTTTATTTGTTTTAGGGAGATATAAACAATACCTACCTTATATAGTTGCTTTGGTTATTAAATAATCTCAGGCATATGAAGTTGACATAAAGGGATGATTTAGAAATGGTTTATATAAATTCATTTTCATCAACTCTTATTAACAAAATGAAATATACTGGTATATTACAGAGAAACATGGATATCAAAAACAGCGTATATCAATGCATAGGAAAGGGAATTAGTCTGAATAAGTGGTTCTTAAACTATAATAATTGTTTCAACTTGAAAAAATGAATACAAGGAAAAGTGTGCACTGAATCACAAATTCATTCTATTTCAGTGTTATTATTAGGCAGCTGTAATATAAGATTGCATTTGTGCATGTGTTTAACTATTAAAAGGGATTACATGTATACATGCATCCATTTATAGGTATGAAAAATAATTAAGTTTAGAATTTACATTTTACCAGGTGCTTTTCAATAACTAATAGTATATGATGCTTTTATTTTGTGAATAACCAAGATGAACTGAAACAAATTATACAAGCCTGTAACCTTTCCTTTCAGAATAAGGGAGAAATCTATAGTTTATGCAGGGATTTTAGAACATTACTTTTTAGCTCAGTGTGATATTATAGAACATAAAACAAACACAGGAGCTGCTTGAAGAGGGGTTTGTAAAATTAGTCTTTGGCTTCTTGTAAGTTTTGAAAGTATGCACAGAGAATCAAAAAGGCTGTGTTCAACGCTTAAATATGTAAGCGCTCTGGAGATCACTATTTGACTTTGTAAAATGGAAATGATCATCTCTTCCAATTTCTGAGATAATATCTAAGCAAGTAAAGTATTTTAAACACATTCAGTAAGGTTAAAAGGTGCAACAAAACCTTAAGATTAGCAGGACCCATAATAATAAGGACATTTTAGCATCTCTAAATTTATAAACTCTGCATCCCTTTCTCTTTCTGGACTCATAGTAGCATTTTCTAAATCCACAGAGTTATAATGCATAACCTTCTTCAGGTTTCAAGTAAACAGAACCAGCCTTTGTCTTGTTCTCTATGTAAGTGAGAAGATGTTGTGGAGATAGTTATTGCTATAACAGCAGGGTAAATTTTAAAACCTTGATGTATTCCATCCATTTGTTGATCACTGATTCCCTCACCTGGCTCTTGATCCACTCCCCACCATGCAGCGATGTGCAACGCTTTGCAGAATGAACCGCCACGTACAGGTGCTATAGAATAGCACAGCGACATTTGCTATTATGAGTCAGAGAGCAGAGATAAAAGCTTCAGTACCAGGCTTATTAGAAGCCAGCATTTTGTATTTAGCAATAATAGATGATAATGAAAGAAGTAAAGATTGTAGTTTATGTCCTTATTAGTTTTTACTCATAACCTCTCAGTCATGGATATGTGAGTGGGTGTAGGTCAAGGAGCTCTGGGTTCCTTCCTTTCTTAGCAAGTATTAATTTAACATCTGAATGCCGAAAGCTCCATGAAATACACAGAGGTGCCTAAAAGAGGGAGGAACTATATTTAGGATAATGCACTTGATATCATATATAGATTATAACCAGAAATAAAAATGTTACTCTTAAACATTCTGTGAAATGTATCTAGACGGCTGAAGGACTTCAGTGCATGCATTTGTAATCCTAGGGCTATTAAATACAATTTTGCTAAAATTATATAGATGTGAAAGTGATTGTATTGTATACAATAAAATTAATACAATGCATTATTTAAAAAACATAATTTAGTGACACCATTTACATATATTTAACTTAATGTTTAATAATGATATGCACTTGCCACTGGAATATATAGCTAATCACTTTTTGAACTGTAAAAATGATAATTATGAAGATTGTTCTTTATCCTTGAAGATAAATTGCTTCCTCTTCCAGTCAGGGTCTGTTGTTCTTCAGTTCTTCAGTTCTTCTTTCATTATACATTCAGTTTTATTCTCTCATTACAAAAGATGGATCTTTCTTCTCCGGGATTTGACCTGTGTTTTCCTTTCACTCTCTTTATATCAGAAGTGCACAAACTGTGTAATCAAGCTTTGGCCTCCAGCGATGTGTTAACACATTCATTTAGTAACTAGACACAAAAAGCATTTGTGTGTTTGTTAGTCACTAATGAAAAGAAGTCCAAGTCGAATGACTTCCAGGAAAAGATATGATTCCTAGGAAGGTTAAATTTAAAAGAAGACATGCACTCACAACGTCAAGGCTGTATATCTACGGCACCTGGAATGAACCGACAGTTGCTCCCTTGGTCATAGAAATCAGTTCAGTGCGCTTTACTTTGAGTTACTTTCATGAATGACTTCACCTTTCAAATAGCTGAACCACATCTCCCAATGATTGTTCTTGAAAAATCCGAGCAAATTCAGCTGCATACCTCAAAATGTTCCATCTTCACCACCGAACAAGGGATCCAAAACTTTCTCACTCAGTAAGCAAAAGAATTTCTTATATTCTTTTTTTATGGAGAGTTTCCTGCGCCCCCATAGAAGGGAGTGTCTAGGAGTGTCACCTGACTGTGAGAATTTTCTGCATATATGTATCTCCCATACATCTCCCATATTGGAGATATATGGGAGAATGGGGAGGGGTAGGATGATAATTATAATAATAGACAACTAATAGATAAATAATACAGGGTTAAACTGTGTTTTGTGTACTCACATTGTAAGTCTAATTTTGCCCCACCCATATTTATTTAAACTCCACCAACCACCAGGTCGGGAAGGGGCCTTGAGAGAGGACTCATTGGCTGGAATAACAGGGTGAGGATTGACTGTGGGAGTGGGGGTGTGGCAGGGGAGAGCAACGGGGAAAGAGGCGAGACAACTGTAATTGAACAATTAAATAAATCAGTAAGTAAATAGATGGTCTCCATATGTTGCTGCAGCAGTTACCACAGAACAAGCTCTGGTGTCCTGGGTGGGAGTGAGGGCTTATTTTGGATTCCCAATGCCTAATTTTATTTTATTTGGGGCGGGGGGGCGTAGCACGGAATTTTATTTATTTATTTTTTAATATTTTTTACTTAATTATTTTTCAAGTACAGTTTTCTGTCTATTACTCCCATCCCATCCCACCTCCCATGCTCCCCCCTCCCTCCCATTTCCACCCTTCTCAGTTGTTGTCCATGTGTCCTTTATATATATTCCTCCCTATAGGGGAGGGATTTAGAGGAACATATATAAAATTTTAAAATCCAGGTTTCTTTTTCTGCATTTCTTATCAAAATATCTCATTCATTATGTTATAGTCATAGCATATCAAATATTTCCCTCATTGGGGAACCTTTGTATGCCCAGGTAACTGACATCATCTCCTGGGTAGACTTACCGAGGAGATATTTGACATGGATGAATTTAGAAGTTTTTTAAGGAATATTAAATAAATAACTCCTATTGTGGATAATACTAATATTCACCTTCAAATTTCTTTAGCAAATCAGTGGACTTCTCATGCTTCCCTTTCTTCACTGTGAAAATGCCTTCTCCATCCCGCCTTACCTCCCCTTCTCTGCTTTCTCCCGTGAGGTTGCCTGGCTGGGCTCGCAGGTTACAGAACGCGTTAACGGGTTATGATGGTGTCTGGCAAAGCTGAGGGCCTCGAAAGCTTTCGAACCTCCATGTGTATTCGCTCCACATGGGGAGTTTTCCAATCAGTCCCTGGGTGCTTTCAGCTGTGGTACCGCTTGTTCTGTGTGCCCTTCTACAACAAATGCCGCTGGAATTTTAAAACTGAACGTCGTGGTTTCACGTTTTTGTTACCTCACTTTCCATTGATCGTCAGTTTGTTTCCTAACGGTGGCTACTAATGGCTGTCATCATGGAAATAATTCTCCATACTAATCACAACCAAAAATGGATACTTCTATAAGAAATACATTCTTTTCTATTTTTGAAGGGTGTGGCCTTTTTCATTTATCCTAGCTTTTTTAACAGCTTTGAAGACACAGTATGAGAGGCCATGGCCTAGGCTGATGCTCCGTTCGCAGGAAGCTCAGACGTGTTACTGCCCCATGGCTAGAAATCCCCTCTAGTGAATACAGGCGTCTAGGTGAGGGGCCAGCTGTACATCCCAGCCTCTCTCCCCCGGCAGCCTGTAGCTCTAAAAAAAATAGAAAAACCAGGATGTAGAGTCCTTCCATCTTGCAGACTCCACACTTTGTAGGGATTTTGAATATATGCTCTTCTCAAAGGCTTGTCTGTCATGACAAATAGACTGGAAGCAGTGATTCACACCTGTGGTGATATAACTCACACTCGTGGGAGACTAAAAGCCCACGTGGTAATTTAGGGACCCATAAAGCTCGGCATTCACTCTTCAAGAAAGTTCCCTTTCTATTCCCTCTTAATGATTGTTTCTGGAAAAGTACCATTTACTTTGTAATAAAATTTATAGAAAACTTTAAGTGCTATAAATCAAGCTAAGCTTTCCACATATGATGTGTACCAGATAAGGAAGACTATATTAAATATGAGATTAAAAGACTGCATTAAAGATGAGTTAAGAGCTGAAATGTTTGCCCTTCACTCTTGAATACCATTTTAATACAGACTACTATGAAACTGTAGGGATAACGTGAGGAGAGGAGAGGTATTTCATGTCTCATCCATCTGTAAACCTCTCTGATTCAATTAAAATGTTTCTAAAAATTAATTTTAGCAACAAAGGTAGAAAATAGCTCGAAGCCCCCCCCCCCCCATGTGGCTGGTAGAGATAGGCAAATCGCAAATTATAGAGTTTAAGAAATCTGAAAACTGAATCTGAGGTATATTTTACTCAACCCCATGCCTCACTACAGTTCTCTTTTGTTTCTCCAGAGGTGGAAAAGGGGACACTTGTCCTCGCTGAGATAATATATTCTTTTGTCTCCAGTGGCCGATCTGATGAAATTAATTTGTATTTGACAAACAGCAAAGAAAAGTGAATTTTGTAATACATCCTCCACAACAAATGGCATATCTTATTTTTTTATTAGAATCTGAAGTAAGATATTAAGAATGTTTTATACAATTAATATATATGTGCCCAAGAAGAATGTCAGATAACTGTAATTTTTGAAACCATTAAAACCTGGATCTTCCTCTTTCCTTTGTGTCTGAAAGAAACTGCTATGAAGTGAGAATGAAACTATGTGCTGCGGAAACTTGGATTTAACAAGGAGTACCAAAATTCAACCTTGCATTAGTCATGATAATTTTTTGACACTGTCTTAACGTGTGAAGGAAGAATTGAACTCCAGAGCTAGAAAGGGCATCGTTAAAAGACAAGATTGCCTTTCTGTATGACAGATATTAATATTAGATCATCTGCTTGGCTGGGGACTGAGCTCCTGAGGTGTATGCAGGCCACACAAATTTGGCTGAGATCAAGAATATTCCTTGCAATATTTCTTTTTCCTTCCTCCACTTTACCGATGAGTTAAAAGAAATACGACTCAGTATTAATTGGTTTTTCTGCCATATTCCACATTTGTTACAGAAAAAGGTATTCCATGGAAATGCTTGACTCAAATAAGCACATTCTGCCTTATCCTGGAGGCTCTGAAGACAAAATACCTTGTTTTATGTTTTCAGAAAATCCAACTTGCAGAGAACCTGAGAAATTCCCTTATTTGCAATGTCTCCCTTCTAGAAATAGTATATATACCAGTCAGACATAACTCAAAATAGTTATTTTCCTTCAAGATAAAAGGCGGTAGGTTTTGATTTTTTATGCATTATTTTCACCATTAAACCGTAAATTTAATTAAATCAGGAATTGCAGTGAGGCACCTCAGACAAATAAACATATTTTCCTTTCCAAGTATAGCTGAGAAACACAAAAAGGAAGAATAAAATTTTTAAAAAAAAGAATAAGAGGAGGGGAGTGAATTGAAGCAAGTGTGTGGCACCGCCCCTGACACGTAGACCGAGGCGGACTGCAGTTAAGACGGGAGAAGCTGTGGCTCACCAGCCTGGGCTGGAAACTTGGCTCCTCCTGCTCGTTAGCTGCGGGGCCTGGCACAAGGTTGGCTCTTCGGTTAGACAGAGAAAACATAACAGTTCTCACTCCTACAGGTATTGTGAAACACGCTAATAATTCTGAATCACAAAAATACTACATAACTTTTTAAATAGAAATGTCTGTCCTCTGTCGTGCCACAGACCGGTTGATTTATGCGCTTTGTCACTCTTCTAGGCATTTGATTGTACCTAAGTGCAGACTTAACATGGTGTTGACCATGTTATCACATAAAAACACCTTCTGATACCCGGAGCACCAGCTAGGAGATAATTCCCCATGGGTCACTTGCTGTGCCTGTGTATCTTGCCAGCAGAGATAGGCACTGCTGTCTGTTTTGGTCTGTCTTGTAAGGGCACTGGTTTAGTGGGTAGTTTTTGAAGACGGGAAGAAAGGACAGGCGTGCTTCCTACCCGTCATCAAAGATCTGGGTCCCTAATCTTCGGGTCCCTCTTCTCTAATGCACACTCTGTGTTAATGGCATCCAGCTGGGTCCATCCCCATGGCCACTAATGGCCTCGGGCACAATCAGAACTGATACAGACAACCAGCTGTTCCTAGTACTGTGTCTAGAATATGAGAGTCCTTTTTCTCTGACCCAGGATTCTGCTTTCTGCATCCGTGAAACTGTGGCAGACTATCTTGTTGCAAGTAAAATGAACTATCACACCCTGCACAGTTATCGACGGAACTGTCCAGAAATCATACTGCAATAATGGTTACAAGTATGTTGGTATATTTCTTCATTCTGGGTAAACAACTGAATAAAACACTGTATCTAAATATGGTGGAGATAAAGAGATTTGGTTATTACAGATCTGCTTACAAACAGTGGCTATCAGGCCGACGTGGAGGCTCCGTAGTGTTCTGAAATGCAGTTTCCCGACTGTGTGCCGCAGCTCATGTGACAGCCCTGAAGGCTGCTGTGCACAACTCAGGTGTGCTGTCACCCACAGGTGGCATGATGAGGTCTAATCCATCCAAACACATTGGTGCCGCCGGGCCTTGGACCCTCTGTGGGGTCAGGGGCCACCTGAACTCTAGTCAGTAGTGCTGGTAGGAGCAACCTGCTGGGCCTAGTCAGCGTGGCTTATTTCCTTGTTGATTTGCTCTGTGTATAGAATTTCTTTAAAAGAGATGAAGAAGCACATCTCTGTCACAAATTATAGAATAAAAAGAAACCATCGCATTACATAAATGTGGGCTAAAATTAATACAAGAATTGAATACCAAATTTCCTGCTATTTTAAATCCCAAAATATGAAATATTACATAAAAATGTTTCAAACACCATTTCATTTATTTAATGTAAAATACCTTTTTGTCTTACATTGTAACCACTTAAACATTAGGTTTTTACAATCTGAAGATACTCCACAGTATTAATTTTTGTTTCTTCTATAAATACATGTCACACTGCTATACTATGTAATACATAAGGGACACGTGACTCTCTCATTAAAGGATAGAACAGGGGCCATTTTCAGCTCCTTTATATAAGTATTTTAAGGAAATAGAAGAATAAGTTCTTGCCCTGGGTGAATTGAGTGCGGGCCTGCAAACCAGAGGATCGTGGTTCAATTCCCAGTCAGGGCACATGCCTGGGTTGCAGGCCAGCTCCCAGCAGGAGATACACAAAAGGCAACCATACATTGATTTTCTCCCCCTCTCTCCTTCCCTTCCCCTCTAAAGAAAAATAAATAAAATCTTTTTAAAAAAATTTAAAAAATAATTTTTTCATCTTCCTGTTGCATCCTCTTCTTACTTGTAACAGTGATAGCTTCCTTTTACTGCATTTTACTCTATGTTGAGCACTATGGGGAGTACTTCAAATATATCTTATTAAATTTTGCTAACTTTACAAGATAAATATTAGTATTACCATCTATTATGTGACAAATTAAGACAAAGAAATTAAGCCTTGTGTTCAAGTCTGAAAGCCTGCAGTTGAAGCTGGATGAGGCATTTACAGCCGGACAGAGCTCTCTGATGTCCAGTCTAGAAGCAACAGCTTATATGAGAGGCACTGACCCCAGTTATCTAAGAGTGACATAAAAATTTTCAACGAATGTACACATTTTTATTTTATCTGCAAATGTTATCAAGCACAAGTATGCCAGGGTTTCTCTTTACTCCTGACCAGGTTATTACTTCCAACCCAGAATGGCAGACACGAACCCAGGGCCTCTAACGGAGGTGTCTGTCTTAAAGTTTCTCTGATCCTGACCTTCAAACTTTAAGCATTTAGATGTTTAAGTGATTTTAACATTTAATTGCCATATAGTTGGTGCTTAACAAACTGTTGTTGCACACATTTCTGAATGCTCTATAATTAAGACTTGTTCTATTGTCATCTGGTTTGTTACAGGTGGATTGTTTTACATGTCGGGAAGGAGGCCTTGAGGTTTTCTGCGAGAAGAGAAAATTTGATACCTTTCAATATATGGGGAAGTCATTTTACAGTCAGTTACTAGTGAGGGACCACTGAGGATATTCAGCAGATGCTAAGAACACAGACCCAAAAATATAGGCTGCTGCAGGTGGGTGGGCGGGGGAGGGTGGGGCGGGGGTCACCAGTCTCTGCTGAGTGCCTATGGTGCGTTTTTTTTTTGTGTTGGGTGACTCGCTTAGGCTCCTGCAATTCCAGATTGTTGTCTTTAAAATGATAATAGTAGTAATGTCTGATTCACACGATTCTCCAGGTTGTGTAGAGATTATGTAAAATCTACTATGTAAAAGCATTTAAAGCAGTGCCTGACTCCAAAATTTGCATGCGATAAATGTAATGGTAATTACTACTATTCTTATTAGTGAATATTTATAATAGAACTGTGAACAAAGACGGTATTAGTTCCTTCAGTTTGCAAAAAACAAACTGTAGATTTAAAAAGAGTAAGTAACTCGCCCCAGGTTGAACAGCTGGTCGGAGTCGGAGCCGAGGGTCAGAGCCAAGCCGCTCACAGTGACGGCCCGCGTAATGCTGCCCGAGGCTCTCGGCTCGCGGGGTGAGGCCAGGGTGCTTTCCAATGACGTGGGGATTGGTAATTACTCTGGCACTCAAAAGTGTCTTCCACAAACTTTAATCTACTTTCAGTGCATTGGGGTTTACTTTATTATTGTATAAGCGACATACATTTTACAAGTTTTGATACTTTTCCTTGTTTGTTTTTTCAACGATGTGAAAAGCAGTTTAGGGGAGGGTGTCATTTTTTTCTGTGTATTTATACTGCTATGGGTATGATCATTTTATCTTTTCTTATCAACTGTAGAAACTATATAATTACATATTAATTTGAAATTCCATGGAATGTAATTCAGTGGTTACTACAAATCACAGTTCCCTAGTGTACATCTGCTCAAGTCATATTTTGCCACAGGAAGTTATAATTAATCGGCAGTGATTTGCTTTAAAATCTATTGTAGTGGCTACTTGTTCTGGATTAAAAACTGTGATCTAGGCCCTGGCTGGTGTAGCTCAGTGGATTGAGCGCGGGCCTGCGAACGAGAGGATCGCAGTGAGGATCGTGGTTCGATTCCCAGTCAGGGCACATGCTTGGGTTGCAGGCCAGTTTCCGGCAGGCGCCAATTCCCTGCAGGGGATGCATGAGAAGCAACCATACATTGATGTTTCTTTCCTCTCTTCTTCCCTTCCCCTCTAAAAAGATAAATAAATAAATAAATCTAGTGCACATATCTAAGTGATATCAGTTCAGATACAAAATTGCTGATGCTCCCCAACCTTATTTGGAGTAAATGGCTTTAGGACATAGGCTGTATGTGCCTAAAGGCTCCTCATTTACATACATTCTGTCCCGTCCTTTCTCCCAACCAATGTGCTGGCTGTTCTCTCCAATTTGTGAGGCAACTCCCCCAAACCGAGCCCCAAATCAAATGGCACTTATTCTGTGCACAAAGATGGCTTTCTTATATCACAGACCATCAGGGGAAAACAAAACAAAACCATTTTAAATGAAATAATTTTTTTGCTATTATAATTAGAAATATATTGTAAATTTAATAGTGTCAGTACTGTGCAGTCTGTATATGTAATATGAATGTTTATAAAACAGCTACCAACTAACCAACTGATTTTTTCCTTCAAATGGTCTGTAGGTAATTGAATATTAAAAATAATTTCAAATTAACTGAGATTTCATTTTATAATGCCTTGGAGGATTTTAGCATGTCTAATTATTTTTTTGTGTTAGCTGTGGTCCTTACTAGACTTAGGAACTGAGGGATGATTACTTGTGGATATGTTTTCCATTTATACCTGTCTGAATGGAAAATTGTTTGCCAGATTTACTTATATACTTTACTAACAATTTTCTGCCTCAGTTATATCAAATCAATTTTGAATTCCTGAATACACTGAAAGGCACAGAAAGGCAAACCAGCAAGGTTGACTCGAACCCATATTGCATATACATGTCTTATTTAATTAGTTCAATAAATCGCCACTAGTACTCTGGGCTATATGATATGTTATAAGTGCTTTATAAGCCATTATAAAAATTATCATTGCTCTAAGTGCAGGTATGACAGTCACTTTTGTATTTTTCAGGACTTTATTCTTGTCAAAATGACAAATACATTTTGACTGCTGTTAGTCTTGATCACTACTAAAAATAATCATCACAATCTATCTGTTATTTACTGTGTGCTTAGTTTGTGTTCAGGCACTAAGCTAAGAACCTTACAATATCATCACATTGAATTAAATCCTCACATTATATACTATGGTAATACTGATTCAAAATATAAAATAACAAAGACAAATGAGGTTGAATAGCTTTTTCATAGTTAAATAATTAATGAGTGTGGAACTGGCATTAAAATCCAATCACTACTACTCCACTAGTGTTGTCAGTGCTGGGAATAAATTACACTCTTATTAGTCAGGCTAAACTATCTCTATTTGATAAAGCCAATAGGAGTTTGATTGAGTGAGTTTTTGGCTGAATTACTGGGAGGTGGTTGAGATGCAAAGAGCACTGAGTGACTTCTGCCTCTTGCCGGTCATGCAACTTTTGATAATTCATAGGAATTTGGAATTCTCAGGGCTTCAAATGACTCCTCGGTAAAATGGAAATATTTTTATCTCATAAAGTGGTGAGGATTTAAGAGTGAAGAGTTGTTAAGTTTAACACCTAAAGAAAATGCTAAGGTGTTTTTGTATGTTCTAAAGATAATGCTTCCTCAAATATTTTCTCATTCATTTCTTCAATTTTATCTTAATTACCTTTAGTTCATCAAAATGTGATTTGGTTGCAAAATCTACTGACTCATAGAAAATGGTTAAAATTTAGCGTCACCAACTTCTCGTGGCCTTTAAACATTGCCTGACAACCCACGATGTCCACCCCAACTCTCTTTCTTAATTTTCATGACCTTATAAAAGCCCCTTTTCTTCTGAAATGTCCAACCCATTTTTAAAAAATTTCTCACCCCAAGCTGACAATGCTGCCTTTTGCTTTGCAGAGAAAATTGAAGCCATTTAATGAAAATGTCTTCCAGGGCCCTGGCTGGTGTAGCTCAGTGGATTGAGCGCGGGCCTGCGAACCACATGATCGCGGTTCGATTCCCGGTCAGGGCACATGCCTGGGTTGCAGGCCAGTTCCCAGCAGGGGACTCACGAGAGGCAACCATACATTGATATTTCTCTCCTTCTCTCGTTCCCTTCCCCTCTAAAGATAAATAAATATGAAAAATATTAAAAGGAAAAAAAAGAAAATGTCTTCCGGGACTAAGATAGTCTCTCACCTATACTTTCACTTCCTTTCTGCTAAACAATAGAAGCTCTACTTACTCCTATTTAAATCAGTTCCACCCAAACTTTCAACATTCTTTGAAATTGTGAAAAAAATCATACTTCTCTGCTTTGAGGATATTCAGCTTCTCGATTGGTTCCTCTGTGCTGGCTTTGAAACACCGTGGCTGACTCTTGCATTAGGGACCTCACGGCGAATCTGCGTCCCTGGAAAGCCTTCTTCTTGTGCAGTCCCTTCTCTGATTTTAGGGTCGGCCACACGCTTCTCTTGGGTCAACGGCACATCGGTAACCATAAATAAGAGGCTTGATAAGCACTTGCTTATTAGGACTTCTTATTCATTTTTTGAAAACTCCTAATTTGAATCCTGCTACCAGACTATAAGAAAACAACGGAATATTATTCAGCCATAAGAAAAGATAAAATACTGCCGTTTGCAATGACAACATGGATGGATCTCGAAAATGTCATGCTAAACAAAGTAAATCAGACAAAAAAATTGAAGAATCATATGATTTTACTCCTACGTAAGATATAACACTGAAAGCAATAAATGAACAAACAAAGAAAACAAACAAAAACTCATAGACACAGGCACCAGTGTGGTGGTCCCCACAGGGAAGGAGGTGGGGATGGGGAGGCAATCAAATAGATGCAGGATGACAGAGATTTGACTTTGGGTGGAAGGTACACAACGCAATATACAGATGATGTGTCCTAAAATTGTACACTTGCAATCTATAGAATATTTGAACTAATGTCATTCCAATAAGTTTAATTTTTGTAAAAAAGAAATGAAAGTTATCCCCTAAGGTGCAGTAGAGGTGAGAAATACCGAGGCACCAGGCCCATAAGGTAAAGCATTCTTGGACTTTCCAGCCAGAACAGTGGACAACTGAATATACCTGTGAATGACCCACTGATTTATCACGTGGAACTCATAAGTCACTCAGCCAAGGCTTGGCTGAACTGAAGACCCAGAGAACATGAAAAATAGTAAATCATTGCATCTTAATCTACTTCATTTTGAGGTGGCTTAAGTAACTGAATGACACTTAAATAATAGCAATAAATAACTAAAGAAAACATGCCAAACTATGTCCTCTTGGAATAACAAACATAAAAATACAACAGAAAAAAATGCCAACATGTGAAACTTGATTCAATCTCACTTTTTCTCTCATGACCATACATACACCCTGCCAAGAAAGTTTTCATCATTCACTCCCCGCATATTTCCCGATCACAAAGTCAGCCTTCGCTCCACACAGATGTCAACGGTCGTGTCCCTGCAAAAACACAGCTCTCTGATAGAGGAATCAGTAGCTTTTGTCTCCTATACCTGATATTTTTATTCCTATTTTTCCATGCTAATTCAATTTATTGGCTGGTTTGGGGGTGCCACTTAAAAATTACCCTCCCTTATCCCGAAGTTCGATGTGAAAGTATCCATGAGAATCCATTCTGGGCCCTCCCCTCTTCCCTTTTGTCTTTCAGTCTAGGATCAGCCTCCTTGCCGCATGATTAGTTTGTCACCTATACCGAAGTGCCTTAAAGTGCTTTACAGTATTTTCTATTCGAATGAAAATTATCACATTCACAAAATGATGCAAACTGAAATTCACCCTTCACATCTATCTCAAATGTTATATTAAATAAGTGTAAACTTTTTTTCTGATTTTATGTACATATTTTTAAACCATCTACTTTCCCCGTAGGCACAACCCGAAGTAATATATATTATTTCTGAAATATATTTGCTATTCTACTGATGCTTATTTCTGGAAAGTTTGCTTGATCTAGTAAGCCGAAGATTAAGTTTGGGTATTTAAAATTCAAAAATGCTAAAGAAGAGAAATACATGATGAATTGCATGCTTCTGTTACCTCGTAAGGTATTTGGCCCCTCAGAGAAGATAAAGAGGTGGTCCTACTCTTAAAAAGTGTTAACACTTAAGAACTAGAAGTAGCCTGTGGTTTGGCAGACCAGATGACAGATTGCCTATTTTATGCAGCACAATCTGAGAAGTTAGATGTCTGTCACTTTTAAGTTTTTCCTCCAAGCCCAGCGCATGATACAGTGGCTAATAATAGAATTGAGGTCCACTTTTCCCAAGTGGTGGGAAGAATTTTCTGAAATGTAAAGGATTCAGAAAAAGAAGTGTTCTTCCATTTTTATGTGAACTTGCATTATTAACAACCCATGTGCATACATAGTAAAAAAAGCAGGCTTCCCAAATAATTGATATTTTTGTAGAGACACAATATGAGTTTATATAACCACAACCCTTATTCCTCTCCTCTCTGGACCTTTCTTACAATGGAGTCTATTTCTAGCTTTGGAAGAACTTTTAAATTATGTGATCATAAAGCAATTTATTGTTGACATATAATTATTTGCCTTTCTATTTCTGCAAGTGGTCCAGAGATACCAATTGCAAAATATGGTTTTAAAATCACACTTTCCTAAGGATGGCAGCTATGTGAATTCTCATTAAACTTGTTTGTGATATTTTTGACAGAATGCATGCATAAAAAATCTTTTGTTAATGATATGTATATAGTGAGGCCTGCAAGAAAACCTGCTCCTTCAGACAGAAATATAGGCAATACTATTTTGTAAAGTACATTGAATCTGTGGAAAGGCTACAGAACTCTCAATTATTGATACATTAAAATTAACATAATTTTTCTTGACATACTCATCAGACCATAATTAACATTTATTTCGTTTTACATTATGTGAGGAAAAATGGGATTATGGTAGAGCTCCAATTCCTGTTTGGTATATTAGTTGCAAAACAAAAGAAAGATAGAAAAGCTCAGAGTTCTTATTAATATGTATTTTTAAAGAAGAACTATAAGTTATTCATGTTTAATAGAAATCACCATAGAAATAGGACAATATAATTAACTGCTAAAAATATGTTATTTTTCCATAAATAAATTATCAGCAGAAAATAACTTCTCTATTTTTTTTCAGACAAAGACTCCTATACTCATTTTAGAGTTCCATCAGACTACAGATGACAAAGCTTTTAGCAAGCTTCTATAGAATGCAATTATATATTTATTATTTAGTAGAAAGAGGAGCAACTGATTGGAAATATTCTTTTTTGTGTGTTTTTGCATAGTCCCAGATGGCAAGCTTTTAAAAATTTTTGAAAACCTTTTTAAAGACTTTAAGAGCATGCTGTCTCTAGCCTTCTACTGTTTGCTATTTATTAAATATAGGTTTTATAAGGCTTTAGCAAACTCCTTTGCATTATTCTCAAAGTAAATATCCTGGTACATCATCTTAATACCCGTATGCATATATAATTTCATTAAAATATGTATATTTTCTTATTCAACAAATTTGGTAATGCTTGTTTCAAAATGTCATCATAATAAATTTTGATTAAACTAACTAAATAAAGAGATAGAGCAAAAATTCTCAATAGTGGGTGAAATTTCCACGAGGTAGGCAAGCTCAAAAACATATGGTAAAGATTTTAGATGGAAAATGTATGTCTGTAGACACATGAACACACTAACACATACTGCAAAATCTGAATCCCACTGCAGACCCAACAGTATGTGTATCAGGAATTTTAACAGGTCAGAATTCAGTTGTTGAATTTACCAGTAGGGTAAATGTCTCCGGGCTCAGAAATCTGATGGCAACCCACAGATGTTGGATATTTCTTTTTGGAATATAGACACACTATTATGCTCACAGATATAGATTTTATTTTTTAAGTATATTTTATTGATTAGGCTATTACAATTGTTCCAACTTCTCTCCTTTTGTCGCCCTCCAACCTGTATCCATCCATTTTATGTTTATGGGTTGTGCATATAAGTTCCTTGCTTTCTCCATTTCCCATACTACTCTTAATATTCCCTTATCTATTTTTTACCTACCAATTATGCTTCTTAATCCCTGTATCTTTTCTTCCATTCTCCCCCTTGCCCCTCCCTACTGATACTCTCCAAATGACCTCCGTAATCTATGATTCTGTTCCTGTCCTAGTTGTTTGCTTAGCTTGAGTTTATTTGTTTGTTTTTTAGATTCAGTTGTTGATAGTTGTATATTTGTTATCACTTTAATGTTCATAGTTTTGACCTTCTTTTTCTTAAATAACCCTTTAACATTTTATATAATAAGGGCTTGGTGATGATGAACTCCCTCAGCTCTACCTTGTCTGGGAAACACTTTATCTACCCTTTGATTCTAAATGAAAGCTTTTCTGGATAGAGTAACCTTGGATGTAGGTTCTTGTCTTTGATGACTTTGAATACTTCTTGCCAGTCCCTTCTTGCCTGCAAAGTTTAAGGCTCTACCCCATACAACCTAACAGGTGAGCTAAGACAGGGAGTCAAAGCAACTCTACACAATACATAGAAACAAACACAGGGAGGCTGCCAAATTGAGAAGACAAAGAAATATGGTCCAAATGAAAGAACAAGGAAAAAAAGCAGAAAATGACTAAACAAAACAGAAATAGCCAAGCTATCAGATGCAGATTTCAAAACACTGGTGATAAGGATGCTCAAAGAACTCCCTGAGTACTGCAAGAGGATAAGAGAAGAAATGAAGGCTACAGTAAGTGAAATAAAGAAAAATCCACAGGGATCCAACAGTGAAGGGAAGAAAGTCAGGGTTCAAATCAATGATCTGTAATATGAGGGAGAAATTAACAGTCAATCAGAATAGAATGAAGAAACAAGAATTCAAAAAGAATGAGGAGAAAATAAGAAGATTCTGGAAAATCTTCAAAAGTGCCAACATCCAAATTGTAGGGATGTCAGAAGAAGAGGCGGAAGAGCAAGAAATTGGAAATGTATCTGAAAAAGTAATGAAAGAAAATTTCCCTAATTTGGCAAGGGAAATAGACATACAAGTGCAGGAAGCACAGAGAGTTCCCAACAAGTCAGACCCAAAGAGGACCACACCAAGACACATCAGAATTAAAATGCCAAAGGTTAAAGATAAAGAAAGAATCTTAAAAGCAGCAAGAGAAAAGTAGAGAGTCACCTACGAAGGAGTTCCTCCAAGGCTATCAACTGATTTCTTACAGATGTAGCTTTTTTTTTAATGACAACTTATTACTTCTAACTCTATACTGTAATGCTAAAGAGATTCAAATATAACTTCTCTGAAAAGTAAATGACTTCTCTATAGGTAAATTATTAGAGAAAATCAACTTATAATAGTAAGTTTATAAACATGGATTAGGGACATGGGAATTTTTTCTTTGTCAAAAACCTTACTTGAGTTTGAAACCAGAGTCCATTTTTGAGAAGATTTGATGGCTTTTAATCTGATCTAATCTGATGATTAATTTTCATAATTTATTTTTCAGAAGGCATAAATATTTCTACATTCATAGTGTTGTGCAGAGAGACTTCCACGAAACCCTAACACTTCTGCTTCCTCATTTGCTACGCCTGACAAAAAGTTGGTATATATTATATTTTCAATTAAATGATTTAGTAGATTGGTTTTCTTATCTACTATGTATTTTCCAGAAAAAATTATCAGTATCATAAGTCTCCAATTTGTCTGATTATTAAAATATACCTGTCCATCACTTTCTCTCTTCAAATTCAAACTATACATTCATATATCAGCTTCATTCTTATTTGTTATAAAAATCATAGATACATACATACATTTGAGGTCATCAATTATTCTAATGCCATGGAAACACTCATTTCCATGAAAAGAGTCAAACTGGGTATTTTGTACAATTGAATATTACACACAATTAAGTTCAGGTTCATTTAAAATATATAAACACAAATAAAAATGAGAAGTACTATAAACCAGAAACCACCTACAATTACATGTAGATTTCCTCCCATTCAAAAGTCAAGACTGTAAAAAGCTTTTCTATAATATGCTGTGTGAGCTCATTTTTATTAAGGTTTTTATTGTGTAATGTAATCATCACAACCTCGGCGATGGTAAGTTTTACTTTTATCTCACGTTTTCAAATGTAGAAAATGATTAAGTGACTTGATCTCCATAATCGCAGAGGGAGCTCATTAGAGGGAAGTTCCAAAAGACCAGGATTTCTCATGGTCATTAACTTTAAATAAGTGAGAACATACTCAGCAGATTGCACAATCACTCTCTCAATGCCTTCCTCTCTTTATACGAATGTTGTCTCTATTTCACACACACACACATATACTACTACTGCTACCCAAACATAAGTACATGTGGCTAGATTCTGTCTCTCTGTCTCTGCTTCCTAGAATTTTTTCTTATTAGTAAACACCCTAACCATTACGGATTCGGCTGGGCCATGGGCAGTGAAACGGTGCTCCTAAGAGAAAGCCACAGTGCACACTACACATAAACTAATGATTCACTCTATGTGCAGTTATCCACACACTGCATAACAAGAGTATTTCTGTACTTGTGTATTAAATGAGCAGTGACTTAGCAGAAAGTAAACATGAAGACAAGTTTAATTATCTATACAGTGTTCGCCTTAGTTTTCTCTTGCCAGCTTAATAAATGGACATAAAACTGCTATATGTAGGAGGTAGAATAAATTCTAAGATCCTTAATCATTAACACAGTAAAATTGATGTTCTGCTGTAAAAAATATATCTTAAAATGGTCGTTATGTTTGCCATAAATCTCTGCACAATGAATGCTCTGCGGGAAGTGCTGAAAGTCTTACGCTAAAAGATCAGTTCTCAGATGTGCCACGAGAGTCTTATTGAAAAGCATTGCTCTAATGTTTCTAGCTCATTTGCCTCTGGACCACTGATACATTTCCAGAGTAAACAGATTTTCTCACAATTTCAGAGGGCTCATTCTTGGTTCATTGTCATACTGAACTAAGAAAGATAAGTTGTAACACATCAGAGCATTCATTTCACTGTTCAGTTTTTCAGTTAATGCAATGCCCTGAAAATTCGCACAGGGGTTTTGGCCGTGGTTGTGGCGTTAAGCTGCATTTTAAGTGCCTATATAAGATGCAACAACATCATTACCTTGAATTAAAGTGCAAGAAGAACACCCTATTGGGAATGTATAGTCTCCTACACGAATAAAATAATTCATGAGTAGTCGTCATAAAATTAGCTTTATTTCTACATTTCTAGGACAAATGAGAGAACATTCTAAAGTGTATTTCCTAAATCAGTAGCAAGCTGCCCCTCCTAAATCTCAATAACTGTCTAGGGTAATCTGCGACAGCTGGGTGCTATTAGAATTTGGTCTAATGGTGACAATGGGGAATACGCTAACATGGGACTTATTGCCACTTACCCAGCAAGGACATGAAATGAGGTGACATGGTAATGAGTTGATACAAATGACTTCTGTAACTTTCACACTGCTACCAGGCTGAGGCAGGCAATCAGAGGGAAACCTCTGTCTGCCTATCGTGAGGGTTTTAATGTGTTCCATTTGATTTAATGCTGCGGGTAGGCAAAATGTGAAAGGAAAGTAGGTCACTGCCTCTTTGCTTTGCTCAAATAACAGGGCAGTACTCACCTGGTTTATCCTACAAGTTATATTTACTTTTGCTGATGACAAAGATACATTTTGAGCTAGGATTTATGTTATCCATTCTAAGTATAGTTGTCAAATACCGCTAATACTAATCATTAAGAGATAAAAGAAATATCCCATTTAGAAGTAATAAAAATTTATTAATATACACTTGAATGTATCTGCTTCCATACTTGTAGAGAATAAAGGGCTTGAATACAGATAATCTGCATTTCAATGTCGGAAGTTCTTGTTAGTAGTCTGACATAGTTTGTGAACATATGTAACCGACAGCCTTTTCATAAGTGCACCGTTATCACAGATTAAATTCTAAATCGGAAAACCTGGTATGTGTGAACGTAGCATTTGCTAAAATTTCAACTACAAAAAATAAAAAGGATATTTTGGGGGGAGAGTCTTCCTGTTTTTCTAACTGTGCTTTCAATAAAATCCTATCCTGCAATAATTAAACTGGCAAATGTTTAAAGGCTGAACTCATTAGTAAAATATGTCACAATCATTGCCCTAATTCTCTCTCTGCTTGCAGAGCTTTTATTGACTTTTATTATAAATGTCATTTTCTATTAAAATAAGTAAGAAATTTAAAAATGAAAATATTGGTTTAGATTTTTTTATATCTATTGGGGTGACAGTGGTTGATAAAATCATACAGGTTTCAAGCACACAGTTCTGAGATACATCATCTGTACATTGCATTGTGTGTTCTATAGGTGCGAATACTGTATTAGAAAAAGGGGACGCTTGCATCTGGCAGTAATTTTGTATGCATGTTGGTGTTTTTAGTATTTTAGCAACTTGATTAATTATAGGAAAATAGTTCAAATCATAATTTCTGTAGTATCGGTGATTTTGCATGCATACAATCTTAATTAATATAACGTGCCATTTAAATGATTTGTCCATTTCCCCTCCTCCCTAGCACAGGAGAGGCAGGTCTGTGTGCGATGAGTTAGCTAACTGTTGCCTGCTATGTGCTCATTTGTGCAGGGAAAACCAGTCCCTGTCATCCCCTTAGACGTTGCCCGGATGCCGCAGGCGAGCCTCTGAGTCTGTGCCCTCCACGGGAAGCAGCGACTCAAAGCGAGTTGCAGCCTGGGTGGGACAAATGGGGGCCCGTGCTGCTGCTGTTGCCCAGCAACTCCTCCAACCCATTGCTCTCCTGCGGAGAAATTATCTTTCCTTAAAAGAGAGCTTTTGCTATGTACCCTCCGTTGGCAGCTTCTCAGTCAGGGATGGCCAAGCTTTCTGCCTTCATCATAATGAGAAAGACTTTTGTTTGATATAATGGCCTGGCGGGAGACTGGAGAGATGGAATGGAGGTGGAGGAGTTCAGTCCCCTTCACTTTTGTGTGAAGGACAATTGAGGCACCTTTCTTTGCTAGGATGAAAAAACAGGTAATTTTCTATGTGGTGAAACTTAGGACAGGAATTCATTTCCAGTGCAACAGGTATCTACAGAACATCTAGGTGAAAACGAATATGTAAACTGCCGAAGCTATTAGAATGTGCTGTGCAAAACCCAAGTTCTAAAGTCGCCATTAATATGTTAAAAGAACGTGTTGTCTAAAAAAGAAAAACTCAAGAATTTCGAACTAACCTCACTTTTAGAGGGATTTTAAGCACTCTATGAAAATTTCTGGAGAAATTCTCTCTGGTTTGGGGGTACAATGGAGATGACTGGACTTAGAATAAGGCTCTGAGATGCACAGAACTTTCACTCTGGCAGAGAGGGAACTTTGTGTGCTGCCCTGGGCAGATGGTATTCTCCAGAGAGAAGCCGCACAGAATGCCAGATGCATCCCATTAGTAGTGAATGGCGAAGTCTACTTAATCACCCAGAGCCCAGAATTTCAAAAATAAGTTGGGTTAGAAGGAAAAGTGCATTACAGGTGGTAGGTGAATGGAACTAGTATAATAAAAAGATTAAAATAAAAGTGCGTCAGGCATAGCAGAATTAATTTCATTTCCCAAATTGTTTGGTTCCATTGTTTCTGGGTCTTGCTGGTCATCGTGACAATATATTTTTCTGTGGATTGCAGTCCAATAAATTTGAACATCTCTGCTCCTGAGGAATAGAAATCGGAGTATAACAAGTAGCATGTTGACCTCTGGGAAACAGGGCCCGTGTACACGTGTTACTGGGGCCAAGGACGGAGAAGACAAATCCTGGGTTAAATGGGTGCCCAGTGCTGAATGAAGGTCACAAGGGTTCTGAATAGCCAGGCTTGCCCCGAGATCTGGCTGCCGCTTCAGCTCCACGCACAGTGAAGGCAGGAGCTGGAGAGAGCACTCCTTCTACCATAATAATTACTCCCCTGGGCAATGCACTGGGAAGAAGCTAGGATGAAACGTAGTCCCCCCCCCTCCTCAATACAGTGCATATTTATGGAACACTGCTCTGGGCTTCGCGTTTAAGTTAGACAATAAAAGAGAAAATATTAGGTCTTAATCACTTTTTAGTAGCTTAAGAATTTATAACATATAAGGAGAATATTTATTGAACACTGGAATTTTAGACCTATAGGTAACTATAAATTAATAAGTACAGAAACTATAATATAATGTGTTAAATATAAATACAACATGTTTAAAAAGCAAAGTGGAGGAATAAATCAGAGAAGCATTAGAAAGTATCACTTGGAATAAATATGATGAAATTATTAGAAGTTGGACGATAAAATTGGAGAAGGAAATTGTAATTGAAAATGGTAAAGGCACTGAAATATTAATATATTGGGAGAGCTTAGTAAATTGCCTAGTGTAACTAATAATTGTGTATGTGAATATATTAAAATTATCTATTGTTATATATCATTTACTATTTAATATTGCAGTTCAATACAAAGAAAGCTTTCCAAAACAAGAGAGATCTTTAACTGATTTATTCAGTGATTTCTTATCATATGCCAGGTAGTATGCAGACAGTAATCCTCAACACTATCTCCCCAATTTGTAGCTGAGAAAACTGGGACCAGATCATGTAACTTGTCCAGTGCCACTGAAGTAGTCAAATGTAAATCTAGCCTAGAGTATATAATCTAACTCAATTTGTTGTTTTGTTCTTATTCATGATCTGGTACATTTATCTTTATCACATAATTTCTATTCTTCAACTTTGTCAATAAGTGTACTTGCAATTAGCTATGTACATTTAGACAATAGTAACACATATTTCTATTATCTTAAAAAATGTGTGTCTGAGCATTTTAAATGCATGCAATTCTGAATGTCTACTTTTGCAAGCCTTCATTGCCCCCAGGCGAACAGTGGATGCAGACTAAAGTTGATCATGCATCAGCCAAGCCAGATCCAGGACTTCAAAGTCTACGGAACAGTTTAAAAACCAGTACATGGACTGAATACCCCAAATGCAGAATTGTAATTCAATTTTATTCATAGCTGTCAAGTACCAAAGGCCACTGATAAAATAATAAATTCAAAACAATATTAAAAATTAGACCTTAAAATGAGTCTGAGGCAGATGACTATAAGATTAATAACAGGTTATTAAATTTCAGGGGAACAGTATAATACAGGTACAGTGGTTTTACATATAACAGTATTTTGTTTTTTCTTTTAATTTATGAATCATTTGGGGCATTTCAATACAAGTAATTGAATTCATAATCTTTTATCTAGTGCTTCTGATTTCTTGTGATTTTTTTGTTCAGTATTTGAAATTTGAATTTTTCTGACCTCTCTTTTTTCACTGTATGCTAACTTCTTTCTTTTTCTTCTCTTTGTCCTTACTGTGAATGAATTTACTTCCTTTATTGACCCATGTGAAAGTCTAGTTTAACCAAATTCATATACTCTGTAGATATACTCACATTGTGTCATTTACAATATATCGTAATTTTCCCCAATTTCCACCTTTTTTAACCTAACGATAAAGCATCTTCCCTGATGCCTTCTGTCCACCATGCAGAAAGCAGCTCTGCATTGTGGAAACCACACCCAAATTTTTAATGACTTTCCAAAAATTTAATCTTTACTCTTTTTTTCTACTGCCATTTAGTCCCCTTAAACCTCCTTCCCCGTGCCAACCCCACATTGCTGTCCATGCCGTGAGTCCTTTTTCCTGTTGGCTCCATCCCTCCACCCCCTCACATCCCCTCCCCACCTAGCTGAGCATCCCTGATTCTCCGTAAAATCTGTGTCTAAGATGACAAGATCTTTCAAACCATTTCTGAAGGACACAAATTTCACTCTTGTCTCAAATCATGTTTCAATGCTATAGCTTTCTCTTATGTGAATGGACAAAAATTCCTTAACAATATTTGTGTTAATTAATAGAGCAGAGGACAGAAGGAATGGTGGCGGATTCTAAAAATATCCAGAATATTCCCGGAAAGTAGTGTCAATTTTGGGAGATTAGGTGACAACACAGGACTTTTTAGTTTACAAGACTCAAGCACACGATCTTGAACTTTCTATTATAAGTTCTATCACTTTGTCAACAAAAGGACCAGGATAGATGGGATATAGTTAAAGGTTAATATTTGCATGCCACCCAGGTCACAAATAAATGTTTTATTTCTTTGGGAGTCCCGATTTTTATTGCTATAAATAATTAATTACAAGCACTAGATGGTAGTTGTTAAAGGTCATAATGCAAACAGGATTTTAACTCTCCTGTGAGTAGAATTGTGCAGAAGGCTTAGAAATAGAAAAAAAGCTACTCAATCATAGGTTGTATACTAACAATAAACTAAAGAAAGGCGAGGAAGGAGAGGTTTTTGTTCTTTCTTTCTCAGCACCATGGGAATCCAGAAAACACTTCAAGTTTTTTTCTTTCTTCTTTCCTTTCTTTTTTTTTGATACTTGTAGCTTCATATATGTAACATTTTCAAACACTATTTTCCTTGAATGTTCATTACTCTTTTTGTCCCTTTCATTTGGAAGTACTGTTTTCGCACCCAGGGGCCTTCTGTCTGCCTCCCGTGGCGAATAGCGGAATCTCCTCAGAGGCTGCAGACCCTCGTTTCCAGTGCGTTCACCCACACCCTAACCCACCTCCAGGAGTTAATGTCACATTACATTAAAACATTCATGGCAAAAAAATACAATCACCAAAACTTTGTGGGTTTTTTGTTTCTTTGCTCTTTACTACCCTAATGTGAATATTATGTAGATTGGAATTGCTTTATGAAATAAATTTGTTTTCCAAAACAGAGGAGTGGTAGGAATTTGTCATTTTAGGCTCGTTATGAAAGGCTCCACTATTTAGTTTTGGACTAGGAGAGACATGATGGTACGGTTGTAACCGTGAATATATAAATATATACGGTGACAATCGTTGCTCATTTGTAAATTTAAAAGCATTGTCCAGCTTTGGCATATCGTTTTATTCCAACTTTTTTTGTCCAAGCTACTTCCTATCAGAATCCCAGCTGCAAAGTAATATGGGAGTGGAATTTTAATTAAGGGAGCGATGTAACTATTATACATACATTTATATCTTTCTAAGAAAATTTAAAGTTAATCTCAATCTTTTCCCTCCTCATTAAGGCAGTTAAGTTTACCTCCATCTATCTATAATTCTAACATGTGTAATGTAGTCTTCTGGCATTTTATTCTGTCTCTCATAGGTAAATATAATGGTATAGTCAGTACCTGGTGATTAACTAGCGTATTGCAGCAATCAATTTTCTTACAATTGCTTCTTGCTTCAGTGCCCTCTCTGAGCTGTTTCATCCAAAACTACATAAAGTTTTCTTTAAGTCATGTTCCAGGGTACCCGGCTCATATATATTATAGCATATAAAACAGCTTTATTTTTAATCACTATTCAGTGATTCATTTTAAGTTAACATGCCTGTCTACCTTGGGAGATATTTTTTTCTAATCAGTTAATCCCATTATTCACTCATTTATGCATCTGTTATTGCTAATTAGAGTTGCTTTTATGGTCATTTTTTCTAAAGAACCCATTTTTCATTCCTGTTCTATTAAAATTTTTTTGTCTATGACTAATAGGTGATAAAGCAGCTATATTTACATTTACAGTTGTAGTGACATAAACATTTTACCAGGGACTCTTTCTTCAGTTTGAGAACCCATGATTTTATCTAATTCTGAGAAATTCTTAGTCATTATTTTTAAAAATACGTATTCTCCTAATATTTCTATTTTCTCCGTTTATGAGTGGAAGTCGAATATCCTCCAGGTGGCCTTCCTGTTTCCTGATGTCCTTTTTGTATACTTCCCCAGGTTAGCTCTTGGTGCTTTATTATAATCGTAGACGATTTCCTTCAAATGTATGTTCCAATTTATCAATTTTCTCTTCCGTTCTGTTTTGCCCAATTAATTTCAGTGAGCATATGTTAGCTTTCTATTATTTTTGTACCACATATTCTCTTCTGGAATAGCCTGTTGTCTCTTTGCTTCTATTCATTTACCCCTTTGAACACTGTATACTTACTTATTTTGAGGAAACTTAAAGACTGTACTATAATTTCAGATGCAATATTGACCCTTTTCTGCCTACTCATTATATTTCATGATAGATTACTTCCTCATGCAATGTATCTGTTTTATTTTACCTCCCGACTCAGTTATTTTTCTTTGGGAACCTGGAATGCTATGAGTTGTAGAGACTGCTACATGACAGCTTCCCACTGTACCTCTCTGCCTGGATTCTATAGGTTTCATTGATTGAAGGTCAGTTTTTATATTGATTGCCTCTCCAGTTCCTACCGATTGTCTTCTTGTGTAGTGGTAATTTGAATCCGTAGTCATGAACAATGCAGGCTTGGGTTTTTCACTGCTCAGCCACTCCTAATTCTATACAGTTAACCAATATAGTTGCCAATCTCCAGGTTGGTTGCCATAATCATTTGAATCACTATTTCTAGGGGAGAAGCTTTTGCTTTTTTGTAGGCTTATGTAGGGAGGTAGTACCACACAGAAAAGGGCCCTTACTTTTCCTGTGAATGCCTCAAAATGCCAATTTATGCTTATATAGCCAACTCTGGTGCCCCCGTGGGGATTATTTTCTCCCCGTAGTGAAGAATCATAATATTCACCATAATGCAGAATCCATCAGATTCTGACTCAGAACCTGTCACCAGATGCAGCTGCACCATGGAAGTCCATGAACTCACTTGTCACTGTAAAGCCTGCCACCAGACGCAGCTTAGCTGTCACTGGCCACTCACTGATAGGGTTTTGATATGAGTCTGCAAGCAATGGACTCATTCTGGTCTCTGGGCCGTCAAACCTCTCTGCTAATGATAATCTGTATTTGCAGCCGCTCCCCAGTGCTAACATCACCGCCTCAGCCCCACCTCAGATCCTCAGGCCGTGGACTCTCAGAAGGAGCTCGCAAGCTGGATCTCTCAGGTACACAGCTCACAGCAGGGTTCACAATCCTCTGAGAATCTAATGCCAGCTCTCATCTGACAGGAGACAGAGCCCAGGCAGTGATGTGAGTGATGGGGAGTGGCTGTAAATACAGATGAAGCTTCCCCCCACCCCTGCTCACCTCCTGCTGCATGGCCCAGTCCCTAATAGGCCATGGACCAGTACCGATCTACAGCCACAGGGTTGGGGACCCCTGCTTTAAATGTACCTATATCAGAGCTACAGAATTAAGTGAATGAAGTCTAGACAGTTTTTACTTTAACTGAGTAGGTGATTATGGTAAGTCACTAAAGTTGAAAAACATTCATTGACTACTATACTATATTGTGGTATGTAAGTTGTAATGAAACAAAGATTCCTCTAAAAAGTAGGACATGGGTGCTAAGATTTTGGAAACAGTACTACAAATGAGCGAAAAAATGCTACTTAAGAGGAAATATGAATCAGTAATTCTAAAGAATACTACATTGACACTGGAAAACAGCAAAGACACAGAAAAAGTCATTTTCATGAAAAAATTATTACAGTTTAAAATGTTCTCAAAAGCTAATTATTACCTGTTTTTTAAAAGATTTGTACATTTCTAGTGGGTAGGCTTTCAGAAATATTTTTATTTCGGAAGATGACATGATGACTAATGTCAGGATTTTTACTGACAGCACAGCAGTACTTTTCCCTTAAGTTTAACTTTAAGAACTTCCAGCAGGCACACGGTATTCCTTTGTTTGATTTTTAGTCTTTCCTCAAATGCTGCTATTGTGTTGTTACATGTTTATTTTCAATATGACTAATAATGTTGTGTTAAATGCTTACCTACATAAAACCTAGGCTGTATTTGTGATATTTACTTAATTTCACTGTGAGCTATGGGATGATGGTCTTGATGGGTAATAATACACTGAAAAAATTGACTTCCAGAAATGTTGTTACTTAAATTATAAGTAAGTTTTATCATTTCTTTAAAATTATATATTTTTCTTTATAATTAGTTGACCAGGAAAAGTAATACTTAAATATACTTTGTAGTTTTGTAATTAAGGCAAAATAGAAAAATATATATCCTATCTTCTAGATTCCAAACTCTTGTATTTAAGTCTCATACAACATCTGTGTGACCTTACCCAATTTTCTAAGTTTCAATTCCTACATCTGCAAAATTAGATAAATACATCCGATATCTCATTCAATATTTGTGATTATTGATTTTCAGAATTTCTTTTATAAAAGCTATCACATCACCTGCAAACAATTCCACTCATATCTTTGTTCTGATATTAATATCACTTAACATTTTTATTCATTGTTGTCATAATTTCCCCCAATACTGGCCATCTTTTTCCCTTTCTCTTCAAAATCCATTTTCTGTTTGACCAGTGCCTGCCCGTCAGCCACCACCTCCTCAACATACTGCTCCATCTCTCCGGGGGCATCACGGCAGCCTGTTTACAGCCTCTGCTGCTGTCCTGCCCTTTGCACAGTTTATTTATTCCCACAAAGACCAGAGTTTTAATTTTATGTCATTTGTGTTTCAAATTTATGTCATGGATATATTTATTATAGTACTATGTATCATATAATATTATGTCATATTCTACAATATTATGTCAGTTGAGTTTTAAGCCCTTGTTAAGGCCTCCAGTTACTTTGAGAACAAGTCCCATTTTATGTATTAATTGGAATATAGGTCACCCACTAATATAGCCGATAAATCCCTACGTTATCTGACCACGGCCTTTTCTCTATTTACTCTTCCTCGGCTTCAGCCACACTGGTATTCTTCTTTATTCTTAAATGTTCTCGGTTCCCTTTGTCTGTCATTTTTTCCATATATTAATGCGACCTGCTTCTTGTATTTTCTTTTCTCTCGTAAAATGTCACAGCCTTAGAAATGACTCCTTTCAATACCCAATCTGAAACAGCATCACTCTGTCACTCTCTCACTACTCATTCCTGGTTTTTTTCTTATAACACTTATCGCTGCTGGACATTGTACCTTTTTCTGTCTCTGCCTTAAGATATAACTTCAGTGGATACAGGGATTTCTTTTATGTTCACTTATATACCCCCTGGGGTACTTAAAACTGTACCATGTATGGTAGGTAGGCAGTAAGTGTGTCAAATGAGTAAACTTGTGCATTAATAAGTTGGTGAAAATGCTCTGAACAATACTGAGTAATACTAGTGATAGCTTGTGTTTCAGTTACACATTGCTGCACAATCAACACCTAGTGGCTCAAAACAAACTCACAACCAATAAATGCAAATAATGAACAACAATGTTGCCACGGCAGGAGACAAAGGGATGGATGGTGGTGGAAGAGGGTGAAAAAGAATAAACAGTAGTGAAAAACTACAATAAAAAGCTGTGTCCGAATGTAAAAAAATAGTAACATAAAAGCCGACATCACAAACCTAGGGTTGGGGGAGGACCCAGCAGGGTGGTGGCCGCTTCACGGGGCATAAGCTCAGACAGTGTGAAGCCTGCGGGCTGGAGCAGTCCGAAGGCTCGCTGGAACCTCCCTGGTGGTTAGAGCGGTCAGCTTAAACATCAGCGGGGACTGCAGGCAGAACACCTGCTTGTTCCCAGTTCATGTGACTGCTTGGCTTCCATACAAAATGATAGCTGACTACCAAGCAAAATCATCACAAGAAAGAGAAGAGAGACAAGTAAAAGCTCTATTGCTTTTCATCCTGTTTCCTCGAAAGTCAAGCAATGTCACTTCTGCCCCATTCTATCCATCAAAATGTGTGACTAAAGGTGGCCCATATTCAAGGGGAGAGATGTTAGACGCTAGTTTTTAATGGAAGGTGTGCTGAGTAATTTGCTGACATACTTTAAAAACTACTATAGAGTGCATTGTTATTTTCAGCCACATTTTAATAGAATTGCCTGTAGGGTTTTCCTAGTTTATATATTTTCTGCTCAACAACAGCAAAGACAAGATTGAAAGCCCAGCTTATTTCAAAGGAATTAATAAATAAGACTTATTTCAATGCCTCCTCAAAGAAAAATTACACCTACATATCTATCCATGCATAAATTGGTTAAAATTTTAGTAACACATTTTAAATATTTTGAAATGCAAACAACTTCTTTAGCAAACTGTAGGAAGTGTAACCTGTCCTTACGGCCTCACCGGATGCATGTGTCCCTCTCAGACATGCTGGCTTCTCTGTATCTGCCATTTTTATTGTCACCTTGACAGCATCCGTGATTTTATTGAATATATCAGGATGGCGAGTGTTTTCAGTGTGATGGCCAAATTCATATCTGAAAAAAAATTGGGGGCTAGTACTTTGTACTCTTTCACCAAAAACCAACCTCTCTCTCAGCAAAGTAAACATGAACAAATTTAAAGTTATAGGCATTTTTGAAGTAAAAAAGGAATGACATTTTTACTTCTGTCCCTGAATATTGTTTCATTCACAGAAAATAGTTATGTACATTTTAATTGTCAGGCAAAATCTCTTCTTCCCTATAACAGTATTGACTTCCCTCTGATACCAGCTGCTGTCTTTTTGAAATTAGCTCTCCAATGCTGACAGATTCAGGTTTTTACAGAGAGGGGGTTGCCTATGTGATTGTACTTTGTGAGTGAAAAGAAAGCTTGGGAATGTTACTTTATTTTAGGAGGAGCAGGTGGATTATTACATAAAATCTGATTAGAGTCAATAACTATTTCTCCTCATTACATAAGGGAAGACATTACTCTTCAACAACAAATGTATAATTATAAAATTAAACCTAATGTATAAAGCACAGTCAATAATCTTGAGACTAATCTGAGGCTCAAATCTGAGACTAACATTATTTCAACTACGGTGAAAATTGTAATGGGAATGTTTTAACATTTATATATATATATTTACATTTTATAGTATACCTAACACAGAGCCAAAAAGAATACCGCATTGCCTTTTCATGATACTTTCTTGATACACTCTCAAATGACATCAGGAAATTCAGAATATTGACACATTTGTTTCTCCAAGGGGACTGAGGAATCTGTGTCTTTTTTGGGGGGTGGTTAGAAGTAAACTGCCATTATATAAGAGAGATTCTTATGATTAAATTTTTAACAGACAAAGGATGTGTACAGCTTCAAAAAGCCAATGTGATTTTGCTCCAAATTCCCTTTCTTCTTCAAATATTAAAGGTATTTGCAGATCCTTAGACCTGTTTGTCTACTTAGCCAAGTTAAATTAAAATGCAAGATGATAATATATTGTTAGATTATTTTTCCAATATTGACAATCAGGTCCCCTTGATAATGAACTTTTCTCTGCACTAGCTACTTCAAATCCCTTTCTCCTGTACCCACAGGATTGAACATGATTATGAAAGATAAACCCCAGTAATAAAAGATGAAAAGAGGTTATGACATTCTTATTAAACAGAAAAGGCAACTTCTTTTGATCCTAATCTTACAGTTACCAGCATTATTAGAAAGTGATCAGAAGTACAGGAAATAGGCATATTTATTCCTAAGCCTTACTCTCATATATTATACTTTCATAATATATGAGAGTAAAGAGAACTTTCATAAAGCTAGTATATTACCACGCTCCTTTTTTCTTTTTAAATGTGTAATGTAAAGTCTTGTTTTCTATAGAAAGAATGTAAATAGTAGGAATATTTATTCAGAAATAAACTAAAATGTTATTGGAAACCAATAATACCATCAAGAGAATAAAGCAATAAAGAAGATTACTCTTACTTGAGCTGTGTCTTCCAAAAAATTTCACTTTCTCTGTCTTTCCTGAGAAGATGAAGGAGAGACTAAGGTCCATATTTGTAGGTGGCGGACTCCAAACTGGCTAGTTTAACCAGAAAGGGACTCACTAAGTGGGGGGATAGCTCACCGAATCACTGGGAGAGAAGAAGAGACTCCAATCTTAGCTTCCTGGGTTACAGAAATGGGCCACCATGGGCCGTGCTCAGGGTCCTCTAAAATCAGGAAGTTAATAATGTTGCAGCGCTCAGGATGGATCCCTTTCTGTAACCCTACTGCAAGCCACAAAATTAAAAAATCTTTTGGAAAATATGGAAGTCATCATCACTATAATCACCAGTCTAGACACATACTACTGGGACTATATTACCCAATGCTTAAAGAAGGCCATCATGAGTGAATTTCATTATAGGAACCAAAAATCACACTTGGTCACCAGGTAATTTAGCAAATGTACCTAGACTCCAGATTCCATATGCTTAAAGGGCATCAAAGTAGGTATTGAAAAATGGTCAGCTGTATTCATCAAGGCCTCTTCCTCCCTTTGGTTACTTGGCACCAATAAAGAACCTCTTCTAATACCTATAATAGAGAAACAAATGATCTCAAAGCCTATCAGCTTCACACACATAATTAATGTCTCTACAGACTGAATTATGACCAAGAAGAAGATTGTTAGAGACTTAAGCAGAATAGGGAAGATTCACTGTTTGACCTGTTGGAGGAGAGCGTAAAACTTCCTCTGTTCTTCTGATCACTGGGCTAGAGAAAAAAAATAACTGCAGTTATTGCACTGTTGAATAGGGAATGCATATCAGTGGCACTTCCCACTTTAATCCCCAAGGGACAGCCATTTATAGTGCATCCCAAAGATGCTGGCATTCCTTTTATCCCTGGTATTGTCGATGGCTTCGTAAAGAAGCTATCCTCCTGAGTAAGATCTGTGACATGGGGACTATAGTTGATAACATTGTACTGCTTAATTGAAATTTGGTAACACAGTAGAACTTAAATGTTCTCACCCCCCCCAAAAGAGGCAAATATGTAAAACGATTGATGTATTAATTAATCCAATGACAGAATCCTTTCATGATGTGTACATATATCAAATTATTATTTTATACCTTAAATATTTTAGTTCCATTTGTCAACCTTAATAAAATTCAAAAAAGGGAAAGTTATCCTCAGAGCTAGCTTAGTAAATAGAATGAATGTCATGTCTATTATCCTATTATACTCCTAATATTATCCAGCACAATGACAATTGCAAGCTTGATGATTATGTGTAATTGTTTGCTCTGTAAAGAAGTTTAAAAATAATAAGCAATTAAAAATGGGATGGATATTTTAAACTTGATCCCAAAATGTAAATTTTAAATGCAGTATATTTATTGTAAATAGCTCAACCTGTCCACTTAGAGGAGCTGACTTTCCATATTTGACAATAAAGTGATAAAGTCTTTTAATAAATTTTAGTATTTAAACACTAATTTTAGAGCAGCCTGATTTGGACTCTCTGACCAATGTCTTGTTTCTCACACAGGATGTTACTTGAGTAGACAGGTCGTCCGGAATAGCGGTACGGTATCCCGGACAGTCAGTGACTCTCCTGCCTCCTCCTTCTCATGGCACTCAAGAGCCGCCCAGGCATTTTCCCAGCAGTCCCAAAGTAACATGTAGGTGAATTCCTCTCTGGGAATCAGTTTTATCTGTGGTCCAAAAAGAAGCCATGATGGAGGTAAAGAAGGAAGTTGCTAGCTTTATTCTAAAAATGGTTCATGTCTTACCTTAGTGAAAGCATGTTAAGGTTATACATAAAAAGGTTGACATAATTAAAGAAAAAGTTGAATGATCACCATCACTGTGTGACTGGCTCTGCATGCAAGAATTTCTGTGTCAAATAGAGATGACAAATAAGCAGGGCTGGTGGCTATAAGTAGGGGACTGTCATGTTGCACTCTATTAGATTTTGCCAGTTGCTTCTTTACTTCACGGGGTTCATGGGGAAAACAGTTTGGATACAACTTTGACCCTTTCCTTAATGTTTAAATTTTCGATATGAACATCAAAAACATAATTATCATGAAATTTCAAAGGTGGACAACTACTGAAAGACTAATGGAAATGTGACCGAAGAGGAAAACAAATCATCTGTGACCTACGCATGGAGCACACATTTTGTGACATCTATCGTGTCAGTGTTCAGAAGCAGCACAACCGGAAATGTCCAGCACAGTGCCTCCTACTCCGTGGAAAGTTCTCTATCACTTACGGTGAACTTTGCGCACTTTTTTCCCCACCAGCAGCACAGATGTTGTCATTTGTTCTGCTTCTAATTCGTCTGTGATGCTCTGCATTCTGACTTCTTAAGCGTGCAGTGAGAAGCACCTTTAGGGCCTATACCTCTAACCACATACTTGGCTGCATGTTGTAGACATGTTAGCCTATTATTAATTATGTTATTATCCTTGTATTGGTACTAGATTTTATTTTAAGAAATACATAAATGGTGACTTTGTTCTATCACAGTGAAAAGATCTGAGGGCACAGACTTTCCTTCAGCAACTTGTAGGCTCTGCTCTAGTCTGATGAATGCTGATTGATTTGTACCCGAAGTTCAGAGTGAGGATGAGGTCTGGTCCCAGCTGTAGCAGCTAGCTAATCTTAGAGTGAACACTCATTTCATTGTCTTACTGGAATTTATTTGGAGAGTAGAGGAAAAACTCCTTTAATTTAAAAATGCTCTTAAATTGGATTTAAGCAAGATACCAGAGGACATACCCAGATGTTTGGACTTGAGATAATGACTATGTAGAATTCTTTTTACTTTTTTTTTCATTTTCATCTTTTTTTAACTTGATATTTTACTTTTTTTTCCTTCTATCTGAAATCTGCTTAGAAACATATTGGAGGGTAGCTACACATGCCAAAAAAGTTGTCATCAAAGTTGTACCTGCTGCTTCTTTATGTTCTGATGCTGTTTATCCTCATCCATAATTCATTTTTTGAAAAAAAATAAGAAGAAAGAAACAAAGCAGAGAATAAATGGTGCCAAAGGATCCCTTGAGAGTCTGACATTAGAGCACAATTCATTTTGCTCCTTATGATCATCTTGTCACAGAAACACACTTTCTCAGTGCTTTTTTATTATTATTTTTTTAAATCTAAAGAATTGGATTACTATTTTTGGTGGTGAGAGTGAAAACATTATTTTTACTCTTGTCATCATAGAAAAATTAGAAAACTCAGTATTACAGTTTTTATGCATATATATAAGCCTAACTTAATTTTAAAATAGTTGACTAATACATATTAAATTATATGAGGGTAATCGGAAAACACGCATTTTCAAACAACAAGTGCTGTGGTAGGTGGGGAAGCTCCATGAGGAAGCAGAGTATTTAGCTATAGTTTCTTTCCCTACAAGAACCCATCATTCCTGATTTGGAGACAAACAAATGTATAGAAAGGGTGAAAATATGTAAGAAAAGAATATTCTGTTCATTTTGAGGAGATATTTTACAATGTGATGACATACCGTAGGAACAGTGGGACAGTGAACAGTCAAGAAAACAGCAATCCCTTTCCATCATCTAAGTCTCCTGCCTTAGCCAGGTCAAAAAACGAGTTGTATAGATTTTCCTCCATTTCATGGACACATTTTCAAAAATCCACCTAGATGAGCAAATAAAAGGTTAAAACATTAGTATTCTCAGCTTCCACAGAAAGTTTCAGAAGAATGTTGCAACTTTTCAAAGTCCTTATGAAACTGGATAATGACAGAAGCTTTATCCACTGTGATGATGACTTTTATGATAAAGACTTGAAGTCTGGAGGAAAATGTGCTACTTTCTATTCCAGATCTTCAACTTTAAATGATGTACAATGTTGATCTAATTAAATTACTCTGTGCCTCAGTTTCCACATTTAAAATGAGCAAATTATCACATCTACCTACTTATTAGGACCATTACGATTTCATGGGTGTGAAGTATTTAGAAGGGCACCAAGCCATTTATTAAATACATGTTTTGTTAATCATGGCTGTTCTTTACTATTATCCTAATCAAAAGTCTAATTATGCATAAAGTCTGACAGATTGAAAGTTGTTGGCACTATACCAAACACTACAACAAAGAATAAACTCACAATGCATTTTCAAAAAAATTATTTGTGGTGATACTACTTAATAAAATTATATAGGTTTTGCCTGGCTGGTGTGGCTCAGTAGATTGAGTGCAGGCCTGCGAACCAGCGGTTCTCCAGATCGATTCCCAGTCAGGGCACATGCCTGGGTTGGAGGCCAGGTCCCCAGTTGGGGAGGCATGTGAGAGGCAACCACACATTGATGCGTCTCTCCCTCTTCCTTCCTTCCCCTCTCTCTAAAAATAAATAAAAATGTTTTAAAAAATTATATAGGTTTCAAATGCACATTTCAATGAAACATCATCTATATGTTGCATTGTGTGGTCACCACCCAAAGCCACATCATCTTTCTTCATAGGTTTGACCCCCTTCATCCTTTATTTCCTCCCAACGCCCTTCCCTCCGGTAACCCCCATCCTGTTGCTGTGTGTATGAGGTTTTGTTTGTCCATTTGTTGCTTTTGGTTTATATCCTACACATGAGAGAAACCAAATGGTTCTTGACTTCTTCTTTCTGACTTAGTTTTCTTAACATGATATTCTCGAGATCCATCTCTCTTTTCTTTGGCTGAGTAGTATTCTGTTGTATTTTATCCAGCACTTTGGTTGTTCCCATGTCTTGGCATCATGAATCATGTGGCAAAGCAAACTTTCTACATAAGATAATAAAAGGCGATCAGAAGTTCTTAAGTGTTTATGTGAGAAGATCTCAATTGTGACCCAGTCTTTGAAACGGTCTCCTTCTTCGTTATGTGTAGTCTTTCTGTTACAGTGCCAACACAACCCGTACTTACATATTCTTCTGATAAGCAAAGGGAGAACCCACCATTATTTCAACCTTGTCGTCCCAAAAGAAACTAAGCAATTGGCAAAGGAGCACCAAGAGTGTTTTTTCCTAAAAAGGATAAATAAGATCAGCTGTGTTTGATTTAGTGAAGTAGGGGTGGGGGTGAGTCATTACCTGCATATACTATAAAAGAAAGTGATTTTACAAATATGTGTTAGCTATAATAATTTAAGTGATCTGAGGTTTTATAGCCTTTAAATATATACTAATTATTTAAATTTTACAATGCAGATATTTGTCAAAGTTACATTACTCGAGGTGGGTTTATGGTTTTTGTTTATTTAATGTCTTCTTAAATTAGCTTTAAAACTTTGTGATAAGCCTTTAAGATAAATTCTAGAGAGATGCAGCTGAATCAAATATATGGTAATCCATTTTAATCTTGAATTAGTATGTAGGGATCTGTAAAACAGGTACAGAAACAACAGTATCAGATTGGCTTCCAGGGAATTAGAGTAAATAATTCTCTCGGTTTCCTAATGTGATTATTGTTATATAAACTCAGTTTACACATGCACAAGGTTAACTTATTGGAGGAAAGAGAGGTCCTTTTTCAGCAGTAATTTAGCATCATTTGACACCAAGAAAACAAAACTGGACAATTAGTATAGCAAAATTAAATTTCAAAAAATAAAGAGGTAGATTTTCCACTTTAGTAGTTTTATCACTCTATAGAAGACCAAGCAAATGATTGTTTAAATATGCATTAAAATATGTAGAATATTTTATATGATTGTGAGCCTAACAATAAATCAAGATATATTTGTGAGGGTAAATAGATTTTAGTCTGTTTTAGAGGCTGTTAAGCACATGCAAGGAGACTTATTGGAATTTTTGGAGATAGTGAAAATGTGAACAATAATATATTTTGAAATATATGAATTTCATTCTCTAATTATGTCAAAGTAAATTCCAATTGAATAGTAAATAAAATACATTATATCAATAACATTTTCTATACCTTTAGATGTGAAAAGATGAGGATTTTAACAAATTAATGAATAAGCAATATTTTATTATACTTGATTTAAAAGAAAGACTAACATAATTGAAGTTTTCACAATGAAAAAATAGTGGAATTTCAGCTTTCATTTTAGCTGTTAAAGTGGTTCTTCTTAAATTCATCATTAAGAAATGTAAAGCAAACATAGTTACTAAGAGAAAATATTTTGAAAATAAAAATTAGAGCATTTTTACTAAAAATGTCATTTTATAACATTTTATTATATTTAAAAATAAGAAAAATAAAGTTTTTAGATTTTGTACTGAAAAGTTTCATATTGGATATTTGAAAATAATAGTATAAAGAGCAAACTAATTTACAAAAGTCTAAAAAGGTAAAAACCAATGTTAATGTTGAATCTAAAACCATGCATTATAATTTACTACATATTAAAATATAATGTTTAAGAAAAAAACATAATTGAAGAATTCTTTATTGTATTTAAATTTAATGATAATTTAGCATTATAGAGTGAAGTACAAAGTCACTGTAGTTTATTAATAGAGATTTTACTTTTGTAGCAAGGTTAGTATTTCTAATAGAGGTTATCCTTGGGTGGCAGAATCAGTAATTAACTACACTAACTTAGAAGTTTGTATATTTATCTTCTAAATTTTTCCCATCATCATTGTATTTCTATAATTGATTTTTAAAGTGATTTCATAGTGTATTTTTTAAAGATTTTATTTATTTATTTTAAGAAAGATGTCAAGGGAGGGAGAAAAAGAGGAAGAGAAACATCAATGTGTGATTGCCTCTCACATGGCCCCCACTGGGGACCTGGCCTGCAACCCAGGCATGTGCCCTGACTGAGAATCGAACTGGTGACCCTTTGGTTTGCAGCCAGGCACTCAATCCATTGAGCTACACCAGCCAGGGCTATGCGTTTTTATTATATTAAAATACTTTCATGCTTCTGGAGCCCAGTAGCACCCGAATGACTCATCACATGTGACAGACTGACTGTGCAGCAAGAACATGAGTTAAAAATAAGGAGATGCGTGGTGTCCAACAGTTCGATGTGCATAACAGCGATGTGTGCAAACATGGAAATGATGCAATTTGGAGCGGTTCTGAGTAAATTAATAAAGCAGTAAGCAAACGGCATGCCCTGACCTCCCTGACCACAGGCTACTTCTCTCTGTTACGCACATGCCTCTTTTCAACTCACATGTGTGGCCTCATGAGAGGTCCACCCTAACCAACTGGGAGAGAAAGAGAAAGGCTGAGCATGAGTCACAAAGAGCTTAGCTCCTTGTAACCGCACAAGCTGAAAATGGGTGGTTAGCACAGCCCAGTTCCGCCCAACAGGCAGGACCCCTGAAGAGCTGTTGTGAAGTCTTTCCCAGAGTCAGAGTTTTGCACAGCACATTTGGTTATTCACGTTGTGAAGAATGGCCTGAATTACCTGGATTTCCAGGCGGTGGCAAATGGCATGCGTTGCAAGGCAGCCTTCTGAAGGAATAAGAATGGAAGAGCCAGGAGCAGGCTATCTGCAGAAGTGACATGTGGACAGACTAACGAGCTTGTGCACAGAGGGTATCTTTGTGTCACCGGAGACTGTTGACTGCAAAGATGACTCTCCATAACCAGGTTTAGAGGATGACCTTCCTTATGTAGGTCACCTCTGTACTCTGTCACCTCACTGCTTGCCCAACAGGCTCAGAGATGGAATGGCCTTGGTGGCAGAAGTAGAAGATGTGCATCTGCTCAGAAGCATGGCCTATCTTTCACCGAAACTGATCTACTGACATCCAGTGCAAATACACAGCTTGCCAAGTGAAGAGACTGACACGCAGTTCTTAATATTGCACCATCCCTCAAGGTGACACAGTCAGTGAGTTGAGTTGCTGGCAAGGGTATTAGATACCTTTCCCCTTTCAGGTAGTGACTTATCCTAATAATCCATAATTATTGCTGCCCACAGTCTTTCTGACACACAGTAGCTCCAGAATACTTGATGTAATCCCGAAATATCCTGCGTATTGTCTCCAGACAAAAATGGTTTAATCGATAGAGGTAGAGTCATCTATACATTATTAATAAGTGTCTTCCTCTTAAGTCTTTTCTAAAATGAAACAGTTTTAATGCGGCATAGAAACTTAAACTTTGTCATTAATGCCTTATTTACATTACATGTATTATATGTTATACATGTATGATATATAATGTGATTTATAACAATAATAACAATTATATTTTAGGGAAGAAATAATCACTTCTCCCTGTTACACTCCTTTAGCTTCTTCTACCTGTCTCCAGCTCCCCTCCTCCATCACCATAGTGTTGTCTCTCTATGATTGTTTTTACTTGGTCCCTTTACCTTATTCGTCCAGCACCTCCCAAGCCCTACCCTTCCCACAGCTGTCATTCTGTTCTCTGTATCCATGAGTCTGTCTCTATTTTGCCCATTAGTTCAGTTGGTTCATTGTATTACACATATAAGTGAAATCATATCATAAAGCCACTGATAATTTAAAATATAATTAAACATTTAAAAATTAAATTAAAAAATTAAAAATACTTAAAAAGTGTCTCACTTTAAGAGACAATTTTTAACTTTTTAAAAATTATATTATATTTATCTGTGCCAGAAAGACTGTAGATGTGAAAAATCATTACCATCTTAAGAAATAACAAGAAAAGAGTGAAAAGGGAGGAAATGAGAGTAAACATCATTTTGAAAAAAGTTTATCTGAGTATTGGTAAAATTTTTATTACTTATGACAATATAATTATATATATATGTATATATGTGTGTTTGTATATATATTCATAGTCATCCAAAGCTTACCTAAAAAGAATCTTCCGAAATGAATGCTGTTTATATCTATACTTACATCTGTACCTATGCCTCTGTCTCTTCAATTTCTTAATTTTATCAAAATAAATATATAACAATTTAGAACAGTGACACATGAAAATATATATTCTACTATTTGGAAAATTTTACTACTTTGGCAGAAAAATATATAATGGAGTTAAATTTACTCACAAATTTCTGTATATTCCATAGCATTTAAGATTTAAAATTTGTAATGCTATAATGTGGAATTATTAAAATTTAGGCACAACACCAGATCCTGAATGTTACTTATTAACTAAGTAATCCTAAGCAAGTTATTTCAATGATGAGACTCAGATTTCTTATTTGCATACAATAAGAATGATAGCTAGGATATAAGGTGAGGGCAGTGTGAATTGTCATCACAGGCCATCACTGAGCACACTGTGGTGCACACCAGATCATCATTAGGCTTTCCCTCTCCTATGTTCTCAGCTACTGTTTTCTCCAGTTTACCAACTCTTTAGCTATCAATTCCCTCTTACTACTGCTATCACTAAGCTTCAGTTTTAACATGACTTTCTCGCTCATCTTGATAAATAACGGTGCCCTTTAAGAGAATGATAATATGCCCTGGTTGGTTTAGCTCAGTGGATTGAGCATGGGCTGTGAACCAAAGGGTCGCTAGTTCGATTCCCAGTTAGGACACATGCCTGGATTGCAGGTCAGGTCCCCAGCGGAGGCCACATGAGAGGCAACCACACATTGATGTTTCTTTCCCTCTCTTTCTCCCTCCCTTCCCCCTCTCTAAAAATAAATAAAATATTTTTTAAAAAGAAAATGGTAATGTTATTAAGCTTTCTTTTCATAAGCCTTACAATACCAAAAATGATCTTATGTTAAAATGCATGTTGCTAATTGCTCATATATTAAATTTGTCTAAACTTTCCCCAATGTGTTTACATGTATGGAATGCCAATTCTGTGACTTTCAGCTCTAAGTCATTTCCACTTTTAATTTTTCATGTTGGCTACTCATTTATTTTTCTACCTTTTCCTCAAGTGTGTTTCAAAACCTCTGCCATCCTTTATACACAATGAAATGATACATAAAGTATAACAAAATATTTTACAGTATATATACAAGTTCACAACTCAGAATGGAAAATCTCCGGGGACCAGAAAAGAAGGCGAGACTCAGATACACAGTGTTTAACACTTATTAAATTCAAACAGTTCAGACAGGTATTAGAATTATTCCTAAAGGCTGAGCTTCTTACGCCAATACCACACTAGTATGAAGGTGAAAATGAAATCTCTACCAAAAGTCAAGAGTTCCAAAGGGCTGAGGGACCTCCTTGGGTCACAAACAGGACAGTCACTCAGAATAATTCGGAACCACAGGAACACGCTTTCCGCAGGTGAGTGACCTGGATTCACACCACTCAGACTGCATGGGAACCTGTAGCTGGAAAATTACTGGATATGGCAGATAGCCCTAGAACAGATGTAAATGTGAAATTTCTCCGTGGCAAGAGAGCAGGTACATGTGCATGTGGAACCCCCCAGATTTTTAAAAAAATTCCTGACCACTTGGTCCCAGTTTAATTTTTAAAATACATAAAGAAGGAAACTGCCCTAGAGACACACAAAAAGTATAAAGATACTGTAAATTTGAAAAACAAGTTTTAGAACATTATATCTAAAACAAAATTAACTAAAAGAACTTGGTAAAATAAATTACCAAGGTAATTTGTCTTGGTCAGACAAATTAGATCTGTAGACAGAGATAAATATTGAACATAAAGAAGGTTATTACTTAAATAAAAAGAAAACATTACAAAGAAAATATAACAATTTTGAATCTCTATGTACTTAAAAATATATTCTCAAAATCCATAAAAATAGCCATTAACAGGATTCTAATGCCAAGTCCATACGTTTTTAACCTTGGATCAACGTTTAATAATTCAGAAACTGACAGATACATTATTTGAGCTGTACAATTGAAAAAAATGGATATAATGGCAATTTATGAAGGCCAGAAATTTGTGTAGGTATAAATTAAAATTTATTTTAACTCATAACTAGAGAAAGCTTTGAGCATGTGTTAGCAAAAACACAAGTAAATTGTTAGTTAAATCATTGTTAAAATTACACAAATCTATCTTTAAGTAAAGGAATGGTAAATAAATTATGATGTATTGTTGGAAAGCATACAGCATTTAAAATAAATACATTAGTTTTACATTTAAAGTTTTTTACATGCTTCTTTTACTCCCATATAGGATAGGGTGAAATGGGGATAAATGGTGCTGGAAGGAGACTTGACTTGGGGCGGCGAGCACATAATACAACACACAGAAGATATATTGCATTTAAAGTTTTGATTCTTAAAAGCAGAATCTGAAAAACAACAACAACAGCTAAAATTCACTTTTAAAAATATTTATGTGATTTAATTACACCTAAAACATAAGAAGCTCAATGTACGAGAGATTGTTATTAATAGCTACAGGCATATGTCATACACTCATAAAAGCAGAAACAGGGAATGAACTTGTCACACGAATACACTGTCTGTGGAAAAAGTAGAGGTGAGTGGAATACAGTAGGACTTGAAATGTAGAAGAGCACTGTTATTTTTTAAAACTTAAGGCAAATATTAATATTTATTAAATGTGGATAGTGAGTGTTATATTATTTTCCATCATTTGCCTTTAAGTTTAAACCATTTCAAAACCTTCCAAAATAAAATGTTTCAAGAAGCATGGAATTCAGTGCACATTTGCAACATACTTTTTTCCTTTGCCGAATGGGTCAACTGTATGTAGGTGGAGTGGATGGTTTTAATTATTCACTCACTCAGTGCTTTGTCCAATGAGCAGCTAGTCTGCAACCTGGCGCCGGAGTTAAGTGCTGGGTGATAGAGCAGTAACAACAAAGAAAGTAGTCTGTTTCTTCATACATTTCACGAGCAGAGGAAGTAGACAGTTGTGAGAGTAAAGTGAGATGTCTATTGTGAGGGAAGCACTAAGTGCAATGAGAACTGGTAGCAGAGGTGTACCTTCCAGGGAAGGGAGGTTTAAGCTACTACTGAAAGAGTGGTTAAGATTCAGAAAGAACATTGTTAAGAGTGTGGTTGTTCGGTAAGAAATAAACATAATTGTTCCAGCCCACACAGGATCCCGAGACAAATGAATCTAGCACAGTTGAGGTGCTGAATGTAATCTGGCATGACGAACACGTACCTGAATTTGAACGGAACAGTGAGAGGAGAGGAAATGAGATCTGATCAGATCAGCAGTTTTACAGGTCTTACAGGGTCTCTCATTATGTGGTAAGAATGCACTGTGGCACTTCTAAAGGAAGAAGTTATAGTATTAGATTTTATTTTAATTAATATGGCAGAAGTGCCCATCAAAACAGGTGGATTGGCTGTTGTCCAAGAAATAAATGTTTATAGCATCAACAGAACAAAGTGTCAGGGAAAAATAAGAGAGTAATAACTCCATAAACATATGTAATAGAACTGATGGAACTTCGTAGTTAAGCAAGGAGGCGGTTGTGAAGGGTGAAGTATTGACTCCCCTACATTTATGAAGTGGAAAACTGGGTTGTCCGTGGTGTCCTGAAACAGGGTGGGAAACATGACAAAGAAGAGAGAGAGTGACATTGGGAATGCAGCTGTCTGGTGGGCAGTCTGAAGACGAATCCAGCACTGCGGAGAGCCTTGGGGCCTGTTGGATGGTGAGGTTACCGGAGCCTTCACATTGCTAATGTCATCACGTATGTGAATGGGATCAGTTAGGAAGTTTGTACAGGTGGCACATACTAAAGAACACTGAGTGATGCCAATATTTAAGAAGTAGTTTTTGCTCTGGCTGATGTAGCTCAATGGATTGAGTGTGGACCTGTGAACCAAAGGGTTGCTGGTTTGATTCCTAGTCAGGGCACATGCCTGGGTGCCAGTAGGGGGTGTGCAAAAGACAACCACACATTGATGCATTGATGTTTCTCCCCCTCTCTCCTTCCCTTTCTCTGCTCTCTAAAAATAAATAAATAATATCTTAAAAATAAAAATATATATTAAAAAAGAAGTAGTTTTGGCAAAATCAGTTTTTTTTAATTCCACCTAAGGAAACCACACTACATTGGGTTAATGAAAGCAGAAGATAGAGGAGAGTAGGCAAAACTTTTTAAGTAAGTCTATGATAATCTGAACTAGACCAGCATAGTAACTAGTGTGTGCATAAAAGAAAATTGTTTTTGAGAGACTTGTATTTGTTTAAAGGCTGATGAAAAAAAACAACACAGACCTCAGACTTTTTTTTTCGTTTCTTAAGAGGGTCTCTGCCAGACCTGTGCCTCCGACCCGGAATATTCTACCAGAGAGGCTATGGCGGGGACGTTCCCCCATTGTAACCCAAGCTGAAATATGACTTCTTCAGAGCCTCCAAGTCCCAAACTCAGTACTCTGTCCTCTCCCACTGAAGCACTGATCTCATTCTTGCATCTGATTACAACACTCCATTTCATTTTAATCCACTTTGTTCCATATTATAAACTGGTTCAGTTATTAGATTATTTTCTTCAAGTCATAATAAATTAAATGAATTGACTTTCAAATGCCATTTCATTTTTGCTTTCCTAGAATGAATACAAAAATTATACCATTTATGATGATAACATATTTATGTACTGCTTAATTTTGTTTGCTAATATTCTGTTGATGATTTGAATTTATATTCTTGAGAAACTCCCTCTCCCTATTTATAAAGGCTTTGTAAGGTTTTGAAATCAAGGTTTGTATAAAAAGTTGGAAAGTGCCTACTGTTGCATTCTCTGGATTAATTTAAGTAGAATTGGTGCTACTAATCCCTCAAATGTTTGCAAGGGATCATTGGTGAAACTACCTAGTGTTTCTTTTGTGGGTCATGTATAAGTACGTTCTGAATACCTTTAATGCATATAAGACAAATCAGATTTTTTAGTTCTTCTTGAGTCATTTTGGTAAACTATGTTTATCTAGAAATTTACATTTTAGTTCAACTTTTACAATCTATTGCTATAAGCTTTTTCTCCTTATCTTTTTATGAGTGCAGGACAGAAAGTGACATCACCTTTCTTTCTGTTTTTGATTCCTCCACCTTCTTAGTGTTTTTCCTCAGTTTTTCTAGAAGTTTTCAATTTTATTAGACTTCTCAAATGTCAAATTGTCTTTTAAAATTAACTGTACTATTATTCTCTATCACTTACTTCAGCTCTGAAGTCTATTATCCTTGAGTAAATTTGACACTATTTTCTAATTTCTCTCGTTGCATACTTAGTTTATTCACTTTTATCCTCTTTTCTTTTTTAAAATGTATTTTATTGATTATGCTGTTAAAATTGTCCCATTTCCCCCTACTCATTCCCCTCCACCCTGCACACCTTTTCCCACCCACATTCCCCCCCTTTAGTTCATGTCCATGTGTCTTAAGTTCTTTAGCTTTTACATTCCCCATACTATTCTTGTCCTCCCCCTATTTTCTACCTACTGTTTATGCTGCTTATTCTCTGTACCTTTTCCACCTCTCTTCTCCTCCCACTCCCCTGTTGCTATCCCTCCATGTGATCTATATTTCTGTGGTTCTGTTCCTGTTCTAGTTGTTTGCTTAGTTTGTTTTTGTTTCTGTTTTAGGTGAGGTTGTTAATAATTGTGAGTTTGCTGTAATTTTACTCTACATGTTCTTTATCTTCTTTTTCTTAGATAAATCCCTTTAACATTTCATATAATAAGGGCTTGGTGATGAATTTGACCTTATCTGAGAAGCACTTTATCTGCCCGTCCATTCTAAATGAAAGCTTTGCTGGATAGAGCAATCTTGGATGTAGGTCTTTGGATTTCATGACTTGGAATACTTCTTTCCAGCCCTTTCTTGCCTGTAAGGTCTCTTTTGAGAAATCAGCTAATAGTCTAATGGGAATTCCTTTGTAGGTAACTGTTTTCTCATCTCTTGCTGCTTCTAGGATTCTCTCTTTCATTTTTATCTTAGCTATTGTAATTATAATGTGCCTTCGTGTGTTCCTCCTTGGGTCCAAATTCTTTGGGATTGTCTGAGCTTCCTGGATTTTCTGGAAGTCTATTTCCTTTGCCAGATTGGGGAAGTTCTCCTTCATTATTTGTTCAAATAAGTTTTCCACCTGTTGCTCTTCCTATTCTCCTTCTGGTACCCCTATAATTCAGATGTTGGAATGTTTAAAGATGTCCTGGAGGTTCCTAAGCCTCTCCTCATTTTTTAAAAATTTTTGTTTCTTCCTTTTTTTTTCTGTTTGGTTGTTTCTTTCTTCCTTCTCATTCACTCCCTTGATTTGAGTCCCAGTTTCCTTCCCATCACTATTGGTTCCCTGTGCATTTTCCTTCATTTCACTTGGCATAGCCTTCATTTTTTCATGTAATTTGTGACCAAATTCAACCAGCTCTGTGAGCATCCTGATCACCAGTGCTTTGAACTGTGCATCTGATAAAGCTGTCTGTTCACTGCTTAGATTTATTTGCTTTGGAGCTTTGATCTAGTCTTCCATTTGGGCCATTTTTTTTTTTGTCTTGACATGCCTATTACTTATGAGTGGCAGAGCCTTAGGTGTTCACCAGGGAGGGTCAACCCAGTTGCTGGGTTGTGATGTTGTATGTGGGGGCAGAGTCAGAGAGAGAACAATGGCACCTGTTTCGCTCTCTCTTGAATTTCAGTCCCTTTCACTGCATCCCACAAGCAAACTGTGCCCTTCTGGTGCTGGTTCCTGTGTGGGTGGGCTTGTGTGTGTCTAGGACCCTGTGGGTCAAACTCTCCTGTGAGGTTGGGAGTCTCTCCCTGTGCCTCAACCCCCACAGGTGTTTTCAATCAGTGTTCTGAGGCTTTATTTCCTGGTGCTGGGACCCTGGGTTGTGCGGTCTGTCTCGCTCCCCAATTTCGCCTGGTTTATTTGCGTGCTAATGTGGGACTGCCTGGTCAGCCAGCTGCTTTGTGTGCTGTGCCCTGCTTCACAATCACTGCCTCGCTGGGTCTGCCCATTGTCACCCTGCACCCGGGGTCTGCCAGCCACTGCCTGTGTGCCCAGGGTCCGCCGGATGCCGTCTTGCACTCCCGGGGTGCCTTGTGCACCTGGTGCCACCGCTTTTTGTGCTATTGTTGGGAACAAGGAAATTGAGAACTAGTAGTGTGCTGAGGCCAAGGGGAACTAGAAAAGAGCACTGAGAACAGGATGGAGTTGAGCGACCATCCGGCATAGTGCAAATGTTCTCCCTTGGGCAAACTAGGTCGATTATAATCTATATAAGGACTTATTTTATAATTTTCCACTCAGACCCCACCCTGCTCCCATACGCGGGCTCTGTAAGCAAACAGCTAACTGCCACGTCTGCTTCTATGTAACGCTTGCTTGCTCGCCCCTATATAAGGACTTAGCTGTAAGCGCTAGGCCCGACTCTCGTTTGCAGCCCTTGTGGGTATTATGTCCTCGGACATCTTGAGAGTTCACCCCTGCGCAGGTTAAACTTGGCCAATAAAGTAAGATCATAAACCCTGAAAGTCTCTGACATTTGTTCTCACAGGTGGTGGATGAAACACTATGATCCCTCTCTGCCCAGCTACCTAACTCTACCCCACCTACCAGTCTGGATGAATGTGTCTATTTTATCTCCTTGGTTGTCTGACTTCCATACAGTTCAATTTTCTGTCAGTTCTGGTTGTTATTTTGTTTCTAAATTGTTGTCCTTGTTTGGGTTGTGCGAGGAGGCAGTGTGTCTACCTACATCTCCATCTTGGCCGGAAGTTACCCTCTTTTCTAGTACATGAAAGTAGGCTAAATAATTCTCTTTGAGAAAAACTTTAATTACATCCCACAAGTTTTGGAATGTATGTTTTTATTATCATTTGGTTCAAATTATTTTCTAATACCCATCATAAATTCATGAATTAATAAAATATGCCATGTTTAATTTTCAAATATTTGAAGATTCACAATTATTTCTGTTCTTGGATTCTAGCTTAATTCTTCATGCAGTCGGAGAACATACCCTCTTTGATTTTTGTGGTTAACTGTTTGTAGATGTTTATGGCTGCAATTTGCCCCACTTTAAATAAGAGGAGAATACAACAAGTGTTCTCTTACAAAGAGTTCTTTTTTTCCCAATCACACAGCACAAAACATTGAACCATCAACAAAATAATAAGATCTATTTTATGTAGGTAATAAAATTACAGCATCAGTCCAGGGACCAGTAGCTTAGGCATAATAAAACAACTAGATGTGTGGGAAATGCAGCGGGGAACTCTGGCTCTCCGTACAGTTGTTTCTTCTTGGTGATTGCTGCGAGGATGCCCACTCCAGGGAGTATCAAGTTCCAAATGGGCTCATCACTTTACCTGCATTATGTTCAGACCGGGAGCGAATTTCAGCAACACCTAGCCGTTATTTGTTGTTATTTCCAATCTTCTTTCTACTTGTTCTTCTTGTTTATGTAGGGATAAATTCCCACACCCTGAATCGGTGAGAAGAATTATGGTTTAGGGAGAACAGCACTCATTATTTCCAGTTTTAGCTAATCCACAAACATAGGACAGTTGAATACTCTCGACATTGGATTTTTTTTTAATTTTTGTCTTTGCGTGGCTTTTAAATTTACTGGGATGTCTTTAGTTCGTAAAATGATATAGATTTCAAGTGTACAAATTCTATAACAACACATCATCTCTATATGCACTGTGTGTTTACCAAAGACATTGAGCTTTTTAAAAAAAATAATAGGGCTATGTACTTGAATACAGAAATGAGCAAGTAAGTAAAGTCACCAAATATGTATCCCCCTAAACTTGGTCTCAATGACTGATATGCTGAATTTCCTGATATCCTGCTCTCCGTGTGCATATGCCTGATGGCAGATACAACTGAAGAGATGACACTCAGATAAGAGGTTGGCTGCTGCTGACTTTGAAAGTAGAAAGCCCATGAGCTGGGTCCATTTTCAAAGCTGAGCCCTACAGCAGGCTTCTCTAAGCTCCATGTGATTACTGTATGTTACTCCTGCAAGTTTTCGAATCACAAGAGTGGCCTCTGGATCACTACCACACGATCTCGTATTTTATTAATAAGAAGTCAAGACATTTTTTTCTATTGCTCTGTTTTTTGCTTTAAGGTTTCCTTGTTAGAAATGATGCTTATTTTTTTATTGTCTCAGCTACTTTATCTTGTTTAATGAAACCAAGTTTAAATCACTGGGAATAAATGAACTCCTTTGGTTATTTGTCCCCCATCCAGTTAAAAGAATGATCTTGTATTTCTTTGTTAGATTGCTTTTAATTTTATATAAAATTGAATAGACTCTTTATTCATTTCACAAGCATGACAATCACAAAGACATTGAAACACTTATACATGATAATGCCATGTTTATTGTTGCTTATAGTGAGCCACTTTTGAGAGTGAAATGGATAAAATAATTTAAAATATATGTAGCTGAAATATGTATTGATCTATAAATTTTTGTTCTATATTTTTGGCCTAAAATACATTTTTGTTTTCAAATTTAGAATCATTTCTTACATGTGATATATATATATATATATGTAGGTAGATATAGATATAGATAGAGATATATAGATATATAGATATAGATATATAGATATATAACACATGCAAGAAATTAAATTTAAAAATCTAGTTTATAATGTTTTTCTGAATACTAACATAACCAAAACTACTATCTTCATATATAATCCTTTTAATTACTCCCTTATCTATATTTATCTATAATACAGCACCTCTAATATTTTTGTGAAGATTTTTCTTTCAATAAATAGTTTCTCTTTTCAAAATATTTTTCTTGAAATATTCTTTAAACTTTTACTTTATGATTAATTTGAAATTGTGGAATCTTTAGTTGACTCTTCTCTGTGTGACCATAATACTTTCAATTGAGAAAACAATTTCACTATAAGCACTGAGGTGAACGTAGGGAAAATTCTAATTTTTTTTTAGATTTTTGTTATTCTTTTTGTTTTCAGTATTGAGGTATATAAAACTTTTAGCCCAAATATTTTTACTGTTATTGTCTTTTACTTTTGTTCATGAAATTTTTTTCATAGTTTTAATACATGTTTTACAATGAAAACTCATTAAAACTCATTTCTATATTTAAGATATTTCGAATGTTTGCCAAACTTAAATGATGTAAAATCATAGGCTTTTTCAATTTAATTTCATTCTGATACAGATTATAAATACAGCTGGTGAAAATGGGTGTTGCATCCAAATATTCTTCCAACAAGTTAAGATATTAATTAGAAAGAAACAGTATATAATTCAAACAGTAAATCTTGTGTATGGCTGCAGATTTTTCTCATTTTACTTCTGTGTAAATAAATGTTAATGTCTCTGTTGCAAGCTTCATTTTCAACAACGACAATTCTCTAAAGCTAAAATATATATTTTTTAATTTTTGGTATTGCATTTGTTAACTATTTGTCTTTAATTTTCCAACTCATTTTGAATAAAACATCAACATTTGAAAGACATAAAAGATCAGTATCAGTGTGGCATATACACAAGTTTATTGACTATATAATTATCTGAAGCCTCAAAAGTTTCTGAAGTCCAACTGATAATGAGAGCAAAGAGAAGAGGCATTTTTATGTTAAACTTCAGCTTCCTGCCCAGATTTTGCACTTCTGTTATCATACATACTTATAAATCATGTGAATATTTTTGACTGCTGTAGCTTCAATAGTGACTCTTAGAGTGTTGTATCTTTTTGAGGTCACATTTGTGTATGTATGACAAGCAATTCCAAGTACGTGTCTATTCCATAGATTCATTTTTGTTTATTATTGTTCAGTTACAGTTGTCCCAGTTTTCCCCCGTTGCTCTCCCCTGCCCCTCCCACCCCTGCTGCCATGGTCAATCCCCACCCCATTGTCCATGCCCATGCGTCATTTATACTTATTCTTTAACTAGGCCCTTACCCATCTTTCCTCTCTTATCCCCCTCCCCTCCCCCCTTTAGTCCCTGTTAGACTAATTCCTTGTTTCCAGCCTCTGGTTCTATTTTGCTCATGTGTTTGTTTTGTTTATTAGGTTCTACTTATAGCTGAGATCATATGGCATTTGTCTTTTGCTGCTGGGTTATTTCACTTAGCTTAATACTCTCCAGTTCCATCCATGCTGTCTCGAAGGATAGGCATTCCTTCTTTCTTTCTGTTGTGTAGCATTCCATTGTGTAAATGTACCCATTTTTAATCCTCTCATCTACTGACACTTGGGCTGTTTCCATATCTTGGCTATTGTAAAGAATGCTTCTATGAATATAAAGGTGCAGGGGTTCTTTTGAACTGGTGTTTAGGATCCTCCTTAAATGCTTGGTAAAATCCATAGATTTCTTGATTTAGTAACAACAGGGTTTTACCACGAGGCTGTGCTCTAATAATATTTATTTTCTAATTATTGTTTCAAAGAAGTAATTTTGTCTTCTGTGTTAAACCTTTTAACTGAGGTTGCAATGATATTTCTAATAATAACAAAAGCTTTACCTTTGAAGAATAAACTTCCAAAAGCTTTATGCGGATTCCTCAATAATGTCAAACCATTATAAAATTAAATTAACTGATTTAGTTTTTGAAGCATCTGTTATATAATATGTTATAGAATTGGCAATATTCAGCTCTTCTGCTAAAAATGCCAAGATGTTAGGAGCTATTGTTTCATATTTCATATGTGCACAAGAAGATTTGGGATAAAAAAAAGAGCAAAATTAATGGCAGCAGTCACAGAGGTATGCCATTTTAATCTGCCTTCAGGAAAAGGATGTGCCTTTTTTTCACAGAGAAGTGCAGTTGGAGAATGGTCTCCGCAGGCGACATTTGGTGTCTGCTGCCACATTTGAGCCAGACCCAGCTCTTCCACAGCCAGTGCCTGAGTGTGGCCACGCCAGTGCCTGGCAATCTCCACACAACTGGAGCCTCCTCTACGAGGCTCTCTCTGTTCTGGATGGTTGGTTCCTCCCAGACGGTGTCGATCTGCATTGCAACTCTGTGCTCTCTGAGGGCTCTCTTCCTCTCCTGTCGGGGACTTCACAATGGGTCCCCCAAATCCATATGTGAGGCCCTCACCTCCTATCCTTCCTTGGAATGCGATTGTATTTGTGGATAGGGCCTTTAAAGAGGTGAGTAACTGAAAATGGTCAGTATCTGCTGCTAATGTGTGAAAAAAATCTTTCATGCTTTAGATGATGGGTGGTTTTCCTCCTTATGATAAGCTGGATCTTTTGAGGTTTCTCTGTTGTTGAGAGTGGAAGGAGATAGTAAGGCAATCGTCTTCCCCTCGTTATCTTAGATGATTAAATCTTTTCAATCAGAAGTTATTAACTTCTACCCATCTTGCCATTAATTGAATGAAATTTGCAATGAGTGTATCAATGTATACATAATTTCCCTATGAAAATATTTCCATTTTCCTATTGCAGAAATAATGTGCAACATTTTTTGCTAATTATGTAAATATCCGGCTGCCAGGTTATTTATTGTTGAACAGTTCCAGTGACTCACATTGCTTCTAAGAAAATTTCTGACACATTACATATGACCATGTCATGTATAGAGCCTTTTTATATCCTTCAATATTTTTCAATAATATTACCTGTTCTTAAATATTGATGGCTATGTAAAACCCTGTTTTACAGAGTAGTCTCCACTTCAGACAAATTTTAGTACAAAATATAGCAAACTATCAAGAAACATTGCACTCTAATTTCTTTTTTCCAACTAATTTGATAAAGAAAAATCCATACTATGAATTATTTACATAATTGACTTATGTTTAAATGTTCTAAAGAGCCTTTGGCATATGTGTAATTATACCTACTTTAGATGGTAACAACCTGGCACTTGGAGACCAGATTGAATATCCTTGTACTTGTCTCTTTAGGAGAAAGGCCTAGAAACAAATTTAGGATTTCAGACTTCACATTCATGTGATGATCTAATTCAGTCAGGAGGTGACACTTTAAAGTGTCACATTAAGTTAAGGATAGATAGAGTGGGGTGTTTATCTGTAAATGATTGTTAAGAAACAACAGTGATACAAAAGTACTGGAAACCTTCTTTATCTTTGACAAATAATTGACATCACTGACTTTGAGGAGCAGTCCTTGAAGAGGACTTCTGTGCCTTTGCCCATTAATAGACCATCAATAGACCATTAATGGTCTATTTAAGAAACACTCTTGTCATTGTGGTTCTTAGTCCATCCAGAGTCAAAGGATAACATGGCAGCAAGAGTAAGAACAATAAAGCTACTGCTTTATAGCAAATTATGGCATAACCTCCTAACTCATCGGGAAGTTGGGTAACTGTTTCTGAGAAGTAAGGTCAGAGCGGTAGAGACAAGCGCCACATGAAGCTAATCTGGACATGCCTGGTGTTTCAGAAATGTTTTATGAGAACATGACAACGTGTATCAAACCTGCCAACCCCTAGCCCTTTCTCACTGGTGTAGGAATGAGCGGCATTGCTAAAATAAGGCTGAAGTTTTATCTAGTAAACAACATTTATGTATAAGGCACACAGATGGTGTTTTTAATTTCATTTGCCCATGGAATAGTATGTCTTTGAAAGTGGGAGGAGTATATGAGAAATCCAGTGTTGGTTAGGGGGATGATGGCATTGAAGAAATCCGTTTGGTTTGGTAACCTTGGAAGGAATCAGAACTTCTCACATGGGCCAGGAAGAATGGATCTGACAAGAGCCTGCTGATCTGGTTAAAACCACTTTCAGTAAAATGGAGAGAGAAGGGAGAAAATGTGAAATTTAATATGAAGTTCTTCTATGGTTAAGAAACAGAAGAACGCTGTGCCATTTTCCCATTAATTAGTCAAAAATTTATCCAGAGAAGCTTATGGAGAGGTAACCTGTGATTTCAGTTGCTTATAAGCAATGACAAAAAATAAGAATCATAAATAATGTATAAATGTTTTAATCAGTTGAGACTGATTTAGTTAAAATATATACCAGTGTTTTACATACCAGTTATACACATGGTCTATTTAGGAGCAACACTAAGGGAGCAAAAACATAAACACATTAAGTGAATATAACACATTAAGTGAATATATATGTTGATTTATATACATAGATTTTTAAAAGGTTCCAGTATTGAAAAACGTGGTATTTTTAAATCAAACAAATAGCTTTGTTAATAAAGTTGCTATGTAATAAATGTTTTTTAAATATTTTATATTCCTTATTTCAAGATAATTTTTCTACATATTCTGTGCAGGGTTTGTTTTAATCCCATTTCTCTTACTCATTATTTAAATAAGAAGTTATTTCTTATCTTTTCAGAGAAGAAGGGTTATATGCAAATTTTAGCTCCAACCTAATGGATGGGCCTTGAAAATTTTTCTTAAATCTCTAAGATTCTGTATATTTTTCTGTTCAATAGAATGTCTACTCTATTTCATGTTGTCATGAGATAAATAAGAAAATCATTAAAGGGAAGCACAGTGCACCAAAAGTCTTGAAGAGAAGTGGAGACTAAGATAAAATATTCTAAGGGTCCTTTCAGTGGAATTGAGTGGTCTCTTGAATAGGCCTCAAGGACAGTCTCCTTCCATAGCTTTAATTGCCCAGAGCTTGTCAACTCCTTGAACGCCATTGGCCTCTTACTGCCTCAGTGCACTCGGTGGTAAAACAGCAACATAAAACAGCAACTGAATTCAGAGATGGAACTGACTTCTTTCTCTATCACAGAGCCCAGCAGATACCTTAAGAGAATATTCAATGTTTATAGCAAATTAAGTTGATGATTTTAGAGATTCACTCAAAATTAAGCTTTCCAGATGCAAGATTTGGGAAATGTTTGCTAAGATTTACTATTGATGTTGAACAGAGAAACAAAATAGAAGAAATAATTACTAAAGTTGCAACTAAAATTTTCAACTGTTTATTCTACTTCCTCATCCTTATTTTTAGTATCTGGAAACCCAAAGATTATTTTTTCTATTCTTTGAACACGTTGAAACTTAATCAATTATTCATGCATTTGCTATTTACTCTGGATTCTTTAAAAAAATGCTTGTTCAATACTTGACTGTTATAAATATAAACAGGAATGATAGTGATTTTCATTTGTAATTCAATCATCCAAATAGTTTGCCTAAATAATCATTTATTTCAATGAAATTGCACATGCATGTGAAGCTAAAAAGAAATGTGAAAAAATGTATTGTTAACTAAATCATGAGCAAAGGCCCCAGCAAGTCACACTCTGTATCGTAAATTAGTTCTCTGTCAGTAAAGCTTCTTCAGATGGACAGGGTCATGTCAAATTGCTTTAAGCATTTATATAAGTACAGGGACTTCTAACAAAATATCTTGAACCAATAAGGTTTAAAAACCTGCTGATCTCAATGGAGCAGAAAGACTGCCAAATTTAACATTCCTTCACAGGTGACTGAGGTTCTTGTTTTACTTATAGACTCACGATGGAAAAAACCTATTAGCTTTCAGATGTAACAGAAGAAATACTTATTCTATATACTTGCTCAGAGAGTTCATAAGATGAGTACAGTAACTACCCAAAGGCATTAGAAACACTTAAGCAACAGCATGGATGGAACTGAAAAGCATTATGCTGAGTGAAATAAGTCAGGCGGTGAAAGAGAGATATCGTATGATCTCACCTTTAACAGGAACCTAAAGAACAAAACAAACAAGCGAGCAAAATATAACCAAAGACACTGAGATAGAGAACAGGCTGACAGTGATCAGAGAGGAGAGGGGAGGGAATTTCAGGGGAAAAGGGGAAGGATTTACAGGAACTAATATAAAGGACACATGGACAAAAACTAAGGGGGGTGGAAATGGGAGGGAGGTGGGGAGGGCTGGGGCGTGTGGGCTGGGATGGGAGTCAAAGACAGAAAACTGTACTTGAACAACAATTAAAAAGAGAGAGAGAGAGATTTAAATAAAGATCATTTTAACTTAGGAGAGAGACTTAGTTGCTGGACATATGTGACATTATAATAAATTGGAAGCAATAAATTTCTTTTTGGATTTATAAAATGCAAAAGTACCACAATATAAAATGTGGTCAACCTTATATAATGAAAAATTGAAGCTACATTCCACTAATAGACTTAAGCTTGGCTTTATATTTAAATAGAACTCAATAAACACCAATTCAAAAGAACATATGCACCTCGATGTTCATAGCAGCACGATTTACAATAGCCACATGTTGAAAGCAACCTAAGTGCCCAACAGTATATGAATAAATCAAATTCTATGGTACATTTACACAATGGGTACTACACAGCAGAAAGAAAGAAGGAGCACCTACTTCACGGATGGAACTGGAAAGCATTATGCTGAGTGAAATAAGCCAGGTGGTGAAGGACAAACACCCATATGATCTCACCTATCAGTGGAACCTAATCAACAAAATGAACAAGCAAGCAAAATACAACCAGGGACATAGAAATCAAGAACAAAATGATAGTAACCAGAGGGGAGGTAGAAGGGGATAATATGGGGTCAAGGAGGAAGGGTCATCAATGAACTTGCATAAAGGACACATCCCCAAAACCAAAGTGGGGTAAGGTCAAGGGTAGGAGGTAAGGATGGCTGGGGTCGGGGTGAGTAGTGGGGAGAAAATGGAAACAGCTCTACTGAAACAACAATAAAAAGAGAGAAAAAAAAGAAGATGCAAAGAAATTGAATAAATGAAATCAAAAGTGAAAACTATTTCAACTATAAATAATGTCAAACATCAATATTTGAAATGACTTTGAAAGGCAACTGGTCTTTTATAAGCCACACAACACGAACCAGCAAATCCGTGGCACTTGTAGCTCTAATTGTTTTCCAATTAAACCATACATAGTACAGCTCAGGTGAAACTAGATAAATGAGGCTTAATTCAATTTTCTGAACTCAAAAATTCACAAAATTTTTTTTGTTTGTGATTTTTATAACTCATCTAATATTGTATTGTCTGAAGTTCTGTTTTCAGGCAGACCTATAATATTTGGAGGCCTAAATAGACTCAGAGCAATCAGGATTAGTTGACCAAATTGATAATTAGGCAACTCTCCAAATTAGATCGTTTAAGTATTTGAAATCTCCCTCAAAGTCTTGTCATCAAAGTAACTCAAGCTGAAGTGTAAACATGGCAGGCTTCCCTGTTCTCTTTAAATTCTTAAGTAAATGTCTTTTTTAAGAGAGAGAAAAATGCACATACCTATGTATTCTGTTGCTGGCCCCTCCCCCCCAAAATCAACACTGAAGAGAACCTAGAGGCCAGAGGGAAAATAAACATGAATTCCAGGAACCCCAGCAGCATCCAGAAACTTGAAACATCTCTGAGGATTTCAAAGTCTCTTTTGAATTAATATATGTGTGGAAATTGAGTTGTTAGAGCCCAGATAAGAGAGATTTCAGAGGCAGCTATAACAAACTTGATCGGAGGAAAACTTTTAAAAATGTTTTTCTGGCCTCTCCCCGCGTCCCCTTTGACAAGCATCATTGCTTTCCTCCAGGTAATATCGGTGCAGCATAGAATGTGTGCTTGGATGACAAGTGCAAGACAGCATTTAATGACCAGCTGCCCTCTGGCGTGCACTGTCCCTGCTCCTGATGAAAGGCAGGACAGCTGGAATACACGCGGTGGAGGCAGCCTCCTCAAATCACTGTTCCCCATTATGTGTCCAAAAGTTAAAACAATGCTGGAATGGTACTGTCATGCATGATGCCCCCCATCCTTCTACCTGTTCCAAACAAGTCTCATCTCCTCCCTAGAGAACACATTGGAGATATCATAGCTCTCAGAAATGACCTCCCTTCTCAGAGGGCAGAATTCAGTCACATTTGCCCATGACCACTTGTGGTTGCAAGAGAAAGAATATGTGTGTTTGCGTGTATATATTTATGTTCCTTCTGGGTGAACATATGTGTTATAAAACATTTGAAGATTTAATTACCAAAAAAAAGTGGAACATGTTTCATGGGCTACAACTAAAAGCTCCCTCCCTGGTCCAATCGATTCTCTTCCCAACTATTTCTGCACAACCATGTCATCGTTTCAAGAAATAGAAAGTCTCCCGCTCCATGTACGAAACAATGCAGAACATCCTTCATTTGCTGCATCCAGCGCAAAGTTCCAGGTCTTCATTTCTGGGTCACCTGTTTATGTCTTCAGGTTACCCTGGGGCCGTGTTTTACAAACACCACAGTGGGCGGTTACCTCAGCAGAGCTCCATTTGGAAATGGAAAGAAGGCGACATGTTGTGGTCACTGGTCAGTAGCAAATTCCAGATCTTAGGGAATATCAGAGTCTTTCTGGTTGGCAAAAGAGAGTAAACATATGCATTTGGTCATCTGGATGTCACTGGTTTTATTTTCTGTAAGGTTCTTCTCGGACCTCTCTCTCCATGGCCACATCAGTACCATCCTCCGAGGGCACGTGCTTCTGGGCTCTACAAGGTTTCTGAGCTGGTTGCTGCTGGTATTTTCATGACCTGAAATTGGAAAATGCTACAGACTAGGCCTGGAGGAGGTGCTAACACACATTGAACTTAAAACTTTGTTATATCTCTAGTCATTACATTGTGAATGGCACAAAAATCTTGTGAAGATATATTTTTTATTATTTGAAAACTACAGGTGAAGAGGGCTGCTGATGGGTAGGGTTACCTTTGAACATCATGAAAATGTTCTCAAATTCTGACAGTTGCATAATTCTGCATATCTACTAAAAGTCACTGAATTATTTTGAAAAACTATAATCTCTTTCAGCAAAGAATGTATAAATGTGGTCAGCCAACAAGTGATGTTATAACATGTGCCTCTGTTGCTTTACCTTCTCCTTACTTCTAAATAAAATATCAGCTTCCACATTAAAACTTTACTTGTTCATCAGATGCAAATTTAGGTTGTCTATGGAAACAAGAGTTTGGCCAAAATCACCAACAGTGTTCTGTAAGAAATAGTTGACTATTTGGAATTATTAATATGTACTTTGTGTTTTATTACTATTGTAAGTTGTGTGCTACACATCCTTAATATCACATGCATGTATACATTGCATATGTATGTACATATATGTGTATATATAAATTAAACATTTACCAACAAACCACTGGCCATCACATTGATATATAAAGCTACAGTTCAGGCATTTTGGTACTTAAATTAGACAAAATGAATATTGGTGAAAGGAAGGTTATATATAATGTGATATTATTTATATAAATGTATATAAATATCATAAGCATTGTAGATATATAAGTACATATATTATTTTTGTGGTAAATAGTCAATATATATTTAATTGCACATGTGCATTATTAAATGTTTACATAGGATTAACTACTATTTATTATAGTTTTTATTCAACTGATCTTTGGATAATAGGATTGAAACAGGCTAAAAATACTTTCAATATATTTTTGAAATATTTATGAAGGTGAGCAATAGGTGACTGCCTATGTACAATATCATTCTTTGCTGGTTATGGCATACCTGAAATATTTTATAATTTTAAAAAGAACCCTTAATGCTATGTTTGAATTATTGAAACAATAAGGTGATATCAAGGTATAGTAACAGTTGGGACTTATTTCCACCTCCCATACTTAGAGGACTAGGAAAGAAAAGCCAAAGACAGAGTGAGAGAGAGAGAGAGAGAGAGCCACCATGGGAGAATTCTCTCTCTTTTATAACATTGACGCAGCCAACACAAAAAGATCTGACACAACTGGCGTTAGAGAAGCAAATACCTCTCCCATTCTATGGCTCTCCTGCCAGGAGCTCTGTGTGTTGGCAGTGAGTAATAAACCTAGAAGTAAGGCAATCTGTCGGTGGGGCTAATAAGGGTCACCCAGTCAGTCACAGAACAAGGTGCAGAAAGAAGAGAGTGATTCTAGAGCAGCAAACAGAAGTTAGCCTTCTCAGTCCTGGTTTTTTGTCTGACAGAAAACGTGCACTTGGTGAAAAGTGTGTATTTCCAACATGGAGAATCCAAAAAAAAATCTCATAGAGATACCATGTCCTGTTGGGTGTTCTTCACATGACATAGCAGATAGAAAAGAGGAGAAATGAATAGAGCAACATAAAACATAGCTACTGTAACTGAACATGGGGCTAGATTCATTTTCATAACTTTGTTTTTACACACACTCTATTTCCTCAACCCTCTACCAAACTAGGACAAGCCTCGGTTTTATCTAGCTGAATAAGTCAAACTACTTTTAGACCTCAGTCTGCACTGGCGTTGTCTTTGTGTAGTCTCAGTACTTTTCCATTGTCAAATACTTACTGTGCAGTAGTAAACTGTTAGAGGTGCCTGAGTCAACCTTCTTGGTTGCCTCTGTGGTCCACTTGGAATCAGTGCAGAGCAGAGCAGATTAGCTCTTTTTATGCTTAAAAATCAGAACCAAGCAGCCCTCACTCAATTTAAGGATCTTCTTCTATCCATTGGTTCAGTGGCATAATAACCAGAGAGTTGTCTCAGCTTCNTTTACACACACTCTATTTCCTCAACCCTCTACCAAACTAGGACAAACCTCGGTTTTATCTAGCTGAATAAGTCAAACTACTTTTAGACCTCGGTCTGCACTGGCATTGTCTTTGTGTAGTCTCAGTACTTTTCCATTGTCAAATAACTTACTGTGCAGTAGTAAACTGTTAGAGGTGCCTGAGTCAACCTTCTTGGTTGCCTCTGTGGTCCACTTGGAATCAGCGCAGAGCAGAGCAGATTAGCTCTTTTTATGCTTAAAAATCAGAACCAAGCAGCCCTCACTCAATTTAAGGATCTTCTTCTATCCATTGGTTCAGTGGCATAATAACCAGAGAGTTGTCTCAGCTTCCAGATAAATGAGTTTGTTGCCCTGTGCCATAGGGGAAGCATTCCTCCCTTACACAAACTCTTGTTGTCTAGTGAATTATTGGATATAGTTGTAAGAATGGCCGTTCTCACCCTACATTCTTTGGCTTGCGAATCTGTGTTTCTGGCTATGGAAGAGACAGTACCATATATGGGCACCAGTTATGTTATAAAGTGAATTATTTAGGAAGCCCTCCAATCTTGTAGGCAGTTGTCTGCCAGCTGGCATTGAAACTGAGCATTCTGCGGGTTATAACATAATTCTGTCAACCTGGCTGCTTTCGGACTAAAGAGTACATGGTAAAAATACTCTGCAGTGTGACTCCTTGTCTGTGCTCTCTTTGTCAGACAATTGCTCCCTTCCCCAGAGGTGATCTTTAAAGGAAAACCATGACAATGGTAGGACCTCAGGCAAAAGCCCTGTGGGCAGAGCTTGAGATGTTTTTGCATGAGGTGTCTTTCTCCTAGGTTTTGCTGTAAAAAGAATTTTGTTGTTTTTGTATTATTGCCCCTTAAGGAAACAGCAGCCATTAAACTGCTATTTTTAAGACCATTACTATAAATTTTTTTTTAATCCTCAACTGAAGATATGTTTATTGATTTTAAAAAGAGGAAGTGAGAGAGAGAGAGAGAGAGAGAGAGAGAGAGGGAGAGACAAAGAGAGGGAGAGAGATAGAGACAGAGAAAGAAAGAAGTAGAAACAGTGATTGGTCACCCTGACCAGGGATTGAACCTGCAACCTTTTGGTGTCCAGGACACGGATCCAACCAACTAAGCTACTTGGCCAGGGCTTAAAGCCATTATTTTATTTTTAACTGTAAAAGATATTTTTCTATCTAAAGCAATGAATGTTGTTATGTCAAATGCTGAGAGTCATGAAGTAAAGCAATCTGCCAGCCTATCACTTGCTTACATACCAGAACTGAAATGTCTGGTGTCAAGCCATACACAAAAGAGTAAAAAGGGCTGTGAAAACATCAGCACCACAGGTTATTTCTAAAAACTCTCTCCGGGTTCTGATTGATTCTATTGATTTGCCCTTTTGCCATTTGCAAGACTGGACTAATGTCTAATCTATTTTTTAAAAGAAAAGATGCAGTATAATCCTTTGAAGTTGTTTGACTTAATATGCTTTAAGATATAAAAATTCAGTACTGTGAATTTTTTAATAATCTTTGGGTATTATCAATCTATCATTATTCTTACATTGTGTGGTCTAGTGGCTGTTATTTTCTTAATTGAATTTGTTGGAGTGACATTGGTGAATATCATTACATAAATTTCAAGAGTACAATTTTAAGTATATCATATTGCTTATGCTATTACAGCTGTCCCCTTCTATGGTATCCCCTTTACCCCCCTCTGCCTGTTACCCCATTTCCTCCAGCATCCCCCTCCTTAGTTCATGTCCATGGGTCATACATATAAGTTCTTTGGCTTCTCCATTTCTGATACTATTCCTAACCTCTCCCTTCTATTTTGTATTTACATCTTAATCCCTGCAACTTTTATTTTAATCCCCGTACCTTAACCTCCCCCTTATTTTAGTCAACCGGCTATCTTCACAATTTTGGTTGGAACTAAAGCAGAATTAAGTGTTTTCATTGGAAAAGAAGCAGTAGCCAATCATGTTAGACCAAAGGGGAAGATGTCTGGTTATTTTGTGACTGCATAATATAATTGCAATGTCCCATGCTCAGATACAATTGTGATATAGTCATTTTGTTTCTTTTTTTTTAGTTCTTGTATTGCTTTATCATGCTCATAGAGTGATTTTGCCTGATATTATTGATGTTCTTAATTTTTTTCCTATTCAGTAGAGAATAGAGCTGTTGGTTTAGCTGTCACCGGAATGGAAATTTTTTTTTCAGTCTCACCTGCAGCTAATACACTTTGCATATAACTCTGTTTTCCTGATGATATTGTGCCTACTTTTTCTCTGACCATTGAAAATTACCACCTTTCACAGGCTACTTTGGGCTTGCAATATTCCACTGATATCACAGAACTCAATCTTGTTTTAGTATCCCCTACAATAACAATTATTCCTAAACTGTAAACCCCCTTCACAGTTTTTCAAAAGGCAGAAGGTTATTCATTTACTCAACAATTAATTTGTTCACAACTTGGTGAAATATGTTTCCCATGCCCTCCCAGAATATGGTTAGGGATGGCTGATCAAAGTACATATAGTCATCTAATAAGCATTCCTGCATTCCTGAGCCCTCAGACAGTTTCATAGCTTAGCCAGGACAACTTGTGGACACTGGGCCGCTTTTGAGTCTAGATTATAATTAGCCAACCTAGCAGATTGTCCACCGTTCTTTTGTTCATGACATAATATATTAAATCCTGAATTCCAAGTCAGTAGATGTAGCACAAATCAAGATTATATTTTGTCCTTCTTTGTCTAATACTCTTAGAATTCCATCCAATGCAGTCATCCCAGACTCCCATTGCCACACACTAATCAAGTTCATGGATATGTCTATGTAGATGCTATCTAGTTCAGTGTTGGCCCTGAGTATCTGTTTCATGTTGGGAGCTTCTACTGTAAGTTGAGACTCTTGTTACAATGTTAGAAACAAAGCCAATGGTAGGTTTAGGCCTCTGAGTAACCGAACCCCCTGGAGAGGGAACTGCATTTGGAAATGCAACAAAAAGCTTTTTCTGTGGGTGCAAGCTGCCTTGTTCTGGAGAGGTAGGATGTGTTACCTGCATGGGCAAAGCAGGTTAAAAGAGGCTCAAAGTTCTTATTCTAATATATGTAAATCCAAATATCCTCCACTGGTTCCATTACTGCTGCTGCTGCGGCTACTAAGGAACTCACCTTGGAGTGAAGGACTTAAGATGCCAACACTTATACTTCACAGCCCTTATGCCAGGCCCTGGATTTGATCCATTGACTATAGGAAACAAGAGACTCCTTGAAGTGTGTCGCAGAAGGCTTCTCGTTTTTCGCTTGTGTTTTGGAGTCAGAAATCCAGCCTGCAGTTTAACTTTTATTCAGACATATTAATGGGTATCATCCAAAGAAGTCATATGACAGTACAATTGGTGTAATCTCTGTTTTTCTTCTAACAACAAAGTATTGCAGGTCCTCGACCATCAAAGGCTTTTTGTTCTATCACAATTTATCCCCTGCCACTACTGCTGATAATTGGAGTAACTCATACTTCTCTGTACAATGGACTAGTAAGGCCCATTCCTTGGGGAGTGAAACATCCCAGTACTCTTCAAAGATAGCAGTTGAAATATGCCCTAGAATGACATTTTAAGAAGATACCCAGTATCGTCACTAAATATAGGGAAAGTATATAATGAGAATAACTGTAGAAAATAAAAAGCAGGCAAAACAAATTAAAATAAAATGAACTCTGCATACCAATGACTTTGCTGGCTATGCAGACAACATTCTTCTCTGCAGACACCTCTTTAAAAAGAAGGAGAGCCCAAGACTGCTGAAAATGCACAACAGGCCCTACATTGTACAGAACAATGAAATGAGGGGAAAAGACAGAAAAGAGGGTCTATAGAAAAATATTTTGAAAAACGCACATAATAGGAGATTTCAATGAAAATAAAATGGGAGTTGCAAAATGCAATACAGACTTTATGGGAAAAACAACTAAATAAAACCTAGGGGAAAAAAGTTGTAGAGATTCAAAAAGAAGATAGAATTAAGGAAGAAGATGGAACATATATACTATCAATTAATAAAGAAAACTGAATCCACAGAAACTAGTATAAAGGACACATGGAGAACAACTAAGGGGGGTGGAAATGGGAGGGAGGTGGGGAGCATGGGGGTTGGGCTGGGATGGGAGTGGGGGACGGAAAACTGTACTTCAACAAAAACTAAATGAAAAAAAAGAAAAAGAAAACTGGCACCTACGTTTATACAACAAAATTCTAACATAGAAGATATATTTTTAAAATCTCATACAGCATGGATGCAACCAAATGATTATAGTGAAAAGTGTTTATACAACTTTCAAACTACCTGATAAAACAGATTAAAAATAGACCAGAAATATATGGGCATGTAATAGGCATAATCTATTTAAACCACTAGGGGATAATTATTCTTTTGTACACATGAAGCATTTATAAATTTAACATACCTGTCACAAAGAAATCATTAATAAGTTACCCTAAATAACATTTTGTAGGCTATAATTTCTGATTGTGATATAATTATGCTTGAAGTCATTAGTAATAATTTTAAACATAACCACAAACATGATTTTCATGGAAAATAATTTTTTCCTAAATAACTACTTAACAGAAACACATTGTAAATTACATTTTAAAAATTGAGAAATATGTACCTGGCTGGTGTAACTCAGTGGATTGAGTGCAAGCCTGTGAAACAAGGGATCACGGTTCGATTCCCAGTCAGGGCACATGCCTGGGTTACAGGCCAGTTTCCAGCAGAGAATGCATCAGAGGCAATCATACATTGATGTTTCTCTCCTTCTCTTCTTTCCTTCTCTTCCTCCTCTAAAGTTGGATAAACAAAATATTTAAAAAATTAAGAAATATTACTGAAGAGAATATTCAAACTATCTAGAAAATACTAAGGAAAGTTCTCAGTTTGGTTCTGGAGGAAATACAAATATTTAAATGCCTTTGATAATTTCAATAAACAATTAGAATAAACTTACTGTTACTACTGAGTGGTAACAACCACAAATTAAATATTTTTAGTAAAATTTAATAAACCAGGAAATAATATGTTCATTATTCAACAAAATCATTAATTATACAACCTTTAATTCATTCAGCAAATTTTCCTGGAGTGCTGACTGCCACACACTCTTCTGGGGGTTTGGGGAACAGCTTTAACAGAAGAAAGAAAAACTCTACCCTCATAGAGATTACATTTTAGAGATTGACAATTGTTTTTTATGAATTAAATAGGAAAGAAAATTAGAAAGAGTAGGGTTACAATTTGAAAAAAAAAAAGATGGTCAGTGACTATCTCAAGAAATAGAATATAATAGGGTAAAATCAAACCACTCAAAATGAGCCAAGCAATTATCTGGAGAAATGCATTTCATCAATAATCAATGTTTTTAAGAATAATAGCAAGCTAATTCTTTTAAAGGACTTTTTAAATGTTAAGTGATGACTTTGAAGAATCATTAAGACATTTAAAATTGAAGACAGAAAGCAACATAAAATAAATCAGAATTAGAGCAAAAGATATAACCATTCCTAAAGAAAATACAATAAATTAGAAATTGGTAATTTCCTAGAAGGTTACAAAGCACATACACTAATTCAATAAGAGTGGAAAATAAATAGAACACTAAACACAAGTTATGTGCAGTAAAAGTTCTGCCAGTATTACAGAAATGCAAGAGACTCAGATATTAATGCTTGGGTTTTTCTCATCTTAAAAACCCACTTTATATTACAATATTTTGTAGTTATTTTTATAAAATATTTATAAACTATTTATAAAATATTTACAAATATTTTATAGTTAATTTTATTAGCCTAAACCTAAAATTTGGTTTAGGCTAATAAAAATAAAATATTTTAGAAAGGTAGGGTGATATAAAGAGTAAGAAATTCAAATAGAAAAATTTTAAAGTCATTTAGTCATATGAAGATACAAGAAAGATGAGGTGATACCATTTTTTGACTAGGAAATGTAGATTTGGGGAATGGACACTTGTGTACATTTGATGAATGTTTAAATAAATACAATCATCTTTTTTTTGTAATCTGTAGAGTTTATCAACATTCAAAATGTGCCCATGCCCTTCTAGAAACTTATTCCTCAATAATATTTGTACTTTATCCAAACCACAAAAATGTTTACAGCAGCACCCCCAAAGTAGTGAAAGTATGTGTTTGCTACAAAGTTTTAAATCGAAAACTTGTTTACCTATGTGAAATTCCATGAAAAATAAGCAATTTAAACATGGTACTTTGTCTAAAACCTTTTAAGTGATTATATATTGCTCAAGAAATTATAGATACTAATTTAAACAGAAAGAAACTGATGTGTATTTATAAATTAACTATGAAAATGCCTTAAAATTCTGGAAGATTTACAAAAATTAAATAAAGCATAGCTTAGCTGAGGCGGTGGTGAAGGTAAAAGGATTTTTAAGGCTTCGTTTTTTAATTTTAATTTTTAGAATGAGAATTAATTATCGAACTGAGATAAACAATATTTTTAAATAAAAAATAAACTATAGCCTAATGCAAATAACTCAAGAATAAAAAATATGCCATTCTATTTTGCTAAATACAATCAAATTTATAATATTCTCAAGGAAGCCTTATGCTTTTAAATAACCCTTTGATAAATAGATTGCTGTTTATTTTAAAACTACTGGCATGAGTATCCCAGCTTCAGTTAAACTTGTTAAGAGAGCTCACGACTGTCCAAATGAGCAAGATGAGCTAATGAGTGCCGAGCACAACTCGGGAATAACTGCTTAGCACGTGCCGTCCTCGTGAGCAAGAAAGCACTTGTGCAGTAACAAGTGACAGTGTTAACATGTCATTAGGAGAATGCTTGAATTTTAGAACTTATGCAAATATTTTGTTTCTCTTGTCTTTTACATTTGCAAATGACTCTCCTTTCGTTTGATGTGAAAATGATACTAACACCAACAGTGGATTTTTAAAAAAATATTTTCTAAAATTTATTTTTAGAGAGAGGCATAGAGAGGGAGAAAGAGAGGAACAGAAACATCAATGTGTGGTTGCCCCTGTGCACTCCCCATGGGGTCCTGGCCCACAACCCAGGCATGTGCCCTGACTGGGAATTGAACCAGCAACCCTTCGCTTCCCAGGCCTGCATTCAGTCCACTGAGCCACACCAGCCAGGGCCCGACAGTGGATTTTTAAAGGAAATTGTAAAAGCCTATGTGAGAATTAAGATATCAAAATGTATTGTGATCAAATGAAACACCTGTGTTCACTAGCAGTATTTATTGTTTCAACTGATTTTATCCCTATGGACATCAATGTACAGATTAGATCATGTCTGTCATTATTTGAAATTTAGGCCTGGTTTTTGTGACAAAAACAAACAAACAAACAAGCAAATAAAATACAACAGGAGATAGAACTTTCATTTACCTCTTTCTCTTGTACAGTGTGGTTAGGGATGGGGTGCATGGTGATAAAGGACCATCGATAATGAGCTCAGACTGTTTCTAATTAATGTGCAGCTCTGATTCACATGGTCGGTGATGATGTCTTCAGTCACGGGGAAGGAGAAATATGGAGCTAGAAGTGTGTGCTCTTTCCCATCGAAGGCACCAAGCCAACCGCAAGCATTTTCACATCCCATTGGTCGAATGTGCTCACAGGGATTCATCACAACAGAGCTAACTGCACAGGGGGATGAAAAATGGAGCATCTAGCAGAGGCTTCAGGTACCCAGCAACTGTTCAGGTATTTTATTATGGAGAAAAATATGGTAGAAGAGATATTGGGAATAATGTGGTCTCCAAAAGCTTTTTAAAAAATGCTACATATCACACAGAGGAAGATTTATAGTGCTACTGAGATGATGACAAATATATTAAATTAGTAGACTTCAAATAAAATACAAATAGAGTAGCAAAGTAAAATGCAGTACTGTAAATAAAATGTACAAAAATCATAACTCTACTCTTGCCTCTTTCTCCCTAGTTATTCCTTTGCTTTTTTCTACTTCCAACTCTTTTAATCTAAACATTTTCTACTAGTGTGCTGCTGAGATAAGTGGGCAGACTGTACTATTACAGTGAAACCTGATTTGTTAGTTTATCAGAAAAAAAATCTAGACCTTTCATTGTTCTTTTCTCTTTTTAATCTCAAAAAAGAAAAGCTACCTTTAAAGATGAATACTTAAATTTAGGAAATAACTGTTCTTTTTTTTCTTTCTTTTTAAAAAAAATTATTTAATTATTTTTCAAGTACAGTTTTCTGTCTATGACTCCCATCCCATCCCACCTCACGTGCTCCCCACCTCCCTCCCATCTCCACCCTTCTCACTTGTTGTCCATGTGTCCTTTATATATGTTCCTCTAAATTCCTCCCCTATTCCCTTGAAATTCCCTCCCCTCTCCCCTCTGGTCACTGTCAGCCTGTTCTCTATTTCAGTGTCTTTGGTTATATTTTGCTTGCTTGTTTGTTTTGTTGTTTAGCTTCCTGTTAAAGGTGAGATCATATGGTATTCGTCCTTCAACACCTGGCTTATTTCACTCAACATAATGCTTTCCAGTTCCATCCATGTTGTTGCGAAAGGTAGGTGCTCCTTCTTTCTTTCTGCGGCATAGAATTCCGTTGTGTATATGTACCATAGTTTTTTGATCCATTCATTTACTGATGGGCACCTAGGTTGCTTCCAACTCTTGGCTATTGTAAATTGTGCTGCTATAAACATTGGGGTGCATAGGTTCTTTGGGATTGGTGTTTTAGGGTTCTTAGGATACAATCCTTAGCAGTGGAATTGATGGGTCAAAAGGCAGGTCCAATTTTAGTTTTCTGAGAAAATTCCATACTGTTTTCCATAATGGTTGTACCAGTCTGCAATCCCACCAACAGTGGACCAGAGTCCCCTTTTCCCCACACCCTCTCCAACATTTGTTGTTTATTGCTTTATTTATGATAGCCATTCTCACCAGTGTAAAGTGGTATCTCATTGTGGTTTTAATTTGCATCTCTCTGATAGCAAGCAATATTGAGCATCTCTTCATGTGTCTCTGGATCCTCTGTATGTCCTCCTTGTAGAAGTGTCTGTTCAAGTCCTTTCCCTATTTTTTAATTGGGTTAGTTGTCTTCTTAGAGTGAAATCGTATGAGTTCTTTGTATATTTTGGAGATTAAACCTTTGTCTGAGGTATCATTGGCAAATATGTTTTCCCATACAGTTGGTTCTCTTTTTATCTTAATGCTGTTTTCTTTAGCTGCGCAGAAGCTTTTTATTTTGATGAGATCCCATTTGTTTATTCTTTCCTTTATATTCCTTGCTATAGGGGACATATCAGTAAAAATGTTGCTGCGTGAAATATCTGATATTTTCTTGCCAGTGTTCTCCTCTAGGACTTTAATGGTTTCTGTTCTTTATAAAGTATTTATCCTGAAAAGAGTTCTGCATGGCCACTGCACCCTGGGTGTCTATTCTGTGTCTGATGCTTGTGTCAACATCAAAAGTGACAACTTTAAGGAAGGATCTCTGAGTCTGAAACCAATAAACAGCACCCCTTAATAAGTATTATCTTCCAGTTTTCTTTGGGCTTCCCTGACTTAAAGTTCCAGATTAGTTTAATTCGACCAATTATTATCAAAAAGTATTTGAAATAAGCAGAGGAACTTGATTTTTATTGTTATTGTGTGGAATGTGCTATAGGTCGACTTTAGGTTAAATTGATTGTTAGGTTTCTTTAAGGTTTTCATCTCCTTATTGATTTCCATTTTATTATTCTTAAATTATTGGCACATCACTTTAAATATATCACAATTTAATACAATATTAAATTTCAAGTAAGTTTTCTATAAAATCAAATTTAAATTTTTATACTTTTTAGTGTAACAAATTTTAATCCCATGTTTTTCTATATATTAGTAATATTTTTACAATGTCAGTTGATCTTGTAAAACTAAATTTTATTATTTCATGCAGCACAATTTTACTTTTATATTTTGAAAAGTTGTCTCACTTCACGTTTGCACATAAAGCACACAAAAGTTCTATTTTTATTTTATTTTTAACTCATGGCTTAATTATTTTATAAGGTTAACTTATTTGGTTATCTGTTTCTCTTTTATTAAACATAGGAATAAGATAAATTTGGTTTTTTAATCTATCTAAAGATATATAGTAAAACAAATGAACCAGTCAATAAAGGTAAAAATTCAGTAAGCTCCAGTGTCAGTGAGATTAGTGGGAAGTAGTGAGGATGGTTGTGGATGGAGCAGCAAAACTGCAAACCCAGAAAGAACGACAGTCAATTGTCACCAGAAGAGAATGAGAACCAGCTTTCCAATCCTTCCCCTTTCTCAGTGGAATTCAGAGAGGTACACTTTTACGTCACAGGTCCTCATTTTTAGACATTCATATATTGATCATTATTTGCTCTACTGCCATCCTCTTCACTGAATTTGTTCTACAAGCCTTCGGATTTTGACTCTGTTGTGTATATGTGTTTGTATGCATTTCTCTTGCTGTGGTTTTCTGAAGTTGACATTGTGTAATTCAGAAGAATGTAATTACAGCAAGATGCTGTGCTGCTGAAAGATAACTATCTGTGCAGCATAATTTCAGAAACTGGCCAACTTTACCCCCTCCTTTATTGTTCAGTTACTTGTAGTATCATCGCTCTTTCAAGACCTGCGAAGATTTACGTAGTATTAAGTAATTGTCAAAATCTAATGGACTCAGTTACTATGTTGACAGATTAAAAAGATTGTTCCTCTGATTGGAACATAATGTCCTTGTGTCTCTTTCCTAATCTCAGCATGTTGTTATATTACCAACTAACAGTCAAGATATTCCATCAAGATATAAAACAGAAATTCTGTCAATTGTGCAAACAGTGTGTCTATACATCACCGACCTTTTCAAAACTTTCTTTTTGTCAGTGCTTCATAAAGCATTTCTGCAGATAAAAATAAACAACAAAAGGTCACTGTTTTAGGCTATTTTTCATAAATGATTAAGGGGAAGAAGAAGCTACCTTAGTTCTGTATTTTTGCATTTTTTACAAATGATATTTTCCAGTTAAATTTTTTTGAAAATTTTGTGTCAAGTGTAAAAGTAATTAAATACACAGAATACCAGTGGCTGGATTCTAAAGCCCTTTGGATCAGCTACTAGGCTAACATGAACCATTGATGGGTTTGCATGTTGAAATAAATCTTCCCTTTCTTTCGGATGTGAGGTTTATATTTTCTAAACAGATGTTTGCACTTGGTTTTACAGGTTTGGGGAACTGTGTGTGGATATTTTTATGCAAGTTTATAAAAATAAACTTGCTTTTATAAAAAGCAAAATGTTTTGCTAATTCCATAGATTAGTTTATTATAAAATGTATGTTCATCTCATAAACATTAAAACACACCATTTTCTATGTAAAATTCTAGATTCAATACATTTTTATTGAGTTTCCATCAGCTGATAGGCAGACAGTTCTTGGCACTGGAGACCCTGTGCCAAGCGGGGAGACAGAAAGACATTGTGCCGTGATGAGAATCCATAGCCACATTGGACACAGCATATATATGCAGTTACAAATATGTAATCCCACAGGGAAGACGAAAAGACATTTCAGACAGAGTAAGCAACAATCAACAACACTCTACCAGGGGTGTCCGACATTTTGGCATCTCTGGGCCACTCTGGAAGAAGAGTCGTCTTGGGCCACACATTAACTATGTGGCAACACATAATCACACACACACACACACACACACACACACACACACACAATCTCATAATGTTTTAAGTAAATTTACAATTTTGTGTTGGGCCACATGCATAGCCATCCTGAGTCACATGTGACCTGTGGGCAGCAGATCGGACACCCCTGCTTAGCAAAGGGACACACCTGGAATGTTCCAGAAACAGGAAAATGGATAATAAGGGGATAGATTATGTAAAGTCATGTAATTCATGGAAAGAACTTGGATTTATGTTCTAATAATCTAATCTGATTTACATCTTAACAAAGTCCCCTGTATTGCTCTGTGGAAAATCCATGCAAAGCAGCGAGAGGTAGAAACAGCACGCTGGTGAGGAGATGATCACATAACTGAACAGGGTCATGAAACTGTGGCTTTGGCCAGGACAGGGACAGATGATTCAATTCCGGGTATGTGCAGAAGCATAGCCATCAGGCTTTAAATTAAGGCAGGAGAACAGGGAGGTAGCTTCTACGTAGATACTTCGGGAAAGTGTTGAAGCAGAGGGTTTGCGGTTGTCAGTGCCTTGAGGTGGGGATGGGAGTCCCGGGGTAGCAGAGAAGCCAATGTCCTGGGGCAGAGAGAAGACCAGGGGCTTAGCAGGAGATGATGTCAGAAACAGCAGAGGCCAGGTCATGCAGGGCAGAGAAAAGGAGACATCAAGGACATCAACAAGGCCCGGAGACCTAAGGAACGAGGAGAACTGGGTTGGTCACAACCTGAAACGGGTAAGGCTGGGGCGGGTATTGGTTGGGAGGCGAATGGCAGCTTCGTTGAGTGCAGGCTGAGTTTGAGATGTGGAAGCGTCAAGTGTGGCGTTAGACATTCTGGTATGAAGCCTACATAAGAAAGAATTTGTCAGACCGGATAAACAGGAGTTCCCAGCACTCAGATGAGATCACAGATGGAGTGAGACAGAAAGAGAGTAGTCCCCAGACTGAACCCGCGGCTGCTCCTTATTTAGACAAGGAGGAAAAGAGGAGATGGTGAAAAGACTGATGGGACCCTGATCCATCGCGTGAAGCCAGTGTTACCAGATTACCCCTATTTCAAAGGCTTTGATTGATTCTTAACTGAAATCCTGGGCATGTCATGTATGTTGATGTACAGATTTCCATAGGATTTCATAAAGTGTTTTAGGCCGTATTAAATATTTAGGTAATATTGTAACTCTAATTTTTTGTGTTTTTCTGAAGCTTAAATGAGAAAGTAATAAAAAAAAAAAACAGGGGAACCTATAAGGATGGGGAAGTGGTTGGGAAGTGGGAAATGATGCAGTACCTCTAAGTGGGTACATTTTTAAGATTGTTTTTGAATTTTTTTAAAGTAGAAATATATTATACTTTCAAAAGTAAAACAAAAATTAGAGCCATGATTATATTCTTAATGTTAATAATAGCTGATCTTTTAAAACTTGATATCCTAGTAGTTTTACTGAATAAAACAAAGACCAATTCTATTCAAGACACATTTATGAACTTAAAAGACAATCCGCCTCAATTAGTAAAGTTAATTTCAATTTTAAACTCTTTCTCACATTTTTCTATCCTATCCTATATCTTCATTTAAAAGGGTTTTAATACATAGTTTCACTCTCAACAAAGAATGATCCAGTTATCTTTTCCAGGCACGTACTTTCCATTAGTTTGGACTTTTTTAGGGTAGCAGAAACCCATTGTGAATGGCCTTTTCCATGTGAGGCGTTGAAGGGATTTACCTTTTCTCTTTAGCAAGTGTTCCACATTGATAAGCTTGCTGCTGACTATTGTGTTGTTTAAATGAAAGACTGTACTAATAATTAAGTGGAAGCCCATACACACTTCACTGCCATGTCCTATTAACTTCAACATGAGAAGAAGAAGAGGCTGAAATCACTGCTTTTAACCTGCTTCTGTGTGCCCTTCTTATGCCTACCAAGGACCCGTAAATGGTTATGAGGCCAAGCGTCAGGATTGGTCTTGCTGGATAGGTAATTCCAGGTGTGGGGAATAGGAAGAATAAAGGTAAAGAAGTTGGAAAGAATACTCCAGAGTTATTTGTTTTATCTCTAGTCTGAGCAGAGGGCAGTATTTGTAAAAAAAAAAAAAATGTTTTACCAGAATACACTTTTACTAACACAGTGCGTGTGTAGACAGTATACCCTCAGGATACGTGTGACGATCAGAAATAGATTTATATAACTAGCCAAAATATGGTCTAACAGGTGTGTTTATACCTACTAAAAATAAACAATTCATCTGTATATTTTTACTTACCTCGCAATAGAACAAACACATTTTAAGGCCACTTCATTGTAAGGGTAAAAAAGCATAAAATATTTAAACATGCCAATTCAATTTCTTTATTTTCTTTACTATTCATATAGAGTACATGTTTCAGTTAGTGTGTGATTTGCCTCTGTGCAATTTTGATATGGTGTTTTTAATTAGTTATTCTCAGTAAATTATTTTGTTTATTTGAGAAAGTTAGAAGTTTTTTTCTCATATCTGCTCAGACAACCAGAGGGAGTGAGCTGCATTTGATTATTAAAAATAAAAAAAAATTCCTCTTGAACAGGAAACACTGATCTGCTGCTGCTATTGTTTATAAAATAGCTATTCCTTTGTGCTACATGACAATGTATTATATTGTGCATGTGTTCAGAATAATAAATCCACTGAAATACTCGGATTGGATTTTGGAGGCATGAGGAACTCTCAATCCTTGTTGTACTGTGTACCACTTGTCTAACCTTTAGAAATTAAATTCCCTGTGATTGGATTTCCTCATCTGTAAAACAAGGAGAGGAACATTTCCTAAATAACTTGTAATGTTTGAATAAGATGATAATTTTGCATCGCTTAGAAGATGGTCTGCTACAAGTAAGAAATAAATATATTTACAAAATAACTCTACATAGAAAAAGTTTTTAAATTAAGAACACTGAATAGATGAGTATTTGTTGCTAAGGTTATCAGACATATTTTACTTTCCTCTAACTAGACACACTGTCATGCATCAATTATAGCAAAATATTTTGTTATGCGATGTCAGTGACTTGGGAAGGAGCTCATCTGGGAGGTGGAAAGGAGTGGCTGGGTGAGTGTCACGGTTGACCCCCCCCCCCACAACTGCACCAGGTCCTCCGCCATTCTCCCAAGGTCATTTGTTCCAGTTGTGCATTCTCCTTGATATTCAGGCCAGCAAATCATCCTTTGAAGTCGTAGACTTGTCTTATTCCTGCTATATCTTAAGCTTCTTTTAAACTGAAGTGAAGTTTGTGTAACAGTTATAATTACCAAAAAATTTCGTCCAAGGAGTATGACTCCCCCTACATTTTATAGGCTTTATATTATCGCATAAGGGAAAATTAGAAGGCTTTTTAAAATGTATTACTTATAGGAAACATTAGTCACATTTACAGACCCCTGATGGTTCTAGTCATTTGGTTTAAATGTCAAGTCTAGTCGAGTCTAAATAAGGTTTTGGTAGGAAAATAGAAAAATAAACCCATAGGTCTCATGATGATTTTCAATATTCAACAGCAGAAAATAAATTACCTACATTTATTTGTTTGTCAGATATAAAGAATGTTTCAACATACTTTGTTTTGTATATCATTAAGGAAATTAACATGTCCTGTGTTTTCTGTGCTCTCCTAAAAACACTCAGGAGAAAATCCTGTCTCAACTTCTATTTTTAGTTTTCATTGTATCCATCCAAAAAAAAGCAAGCCAGAAACGTCTTCAAAATAGCATTATAGGACAGAATTTTAGAGCATGAATCATTTTGGGGGTTATTTTGAATTTCAGCCACTTCAATTTATGGAACAGAATGCCAGAAACTTATCAATGGTTATATTAGCTCTGTGTTCCACTTTTTGTCTTTCAGAGGAAGCGACATAATCAACACATTATATTCCATGTTGCTAGTCTACGTAACAAAATGTATAAACATATAATGCATCCTAGAAATCACTGCCTGTCAGTTCACAAATGGTGTCATTGGTATGCCTGCATTGCACCTTTTTTAAAGATGAACTCCTATTTATATTTATCTGCATATTGTGGATATTTATTCCAACCATCAATAGATGGTCCTATAAGAGATTTCCACATGTTAGCTATTACACGTGATGTCACTGTTTAAAAAAAACCCTGTGGGTATGTTATTTTATATGTGTGGAGGTGATTCTTCAGGGTAAATAACTAGGAATCAGATTTTATTTTGTTCCCAACAGGAAAAAAAAAAAGTCTTTTAGAGAAAGAAAATCCATTAACCTATAGCAGTGATTTTCAACCTTTTTCATCTCTGGAGCACAGAAACTAATTACTAAAATTCTACAGCACACCAAAAATATTTATTTTTGCTGATCTGATGAAAAAATAGGTCTCATTTTGATCATTCAGACCTGAGGGCTATTGTCATATTGGTCATTGTCATACTTTTATTTGCAAATCGAAGGGAAAAGCCGTCAGCACCCCTGACTAAATCGTCAGGTATGGCGTGTTTTAAAACTTCATGCGGCACGCACCACTGTGGAAGACCGCTGGCCCACGGCGTCCCACCAGCAGCTTCCCCCGAGGAACTCTGTGGCCACAGGAACCCTTTGAGAATGGTTTTCTCTCCTGTGGAACATATTTCACAGAGGCTACAGTCAGCACTACTTGAATCATCTGAGTAAGGATTTGCCAACTCAAGAATCTTAGTTATTTATTTCTAAACTTTAAGTCCATGTAGGAAGAAAAATTATTATTAACCTGCCCATGAAAAGAGGTATGATAAAAATTCAGTATATTCTGATGACAACAACAGTATGCTTGTTTATTGACAAACTAGTGATAAAGTATGAGGAGCAATTCTGGCATGGTTCAATAAAACTAAACCTATCCACAGTCATCATAATCCTCTTAAGTTGCTTGGTAATAGCTTCTGACATTGACATTCACGGTTTTATAACTCTCATCTTGAAGATTCCAAAAAGCTTAGTAATATTTTTAAGCATGTTCTGAAAGGCAAACCAAACAAAGGGATTACTGCTACACACTCAGAAATAAAAATGCTTAACCCGACACCACTGTACACGACAGAAAGTAAAGAAGCATGCATCACCTCCTTGGGACTACATTAAAATTTTAGGTGAACAGGATTACACAGCTGGGAATGCAGCCAAAAGGAGGATAAGGAATTTAGAGTTATCAAAGAGGAATAACGTCCCCATGCTAACTCCTAACTCAAACCATCAACTTCTGTTAATAAAATAAACTCCTCACAATGAGGGTCAACTTTTGTATTATTATTATAATATAGATCTACATTATTTTAACACTGGATATTATGAAGGATTGACTTGTTATCACAACTGTCATCACAACTAATAAACACTTCATACAAAAAGACACTATGTAAAGCTACTCAGACTATGTTGTAGTTTTTTCTTCTAATTCAACTGGTTTTATTTCTTTAGTAACTAGTAAGTTTAAAACTGGATGACACAAATTTTATTATAAAAGTTACAAAGGTGGCATGTAGTGACTTCTTAAATCGAACATGCATCTCATTGCCCTAATAAATTATTTAATTGCGAATGTTCTTATATGTATATATGCATGTGTTATATATAATATATATATAGTAAAATATAACTCTCAATCTGAACATATTTTCCTTTTAGTATACTTCATATGACTTTCGGTAGGGACCCTGGAGTTCAATTTAGCAGAATCTAAACACCTAATATGTTCAGATTTTGAGAGATTTTTTGATACTACTTTTCATATGATCTCTAACAAGGAAAATCTATATGTTTATGTATCTAAATTCAAAATTCTAAATGTTAAATCAAGATCGCAGACTGACATAAATTGTCCGAGATAGAAAAGCCAATCTCATGCATAGAGCTGGCTGTGGGCAAAGTCAGGACTTGAACTCACACCATTTGCAAGTGTTTAATCCACTCCAACACACTTTCTAAAGGGAAAAAGATAGTTAAATGACTTATTATCCATTGAAAGATTACTCTAGGATACACAATTTTACACAGGAGAACAAATGCTTGTTCCCAGTCAATTTACAATGGGAGCCACATCAACTGTTCACACAAGTTACTAAACTCTCTAGAAAACTGATGTGATGTCCATATTAGGTTTTTTCCTTCAGTTAAGCCTGCAAATACAGATAATATTTCTGGATTTATAAATGTCATTCTCAGAGATGNCATATTTTCCTTTAAATATCCTTCATATGACTTTCAGTAGGGACCTTGGACTTCAATTTAGCAGAATCTAAACACCTAATATGTTCAGATTTTAAGAGATTTTTTTAAAATAATTTTTTATTTAATTCTTGTTCAAGTACAGCTTTCTGTCTTATATTCCTAACCCTGCCAACCCCCCACCCCATGCTCCCCACCTCCCTCCCATTTCCGCCCCCCACCCTTAGTTATTGAGAGATTTTTGATACTACTTTTCATATGATCTCTAACAAGGCAAATCTATATGTTTATGTATCTAAATTCAAAATTCTAAATGTTACATCAAGATCGCAGACTGACATAAATTGTCCAAGATAGAAAAGCCAATCTCATGCATAGAGCTGGCTGTGGGCAAAGTCAGGACTTGAACTCACACCATTTGCAAGTGTTTAATCCACTCCAACACACTTTCTAAAGGGAAAAAGATAGTTAAATGACTTATTATCCATTGAAAGATTACTCTAGGATACACAATTTTACACAGGAGAACAAATGCTTGTTCCCAGTCAATTTACAATGGGAGCCACATCAACTGTTCACACAAGTTACTAAACTCTCTAGAAAACTGATGTGATGTCCATATTAGGTTTTTTCCTTCAGTTAAGCCTGCAAATACAGATAATATTTCTGGATTTATAAATGTCATTCTCAGAGATGAAGCAGCATGAATATTAAAGAAGTACAAAAATATAATCTTTGAGCAAATTATAAATCCCTGAAAGAGCTAAACAGCATTGCCGTTCAATCTGATTATGCAATACAATATTTACATAGTATTCTGTCGTTGAAAGTTTTGTCATATTATCTCAAGCTTGTGGTTGTTCTTAAAGAGACAGAGTCAGGAGAATCACAAAGGGCGAAGTAGCCCATTGTTATGATTCCTCAACTTTCGCCTCCTGAGGCTGAACACTGGCAGGGAACAGGTGGAGTGTGGGTGACTGTCATCCACAATATTTAACTGATAAATTCCAACTGCGATAATTTTGTGCAGTCATTATAATCCATCTGTGAGATGACAGTAGGCCACCTACTTTATTAGAAAGAAGCATTATATCGTATGAGCTTCTATGGGTTTTCCATCAGTATATTATAATTCAAAAAGACATTCATGGTCAAATAAATTGCAGCAATGTTCTTGTGAAACAGCCATGATAAATAGAGTTAGAAGAGGATAATATATACCCTTTTCCAACCCAGAAACAATCTAGTTCTTTATTTACAAAGCTCTCCTGTTGGTGCACTGTATGTTTTGGTTCCTACTCTTGTTTAGTTCTTATCATAATGTCTGTAAAAGGTCAATGCCATCTGTAGACACACACACAATGTCAAATCCATCCAGCACAGAATGAGGAGAGGCAGTTCTTGTTTAGCCTTCACATGAAAAGATTTCAAATGGACTATTAATGAAAATATGTTTTGTGGGCTATTCAATATTATGTTTTTCATTAGGGTGTATTTTCTTAACATCTACTCTGCAAATGATTGTGCATAACATGAAGTTCACTGTTTTTTTAATTACCATGTCACTTCACTAAGCAGGCTAGCAATTTCTCTCAATACCCAAGTCTAACAAAATAAGCTTATAAAATCCACAGAAAATATACATGTCAAACTTTTGCCGGGCTACACACCTAGACTGGGATCTCTAGCTGAACAGGTGGGGAAAGTGAGAGCTAGTGTCTCCTATATGCCAAGCAGTACTCGCTCTTCCAGGTGGGATTTGCATGTTGTAGGCCCCTTCATGGCCCCCCATACAGGACTGGCCCTGACAGGAAGTAATATAAATCAGAACCTTTACATACAGAATTTTCTATGGCATAGTCCCTGGTAATGAGGCAACACTGTACACATCTTTGGAGGTTCCAGGTATAACTTAGGAGTTTTTGATCATGAACAACACACCGGTACAAAAGCAAGAACACATGCAATACCTATCATCAGCCCAGACCTTTACTTCACGAAGCTGTTGTAAAATACACTGAGCTCTTTAGTGACTTGAAAATAGTTTTAACTATAAATTCTGCCTATTTTGAAAGTTCTGTGTCTCTGAAACTTGCACATTTCACTTTTTGCCACTTCCCCTCCTTGTTGCAACTCCTTGCAGTGTTTCAAAATAGCTGCACCTTAAATTCTGTGCACCGAGAGATCATTAAACTGTCTTGTGTTGCACACATGCAAATGTATAGTGCAGAAGGTTTACAAGACCTCAAGGGATTTTAAAAGCACGGCCCCCAGGTTGAGTGAGATGTAGAGTAGATGAGTCGCGTTTAAGCCACTAATTTTTAAAAAATTGTTTTTACTTGGTTTAAAGACATGCCCCCATTTGAGAAAAATTCATCGGGCCTAAAAATGAGCAGACCTGCCAAAGGTGCAATAGCAGCCCGAAATCTAGAGAAATGCTTGCTGGGACCCCAACAAGCATTGTTGGGGACAATGGGACCCCCCTTGGGCTCCCAATTCATCCTCTTTGCTCTTTCTTCATCAGGGCTTCCTCTGGGCGTCCAATTTTAGTTCGACCCCTACTCATTACTGGAAAAGGGGAGGAAAGCAATACAAAGATGCAGAAAAAAGTGAAATGTTCAACTGGCAGTTTCCTCTTAATTTTACCACATACGTTAACCTGTAACCCAATTTATGATAATTGCTGAAGAAAATAAATATAGCAATGATTTGAAGGGATAATTTTCTTTGTCTATATTCATTGTTTGACTGATAGGTAAATTAGTCCAATTAAACCTTCCATGGGAAGGGTATATCAGCATAGTTCTGACAGCTCAACTGAGAAAAATTGTAATAAAAATATTTGTTGCAACACTAGTTTACATTTCTATTAACACACTAATTATGTATTTGAATACATGAACTGTTTTATCTCAAAGATTTCCCTTAAAGGATAACAAGGAAAAATCAATAAAAATTTTGGTGCAAAATATTCTCAATAATACGTTGGAGCATTAAGACAATCTCTCTCACACCATAGATAGGTAATTTTAGTGTACGCTAGTGTACTTTTAGTTTCAGGCAAAAAAATTGAAATGTATGTAGAATCTCTAATAAAATGGAAAAGTGAACAATTGGGCACAGAGAAGGGACAAAATGAAGCTTTTCAAAAGACTCCTGCACAGCCTGTTGCGGTAGCTGTGCCCGTAAGGAGCATGTATGTGGTTCACAAAGGGCTCAATGGTAGCTGCGTGAGGCCTAAGTGACGTCCGTGCACAGGAAGCTTTTCCTGTGCATCAGACACAGGAAATGAGTAATGAGACAGAGGGATGTGCAGCGGGCAAGACTGCATTCGCGGCAGGAGTGCTTTTCCTGTATGAACGCGGGAGCACCCTCCGGGTGCACCAGTTTAGGATCTCCATCCATTCCTTCGCCTCCCATGCGCACGGCAGAATAGGACCGCTGGCTCCTGGGTAAAAACACCCGTCAGCACCGACCCACCTTGCTGCAGTTTTACAGTTGCCATGATTCACTTCCTTTCATTCATCCTGAGACGCTGGCCTGGTCAAGTTCTGTCTCATGAAGTGTTGGTTATTGTCTGTGTTGGGCTTGGCTTAGAATGTCGTATGGCTTGGATTTCGTTGCTCCAGCTCTGTCCTCATGTTGTCCCACACAGTGTGTCATTTTAGCACAGAGGTTTAGGGCAGCTTGAAGTTTTTCTGACTCTCTGGAGGGAGCACAGTCTTTCTGCCTCCTTGGTATCAGTCTCTGGCTTTCAGAATTATGAGAGAGTACACTTCTATTTGCTTAAAACAGCAAATTTACGAGAGAGGATATCAGAATGGCTTATGTAAACCGAGACATCGTAGGACAGCCAGGCCAAAACTCTTTCCACACACCCTGGAGTAAAACGGCCTTTCCCCAAAGGAATTCAGGGAGAACTTAGTGACCAGATAATGAGAGAATACTGGGAAAATGAAGTAAGCAAATAGACACCAGAGTTTTGTTGAAGTTAGTACAATAAGCTATTTAAAAGTTTTGCTGATTAGGGCTTGAAAATCAACATGAAATTAGATATGCCCTTCAGAAATATCTTCTTCAAAACATGTAACAGAAACTAGTAATATGGACACATTCTTAATGTCTGAGCCATTATTATAAAAGTAACCATTTGATGTTATTTTACTCAAGAGTTACTAAAAACTATTTTATTTAATTCAGTTGCATATTTTAATGATGTTTCTTGATATCAATTGGTTATTTTTTCACCCAAAAAATTTGGCATCTCTGCAATGTCGGGTTTCTTCAAAACCACTGTTACGTTCATTGACTCATGGTTCAAGGCAGTGGTGTTAGGTTAAACTTTAAGGAAGCTTCAAACAGTTTATATTGCTTTTGTTGATTTTGATGTTCTTGTGTTTCTTAGAATCAACAATTGTCTCTCAGTTCCAAAAAATACTAGTGATAGATATTAAGTATCGCTATAAGAATATTTTCACACCTTTTTTCCCCATGTTTCAGAACAAACACCAAGGTTAGAATCATTTGTGTCTTCTAATTTTAAAACATTTTGAGGAATAAAAGTGCCCTCATGACTGTTTTATATTGAACGTATTGGGGTAAGAATTGTTCATAAACCGTATAGGTTTCAAGTGCACTACCCAACAAAACATTGTGTGCACTCTGCCTCGTGCGCCCATGGCCCGAAAGACTCTTTCCATCCTCCCTTTCCCCATCTTTTGCTTAACCCCTTCACCGTCTTCCATCCAGCCTCCTAACACTGCTCCCGCAACCCTCTGGCAGCTGAACGTATCCATGCCTCCGTTTCTATTGTGTTCATTATGTGTGACATATAAGTGAGAGCATGTGGTAGTTGTCTTTCTCTGACTGGCTCATATCCATTACCACTCACTAATCATCTCATAACTATAGTTGGGGTTATGCAACAATAATCTTAATGTCATGGGTGGTATAAAAAACTTAGAGCATGTTTGTCTGTCAAACCTCACAAATATTTCAGGACACTTTTAATTTTTCTTGTGTTCAACACTTTGTTTCCAATATACATTGCAACTTTCTCTTTTAAATATGTAAGTAGAGCTGTTACAAACCTAAACTCCTAAAATATACACAGGGGTGGGCAAAAGTAGGTTTACAGTTGTTTGTGTGGAAAAAGACATGGAGGTTATGATTATTATAATAGCTTCATTAACTCTGTATTCTGCATATCACAACTTTAAACCTACTTTCATTCATCCCTGTGTTTATTTTTAAATCTAAAAAGGTAAGAGGTAATTATTTGTATGTTGTTTAAAAAACTATTTTTGAAACTAGCCATAATGTAGGAAATCATACTTATTTTTAAAAGCATATTTTAAAGAATTGCCTTCATTAGAAATGATAGAGTTGCCACCCCATTAAGTTAAAAACCCAGAAATATGTACTGTTTCATGGTGCCAAACTATTGAAAGATCAGGAGTCATATTGTCTTTGAAAAGACGGCATCCAGTAACTCAAAATGTGTCTGCCTCCCCCCACTTCTCTTGACCAGCTCTCTCTCTCTCTCTCTCACTCTTGCTCTCCATCTCTGTATTTCATGTTGGCATATGTCTAATTCATATCTTCCATCTGTTCTGTTAAAACTCAGGTTTCTACATTTTGCAGAAAAAGAGGGCCATGAGCAATTCTGTGGTTAAACCCTCACTCTTTCAGTGCTTCACAAGCAGAGCGGAATAAGAAGTACTCCTCCTAGTCTCGGAAAATGCCTACAGGAATCTGGGGGAGTCTGGCTGGACGGGCTTGTCCATTCTAGTATCACAGGATGTGGGGGTGGGACTCCACGGGTGGTTCAGCTTGTGTCCTTTACCCGCCATTTTGACTGGAGGTGAGAAATGGTATCTCTTCCACTAAAGGGGGCCCAGTGGTAGACACATACATGTTTGGCAATTATGTCTTGGAGCACTACCAAGATTCTTATGATAAGCAAATCAAACTTTATTTTACTATGCTTTGATGAAAATTGCTTCAGAAATTCACTTACTCAAAGGAACAGAAACTGTTTTGAATTTTGTTTTTAATGAGGATACTCTTGACAACGCCTTAGATATGTTGATTCCCTTCTGCATATATTTTAGAAATTCATTTTAAATTAATAACATTAGGTAAATAAATACAGACTTAGTTGGCTTTTCTTTACATTCAAGGATATGTCTTGAAAAACAGGGGCAGGTGATAGATTTGTACAAAGCTATTTTTAGAATAGGTCATATCTGTATAGATTAGATCCATTCAAGAAGAGTCATTATTGATTGGATCACAGTAAATGACCAATACTAATTTTCTTCCCTGACCGTATATTTTAATGCTAGTAATAGTCAGTTTTCCCTGAGTGAGTCCTCGTTCTTATTCTTATTCATTTCTTTCTTCACACTCTGCCTTCTAACCTTCTCTGTATAACATTTAGTTAACATTATTTGCCACTATTTTTTTCTCAAATGGTAGGAAAAATCTCCTTTCACGGTAAAAAGAACCAATCTGCCACTGTCTTTCAGACTGAGGTCAGTAGGAAAATGTGACTCCGATTAGGCTTCTAAAAACATCACTTTAAAAATCAGGGTTTTTTTTTAAAAAAGATATTTTCCTTTCCCCAAGTACAGAGTAGGAATAGTACCTTCTTCTGATTGCTAGGTTAACAGTTTTTCTCACCTCATCTTCATTATCCTCTTAAAGACTGGAGTTTTAAACAATTTTACAAGTGCACCTGCTGAGTAAAGCCTTTTTCTTTTTTTCTTTTTTTTTTGAATTTGGTTTTGAAGGCATATCTTGAGTTTCAACACCGAACAATAGATAGTTGATGGTGGAAGCAGATGATAGCATCCTGGAAAGATTTTAAGGGATTGACCGGGTCTCTCAGAGTAGCCTTTTACCCAGCAGCAGACAAGTGAGATTCAGAGCTGAAAACACAGAAGGAGCAGGTGGAGGGGAAGGTGACGTACGGAGTCACACATACGTGCAGAAAATGAGAAAAGCAAATGGGGATAAATGCACCTCTTCTCCCATTTCTGAAACTTCCAAATAGTTAAGCATTATTATAATTATATATTTTCTTTTTCTCAGCATATACAACTGCTCAGATAAACATGATTGGCCAGTACTAGAATAATTGTCAATTCTTTATAATCATGGATCGAGATAATAATCTATTATCCTAATTAGCTTTTGTTCACATTTTTCAAATGTGAGATATTCTTTTAGTGACATCGAAGCTATTATTGGCATATACAAAATTTTATTATAAGAGTTGGGGGTAATACAAAGGTTTTACTCTAACTGACTTGGATGATTATTTTTTAAGCCATACATTTTGTTCTCATATTTAATATCTTTGTAAGCTTATTTTTGCTGAGCTAAAGTGATCACTGTTTGTTTGTTTTAACCCAAGCAAATATGTAACTCCATCCAAGCTGGGGGGCGGGGAGGGATGGAGAAACACATGGAAAAAAAGCCTTATAGAAAGGCTAATAATAATTGGTTAATTCGTACTGCAGAATGGAATTACCTAAAGACTGAGTTTTCCATTCTTATACATTTTTACTTTCTTTGGCAAGGGCCAGGGCACTGTATGATTCTGCCTATACAATATTCTTAAACAAAAGATTACAGAGACAGAGGACCAATGAGTGGTTGCCTGGGGTTAATAGAGGAGACGAGATTGTGGCCATGTCTGTAACAGGGAGGCATCTGTAGAGGAATTATTCTGTATGGCCTTGTGATTGGGTTCCCGTGCATCTATGCAGAAAATTGCATAGAATTATACACACACACCAATGCACACATACACATAAGTGCGTGCAAAACTGGTGAGATCTGAGTCAGGTTGGTGGACAGTATCCATGTCTACTGTCTGTAGTATTATCTATAGTTTCGCACCGTTACTATTAGGAGAAACTCGTTGAATGTATATGACATCCCTCTGTATTATTTTCTCTAAGTGCATATTCATCCGAACATCTCAGAATAAAAATTTGAAGAGACAAAAATGAGTTGTTTACAGACTTATTTATGGCCCATGAAAAATATTGCAGTTTAGGCTGCCCAGGAACTCATGAACATCTCCGCTTATTGGAGTAATGGCAAATACAAGAGCAATAAAATATAAAATGTTGTAAATATGTGTTGTAAAAATATAAAATATTTGGAACAGTCCATTAGCCAGGGTATTATATCCCAAGGCAGGTTAGGTAATTGTTTCTCAAATATCATTCTCTTCCTCTTACCTCTGTAGACTGTCCATGTGACTTATTTTGACAAAGGGATTGATAGTAGAAACGCGGGGAGAGACTTGAAATGTCCTTGTGAGGTTAAGCTTACCCTGGTCTCCTGTTATTGCCACAAGCAGAGCACAGCTCAGGGAGCCCCCTGGTCCCCCAAGAATGAGAAACCCAAGAACAGACCTGAACCAAACCCATGGTTTGGTTTGATCACAGCCTTAGATCAAGTGATCTTGGGTCAAACCACAGGCATGAGCGAGAAATCAGATTGGTTTGCAAGCCGCTTCATTTAGAGTAGTTTGTTGTATAGCCCTGTTGTGGCTGGAGTTGACTAACCCAGGACGAATAACTAATGAGAATGAATGTCAGGATACCCTGACGGAGACTACGGTTTAGGTAAAACAGAATGTGGTGTGGAAACACGTATCACAACGGAATTATCAAACATCTACCTTCTCGGGACACACCATAGTTTCAATTAAGTACAGATCTTGATCATTTTTATTTTTCCCTCCCCTAAATTAATAGTGTTTTAAAACATTTTAATGGAACTAAGGTTACACTTTGATTTTTCACTGAAAATGAATGAGTGGTTAGCAAGTGAACAATCTCTCCCCTCAACAATATAATCTAGCTTTTCCCACTGATGTAAGTGCCGTGAGAAATAACTTTGGTACGTTTGTTTACTGCCGACTCACAAACACTTAATCATTTAGTAAATACAAATATATATTGAATAACTTCAACCTCCTTTCTTTCCTAGTTCCCTATAAAAGTGTTTACTGAATTGTTTTTAGTGTATCATTCTATGTTTCTATAGAAGTCAACATGAAAAATAGGAAAACTGCCTAAAATTTCCTGATAATTGTTTTGAACTTCTTTGAAGTAAGTTTGTGGATTATGATCATAGTTTCTGGTTATTCTTGGCCAGAGTGTATTTTAATATATATTTAGAATGAATTAAGCTTTTTGAAAACTTTAATCTCATGAATTAAAATCAATAGGCAATGTAATAGTTTTATTTAGTGTTATTTATGTCGTCACTTATTCAAGGTCACGTTTTAGAAGCTCAGGTTTTCCTCTGCCCCTCAGTCTTGTTTGGCCCGGCACCACCTCTCATCTGGGTGACTGCCCGTTTCCTGTCCACTCTGATCCCATCGTTTGCCCCACAACAGACAGTCATTTAAAGAAACCAGACCCAAATATACGACGATGGCAGATGATTTCACTATGGGTGGTGGACTCATAATGAAAGATACAGATCCTCTATTCTAAAAATCCACACTTGAAATTTATGAATACGCAGGTGTGTGACAATTTTCGAATTTGAATGATGAAAAGTAAAACCACAGTGAGACACCAGGACAACTGCTATGTAGGCCTGTAATACTCTGCTCCTTCCCAATTCCCATGTGCATTCCAAACCCCCACATTTCCAAGTTTATCTTAGAAGCATTTTATTCATTTTAGAGATATCATAATGATTTATTTGCCTTAAAGATATTATTTTTTAGTCTTCCCCCAAAAGGTAAGTTTCACGATGATGTAACAGCCGATTCTGTGCATATGGGAGCCTTAGCACAGTGCCTGAGACACACTGTAGATCTTCAGTATTTCTTAGAAGCACAGAGGCATTGCGTTGATGAAATTGTATTTATTTCAGAAAGTTCAATAGTCCTAGAGCTTGGTTTATTTTTAAGTATTTTTATTTGGTGAAAAATATTTTATTTCACTTAGTTAAATGAAATGGCAGTAATTAAAATTATGCTTCTTATATATTTAGTAGCATGACAATTACTACTATTGAGCATTAAATTGGACTCATATTCCTGGATGACAAAACTAACTAGAGTAAATTGTATGGGTGTTTTTGTCTGTTTCTTTTATTGTTGGATAAAACCATGCCATTTCCTCATAACAAATACTTATATTGTTTCATGTAAACATTGAGAGAAATTGCCATGCAGGTGATTATACAAGGTAGCACAATAAACAGAATTTACAACCTCATGATCTCAACTATAAATTGAACTACAAAATTATAATGTTTTACTGGCTGCATTTAATTGCATCTAAAAGGTCTGTAGCTTTAAAAGACACCTCCACAGCCAGTGCAGTCAGCCTAATGAATATATCAATACATAAATGAGTGGAAACAGACACTTTTGTGCTTTTATATGCACATTATTCAACATTACCCATTTTTTGTTTCTTCCTTTTATTGCATTTGAGCAAAGATCAACGCTATTTTAAATGTATATCAGTGTTCCCTGAGATTTCAACATCAATCTTAAGGAGAATTTGTTGAATCAAATCATGTTTATCATCACCTGAGTGACTTTCTTATATTTAAAATGTATTCCAGAGTAGTTGCACACAAAGTTGTATATCATTTTATTGAAATAAGTAATATACAGTTCTTATTTTCCACCCCTGATGCTGACATCACCCTGTTATCATCTGTTACCTGTAGATCGATCCCTTTTGTGATTTGGACACTCACAGTTAGCTGACAGTATGCATTAGTGACTGGGTGTGTGTTCTCACTTTTCTCAATGACTGATGCATAAAGTCGCTCAGAAACCCTTGGGATATCAAATTGAACTAATGAATTTTTCATTAAAGGTCCTATTATAAACTTTTTATCTCCTGAGTAAACACCTAAGTTAAAATCTAGCCTTCGCCAAGCAGCCTCCTGTTCGTTCTTATGTTAATGACGAGGCTAATTGCAAATTTCCCTGGGTAATCTGAGAGTCAATTATTCATGAATTGCTGACAGCAGACTTGACATTTCGGAGTGACTGCTTTCAATCCTGCTTACAGGTTTCAATATCTGCAAGATGATGTAAAAGGCTTTAAACATAAAAGTTTCCAAAAGTAATTTGAGAAGAAAAAAGAGGGAGAAAAAGGAAGCTTTTGAAACTTGAACACCTGTAAGTGAGTTTTGAATTTATTTAAAGCTCCCACATTTTAGAATTTGAAAAGTTTTACGGGAATACCATAAAACTTTATTTCAAACTTTTATTTAAGTTACACTGTTGAGTTGGTGTTCTTGAATAGAATAAGCATGCCATTCTGAAAGGAGATACATGTGTGCATGTGTGTGTGTGTGTAAAATGACAGCTTTTCTCCGAAGCACCAATAAGATTACATTACAATACAAATTAATACATGAACACTGAATGAAATGTGGTTCTAATAGTATTTAACATTTTTTCATGTGGCTGTTTTTTTTTTCTGTAGTCGATGTGTCGTTTTTGTTTTTTTTCTGAATGCGTCTGCTTGTGGTGCCTGTTGGCTGCCGTGGTGGTCTATGCAATTCATGGTCTGTAGTTCGGAAGGTGAGCTTGTTCTCAGCAGTTGGTTTTCATGGTGGTTCCAACTTCTTGCATTCGTGTGAGGCAGTTTTAGATTTGCCACTGTCCCTCAGGTTTCCTGGTTTCCCGCCATATTCTAAAATAATTTGATGGCTTCGAGTGTTGTGGGCATTGAGTTAAAAACTTGTACTCTACGCTCTTGCACTTTGATGGGTCAGGTTCCTTTCTTTTTGAGAACATTCTCAGATTTGGACAGTTTTTCTGTTCTGCCTTTCAGGCAGATGAGTTTGCAAGAACATGAGTTTTTTGACTCGAACTTTTACCCTGACCATATATATTACTATTGATTTAACTAGCATTTCCATAGCTGTGTGTGTTACTGAACAAAAAGGGTAGTTTCATCTTCCTGCCACCACAAAAACCAGCCTCCTGAGGCAGCTGGTGGCAAAAAAAGGTGAGGTTTTACGCAGATACCAGGTGATCTGGGAGAATGGCCGACCCTTGTCTCAAAGGCCAAGCCTAAGAGCAGTGTCCAGAGTTTCTGTGACAATTTATAATGCACTCATGTGGAGCCTATGGGTGGCAGCTATGCATTCATCCCTGTAGCTCAGCTTGTTCCCGGCTGCAGTCTATCTCAGGCTCCCTCCTGGAACCTGCATGTGGGATCTGTGTGGCCACCGGCCGTGCATGCGGCTGCTGGGGCCACAGGATCCCACAACGTACCAGCCAGAATGCTCACCAGGTGGGCAAGGGAGTGAGAGAACCTCTCTTCTGGAGGGCATGGGCTATGTGGCTGCCAAGGACACGTGGCCGATGGAAAGAACAGGCAAGTATACCATGCAAGTCCAGGTCACAAGCAAGAGAGAGCATTTCTTTGTTCCTCTTGGACTATATCAGTTCGGGTGTGGAATGGATCAGGTGCTTTCTCAAAATAACTGATTAACTCCTCAAACCTTTGCACGCTCGGGTGTGTCTGCCTCCCCACCAATCCCCTTTTCCCAGGCTAGAAGGGCAGGCCTCTCTGGTCCAGCACTGCTGCCTGAACCGTTCTGATGTCTATGACACCTGTGCCTGCCTTCCCCTGGTCCCACCCCCAATCTTGTACCAGAGGGGAGTGGGAAAGGGATTTTTGCACCCTCAAGGTAAGAGCCTCCCCTGCTGCCATCCCAGCTTACGGGGGAGACTCCCTGGTACCCCATCTAATCAGCTACTGGTAACATGTATGTACATTATTGGGTTCCCCTAAATTTTTCTGCTACAGTGATTAAAAATATAAATAATTTTAAAAGGTTATGCAATGTCCTCTATAAAGACAACTAAAGCAGGAATGATGTTATAACGAAGAAAGCATCAGTATCAGTATTTCACAGGCTTGCTATTGTGTAAAAAAATGAGAAATTGACCACAGGACAAAAACATCAATGAGAGAAAGTCGATCCTGTGCAGGGAGATCGTTCGCTCTCAGGGCACCGTTCTGCTTCCCTAGGGGACACAAACACTGACCACTCTTTCTCCTGTAGAGGCAGGGAGTGAGGCAGGGAGAGGCACAAGAGAAGGGCCGGCCCCCCCAGCTCTTCCACAGCCAGCCCTGCGGTGTATTCCCATGGTGGCCCGCCTTCACTAGTGTTTCCAACTGAAGTGTCTCAGGTCCACCAGAAAGACCAATGTCTACAGGTTCTGAGCTCTTCCTCGGAATTGTTCTTGAACACATAAATATATATGCATGCATGCATATATACATAATACATACATGCATATACAGAGAAATCTTTCATCCTACTCTGGACTGTGGAACTTTCACAGACCCATAAAGACCTTTGTTTGCCTTATGGCCTTAGGAGATTGTCTGTTATTATGAAATCACTTCTTCTGGATATCTCTGTTGCTATTTCAAGGGGATTTGGTGGGGTTGAGGGGGTAGGTTCTTCGTTGTCACTTTTCGTCTGTATGCTTCTTGCTTGTCCCCAAGGTAGGAATTACAAGGCCTTTTCCTAATTGTTCTTTTATATACCTTTGTTTAAATCAAAAGAATGGATATGGAAAGTAGCATTTATAAATGCAAGCCTGAATTATTTCTTCTATTCAGCCTTCTTAAGTAGGCGAAGAGAAGAACATGATTTGATGAGATCATTGAATTGTATCCCTCCTAACTGGCATAAGTCCAAGTAAGCACCACACACACACACATTTATATATTGTAAATATATATTTTGGAAAAAATATGTCATGGTAGAAAGTACATATGTTATTGTGGGCATGGGCAGTGATTGGAGAGACCTACCCCATTACACTGTTTTAAGCGGGAGTCATACCACCAAGGCAGACCTCAAACTCCATTAGAAATGAACAAAATAATAAAATCCTACATTTAAATAGCTAATTTAATTACCACAATTTACCATTTATTTCAACATAATGCCATTTTACTACAGGCATCCAGACTACTTATAATTTCTCCTCCAGGGCATGATGTTTCCGGTTCTCGAGCTTTTTGTGTGTAAGAACCTCACGCAGAAGGGCAGTTTGGCCTTCTTGCATTTGTTCAAAAAGAGACAACAGCTCAAAATAAAGTTGCCTCTGCTGAACCCCCATATCACCGAACCTCAGCTCCAGTCCCAACCTCATCATCGTTTCAGCATCCCTCAGGAATGGGAGCTTTGGCCAGTCAAGCTGGTGCTTCCTGGTCAGCACCACAGAGGGAATCAGCCTCATAAACACCTTCCCTCAGCCATAAGAAGGCGGACTTGCCCGAAACAATCCACCTCATGCTATAAACTTCCTTTCCTACCCCCTTCTGCGTATAAAACCTTCTATTTTGTACAAGTCTTAGATGCTACTTTCTCTTTGCTAGATGAGTTGAACCAACTCATAAATCAATGAATAAAGCCAATTAAATCCCCCAAATACTCAGTTTTTAACAGCTCTAATTTAATTCATCCTAAAATTTCTGGAATATCACCAAAAATAGACCTAATTCTCACACACACAAAAATGTAAGTAGCTATCCATAACCTACCTAAAGCATGTTGGTGAGTTTCCTTAAATTGCCTGATTTTTTTTTCTGATTTGTATTTTGCTAGATAGAAAAGTCCATCCATATCTTGATTGATTTTGCAGCCCTAGCCCTGACAGGGTGCTTCATATGCAGTAAGTCTACAATTAGTTTGTGCCAAATGAATATATCAATTGTGCTCTGACTCTTTATCTTCATTTCTGTTTGGATCCTTGTCTGCAGGCTTCCGCAGTCTTTGTCACTCCCTGTGCTTGTTATCTCGTGAGCCTAATGCCTGCATTTGCCAATCACGTAATAAATCCAGTGAGGATACTAATGCAGTAACATCCGTCCAGCACTGTCCTGCTTCTCCCTGTCTCTCATCTCAGTTGTACAGGTTCACTTTGCCCAACTCTCGTTAATAATGCTCAGGGCTTTAGGGAATTTAACCTTTGGCCAGGGAACCACAACTTTAATTACCTCACTCCTTTCATTAATGGTCTTCCAGGGAGTGTTCGAGGACCACAGAGCTGCGAGACCTGGTACTTTTCCGTTTGTGTACTCATTGGGATTTGTGATACACCGGGCTGCTCAGACCAGAAGTCAAAAGGGCCACTGTGGTTAGTGTAGTTTCTATGATAAAAATGTATCGAAACAAAAAAAGATTCAAGTGAAAAGGAAAAGATATTTTCTCATCCAATTTTCCCCACCTTCTTTTTCCTTAGAAACCAAAGCACAAGCATATTGATACACAGAAGCACACCAATTTCCTCTTTTGCACTTTGAATAAAGACGTCAAAGAAGTGGATGAAGTTTGTTTGTGAATATGCCTTTGTCCTTACTGTTTAATAACGAAGGGGGGTGTGCCTGGAGAAAACTAATGGAGAAGACTGCTTGCCACGCCCCTCTTCCCTCTCAGAAATTCGGGGCCATTATCCGACTTTTCTAAATTACCAGGAAGGTATGATAAATAACTAGCGTTCTTTATCAAACTAACACTAGTATTAAAGTCCGTTACCTCTTTCTTTTACGATGAGTCTGTGCTACAGTGCCATTATTAGCTTGGTGAACTGAAGTTGGTGCAAAGTAATGCATTTCGGCGGCTAAATGCATGGGTAAGGGTCCAGACAGTCCTTAATTCTAACGCTGACTCATGCTCCAGCGTGTATCCTTGGGAAATTTTATTGAACGTGACCTCTGTTTCTTCATCTGACAAACTGAGGTGATTGGATTGTAACAGCGATCCTCACACAAGATAATCCTAGGAAAACATGAAGCCATTCCGAGGGAAATTTACCAGGAATTCTTGCAAAGAAAGCCATTTCCAGATGCTGAGACCTGGAAACAAACTCTCCTAAAATGGACCTGACCTGCATAGGGAGCAAACGCGTTATTGTGTACTTATCTATCAATACCGTTGAACAAGAAAGAGCCCATGAGGTTGGACTTATGCCACGTCCATACCCGTGGACTTTGCAGAGTGCGTAATCAGATCAGCACCTAAAGGAGCCTGAGAGAGATGACAATGCACCCGGACCCAAAGGTGACAAGATTGTTCTGTCACGTCACCCGAGTTTACTGCAAATTCATAGAGTCGATCTGGTGAATTCAGCCATTCAAGGTTGTGACTAAAAAATTCCCTTTTAAACAATCTCAGTGTCACAACTTACATCTATTATTTTATTCTTCTTTCATATTGTGGCAAAACCATAAAGCTTTTCTAATTGTCTTAGATAGTTCTGCGTGAGAGTTTTTGAAACTACCTCCAAGTAACCAAATGTACTAAGAGAGTGTGTCTGAAGTTATTTAAGAGGAAGAGCATGCAGAAGTTAATCAAATTATATTATGAATTAATGAAAGCGCTAATATTAAGTTTGATTCTGCTTAGTTATCATATATACAAAATGGGACTTTTAAGATGACACTTTCAAAGAAAATGTATTTTGGGGGAGAGTGAAATGGTATGCATGTAAATATTAACTTCCATACATAATAAGAATGTTGTAAATATAGTAACACCATTACCAACAAAGCATGCCAAGAGAAAACAATAACAAATGTATTTTTGTTACAATCCAATGTGGCAAATGTTTTACAAATTTCTAGCAAGCGATGGCCTTAAGTTTGTTGTTAACGTATTCTTCAAACTTTTGTAACTATCTAAATATTGTATGACTGAACTTCACCAAAGGAAAAAAAATTACAACATATTTAGCAGAAACCAAGGGGGAAAATGTGAGAAAAAAAGATTTGTTCATATTACCATTTGAAATTAAAATTCTCTCTAGTCAATTAAACATGACTGACGAAACAAAATTGGTATCTAATTGGAAAGGTTAAATATAAAGAATCACCCTTGACTGGAAAGATTACAGATTATGTTGGTTTATTCTAAGGAGAAATTAATCAAACTGAAATAAAAATACACATTAAAAACCCATCTGCTTTTCTGAAGGATTTAACAGTCAATTTCTAAAGTACCTTCTAGAGTGATGGGTTTTATGATTCAAGATAGAATATATGAAAGTACACTAATCTACAGGGTAATTTTTCTCATTTACTACCTTTGCAAATTCAGGTAAATGAAATTATTTTTTTGAACTGGATCCATTTCAACAAAGAACGGATAACTGTGTAGATAAAAACTACTAAAAACTGCCGATCGAGTAGGGAAGTTTGCAGCCGCAATCCCATTCTTTTAGTAATAAACAGAAATGTAAAATAAAATGTGTGAACTATGAGTAAGCAGAAAGCAATGCATAAAAACGATTCATTTCTTTCTCCTTCGAAAAGAGTTTCCAAACTTTTGCGAAAGCCATGGAAAGTGCCGAATAACATTGTTACAATCTCTAGAGCTTTCATTCTGAAATTGTAAAACAGAAATGGAACAATGTTTCTTTTTAAGGATGATTTGATGCATACAGCTATAGTTAATGGGAAGCAAGTGTGCAGACCATGTATTTTTACTGGAATAATATGAAGTATTTAGGACCCGCATTACATTTTAAAAACTCCTCTACCTATTCTAAACATCTGCCATTTTTCTTATCTTTTATGCAGTTTGAAGTACTCTTTATAATGTATTGTGTTTGACAATATTTCATATCATTTTGCTTAAAAAATACAATATCCTGAATATCATATCTAGAACAACAATGGCAATGTTCTCATGAGATATTAAAAACTTAATAAAAGAAACAATAGATACGGAATTCAACATTGCTAAAGGAAGATTTATCTTCAGAACTTGACCTGACTAATAATCTCCCACTCTGTGAAGAACTGATTATCATGAGAGGATTACAATTAATTTCATATAATACTCCATGTTAAAATTCTAGGAAGAGCCGTGAGGGGGTTGAGAATCTTGGAATCACAGCTACAAAGTTAACATGAGTTTGCAGTCTTAGTTACTATATGTGAGGAAAAACACATTTCTCCCAGTTTGCTAGGACTGACATAACAAAAGTAGCCCAGAGGAGGTGGCTTAAATGATAGAAACATTATATATATATGAAGACTAGAAGTCCAAAATCCAGATGTCAGTAGTTCTGGTATCTCCTGACTTGAAGATGGCTCACTGTGTCCTCACGTGGCCTTTCTTCTGTAAGAGGCGCCTCAGGTCTCCTTGTCTATTCCAATTTGCTCTTATAAAGGCAAAAGACAGATTGAATTAGGGACCACCTAATGACCTCGCTTATCCTAATCACTGCTTTAAGGGGCCTAGGTCCAAATACAAGCACTTTTTGAGGTGCTGGGGATGTAAATTCAGGAAACACCATTCGCCCCAGGACAACATCCCATGGCGTTTGCATTAAGGAAATACATATGACCACCATTGTTACCTTAGACCTTTCAACCTGTGCTAACAGAAGGGAAATAGGACAGTCAGGGATGTTTGCAAGTACCTTTAAAGAGTATTTAAAGTACTGTACCTTTTGTTTAGAAGAGCTGATCTCTTGTTTACATATATTTTTTAATAGGACACAGAGTAGAGGAGGAACTAGAAATAAGGGAGGCTAAGCTTTGTGGTGAGAGGCAAGGAAGAAACAACCCCCCACTCCTTCCAGCAGACGGGTCTGTGACAGGCTTCTGCACTTCAGAGTTCAAAGGTCTATGGATGTTCCCTCAACTGCATGAGATGCTTGATTTTATTTGGACAACTGCAAAGGGGCTGTTAGAAAGACTAAAGTTTCAACATTATCATTACCTTACAAAGATTGTTCTTGAACAGGATTTTCACCTCTTGCCCATTTGCAACACAAGGACAAAAGACAGAGAGAAAGAGAGAGACAGAGAGGGAGGGACAGAGACAGAGAGCAAAACAGGGAGAGAGAAGAGCGAGGCCAACTCCTCTGGCCCAGTCCTTCAGCCCAGCTAAGGACTGCCCTAGCCTAAACACCAGCTTCATGTCAACATATAACAATATCCAGGTGAAGCCAGGAAAGAAACTATCCCACCATCCCTCGAATTCCTGAGAAATAGTAAATTATTATACAGCCTGAAGTTTTGAGGTGATCTGTTATCAGCTATTGATAACTGAAACAATCGCTTTTAAAAGAATTAGAGATTTTTTCCCATTTAAAATCTGTGTGAATTTGCACAAGTTGCATATTTTTTTTATTGTTCAAGTACAGTTTTCTGTCTTTTTACTCCCATCCCAGCCCACAACCCCAGTGTTCCCTGCCTCCCTCCCATTTCCACCCCCCACCTTAGTTATTGTCCATGTGTCCTTTATACTTGTTCCTGTGAATCCTTCCCCCTTTCCCCTGAAATTCCCTCCCCTCTCCTCTCTGGTCCCTGTCAGCTTGTCTAATTCTCTAAAAAATAGAGAATTCGAGATTTTAATAAAATAGCAAAATAAAATCTAGGCATGATTTCAATAAAAATAGTATGAGTTATCTTTTATAATTTCACTTTAGGTTCTATATTTTTATTTCCACATCTTGGAAGTAACTACTTTTGGGTGATTGAAGAAGGTAAGATATTTTATTCCATGTTCATTTCTATAGTCACCCAATTATGGGATTATTAAAATTTAAATATCAACCTCTAATTTTGCTATCAGCAAGCTAAGTATGTGGAACTTTGAAAATAAAGGAGGGAGTTTATGTATGTATGTATACCTATATTTACACCTATATGCATATATGTGCTATTTACAGAGTTGAAGTTGTTTTTACAACAAACTGTTGTGATTATTTGAAGATTGTAGAGAAATGTTATTTATATAAAATTTTAAGTATTTTCAGTACTTAAGGCTTCTAAACTTTTTCAACTATATTCTATAAACTAGTTCCAGAAGAATTTTTAAGAACCCTGTTTTGATTTAGATTATGGTAAAAGTATAGTTTGAATTATATCAAAATAATTTACTCATGATGTATGAAAAGTAAAAAACTCAGTAGAGAAATAACTGATTCATAGCAAGGAATGAGACAAAAATAATACTGAGTAATCAGAAATAATTATTATCACATCATTCTACATCACTTTGTTTTATGTTCTCATCTGACGAGTTAGAAAAATGTTAAATAATTAAAATTTTGAAAATGGATTACAATACATTTCATAACCAAAAGTAATTAGAGTATTTAGAAAAATGTGTTATTTACTTACAGCATGGAATATTACCTTTGTGTTTTTGGATATCAAATATGACATGCTTTTTAAAATATGGCTTACAAGATCAGAATAAAGCAATTTCAGAACAGTGTTGAAATGTATACTTCTTCAATGAATTTACTAAAATATAAAACAATCTTTTAATTACATGGATTATTAAAATGATTCCTTTCATTGTGTTTGGAAATAAGTACACACAAAGAACTTAATAATGTCAAACATTCAAATATATATAGTTAATTAAGTCACACTAATGAGCTAACAGCTAATGTGCTTGCTGTAATCTTACAAAGCAGTAGATCTATTTAAATTAATTTCTCATAAGAGAACCTATTTTTCTCCCTCTAGAGAAAATAAAAACAAAGAAATCTTATTTTAACATGGTATATTATTTGCTTTATGTTTATAATCTGTCTATATAAATGTAACATCTTATGTGTGTTTATATATAAAATCCTGTATATATAATGTATCTATAATATGTAATCATTTAATAATTTATATATTATATACTTATCATGTATATGTGAAAATTTATAATGTAGTATATATGAATACATAAATGTACATATATCCCTGTGCAATTGTTATGTACAATGATTAGTTTCATACAACTTAGTCCAATAATCCTATATAAACATATACTTTAAAATGTATATTTTTGACACGTTATCCCCTAACTCTCAAAAACACTATATGCATACATGCACATATATACATAGATTACAAATTTCGAACTATACTCAGTTAGCTGTTTTTGAGGTTCAATTGTTTGATGCCATCTATGATTTTTCTGTTAATTATATAACTTACTAGTGCTCCCATAAAGACAAAAGTTTGACTCTTTTTCTCCATGACTAAAGCAGAACAGCAATTTTCTAGGCACATGAAACCAGTTCTTCTAAACATTAGGATTCTCAATCTTAAAGCCCCCAAGTCACAAATCTATATGAATACCGTTTAACTGAAATGTATACGATAGTAGTCAATGCCAGAGAGTCATGCCATGAAATGTACCAACTGTTTGTTTTCACCATGAAAACAGAGGAAGATTCCAAGTAGGAGGGACGTAAACAAATACAACCTGGAAAAGGAGCAGTGGGACCAAATTTTCAGGATAAGGAGATTGTGTTGAATGTTCAATCTGTTAATATTTGCAAAGCACTTAGAATAGTGCCTGATGCATATGAAATGCTATATGCATACTTTTAAATAATAAATTGATTCCACAACAATGAGAGAATGAAAGGATTAAGAAAGCTGTTCTTGCTGTTATGTAAAAGGAAGATTGAGTAAGAACCTGTAAGCACAAAAACGATTGTGTAATCCATTCACGAGATAAAATAGAATATATTCAATCAGATAATAACCCTTATTATAAGAAGCTACCCAAAGCTCCAGTAGAATTATTTACAATTCACTAATCTAGTAAATTCAATTTAACTGAAAGTATTCTAAGCAAATGAAGAATGAATTTCAAATTATGAAGAGAAAATTGGACAATAGGTAAAAAACATTAAATCATGGAAAAAGTTCCTAAAATTAAGATCCTGTTAATTAAATGTAATTGATTTGATGACTATGGTATCAATAGCTGTAAAACCAGAAGACAAGGATGACCTGTGTGTTAAGGGTAAACCAAATTACAGGGCACCAGTCATTAAAACTAGTGCAAACAATGATAACTGTGCTACTATTTGAAAAGTTAGTTTTAAGATTTAAAATCGCATAACAGGAAGCACAGATGGAGACAGCAATAACATGCAAAAATTTCCACTTGAAACAGGCTGAGTTCAATAATGATATTGAACTTCTAATTATACAAGCACACTCTCACCTGCATGGGGGACCCGCAGCCTCTCAGTGTTAAAAGCTCTGAGTTTATGTTTCATTGCATCCTGTCTCAAATGTGGGCTGGGTGTTAACAATTTGGAAATAAATGAAAATCTTTTTAAATACCTAGTTGGAAGCAAATAGTAATTGGTAATCTTTCCTAATTATTCTATTTTATTTAAACTTGTACTTATGCCCTGGCTGGTGTGACTCAGTGTACTGAGTGCTGGCCTGTGTGATCCAAGGGGTTGCTGGTTCAATTCCCAGTCAGGGCACAAGCTGAGTTGCAGGTCCCCAGTACAACACGAGAGGCAACCACATATTGTTTCTCTCCTTCTCTTTCTCTCATCTTTCTCCTCTGTCTAAAAATAAATAGATACCATCTTTAAAAATAAAATAAATAAATAAAAATAAAGTTGTACTTGTAAGCAATGATGCTTAGGCAGGCATACCAGAATAACTTCAAAAACAGTAGGGGTCACTAATCAAATGAGAATTTTTGTTTAAATATTAGTGTGTCAAATAAAACATTGTATTTATATTTAAAGTACTTTTACTTGGTAAAGTAGAGCAAAATATATTGAAAATGTTAGGTCAAAATTGGATTTAACTAGAACATAAATCTGAGACAAATGGTATTATGAATGACTTTTCATATAAATGGCAGTTGAAATATGCTTCTAACTGCATACAATGGTTGCAATAACATGGAGAGCAGAAAGCTACTCAACATTTATTTAAGATACAAAACTTATGGAAAAAGATATCATAAAGTAAGGCACTTATATTAAGAATAGATTATGAGCACTAAATATTAACCTAAATTACAGTCCTTATGTTCTGTTTGAGGCAATGTTCTGTCTTCTGAAATTTATTGCTTCCACTGCTCTTTTACATGAAACCAATTTGAATAAAAACACATATTTAATTGCTCAATCAATTATATGAAAATGGCTATCAGTCAAGCAACAGCAAATGGCTATTTTCAAAATAAACAATGATTTAGTGAATTTGACTTTTTTCCACTGCAGTTAGATGTAGACGATTCTGTAATTGTTGTTTTTGATATATATTCAAAATATAATCTCTATGTAACCTGAAAGTGGAAATAAATGTTCCCTTTTCTTGTTGCTGAAGTATAGTCAGTGAGTAGTATGTACTTCACAAATGCCACATGAGGCTCAAAATAGGTATTCCGTAAAGCAATATCCAATTGTGGGGAGCACTTGATATTGTCAATACTTGCTATTTAAGATTTTACATCTTTAGAGAGCTACAGACTACTTAAATTTTAAGAAAGTCCATTTTACTTCAACACATAAAGACAAAAAATATGTGAAATATATTTCTATAAGTTTTGTACCTAGCTATATAAATAACTACTGTTGAAAGAAATTACAGATACACACATGAGCAAGTGCAAAAGTCCACCTGCAAGCAATTCAGGCGGGTCCCTTACCCCATCACCCTGAAGCAACAGGCTTTGTGTAATGTCGGACCAGCCCTTAAGGGGCCCATCACAAAGCCAGCCCTGCCTGTGACCATCATGTGAAGTTGCCTGCTCTTTTATGGGATGTATCTTATCATCTTACATGCATTTCATGTCATTTATGTATATTACATGTTATATATGTCATTGAACTGCAGATCTAGGTATTAAGGGGTAAGAAATAAAGTGGTTCATCCCATTATTACCCCTAACTACCCACTATAAAAACTGGTTTACAGATCTCAATTCTCACGGGAGGAGCTATTTCACCAGAAAACACAAAAGAGTTTTCCTTTACCTGGAAGCACGAACTACCATCTGGCTTCTTTGGGCTGTGCCTCCCTCTGACGCCCTAGAATGGGGTTGCTCTATTGACTTGGTGAAATTGTCCTAATTTACGATTGGAAATCCATTGCTCCCTCATAGCAGAGGCAGCAGTTAGTAAATTTGAAACCCAGAAGCATCCTCTGAGTTGTTTCTCAGCACTCCCATTGTTAGCAGAGGTACTGGAAAACTCCAACAACTCAAAACAGGCAGAACAACTAATGCACGGATACTTCAGGAATTAAAAATTTTAGTTTATCACATAAGTTAAAGACCTATACACAGATTAGAGGCTGGCTGAGTACAAAGGGAAATTAGAACTATGGTGGACACAGAAATCTTACCACTAAGTGCAATGCAAGTACAGAAATCAGAACTTCTGCATTTATGCATATTATCTCCATAGCTTTGATATATATACATTTGTCATATTAGTTAATATATTAATTATATATCTGTATATAGTAATATATGCCTATATAACCTTGTACATTCTAATATACTTTCTGTGTATATATGCTAAATATATATGCACTTATATATGATATATAATATTACATAATATTATTATATAAATAGTATATAATAATACTATTATATAATAGTATATAATATATATTATCATTACTAATACATAGACACACATTAATAACATATTATGTATAGATTTGTTTGTATCAGTATTTATACTTTCCAGGGCTGTTTTAAAATTATTATCATAGCTAATCAGTGAAAAGGAGGAAAGAGTTTCTTGTTTTGAATGGTAGAGAATATAGTCACATTTACATATCTCCATTTATATAACTATGAATACTCTCTATAGTATATGAGCAAGTGGTTATACAAAATCACAGTTTATGTAAGGATGCTGTGTTTATTTGGTTTAAATAATTATTTTAAAATATATGTAAACATTTCATTTCTTTTAAAATTTTGTTTCATGCATTAGCATTGATAGGTATGGAACAAATGGAGGCATACCGTCCTTACACTCACATCCAAGGTGCTGCGAAGCCTTTCGGATACCGGATGTCGGGCATCATGAAACCATCGAGAAGAGAACAAGCATATTCTTAATCTGGTACCAAGAATGTCAGGCAGGCAATTTTTTAAGTACATGAATTCAATCCCAAGAAAATGAATGTACTGGAAAAATGGAACTTGTTAAAAACACGATGGTTCTTTTTCTTATTTGTGAAAATGGTAGTTACTTGCTATTTTTTTCCTTTTGTGTTTCTAGCCAAAAAGTGTTTATTTTTATATTTTTTTCACTTATTGAATATACTTACACTATTTTTTAAAGAATCTAAGATTTTATATTCTTCTTAAATATCAATAACAATAATATTTTAGAAACATATACTGTGATTTCATGTAGATTACACATACTTGCTAAAGCACTCATATAAAATTGCAGATAATTTTGGAGTGAATAAAATCATTCATTGTGAAATAACAATTAGCTTGGAAATCATAGTTTAGATAACTGATTAGATTTCTTAGTTTTTAAATGCATTTGAGTTTCCTTTAATGATGCCTTGTTACATTATATTTTGCATGGTCACAGGTGTTCTCTTTCTTTCAAAGGTTTACTTGACTATTATTTATCTCATGGTTACTACACTAATGTTCTTTGCCAAAGTGACTGAACAAGTGTCCCACTTCAATACCTTTGACACATTTCATATTTGGAAGTTTAACACAGCATACATTTATTTAATACTGATGAGTAACTGGACCTTGCCAGGTGCTGTATTGAAGTGTGGGCGTGCCAAAATGGGAAACACCTTTCCCCTGTGGGAGATGTTTGAAATAATGAAGATATTACCAAAGGAAAAGGATGTAAAAGTAAGAAAAAGAGCTCATCTACAGCAGCTTTCTTTTGAAAACTAATTTATATATAAGCCTATAAAGTTGTTAACATATTAGTCAGTGATGGTGAACAGACCAGTGTTTGTTCTATCAATATGAGCAAAGAAAAAAATCACCAGAATTGGCATTCAGAAAAGTATTCCTTGAAGAAAAACTTATTTTCATAATAATGAAGGTCTCGCTGAGTGCCAATAAGTGTTAATGAAAAGAACTTGATCTTGGAACTACTGAAAATTTTTCTGAGCCTCAAAGTTAAAAGGTAAATACAGCATAGAGATACCCATACTGGGAAGAGAAATAAAACAAAAGAACTTTGACCTACAAGTGAAAATAGAATCAGAATTTCATCATACTTTTTTTACAACATTGATTGCTAATAGACAAGAACAATCTGCTGTCCAAGGGAGAGAACTGTGGGGCAAGAAAAAATAGTGCTAGGTGAAGACATATTTCTTGTTTAGTACCTGCTTATTATTTTAATAAATAATTTTATAATATTTAAGTGAATGCTTTAGAAATAAGATGTTGCCAAATATATTTCAGTGTGTCTTAAAAATGTATGAAGACCTTCAGTTCCAGTCAGGGCATGATATTTTCTGTTGGACTAGACCTCCTAAAAAAAAAAATCTATAAACAGCCCTGGCTGGGGTAGCTCAGTGGATGAGCGCGGGCCTGCGAAGCACACAATCACGGTTCGATTCCCAGTCAGGGCACACACCTGGGTTTCAGGCCAGTTCCCAGCAAGGGACTCACGAGAAGCAACCATACATTGATACTTCTCTCCTTCTCTCCTTCCCTTCCCCTCTAAAGATAAATAAATAAAATATTTTTAAAAAATCTATAAACACTGAGGCAGCCTGTATTGTTACTGCAGATAGTTAGATAGTTAGTTAATTATGAATAAGGAAGCTAAGGGCGCTGGACATTGTTGAACATAGTGAACCAGGGAGCATGTGTGTTTGGGCCTTGGAGCTTCCGCGCGGTGAGGCGGGTGGAGGTGGGACGCAGGCAGCCTCCCTCCCAGACGGCCCTGCCGTGCGGCAGTCTCCCATGTGTGAGTCGGGGGAATGCTGCTCCCTCAGTCCCAGGAAAGATCCCCCTTCACTGACGACATCATCTGTACCAGCGTCTAATATAAAGAACTGAAGCAGCTTGCCCTTTCTCTTCTCTGGACATTGTTTTTGCTTGTGTCTATTTTGCATACCTTTGGAGTATTTTTAATTTGAGTCCATTTGGCAACACATCATCCAGTTGTTGTCACTGGGAAATTTATATAGCACATTTTATCAATTAGCCCAGTAGGTGGTACATGAAATCCTTACAGAGTAGCTGTGAATATTTACAATGCATATAACTAAGGAAAATAAATATATGTCTTGTGGTGATTTTGGTCTTTTGTTAAGTCCATAGAATTATAGAAAAATAATAGCCCTATATTAAAAAGTTCAAGTTAACTCAAAAGGATAGAGTTGTAGGATCATATATGTTGCAGAAACTTCCACCGTAAGAAATATCAAAAGGAGAAGTTTTGATGGCTTCCTAGGACATAGTATTCTTTCCAGTAGCCTTTAAGATGTAGCAATTTCAATCATTAATTGAAAATTCTTTTAATGCTATTGTTCCACAATTCCTACCCTTGTCTCTGTTTTAATAACATGTTTTAATCAGATCAACTTAAATCTTACCTATTAGAAAAAGAAAACCTAGAATTTTACATGTCAGAAAAAGGAAACTAGGTTTCTGAGAATATTTGTTTTAATGATGTTGCTTATCATTTCCCCCACAGCGATAGACACAATATCCTCAGAGTACACAGTCATCAAATACTGTCATTAGAATACATTTGTGAATGAGGAAAATGCAGAACACATTAGCAGCATTTCAAAGCAATTAACTGAGAACATGAAACAACCAAAGTGACTCCATTATGTAACCATCCCACCATTTAGAGCTGATCTGTGTTGAGAAATGACATCAGACCCCTGGTAAGGAAATGAAGACAGAGAAAGAGGTGTGGATTGATAAATATTATCACGTCGTAGTGCAATATCGTTTAATAATGGGATCTCTCACCAACTCTCATTAAAAATTAAAGTCCTTGGGTAAATATTGATCAGCATTGCTTGTATGAATAATGGGGACCCAGAAAGGAAATAATGTTAGTAGATGTTATAATTGGGAAAGAAAAATGTAGTGTCTACAGTGTCATCGGTGACATTGTGCACAGTGTGGTTGGGAGAGCATGTCCTCTGAATAGGGGACAATGCAATTAAATAATATCAAGCTTTTCATGATGTGGGGTAAACATAGCCACTGTCGAGAAGCAACCAAACCCAGGGAACATCAGCCCAGCACCCCTGTCTACTTTGGTTACAGATGCCTCTTCACCACAATATAATTTTTATTTACTTTAATTTACTACACTAATTATGAAAATGTCTTTTTTGAAATTATGTATTCAAGTAATTGCTACATCTTAAATTTACATAGGTATGTGTCAGTTATATCTCAATAAAAATTTAAAATAATTGGCAAAAGAAAAAATTGTTGGAGGAAATGTCTTTCAAATATGGCCTGAATCCTAATTTTCTCCAAAAAGCCCAATAGAATGATTTTATAAATATTAAAAACTTAACGTATTTATTGACTTACGTAGTGTTCAATTTACTTCTGAAACTATTTACCAATATTCTCTACCTTACAGTAAACTTTATACTTCTCTTGTAGTAACAGCTTAATTAAATATGGCTGAAAATTAACCTCTCTTGGTGCATTTTTACTGATACATTTGCCTCTATGGTCAATGATGCATTGCATTTGTGAATATAGTTCAAATTCCGCTATACATGTTCTGCTGTTATTAAACTAAGTTCTTCTGTGTTGTTAAAGTTGACAGCGGAAAATATTACATGAGAGCACACCAGACCCTCCTCAGTATAATCCAAGAAATACAAACTGGTAATGATTTCACAGAGCATAAGCTAAAACATAGAAAGAAAACAAGTTTAGAAGGACCTAATAGTTCCTTCCTAACTATTAATTACCCTTAACTATTCTTCTTTGCATTAAAAAACTCAATAGAATGCCAGTACGGTGCTTTCAATGTTTCATTAACTTTTTTCTTTTTCTCTGATTTATTTTCCCTTTGAAGATGAAATGGGTATTTTAATTAGGGTGCAAAGGGAATAAATTCATAATTAGCTTATGTTGGTGTTCAGTAAATGCAATTTTAAATGTAGCCTTTTCCTGTTTGTTTCAAAGATTAGGGAAAAATCAGAGGCAAAACAAATGTATCTAAACATTTTATATCTAATCATATACTGCCTTGGACTTACTTTTGATGCGTGTTTGTATATTTTTCATTTTAAGAACCTGTTTATCATTGTAGATGGGAAGAAGAATGAAAGTACACATAGAAGCCTTCTTCATTGTTTTCCATGGACTGAGTACTTTGATTCTCTGCCTAAACTTTTGCAGCTCAAGTTTCATGAAAAAATCCTGGAATGAGTTGGTTGGTCGCCCAGGCACAGCCCAGGACAGATAAAACATTGAGGCTATCTGTAGAGTCCCTCAAATACTCTAATTGACTGTATTTACCTAAGGTATTAGAGCTGTCTCTGCAGGTCACCTAAACTACTAGGATTTTGAAAACTCTTTTCTTCGGCATTTCACTGAAGAGAATAAAGTGAGTCCAAGCATTTCCAGAAATTATAGAATGACTCAAGGAAGTATTTTCTTCTCAATTTTGGAAGGCAGAAGTGAGGTTAGCAACTACAAAAACATACCTGCTTATTAGGACATACACATTCTAATTTATCCATTAAAATTTCACATGCATTACTCTGGATATTTATATGTAGGCAGCTATGCTGTGTTGGATATTTATTTTCTGTATCAAAATGCATCCAAAAATGTAGGTTTTTCTCTTTTATTTTCCAAATAATTTTAATTATTTTATATTGTCTGATCTCCAAATATTTTTATGGTGGTCATCTTTGATTTTATTGATAATGAGGAGAAACTGCAGGCCATTTAAGGAATATTAGAGCACTTTTAAATAAGCCATCAAAAATTAAACTGAACAAATTTTGGTTTCAACCAATTACATTGTATATTAAAAATGTAGGTCCAATTTCTCTATCTGTAGACATACTAGGGAAAAATATTGAAGTTTAAATTATATGAAGTCATGAAGAAATAAAAATCTCATCATATGATTTATGTTCCTAATTGTATTCATAAATTGAGTGATTGTATCTCAGGATGCACGGCGTAGAGGCAGCCTTGTATTAGACATGGTTTCTCGGTTTCTCAGTTTGGCAATTCATCAACAAAGTGGACAAAATGACACACATTTGCAATTAAAATCAGAGAAAAGGAAACAGCACTCATAAAAATTGCAATGGAATTAAGAAAATAACAACTTACTAGATGTAAATAAACACAGTTAAATTCAATTTTGTTGAAAGTTTTGAAGAGGACTCTCCATGTTCTTTCAGGGTCCCAGAAATGATATGAAGATCCCTTTATAGGATTTAATTGAGATAAAATTTAGAGCTCTCTCTAAGACTATCCCAACACATGTTTATCATGATCACTGTATCTTTAACACACTCCTACACACCTTTGTTCGATGGTAAGGAGAAAATAATTGTAGAATGTGTGAATCACGCTTCCCGGAGGTGTCTACGGTGGTCGCACTCACAGCAGCAGAGGGCGGAATGGTGGCTGAGGGGCTGGAAGAGTGTGACCAGGGGGCGGCTGGTCAGTGGGTTCGGACTGTCAGTCTGCAAGGGGGAGAAGCTGCAGGTGGTGCTGAACCGTGTTGTGCATGTAGTCAGCAACACGCCCTCTACACTTATAAATTCGTGAAGAGAATAGAAGTATTCTATCACCATAAAATAGCACACTTGGATGACTTAGTTATTTCCCTCACTCTGAGTTATTAAATAACAAATTCCTAGAATAATTTCATTTGTTCTGATTCTAGGAAATGTAAATTATGTATTGATTATGACACATATAAATGTCAAGCACTTGTATTCTACAACAAATGTCTCCTTACTAAAATTTTTGTTTTGCTAAAAAAATCTATCTCTTTGTTTTTGCTAATAGAATTTAGTTCATGTCCATGACAAATTTATGCTAATGAAAAATTTTAATTGTTTCTTCTTTATCAACGGAATCTTTTATCGTTATAGACTTGTGACTACTTCCTTTAGCCTGATGGCACTCCTGTCCATGGGCATCGTATAGAGACTAGCTCTATCCCAAGACGAAAGATTGAGTTTAATATTCGGTCGTCTGGAAAATCACAGCATCACTGTGCTCAGTGCCTCTTGAACATCCTGAGAAATACGATCCCCCACACCTTGTTTTCTATCTAGTATCAGTGTTATGATACGAGCGTGCTGTCAACCATGTACCCAGAAGACAAGTGCTTCATTCTGATACTATTTTCAACAAGGTTAATATTTTAAAACATATTTTAGAAGAAATCAAATTCAAATTCAAGGTTGTACTAGTGTACTTAAATTTATCTAAGTAGCCCTTACCGAGAATTTACTGTATTCAAACAATATCTTTGTTGTGAGCTACACAGTGGTGAATGGGTTACACAGGATGCGCACCCCCTTCGGTTAAAGGGACCAGGAAGTAGAATAGCAGACCAGACACTGCGCCCTTGACCGTTACTCCATAGGAATAACCGTAAACATTGCTAGTCTGGGGGTTTTAAGAAGGTGATGTAATTTAGTGGAGAAAAAATGAGTAATGACTTAAGTAACTCATGTTCTAGTCATTATACTTTTGTAAGCAATTCTGTGATCTTTTGAGAGCAACTCGCTTGATCTAGTTAATTATCTGGATATCAGTTCTTTTAATTATAAAATAAGGCATTTATTTGGATTACCTCTAAGGTGACTTCTAATATTATGGTTTTGTGAGTCTATGATATAAGAATCATAGGACTTAAACATTGTCTGCTAAGGGTAACAGAATTAGGTAATAAGAAGACTGTCAGCTACGGCATTTATCCCTGAGAATTGCTTCAATTGTGAACAGGATGATCTTTTAGTAATAAATAGTAATAAAATGCCTCTCTTTCCTAAGTATTGTTCAAAGTTATAATAACTTAAATGAATTAACCAGCTTTGGAAAGGTCACTTTTCCAATAAACGGCAAAAAAAAAGGTTAACAAAATGAGTCAGACTCATAAATTGTTACCTACAAGGGTTATTCTGTGTGACACCTATATGTGCGTAATTATACCCAAAGCTCCAAAATTGTGCAAAAGCTTTTTGCCTTTTTTTTCCCCATTCAACAGAGCAGAAATGATATCTAACTGCTGCCTTTTCACGTATTTAAAAGTAATCTCTCTCCTCATAAATGTGCGGCTGTTTGTTTATTGGAAGCAGGGCTGGATGTTTTCTTCCTAGAGGTGTGTCACAGGTGGAGAGGACAGAAAACCTAGAGTGTTTGTCATATCGGGAAGGAGGGTCAGCCTGGGGTTGAGATTGGGATGCAGGGATTAAAAGCCTCTCAGAACAGCTGAAATGAAACGGAGGCATGATTCATATCAGGGCGTGTATACACACCCAACATGTAGAGGCTGATTTAAAGGACAGAGAAATAGATGTTACCCGTGACCTGTTTCCTTCTGTTTGTTACCACCCAGGTATTTGCGTGAAGGGATAGGTCGGCAATAAGAATTATATTAATGGGAAATTCCATTATAATTCTTAGGAATCCCTTAATGTTAACTTTGAAGGGACTGCTCAGTTTAAATTCTCTACACACACACACACACACACACACACACACACACACGGTTGGATCCTATCTTGAAAGGAGCTGTATTTATTTAGGGTTTGTCTATTTCTTGTAAACCCCAAAATTGGCACAAAAAGTCTGTCTGGAGGCTTTTTGTGTAGAAGTCTTATTAGTTACATGAAGACTCTTCATCTTCAGGAAGCAAAAATGTAAGGGGTATGATTTAGATACAAGAAAAGGCCTCACAGGCAGAGTGGGGTACAAACTTGAACATAACCTACTTTCAGCCATCTTGTTCTCCTACCAGGTAGTGGAGAGGTAGCAACAGAGAGAGATATAGAGATAAAGATACCATATCTTATACACATTTTAAGTTCTTTTTTTAAAAATCGTTTTATTGTTGTTCAAATACAGTTGTCTGCATTTTCCCCCCACCACTCTCTTCTCACCCCAGCCACCCCCACCTCCCTCCCTTGCTTCCACCCACATCTTGGTTTTGTCCATGTGTCCTTTATACTTGTTCCTGAAAACCCTTCCTCCCACTATCTCCTCCTACCTCCCTTCTGGTTACTGTAAGATTGTTCTTGATTTCAATGTCTTTGGTTATATTTTGCTTGCTTGTTTGTTTTATTGATTAGGTTCCACTTAAAGGAGAGATCATATGGTATTTGTCTTTCACCACCTGGCTTATTTCACTTAGCATACTGCTGTCCAGTTCCATCCATGCTGTCGATAAGGGTAGGGGCTCCTTCTTTCTTTCTGCTGCATAGAATTCCATTGTTAAATGTAGTTTTGATCCAGTCATTTACTGATGGGCACTTAGGTTGCTTCCAGCACTTGGCTATGAACATTGGGGTGCCCAGGTTCTTACGAATCAGTGTTTCAGGGTTCTTAGGATATAATCCCAGCAGTGGAGTTACCGAGTCAAAAAACAGTTTCATTTTTAGTTTTCTGAGGAAATTCCATAGTATTTTCCACAGTGGCTGTGTCAGTCTGCATTCCCACCAACAGCGCACTAGGGTTCCCCTTTTCTCCACATCTTCTCCAACACTTACTTTTTGTTGATCTGTTTATAATGGCCATACTCACTGTTGTGAAGTGGTATCTCACTGTGGTTTTAATTTGCATCTCTCTGATGGCTGGTGATACTGAGCATCTTTTCATATGTCTTTGGGCCTCACATTTTAATTTCTTTATCTCCATCCTACTTTCTGTTATACAAGAGCTGTCCAGAAAACGTCCAGCCTTTGTTAATATGAAAAAACCAGTTTGTGCAACAGTGATGTAACCTGGCAGCCAAGGAGAGTGGACCAGAATGCACATGCATGAACAATGATGACTTCACTGTGCTAGACAGTGGCGGGTGGGAGATGGTGTTGAGTGAGCATGTGTACTGTGTGGCCGTCACATTCAAAATGACTGAGTGAGTAGAGCAATGAATCTGCATCAGATTTTGTGCTAAGCTTGAACGTTTCTCCACAGTAACTATTTAGATATATCTGTAGACTTTCAGGGACGATTCAATGAATGTGGCACAAATAAAAGTGTGATACAGATGCTTCAAAGATGCTTGAGACTCTGTTGAAAGCGATCCATGTTCTGGAAGGCCCGCAACAAGCAGAACACCTGAGAGTGTTGAATGGGTATGAACTGCAATCAACAAAGACTGGTTGTGTGTTCTAGTTCTCACACTGAAGGTGATCTGATCTGAAGGTGATCTGGGGATTCCAAAAACTACTGTGTCCAAGATTCTGAAGCAGGATCTTGGCATGAAATGCATCATGGCACTCCACAGCTTCTGCTACCAGAGCAAAAGGAACATCGTGCTGCAGTTGCTAGTGAATTGATTCAAACCACTACCTATGAACCAGATTTCCTCAAGAAGGTTGTAACTGGAGGTAAATCATGGGTCTATAGCTGTGATCTGGACAGAATGGCCCAGACCTCCCAATGGAAGTTGCCTGGTTCTCCACACTGAAAAAAAGGCATGGCAAAGTCACGGTAAGATTAAGATCACATTAACTGTGTTTTTGGACTGGGAAGGTGTTACCCATCAGTCGTATGCTCCTCTAGGCCAAACAATTAGTGGGGAGTATCACCCCAGTGTTCTATGTCGGTTGAAAGTTTCAGTCTGACCAAAATGGCTACAGCTGCGGGCACCTGGTGACTGGCAACTTTATCACAATAATGTGCCTGCTCATGAGCCACGTCTTATGCAGTTTTTTTGACTAAACATCAGATCACACAGGTGACTCAGCCACACCCAGGTGTGGCTCCCTGCAACTTCTGCCTTTTCCCCAAAACTGAAATCACCTTTGAAAGGGAGGAGATTTCAGACCTGCGATGAGATTCAGGAAAATACTATAGGGCAGCTGATAGCAATTCCAATAAAGGATTTTGCAGTGTTTTGAACAGTGAAAGAGATGCTGGGAGACCTATGTGAGGTCCCAAGATGCCCACTTTGAAGGGGACTGAGACATCATTTTCCTATGTACAATGTTTCTTTCATCTACTTCAATAAATGTCTCTAGGTGTCATAACACATGGCTGGATATTTTCAGGACAAGCCTGCACATTTGTATGTCATATAAATACAAAGAGAAATTGTTAACTCATCTAAATTGTACGTTTTTTTCCCTAGGTGGTGTGGCTAAGTGGTTGGAGCACCAGCCTGCACACCAAAGGGTCACAGGTTCAATTCCCAGTCAGCACATGCCTGGGTTGTGGGCCAGGTCCCTAGTAGGGGGTGTGTGAGAGGCAACCACACATTGATGTTTGTCTCCCTCTCTTTCTCCTTTCCTTCCCCTCTGTCTAACGATAAATAAAATCTTTGAAATAAATGAATGAATGAATAAATAGTCTCTATTGATGCTTTTCCACATCAATATCTTACGGAGAAGAGACAGATATGGGGTTTTGCTGATATTTGTTACTATTTGGATGGGAAATGTAATTCTAAAAGATATTATATTATCTACACAAAGCATGTCTTTATTTTTTTACTTATTCTAAATTATCTTTTGGCTACTGGAACTGAACACTGTGAAATACAAATTTTTTCAGCAAGATAATGCCAAGGTTTCTCATATGTACTAGGTAAAGGAAAACAGTTTCAGTGGAAGTAGCAGACCTTTAATTCAGACACCACCATCCCTTCTCCGTGCTGTCCAGGTCATCAGTTAACACACGTCTGGAAGAAGGTTTAAAAGATCTTGAACCTGTCGAGCCAGATTTCCTCAAGAAGGTTTTCACTTTGAAGGGGACTAAGGTATCATTTTCCTACGTACAGTGTTTCCTGTATGTGGCATCTTCTTCAATAAATATCTCTATTTTTCATATTACATGGCTGGGTACTTTCTGGACAGGTCATATATATGTTTATATATATTTATTTATATAGAGAGACTTAAACTGAGAGAAACTAACACCTTTCAAATTCTATCCAGTAGGGGCCCTGGCTGGCGTAGCTCAGTGGATTGAGCACAGGCCTGCGAACCAGAGGATCGCAGTTCGATTCCCAGTCAGGGCACATGCCTGGTTTGCAGGCCAGTTCCCTGGAGGCCAACTCCCAGCAGGGGATGCACAAAAGGCAACCATACATTGATGTTTCTCTCCCTCTCTCCTTCCCCTCTAAAGGTAAATAAATAAATAAAGTCTTAAAAAAAATTCTATCCAGTAGGCACAGGAATCAAAGGTAAGTAGGACCCAGGACCTAAGATATTCAGTGAATACTCTGCAAGGCAGATAAACGAATAGGATAAATAAGTAGTGGTTGCTTTTGTTGTGGGGAATTCAATCCAGGCTGACGGGACACTAGTGTGACTTCTGGAAGGCGAGCCAGAGTTATTCAGCTAAAACAAGAAGTATTTCTGGATTAAAATAGTGAGTTAAAACTTCCAGTGGAATTTCCTTCCTCTTTCCCCAATAGCCAATTAGTAGCAACTACGCAAGAAAATGGAAATGATTCCTGCTGGTAAGTAAGAAAAGATATAAAGGATTATTTAGGTGAGACTAGAGGAAAAAGGAACAGTGTTAGTCATTTCCATACATCAGAGTCTGTACTGATGAGTCAAAACAATATTCGGTTCTCACCTATACCCCCAATATAGTAAGCGTGAAATCTGAGCAGTTATTTGTATTGTTTACTCCTCACATAGGAGAAGTGAGAAAAGCATTGGGGAGAAATAAATGAAACAGAGAAATAGAGAATGTGGGCCATGGAGATGATTCTAGAGTCACAGAATGGAATGATAAAATGATTTTGGCCCCCAAGTTACTCACCTACCCACTAAGTAATTAGAGGACTATCAGGACAAAACCATGATGAAATCTCCAGAGAGAGAGCAGAACTAAGGACCAGGGACACTCCTCCCCCCAAGATTTTCCCTCTGCCATTCCCTCAGGCCACAGAAAGTGGGCAGAATGGGAAGATGCTGTTCCTCACTCACAACTCGAGGGTAGCTATGGGGGCCTTCTCGGATACCTAAGTGAGGGATTAAACCCGAGCAAGATGAATCCGTCAGCTTGACCACTACGCACACATTCTTCAGGAGCAAGTAAGCTCCCTGCACACGTTTGGGACTGAAACGGATGAAAGCGTAACTCAACATAGAGGAGATAATTCTACATCCTTGCACGATACAAAGACCATCTAATTAGAACTTTATCTTAACCTAAAGAGCAATTAGAAGAAATGATAAAGGAGCAGGTTGAGATAAAGAGGGGGTTTTCAAAAAGAACAAATTGAGGGCCCAAACTGCAAGACTGTACACTTATCTAGGAAGTTGAAAAGACGCTGGAATTTAATCCTATAGGAAAAGATAAGATAGTAATAGCGGGCCCAGGCAAGAGACAGAATGGTCAAAGCACTGAGAGACACCACCCGACATAAACATAATCACTGCCCTGTGGTAGGGAATCAACGAATGGCATAGAGATCTGCTCAGATACAATGCCAGAGAATTTACGGGGTGTGAGCAAACAATGAACTCGAAGGTGATGATGCCAAAGTAAACAGAGATAGGCACACTAATTTACCTATTAATGTTTTAAAATTAAAGACTAATTCCTCCAAGACACATATTTAAAAAATGTGCCTGTGGTGGCGGTGAATTCGTAGAAAGGTTTCAGCTTGATTAAGCTTTCTGAACAACATATAATGGAAGCACGTGTCGGAGGGCCTGGAAATTATGAAGCAACCTGTGGCTGCAGTGTAGTGGCGTGGGCGAGAGCATCTGTCCCTGCTGACTGCCACGAAGCCCTTCGCTCTGCACAAACGCCAGCTCCTCTAAGTGGGTCTGAGCCGCCCATCCTTTGAGCAGGAGAGCAAGCGATGCTGTCTGGATGTGGACTTAGCCGGCATAAGGGCTGTCCTTACTAGTTTCCCTCTTTGAGTCCTCTCTACCTTCTGGGTAGAGAGACAGGGTGGAGTGTCCCTGAAGTACCAAATACGTGACTATAAAGCCACGTCAAACGTTCTGTCCTCGGCAGTGAGAGTCACCTCAGAGAAGCCCCAAATTCCACGCGGCAGGGCCAAATGTTCTGCCAGACTCTGTCTGAATGCCTGGTGCAGGGAATGTTGAGAAAAAGTATATATAATGTTTACTGTTTCAAGCCACTGTTTCAGGGTTTTTATACGAGTATAGGTGCTTGTATAAAAAGAGTTTATGTATTCACAATGAGATTTTAAAATAAGAGAAATAAACAGATTTTCAAATATTTCTTTTTTAATGAAAGAATGTAGTACCTATTAATAACACATGGTAAAATTGTTACTCAACCAAGATTGATTTAAGCATTTAGAAGTGGAAAAATACTGATAAAAAAGATTAGTTATGAGCATTTAATCCCCTCAGAAATAGCAATGCTCCCAAAATTTATTTCTGATATAACAGAATTTCAACTGTGTGAGTTTGAACAATGTTAAAATAATAATGTAACTAAGCAAAATGATAATGAAGGTAGAGGCACTTGGAAAATTACAGAGTCGCTATTATCATCATTTTTCTTGGTAGGGAGTCATGCCTTTCAAATGTTCTTAACCTTAGTGAGATTTGTCAGAAACTGGTATTCTTTATTTAACAGATACATTTATTTGAGTGTCAACAATTCTCCTTCTTTCATTCTAGCAAACATAAAGTCTAATATTCAAAATAGCACCTATAGCATTTCTTAGATGTTCTACTTTCTTGACATGCGCATACAGACATTGAGTACTGTCTATAGCTGTGCTGTCCTATACAGAAGTAAGACACATCTGGCTATTTAAATTAAAACTAATGAAAATAAATAAACTTGTAAGTGCAGATGTTCACTTTTACTAGCCCCAACTCAGGTGCGCAATAGTCACATATGGATGGCAGCTACTACGTTAGTAGCGTGGAAATAAAGCGAGGTTACTCCATGTTAACAATATGCATTTTTACTGCAATTTGACAGGTTATTTTATTTTTTACTTTTGCATGTATATCTCCTAAATTGTTTGAATAATTTTTGGTGACTTTTGATGTCATTTTTTTTACACAAAGAGAGCATAAACTAAAATTGTTTTATTTTAAAAGGACCAGAGGAAAATAATACGGTATTATGAAAGTTTAATTCTGAGTGGTACAGAAATGAAAGGTTGTAATTTTTATTTTTTCTATTTTTAGCATTTGAAACATGTTTAATAATACAATGTGGAATAATAACAACTCTTTATACTCTGCTCAATTATGCTGTAAACTTAGAACTATTTTTTTTATTTACCTTATTTTGCTTAGCATGACATCTTCAAGATCCATTCACATTGTTGTGAATGGCAGTGTTTCATTATTTCTTAGAGCTGAGTAGTCTTCCACCAAAAAATACATAAATAAAACAACCTCATAGACACAGATAACAGTATGGTGGTGACCAGAGGGGAGGTGGGGTGGAGGGAGGTGGGAGAAGGTAAAGAGGAGTTGGAAGATTTGGGGTGTAAACACACAATGCAATACTCTGATGCTGTACATTTATAAATCTTATTAATCAATACCACCCGATAACCTAATACAATTGGTTGAAAAGTATTCTATAAATAAAACCTATTGAACATATAGAATGAAAATCGTTGAGAAAACATTCTTGCTAAAAGTAACAGCATGTAATACTTGAATATAAGGAAGATAATGCTGCATGTGGGAACTTACAAGTTATTTTGTATAGATGCCCTCTCAGATATGATTAGGCAGAATTAAGACTCAAGCAGTGTGCCAAAATTCTTGAAGAGTTCTATGAAATGCTAAAACATCTAGATTTTATCTTAAGTGTGTGAAAGTAGTGAGTGAAACAAAATGACCAAGTTCTTTTTCTTGAGAGTTTGGGTGCGTGGCAGAGCCCAGAATACTTTATGGATTTATCAATTGCTCTAGAGAGCCCAATTTTATCTTAGTTTAACAATAATATCACTTGAGAGATTTGCTTGACCAAATCAGCACATTTCCAACGCAGTGTCTGGCTAGCGCGGCTTCTCCTCGGAAGGAGCAGCAGCTGCAGCAATCGGAGACACAGCTCTGTGAGCACCAGGGATCTTGGCATCGAGTCCCCTCACGCCACAAGAACAGAAGGGCAGAAAAATAGTGACTGCCACTTACTAAGAGGCCTGATTGGGAACATCATTACAAACCAGTGAGGGGAGATCAGAAATGGGGTTAGTGGTATATGTTGGAGACTGGCTTTCAGGTTGTAAGGATTGGGGATGGCAAAGACAAAGATTCTGTACTTGTAGTGCGCCCATGCGATTTACCGCTAGGGTTATATAATGTGAAAAACACACAAGCTAATAAAAACATGTATAATTTAAAATTTAATTTCTTTAAAAAATATTGTGGCAAAATGGAGATGACAATGAGGGGTTTTTTTGTATTATTTAATTTTTTTAAAAGATTTTATTTATTTATATTTAGAGGGGAAGGGAAGGAGAGAAATATCAATGTATGGTTGCCTCTCGTGAGTCCCCTGCTGGGTGGGAACTGGCCTGCAACCCAGGCATGTGCCCTGACTGGGAATCGAACTGCGATAGTGTGGTTCGCAGGCCCGCGCTCAATCCACTGAGCTACGCCAGCCAGGGCATGACAATGAGGGTTTTTTTATAAAGATTTTATTTATTTTTATTTTTAGACAGAAGGGAAGTGGGGGGAGAAAGAGACAGAAACAATGTGTGGTTGCCTCTCACATGGCCCCCACTGCGGACCTGGCCCACAACCCAGACATGTGCCCTGACTGGGAATCGAACTGGTGACCCTTTGGTTCACAGTCCGCACTCAATCCAATGAGGTACACCAGCCAGGGAGACAATGAGCTTTTTATTTAAGCCATTACACATGAAAGAGTCTACATTCTCTTGATTCTCTGCTCCATTAGCTTCCCTTGAGTGGCCTGAAGTTCCTCTGTGAATTTAGGACCCTGTTGGACTGGAGTAACTAAATAAGAAGCCATTTTATTTTGAGGTAGCCTACATATTTCTTGTCTCTGACCCCTCCCCCTCCTTCCCACACACAAACATGATCTGCATTTTTCCAAGTGATGACACTGGCTAAGCGGTGATCCTGTGCAGTTGAGTGCACTTCATTTTGACACCTTCTCCTCATGGACTTCCTCTGAATACGTAGATTCTCTCTGAGAGCAGCCTCTCTTCTGTTAAGTGCTGCTTGCCCACTTTAATGATACTGATTTCTTACATTTATTATTATTATTACTGTTACTTGTTTTTACTTGTAAAGGACAGTGTTGTTTAGAGAAGAGTAGAGTTCATGCATAGTATTTTTGTCCATAATTTTTCTCATGCAAATATGCTTATTGACATTGTCAGCAGAATTATTTTTGCATACAAAATATGAGCTGCCTCATTTCAGTGGGTTTGCATCCGTACTTCTGGCGCAGCCAGATTAAAAATCGCTGGTCATTAGGAGTGTGCTTGCATCAGGCACATCATTTTAGTGTAGAGTAATAGTGATAATAATGATAATAATAATGACAACAACAACTACGTGCAAGGTAACTTCAAAGACAGAGAAGGAAGTGCAATGTAGCAACTGTTAAAATTCCCTTTACTAGCAATTAGGGAAAGGGAAAGAAGCCAAGGAAAGTTAGATTCAGAGTATTGAGAGAGTCTGTTAGAAAAAAAGTAATAATTTACCATGTAAGCACCGTGAAATACTTTCAAATCTCTAATCAACCTGCTGTCATGCACATGTACTTTTATGTAACTGATACAACAAAAACCACAGTCTTTATATTTGTGCTGCATTAAACCGCATATGTGTTGCTAGAACTGGATACTCCTATAAGCTTGATCTAGTTTTATAAAATGTTTTAAACTATTTAGAATGAATATTGATTCTTGGAACTCAGCCAATCTCTGAAAAGAATCTTGTTAAAAAATAGTGAATTGAAAAATAAGCATTTTTCTTCAACTTAATATCTGCTCCCGTAGTTCTGAATAAAAGAGCAGTGTTTAAGAGCGACTCAGAATTAAATGTTAAGATTTCATTTATCTTACATTCTCTTTAATATTAGTAATAAATTCAACCTGCCCATGACTCCAGATAAAATGCAAGCAAGGGAAATCTTAAAGGTTTGTAACTAGAAAATATAGACATTCTTTATAATTATTAGAAAACAGCAAATCGTCCATTTTGGTTTGATCGGGCTACCTTTAGCTTCAGTTCTGTGTTAAGAATAACTGTAGTGAATGTCGCCAAGTCTAGTCTCTATGCTTTCCTCGTGTGCAGCAATGTTGCTGGGTACGCAACAATGTTGCTAAGCGTGAAGAACAGGGGACAGACAGCAGAATTACGGAGACATGCACTTGCTCTTCTGTGCTCCTTAGAGAGAATGAGAGGTAAACTACGAATTTGTCCGAGCCGTGTGCAAACCCCACCTCTGCTGCCACAGCACCTCCTAACCTGAGATGAGATCTTTTATCTTCATCCGTTTCTTCCTTTTATGAAATAAAATGGAAAATTGTGAAAAGATTTATATAAATGCTCACCAAATTGCCATGCGTCATTTACATTGGAACACTTTCTATTGAACACTAAGATGCCATCAGGCAAAGAATGGAATGTGTACGTTACTTGGACTTCTTTCGTTGTAGCTCAGAACACAGACACACGACCCCTTCATCAACTCTGCTCCGATGGTAGGCTTTGCTAAAAAAAAGTACAAAACTGCGAGGCTACAGCTCTTTTCAACTTCAGCAGGAGAGCCTAGGATGATTAATTAGCGATGTCGAAGGGTCCAGTAGGTTTGTGCATTTGGTAGCTTTGTAAACCATCCATCAGGGCCGGGACAGGATTGTTTACAGACAGCATATGATTTCTGTTGATACGACGAGGTCTAGTAAGACACGGCCAGGAAAAAAAATGATCTAAAGCAGAAGGCTTAGGTCCCAGGGACAATGTGCTCTTAGCAGCTCCTTCATTTTTGATATGTTTGGATTCTAGTTGGGCCTATTTATTTCTAAAATTATTTCAAAATACCTTTTGATAATACTGTGGCAAGACATAAAAACTTTATGTTAAAGTGCTATTTCAAGGACACCGCCCTAACATCACACGTTCATTCTTTTATTACATATATCATATGTATACTGTATATTGATATTTAATATGAGACCTAAACCTGAATTGGATTTTTTTGCTACCTGAAAAATGTACATTATTTCAGCGAGTGGCAGCATTTTTACCTTAGTTCTTTAAAATCAGGCCAGTATAGCCTTTTGATGAAAATCACTCTGTATTAAAATTAGTGGGGATAAATCATTACTCTGGATGAGAATTGTGATGATGGTGATACATGGCTACTATTTTAGGAATAAGTCAGATATTCACATTCACATGCTCTGATCTGTATCTGAATGCTATTTATAATGTTATGTAACCAATGTCTTTTTCTTGGTTTTTTAAATGATCAAAAACATGAAATGTGCTTTCAGGTTTAGATACTTTTCAAGTTTTTTAACTTCATGATTAAGGGAATCAAGTATATTCCATATGTGAACACCTGTGTCCAATGTCTCCAAGTTCATATAACAAAAATACATTTTAAATCTCTTGTTTAAAAATATGGAAAATTGTGCCAGTACTTAAAGTTTCCTCTTTCTTGTTCCCGTGTCACTTAGGATTGGCCCCTTTCTTTCATTCTCTAAATACAATTTATTAACAAACAACAAGTGTTTATCCCCTAAATATCTCCCCAATCCATTCCATATTTAGTACCTGGGTGCTGGTCCCCAGATGACCACTTTTTCTTTCCTGGACGGTTGCAATAACCTCCAAAGGGGTTATCAATATTCCCTCTGGCGACTTTCCTAATCCATTTTCTTCAGTGAAGTCAGATTAATCATTCAAATACATCAGACCTGATCCTGGCATATTTTCCTGCTGAAAATGGCATTTTTTGCTCTCCCTCATCTAGTCCCACACTTCTCCCTGGCTCTTTCCCCTCCAGTTTTCCTGCTGTTTGTGTGCGTCCTCATCCTTCTTCCGCTCAGCACAGTGACTTTGCTCCCCCCTGTCACCCCTGTCTGGAATGTGTTTCCATCTCTCTTTATCAAATTAAATTCTCAGGTCAGTCCTGTTTTTCCCCAGAGAAGCATTTTCAAACTTCGATGAATTGTCCCCTCACCCCAGCATCAGCTTCCATAGAACTGTGCTCTTTTTTCGCTATTTTTCTGCAATAAAATGTTATGTCCACATGTGCAAATATGTTATCATTGTATGATCTATAATATATAAGGGCTAGACTTATTCAGTAGTCATTCATCATTGAATTCTCACCCTGAGAACAATCTAAGACAAAACTAATAAGTAACTATGTTCTGCACTGTAGATGTGTTATTTAATGCTCGTGATAAGCCTATAAACTGAGTATAGGTGTTATTATTATAGTTTTTGAAATGGGGAACTAGAGGCAAAGAGTAAGCAAGTAAATCATGGGGCCGCATATCTGTTAAATGGAAGAACTTAATTTTTGAACCAAGATTTTGCAGGACTCTGCTCTAGAAACCAGCTGAGAAACTCCACCTACTACCTTAAAGGGTAGATGGTTATTGAGTGTGGGCAAGTATAAACCATGATGACATAGCTGTGTGTTTCTACCCAGACATTCAAAAATTGAATTTTGAATAACCTATTCAATATAGAGTTTAAGTTAAACAATATCATCTACAGACTCCAAATTCAATGAAATTTATTTGGTGTTTTTCCTGGGATATAGGCAGACAGACAGAAGGAATGTAATGGTGTTTGCATGTGCTATGTCTAAAGCCATTCCGTATCCGTATATACGCTAATATCTACAAACAGGTACCCGACAGTTTTCTTTCAGAGTGAATAACATTCCTATGTTTAAGAAAGGATTTTGAAGACGCTTCCTCAACATCTTATTCAGACAAACATTTAATTGGTAACCCATTTGTTAATTAATGGAAGGCGATCAAGTTCTATTTTGTCAGGCCGTTACTTGAGAACATGATATCTTTCTCCACACGAATGGAGTCCACCTACTTTGTGGTAAGCACCTAAGCATTTTGTGTTTAAATATGGAAATGCAGCAGTCTCTGTAAGCTTGGTCTATTGGGAGAAACAGAAAATGTGACAATGTAATTTGGTAATGTATAAAATAAAGAGTAGTGTGTAAAATTCATAGAAACATTTCAGGACCAATAAGTGTTAACCAATTGAATATTGGAAACAAGGATTATTTTTCTTCTTTTGTAAAATCACAGAATTGTAAGAGTTTTCATTCATACTCCCAAAAAGTTGTTTGTTATGACTCTAGGGTGGGATGTTACAGAGTTTGACGAGATGGTCATGGAGACAGTGAAAAAGGAAGCTAAACGTGTTGGCATTGGCCAGACCATGAAGAAGCGTGAAGTTAAGGACTGGTGACTTTCTCCTGGATGTTAATGACATAAAACTATGTAGCAGAAGAGTGAGGTATTCATATTATCATTTAAGAATGTGTAGAAAGGGGATGAAGGGGGGTTTCTGGTAAAAAATAGCATTTAGAAGAAGGTTATTTTGGTAAATGAAAAAGTACAGATTCTGAAGTAAGATTGTTGCATTAGAACTTAAAACAAGTGGAAGAGTAAAACTAATATTTAAAAGAGTAATGAAGGAAAGGGGGAAGCAAGGACTAAACCAGATCTTAAACTTTCACAATGGATGGAATGGGGATGGGATATTTTTCTGTCTTCTGTCCAGTGGAAACAACCTTAGAATGTGTACATGTTACCACCTCTCTTTGCATAGAGGATTTAGGCTTTTTTTTTTGTAGCCTTGATTCGATTTAAAAATTTCAAAATAAGTAAAACGTTAGAACATGAGGCGTGTAACAGGTCCATTTTTAGGTAAGAATATTTAGGAATACAGTGACTTTGGAGAGTTACATGGCTAATAAGAGACCAATCCGGATCTGTCACTCTGCGTGGGAATCAATCACTATCACTTGTTTGTTGTGTGAAAGATGAAATGTGTCAAACAATTAAGGAGGCGATTTTATTCAGGCCATTACAGTCGGAGGTACTCTGGATAGTAAGCATCCTTTTGAAGAAAAGGAAGGAGGGCTGGATGTATAGAGCAGAGCAATTAGGGCGTCGCAGGGAGATGGAAGGAGTAATGAAGAATGAAGGATGGCAAGTCTTACTAGAAGGGCAGAGGCAGCCAATAGCAGAATCTGAGGGTAGGACGGTCCTTTGTGACAGCTGTTTCGTGTAGAACATAGAAATGGGGGGGAGGGGCTTCTCGACCGCCACTGCTTCCCGGAAACATCAGGCTCAGGTGAAGTTCAACCCTGTCATCCGTTACTCAGCAAAATAATTTGTTAAAGTGATAAAGCTATGCAGTCGAGATAATTTAGCAGTTCAATACTAAGCAGAGGGACACATTTTTTAGTAACTAATTAGAGTTCCTCTGTGTAACATAATGGATATGCACATATTAGAGAGATTATCTCAAAATATTCATGTTTTATTTTCCTTTGTCTCCAAAACTTGTTTCCTGCTATGTCCTCGATGTTTCCATATTTATATTCTCTGGGAACTTAACGTTCCCAAGGCTCAACACCTCACTTATTATCATCTTTTCTAAAATGTGTTTATTCTTTACCCCAAATATCTACCAACATTCACACTAGAAACTTCAAAGTGACCCAAAACTCCCAATCTCTTGCTCCACACAGAAACTCAGTATTGAAAATATCATTAATTTTATAATCTGAACTGTTCTATAGTTAGTTCACTTTTTTTGCCTCTATCTCCTCTGCAATTGCAACAGTTACTCATTTGAATACTTGCATTGTCTTACTCTTGTCTCAGTCCTGGACCATCCTGTGGCACCCATTCTTTTCCCAGTTAGGTAAAAATAGAAAATATTCCTTACTTGTTAAGAAAAAAAGAAAGCAAGAATGCATAATCTTCTTTCTCATACTAGGATTTTGAGATTTAACCAATATAATACCATACAAGCATGTATTTTTGCATAGATCAAAAAGACTTGTATGCCATGGTACTAAACGGTTTTCCTAGCTAATTCTGCTTTCCATTGATATCATTTTTTGGCCTTTACCTGTCATCTGATATGCACATACATTTGCCTTCCACAGTATTTCTCCCTGTCCCAGCACCAAACACCCCTCTTATGCATGTGGGGAAGACCCAGGCATCCTGTGGGATCCTCCTCTCAATCACTTTTCATTCATGTGCCTGGCTCTATCGGACTTCTGTGCTCGCCTAGAATGCAGTGCTCAGAGACCTTCTCACTTGAGACAATTTTTGCCTCCCAGTGTCTCTCTCAGTGAACACTGCTGCCATAGGTCTGGCATGGGTCCTAACTGGCTTTTGTCTTTTTTTTCCCTTGTATTTATGCATTTATGCAATGGCAACCAAAACAGAATCACGTTGAGACATTGATGGCCTGATAACCTTCATAAGCACGGTCTACCTGGAGACCATTATTGATTTAGCAATGATTTTCATTATTGCTGGCTAGGTTGCACAACAGAAGTAAGAGGATATCAAAGCAGAAGGAAAATTCTGTCAATTTCTGGAAGTTGGAATTCTCATCCGAAAGAATGGCAATTTGGAGAGTATGAAACAAGTGACTAGCCCTCACTGAAGCCATAAGTAACTTCAGAAAAATGTTGAATTTTGCAACAGCTGGTGACTTTAGAAAAAAATTGATCCTTTAGCTTGCATGATTAATGACAGAACTGAAGATGCAAAATGCTTGGCCAAGGTTATGAAAGGATGAAGTGAGGAAAAGGAGCCAGGAGCCTAACTCCCAAAGTTTTTTTTTTCTTCTATCTCAAGTAAACTTTTCAAGTGTTTCTTCCTGCGTCACACCCCCACTGCTAAACTTAGGGGTGTGAAATGCTTATGGTATTTTCAGCTACATTAACACTGAATAAACATTTTAACCAAATGCAATGTTTACTTGTAAAACTCTTTACATATTCTACCACATAGATGAGTGTCAAATAAGTTATATAGGCACAAATGTTTAATTATTGATTTCATTGAAATTATAATCAGATTGTCTGGATATATATCTGTTTGGTGGAAGAACTCATAAAATTTTCATGAAAATATTCATGCTACCCTAACTAGAGTCTTTTCTACCTTCAACTGTAATGCACAATCTACATTGCTAATTTGTTCACATAAGATTTTTGGAAAATAACTATTCCCAAATGACCACTTTCTTTTTCAAATAAATTTTGTGAATATATATGAGATCTATCTGGAGAATGTACAACCATTGTTACTATAATGAGCACAGTTTATGCAACATTATTCCAACCTGACAGCCAAGGCAAGTGTACCGGAATGTGTGTGCCTAAACAATGACTTCACTCTGCTAGTCAGTAGGGGTGGTAGACGCCACTGAGTGAGCATGTGCACTGCGGGGCCACTGCATTCAAAATGACTGAGCCAGCAGAACAACAAATCCGCATCAGATTTTGTGTTAAACTTGAACTTCCTCTATGGGCACTATTCAGATGATTCATAAGCTGCAGCTGTGGGCAACGAGTGATTGGCAACTTCATCACAACAAAGTACCCACTCATGTATCACATCTCTTGAAAAGTTTTTTGGTGAAACATCAAATCACCCAGGTGACTCTGCCCTCCTACAACCCAGATTTGGCCCCCAGTGACCTCTGCCTTTTCCCCAAACTAAAATCACCTTTGAAATGGAAGAGATTTCAGACTGTGTATGAGATTCAGGAAAATACAACAGGGCAGCTGATGGTGATTGGGAGAACTGTGTGAGGGAGAGCTACTTTGAAGGGGACTGAGTTGTCATTATCCTACGTACAATGTTTCTTGTATCTTGTATCTTCTTCAGTAAATGTCTCTTTTTTATATTATACGGCTGGATACCTTCTAGACAGACTTTGTATTTTTTATATTTATATTTATTTTTTAATTGCCTTAGAAAAGTGACACTAGAAATTGACCAACTAAATGTTTCTATTAGCTTTCTAAATTTCTTATTTGTTACAGCATCTCTATATTTTATTTTAAAATCTTTTTGTGCATTAAAATCTTCCTTCTAATTTCTCCTATTAGTGTCTCGTTCACAAAACTTTACCATCTAAATAAATCTTCATTATTTTGCAAAATTTTTTCCCAATAGCTTCTGAAAAGTTGGGTTTTTTTTTTTTGGCATTTAAAATTATAGTGGAGTAATGTTAAATACCTCAAGGCTTCTTCCCTCAACATATGAAATTATAAACTAATTATAGGAGTTTTTCTATTTAAATATACCATCTTTATTTAATGTTTGGCATATTTATGATACACTAAATTCTTACATAAAATTAGTCCCATTTTTAACATTTTATTTTCCATACGTTTAGTTGCCTATATATTCTTCCTTTTTACCAGTTTGTTTTAGGGGTTCACTCTCCTTGTTACACTTTCTTTGCATCTCAAACTGAACATGTTCAAAATCAAATTCAGTCAACTCCCCGTACATGCCCCCTCCCCGCCCCCACCCCACTTAGCAGAGCCTTCCACTGTCTGAACTAGATGGGAGCTTCCAGCACAGAGCCACAGTGCTCAATGTAAATTTCTAGCCTGCAAAGACAGACTCTTACGGACTTCATTCCTCACACACACATATCTCTCCTCCACCTCCAAGATCTAACCTACTACCAGTTACCCTAAAAGAGAGCCCTAAATTGTCTCCATTTCTCTTCTTCTCCACTGTGAAGTCAAACATCATCACTTACTGACTTACTACAATGACCTCCTACCTGGGTCTCCAAACATCTCAGGACTTCCTCCAAACTAGCATCATTCAGTGATCTTTTCAAAATGCAAAGTTGAGCATCATTAATGCTTTTGTAAAGTTCTACACTGCCCTCAGGATAAAGGCCGAGCTAATTTACTGATATTTTTGAGGCCCTACATGCTCTGTACCTTCCTAAACTTGCAAGTTTCCTAGCCCATATCTAAGCTGTTTTCCAATCCTCTTGTATTTTGATTGAACCATATGATAGAGTTGTATCAAATAGAATGCAATTGCAAAGGATATACCACATTTTTTGTCTTAGAGAAGTTTTCCTGTGAGTGACTCTCTATTCCCTGTCTCAGGCCATGCCATTAAAGATGGGGGTACCAAAAATGGAAGGGGCCTGATCCTATTAACCTAAAAATGAAAAGCAAAAGTAAGAAGAAAATGCATTTATTTGAGATCAAAAAGAAAGCTTGCAGAAACAAGGATTTGGGCAGGAACTTTAATAGTGTCGGGGTGAAGGCAAGTGTTTTTTTTATGAGAAAGAGAAGGGAAACAATTGAATGAATAGAATTCATTGCTATTGGTGTTAATAACTCAAAGAAGGACTGTCTATAGGTGCAAATAAACTGTTATTCCTTAGCTTTACACAGTTGTGTTAATTCTAAAGGATGTCAATTTTCAGTCTGGTAGTCAGAATGTCTGCTTTGCCGTTAGCTTTGCAAACAGTTATTTGAAACACGATGTGGCTTTGGCCGGTCCACAGGCTAGTTTGCCTGCGTTTGAGTAAGATGTTCATGGCCATTGCTCTGAGATGACAGCTCCGACTCCATTTTGAAGCGTCTCTGTTAATATCGTTTTTCACAGTCCCTGAATTTCCTGTGTGGAAAATTGGATGATGTATATCGGGCAAAGTTTTTTGTAGAACTGTTACCCATGATATTTGGAAAGGCAAACCTGAAGATGACTAAGCTGGCAAACCTAGAGAAAGTGACGAGGACTGAGAGAAAGCAAGAAGAATATATGGACTAGGTGCTTGAATACATTGAGAGACGTTCTCTGGTTCAGCTTGAAAGTTTCACCTAGAGAGGTTAAGAGTATGTAGAAATCTGAGCAACATGCACACAGACGGTCATCAACTTCAGTATAAGCAAAAGGATCTCCAAGAATGGACATGCGATCTTCTTTTACTATGTGGTTCAGCTGTGAACAGAATTTGCATAGTTATAATTATATAAGCAATGGGTATTTATTTGATTAGACATTGCAATGTAGCAATAGTCAAAATATGTGGGGAGGAGAACTGTGTGTGAGAGAGAGAGAGAGCGAAAGTGTGAAAAAGATAGCAAGAGGTCAACATAAACAACTCAACAAGAATAGCTGAGTAACGGTATAGCACATGTTTTAGAAATGTGAAAGCAAATGGTAGAATAAAGAGCAAAAAAATGCTGGTAGTTATCAAGTACTAAGAATGAGCAGGCAAGAGGTAAAGTGAACATTTACTATTTGACTTTTTATACATAAAATACATGTATTATTTCCATACAAATATAATTAAATAAAACAGACTCAAATATGCCTTAGTACTAAATTAAAGTGATAAATAGACAGACTCCCTCTTAGAGTTTAAGAAATTTAGAACTCCCAAATTGATCACGGGCACAAATGTACTGAAAAAAAATTATTTCTTTGTATTTTCCAAAAGTGTGGTTTATAACATCTAAGTATGTGGCTTTAATGAAAAGGAGTTTTTGTATGAAATTACTATATTTCCCTTCTTGAGAGTCATATCAATGCATTTAGATGATTTTAGAGGTCCATGAAGATAAAATCACTTCAGTTTTGTTTGGTCTGTTTTTTCCCCACCAACACAATTGTGCCTAGAACAGTTTTTCTTCAGCTTAAAAATTATCTTGTCAAACAGCACTTTGAGATACAGCGTTGGAAACCCTGTTCTTTTCTTATGTTTGTTCCTCTTAAACCTACTACACAATGTACTGCAATAATTTTACATATGATGCTGTGTAAAAATCTAAGTCTTGAATATAAAGAATCATTTCTTACATTTCTATAAATCCATAATTTGATTGCATTTCTTATATTGACTAGAGACAGAGATATAGTAACGTTTATAAATAGGGTCTGCTGAAAATACTAATTTTATAGGCATTATTTCAATAGAATTTTATCTCACTAGTATTGGAGAACATATTTGGGGGAGGGAACACCAAATACAGTATGGGTAAGGAAGTTCCAGTCCAGACTAAAATGACAACTAAACCAGTGCCTCGTTTGAATCAAAGCTACTGAGGGAAGAAGAGAGTCAATGAGTTCATCTGTCAAAGCATTAACACCAAAGGAAGGTAATGGAAATTTCCTATGGAAATGAGACCTGCATTCCAATAGCTACCCCATCCTACATTTCAGAGTTGGCATATGCAGTGTGTAGCTTTTTCTGAAAACATGATATAAAGTGTGTAATGAACATTAGTATAACTTTGCTTTTTATACTCTCATTTTAACAGTTTTATTGAGACAGTAATTTAGATACCATATAGCACATCTATTCACAGTATACAGTACAGCCCAGGCTGGTGTGGCTCAGTGGATTGAGTGCCTGCCTGTGAACCGGTTCGGTTCCCGGTCAGGGCACAGGCCTGAGTTGCGGGCCAGGTCCCCAGCTGGGACTGTGTGAGAAGCAACTGATCTATGTATCTCTTGCACATACATGTTTATCTTCCTCTCTTTACCCCTTCCTTCCCTTCTCTCTCAAATAAATAAATAACATCTTTAAAAGCATAAAGTATAGAGGAAATTTTTTTAAAAAATTATATTCATAGTCAACCCCAACAACTAATTTAAGAACATTTTCGTCATTCCAAAACGAATCTCTGTACGCTAGCAGAATCTTCACGTTCTCATACACACTCGCAACCCCCAACCTCCAGGCAACCAATCATCTGCTTTCTGTCTCCATAGACATAGAGTTGCCTATTCTGGGTTTTTCACATAAGTAGAACCACACCACATCTGGTTTTGTGTTGGGGGGGGAGGCTTTCTCTCATTTAGCATAATACTTTTAAGGTTCATCCATGTTGTGGTCATTTTTCTGATTGTTTAGTTAATTCAAAAATTTCAGAAATGTTCAAGTTTAGTTGTTTTGCTAACATTTCCATTATTTTTGTGGGAAGGAGAGGGCCTGTCTGAGAGAAATCTTTATTTTTATCCTTCCAGATGTCCATCTTCTCATTTTGTTTTTGAAGCAAAATATTTTTGCTACTTTAAAATATCATCTGTCTTGGGTGTCATTTCAAAGTAGTCTATCAACACATAATATTGCTCTCTTTTTAGCCTTTCAATTATATAAAAGCCAGTAAATAAATAAATAAAAACAGACCCCCAAAATAGAAGACAGAGGTATGGCTCCCATAAAAAAGATATATCTTAACAAAATAGCATGGACTCCAGTTATAGGATATTTTTTGAAACTGCTTATGGTCTTACAAACTGCAAAAGAAAACTGCTGTGGTCTCGGAAAAGGAGCAGGGTTTTGGACAGGTTCCCTACGGTTTTCTCTTAAAGCTCTGGGATTTTTTAAAGGTCAGCAACCAACTGGTTTGTCATTTGAAACATAGGTGATTTGAAATAAATCAAAACAAAGAATAGAAAAATATTTTTAAATGAGAATTGTGTGGTGGATATCCAGCAGAGAAACCTTTGTATGCATCAGATCCCTGGAAATATAAGGGGAGGACAATTTTTTGAAGAATAACAGTAGGGCGCTCAGAGACAATCACGTACAAAAATATAATTTGTAAAATATTACTCAAAAGATGGATGTAGTATTCATAATGTAGATCTTTATCTTATGAGCAATTATTCAGCGCCTGGGGCATGGCTCTAAAAAGGAGTATGGCCATGTAACAGGCCTCCTATGGCGGTATCTGAGGAGAAAGCTCTGCACGGACCAAGAAATGAAAGAACAAAGCTACTTTCACTTGGAATCTTGAAAATCTTGAAAAACTAATTTACTTCCTAGATTAAATTTAACCTTGTTTTGTGGCTATGTTGGTATGGATGGGAAGATTTTAAGGGAACTTAGTTCACTGTTTTAATTGTAAATAACTTCACCAATGAGGAGGGTGAATGGATGCCAGGAATATAAGTCATTCATTGTTTTCAATTTTAAAAAATAAAAAATATGTGAAGTTCTAGCACCATGCTAAATGCTGGGGTGGCAAATTTGAAGTGTCTGTTTATATCACATAGGGTGCTGCAGTAAAAAAAACACTAATGTGCTCTGACTGGTGTGGCTCAGTGGATTGAGTGCCAGTTTGTGAACCAAAGGGTCGCTGGTTCGATTCCCAGTCAGAGCACAAGCCTGAGTTGCTAGGCCAGGTCCCCGGTGCATAAGAGGAAACCACACATTGATGTTTCTCTCCCTCTCTTTCTCCTTACCTTCCCTCTCTCTCTAAAAATAAATAAATTTAAAAACTAGTGCATATTTGCAAAATATTTTTTAAATAGAAGTATTGCAAATACAGTATTCTGATTGTTGTCACACATTATGCAGTTGCCTCTGGCTCCTGGGGACCCAGTGAAGAAGTGGCGTCCACGGGGTTGCCTCCTCGTGGCCCAGCTCAGCTCCTGCAGACTCATGCCTCGGGCTTCTTTTATGAAGGCAACCCTTCTCATATTTGGTCTTCCTCTTCTCCTGCCACCTTCTATTTCCCCAGCATTGCCGTCTGTCCCAAAGATCCCTACTTCCTCCTGAAGTGTTCCAAGTAGGACGGCTTCCGTTTTGTCATCGCTGCCCCCAGTGATGTTTCCAGCTTAGTTTGCTCTAGAACCACTTGTTCAGGTCCCCCAAAGAGGTAAGACTCTAAAGTTAACATCATTTGATTGGATTTATATGGATTTAGGAATATATACTATTGCTGTATTTTCATTATAAGATCATTATTAAAGGCTTAATGTTATATATAATAGTGTTATCATTGTACATGCATTACCTTATTTTAAGTAGTGCTGGCTCCCTCGAGATATTTTCTAATGGCGATCCTTCCCTGAAAGCTCAGCCTCACTGGCTAATCACATGCAGGGTTCCTCTCTGTGAGGAGCCGAGTGATGCCTGGCACCGTGGGCCAAGGGCTAAGTGTGGTTCGTCCCTCCTGAGCCAGTCACGTGGGGACGCTTCATTCTCCTTTTAGCTGTTGAATTTTGTTCAAGATGCATTTTGGACAAACAGGAAGGTTTCTAATGGACACAAACGCCTTTCTGTGATCTCCCTTGTGTGTATATCCCATTGTTCGTCTTGATTGTCACCCGGGAAATGTGAAGAAGGACATCTTCGTTTAGTACTCTAAACACTCATGTCTGAAGTACTTCAACTCTAATTACGGGACAGTGGTTACCTCACCATTGAATGCTTCAGTCTTCTCAGAGTCACTCTGTTAAACGAAAAATTTTTTGTTGCATTTTCTTTGACGATAGTTTCTTGAACTGTGCTTCTTAAGCAAGTTATAAGTAACGTAAATCCTGGGTATTCTTAGTCATGTAACAAATTTCTTGATGACATTGCCATTCTGTACACAGAAATTTAATGTTTTAAGCAATATTGTTTTTCTTTATGTAACTTGACACTCAATCAAAACAACGGAGTAAGGGACAGAGCTGGAAAGAATTTGTCATAAACAAAATGCCATTATAAATCACCGTATAGCATTTCTACCTGTCAAGATGATTCATTAGTTATTACTCCATTTCCAGTTCTGAACCATTGACATATAATCAAGAACCCAGCAGAGAGACCGGAGAGTTTGTAAAGCTGTGAACCTCCAACCTTACAGTCTTGTCAGGGAAGAGGTGGTTTTAAGAATGACAATACTTTCTTGCAGATGAGCATTTATTGAAAACTGCAGACCGGAAAGTTTAATTTAAAACATCCATTTAATAAACTGTAAAGACAGTACCCTGCCATTGTCTTTGCTACCATATTTTCTCCAGTTTAACTTATAGAATCTCATCAAATATTTAAATCCCTATTGCCAGCAGTTTATTACAGGAAAACATAATTCTACTAACAACGTCCTTACTAACTCCTTTTAAATCATTCCTCTCCAAATCGGAGTTAACTGAGCTAGTTCTACTTTTGATTTCTACTGTATAGTTCTTAACTATGTTCCTTTTTGACTGTGAACTTTTGGAGGAGGGGCTTACCTTTAGTTTGAAAATTCTTCATATATCATTTCTATGATTTATCTAAATTGAAACCACGTTTTTTGTATTTCAAAAAAAAATACTTGTTGGGAGTCCATTTACTCCCAACAAGAGCCATTTAAAATGGAATATACTTCTTCATATTTTCACTACAATAGATTATTCTCTTGTTTTATTTTCACCACATGCTTAGGAATTTAAGCCGCTCTATTTTCTAGTCCCGCCAGCAATTTATGAGGGTTCTAATTTCTCCACATCTGCTCTCACACACGTTAGTTGATTGTAGTCATGCCAGTGGGTATGACCTGTTTTCTCGCTGTGGCACTTCCCCGAGATTACTGATTTGAGTGTCTTCTCATTTGGTTATGGATACTTGCATATTTTTTCTGGCACAATATCTCTTCAGATCACTTACCCACTTTTTAAAAAAATTGAAGGCTTTTTGTGTTTTTACTCATTAGTTCTTTTTACAGTCTAGATTAGATACAAGTTCTTTGTCAGATGCATGACTTGCTGATATTTTCTCAAAGTCTGTGGGTTGTTCTTTTCCTTTTTTTGATGGTATTTTTAAAGCACAGATGTTCTTAATTTTCTGGAAGTCCAGTTGTGCTGTTGTATCTTCATTTTTTCCATTCCATTTTTTGGCAGGATTCTTAAACATGGGATCCTTTGGATCCCATGGGATCCAATGTACAGTGTCTTTTTTAACTATTAACTACAGGCTTGCTTTGTAAATAATTTCTTGAAATTTTTTTCTGCTTTCAGTAAATACAATAAAATTAATCTTTAGTTTTCATAAAGAAAAATTCCTTTTTATTTTCTATAATTAGTAAAATCTTTTATTTTAACCCAAGGCTAGTCATGATATTATATTAGAATTTGTATTTTACTCCAATTCTTATAAATTGTCACCATTGAATAGAATAATCAACAGAAAATTCTCTCATTTCAAGCTTAGTGAGTAGAATATACTGCCCTGAGGAAAAACAAAATAAATAATATAAATTTTACTAGAGTGAATTACAGTCCACATATTTGAAAATATTCCTAGCATTGGCATAACACCTCATAATATTCGAATTACAGTCCACATATTTGAAAATATTCCTAGCATTGGCATAACACCTCATAATATTCCCTTTAATAGACATTGAGACATTTGACAATCACAAACATACAACCAGGTAACATTGGAAACGGTTACAACAAAGAACCTGCGTTTCGGAGACATGGAGAGTAACAGATATTACTTTCATTTGCTCTAAGTATACAGAGCAACTGTACTGACTGTCTGCATCCTGTCACTGGCCCTGTGAGGTGCTTGGAGAATGTTTCAATGTCTAGGGCACCCTCAGGGTTATTTCGTTGGCAATGAAGTGCTCAGGCATCCAAATAAATCTATGTCAAACAAAATTTTATCTGGAGTTTCTAAACAAAGCTAGAGTATTATTTTCATCACAAATTAAATAAACCAGAAGGTAATAAAGATGATAGTCAGTTTCCAGAACATCGAATCACCAAAAAGGAACTACTATCTGGATAGAAAATAATTCCTATAAATATTTCAAGTGCTTATTTACTTGGGTAATAAAAAATATTTACTGTTTCTTAAAGATGGCAAATCTAACTTACTTAAACCCATTTACAAAAAATAAATTTTAAATGGATGCTCCTGGTTAAGGCTGTTGTACCCTGACTTGTCCCTTGTCCCTGCCACCCAAGGGGTTGAAGTTTTTGCTGGTACCTTCTGAGTGTTTCCCTCTTTGTCCACTTGGGCTTTGCATTCATCATGGCTTATTTAACCGTTTAATTTCCTACTGTTCACACTGTATTTGGTCATCATAGCTAACTTCCTGAGTGGTCCATCTAAAACTTTTATTTTATATCCTTGTATCTTAGACTCCAAGATATGCTAAATATCTCTTTGCCTTCTCTTCCCCCACAAGGATACTTTTTGACAGTTACAAAAGATATTTTTCTTTAAACCAATTTACTGTCATACTGGACTCCCACCTTTAAAAATCAGAATGTGATGGTCCTTCTTAATTATCAGAAAACTACACGAACTTGTGTTCACTAGACATGTTTCATTGTTAATGTGCCTTTGTGACAGCATCGTGAACCCCCAAAAAGAATTTAGTAGTATTGAAGAGGTAGGAAATGCAAAGTAACAGAACCGTAGTACAGATAAAAGATGGCCTCTTCCACTTAAAAGAAGAGGCAGACAAGCCAAGCGTGATCCACTGGCTTGGCTCCACAGACTCTATGGGAGCCAGGTAACTTCCAATTCTCCAGTGTCCAGGCCCTTCAATATGGCTTCTACTCTCCCCGTCCGAGATGACGGCTAGACAACCAGCTGTCATGTCATAACTGCCTTGTGCTTGGTGTTGGAAGCAAGAGGTGAAGAGTGTGGACCTTCTTCACGGGCTCTCCCAGGAAGCCGCACAATGCACTTGCACCTCTGTGGAGCAGCTGAACCCAACGATAGTTCCAAATATTAGAGAAAACTGAGAGAAAGTGGTGTTTCCCTTGGGCAGCAATTGTACAACCTAAAAGTCAAAGTCCTTATTACTAAAGAAAACCAGAAAAGTCATTTCAAAGACATAGCGTCGTTCATCATGAGTTATTGGATGACGTGGCCTTGTTTGTATTTCTGCAACATGCACTCTGTTTCCAGGTAAAATTTGAGTAAATGATGACTCTAACCTATAGTTTAGTACTTATCTGCATCTCATCTCATCATATTTTATTCATATTTCTGCAACATATTTCTAATCAGAAAGAATCGACTACCACTTATATAAAAAAACAAACACTTTTACACACTGCTTTCCCTCTCGCAAATTCTACTACATGGGTTGCCTTTTTTTTCTTCCCTAGATGTATTTGTATTAAATCATCTTAAGGAACTCTCTTAGTTAAATCCACCAAATAAATAATGATCATTTTCTTCATTGTATGCCCTACTTCATTATAACTTCTGTAGTCATCTTATTTTGTAGGTCTCTTTCCACTAATATTAACTTTCCATTTCAAAGGCATCAAATCTGCCATCTGGAATTTTTTTGCTGACTATGTCCCCTACTCCCAGACCAATACATTGAAGCCCCAACCCCAGAACCTCAGAATGTGGCTGCTCTTGGAGTTAGGACTTGGAAAGAGGTGATCAAGTAAAATGAGGCTCTCGGGGTGAACTCTAAACCAATCTGACGAGTCTCCTTAAAATAAAAGAAAATTTGAACATCAAGAAAGAGACCAGGGCCCGTCACACACAGAGGAAAGATGATGTGAGGACACAGCAAGAAACAAGCCATTTGCAAGCCAATGGCAGCATCCTCAGGAGAGAACAAACCTGCTGATACCTTGACCTTGGGTTTTGGGGCTCCAAATCTGTGAGAAAATAAGTTTCTATTGTTTAAATCATTTAGTCTGTAGTCTCAGATCTTAGACTCCAAGATATTCTATCTATCTTTTAGAATATATCCTCACATAGCAAGAAAAATACATTTTTATGACAAAAATAGCAAGTTAACACAAAATTTAGCAAGTTAATACAAAATTATTTAATAAAAATTGAGTTAATAAAATGTTTTTAAAAAATTCTTACTTGGGAAGAGAAGATAGCTATGTCAAAAAGTAAAGTAAGCTTATGTATATAATGGGGGAAATGAAGATACCTTCTGTAAATGTATCACTTCTCAGCCAGCACAATCCAAGAATCTGTAATATATGCTTTCATAAAAGTTCACTTCCTAGGTTATAACACAAACATTAACTTCTATCTTACCTAATGGCCAATTTTTAATCCACAAATCCCTTGTCATCCTTTAGCCATTAAATGACTATCTTTGACTATATCACTTGATCGATACATTTTCAAACTTAAGCATATCAAAGCCTGGCAGAACTAGCTACAAAATGTTAGAGGCCCACTGGAAATGAAAATGAAGGGGCCCGTGTTTTAAAAATGTTCAGAATTTCAAGATGGCCATGGCGGAGCAGTGGGTCACGCAAGGGTCCCTCCAAGCCCCGAGCCTCATTGCATAGCACCCCTCCCGCGCCCCCCCCCCCCGCACGCCTGCGAAGCTGGGGCTGAGCTTGATGATTACGGACTAAAATAGACATAATCTGGTTTATTAGCAGTCAACGCACACTGCATTCCTCTAGAGGTTCCAAAGCCTGCTGATGACCATGGCCAATGGCCTCTAAGGTGCCTTTTTGCCGCATGATTGTCTTTCAACCCCTCTCTAAATAAACTGAAATGTGTCCTTTCAAAAGAGCTACATCCTAGTTTTCCAGGCTTTTCCAGACACACGAGTTACTCAGATTTCACGCACCCAGAGGGAATGTGTATATATAAAATACAGACAACTGGGTGCTATACAAATATAAACAAATTAAAGAGAATATAGAACACCATATATAGATAACTTCTGTTAAAAAAAAAAACACCAGTATCCGAGATTTCATCTGTGTTCTGAATATTCAGCAACATGCTAAATTAATTTGAAATCAGAAAACTATTACATTAATTTGCATTTTTAACTCAATTTAAACCTCTGCCAAGTGCAATGCAGTATTTTCTCAAAGGTTTGGGGCTCTGCATGACTCACTGCCCATCTCTCGTAAGCTGCCTCCAAATTGAAAATCCTCCCAGAGTTCCACCAAAAATCTCCTTAATGCTCTGATTATGAAATAGGAACACCTTTAAAGTGTTTACCTCAAAAAAGAACAGAAAGAAAGGGAGACCTAGTGACTTTTGCCCACAATTTTCCACAATAAATTATCTGGCAATGCTGCCAAGCTTCTCAGAAAGCTGCCTTCTCGTAGTTATTAGGTTTTCTACACCCAACTACAACGAAAATAAGGGACTCTCCACCATGGGAACTGAGGTAAAGTGGCATTTTGTGAGAGCAGGTTTTTCTTATTTTTAAATTATAGCTTATAACGGTAGACCTAACAGTGACATTTTAAAGATGTATTCTATTGCCAAATATAAACATTTCTACTACTGTAGTTAGGATGCTTACAACCCGCATACTCCACTCTGAGAAAAATGTCAAACTTGAGTCAAACTGGCTTTGAAAATAAGAGGGTTGATTATTTTATTTCAAATATGTCTACAGACGAAAGTGACCTCAGGTACAGCAAATTAGGGCTTGGTTGTGGTTTTCCCATGATCTCTGGGTTTGACTTCAGCTGAGGGTACTGTGAGACAGGTGTCACACAGGAACACCGGTGCTTCCTGCTTAGAACAAAGAAAGTTTTCCCAGGACATCCCAGCAGAGCTGCTGGTGGGAGTCAGACCTGGGTTCACAAACCAATCACTGCTAAATTAAAACAACTTCTCTCCAGTGGACTCTCCATCAGGCTACTTACTCTAGGGTATGTTGCAGTTTAAATGCATAGTCTTACCGGTGTGTGTGTGTGTGTGTATTTACTTTGAATGACCATCCTGGTTCACTATTAGCTCTGCCCCTCATCATCTGCAGCTGGGCCTAAACTTGAAGGTCTATGAGAAATGGCAGAGAAAGCACCACACAATGACTCCTAAGCCAGAAGTGCACCATCCTCCCCTCCCCTCTCCCCCCCTCCTCTCCCCTCCTCTCCCCTCCCCTCTCCCCTTCACGTTTTATTGTGTAAATAAAGCATGCCACATGCCCAGAGGTGACTTCCATAGGGCAGGGAATGAGGCTTCCTTTGAGAGAAGCCCTGTAAAATGGGCCTCATGGGAAAAGACAATTCATATTTTGACCACCTGGCAATAGACCACAAGGAGGAAATTAGCTTCTGTTCTTCATTGTTGGAATGTCATTATTATTCGTTGTTGCTCTTCAGCATCATTGCATCTTGCAGGACAAAATTCAGTACTGTGAGTAGGGGTAAACTGAGGTCTACTTATAAAACACTAGAATAATCAAACAAGTTAGCACTTGTTGTAAAAATGTAGGTAAAAATGATGCTTTTACCTCTGACCCTGGTCTGACAACTAGATCTATTTATAATTTCTTATTTCTCAAATTCTTTAATGTTTGAACATATTTTCTTTAGTTGTAAGCTTTGAATGAAATTATTGTTTCTTGATTTTTGGTTTCAATTAAAAACATGGCAGATGCCTAATTTTTCTTGTAGACAGCAGCATCGTATCATTAGTTATTAAATGTAACTAAAAATATTTAAAAAGCAAGAAATATCCCATACCCTGCCTACCAAAGTTATGTACATTTCCTTTCCCATGCAATGTCATTGTATTTTATATTTATTTCTACTAAGAGATATGCTTTTGAATATTAAACAATCTAACTCTTTCATACTTAAAATATCAATCTTTTATAGATATGTATAGCATCAAAACTGAGAAAGAAATAAAACCCTTATAGTTTATGACAATTTAATTATTTAGTAATCACAAGGTAGATACCAAATCAAAAACATGAAAATGACTGCAAACTAGGAGAGAAATTTAGTAAGATTTTTGTAGAATAACAAAAAGCTGAGTGCGTGCCTCTGCAGTTTTAGCTTAGGCGTCGTCTTCGACTTGCATTAAACTCTTGGTTTGGCATCTTTCCTGCTTTCATGCCACTTGCTTAGAGTGCCAGTAAACACCAGACAGCGTTTTCCTGAGAACCGTTGTGCCAAGCGTTGTGTTTGTTACCCAGTCAGAATCCTCTGTGTGGTAGGACAGACGCAGCCTAAAAGAAATGAAAAGGGGAGAAGAGGAAAGGCAGAGGGGTCTTCCAGTGATGACCCTCCCTCGTGTCTGTTTTACTCACTTTCAGCCTCTGCGAGTGACATAGATTCTGGAATACCCCCTAACTGGTGTAAGCAATGCACTCAATGTATTCATTTTCCCAGGAGGAGGACGTATTTCAGGACTTGAGTTAGAGAACAAACCTTGAAACATCATGTATATTCATTTTTTCCCTACATGTTATGATTTGTTTTCAGTTTTACCTATTATTTTCAATTTTAAACTAATTAGATTGTGTGAGTGTTTAGGTCAGAGAATTTTGTTTCATGAAATATCTCTCTTGCTGGAAAATTTATAGTACTAAGAAGTTTTCAGCCCAAGTAAGGGAAGGAATTACAGTAAGTCTCATACAAACTTTAGATGGGGAAAGAGGAAGAGGAAAAGGAAATTTGCTTATTTTTTTCTCACTCTCTATGCAAGTTTATTTCCTTTATTTCTCTCTCCATAACTTCCTTCTTAGCAAATGTACCTGGCTCTTTAGAAGTTACAACGTGTGCTTGAAAATGTGGCTTTAGACCTAAGTCTATGAAACTTTTTCAGTGTAGAACTTACAGCGTTCAGACTAACTTTGTCATCCGTCAACTTCTTATCCGTCTTAAGAGGGAATCACCCAGGCAGGAACGGCAGTTTCTCTCTCTTCTGAACTGTGGCTGAGGGTCAGAGTGGGTTCATGCTTGTAACCTCACCCACCCTCTCTGCTGAGCAAGGTGGGGGTTAACCTGAACCAGCAAGCTAGTTAAAAAAAAATGCTCAAGTCATTGAAGAGCATGCAGAGTATAGAGTCCCCACCTAATGATGTTCGTACTGGTAGCAAGAATAATCAAAACATTATTGTTCTGGCCAGGAAAATACATTCAAAAGCACTCGAGAACTCCCATATGCTGTGGAAAATAGTCTTTCTTTTCCACATTTCTTTCATGAATGTTTCATGTAAAAAGTCAGGGGCTATCTTCTTGGTACTTAAATTGCTACAGTACACAGAGATAACATACATTTTCATAAAGACCACTCTAGACGTATTTTATATTTCAGTTATGTATTGCATCTACCGTATTTTGAGACTGACATTTCTGCATGCTTTTCTTGAGAAAATAAGTTTGTTATCATTAAGGGAATGAGACAAAGAGAATTAACCCGGTGTACTGAGCTAGTACTTGCTGTCTGTGAAATTAAAAGTTAAACACACACATACACAACAGCTTCAGCCTGCAAGCTGCAGCATGTCTGAAGGTCAAATGATAATTGAATTTCATGGGTTTTAACTTTTTCTTGGATGACAAATATCCCATACTCAAAAATAATAATTATAAAGTAAATGAAGTAATTACCAAACCTAAGAACATATTGATATAATTCCCTTTTGGCTCAAATAAATGTGCCAGTGCACATACTGCTTTATGGAAAAGATTTTTTTAAAAAATAGCATGCTGTTATGTTTCCTAGTAAAAATAGTGGAATGATTTTAAGAAAAATAAACTCAATTTTTGTGATGTTTTATTTCTTTGTAGTTTGTATTAAATAGAATGTAAGATAAAATGATACAAAGTTTTTACTGAGAAGTTAATGCCTTTTAAAGAAGATCTTATAAGATACTTAAGATAGGAGCTAGACTAAGTTTTGCAAAATTTCAAAAGGCAGTTAAAATTTCTTACCTTTATGGGGATGATGACCTATTATACATTTTTGTCATGGCACTGAGTTACACTTCTAATCTATATTTCGATGCCCCCTAAACATATTCAGGGAGATCTATTACCATTGTCTTAAAAACTAAACTTATAATATTTACCCCCCAAAAGTTAACTTTCTGTCCCTTAATATAAACTTGAGTTTAACATTCAATATAATCAATGATATGTATTCATATTTGTTTAAACATTTTTGTCTTCCATTTCTACTAATACCTATAAAAACACATGAAATGATTGCCCTTATTTTATGTCTAATGATGAATGTTATAATCATCTGGAATAAACCATTTTGTTTAGAAAAAAATTTCTGAAGTGCCAGAGAAAAAGTTAAAACATAAAAATTATAAAGCCCTTTTTATGTATTTGGGATTCCCTGCCATTCTGGGTTTAAGTAATTAACTAGAACATTTATAGCCAGATGATAATATTTTTACCCTGAAATTATGGAAGTTATGATTCAGGGTATTATTTTGGGATGTTCACACATCCTCATTGTCCAACTCTAAACCTCAGTCCAGGAGAATTCTGACGTTTAAGAAGCGACATGTATCACAATGTACAGAGTTTACAACTGACTTTGGAGATGTACGTTTACTGTGACTAGACGATTCTCCAGGCTGCTGCTGAGTGTGGTAACATTCACTGCCAAAAACGCAGTGGCCATTATTTTTGTGAAATAATGATATTTCACAAAAAGACATACTTATGGAAGCTAAACCGATCAAGCTTCTAGGAAAAGCATAATAGAATATTTCCATAATTTTAGTACAGAACACACAAAACATTAACTATCAAAGAAAAGTTTAATAAATCAAAATTTATTAAAGTGAGACTTCAAAAAGTATTTTCTGTGCATATATATGACAAAATATTTATATCCAGAAAGCATGAAGAACTCCTACAAACCAGTAAGAAAACCCCAAAGACAAGCCAATTGAAAATTGCCAAAAAGGTTATTTGTCAACATATTAATGCAAATTAAACCACAGAAAGGTGTGAATGGATCCCTATCAGGATGCTAAAAATGACAAAGACCATAAAAATGTTGAGGAGAATAAGAAGCAACTGTAACTTTCAGATATTTTGGTGAGAGCATACATTGAAACAATCACTTCAGGCCCTGGCTGGTATAGCTCAATGGATTGAGTGCCAGCCTGCAAACCAAAGGGTTTCTTGTTCAATTCCCTGTCAGGGCACATGCCTAGGATGCAGGCCAGGTCCCCAGTAGGGGGCACTCGAGAGGCAACTACACACTGATGTAGTTGCCTCTCTTTCCCTCTCCCTCTCTTTCTTTTTTCCCTTCCCCTCTCTCTAAAAATAATAAATATTTTTTAAAGCAAGAAACAATCCCTTCAAGATATGGCATTATCAATTTCTAAAAACCAATGGTACTTCAAAGACAAGGAAAAAGCCATTTAGTAGGTTAGAGAATCCAAGGAAAGTAAGACTATCACAAAAGTCTACTTCCCCCACTGACCGCTACAATGAAGTCATCATTGTTCACCATGCATACTCCTTGGCTGCCAGGTTACAACAGTGTCATGCACACAGTTCTCATCATAGCAACAATGCTGGTGCTTTCTCCAGACAGACCTTATATTAACATGATGGAATAGAAGTGTTCAATGTCAAAAAATTGCACTTAAATAATAATCAGTCCACAAAATGATGTAGAATCCCATGACTTGCTTTTGACGCCCCTAGAATTTGTTCTAGCTAAGGTTGTCCAGAGAAGCATGTCTCCATCATCAAAATGTTTATCTAGTAGCCTGTCATCCTTGAATAGACGAACATTAGACCTTTGCCTTTACAGCCCTTACAACAACATACCTTTAATGCCACGCTCTTTTCTTTTAAAAAAGTAGAACTTCCACCATCTGAATATGTATCTTCCTTTCTAATGCAGTTACTTCATTTGGCAGAAAATGAGCTCCCATTTCACCTGCTAAAGAAAGCAATCTGTGAATCAAATACAGTTTGAGGAAAGCATCGCCTTATTCAAAAGATAAATCATATGATATTGTTATGCTGAATGAATAAGAAACCGTGGATGGAGAATAGATTAGATGATTGCATTATAAAGACATCAAAGTAAACTTTTCTGAAGGGTGCACTATGAATGGACTGAAATTCAAAGATATTATATTGGTACCTAAGTCTATGGGAAACTAATGAACAAATACTGATTTTTATTATAGACTTTCAGAAGACTGAGGATTAATGTGAACATCATTTTAGAAAGTTGATTATATTCACTACCCTCATTACATGAAATAATATACTCAACTAAATTAATTTCCTTTTTTAAGATTTTATTTCTTTATCTTTAGGGAGAAGGGGAAGGGAAAGAGAGAGAGAGGGAGAGAAACATCAATGTGTGGTTGCCTTTCACATTCGCCCTTAACTGGGGACCTGGATTGCAACCCAGGGATGTGCCCTGACTGGGAATCGAACCAGTGACCAGTTTGGTTCAAAGACTGGCACTCAGTCCTCTGAGCCACACCAGTCAGGGCCCAACTAAATTACTTTTACTAGGCAATAATATTTTTTTAAGAATTTCTCACCTTATCCATTAATTGATCAAATAAAAGTTACAGTATTTTTAATACTTAAATATCACATTGTTTTCTAGATCTGTAGTATAAAGTACCCAAAACTGGCTTGGAACATGAAAATATATTGCAACAGTTTTGGAGATCGAAGTTAAAATCGAGATATCTGCAGCCACTAGGGAGGGACCTTTTTCAGGCTTCTCCTAACTTGTAGGAGTCCCCGGCCTGTGGCGGTGTGACTCCGGTCTGTAATGAGTTCTCCATTTGTGGTTCTTTGTATCTCTGTCCGGAGTTTTCCCTTTTTATAAGGACACCAGGCCAATTGGACTAGGGCTCACCCGGGGGCTCTAATTTTAACTAACGTAACTCCTGTAAAGTTCCCATCTCCAAATGAATTCACATTCTGAGGTGCTGAGGGTTACTAACTGCATGTGTCCTTCCAAAAGTCGTATGCTGAAACCTAATCCCCTGTGTAATGACACTTGGAAATGGAACCCTTGGAGATGCAAGGATGAATCCGGTGGTGCCTTGATCTCGGACGACCCCAGAAGAGTAAGAAACAAATCTCTGTTGTTTATAATTCACTCGGTCTATGGTGTTATGTTACAGCAGCCTGAATAGACTAGGACACCACTTCAACATACTTGTTTTGGGGCGAGACAATTCAACTCAGACAAGTATTGTTTTCTTTCTCATTGTCCTATTGGAATTGCCCTCAAATTGATCATGGCAACCCTTACCAAGTTTGTACTATTTTTTTTAAATTAAAAATTGAATGAATCCACCAAAAACCCTGATTGATTTGGCATCTTTGGTATATTGACTTTTGCTTTTCACATTCTTTCTGCATATTCATTCTATAGCTTCTGCAACTACAGGCAAAATGTCTGCTTTAAAGAAGTAAAAAAAAAGTGAGAATCCATTTATTTTATTGAAAAAACAAAAACCTTCCCAGATCCTCCCAACATAACTCCTCTCAAGTACAACTGCCAGGATCTAGCAAGGAGGCCAAAACCATTTGGAGAGACGAGAAACCACAAGCCATTTCCTGCTGTTGAGCACACTGAACCCTAAAGTTAGATGATAGATAGACAGATAACCATAGTTCAGCTAGAAAGAAAGAGTGTGTAATGTATCTGTTACGTCAGCAGCTCAGATCGACCCTCTGTGAAAAACCTATAACAATGAGAATCTGATGGTGTCTAATGAAATGACTGATCCTTTAGTTTTCTGTATCCCAAATTAATCAAAAATAAGATTTAAGAAATGAACACAAAAATAAGACATTGAAGACCTGAGACTGCCATACTCGTTTTGTAATATAGTTCATTCTGTCATTATAATTAAGCTGTCATCTCACCAATTAACATATTTTACATTATATTGAGATTTAACAAAATATAAACATGCATAGTAGAATGTGAGGATGCTGATACTTTAAAAAGCATACTTTTTCTCCAAGTATATTATAATAAATGGAAACATATTTTCTAACTATATTTTAATATCTCACTTATTTTAATATATATGAAATATACTTATTTACATATTGTCCAGGAAAACAAAATGTCCTAAGAAGAAGTAAATTTAATTTATCACTTAATAGGGCTCTTGAATATTGTTATCAGTCTACTTCCTACTCTTACCTATGAATAAACAGAGATAACTTTGTGTGTGTATTAAGAATTTTTTCTAAGAGTTACATATAAAATGAAATTACACATTAACATTTCTGTATACCACACACTTTTTTTCCCTTGAAGTATATTTTGGAAAATTTTCTGGAAGATAAAACATATTTACGTTTACTTTTTGTCAAGTTAGAACTGAAAGAAAAAACCTCATGTTTCTTCTGTGAAGTTAAAAAAAATAACTGTCAAATGACTATATGCCAGGTACCAACTACAATCAAATCCCTTCAGAACAGACAGAAGTAAAAATAAATGGCATTAAAGTTAAGCACTATTGCTGAAAAGAGCATTTAATGAAAGCAGTGAATCAAAAAATAAGATATCTTGAGGGTAGTAAAATGTCTAGAATAACTTAGGGCTTGTAACTTTGGCTTATATTATTTCATATATATCATATAAATGGCACTGCCTGTTCCTAGGAAAACAGTAAGTAATATTTACCAAAAATAATATTTTTCAAGAAAAGCATTGTCTAGCTAGATGATTCAGCAATTCCATAAAATTGATTGCAAATAATTCGAAGCAAGTTGTATCAGACAAAATAATTCACAGCTAGAAATAATCTTCACAAAGCATTGCTTCAAACATAAACTTGTCAGTGCTCAATAAAATATCTTCTTAAATTTTTAACTGTAAAAATTCACAATTAGAGTTAAACTATTTTATGAGATGCGAAGTGTCATAAATCTTCAATAATTTCTTTCACTTACAGAAATGCAACATTTTATTCAGACAGCTAAAGTCAACCTTATCATTTAGGTTGAAAAATGTATAACTGTAAAACATCAGGAGAATTTTACCCCCAGACATGAGACTTAATTTTCATGTTTATTTTTGTTTGACTACAGATATACATGATATTCAAGGAAAACTTTAAACCCTAAAAACATAGACATTCATTCAAGAATTCTAAAATGCAAAATATGTATAATGGGCTTATTGAGTAGTTTCAACTTAGTGAGATATGGTGAAAATGCCATTTTTCCTAAACCAATCTGCATTATATCAAAACCCTCATCTGTACCAAGAAGCAATCCTCTTAATATTTGTATTCTATTTTTTCTGGTCACTTTGTTTATTAAAACAGTCCAGTCTGGTTCAGAAATTCCAATTTCAAATCCATTTCAGGGTTTACTTACTTCCATGGGCGCATCCCTGGACCAGAGCCAGGGGTCTTGCCTGGTTGGGAGACACCAGCTCTACTCTGGGCCCTGGCGTAAGATTCTCCAGATGGGTTCCAGTTGCGTGTTTCTTTCAACTTAAATGATGTACGCATTTCATTAATCGAGGCACAGAACCTTGGTTAATGAAATGGGGCCAGTCAGATCTCTCCCAGGTCCTGACTTTCCCTCCGTGGTGCTGGCTGCCTCTCTGGTGGGGGGTTCCCTGGCAGCAGGACTTCTGTCCCTAGGGTGCAAAAGAAGATGAGTTTGTGAGGTGCAAGCATGAACTAACCTTGACCCCTCTATTCTCCCCAAATACTTTCAGTAGGAGCATTTCATCCCTGATCCTAGATGATAAATAGGGCAGTTCCATAATAGAGTAGCATTTCGTGATTTTTAAAAATCATTTTGATGGAAGAAATACTCTGCTCTCTTCTAAGTGAACAAAACACAGAAATGGTTCTTGCTGTCAGCCTGCCCCTCCGAGGACAGATGGGCAGTGGGCAGTGTGGTGGTTAAAGACGCAAGGTCCTTCCGTTGCTTTGTAGGAGCACGAGGGGCTGGATTCCCGCTCTCCCTTTTGGAAGTTCCTCCACATCTCTTTTCAAGCCCTGAGTATCCATTGCCCTTGTCTCTGACTTGGGTCATAGCTTCAATCCCAGGATTGGTGGGTACTTCTTACTTTCATATATAAGTGAGTTCCTTTTCTGTTCTACTTGGGGATGGCGAAAGAAATATGAATCTCTCCTTCCGCTTCTCTCACTATATAGCCCACGACACTTTTCCGTCATCATCTTATTCCAAAAGGTGTTATGAAAGTTTTCAAACAAACTCCAAAGTTGAGTAAACTTAAAATTCAGCTCTGCTTCATATTCTCATCTCACATGTTGGAAAAGGGGTTTGCCTACATTCTCTTTTTATATATTTGCCTTGAAATTCTCCATGATAAATTCTTATGTATAGGACTATAATTAATAAAACTCTCAGGGAGCACTATAATCCCCTTTATTCCATATTTTATAGCCACCTAATGGATATGCTTCATTACTTTGAATACCATCTAAAATTAGGGCATAATCACACTGTTATATGGTATTTAGAAAATACACCACACACAGGGTTATTGTTCAAGCCTTTCTACTGATGTTTCTAGGTTAGCTGTTTTCTCACACCTCTTTCTATTTTATGTTTTAAAGGAAATATATGCAGACAGTCCCCATCCTGCGTCCCCTCTGTAGTTGGCATGGAGGAGAACATCACCCGAGACATTTTCTGTGCCCAGTCCCCTGCTATGAGGCAGAAAGGGATAAAAGAAAGGCAAAGATCTTTCATAAAATAATCATGCATCAACTATATTTCAACCATGATGTGCCAAACCTTTAACAAGCTCTTTCTTTGCCTTCTGGAAATTCTTTTTCACATCAGTTTGTTGGAGCCTCAGCTCAGAGACATGTCAGGAATCTATGTTTTTCCAGAACCCATTTATGAATGGTGTCATTTGTAAGCATTCTTCAAAGTTTATGTTTAATTATAGGTGACATACAATATATTAGTTGCAGGTGTGTAACATAGTAATCAAACATTTATGTACAGTATGAAGTGATTACAAGATAAGTCTACTACCATTTGTCATGAAAGGGGCTATTCTGAGCCTCCAATTCTATTACAGGTAGGTTGCCTGAATTAAAAAGTTATAAATTATTTCTTGAGACACCTCAATGTTATAACTCAGTGTTATTTACATATTATATTATATAGCATATATATATCTCATTATAATTGATTTCTATTTCAGTGATGTAATAATAAAAGTAAGCCATACTTTAAAGAAAAAAATTTGATAATATGCAATTCAGAGCAGGAAAAATCTCAAATGTTCAGAGAAAAATAGAACTTACTTCAAATTCTGGCATTGGCTATTTACTACCAATATGATCTTGGTGAAGTTAATATCATTGTAAATATCATATGGTATAAATGTAAAATTACAATGATACCTATCTTATAAAATGAGTTCCATGAATGAATTTAGATTATTTATATAAAGTATTTCATCTAATACTTTCACAATAAAAGAGGCTTAATTATATTATACTTTAAAATTATTATGTTAAATTGAGGGAAATTGAAATTTTAAAATAAAGTTATAAAATAATTGTGTAAAAATTATTATAAGGCAAGTTCAAGGTAAAGTTCACATGCAAAAGTATGAATTATCAATGCTTATAAGAAATACCATTATCTTCCTTAATTACATATACAAATACTATATTTCAGCTACCAATAAACATTTCAACTACCAATAAACATTTCTTAATTTCTTAATTAGTATGTAGTTGGGAAAGTTTGAGCTCAGTACCTAGAAAATAGCACAATTTAAAAATTCCAAATGATATATGAACCAACAGAACTTGTTAAAAATAACTTCACATTCTATTTGTGTATTTTACTTTTAGTACTATCAGTAAATATAGTGGTATTGTCTGGCAACAAATCTGCTACAAACAATGTAATAAACCATTTATATTGACTATCTGCCCATCTGAGTTTACTGGGCTATAAATCTGCAAATAAAAATCTGTTGAGTATTAGAGCATCTTTTATGACAGTTATTTTATCATAACTTTTGTTAAATTTTACCAAGTACTTGATGCCTATAAATATTAATATGAAGTTTATTTACACTTTTAAGAGATTCTTTTTTTTTAAGATTTTATTTTTATTTATCTTTAGAGGGGAAGGGAAGGAGAGAAATATCAATGTATGGTTGCCTCTCGTGAGTCCCTGGATGGGAACTGGCCCGCAACCCAGGCATGTACCCTGACTGGGAATCGAACCACAATCGTGTGGTTCGCAGACCCGCGCTCAATCCACTGAGCTATTGTTTTAGACAGACTTCTCAAGATATTAATTTTATAGTTTTTAATGTGGCTAGAAATTGAGGATAAATGTACTATTCAAAGAAAATCCTTGCTGAGAATCATTAGCTAAATAAATAAAATAAAATAAAAAGTGGATTTTTAAAGTATAACACACATAATATGGCCCTGAACTGAAAAGAGGGGGAGAGGGAGTGTTAAGACGAGAGCACTGAGGAAACACCCCAGAGCTATCACTCCGTTCATTCCCGAGTATGGGGAGAGGAGTCACATAAAAGAAATTCAACATTTAGAGAATGAATAACCTCATTAGAGGTCAGAGTCATGGACAGGCAAGGTATAGAAGTAGTAAGAAAACAAACAAACAAACAAACAAAACAAAAATCTAACATTCGACTTCACTGAAGCAATATAACCATAATAGGGGAAATGTAGTTTCAATAGCATGTTAGCAAAGACTAAACTCTGCTTTAAAATAATATTAAAATGAGGTGTCCTATTTTTAAGCAGTCTTTGAGGAATTACAAATACAGAAATATTTATCAATACAACAATACCCCTATATTTGCAGTTTTATCATTATGCTAAAGTTAAACAGATAGCAATTTTATAGTGCTATTTGTGTGTCTTTCTTCCAACAGCAATAAAAGTGAGCATATACTATATGCTAGCAGGACCTTGTTGAAATTTTTAAAAAGTAAATAAAATGTGGCCCTCAACTTCCAAGGGCTTCATAGATTATTAAGCTGTCTACATTTTACATACTTCTTAATCATCCATTCTCAATAATTCTGCTGTTATCTTATTAAAATTGTGGATTAAGAACAATCTTCAGGGGGTAGGAATTAAAATAACAGAACATTAAGGAGCTAACAAAATCCCCATCACCTTTGCTTCTCCCATCTTCTTACTCTCCAGAGGTTACCAATACCTAAGGGAGATTTTTTTCATTTTCATACATGTTTTTATTTGTTCACTCATTTACTTTTTATCTATTACTATTTGCCACAACAGGAAAACCTTGAAATATTGATCACAAAGTTTCCTTACATGTTTTCAATGCATCATTGGTACCCACAAAACAAGACCACCTACAACTTACTAGGTATGTTCTGAAGATACTAAACAAAGAAGTTCCTCACCTAAAAGAAGTTTAAACTGTATTTTATATTGCATCCCCATTATAGTAAAAGACAATAAATATGTAAGTTTATATAACAATAAGCAAATAATTCAATACGATTAGTTCACAAAGTGACTATAAAGATAATAAAAGGGGTGGTGAGGTTATATCTCAAAATATTTCTTGGGCTGTTAGTGCACTTCTCTCCTTCCTTGTGTCTTCAGTCATCTAAGAGACAAATACTTGAATGTGCCTTTGACTAACTTATGTGTCAATAAGATTCTGGGGGCAGCTGTCAGAATGAATTCCCAACTCCTCAAAGCTGGATAAGACTGGAAATAGTGTTGGGGGGTTGTGGTGAGGGGGTCGGACGCAAGCCAGGAAGGAGGAGAAGAGGTACAGTTGCCTTCCAGGAAAGAGCAAAGATGGATTTCAACCCCTGACCAGTGTGGATCAGTTGGTGGGGCGTCCTTCTGCAAAGCAAAGGGTCTCTGATTCGATTCTCAGTCAGGGCACATGCCTGGCCTGTGTTGCAGGTTCTATTCCCAGTCCCCAGATGGGGCATGTAGGAGAGGCAGCCAATTGATATCTCTCACATTCATGTTTCTCTCTGTCTGTTTTTCCTTCCCTTCCCCTCTCTCTAAAAACAAAAATCTTTTAAAAGAAAAGATGGATTTCAGTACCAAGGCTAGGGCTTAGGACCTTTGGGAAATTCAGTTCCAGGCAGCCCTTCAATCTTTGAGCATCCAGTTACCTCGTGCTCTGCTTAGCAGCCCTGCTCAGCAACCATTCCCACAACCTTCTATTGATGCTGAAGGGCTTGGGCAAAATTTGTACCAAATAGGATGTGTAAGCAGGTTCTCTCCTCTAATAAGGGAGCTCAGGGCCACGCAGGAAGGTGAGAATCTGCCCTTAATCTGCCCATACACGTGACACTGCATTGAACCCTAGTGATTTAAGAGCAGGCTTTTAGAAGAGGCCGTCTGCCAGTTTCTGGCCATCGTCTAAAACACCTAGTTCTGAAGAAACAGAGTAGGACTGATGGGATTTGTAGCAGGGAGAGAACGTGGCTGAGAAAAGGGGAACAGAGGACGAAGACGTAAGTAGCGTGCATATCAGAAAGTGTCTTAATCTGTGTGACACGCGTTTTAGTTAGTACCTGTCCTCCCATCACTGCTCAGCTGTCCTGAGATGAACCTGGCCCTTCAAGGAAAACTTTGAAAACTTCCTGTTGCAGTAAGTGAGTTGCTGTGCGGTCACGTGGCGAAACAGAGGGCGTGACTACAGAGGATCCCTGGGGAGGAGGGGCAGGCAGTGTCTGTGAGTCAGAAGCAGGAGTCTCAACCCTGCAGTGTGGTCCTCGAGCAGAAAAGAAACTGAAGACAAGCACAGTGGTAAAAACAGACTCCTGAGCGCCCTTTCTGGTTGTGAGTTTTAGTTTTCAAGGAAGTGAAACTGGTTTCCTATGGCAAAACACTCAGTCTTACAGTTCGAAGAGACATGACAATGGTGATTCTGAAAGACTAAGGAAATGAGAAGGGACTGTGTTTAGACCGTTGTATTGAACACAATTGAATCTCTCTGCAACACTCCCTCTATTGAAAAAAGCACCTGTATTCAATATTTATTATAAGCAGTATAAGTAACTATATTAATATATGTGGACAATACATTCATTAGAATTAACTCAGAACACCTCTTCAGTGCTTCTTTTGTGACTAGGAACCATCATCTTAAGAAGAGTCATCTGTAGTATATTTTTGAAAATTTATAGAATATATTCTCACACTTTAAATAGCTTCTTTAATGACATAAAATGCTTAAAAATCATACTGCAAGTATTATATAACAGAGCAAATCATTAAGAAACTATAGAAAGTCTACACAGTGAAAGGTTTTGAGGGCAGGAGGAAGATTTTTGCAAAACTGGAAACTAAACCCCACTAATATTCTTCACCAAAACTGTAGAGGAAAGGGTGCAGGGAAACTGAGTGGAAACTCAACGAACACTATCTAATCATTACAAACTGGTGAGCTGGCGTCCCAAGCAAGGAGGGAGGGACTGGAGGCTCCCAGGACAGACAGACACTGGCCGAGGTTTGATGAGTGATAGCAAACATTTACTCAGTGCATAGTTTGTGCAAACTGGTTTTCTAAATGTTTTGCCTGTATTGCCATTAATCTTTCTAATATCCCTTTAAAGTAATGAGCATTATTTTCATTATGAAAATTATGGAATTGACTCACAGAGCAATAAGACAACTTGCCTTGGCCCACATAGCGAGTAAGCGATGGGAACACGGAGGCATTCAATTTGTGAAAAGGAATCACACTGGATTAAAAATAAGACGCCGCCTTGACCGTGTCAAGCACACAGCATTCCTATTTAATTGCAATGGAAAAGTGAAGCGAGCTTATACATATATGATTAACATTTCCAGCAATTTAGGTGGTATTGGCTATGGAGGATAATTTAATGCAGAGAGATAAAAGAACTGAACATTTTGGGGTCCTAATGTTATAGAGAAAATCCTCTATGAGGGAAAGAAACCAATGCACTCGTACCAGATTTTAGTTTTGAAGTGTTAAATCTGTATATCTACACAAGTCAGTTACTGTGAAACATTTTCTGAAGACAGGGAGTGAGGGTGGAGCTACTGCCCCTTAAAGTAAATGCTCATTCAGGCTCTTCGGAAACTCTAGTGGGTATTGAGATGCCTCCCTTCCAGCCTCAGTGCGATAAATCTGATCACTCGAGGGTTTTTTTCCAAACCAAATATCCTGTGATTTATACTCTGCTATAGGGCTTCTTTGCTTAAGGGTATGATTGCGAGTTAATACATCATATGATAGAAACTTGCCATCATGTAGTGATTATAAATTTTTTAGATTTCTGTTCATAAATAAAGATTGATGAGCAAGAATTACATTTTTCTTTTCTTTCATGTCTAAATTAGCCTTAGGATTTTATGAATAATTCAGTATGAAAAATATCATCTTTCAAAGTAATGGTAAACAGTAAACTTGTGTGTGATTTTTTTGCAAGTGTGTCTCTGTGTATGCCCAAAGAACCCAAGCTCTAACGTGTACGCAAATTAGGGAAGCTTACTTAATGTTTTATAAACTTCTGAATATGTTCTTAAAGTGCACCTGAGACCTGTATAATTTTGTTAACCATTGTCAACCCAATAAATTCAATTTAATAGAAAAAATAACAAAATAAATAAATAGAAATAAATCAGTTTTCAAAAAAGTATTCCAGAAAAATCTGGTAGTCGTACAAACCACCTATAGTGCAAAGATGATTTGTGAAGTAAACATTTTAATTATTTACAATATTTAAATAATGCTTTACATGGTACGCATCTGCTTGCATGCATTTTGGAATTGGAAAAAATAAGCGCAAACTTTTTAAACTAGCATTTTCAGTTTAAATTCAGGCTGCATCCTTTGAGGTACTGATTCAAGATATTGGAATTCAATTGAAATAAAAAGAATATTAAGGTATGCAAAGCATTAAAAATCAACCCAATCAATCTAATATTGCCCTTAAAATTATTTTTGACTTGTAAGATAACATTTTAAATTTAGATCAGATCTGGAATACAATTAAAATACTTATATAATGTAATAACTTTCTAATCTTTTAACAAACACTCAAATTTTGTCCAAAATTCTTACTAAGTATATAAAATATTTTACACAAATTTATAACATTTTACTAGAAGATGAAAAATATTAGAGAGCATGTTTTTAATTTTGATTTATTCTCTGCTCTAATTACCTTCAATAATGAATATTTCTTATTTTTAGAAAATATTACAAAATACTGATGCAATGAATTTTTGCATCCACATTTTAAGCAGACCGTGAGCATCTCTAACCCCTCAGGACTGTTTTGGGTTTCTTCCTCCTGGTACTAATAACATTTCTGAGCTCAGTTTCTTCATTTATAAAATGTAAATAAATAAAATACTCATCTTGTTGGGTGACCTAAGGAAAAATGAGTCAATGGACATGTATTGCTTTGCATGGTGGCACTAAATAGTTACCAAATATTTAATAATAAAAATTAAATAATCAGTATCACATTATTATTATTATCTTTTTTTCTGGAAAAGCTAGCTAAGTAAATATTTTAGATACTGCTAAAAAAGAAAGTGAATTGATATTCTTAAATGTGTCTTCTTGATACTTTTATTCATTTTTAATTGAGGTATAATTGATACAAAACATTATTTTAAGTTGTACAAATAGTAATTTGAGATAGAGAGAGCCACAACACGTTTAGTTGACATCCATCACCTCATAGTTATATTTTTTTCCTGAGATGAGAACATTTAAGATCCATTCTTTTAGCAAATTTCAAGTATGTAATCATTTTTACCAATAATAAGAATAATATTTAATAAAACAGTGACAACATTTAGTATTTATTAAACAATTAGTATGGAAAATCATACTACCTACCATTTAAAAAAAAGATGTTATTTATTTTTAAAGAGGGGAAGGAAGGGAGAAGGAGAGGGAGAGAAACATCAATGTGTGGTTGTCTCTTGAGCGCCCCCTACTGGGGACCTGGCCTGCAACCCAGGCGTGTGCCCTGACTGGGAATGGAAATGGCGACCTTTTGGTCTGCAGTTTGGCACTCAGTTCACTAAATCACATCACCCAGGGCTTACCTACCTTTTTTCACTGACTCATTATAGTCAACTTTTGCAGTAAATTATATTACTATATCCATGTTACAGATAAGCCTAGAGAAATTTAGAGGTGAAGTCTTAGAAGAGAAAGGAATTAGATTCAACACCATAGAACATCTGCCTACAGGACTTGATTTTAATCATTGTGCTATTCTGCTCCCCCCACCACTGGGCGCGGGTACCCCCCGTACATGCGTACGTCCAGCAGGGTTGACTCTAAAGTGATTATGTGGCACGCTGAGAGAGTGGGGGAAGTTTTTCATGAAGATTTTTGTTGAAGATTACCTATACGACTCCCTCATTTCACGTAATAGCCACCCCACCCAGCACCTCCCATGCCTTTGGTAAATGTTTCAACAGCCTAGGAGCAGGGTGTGAAAAGGAGCCCTGATCTGAAGTTTTGCTAATTTTCGATTTCTGTGGTGTAAAATACTGTCGACACGGCCACTTCAAGCCACCAATGGTGGAAACAGCTTGCAAACTTCCTGAAACCATAATAAATTAACAAACCATTCTAGCGAACTGGTATGAACCGGCTTCAAACTTCTGATGCATTACTCTGCTTCATTTTTTCATTATAACATTACCTACCACCTAACATATTTTATATTTAAAGTTTAATTTTTAAAAATTGTATCGCTTCACCTGCTCCTTATTAGGATTTAAGTTCAATGAAAAACTGAAAATAAAGATTTCAGTAGATTTCTTCTTTTTCTCCAAAGTTTGCAGAATGCTGGTTAATTTATCCATTAAACACTGCCCCTAAACGTCAACAAGTCTGTAATGAATTTTTATAATAACATCGTTTTACAATGAAAATTTTTATCATGGCATGTTCACAGAGGTAAGAGAGAGGCCATTTAAACTAGGATGATTCCATTTACAATGGATCCATTAACTCTAATGGTAAACACACAAAATATTCTAACATTTTAGTACTATTGGTACCCTGAGAGCAACTATCCAAATAAATGAATGATTTTAAAAGTCCACTTAATCTATTATTCTTGAGCATTGAATTCATACCTCCTATCAGTGGCTCTCAACCTGTCTCAAGGGGGGTTGTTGGCTTAAATGAGGACTCCTGGATCAACTCATAATCCCTCTTTAGGATGTGGGAGGCGACGTCACGAAATTGTATTTCTAACAAGCTCCCTGCCCACCTCTCTGCTCACCAGAGATTGTGCTGCAGGAAATTATTGGCCACAGCTCACACTTCGGAAAATACTGCCATCCTCCTCTGAAACTCATTGTGAAGCAGGATAAGGATGGCTGTCATGGATGAGTAGCCAAATCGTATTAAGGAAAATTTCCTTGGAGATTTTACATTTGTATCAGTGTGAAGACCATTTTGTATGTCACCATAGAGAGAAAGAAAATGAGAATAATATGTGAAATCTCAAAGTAAATGAACATCAAGGCTTGGAAATTTGTTTTATTAGATGCAAATTAGCATCTATAATGGACTTAGAAGATGACCAATTCACATTCTGTAGAGCTGGAAAGAGAAACCTATAATGTTAATTATTTCAAAATATTTTTGCAAGCCTGTATACTACACACCAGACATAATTATTTTGTAACTTAAATCATAATTTATATAGGCTATAATAAGTCTGCATAATGCAAAAGTAATGACAGATTGTTAACATAAAGACTTAAGTAGGATTTGGAATGAGTGAAATTAAAAAACATGGATCTTTCTCATTGCAATTATCTTTTTCTTCGTAAATGAGGTTCCATGTTCTTTTCAAAAAGCTACCTCCCTTTGTGTTAGTTTATCTTATGGGCAGAAATCAGGTATTTTTATAAGAAATGATGTATCTTGTCTTTGTTCTGATTAAATATAGCTACCATGGAACATTTCTCCCGAGGCATCTGCATGGATGAATTGCATTGCTGTGGTATGTAATGGCTCTTCCTATGGGGAGAACAAATTTTAGCTACAAAATATAAGTAAATTCAAGTCAGTGCTTAAGTACATAAAAATGTTATTAGCAAACTATCCAGTTTCCCCTTCTTCACTTGAGATCATTGTTTTTCTTTCAGAGTAAATTTATTTTTCAAAGGGCAGAATGTGTAACATCGGTACAACTGTACATCAAATTTTATAGAATTTCTAAATCAAAACAATGAAGACCAATGAAAAACATGGTCATAAAACAAAAATTAAGATTATATTATTTTTATTTTTGAGACGGAACTCATTAAATTATAATCACTTAGAAAATAGTTTCTTTATAATCTCTTAAAGTAGGGTGGGCAAAGCCCTGAAATGAAAATTATTTAAAAATTATTGTGTATTATACAATCCTATTTGGATATAAACTTGTTTTAGGTGAAGGAGTTTCCCCAAAATGATGGTATATCTGCCTCCAGAATATTCTGTCATTTGCATGCAGCCTAAAAAAGTTTCCATTGTTTTTTGTTTTTTTTTCTGGACAGGGATATTCAGTAAAACTCATTGTGTTAGTTATCTAACACAATGAAATAGTCTCTCACAATAGTCTGCTACCCTCCCTGGCCATTCGTCATACTTAGCTTATAGTTTTAGGGTAAGAAGTAATTGAAAAATCTATAAATACTTTTACGTGGGGTGGTAAAAAATAAAAATAAAGAAGAGTAAAATAACTGCATGCAGTGTAAATATGGTGACACGTAAACAACACGGGAGGAAGTTCTCCCAGTCACGTCTGTGTAGGTGTGGGTGACAAACCCCACGACCAAATGAGTTGTATGAAAATAAATGCATGTTTATGAAAGTATTCTTGTGAAAATGCAAAATACGAACTTTCATCATCTAGCCAGTAAAAAATGACCTGAAAGCTTATATTTGGGGGACGTTTATGAATACTGAATATCACTGATCTTTAAGAAGCAAGCAGGAGATGAGGAAACTTTGAGTAGTCTGAGAAAGTGTCAACCAAGGAAAACAGTTGTCAAAGGATGGGAAAGAGAAGAAAACAAGGAAAAGCCTATGAATGAGGGTACTTGGTGGAGGTGAAATAATGCAAAAAGGTAGAGAAGGATGCAAACCTACAAAATTCAATTTTGCAACAAATAAGAGAGCATTGATGACTTCTGCCAGAGAATTGTCAGGAGAAAGCTAATGTTGATGGTAAAATTGCATGGAGCGATGGAAAAAAAGTGAGAATTGTAAACATACCTATTTTATCACTATTTTTGGTCATAGCAAGTAGAAAGATCATACCTATGGGGAGGTAGAAAAAAGTGAATAAAACTTTAAGACTGAGGAGAAATGTTGCTTCAATATTTCTAAGAAGGGGACTCTGAAAAGTAAGAGGTTAGAGGGCTGCTTATTTATTTATTTATTTACTTACTTACTTATTTATTTATGTTTTGCTCGATTCCTTGGAAACCACAGGATGGTGCTTAGTCATTTGATGTCGCTGGGGATTGCGCAGTTTGACCAGAAAGTATTTGTTCATCTGCAGGCCATTCTTTTTGAATCCCAGTCACTCCCACATTGCCATTATTAGGGATTTTGATCTTCTCCTGGGAAGTCACATAGTTTATAGTCCTCCTCATTGTAAGACCCTAACAGAACTAGCAAAAGACGTGATTTATAGAAGCCACTACAAAGGAATGCATAATGTGCTACCAAAATAACATGTTTTATTCTTCAGGAGGAAAAATACACATACTCATTTATAGTTTCTAGTGGCTCAGTTGAATACCAAAGTTCACAATTTCTGTGCCGAAGGAGAACAGTTTCGATGAAATGCCATCACTTCGATCATCTATGTGATAGAAGAAATGGCAGGGCACCCCTCACCTGGGAGAAGTTACCAGTCACATCCCTGGAGCAGGGCCATAATCATGTAGCAAAGGCAAAATATGGCGCCCTTCTTTTCCACTCCAGGTGGTGTGACAGACTTTCCACTTCGGAAATTAAAAATAAACCAGTTTCTGTAATATTTAACTATTATTTTATATAATAGTTAGTAAAAAATGAAAACAAATTTTTAAAATAAAATCTAATATAAACTGAAAAGTCTTGACTCTTTTTTTGGTATAGTCCACATTCACCAAATACCAAATTACATAATACCAGATTTATCAAGTAGGTCTTAGCCAACAAAAGGCAACTGCCCTGGTACTTTGGCAACATTTTTCTGAAAGTGACTTCAAGTACATGTCAGAGCTCACAAAAATAATGTGAGATCTCTTCAAAGTGAACTAACATTAATGCGTCTATTTTCCTCTTTGTACTTAGTGACTTAGAGATGTGAATATAAGCTTTATCCTTTTTGATCAGTTGTTTTGAGCTTAAATCTTCATATATACTGATTCATTAATTCGTTAATTCATTTTATGGATCACCTACTATGTAACTTCTCTTCTGATCATCATGTGTAGAGATAGGAAGAAGTATTAAGTTCAAAAAGAAAGCTCAAGACCAGATCCTGTATGAATTTGTAGATCATGAGCTGTGTTATGCATTTTCTCTAAATGAAATGGTTTGGCGTTGAAGGACTTTAAGAATGAAGGGATTTAATTTTTTTTTTGAGAAATAAGTGTTGATGGAGTAAATAGTGTGTTAGTTTCTAGGGATGCATAAATGTGCCACCCAACTGGCTGGTTCAAAGCCATAGATACTTATCTGTCACAGGACAAGAAGCTAGATGTCCAAAATTAAGGTGGCCAAAGATTGACACCTTCTGAGGACTCCAAAGAAGAAACTGTGCCATGCCTCTCTTCCAGTGTCTTGGGGTACCTGCGGTCTTTGAGGGTCCTTGGCTTGTAGCTCATCACGCCAATCTCAGGCTGCATCTCCATCTTCACCTCCTTTTTGTGTGTCTCTTTCCTTCTCTTACATAAACATCTGTCACTGGATTGCTACATCCAGGAAAATTTAATCTTGAGATTTCCACTAGTTACATATGAAAAGACCCTATTTACAAATGAGATGACATCTCCAGGTTCCCGGTAGACGCATCTTGGGGGAGGCACTATTCAATCCACTAAAAGTCGTAGAGAAAATGAGATTAGGTAAGAGATCGTTTAAACAACCCAAGTAAAACGGATGATGGTGCCTTGGACTGTAAGGTCGAATAAGACATGATTATATTGAGGGAATTTAGAGCCAATAGAACTCCCTGAGGTAGTGAGAAAAATGAAGAGGGGATGCAATCCGAGGCCTGCCTCTTGGATAAAGTGCAGTGAAATGTACTGGGATGGGGAAACTAAGAGAGGTAAGTTTTCAAGAAAATGTATTGACATTTCCACTTCCGTTATGTTACATTTGTGATATGTATTAGACCGTTTCAGTTGAAATATTAAGTGCCAAGTTTAATATGAGAAAGTCTGCTGTCATATTGAATATTAGAACAAAACTTTGAAAATAAAAACTCCAGAAACTGATTCATTCCACCTGTAGAATCATAACTAAAGATACTTTTTCTTTTTTCTTTTTCTATAGTTACACAATTAGCACCCCCTGCTATCGTCCCCTTCGGAGTCCATCGCAGTGCGTGTGTGTTCATCTTTATTGCCATGGAACACGCTCCCTTCCTTTCTATATTAGACCAGGAAAGGCCCTCATTTTCTCAAGGCAACTCTCAGGCCACTTGATGTCAATGGAAGAATGAACTAGAATTAATCAGAACCAGGCCATCGCCTGGCCTGCTCTATATTCCCACTGCGCCATTTACCCACGGTGTGGTTTTGAAGAAGTCAGTCTCTCCAGAAGCATCCATTCCCTCATATTAAAATGTAGACTGTAATAATACCTACTTACCAGAAAGATTATATACAAGATCACGGACAGATAGTAGGTATTTATGAATATGTGTTCCTGTCGTATCTTCCGAGAGCTTTTTTAATAATTTCATATACCTTACTTATACATTATACATATACATTTAAAATAAACAAAATTAAATAAAATGTTTATTCAGCAGAGATGAAAGTTACATGTTGAGGAGCATGAAGAATAATAGCCTTCAGGGACAAAAGCTCCACCTAGGAAATGTAAATTTATGTATTTCAGGTTAATAATGTTGTTTATTTGGAGACAAAAAAAAGAATGCTGTAATTTAAATCCTCAGCATGCTATTCTGCATGAGATCACTAATGTTGTGGTTTGCCAGGAGAATATTTTCATTGCATAGCTTCCTTGAATACTTAAAAGTGAGACAGTGAGGTTATACAAATAATTTATCAATACAGATCTTAATAACATCTCTCCACTCTAATTGCCAAACGACGTCCCAATATAGCTACCGCGTTTCAGAGCTCACCGCCTTTAGCTTCCTGCAGTGACACCCGTGATCTTAGCCACTGGACACATAAATGTCTAGCTTCATTTAAGGACTTAACGTAATGCGTATGACTGTTACATAAAAGCAAACAAAAGGTTGGCTAAAGAGAAAGATGAAATTAAGTAAAATTAATAAGCCAAAAATAAAGATGTTCCAGGGAAGATCAAATAAATGTCTCCTTTGGCCCAGCAGACACAGAAGAGGCAGGTAAAAGGGAACCGAAGGAACTAACATTTACTGAACAAGCACTAAATGCCAAGCATCTTACAGAGGGCATTTCATCGCAGCCACTCAGCAGTAAGGTAGCATTTTCTTACTCTACAATTTAAAGATGTCGAACCTATGTGTTAGTGAGATTCAGTAGATGAAGGTGTTGCACTGTAAGTAGTGGAGCCGAGAGTCAAACCCCAAATTATCTGGCTTTGGTTCAAACGTACAGCTTTCTTCGCTAAATAGGAAAGCGGTTATAGGAGAAATAACGTGGTATCACCAATACCAGACTTAATAGAACATGTGCCCCAACTGTTACTGCTTTTTGTGGGGGGAAAAGCATGAATAAGTGGTCAGGAATAAGTAGATTTTAGCAGCACATTACTGAGAACAATTTATTGATCAGTTTCTAATGGATCTCATGTTCATACTTTTTTTTCCTCACGGGAAATTTTGTATCACTTAGAAAACTACTGCTCTACTCATCATTATTTTATAATTCTTTTCTCTATCTTATTTGTCCTAGATTATGGGACAGATTTTTATGACCTCTTTGTAAGTTTATAGAGCATAAAGATACATTATGTGTGTTACTATATGACAGATGATACCCTAAATAAATATGTTTGACCATGTGGATTACACTAACAGTATTTTCTGCAAAAATATTTATAGTGACTTGTATTTTCATGTTTTTCAAGCAGTAATATTGTTTGCAGCAAGAGTCACAATAATTTCTGCAAGTGCGTGTTTATTTTTTGTTTTAAAATATGCTTCATTCCACGGATGAACAAGGCTGTCTGAGAAACTCCAAACACGTGGAAAGCAGATAAAGAATACTGAAAAGTGTGGCCCAAGGAACATTATGCAGTAGGTCTATCCTTACAGAACTTGAGTGAGAAGACCTGAGAGAGTTAAATCTTACCTGAAATCCAATTGGTATGAGTGAAGTAATTAAAGGAGAAAGAGGCTGTAGAAAAGAAACTATTTTAGTTAATTATTTTCCTGCAGAAGTAAGAAAGGATTAATAAAATCTTGAGTCTTAGTAGAGCTTCCTTTAAAAGTAATATTTTAATTATCTCTATATCTGGGGACATATCACAATTATAAGAAACAATAACCACACAATCACATTTATAATAGTGTTTATTTATATTCAGTATTTAGAATCAAGATATGAAAATATCAGTGAATTACCTAACACAAAGTAAATACAACTTGACAATGCAAAAATCACAATAGATGTAACAAACTGTGAGTTAGAGGGTATGGATTCTGGCAAAATGATTCCCTTGTCTTTCACGTTATGTCTACCAGGTAGCATCACATTGGCAATGCTTCCAATATAGGAGATGCCAGGAAATTCAGAACACTTGTATTTTGTAAAATAAAGTTAAAAAAAATTTAAATGGAAAACTTTCTAGTATTTGGTGATTTTATCACCTGTCAACCCCTCCAATGTGCAAGAAATTTTATTGTGAGCTTTTTGTTATGTTTTAGTAATAAAAGTTAACAGAAGTTGAGCCCTTACGAAGGACCAAGTACTGTTCTAAGTAAAACTCATTTAACCTTGACACCAGAACTTGAAATAGCCACTGTCATCATCCCTACTTTGGAGTTGAGGAGACAGAGGCATCCACAGACAGGTTACCTTTCCCAACAGTCAGCAAATATCTCTGGAGGCCAATGTTTTGAACACACGAAGCTAGATCTCAAGGCTTATACTCCTAACAAAGATGCCGTTCTGTGCTGTTTATGGTAAGGAAATGTATGAATTCATGTAAGTAAACCAAAATAAATGGAAGTGCATTGAAACTGACCATTGGGAGTTTTAGTGGGAAAACCATTGAAATGTATGATCTTTTAAACCCTTATTTTTTATTTTTGTGTGTTTTCCGTTACTTTATTTTCAGCATAACTTATTATCATTGTGATACATAGTGCAAGATGTTTTATAATTCTAACATACTCTGTTTAGACCATGCACTGCAACATTAACTTTTACTTACTCACATTTTAATGCTGATTTTTTTGTTTTGTATTTGCTACTACTTGGTTGCTTATTTTCAAACACTTCCTTACTTTTTAAAAATATTTTATAGATATGTGTCTTATATAAAGACACACATCTGGGTTTGTTACTTAATTTAAAGTCACTCAATTAATGTTCTGTGTTTTTACAAATGTAATCCATGTATGTTATAACTGATATTTTTGTTTTTAACTGGTTTAAATATATATTTAAACTTTTACAAATTGGGAAGACTTAATACTTGCATTTTACCTTACATAGGAGATACATATGCTGTCCAGTTTGGGGCTTTATTATGTTTGAAATGTTTACCCATCCACATACATTCTCCAGCAGGTGAAGAATGTCTGGAGTAAGACTGGCATGGTAGGAACAAGGCTCATGAAAATCCAAGAGGAAGGACTTTAATATTATGCCAGTAGAAAAAATATAGATTCTTATATGTTTGTACAAAAACTAACAGTATACTTAATAATTATTTTATATTAACGTATTTAATTTATCAACAGCTCAGCATGGAATCTCCAATTAACAAATGAAGAAGAGAAAGATGGCGATTAGCCAAGAGCACATAACAAAAATTTGGAACAGCCAGGATTCAACCCAGTGTCCTTGTATGTCACCAGTAGTCTATTCGGCCTCTCAGTCAAGGGTGACAGCATATGACCCAGGAAATGAGGTTTTCCCTCTGGTATGATATGGCCGGGTTCTTTCCCCGATAGTTTATGACTTGTGGGTGAGCATCTCAGAATTCTAATTAATAATGTCTATATTCTTAATTTGTCTTAGAGTTAAGACAGTCAAATGTCTGAAATCTTCATAGGTGAGTTAAGTATATATTCACTTCTAACTTTAAAAGAGTTTGCTAAATACTTTCACTTTTATATCATATTTGAAATCTTTGCTATTTCTTACATATATTGAAATTTTCCTTTTTTTAAGCAGTGAGTTACAATCCTTGGGTCATTTGATATTATATCATTTACCTACTATGTGTTGTATTGTGGATGTGAAAATATTTAACCTAAAAATATGTTAGGTAAAATGTGCTTTCTCAGATATAGTGTCTTTTGATTTCTCCTGACATTAACTTAATATATCATTACATTGAGGCTTTGTGCTGTACATAGAGTGAGTAATAGTACTGTAAGTTAGTCATCTTAAGCGCTCTGATTGGTCTAAGCCAGAATGATTACGGCACAAATTAGAATTGAAATGAGAGGGCGGTATGATTTGTGTGTAAAACACTAATAACACACAATTATTTAGGCACAACAGGCCTGCTCTGTCTCTCTGAATAGTAAGTACTTCACCATCGTGAATGACCTACGTTACCACAACACTTCAGCCTTTCAGTATCCCAAAGACTTACGATGCTTAGAATTACACGCACTGGCAGATCATTTGTACATGTTTCAAACAGGTGGTTCTATGTCAGAAAATTTTATAAAGACAGAACAAATAGAAATATTTATGGCCAAATTGTCTTTCACTGGATGAATTCCTGTGAGCTCAAGTATATTGAGTGTATTGCTCTCTGAAATTCCATTTTATGACTTGTCTGTATGCCAGTTTCAAAGATGACAGTTCATTGCACATTGCCAAAAGTTGAAAATTTTATGATACCCTAATTGTTAGCACATTTTGCACGAATTTTCAGGATGATCACTCGTGTTAAAAGTAGGTTTCAGGAATTTCCTTCGTGGAGGGATTCACTGGGAATGGCCTAGTCCTCTATGACTGAGTTGTAACAGGCTCTGCTAGGAAAATGGCTTCTTCTAAGCCTTGTGTGTCTTTAGTTCTGTGCTCAATACAGGTGTGTGTCACCTGTAGTCAAATTACTCCAGCAAAGTGCTATCATGAGATGGGAAACTTTGTGCATTTATGGAGGACTATAAAATTATAACATTATATACTTAAGCCAGGAAAATTAAGGTCTTGTTTATATCATAGTTAAACAAATAACTTTATAACATTACAATCTTACTGGTCTCTAAAATACAAGAATTAAGCTAAAACACATGAACTATTTATCAACTGTAATTTTCCAAGATTTCTGAGAAATTAATACATGTAGAGAACGGTTTTGCTCATTGGAAGCACTCACCCTGTCTTATAAAATGCTTCCCCATTTTTCAAAAGAAATATTAACAAGATGTCTCAAAAAACACTTTAAAATAGTGGTCTTGTGTAAACGTAATTGAGATATAATAATAAAAACCTTTCATCATAAAGAGAGTTTATAATGGAATAGAAACTACAAAGATTTTACACAATATTTGCATGAAAATAACATAATAGCCTGACGGTGACCAGAGGGGAGACGGGAGTGAATTTCAGGGTAAAGAAGTGAAAGGTTTGCAGGAACGAGTCTAAAGGGCACATGGACAATAACGGGGAGGGGGGTGGAAATGGGCGGGAGGTGGGGCGGGCTGGAGGGGTGGGCTGGGTGGGGAGAAAAGGCAGAAAACTGTACTTGAACAATCATGAACATTTTTAAGAAAAGGAAATAACATAACATGTTGAATGGAGTGTTTTATATTTCTATCATCTCTTCAGTATTATAAGCTCTTTCGTACAATAATTTGGTAAGAAAAATGTAAAGACATACATGAAAAATATTTCTGTAGACTTTACGTATACCTGATTTCTACTGATATGCTTCCTGAAGCCATGTCTAGGCACGTGTTTGCTTGTGCATTTGTTCCTCAACAGATACCATAGATACTTTGTATTATTAGAGTTGGTTCCATAAACTCCAAAGCTTATCAAACAATCAGTGGGTAGAAAGAAACTAAGTTTATTTGGTCATCTTAGCATGGGGCAGAGTGGACTAGTAGGGTATGGCCTTGTGTTACAGGCCAAGTTACACGGGGCGTTGTTTTGCACGTTAACAGCAAAAACTATGATGTTTGTAGGATGAACTGAGAAGATGTCTATGTGTCTGAAGAGATAATATCACTACCAGAGTAACACATAAACCCTCACAATGAGACAAGGGTCCATAATATTTTTATTCTGATTTGACACCAAGGACATCGTGAAATCATCTAGCATCTTTACCCCCCTAAAATTCTGTGCTCCATTTAATACCATACTTTAAAATGTTTGCGATTGAAGACTAAAAAATTTAGATGTAATATATACAATATTACAGTTCATAGTTTCTTTTCCCTTTAAAAATTCCAGTTTGGGATATTGTCTACTACAATTGGCTGAATAAAACATGGAATAACAGAAACTTATCGATCAACGTAAACAATTGGGCTCCAAACCATCCAGCAAACGTCTGTATTCATGAAGCTCTGCTTGGTAATGTACTAAAGAAAGATGCTATCAGCTCTGCCTTGCACATGCCTTTCCAGAAATGTCTCCATGAAAAAAAATGTATCATTTATTTAGAGATACAAACTAAATATATGTGGATTTTCAGAAGAGTTTATATAGGGAAGAAAGAGAAATATAGATAGTTTAGAAATATGCGCACTTAGAGTATCTGGAAGTTTACTGATGCTGAAGCACATATGACATTTAAATGTGCTTATTACCCAAATGTGTGATATACTCTGAAGTCCTGACTTATGATCACCAGGGGCACATTGTCTGGGGGCACAACAATGAGCAATTATTGGTTTCATTAGAGCTTTGGCGAGGGGACCCTCCTTAGTTTGAGAAACCCCTGATTCCTAGGGGTATATTAATTTCAGATAAACTATTTGAGAAAGGGAATAATATATACAAATATTTGTGTGATTAAAACATCTCACTTTATCTCATGAAAAAAATCATCTTTAAAAAGCTTGCAAATGACTAAAACTTGATGAGCGTGAATGCCAAAGCTGTCTTTTAGAGTTCGCTCTTGGAAGGTGGCCAAATATGAACTATTAAGGCATCAAAGTTATGAGATGCTAACCAAGCAGATAACAATACAGGTGTATAGTCCAGTGTCAAAATTTAAAAAGCTGAGTATTGCAGTTTATGCTGTCCAATAAATCACATAAAACTCTGACATTCCTTGTCTGTCTCCTATATTAAAAATAAAAAAGGAATGTGGTATTATTGTTAGTGTTATAAATAGGAAAAAGGTTATTATAGAAAGTCAATGCAGATAAATAATATCACTAGAAACTTTATCATAAAAAGATCAATATTAAGTAATAAAGATGTATAAAACTTTGAATTCCTCTCTCAAAGTTTTGAAAGACACGAGTCTTTGAAAGACAGTGCCTTTGAAAGACACTGGTGTTTCTACTGGTGTACAGACATTAGGGTGCTACACCTGAACCAGAATGGTTGAATGATGTAAGGTCAGAAATAGTATTAATGATCTTGCAGGATGAACGAGTTATTTCTTTGATCAAAGTACTAATATCTTGCTGCTTTTAGATATTTATTTTTTAATGATGTTATTTATTTACTTCTAGAGAGAGGAGAAGAGAGGGAGAAGGAGAAGGAGATAAGCACAGATGTGCAAGAGAAACATCAGTCGGCTGCCTCTCACATGCCCCCACCCAGGGACCTGGCCCACACCCCAGGCATGTGCCTTGACCAGGAATCAAATAGGTGACCCTTCAGTTTGTAGGATGACATTCAACCCACCGAGACCCATCCATCAGGGCTAATTTTTAATAATATAAACTCAGGTATGTAAAATATATTATGGTTAATTCAAAAGCGTTTTGAAGATCAACACATTTTAATATCCCTAAATCTTCCCAGAAAATGACATGAGTGTAGCATCTCTGCTGTTGGAGAAATTAATCCTCAAATGCACACATGTCACGAATATGTTTTAAGAAAAAGTCAAGACAAAGATACTCTCTGACATAAACATTTCAATATGTGAAGTCCTCCACGCCATTGATTTTGTTCCCTAAACCAAGCCATGTTAGGAGCTCTGAGAAGTAGGCCACCGCTTCAGCACAGGGAGAATTGTATGAAGTAGGGCTTTAACCAGCACAGCAGTTCATTCAAGAAGACTGCTTCAAGACTTCATTTAAAATTATCAGGGGCGCATTATCTGGGTACACAACAAGAAGCAATTATTGGTTTAATTAGCTGGCATTCACCACACCGCCCTCTTTCTCTTTGTTCCATTGCCAGGCAATTTTCTACAATCATTAAGCAAGGGAACTATAATTCCACAATGGCCCGATTTACAGTTTCTTCTTATCACATTGGAGTATTTTAAAGTTATTTATGACTGTCCTCAATAAGAACTAAGTCCATTGGGCAGAAAACTCTTCAGGCTTAAAAATTCAATATTCATTGCCATATTATAAATCTTAATTATATGTATAATCTATGTTTTACTTTAGATAGATATGTGCCATGAATATTTGATGGAAAGGGAGTATATATGGTATCTTTCACCTGTTAAAATTCTCCAAGTAACTTATCTTTCACAAGTATACTACTACCACAGAAATATGCAACTAAATGTTAAAAGTAAAGAAATTTTAACATATAACTTACTGAAAGCAAAAAATAGACAAACAGACTCATTCTCAGATGTTGTTATCAGTCACACTCTTGCAAATAGTGAAGGGAAACTATTTTCCCACAGTGTGAATCACTGATTTAGGTGAATCCCTAACATTTTAATCTCAATGCAAACATTCTACTCTGACATTAGAAAGCAGGAGAAGGTTCAAAGGTGTAAATTCTCCTCTGTGAGGCCATAGTTAAGACAAGTGTCTCTGTGGTGCACAGGCATCTGGTGAGGATTTAGAAGCAGTACAAGTGTAGTTCTAGACAAGTTTTTGAAATATTCGCTCTAGATCTGTGAAATATGCCATTGATGTTTTAATAGGAATTGGGTTGAGCCTATAGATTGCTTTGAGTAGTATGGATATTATAATGATACTTGTTCTTCCAATCCATGAATGTGGGATGTACTTCCATTTATTTGTTTCTTCCACATTGTCTTCAGTGTTCTAAAGTTTTCTGAGTATAGGTCTTTTACGTCCTTGGTAATCCTGAGAAAGAAGAACAAAGCTGGAAGGATCACAATACCCATTGTCAAACTATACTACAAGGCCACTGTTTTGAATGTAATCAAAACATTCTGGTACTCACATAAAAACAGACACAAGAACAGAATAGAGAGCCCAGGAATAAACCCATGTCTCCATGGTGAATTAATAATATTTGATAATGTTGGCATGACCATGCAATGAAGTAAAGGTGATCTCTTCAATAAATGGTGTTGGGAGAACTGGACTGGTACATACGAAAAAAGTAAAACTAGACATCAATTTATACCATACACCAGAATAAACTCAAAATAGATAAAAAAATATATCACGGTACCATAAAAGTCCTAGTGGAAAACAAAGGCAGTAATATTTCAGATATCCCATGTAGTAATATTTTTGCTGGTAGATCTCCTAGAGCTAGGAAATAAAGGGAAAATATACAAATGGGACTATATCAAGTTAAAAACCTTCTGCACAGCTAAAGAAACCATCAACAAAATCAAAAGGTAACCAAGTGTATGGGAGAACATATTTGCAAATAATACATTGGACAAGGGTTTCATCTCCAAAATATATACAGAACTCATTCAACTCAACACCAGGAAGACAACCCAATTAAAAAATGGGCAAAGGACCTGAATAGACACTTCTCCAAGGAGGACATACAGAGGGCCCATAGGCACATGAAAGGAGGCTCAGCATCACTAGCCATTCAGAGAGATGCAAATTCAAACCACAGTGAGACACCACTTCACACTGGTCAGAATGGCCACCATTAACACATCAGCAAACAACAAGTGCTGAGGGGGTTGTGAAGAGAAAAGAGAACCCTAGTGCAGCGCTGGTGGGGACGCAGACTGGGGAAACCACTGGGGAAACAGCATGGGTACAAATGTGGTTAACAAGTAACATCTCCCATCACTATGGCTTGGGGGACTTCGTGTTATTATGCATAAATAAAAGCATTTCCAAATTACGTCTCTGTTGAAAGTAGTTCAATTAAAATGTCTGTATTTTAAAATGTCTCTTTTCCCTGTCTTACTCATTCACGTTGGTATTCTGCTATGAATTTGTACAATAACTGGGTGCCAAGCGTAGCATTGCACACTATGGGAAGTCTCATATTAAATCTCATGTCTACCATGAACTCACTGTGTGCAAATTGAAAGTTAGCTTTTCTGCGCCTCCATTTTTCTTCTTTTAAATAGGTATAATGAGGTCCTAAGGGTTATAGCAAAAATAAATGGAGTAATTTCTCCACTATGGTACATACTGGTTCACAATAAATCATAGTTTCCATATTCTTACTTAAAACTAGAATCTAATTAGTCACAACAATATGCTCAACAAATATGATCGGGCAGTTACCGTTCAAACGTGTGCAAACCTCAAGTTTTTCTGTTTTCACAGTTACGTCTGTCTTTCTCTGCATGGAATCTACATGCGGTTTCTGGACTCAGTCCTCTCTTGGGTGGTTCTGGGGCCACAAGTGGGCAGTGCCCCACCCACAGGCTCAGCACCCAGGGCACAGCAGCCTGACTTCCAAATACCAGCTGCTAACTCCGCCTCTGGGCTCTCTGGCCTCTAGACCTGACTTTACTAGTGTGCAGCAGGCTATATATGCTTTAGAATGGAACACCCACTACACCCCAGCACCCCTGCCCACCCTCAGACAGAGCCAATGGGAGTCTGATAAAGACCTCGGCTCTCTCCCCTGGCAGGTGGGGCAGTTCTGACACTCGTCTTCCTCATTGTCTCCAGGTGTGTCCCAGTGAGACAGGACGCCTAGGTCTACACGGGCAGCTGGCTTGATAATGTACTCCTCTCTCCACTCCATTCCTCTCTTCCCTTGTCTCAAATAAACAACTTGCACTGAATTTTAGTATGAGGGGCAGTCACTTCCACAAAAGAAGGGGAATGGGTTTTCTCAGTGCAGGCCAGGACTACCTACACACAGGACAGTGCCCGCTGGTGGTTCCAGACTTATAAGCCTTTGTCGTCTTCATTTCCTGTACTATTCTTACCTTCTCCCTGTCTATTTTCTACGTACCATCTATGCTACTTACTCCCGGTACCTTTTCTCCCCTTCTCCACTGATAACCCTCCATGTGATCTCTATTTCTATGATTCTGTGCCTGTTCTAGTTGTTAGCTTAGTTTGCTTTCGTTTTGTTTGTTTGTTTTTTTTAGGTTTGTTGATAGTTATTTGTTGATATTTTACTGTTCATATTTTTTCTTAGATAAGTCCCTTTAACGTTTCATATAATAAAGGTTTGGTGTTGATGAACTCCTTTAACTTGACCTTATTTGGGAAGATCTTTATCTGGCCTTCCATTCTAAATGAAAACTTTGCTGGATAGAGTGATCTTTGATGTAGGTTTTTGCCTTTCATGACTTTGAATACTTCTTTCTAGCCCCTTCTTGCCAGTAAGGTGTCTTTTGAGAAATCAGCTGATAATCTTGTGGGTGGGTTTGTGCGTGTTCTGGGACCCTGTGGGTCTCTCCACTGAACTCTTCTGTGAGGTTGGGAGTTTCTCCAACCACCTCAATCCCCACAGATTTTTTCAGTCAGAGGTTTTGAGGCTTTATTTCCCCATGCTAGAACCCTGGGTTGTGTGGTTTGTCTCGCTCCCCAGTTGTTCCTCCCAGTTTATCTGCACACAAATATGGGATCGCCTGCACTGCCAGCTGCCTCTGACCCTGATCTGCCAGCTACGACCTTGTCTGGAGTCCTTTCTGCCCTGCTGACAGTCTCCACCCCTCCTACCGGTCTGGATGAATGTTTCTTCTTTAACACCTTGGTTGATTTTCATACAGTTCGACTTTTTGGCAGTTCTGATTGTTTTGGTTTTTAAATTTGTTGTTGTTTTTCTTTTGGTTGTGCGAGTATCTTCCTATGCCTCCACGGGGGCTGGGAGTCCAAAGCCTATAACTTTCTAGTTTATTAAAACATTGTGAAGTGGTCCATGCAATGGAATAAGATTAGTTCACCATACTTTCTTCCTCCTACTCAATTCATACACTTTTAAAAGCGAGTTTATTATCTATCATTTCCATTTTGAAATGTTACAAAAAGCTCAAAAAATTAATCAGGGGCAAGCCAGGGAATGCTTAGGTTTGGCACAACCATTCAGGTGCCTTCCAGTCGCTTCATGTAGATAACTTTCCCTTCGTCTTTTGTGGTCATAATTCCAACATCGTTTTTTATCAGGTCATATACGGCTTGATAAAATAAAAGAAAATTGTGTCAACTATGATTAGGACAGATGCTTAAATGCTTGTTATTCCTACTTCCCTCCATGTTTTGTTTCTAGATAAAATAGTTTGTATCAAGCCTAATTTTAGTGATTTTTAATAAGTAAATTACTAATGTGGTGTGAAAACTTCAGCATTTATATTTATCGTGGCATTGCAGAGATACCTGGGTGCTGGATCATGTGTAATTTTGAACTTATTTTCAGTTCTTTGGTATATCATATGTTGTCTATTTTGGTGATGCAGTTAGAAGCTGTCCAAGTCATTAGCTTTTTATTCTGATCACTTGATTCACTTGAGAAGATCATACATTTTCAGTGTGAGGCTGAAGTCTGTATTACTACACCATAGATGCTGTCACTGCTTATTCAGGATATTAGGTAAACTTTGCCAGATATATTGACTTGGATTTAATTTATTCTATTTCTTATTAGAAATTTTATATTTGCAGTGTATAATTTTATATACATTAGTGGGTGATCATTTAAGTTCTGTAGAGACTTTATTAAATTTATTGTGTGTAGACCTTAATTCAATATTTGATATAGAAAGCAATAGAGGTTTTGATAGAATATTCATGAAAGTAGATATTCATTAGTGGTTACTGATGTGTATATCTATATACATGTATATATGTAATTTATATGTATATGTGTGTATATATAATGACAACTGTTTTAAAATAGAAAATCAATTTCAGTGAAAATAATCCCTTTATATTTTATTCTGAATTACAAACATATTTTCATATCTTCACAATATTTATGTGCATTGAAAAACAATATTTATTGCTTTTCAAATAGTAAAGAACTTATAGATTTGATTCAATCTAAAGAATCATATTATGTTCCTCAGATACCATTTGTTAAGTTATCTAAGAAAATAACTTGATAGCAACTAAGAGTTTTTCAGAACCATACACATTAGTTATTTTTTTCATTTCAGTGAAGACCTAGAATTACCTTCAGAAAGGAACTGAATCTTAAAATAGGTAATAATCCAGCCACTGTTGTTGAGATCTCTAATTGGATGTACAGGAGTCCTCCCTTATCTGCAGTTTTAATTTTTGCAGTCTAAGTGACCTGTGGCCAACCACAGTCCAAAAATATTGAATAGAACATTCCAGAAATAAACAATTCGTAAGTTTTAAATCGCATGCCATTCCAAGTAAGATGATGGACGCTCACACCACCTTGCTCCACACCACTCAGCAAGTGAGTCCTCCGATTGTCCAGTATCTCCCCGTACAGTTTCCCCACCGATTAGGTCGGGGCCATCCCAGTTATTTCATCAAATGCCGTGGTATCACAGTGCTTGTGTTCAAGTCACCCTAATTTTACTTAGTAACGGCCCCAAAGCACAAGGGTTGTAACAGTGGCAATTCAGATATGCCAGAGACCAGTCATGAAGTACTTCCTTTAAGTGAAAAGGTAAAAGTTCTCAGATTATTGTTCTGTTTTATTAGTTATCGTTACTAATGTTTTACTGTGCCTAATTGTAATTTAAATCTTATCATAGGTTTGTACATACAGAAGAAAAACAGCCTATATAGGATTCACTACTCTTTGTGGTTTCAGGCAACCACTGGGGTCTTGAAATGTATCTTCTGTGGATAAGGGAGGGCTACTGTACTCTGATTTTTAAGTTCCTTAAAACCTTCTCTGTTCTCAATGGGGTCAAAATGCTTATGTGTGCTATCTCCTGCCAGATTTTATGATGAAAGTTTGTACCTGTGCTAATCAAATCTTCTTGTCTCTATCAGTCAGGATTCAACTAGAGTAGAGCCAGTAAAACTATGTTTACATAAATATAATTGGTTATATTTATATATAAAATTACATGTTTATATAGGGGTTTATTTTAAGAAACTGGCTTGTGCAATTGTGGATTTGAGGGGCTAGCTAATCAAGTCAAAAGGGTAGATTATCAGGAAGGACCCCCAGGAGAGAGGGCCAAAGCTGGCGTACCAAGGTGGACTTTTTCTCCCCCTCGGAATGCCTTGGCCCTGTATTAAGACCATTCAATCAGTTAAGTCTGGCCCACCAAAGATGTGATCCTTATTTCAAGTCAACTGTTTACAGACTTTAATGAATGCACAAATCCCCTCACAGTTACACCTCGGTTAGGGCAATAATTATTATTCAGAACAAATAAAACATCAAAAATTAAAAGTTTGATAAGTGAAAGATTTATATTTTTCAAAATATACCATCATTACAATTGAAAAGATAACTGCAGACAGAGAATAAAAAATCTGTGCTACTGTTCAACCAAGGATTTTTATCTTGTATAAATAAAACTGAATCAGCCTTGGCTCGTGTAGCTCAGTGGATTGAGCCTGGGCCTGAAAACCAAACAGCCACAGTTTGATTCCCAGTCAGGGCACATGCCTGGGTTGCAGGCCAGTTCCCAGCAGGGGGCGTACGAGAGGCAACCATACATTGATGTTTCTCTCCTCTCTTTCCCTTACCCTCTAAAGATGAATAAATAAAATATTTTAAAAATAAAAAATAATAAATGAATAAATAAAACTGAATCACTAATTATAAGACCAAAAATCTCAATTTAAAAATGAACCAAAAATCCAAATGGGAACTTGATTAATAAGTAGCAAATGCTTGGTATCAAAGTTGCTCAGCACTTTGTTCATCAATAAAATGCAAATTAAAATTATATTGAGATATTAACCAGAAAATTTTAAGGACTAATAACACCAAATATTGACGAGAATGCCAAACACCTAAAAAACTTACAGGGTTTTGTTATCTATTTATGGAAATAAATGCAAATGATTAGCACTAAAAACCCAAACAAGCAAGCAAGCAAACAAACAAAGCTATACAGGACTGTTCACAATAGTTATATTCAAAATATTTCCACAAACAACTGAATTACTCTTAAAGATAGAATCAGTAATAGAACTATGATGTAGTCATGCAATCAAATATGACATAGTAATAAAAAAGAAACAACTACTGCTGTCCAGAAGAATAGGATGAAGTTCATATGCAAAATGATGAAGAATATTTTATGACCACCGAGGACATATTCTCTAATTTTGTCTTACGAAGTATAACAGACAAAGCTAATATAGGTGATAGGAGCCAGGATAGTGGTTATTAAAGTAATTAAACCTCAAATAAAAAATTATATGTCCTATTAAACTATAGATCTATATTCTTGCAATTAGAGTCTTAGGTGGGAAAATGCTAGATGCTTGACATACACTTTAGAGAAGAATATAAAACTTGAGAAAGTAATTAGGAGAAAGATTAAATGCATCTTCTGTGTCTGAATCTGCTTTATCTCTTAAAATGCTGAGAAGTTAAGAATAGGAAGCATGTTTCTGGATAGAACTAAATCAAACTATTTAACAGTTTTGCTTTTCATGATCACAATTGCTTTTGAAAAATGGAAAATTGCCCTCCAGGTATAACATATTAAAATTATTTTAAAGCATTGAAGGTGAAATGATTCACCATTGAGTGAATTAACATTTCTTTACTTAATTAGCCTTAATACATATAAATAAACTATAATTTAGTTTTTTGAGGTTGCAAGATACTTACTGAAATAAATAATTAAACTTACATTCTAATATACTATAGTGTTTAATGCCTTAGGAAAAACATATATTTATTTTCTCATTTATGAAGAATGAATATGAACTACTTAGTAACTAGATAAAAAACAAGGAAGTTTTTTTTTATTTAATTACTTTGGTAATTTTATGACTAATAAAAAATAATCTAAATTTAAATATAAATTTAGTTAATATAAATTGACTATGTTTTGTATGAAAATAGATTTGCATATTTTAGAAGTGAACAACAGATGTAATCTTCCACTTAATAAACGAGGCAAAATATTGGTAAGAACCTCTTTCCTTAACCCCGCACTACTACGGCAGGAGACCAAATATCCCTTGGAACTTCAAAAAATGATTTTAAAATGAAGTAATCATTTCTCAGTTATGGGAAAAAAAGGTCATTTAACCTGTGCTTCTCTATTAGTTAAGTTCAATTTAGGGATTTAAGAGAATGGAGAAAAAAAGGAATTCTTTTTATCCCTTGCCTATTTTTTACTAGAAAATAGAAATGAGGTACATTTTACATAATACATGAGATATAGCTTTATTATTCTCAAAATTGATAAATCACTAATAAATGCAAATAGCTTAAAGCTCATCATAACCTGCTATTAACACATCCTTAAAATAGATAGTACCCCGCTGGTTCTCCTGGGCTCCAATGTATTTCTAGTAATTCAGAGTAAGAGATTTGGTAGAAATGCTAATTGCACACATGAAACTAGGTCATATAATTTGCCATTCAATTAATAATACAAATACAAATGTATTGTGCCACACTTTGTATTTTAGCCATTTTCCTTTTTGTTATAATATTTTCTTTTTACTCAAAGATTTTCAAGACATTAAAATTATTTTTCAGAACACAATTGTAAAAGATATTTTTTCACGCATAAAATTTACACCTCTCCCTTTTCCTTTTAAAAAATAATACAAATAAAGATGTGAAAGTTGAAACTAACTTTTAGTCAGTATTAGGGAAATGATATTATTATTATAACAGATGGAGAAATGTTAATTTAAGGTGGTTTTAAGACCATAAGAGATATCATTATATAAACCAATTTCCACCTTCAATTTGAGAAGTAAACTCAATGTATGTCTGATAGAAGACAATTACATTTACAAAAAAATGTTTTTTTTAAATATTCAGAACCGAGAGAAAGTCTGGACTATGTGCTCTCTAGATCGTGTTCTGTAAGTACCTTACTTCTGCATGAATGAGGTTGGGTCAATTCTATCTCAGCAAAGCACTATCTAGCTTTCAATTATTATGGCAATTTGAATAATGCCATAGAGTTTAAAAATAGAGTATATAAATTACAATTACAGCGACTTTATTGAGTAGCAGTCAATGTACCTTGCATAATCTGACTAAAACTATGCAAATTATTTCTTAGAGCTTTTAATACCTAATGTTTTCTTGAGTGTGCCTGCATGTGTATGTATGTGTTAACACATTCCTCTCTAGTTTTCACATAAAACTGTAAAATCCAAACTTCTAATTTATTTAAGGTTAAAAGTAATTTCATGGGAAAAAGCTACACCACTAGGTTGTCAGTCATCAACAGCAGAAGCTCCATCGCAGGCCTACATATTACTTTTGTTCCTTCATAAGACTACCCGCTCAAATTGTGTGCTATACAGGACTTATCGTACTTCAATTGTCAAATTTACTTTTTTACTACAATTATCCATCTCCACTCTAAATAACGCAATTTTCCTTCTTTATTGACAGTTCCTATCAGGACATATATGCCTAAAATGTTCCTGTAAAAAAACAAGAATAAGGCATTCTACACTTCACACCTCTTTTCAGGCGCTGCCCTGTTTCTCCCCAACCTTGAAAATGACACACTGAAATACCATTATAATAAAAACACCCATCATTTTTGAGTGTTTACAGCAGACTGTAAGCACAGTTATGTCACTTCATACCCTGACTCATTTGTCTCCATTTGCTCTTGCACTTCTTTACATGTCCTTTGCTCTTGAACCCCTTGTTATCAGGCTTGTTCCCGGCCGTGTTATCGATCCACTTTCATCACTGCTGCCAGTGCTCCCCATCTCAATGTATGTTGGGGTCTGGCCTTCACTTCACACCCAGGCAGCATTTATTACCATTAAGTGTTTTCTCCTCTTTGAGACTTTCTCCACTTGGCTTCTGGGGCGCCACACAGACTCCTAGATTTCCTTATGTCTTACCAGCTGGTTACCAGCTGGTTTTCTGAATAATTTGTAACTTCTCTTTTCTCAGTGGTAAATGAGAGTACCTGAAAGTGTCTTTGCCCCATCCTTCTGTCTACATTCACTACCTGGATAATTTAGTACCATAGCTATAAATCATATTTATAGATCTCTGTATCTCACTTGTATATCATTAATCCTATCCACAACCCTGCTCCAAATTTCTGCATCCAACTGTCTACTATATAATTTCATTTGGATACTTAAGAGGCATCTGCTATAGGATTCCCAGTATCCTTCTAAATACTGGGAAGAAGACACCTCCTAGCCCCCTTGCATTTTGGCAACTCTACATGAGGACTGCTAACCAGTGTTCTAATGGGAGAAATGTGTGACCTTCAGGCCTAAACACAGAGGAATGAGAACGAAGTCTCCACATACTCATTTCTTGCTTTAAAGAATGAAATGGCCATGCAAGGTGCTCTGGATATAAAAGGTGATGTGTGATTCAGCCTCGGTGGGCAAAGCCCTATTTTGAATGGCTAATTTCTGTGAGAGAAATTTACCATTCTGTGGCCATAAAATAATCACTGAATTGTAACTAAGAATATTTCTGTGATATATATAGACACATGTGTTTGTGTGTTATTTATCCAGCTTTGTTCTCTGACCTCTTTGAACTTATATGCTTGGTATTCTTCTTTTTCTTCTTCTTTCTTTTTTGTGTTTGTCTTTGTTCTTGTTTTTTTTTTTTGCTTGTTTGTTTGTTTATTTTTTTGAAAAACCCTAGCCATTTCCACTTCAATGTTTTTTCTGCATGTTCTCTGTCTATTTTTGTCTAAGATTTCTTCTGTCCTTCTGGGATTCTAAATACAAGTTTGTTAGATCATTAATATTTTGTCCCAAAGTCCTTCAGTGCTCTATTCTTTTTGCTTTTGCTTGTTTATTTGTTTGGCTCTTATTTATCTTTGTTTTTCAGTTTGGGTAATTTATGCCGACCTATTTCGAAGTTCACTAATTATTTTCTTAGCTCCTTCAGGTCTACTGATGAATACATCAAAGTTATTCTTCTCTTTTAATATGTTATTTTATAACATTTCAAATCGACTCAAAGTGTTTCATCTCTCTTCTTGAAAATCACCGTCAGTTCATGCACAGCATTTAACATGTTAATAAGCATTTTACATGTTTTCTCTGATAGTCCCAACATCTGGGTTGCATGTGGCTTTTTCTTGTCTCTTGACTGTTTGTTGCTATTGTTGTTGTTTGTCTTTTGTGTGTGTGTGCATTTTTGTTTCTTGTTTTTGACATCATGTGCAGGGTATTTGAGACAAAGGCAAATCGTGGTTTTCCAGTGAGCTATTATAACTCTTCTTCTCTGAGCCCTTAGTATGTGAAAGTCCAATTGTGCTGTTGTTAACTTCAGTGCTTCTGCTGGTGAAAATTTCTCTAGTGTTCCCTCATGCTCTGGGTTAAGACTGGTTGGCCAATGGGTTTTTCTCAATGTCTCTACCATCATTGGCTTTGGGGCCTCCTACACATGTCTTCCTTGGAACTCGTGTCTCTGTCTACCCTCTTGTGCCAACCCCAGTGTTATGTCCTTGATCTCTACTCAGCACTTGTGAGCGTGGGGATGGGTGCCAGGAGGGGTGCTCTTTGTTGTCTTGGGTGGCCTCATTCTAAACAGCACTTGGGTCTCAGGGCTGAGGGTGTTCCCTGATTCTCTCCCTGGCTCAGCAATGGCGCATCTTTGGGTGTCTGAGCTCAGTGCAGTTTCTCGCTGCTCCCTGAGATTAGAGGGGGTGACTTCCTGTTCTCTCCCACGTGGTGTTCTCCTGGCTCTGCGTGAGGGGCGGTTTGCTGCCCACCCACAGCCTCTTCTGTCTTTAGTTTCCGAGGGGCGATGCACCAGGAAGACTCTGTGCTTTTCCGTAGCTGCTGCGGCACCTCCTCCTACAGGACTGCGCCACATTCCTTTGTGTTCATTCACCAGGGGAAGCTTTTTTCTATTTCCTTTGTCCCGCCCGCCCTCAGTCTTTCCCGTGATCACACTGTCAAGGTTCTGAGAAAGCTTATGAGTGCCTCTTACAGGTGCAGCCTCCCCTTGAGTCTGTGGCTGTCGGGGACTTCAGACTCTCTTGCTGACAGACACTCAGCCCCTAGAAATTTGTCCAAAAAATTAGCCACATCTCACTCAAGTGAGTGCTCATGTAGAGGCTCTATCTTTCTTTCTTTCTTTTTTTTTAATTTCTTCCTTTCCCTAGAGGCATGGTCTTAGATCTCAGCCTAACTGATTGGCCTATGACCTCAGTGCATTGGTGGATTAAAGAAGAGTTATGATTTTGTAGAATTTTTCTCTCTGGTCAGGGTGGAAGTGATGCTCATTCCAGGTTTTCCCTTCTTAAATAAAAGCTGAATGTCCCTTGTGCGCATGTATAAAAGTGATCGGCAGTAGCTATTGTTATTTATATGTAAGTGGAAGGTACGTTGTGGATAAAATGGTGCATAGCTAATTTTAGTCAGGCAGAGTGTATTTCTCCCCCACTTTATTCTAACATTGAAAGAAAATAAAGGAAATGAAGTATTATCGAGAAAGTGTGAAATGAATTTTTAAAAATCACAAACTTAATTAAAAGTGAGAATAAAACAAAATGTGAGTAAATCTGCTAAAGGTGTTAGTAAAATAAAGCCAGGGATTATTGTTTCCAATACACAGGCATTCTTTATTTTATTAAGCAAAAGAAACCAGTACATATTATTTAATTGTTGTTTTTAATGAAATAGTGTATTTGTGTGCAATCTGATAAAAGTCCAGCAAATAGAATTCTGAACATAAAGAAATATAATGTTTGACATTAGTATTATAGTTATCGCTACTGTTAGAATCATTAACATTATGTAAGACTTTAAGCTGGTATATTAGTTATCTACATCTGCATAACAAAGATTATAAACAGTGGCTTAAGAACTCCCCTCATGGTCTCACCACGTCCACAGATCATGAATCTGTTACGTATTAACTGGGTTTCAAGTCAATCTCACAAGGGTGGAATCAAGTGTTAGCCAGGCTGCATTCTTACTTGAGACTCAGAATCCTCTTTCAGGCTCGTTTTGTTGACAGAATTAAATTCTTTGTAATTGGGGGATGAAGTTCTCCACTTTCTTTCTCTCAACCAATAGAAGCTTTTGCCAGTTTGTATTGGCTTCGCCCTTCTGACACGGAGTCCTGGGCAGCACAGCCGTTTGCTACTTCAGAGGCTAATCGTCCAGCTTCTCTCCCTGCAAATCTCTTCAATTTCTTCAAGCCCTCACTGTGTTAGGTCAGGCCCACCCAGGAAAATCTCCTTCTGATTCATTCAAACTCAGTGGATGGGGAACCTTAAAGACATCTGGAAAAAAAAAAAAAAAAACACTCTGAGACACAAAATAACAAAATCCCAGGAGTGATATTTCCCATATTCACAAAGTTCTCTCACATGCCCAGGGTCAGGGATTATACAAGACTCACGGAGTGGCAGGCAGAAACGTGGGGGCTCCCGTAATACGATGCCCCCCATGGCAATTTTCTTTTTCCATGGAATAGCAATTCTATAAAAAGAAAATTATTCTTTACAATATATTACATTTATTATGTCAACATTCTGTTGGTGTGATACCTGTGCCTGTTCACATCTCTGCTGTCCTCTGTGAAAGAAGGTAATGAAATGCGAGTCAAAGAATCACGTGTTTCTCCTGAGCAGAATCTTCAGGAGACAGCGGGCAGATCTGCCATGGTTCCCTCCCAGAGTTCGACACATGTGCTTTTCATCTTAGGCCCTAACCACATTTTTAGCTAATAAAAGTGCCTGAAAAATATTACACTTTATTAAATAATCTTCAGTGGTTGGATCTTGTTTGGATATTTACCCTCAGAATGCAATAATCGATATGTAATTTTAAAGTGCATCTTATTTTAGTCACCTTGACCTTGGCTCCTGTGGGGATTATCACATCAATTGCCACCTTCACCAAGGATGTCAGTGTCCTTGCCAGGCCATGGGCCTTAGGAAGCACGAGTAAATGTGCACAATTGTATTCGCTCCTATTCCTAACGCACTGTCCGTCAGGCTGAGATGGTGTCGTATTGATTGCATTGGATTTTTAATTTACTTCATAATTGTTCGTTACTGTACTGGCTTTATTTATTAGGCTGCATTACACTTCTCGTTGCAACTTACATTTATTCAAGAATGAACACATAGGGCCCTTTCCTTCTCGGTATTTGAATATATGGTAGTAACACCGCGCATTCCCACATGAATCATAGTGTGTCTGTGCATATTGTTTGGTGAAATGCTTTGTGTATGATTGACAACAGGGTAAACAACATTTCTTCGCTTTCTGATTTGGGGTGTGACATTAAGAAACTTTTCACTTTTTTCCTATCTGTGGATAACAATGTTATATTTGTTTGGGGGTTATAGTTAAGACACACTTTGTTTTCCATAATATAAAACGAAACATACAAAAAAAAACAAATCATCATGCTGCACATAATAGACATTGTGTTTTGTACCCCACGTCCTTTCTACCTCTCTCACATTTTGTAGCAGCCATACCGTTTTTAGAGTACTCACAGTTATAGAAATAAATCTAAATTAATCCAAATTGATTATGATAACCCTTAGGTTTCATGATTTATTGACCGATTATATAAATTGGCTCAATAATAGACATGAGATTTTTTTTAGTTTTATTCTCCCCTCTACTCTTAGGTTTTATTTATCATTAAGGACTGAAGTATATTGTTATAGGTGGAAGACGGGCTCCGGGGGTGTCTAAAGAGGGCCCAGGAAAAAACTTCTTGAGACATGGATGGTAGATGGGCTCTGTGGCATGGTTTATGGATAATGTACAATTAAAGAGGTTCCCCGCCTGACTTCCCAATGTCCCATCTCCATCCACCTCACCATGGAAAGGGTCCAATCTTGTCTTCAGAAGGGCCAGGATGAAGGCTACTGCCCCGCGAATGTGCTCCATATTAAAGTTCAGTTCTAATCCAGCATCGAGCTACCTTACCAGGTGTCTCTACCTGCAGGCCATTCTGAAATGGACTCCTGGGGCCTTCCGGAGCTTGTGGGTGGAGCTGCATGGCTATGGGACATGTGACTGCTGGGACCACACTGCCATGGAGAGAATAGGCGAGTACACAGTTAAGTGCAGGTCACAACAAGCAAGAGAGGGTGAGAGCTTCTTTGTTCCCCTGGGATTATTTCACCTTGGGTTTGGAATTGGCTGGTGTCTTTTTCAAAAGAACCGATAACTTTCCAAATTTTTGTAGGCTTCAGGTGGTTTTACACCCCCTAGTTAGACTGACAGGCCTCCATAGTTCAGCAACCCCCCGACCCTGACCCTGCACACCCCAACCATCTGGAGGGGGAAGGGCGGGGGAAGGGAGGACTGATACTGGAGGGGGAAGGGAGGACTGATAAAATTCTTGGCAAAGCCTTGCTGTAATCCTCTGGGGTGTGAAGCTGCAGCTTCCCTGTTGAGGAAGCAGGCTCCTGCCTCTCAGTTTATTAAGTTCAATGCCTAGTTTCCATCCGTCCCTTTCTCAATATCCAGCTAAACACCAAGGGTAATGTTATCAGTAAATATCAGTTTCTGTTTCCAGTGTGGGTATTAAGAAAAACAAATATCCTCCAGGTCTCAAATCGCCAAATATCAAGATATTTATAAATAAATATGAAAACTGCAAGAAATTAAAGTTACTCTCTAGATACACACCTAGCCAAGAAATGCGCATATTTATGCAGCAGTTATGTTGAAGAGGCGTGTCAATCTGATCTTGAAATTACCCCTTGGAATTTATAACTATAAACCTAAAAACCAGGATCCGTGTTGATATGACCCACATGGATCAGAAAGCCTCCAGTGAAAAAATTCACATGCAGTGTGGTCCCAGGCCAGTGATATGCCCGGAATCCAGGCAGAAGCAAAAACACTGGCTCTGAAGGGACAGGTTTCCCACAGATAAATTAACTCATAATCCAAAATTATAAGCCATACAAGAGAACAAATCTATAGAGGAGAAACTTAGCAAATATTACAAACAATAGTATTTGATTTTCTGAGCTTCCCACGATATAATTATTGAACAGACTCAGAAATACATACTTTTAACTTTGTTAATTGCTATTGTTGACCACACAGAAAAATGTCTGCATTTCACAGGTGGCCTGCAGGGTCACTGGCTTGATGTTCACTTTAAGGAGCTTCGTTGGGTGAGAAGAGTGATTTATGAGACCTCTTTGTAATTGTGGATTCATAGTTTTATGTCTAAGTTGTAGGCTTTTATATTTCCTGCACACTAATTACAGACCTACCAAGTAAAATACAGTCGCATTTGACTCACCTACTTTTGAATATCAGCTAAGGTATTTTATGTAGTTATCATCATCACCATACCATGTAATTCAAATTGGCTCCCTGAAGGTGGTCGTACATCTTAGTTTGCCTGGGAAAAATCCAGGCTTTGGGTCTTGTGTCTCGTCTCCATAAAATTATTAGTAGCCCCTTTCATTCTTAAAACTTTCCCAGTTTCAAGTGACATATCATGTGGCCAGCATTTTAAAATTATAATGGAAATACATTCTCTGACTCAGTTGAACATGTCTAGAAGCAAGGTGAGCTCCAGGCAGTATTTGCTGGAACCCTTTCCCATGAGGCTGTGAGAGCCGTGTATTACCCGCGTCCTTCCAACAGCATATTTAGAGACATCTAGTTGGCACCTTGGAGGTTGCAATGAGGAGAGTGTTTACACCTTGGATAGTGGTAAAAACTACAAACCAGGGCTTTTTTTCTTTTCCTACCAAAACTAAGTACACTACTGTCCTTAAGAATGGTTTAAGTTTGTTTCTTGCTGGTTCATTTTCTTTGCTAACTTTTTCATGGACTCTAATTCATTTTCTCTTATTCTTTTATATGTTTTCAGAGTTTTAGCCCCACTTGCACACCGTTATTTCTCAAAAGGCCTGTGGCTGTAGCAACTACCCAGAGCCGGGTGGGGGGGCTTCCCCTGCGTGGTTTCCTGGTACGAAGGAGGTGTTTTGGGATCCTCACATCCACCTCTCCATCATTCACCTTGTACAGTCTGTAACTGTGGCTTTACTCATTTGGCATCTACCTCATGTTTCGGTTTGCTGGCCTTTTTCTCTGTCTTGCTGCTTCTTTTTTTCCTGTGCCCTGGAATTTCTTATAATTTTCCTCTCAAGTCTCCAGAGAGGTACAGAAAGGAAGCTGTCCAGCAGCTGCTGCCCAAACAGAAACTCAAGCAAGGCATGGTGTGACAGTTTCTTTTCTCTCGATGACACTCCCCTTTGGACAGCTGATTCTCTCTTACTTGGACTCGGCAACGAGGAGATAGGAAAGAGAGGAGGGTCAAAAGCCATAGCAGGGTCTCTCCTGACTGATCGTGAGCCAATGACACGCAACTCTGATCTGTGAATTTTCACCCTTCTGCACACCTTGACCGAGCGCCTTCAGGTCAGTGATACCAGTTCTGCCACCTCTTGGCTATTCCTGGGAACCACCTGGTGCTTCTATCTAAAATGCAAAGGTATTTAGCTTCAGAGATTTGTAGCTGTGTGTGTGGCTTTAACCAAAAAATGTAGACATCAGATGTCACATGGTAACTATGCATACTACAAATTCAATTCCCAGAGATAGTCTCTAACAAATATTCTCTTAGTCCACATTCTTGGACTGTTCTTGCCCCTGTGTGAAGTTTTCCTGATGTAGTTAGTCTCCTGTCCATAGCTGTGGGCTTTCAAAACCCGAAAGCTCGCCTTTGGTATTGTATGCTGTTTTTTAAGCCATCTCTGGTTCTTTTAAGAATGTGAAATTGTGTTTTTATTTTTTCAAGTCTGAATTATTCTCTTCAGAGTTGATTGTATCGCCATTTATTTTTCAATTGCTTCTATTGCTTCCTTGGGTAACTCATTTATTTAGCAGTTTAGACTTGGAGGGATACAAACTCAGAAGAGTTTATATTTCTCCAACGACTGCTTTCAAGCATTCTCTCCAGAATGTTAATTGCTGACCCCTTGAGCTATTGTAGGCAGATGGCATCTTACTGATGAGGTTCAGAGATAAAATATTCACCACTTTAAAATGCCAAATTTATATCCTATTCAAAATTAATCTCTTCCTTCTCCTCCTCCCAAACACCACCTACAATTGTGATCTTGTGGACTTGGACTTCTGAAGGTATCTTGTCTCCACCCTTACAATCCCCCCATAGTCCAAACCTTTGAGTGTAAGATGAAAGTGTGTACAGCTGCTCCAGAAACACCTATATTCCCTCCTTCTCAAAGTCTTAATTATAATAGCAAATTCTACTTCACTTAATTGCTCATGGTTTTTTGATACATTCTTAATTATTATTCTTGCATCTCTAGGTAACAAAGAGTGGCAATCAGTGTCTTCTGAGCAGCAGGTGTTCACATTCTACCTTAGTCATATAACAGTAAGCATCATACAAATACCCTGAAAAAGGAAATCCGGGTCCAATTCTATCACTTACTCCCCCCGCAGCAAGCAGGGCATCCTTTCAGGTAACTGGCAAGACAACTCTCATAGTTTATCTCCAACTGAAAATGATACATCTTTGCCGTGACAAAAGGCAGGACATTCCAATGCTAATCATTCTTTTTCTGCTGCTCTCTGTCTCCAGTGGTCTTTCCAAACTCTTAGGTGTAGAGCAGTTAACCAGTGCCTTTGTGTGAGTAGACCTGCATCTGGAAAATAAAATGCCGGGCTCCCATTCTTCAAATCAACTTTAATCTCTTCACATGATTCTTTTGGAGAGGAGCCAGGCTCACTTCACTTGAAGCTGTGTCTGAAAAATAAGCTACAACCTTCCCAACCTGGCCAATGACACAGCTCCAACACCCCCCTCCCGGCCACCCCACTGCAGTGTCCTGTGTGTAAAGAAAACAGTGGCGATGGTGTGGCAGTCGGTGGCAGACTGTGACAAACACGCTATACCTGATTCTTCATGGTTCCTTGACAGGTTTTTTGGATGGATATGGGATAAGTTGTTCCGTCCCGCGGAACAGTCAACTGGGGTCCCGAGTCTACCTGAAACGGATGTATAGGGATGGGAACAAGAGGTGCGGAGAAAGGCAGCAAGACAAAGGATTCTGATCAAGCTGCAAATTTTATTTTAGGCGGGGCTGTTATATAGAGGGCGGGGAAGAGGGGAAGTGGTCCTGATAGGTTGTCCTGTGCATGCTCACTGCATGCTCCTGGTGACGATTGGTAGGTGGGCGCGTGATCAGCATCTTGATTGGTAGTTAGTACTCGTGATCCAGGGATGCCCCCAAGGGTGGGGCCACCTGGCTTGGCTGCAATATCCTGTTTGGGTTGCCTCAGCCAAGCCCTCCTGGTGCGATCTTGATAGATTGCATCCGCTATCTTTAGGCCCCGACAATAAGTAATACATTTTTATCTTAACCTTTGGCTCCTCGTTGCCTACTTCAAGACAATGTGAGCCCTGGCTGGTGTAGCTCAGTGGATTGAGCGCGGGCCTGTGAACCACACGATCGTGGTTCGATTCCCAGTCAGGGCACATGCCTGGGTTGCAGGCCAGTTTCCGGCAGGAGCCAGTTCCCAGCAGGGGATGCACGAGAAGCAACCATACATTGATGTTTCCTTCCTCTCTCCTTCCCTTCCCCTCCAAAGATAAATAAATAAAATATTTTTAAAAAAAAGACAATGTGAAACATTCTACCCAATAATTTGTTATGACTGTGAACACACAGATTTTAGTTTATATTTCTAGCTTCCACCCTTCGTGGTTGTTAGGGGTTATCTCTTCCCTCTCTTTGTCTTTTGTGTTTCAGATTTCTGAAACAGCACCCAAGCGTGTCTCCCATACCTCTTCTCCGGCATTTCTCCCTACCACTTCTGCTCTGTCCTGCTCTAGTAAGGTCTAAATTTTTGGTAGACCTTACTAGAACAGGACATTTCTCTTTTCTTAACTCAGTTAGAGTCTCCTTTATTTCGATTTGTCATCTTCTCATCTTTGCATTTGTTATAATTTTCAATGAAAGCTTAATAAAAAACCCTGTCGTGTTTTATATAAGGGAATACAGAAAATATGAAGTTTCCCTCTGATCCAAGTTTCTGTCATTGGATACCATAGGATTTAATCAGCTATTTTTATTTTACTTAGTGATAAATCCTGTAGGTTGTTCTTTATGAGTAAATGACCATAGTTGTAATTTTTTAATGGTTACATATCCCATTTGTGCTATAACAAATTGAATGAAGGCTATACTCATAGACAGCAAGGGGTATGTACTTTTGTGACCTGGTTAGATACTACTAAGTCACCCTCAATCAGGGAGGTTAAAGTATAGCTTGAAATTCTTGTGTTGGTAACATTTATATTAATTTGATAATATCATAAGTCAAAAATGATGTTTCCTACATGCACAAACTCTACATACACAAACAGAATTCTTATTTTTAAAATAGCCATAAAATCTATACAGTATTGAAAAAATAAGAAAACAAGATGCAAGAACTATCTCCTGAGTGCATATCCCCCCATTATAGGTCATTAAAAATGACAAATAAATAGAAACAGTTAGAAAGATATTTATGGGGAAACTAGTATAACAATTATATTAGCTTTTTTCTCAAATTAATCCATAGATCAAAACAATTCTAAATAAAACTACAACTTTTGGAGACAAAATAAGATTATCCTCAGTTTATTATGAAAGAACAAAGACTAAGATATCCCAAGAGACTAGGGTGATGGAAGAAATATATTGGGGATCTTGTGAGGGAAATGTTATATTGTTTGGCCTAGATTCTAATTACATATATGTTCAACTCATTATTGTGCTTTAAAATCATTCAGGCATTTGACATATTCATGATGCTCTTTAAACACATTGTTTCATCTACAGCTGGAAAGAAAGTTGCAGTATGTGATTTCTACACTCATTTTTCATGCCTGGCAACAATTTATTCAGTACATTTTTTTTAGAACTCAATTTAGGGTCCCCTTTTTTTCCTACACCAGATGTCTTAATGGCTGACCTTCTGAACCGGCCTGGAAGGTGTGAATTGACATGGCTAGGATGCGTTTCCCTGGGGACCCAGTGCTGTTGTCTCAAACATTTATTTCTAGAAATATCATCTTAAAGTTTTCTCTACACTCGAAGTCACTGCTTTTTTCATGAGTTCTGAATGCATATAAAATAGTCATATTGATTTGGAATGATGAGAGAGGGTGCAAAGTCTATAGGAATGCAGCCGAGTTGAAACGGTGTCAGATTAGAAACAGACCAGTCTGTGTTTTTGACAGCCATGCAGCCCACAGTGAGGGAATTAACATCTCATTGCATTATCTCTGGGAAAAGGTCACAAAACCTTAAGCAAACTACCTCTTGAATCCTTTTTGGCCATTTATTTTAAACTCTGAGGACTATATCTGTACTGTCTAAAACACTCTTCTTAGGTTCTTCCTAGGTAATGTATAATTTAACTTAATTTTAAAGATTTTTATGAATTGACATCTTTTGCATGTCTTTGTTAATATTTATGTGCAAAGCTATATATTTTTGAAAATATACAAAATAACCTGTTTTGAATATATCTTTATGACATTTGTATAGATACCACCAGGACCACTATGCTTATTTCTGTGACAATCATGAATAAACAGGAAAAAGAAAAAGTTAGAGTTTTAGACTTTTGGAGTTGCATATTGAGAGGTTTTCTTATTCTCCGCCGAGAAAGAAATGCCAATCAGCCATAAAGTAGGCAATAAAGAGCTTTATTGGGGTTTGTGCACCAGGGTGAAGTTCTCCCGATCTTCAGGATGAGGCCAGGAGAAGTCACACCCAAGCAGGGAATATAGTGGGGTTTTATTTCCGTTGGCTCCCCGTGGGAGCTGGGGATTGGTGCCCTCTGAACAAAGAAGCAGTACAGCATTGGTGGTCTCTGCCCCGGGCTCAGGTTACTGTGAGGATGTCCGTCTTGGCAAGACCCTAACACATATATCTCTCTATACCTCCTGAGTGTTAAAGTTTATGACTAAATCAAGTGCTAAACATTTATAACTTTGAGGATACCTAGAGTAAAACCAAATTTACCTCCTCTTTCTTTCATTGTTACTTGACCAAAAACTGCATAAGAGAAAAAGGGAAAGTATACAGCTCAGTTAACAACTTATGTCAAGAATTTAGGAAAGACATTTCTGACAAGAGTCTCAATAGACAATTTGTATTGAAAATTAGAGACTGTTCAAACCCTGTTCAATTAATCAACCTTGATATTTTAATTAATTACATACATTTTTTCTAACATGCCATTATCACATAAAAGTAAATACATTTTAGAATGTTCCTATGTTTATTACACTAGTAAAATACTCAAGATGTTATCTAAAAATGTATTAATACTCAGACATATTATTTTTTGAAAATAATATTTTCATATTGAATTCTAGTATAGTACAATGTATGCACACCAAGTAATATTTTTACTCAATTCATATTCCTCAATCATGGGGAATTTTTTAATTTACATAGGAGAAAATGGCACTTCTTTATTTACTCCTAAAAATTATAGTAGGAATTTAAAATGTATGCCCCACCATATAACATGATTGATTTACTTACACCCTCAAGTTGTTATAAAGACCTGGTCTTTCAGGAGCACCATAAGGTTAGTGCTTCCAAATTATAAAACCTACCAGTGGGGTGAACTTTTTCACAACATATTTGACACGGTTATAACAAACCGTTTCACTAAATTAATACATACAATGAAATGTATTTGTATCTAGCGGTTTCTGAAATTGGAAAGAGGTTTTGACTTGAATCCTCAGATCTCTAGCACACAGAAAAGCTAAAGCTATTTCTACACTTGTGTGAGATGAAGTGTTTGAATTGTAAATTTAGATAATCTGATCATTTTTATCAAATATAAAAATATCTAGCTAAAGTAAAATCACTTTATCTTAATATTTAAACATTTCACATTGAAAATTCACAGTGTCAAGCAGCCCAAATTTATTTAAAGTTCAGAATGTTTGCTAAATACACAATGTAATTTTAGTGAAACTAGGTTATTTTTTCAGTTGTGAAAAAATATTTTTTCAGATACAAGCCTATCAGTAATGGCAAATATACAAATATGTTTCAATTCATACTTAAATTTCATCAATATTTTCTCTTATTTTTACAATTTTTAAACAAACTATATAGGAAAATCAATAGAAAATATTGATGCTCTATAAATTATAAGTCCTAATCTCTATCATTTTCCATAGAAGCCATGCAAAAATATACCTATATATCTACTTATACCTACAATATAAAAATATACCTACAATATACTTAATCACCAACTATTTAGTGATGACTTTTGCATTTTTTCTCTAGTTCAGTTTTCTTCCAGAAGGAAATACCTACCCTCTTATATCTCAATAAATAGTCACAGAATCCTGCATTTTAATATATACAGAAAGTAAAGTTGGCATGTTCTTTGAATAATCTTCCAAGTTCTCAATAAACAGCACCCATTGATGGCACCCACTTCCTCAAATGAGACCGTGCATTGACTCACAATCCCTCATTCTTTTTCCCTGCGGTCTCACCTCAGTTTCTTCTGGTCTCTTGCACTGACAACCCATTGTTTCTGCTGCATCTAGGCACAATGTAGAGTTTCAATATTATCCTCGTTTCGCTATAAACTTTTGCTAGGATTATTCTCCTCATTTCCTCCTAACATACCTGTAAACCCTACTCGTTTTAGATGGATCTTATTTTAGACACTACTTCCTTCCAGATGTTGTTATTAACCACCAAATGGACTTCTTGGGACCTGTAGGCACCTGTAGTGTCCTGCGGTGTAATTGCCTTTTACTTCAGGGCTGGAAGCAATTCTCCCAGTAGATTCTAAGTCCCTTTATGGTGAGCAACATGTCTGGTGTGTTCAACATAAAACTTCCTGGTACTTGGCCTGGAGCAAAACAAAATAAGTCTTCAATGACTAAATAAATTTTAAATATATAAAATGTTTAGGCTCAGAGTAATTCTTCAAAATTATAAATGAACTATGTACTGGGTAGAAGAACTTTTGATCTCATGAAATAAATGTATGGGTGATAAAAAAATCTTTATAAGAAATATGTTACTTAGAACTTACAATTAAAATGATTAGACACAAAGTAATCATAGTAGGTATCCTATTCTTTTTTAGATATGTCTAGAGGCACTGAAGAATTACACATATGAATTGAGTATGAAATTCTTTTTATTAAAAAGTGATAGAAGGAGACTTGACTTGGGGCGGTGAATGCATAATACAATATACAGGTGATGTGTTATAGAATTGTACACCCAAAACCTATACAATTTTATTTATCAATGTCAGTCACCCCAATAAAGTCAATAAAAAGATAGATTCAAAAAAGGACTTTCAAAACTATATTGTCAAAGGGATAAGCAAGTTTTTGTAAAGTTCTAATAATCATTTGTAAATGATTTTGAGTTTACTACAGTGTAACCAAAGAACAGAAAAATAGCACCATGAATATTCGATCAGGTTTATAATTTATTATTCACTAAAAATTGTTCTAAGGTTTCTCTCCCTTTCAGTGACACTAAGTTCTAGTAAAGTTATCCACTTCAGTTGAATCATTATGCTTTTGTTTGTTTTCCCTTTGATGCAAATGGTCCAATCTTGCCTGACATTGTCATTAACAGACACCTACACTGTGAGGGCGCCCACCCCGGGGGCACCACCATACAGAAGCAGCTCTCTTTTGTGCAGGGCTCTGTGGTGAGGACACGGGCCCGCAGTGTTGGAGTCATTATGGATGAAATGAGACATTCATACAGACTACCGAGTCCAATGCAGGAAAAGAGTGGGCATGGTTTTTCTCTCAAGGGGAGCAAAAGCTGTGATCCTTGCCAGGACTGACCTTTGTTGGGTTTCTCAGAACGTTACTTGATGGTCCTCATTTACTATGCACAGTTTTGGTTTAGGTGGTTACCTATTCAGAAAACAAAGGAGAGAATGCTGGTAATCGCATCACAGAGAAGGGATATTTGCAAATGAAAAGGCAAGAGTGGTTGAACCAGTTACACTGGTGCTTGGAAGGTTTAGCATGGTTTTTAGGAAGTTACTTTGCAGTAAATGTTAGCACAACAAATCTGGGTGAGGGAGTTTTTAGCAAAAAGCAAGACTCAAAGTGGCCTAGGTACATAGCAGGCTTGATCCCCCATGGGAGAACCTATCCTTGGGTATGGGTCCTGTGCATCTCCCAGTGGGAGCTGGGCCCATGCCACGCAGAATGGTCTCCTACAGCTCTGCACCCTTGGAGACCCATGGAGGCTTTCTCCACCCCATCTGTTTCGGGCATGTGTTCTCACAAATTGAATCTAGTCCAGCTAAAATATGTGCAGCTTATTCTAGTGTTTACTCTAAGGTTTAGTCCTGATCATGAAAAAGTCTGGAGAATTGTAAGTGAAATGCCATGTTAACATATAATATGAAAACATAGATCTTTCTCTCCATATATATCATATATATCTATACATACATATAAATCTGTATACATCTATATATATATACATATATATGTGTGCATGTGTGCTTTTATGTATATATATGTTTACATATGATTTTGAAGTATATTATTTAATTTGAGATACACACTATTTCATATGATTATGCATACAAACTACACATACACGTGCACACACATACATATACACTCTCTAAGTAAATAAATAAAAATAAGTTTGTTACAAATACTTAGAAATTTTACATTTCATTATGCTTTAATTATTTGATAGAAATAATTTTTGCAGTGTTTTGTAAAGGTATATATTTCCTGATAATTCTGTTATGATACTATTAAATTTTTGTTTATCTCCCCAAGACTAAACTGCGTTACCTCAGATGCAATTATGAGTTATGCCACAGTAAATACTCTGCAAATCCTGCAAGGATTTAACAGAACTAGTGAACATCTTAGATTTTGTTCTCTGAGAACACATAGAGTTTTTAAAAACCACCAGTCCCTTTCAACCACAGGTGCAAACCCAAATCACCAAAATTAGCTCTTAAAAGAACAGCATTGTGTTTCTGTCGTTCCAGTGCTGGAGAACCAGTCCACCAACTCCCCTCCATCCGAGCATTTGCGTTCCCACACTGACCTACCAAGGGTCAGGGACTCAAACAGTAAGTGTTGAAATTGTATAAAAGACCCAAGGGATAAGGACAGGCAGTCCTGATAAAAGCTATTGTGAGAAGTCCTCAGAAACTATACAGCCATGTTCTGTGAAAAATAAAGACATTTATTAAGAAGATACAGGAAACATTATACACAGGACAATGATGCCACGGTCCCCTTCAAAGCAGGCACCTTGCGACCTCACACAGCTCTCCCGGAGGCTCTTCCACTGTTCAAAACACTCTACAAAGTCCTTTGTTGGAATCGCCATCTGCCACCCTGTTGTATTTTCCTGAATCTCACTGGCGGTCTGAAATCTTTTCCTTTTCAAAGGTGACTTTAGTTTGGGGAAAAACCATTAAGTCACAGGGCGCCAAATCTGGGCTGTAAGAGGGCTGAGTCATCTGGGTGATGTGATGTTTTACCAAGAAACCCTTCCTGCGACACGATGCATTAGCTGCCATGTCGTCGTGATGAAGCTGCCTGTCACCCGCTGCCCAATACTGTGGCCATTTACATCATATTGCACCTCTCGACGGACAAAGAACACTGAGGTGGTATTCATCAATTGTGTGGCCTGGAGAGGCAAACTTGTGGTGGACAGCCCCTTCCAAAAACACAGTTAACAGGGAATTGATCATGCTACAACTTTGCCATGCCTTCTTTAGGCAGGGAGAACCAAACAACTTTCATTGGGACAACTTGACCTTCATTTCTGGATCATGGCCATAGACCCAGGATTCATTGCCAGTTATGACTTTCTCAAGGAAATAGGCTTCATTGGTAGCAGTTTGAATTAAGTCATTAGCAATTGCAGCACGATGTTCCTTATCTCTGGTAGCAGAAGCCATGGAACACGTTTTGCCACAAAAGGTTTTGTGCCATGATCCTACACCAAAATCTTGGACACAGTGGTTTTTTGGAATCCCCAGGCCAGCTTCTAGTTTTCTCACGGTCAGTTGCTGATCTGCGTGGATTGCAGCCCGTACATGTTCAGCATTCTCAGGTGTTCTGCACGTTGCGGGCCTTCCAGGAAGTGGATCATTCTCCACAGATGCCCGGCCATCTTTGAAGCATTTGTGTCACAGTTTTATTTGTCCTGCACTTATTGCATCGTCCCCAAAAGCCTTCTGCATCATCCTAATGGTTTCTGTGGAGGAAATGTTCAATTTTAACACAAAACTTGATGCAGATTTGTTGCTCTACTCACTCAATCATTTTGAATGTGATGGCCACACAGTACACATGCTCACTCAACACCATCTCCCACCCCCACTAACTAGTACAGTGAAGTCGTCATTGTTCATGCATGTGCATCCTGGTCCACTCTCCTTGGCTGCCAGGTTACATCACTTTGGCACAAACTGTTCTTATTATATTAACAATGGCTGGACTTTTTCTGGGCAGAGCTTTGTAAAGCGTAGGTACAGTAAACAAACCATTTCATTCTTAATCCAGACTGAGTCAATGAACCCAATGTGTTATTTCCTTCACTGGGAAAATGAGAATGCTGTCCAGGACATGGAGAAACATGTCTAACACATGAATAATGCAGACCTTTATGTGTTCTTTCATGGAGTTGTGGTCTTCAAAAGTGGGTACCCAAGGAATATGCTAATTGGGTCATTAACATGCAGGAGAAACACATTTTTTCTACTGTTTTACATACTAAAAATAAGTTAATTAAGCTTTTCTCTATTTAATACATAGATTGGCACTGATGCCCCTCATGGTCTTCATGTCAGACAATCGTGTTTCAGGCACAGTTGCAAACACACTTGAGAGGAGACTGGGGATCCTTCAAGGGGGATGTTGACAGTGGCATCTCCAGTGTTAACATGTATGGTACTAAAGCAAACTCCATACATGCAAAAGTGATTTTAGAGATTGTTGTAAATAATTATGTGCTGAAATAACAATATGTAAATCTATAAGCAGGACAATGGGAAAACTAACAATTCTACACTTAACTATGAGTTTAGAATCTGTCTTTCTGTAGGTAAAAGCAATGGTGTTCTACTGGGATCTATAACTCAAAATATTAAGACTATTTGATACAAAGATTTTTGTTCACTATTATTAGTATGACCTCATTCCATGTATGCTTTGCATTGAGAAAGTAGTTTGTGATAACATCAAGCTTAACAATTCAGAAGGCATTTAAGTACTTCTTGAAAATATCAATTCACATTGGTCTTTGAGAACGATTATTGGTGTTTGCATTAAAGTTTTCCATGTATATCATTTATAATGCATATGTATATATTAGGAGGGTGTACTCAAAATTTATGGTTGTTAAGAAAACATGTATGAAGAAGTGTGGAGACTTGTGCATTGGAGGTCTATGTGCTTTGGCACAAATATTAGGGACCTTTGGTGCAAAAAGGGAATGCGATGACAAGGGGCCTGAGATGCTGCCTGGAACTAGGTACATGCAGATATGACAATGTGAGAAACAGACATATTTTACCCATTTTACTAATATCTATTAAGATCACAATATAAAGGTGGGCATGCTTGTGCTGAGAATAAAGGGATCATGCCAGGCAAAAGGAGGCATTTAAAATCGGTGAAAAGTGTGTTACATGCGGAACCACTGAGGATCTATCCTTCCTCAGCCCAGCGTCCCTCTTGGCTCCTTCCTGGCTCTGTGAAGGGGACTGAATTACTGAACTTACTTTAAATGACTAACTGTGAATGAGTAGCGAGTAGCATGCGACTCAGACTGATTAGGGTGATGCTGGAATTATTGTATGCAAAGCTCTTGCCACAAGGCCTGCATTTTCTAATTGCTGCCAAAGTTATTTCATCAGAGGCTCTATTCATTTCAGCGGGAGCATTTTTATTTTAACTCAGTATTGGATTTCCCACACCTAGCATCTTGTTTTAACATGACAGCAATTGCTAGAGAATAAATAACTAAGTAAATAAAACATCAAGAACACTCAGTGTCAGCAGGAGGTGGTTGGAAGAGGCAGGTCTGAGAGAGTAGTCATATTTTTGGTTTACCTACTTCTTAAGGACAATCCAGGAGTAGCTTGAAGGCAGTGGGGGAAAACAGTATGTGTGTGTATCTGTAAATATTATTATATGTGTGTACATATATATATATATATATATATGTATATATATATATATGATAAATGTAACTTCATTTGTATATATCCTATGCCACGGAGGTAGACAGAACTGTATCAGCAAGCATGTCATATGAGCGTAAAGTTCAGAATAAAATATTTTAGTGGCTTAAATGTATAAATGCTTACATAATTAATATTAATTCATCAGCTACATGCTTAAGTCTTTGTTAACTTTTAAGTTTTCTCCTTCTACAAGTTGAAAAAGGAAGAGAAAATTTTTATTTTAAAAATTATGCATAAGTTCCTGTGTCAATATATAATGCTGTTCCTGGCCACTTTTGATAAAATCTGCATGTGATTCATAATAAGGAATTTATGTGATGAAGTTAAGGCTCAGCTACAGGTAATTTATAATATCCTGATATCCTACATTCATTTTGTGATACACATTTCTGAAGTTATAATAAACCTCAATTAGTGATAAGTACCTTTACTTTGAACTATCATACTCAGTATTTTCAATTTCTTACACATAATTTTACAGTTACAAGTATTAGTTAAGCTTTTTGAAGACTTTTAATATATTAAAAACCATCATTATTTGACTTTCAATATAATTAAAAATAATTTTAAATGTTATTTCCTTTTTCATATTTCCATATAATATATATATTAATTAAAATGTAAATCCATTTATTTACTATATTCAAACATATTATATTAAGCTAAAACTTCAACTGTTTTATCCTGCAAGGTTAATTTTTAATTATATCTTATTAAAATACATTACTGAACGTTAAGGAACTAAGATATCTTTAGTTTAAACAATAATATGGCAGAATATAGATATTGAGTAATGGTGTAAATAGACACTACAGAAGATGAAAATATCATTTGCATAAACCTACAAATTACTGAAAATGACATGCCCCTTGTTTCATGTATTTAGTGTATTTTTTATTTCCTGCTGAATATTCTTACATGATTAAAAATGTAGTAATCTGGATGGATGCTAGCAAAAGTAACAAAACCAGGCTGATTGGTCCCATTACACATCTATGTTATTCAATCCAGAGCTTTCATTCCTAACAAATGACAATAATTTCTAATTGGCGCCCACAGATATTTTTCAAATTTTAAACATGAACTATTCTCCCCAACAGCCCCCTCACCCACCCTCAGCTCTCTGAAGACAAATTCACTCTCCATTTTGCACAGAGAAGAAGCCATCTCTCGTAAACTCCTTCCGTTCCTCCTTTTAAGACTCACAATTGCAAGAAATCTACTCCCTTTTATATCTCAAGACTCATTCCTCTTCTACAGAGCTCATCACCAGCTTCTATCCTTGCTCCCATCTCTTATCTGACATCCAGATTTCCTCAACTGTTCTCTTGGATTTTCTTTCTTCTTCTTTTTTTTAAAATAATTTCTTTAGTCTATGTTGACCAAATAAATCCCCCTCAAAAAAAAAAAGAACAAAATAAACAAAGATAAAACCCATTTCAACCTGTAATTGGAATTTACATCCCTCCATCTTCATGCAAGGACTCAAACCCTCCTTATCTCAACTGACATTGGACACCTTTCAGTATAACAGTGATAAAGCCGTGGGCTTGGTCCTTTGCCTGACACTGGCACCAACTCTCTCTGTGACCCGAGGGAAGTGACTTAATTTTGTTGTACTTTTGATTCCTCACGTCTAAAAGCAGCAGTAATAATAGTGCCAACCTCCTTATGTTGCTGTAAGGATTAAATATACCAGTATACCCAAGGGCCAGTAAGTGACCTATGAAGTACTGTGTGGTCAACTAAGACAGTCTCACTGTTAAGACACCATCAGAGGGCTTTTACAGACTCGACTCTCTCACTTCCTGCCTGTTGATTTAAAATGCCAGTAGCCTGGGCCGCCATTGTCACTCCGACTTTTGCCTTGGTCCCCTGGCTCTTCACTTTTCAGAGACTCCATTCCTGACACGGATGCCACTGTTGACCACCTCCTGGAACCTCACTCTTTGTGTCCACAGGCATTCGCCTCTGCTCGCTCCTGTCACCCTCAGTTACTCCCGTCACCTGCTCTGTTCTTGTCCAGCATTCACTTACATCCTTGGACTTTCCCTAAGCACCTGTCCGTATGTCACCTTCTTCTCCTTATCTAGATGTTCTTCTTCTGTTCCACTTATAATCCTCAAGTTAATATTCAGAATTGATTTATTAATGATATAGAACAACATATGGTTCCACAATTTTCTGGAATAGTAAACATCATTCGGAGTGATCTGATCATTTCTCTTAGTCTTAGCCTCCTCAGTTTTCCTCCAAGAGCAACAAATCTAACCAGTTACCTCACTATATAGCCCTCTCATTCTTTTTTAATGCAAATTAAATCAAATAGTCCATCTTCTGGGCCATGCTTTCAATCCAACAAACCATTTTCAGGTTTGTCGATATTGATTGAATCCATCTAGCACACTTCATTTTACTCATAATCATATCCTACCAACTGTGTATGTTTTTCTAAACTGTTCCCCCATCAATGGGTGCTCTTTGGCTCTCTTTATTTCCTTGTAATAGTCAAGTCCTTACAAATCTATTTCTCTACTATAAAATTCTAAAGTATAGATCCGTGTGCATTTCTTCTAGAACTGTTATGATATATTCACAGGCTGGCAGGCTGGCTGGCCATGTGGTGTTTTCAGCCAACAGCTGTCTTATTGGTCCACAGGGAATTTCTCTGTCATTGTTTCAATTCAGAACTAAAGTTTCTGTTCCCTGGATTTTGGCTTTATAAAATAGCTAGGGGAGACCTGTTCTTGTAGTGGACGTGTTGTAGTTGGTTTTGCTTGCTCAGCATGTTTTCATTATTCTGGGGAAAATATTTAAAATATTCCTGATCATACTGGTCAGGGGCAGTTGTTATTTATGGTGTGAGTTATAAAGCGATTAGTACATGAGACAAGGAGGTAATGTAGCAGTAAACCGATAATTCAGTTTCGTGATCAGTGGGGATTTTTTGCGTGCTTGTTTTCTGTCCTTTTCTTTTCTGTCTTTTTTTTCATATTCATGATTTTTAATTCCAAGTTTTTCAGGGAGCACTGCAGGTGGACATGTGACTCAGCCCTTAGAAGTAAGAATAGTTTATTTACTGTCTGTAAATATTTGTTCAGAGATAGGCATGCAACCTAATCCACATTAATGGAATTCAACTTGGAGAATTTTAATTAATTGGCTGGGAAGGAAATACACAATGTTAAACGCTCAGGAAACTGTAAGCCCGGGTCAAAGAGCAGCTCTCAGGTTGAGAGCTGGCCCAGGAGTGACGTCAACCTTGAGAAAAGCCAAACGAAGGTGACAGGGACAGAACTCCTAATCTCCTGAGGCCCTATTATCATGTGAACGCAGATACTATTGTATTTTACCTAAGAGAATGCATCCGCTTTTTAATCTATGCCAATTTGAACTGGTTTCTCATCACTTGCTTCGGTGGAAGGAGTTTCAGTGCAAGGTCTATCTCAATACAGAACAACTGGTTTCATGGTCGTAGATATTATAAACACAGTAGAATGATTACACATTAAATCCAAAGTTATGTCCTGCTTCTCATTACCTGATTGCTATGCAAACTTACCTGCTGCTTCCATCATATTTTTAAATGCTGTTCTAAGTATTCTTAGGAAATTATAAAATAAAGATATGTAGCATAATAAATAATTAAAAATGATTTTGGAAACATTTATCAATAATAAGATATTCTTTAAAACTGATGAAATTGAGCGCGGGCCTGAGAACCAAACAACTGCGGTTCGATTCCCAGTCAGGGCACATGCCTGGGTTTCAGGCCAGTTCCCAGCAGGGGACGCACAAGAGGCAACCACACATTGATATTTCTCTCCCTCTCTCCTTCCCTTCCCCTCTAAAGAGAAATAAATAAAATCTTTTGAAAAAACTGATGAAAATTATTTTACTATTGGTTATTTTACACATAGTATAAGCAACAAATGTTATTTCACTAAATTGTACACTTGCCTTGTAATTACAAAGAATTTTGACACATTAACATTTATATAGTAATCTATGGCAAACCAATTTCATAGTAATTAACCCTTAGACTGCTCATTGGCATTTGTTAAGTGTGTTAATTGGTATAAATAGCATATTAGTTTATGTTAAATGTTAAATGTGTAAGTTTCTTACAATTAAAGTTTTTAAATAATAAATTAATTAGGCATGTAAGTCCCATCACGTACTGTTAATTATATTAGATTTTTACCACAGACACTAATTTTTATTAAATATTTTTAAAGTATTAGATATTGAATAATATTACTGGTTATTTGTTTGAATATAAATATTTAGCTTAACCTGGACAATAGAAAAATTGTTCACTGTACCCTCTTATCAGAAGATAATAGAATTTTTTAAACAATTTCTATTTCCCATAATGCCCGTGTTGCCTATGCATGTTGCTTGGTGGTATTCCATAGTCCCCTTGGGTTTCATTTTTCTTCATTCTGTGTTTTACCTTCTGCACCTCTGAGTGGATAATTTCAGCTGCCCCATCTTTAGTTTTGCTGGCTTTTTTCTTGTGCCAGTTCAACTCAGCTGTTGACTCCTTGTAGTGATATTTTTCATATGTGCTGTCTTCATTTGCGGTTCCATAGTGCCTATCTGGTTTTCTTCTTATAACTTATCTTTTCAGTGATTTTTGGGTAATTTTTCTGGGGTCTTTGAGCTCTTTCCCATGATTTACTGAAGGTCTTTAGCATTTTAAAGACAATTAAAGTCTTTTCCTAGTAAGTTTAATGCCTGGATTTCCTCAGGGATGGTATCTGTCAATTAATTAATTAAACTAAGGGGAAAAAAATGGAAGAAACAAATAACTAAATTTTTAAATAAAATTGGGATAAAAATAGTAAACTTATGGAAATAAAAGGGATAATAAAAGAATATTATAAACAATTGTATGTCTATGAATTAGATAATCAATAATGAATAAACCAATTCCTAGAAACACAAATATTATTCAAATTAAATTAAAAAAAATGAAGTCTCACCAGACCTGTGATAAGAAATTGAAAACAAAAATAAATATAACCATAAACCATAAGAATATGAAAATGTGGAGTTATATTAGTAAAAAAAGCCAAATGTAACCTTTAATCTAAAAATAAAATGTAATAATAACAATAAATGAATGGGTAGTTCAGCAGATTTAACAGGAAATAAATTTACGTAACAGAAAAAATATATCTAAAGATATTATTCAGAATGTTGTACAGTGCCTCTGAATGTTTCTTGTTTTCTTACAATCTTCTTTCTTACAATTATGTATTCAAAGTTAATATTCTTCATTTAATATGTTTTCAAAAGAAAACTATCACCCGTTGCAAGTGACGCTGTTGAGCAGCTGTATGTTGTCATTGGAGGAAATGCGGGACATTGAAAAGCGAAACACAGTTTTGAAGTCAATTGTTAAAAACTAACTAGAGAGGACATCCCATTTTTGATGAAAAAATTGGATCATTGATGCATTTATACCCTTCTAAATAAAAACAAAATAGGAACTCTGAAAAATAGATATAGATTGAGATATGTTTTAATATTGCTAGATAATTCTAGTTCTTCTAAAGTCATCTTAAATAATATCTATAGTTTTATTTATTCCATTGGTATAACTAAATTATATTTTATTTTAGCCATAAAATGGAATTAAGTCAGAATTTAATAAATTCAACTGCAGAATTATGTAGAAACTTCACATAGTAATTTTGGTACTCCATTAATCAGGAAATAAAATGTGCATATAAACTATGTTTTGTTGAAGAAAAATGTTATTTTACATCTGGCACATACTTTAGGGTTTAACTCTATGTATAACACATTAGGAAACTCACACTAGCCATGAATTAAATCAAAATTGCACTGCATAATGAGGCATGTAGTTAAAAATGATCTGATTTTATTTGTAATATCACTTGAAAATTATCACTATCCAAACTTGCATATACATCTCTTAAAAATATAAATTGCTTTCAAAATTTATGAAAAAAGCCTTAACTTTTTATGAGTCTCATTTAATTTAGCAAGTTGTATGTTTCATTTTAAATATTATTTATATACCATAAAAGCTGTCGTCATTTGAAAAAAGCAATAGTCTATGTGCTATTGAGACAAGAAATGTGTTAAGGCAGCTGCAATTTTGATTTACTTTTTATTTTCACTTTCCATTCAAATCTTCAAATGATGTCTGCATATGGGTTCTCTGTGCATGGAAGATGTTGGTGGAGCTGTTGGGATAGTGGTGTTTTCAGAAATAAAGGCATGTCTATTTGTTTTGTATTGTCAGCAGGTTTTAAAGAAAGGAAGACTGCGAAACAACTAGATAAAACATAGTCATCCATACCATAGTAAGATGTTTCTTTTTTGCTTACTAATCAACTTTGAAAGAATGAATGTTACCTAAAACTTTATTTTTTTTCTTTTGCCTTGTTGTTACAGTAGAAATTACATGGTTAAGAGTGAAATTTATATACTTCTAGTATTATATCAAACAATTACTTAAAACGATCACTGTTTAGAAAGAAGACTGATATGAACATTTCTGAAATTGCTAAGGAAATTTAAATGAGTACAAAACATCTTCTATTTATACATTGAATGAAAATGGGTGTGGTCCTGTTCTGCAATTTTTTTAAAAAATCAAAATGAATATATTTAATCATGCTATAGTCATGCACTTTAAGATTTATTTAAAATTTATGGAAGACAGACAAAGGCTGGACAACTGTAACTGAACAACAGTGGAAATAAGTAAAATGTTCAATTAAAAAATTATAAATACTTCACTTTGATTCAAATGTATTTTATTTCTCTTTTTCCTGTTAGAAATTACCATTCAAAAGTATGGGTAAAACTATGACTGTTCTAATATTAAAGAGAGAGTAATGACAGTTTTAAAAAGAACTTCAATGTTGCATTTACATGAACAGCAACATTATGGAAAAAAGAAAGAGAAAAATTTGAAATGAGTCACAAATATTTATCTTCAATTTTTTCATTAAAATATGTTAAAGGTGTGCCTTACCATTTAAGCAGCCTTAGCCTTCAGAAATTATAAATTATTTTCAAAATATATCTTCATGCTATTTGTGTATATTTTGTAAAATATTAGTTGATTATAATTTATAACCATAACATCAATTTCTAATATGATGAGATTTTTCTGATAGCTAATTTTAGCACTTTATAGATGTCCCACAAATAAAATATTTCAGTTGTACATACAATATTCTAAATAAGATAAGGGGGCAGAAAGAAGAAGGAGGAGTGATTTTTAACTTATAAAATATAAATATAAAGCAATTAAAAGAGAAAAAGAGATGTACTATGTTGTAGATAGTTAATGCCAAACTTGGGTGAATCAATTGTTAAATCATATATTTTAAACCATAAGATCGAAAACTTTTGTGTTAGTATGCTAAAACTCTTTTGGATGTATATTGCATAAAATTTCCACTTTAAAAGCCATTTTATGTTCTAAACTTGTATGAGACGTACAAATTTATTCCGTCCAAGAATAGTCACTTGAGTTACATTAGTCTCCTTAGGTGTTTTTCATCTTCTTAGTGGCACCCTGAGTCATAAAATGATTGAGGTTCAGGTAAAGGCATTTGCTTAAATAAATGTTTCATTTGCTTATAATTTTAAGGATCTAAAAGAATTATTTAAAATAATAAACTCTCAATTCTCCTTTGTATGGTGTCTTTTCACAGTCCTAAAATAATGTATTTTAGGTTTCTTAGATACTGCTAAGCTGAAAAAAATATTTATTCAAGAAACATAAGCCAGCAACTAAATTAGAGATGTCATTCAAGCATTAATGAGTTAAGCTGTTTCACATTACCCATGTTTTCTATCCTCGGAATAGTAATTGCAAAGAAAACAAGTTTTTTTTTAAATCACTCATTAAAGTAAAATATATTTAAGGGAATTATTTGGCTTGAAAACCATTGTCTAGTGAAAAATTTAAATATCTTTAAAATACAGGTTAATTAAATGAAAGCAATATGTACCTAGAGTTATGTATGTTAACACAAAATACTTGCCTTATTGTATTTGCTCTTACAGTTCAGTTCACTACATAAATTTGTTTTTTTTCTAAATATTTTATTTATTTATCTTTAGAGGGGAAAGGAAGGAGAGAGGAGGAGAGAAATATCAATGGATGGTTGCCTCTCGTGAGTCCCCTGCTGGGAACTGGCCTGCAACCCAGGCATGTGCCCTGACTGGGAATCGAACCACGATCGTGTGGTTCACAGGCCCGCGCTCAATCCACTGAGCTACACCAGCCAGGGCATAAATTTGTTTTAATGTTTCATGAAACTCCATGAAAATATTAATTTAAACTACTCTGGAGCTATGGTTAACATTTCAGATACAGTAAACCGGATAACCAATAAATTACATAAGAAAACACACAAACAAACAATTAGATTTTACACCATCGTAAATAACTATCATGTCTTAATGAAATACATATTCTAATTACCTCATTCTTTATCCACATGAAATAAATTTTCAGTAAGCACTTTGTATTTAAGGCAACAGAACACCTGTGGTTTGAAATATGAAGGGATATATTGGGTTTCAATTGCTATTTTAATTTATTGTTTCTTCTTTTCAAAGCATGAAATACAAAGCTTCAATACAGCATTCATGCTGAGCTAGATTGAATCATTCTAGGCTCAAGTGAGGGTCTCATCGTGTTATCACAAGACTGCAAACAGCTTATTATGCACTAGAGCGGTATGGACACCTTACAAAAAGCCTTTAAATGGTCACCACGCTGAGCTCAAATGAGACAATTATGGATTTAAATGGGTCTTTGAAGCGATAAGAGAATTATGAATCTGTGGAATAGTGAAATAAAAAAGTCCATCTGAAGAGTAAAAATGTGGAGTGTGTATTTTATTGTGAATATTATATCTATGTGTCTTTTTGTTTTATCAGAATTTATATATATACACACATATATATATAACTTGACAGGTCACCTTTTAAATATGGATATATAGATACATCCTGAGTTTCTGAAAGTGAAAAAACATGTATTGTTAATTTACTGCAAGTTCTCTTTGGAATTTTAGTAGTTTCCACTTAATTTGAGGTTCAGGTGCCTGTGATTTATATAAGGAAGAATGCATTTTTCATTACTTTACTATTATGGTATAATATTTTGTAAAGATTTTATTTATTTATTTAGAGAGAGGGGAAGGGAGGGAGAAAGAGAGAGAGAAACAGCAGTGTGTGGTTGCCTCTCACATGCCCCCCACTGGGGACCTGGCCTGCAACCCAGGCTTGTGCCCTGACTGGGAATCGAACTGGCGACCCATTGGTTCACAGCCCGAGCTCTATCCACTGAGCTACCCCAACCAGGGCTATGATGGTAAAATATTATGTCCTCCCACAACAGAGAAGGCTCTTAAAGTTTGATCTCTCAGCAGAGGAAAATAGGTTTCCTTTGACCCCCATGAATTTTCCATTTTTCAATTGTCTTGATTATGTAGCATTGCATGGAATTTTTGTCTCTGTTGTCTGAACATGGACTTCAGTACACAATACATGGACTTTGCACAACATTCTTTAAGCATTCCTTTAACTGTGCTCATCCCTGTGGAGAATAAATTTAGCTGAAAATTTCTATATAATTGTTTTCCAAAAGTTTATTAACCTGAGTAGCTTCATGGTCTACGGGCTGTAGAGCTTTTTGAGAGTCAGGAAAGAATATTGGGCCTGTTTTCAAGTAAATGTAGATTTCAGGACTGTCTCTTATTTTTCTGAGGATGTGGACCTATTAGGTCTTCATTTGTTCTTAACCAAATGACTGTACAAGACTTGATTTTCTCTGAGCTCCCCTCGTGGGCTGACATACAACACAGATTCGAGTAGAGCAGAAGGCAAATCTTTGGGATTTGCTTCCAATTTTTTTTGGTATTAAGTACATGTGAAATGTTAGTTTTATGAGAAGTCTTTAGAAAAAAATGCTCAAGACGGAAGGGATTAAGAAAGGCATAGGGGAGGATATGATAAATAAAGAAGACATGATGCTTAGGTGTTTCTCAGCAAAAGAGGAGATCCTGGAAAGGCAGGGGAGTCCCCAGCCAGTGGGAACTCAGGGCTCCCGGGGGAGACTTTGGGCAGGTGGGTTCCAGGCAGCGATAGCACAGTGATGGGGTTGGGGGAACAGGGCCTGTTCTCTTCCATTGGTCCCGGTTTCCGTGCAGCATGTATGGTGTGTGGAGGGCCAATGGGCCTATCGTCCTGGAGAAGCAAAGGAGCAGAGTAAGAGTTCAAGGGAAAAGCTGAGAACACAGGATGTAAGAAAGGACTGAAGTACCACCGAGGCCACGAGAGTCCCATTAATTGAAACAGGAGTTGTAGTGTGTTTTAAAGGCTCATGAACCATAGCCTGCACACGAAGGCAGTCCTAGGAAATGGCTCCGGGAGTCTCAGTTTGCTGTGTAGTCATTGTACTACTTAGAGAAGCAAAAATAGTAATTATGCCTCGAGCTGAATTACCCAAGAATGGCTGCCCAGGGATGTGGACCTCATGACATTTTCCAGCTGTGACTCACTCCACCTGGGCAGGGGTGCTAAGATGGGCAGCGCTGTGACACCCCACAGACACCACAGGACCTGGTCCCCAGGTGCCTTGGTCACTCAGCAAGGCCCCAAGCAATTGCTGTAAATAGCAGGCACCTGGACTAAATGGCACCACACAGCCTTTAAGCCCATGTGTTTCCAACTCTAAGGAGACCCACACAGCAACGGCAGGGGGGGTCCCTCCACTGTCATCAAACTCAGCTAACTGCAACTGGGACTCTGGTCCTGGCGTGCCATCCCATCAGAAGGTGTGGAGACTAAGGAACTGTCTCAATCTTTGTCTTGCTGTTTCTGCACTTGTGATTTTTTTTTTTCCTCTTCCAATTGGTCCTCTTCCTTAACCCATGTTTTCTGACATTGTAGGAGTCTTCCTGGCCCCTGGTTCAGGCACAGGCCTGAAGGGAGCCACCCAAAGCAACATAGTTTAACCCTAATGAATACAAAAGTTCCTCTTAGTGAATAAGTTATGGTTTCAGGCACTGAGTTTTGCATAAATCTATTGCAAGAACATTGCATTGCAACTTTGCATCTCTGGGGGCTCATTCAAAAAAAAATGAAGGATTTTATAAAAGAGAAGAATGTTTTAAAATTTGCTAATTCTCCTGTTCACTGTATAACAGTGCTTTCTAAAGGAAACATTCCTAAAGATAACCATTCCCTAGTGGAAGATATATATCAAAATGAACTTTTAAAAAAATAAAATGTTGGAGGAATGCACACTGAGAGGACACATGTGTGATCACAAACATAACATACACAGGACCCTCCTGGCTTTCCCCCCTTTTGAAATATAACTTTTCTCTGCAGGCTTTTCTTCGAATTTGCAGATTCTAAGTTTGAGAAAGACACAGTTATTTTTACATAAGAAATTAGACATATGTTTCAACTAGTGACGAATCATACTACATCCCTGCTCTAACTCTCCACCTTCTCAATTTTGAAAAACACACCTCTTATCATTGTTACACTAATAAAGAAAGTTTAGGTCTGTTGATTCCAAGGGGTAATGGAAAAGGCCTGAGAAATTAAATTTTTATCTGGGATGTTTTGTCTTTTTGCCTTAATTAGGGCTATGGCTCTATCAGAAATGGACTAAGCTTTTGATAAAAGATGTGGTATACTGGCATTTTTCTAAGGTGCATCAGGATAGAATGATAACATTATTTACAGTGTTCTCGATAACTATTCATCGGTATCTCATCAGAATCACTGTCATATCTAACTATAGTTTTCAGGATCACTTAAATCAACTACAGAGTTCTTGTGGTTGATTTTTTTAAAAACACCCTAAAGTGAAAGATGTTCTCTCTACTGTGATAATTATTACTAAAATTTTTACCAAACAAGAGTGGGTTCAGCTGCCTGCCATCACCCACAGGCAAATTCTGAAGACAAAGGTTGATGGAAGGAAAATGGTCTTTATTTAAAAGTTTCATAGTTTGGGAGGATAAGAGATTCCCAGGACCACGTTCATCTCTTCTGGAAAACCCAAAGCCCATCTGTCCTCATAAAGACTCAGACCCAAGACAGTGCCCTAACTTCCTGCTCCATCCTTATCTGTTCTTTGGAGGGAAGGATCACGTGGACCACGCCCCAGCTTCAGGCTTCTTCCTGGGGTCTGCCTGTGGGTTCGGTACCACCTCCGCACACAGCTTCCAGGACCTAGCCAATCCCAACAGTCAGTCTCAGACGATCCCAGTGGTCCCAGAGGAGGAGAGCAATTCTCTGCCTTCTCTACATTCAGATCACCTGGTCCATCCGCGCCCTAGGAGGGTCCAGCTCCCCTGCCTATTCCGTCCTTTTCCCAGGCTAGTTTACCAGGACAGCACCTGCCCTGCCATCAAGTTGACCTTTACAGTACACAAGCAGCCGTGTTCCCTGATCTCACCTTCAATCTGGGTAGGACCTCAAAGAGGGTAGGAGGGCTTTCCCTCTGTCAATCACTCTGCCTAGCCTCGCGCATGCTCAGCATGATGACTTCCGCCAGGGGCCAATTTGTTGATGAGAGAAGAAACAGGAGGATGAGAATGTGTGATGGAGAGCTCTTTCTTTACAGTTTCAAACATTTAAGATAAACAGGTAAAGTAAGTTAAGATTCTTCAGAACAATGCTGAATTACTTCATTTCATTTGAATAACTCAATGTAAACTGTATTTCATGACTAATTTAAAAAATTTATATGATTTTCATGTTATATTATTAGATGTCCTGTTTTAAGTGGAAAATTATAAGATTAGAAATCAACCTTATAAGTAGGAAAGTAGCATTTTTATTAAAATATTTTAAAAATAAGTAGCATTGCATAATTATATAGAAAAAGAGAATGCTTATTTTGTAGCAAATGAAAATGCAAATCACACAATAAATTACATAATTTTAAAATAATATTTTGTTTGCCTCAAGTTTGTTCCAGGGTTAAATAAACATAATAAAGCAATGTCTTGTTGAACTGTAGTTATTTGTATTATCTGCTTAATAAATAAAAATACACCACTAATAAATAGACAAAAACATCTTTGAACATAATTTAATGTCATAATTTAAATAAAAATGAAATGAATCTCAAAACTAAAACTATTTTGGTTGTTACTCAAAGCACACAGATTTAAATAACTTGATTTAACTACTGTAGATATTTTAGTGGAATATCCAAACCACCAGACAATAAAATAAAGTATATGAGTTTTACACACAAAAATTAGTATTTTACTCATGTATTCTTACATGCAATGTTAGTTGATGCCAATATCATCTGAAATTTTGCTGTGTGTGGTCTTCGTTGCTTAAATGAAGCTTCACTCAGTTGGAAGATATCTATGTGCGCTGTGTCTTTTTGACACGGTAATTACCAAGTTAATTCTGCAGATCTCATAAGCTTAGCACTTTAGGTTCATTTAAATTCTTTAAATGATATGCCTAGTAATATTTTGAACATTTTAAACAACTTTATCAAACTCAAGTAAATTATTATTTTAGCCAGAAAATGACAGTAAGGGTCTTTCAAATTAATTTCTTCTCTTGTCATCACAAATTTTAGAGAGATAAAAGAAAAATAAGATAAAATTATAATTGTCTAAGCTCAAAAATATATTCTTAATTAAAATATTTTAAAGTTATTTACCTTTTTAAAAGATGTTTGAGTAGTTTTGGAGGAGCTGTGGTGTTCTAGTAGATTAACTTTTTCACTTCATCAGTAGCCTTTTTAAATCCAGCTTATCTCATTATGATACTGTCTACTCTCTAATGCATTATGCCTTTTTTTAGAAAGCAAAATTATTAAAACAACTTTCAGGTAAGCAATTTAATTGATCATTGGTGTCATGTCTTATGGGAAAAATATTAATGAACATTTCATAAATTAGAAAGTATAGCATGCATTTGTTGAAAATAAGGTAAAGGTTGGCTTTGGGAATAAAAATAATATGTGTATAAATATGTATAATATGCAAGTATATATATCACCACATATAGGCAATATGTAAAGAGCAATGTATTATACAATAAAGTTTAAAATAATAAAATAGTAATAGTCTTTCCTTCTTATAATTTCTATTTACTATCAATTTAAAAACCTAGAAAAAAACCTTTCATTATTCTAATTTATATTATCAAACATGAATTTTAAAAGGTTTTATTTAAATAATCATGGTCCAATTAGGCACTTGTTAAAATACATTTTATTATTTTTCCACTTTAAACTAGATTATTTGCCATAAGAAACTATGTTACTATAAAAACTGAATGTGGTCTACAAAAGTAAATTTAGGTAATTCAAAGTAAACTATTTTTTCGTGTGTTAGAATTTCTTGTGTAATTTTTAAAAGGGAAAAGATTTACATGTAAATGTATTACCTCCTATCATAATTAGTGAGTTTGAATCTCTAAGTCATATTCTCCTTCAAGTTTCCAAATAATTTTAGGAAACTATTTTATCTGCACTGGAAGAAATATTTGGATGAAACATTTTTAAAAATTGAACCAGTTTGTATGTTATGAAACTAACACCCACTTCCATATGTTCATGTTAATTAATTTTCGGAGTGTTAGTTCAATGTCGTCTCGACAAATCCATAAAAGAGCAGAGACCACTCCACCCCTGAGAGAATGAATGACAGGTTCTGGCAACAGATGGTGACGAGGTCATTTATTTTTCCATCAGGAATCATACCTGTCTAGAGATATTATGAAAAATATTATCTATTCTCTATGCCTGGGGCTGCCCAACTCAGAGTAACATGTAGAAATGTCTACACAAATACATTACTGAAGATAGTGAAAATCAGTGGATTTGTTATTGAAAATCTTAAATCACCTTTATAGATGTCACTATATCTTTTGTACAGTATTTTAGATGGATGATAAAAATCACACTTATTTCCCAACATTGAGGAGGAAAATTACCTGATGTCTTACAGAAAGTTGGGTCAAAAATAAACAATTTTTCTCTGAAGACAGCCAATAAGGTTGGCGCAGGAAAGGGAGAGACTTCCAGGAATTTCTGAAAGGTAATCAGCAACCTGACTCACAGAATAAATATGAGCATCCCACATGTGTTTTGATCAGGTAGATTAGCCTTTGAATTATTTATCTGAAAAACAAAGTTAGCAAAGCAAAATATTTCTTATACCTACTTTCTACTGAAATGATAGAGCTAGTGAGGGGAAGAATGAATACCATCCATATTGCATACAATAATTGATGACAAAATAATTTTTTGATCCAATTTCATTGAAGTCTCATTGTCTTGATGGGATATACAAGGACTATTTGCTGACTGAGGTAGTTTCTACACACAGTTAGCAGAAGAACATTCGGTCATCACCTTTCTTCTTTTTTCTAGTTTTAAAACGTTTTTAATTAGAGTTAAAGTTTAATTTTACTTTTGTTCATATTATTTTTTCACTGAATTGTTTAAAAATGGGTATTTTTTTCTTTGTCCTTCAGTCCTGGTGTTTTTACTTGTGTTTTTCTTGTCATAGTTATTCTGTGTGGTTAATTGCATTTGGATGTTGAAAGTTTGTGCTATTAGATGCCTGTTAAACTGACTTAGATTATTCAGCAAGGAAACTAATGATCACAGTATGAAAAATAAATGGAGGTCATATTGACATTTAGAATAGAATAACCTGTTTTCCAATAATCAAAATCCTCTTACCTTACAAAGTTGAAAATAAATCCTCAAGGATTATATCTCCTTTTTAGAGTCTGTAATTAAAGTACAGGACTAGGAAAGTGTCCTGATGCATGGCATTTAAAAACAATTTGAATATGGATCTATGAGAAACATACATGCTAAATCAAAAGTGTTAAGTAAAAAAGACAACACATTTTTATACCATATTTATATAACTTGGTTAATATTTTAAGATAAATGTGATCATTTTTAGATTTAATTATCCAAGTCTATTTCTATTACTTAAACATTAATATAAACTTATTGAAAATATAAGTATCAGTACATCATATTATCACATGCAACTTTGCTGAATTGTATTTTCACTTTGCTTAACAGCAGTATTGATAGTACAGTGTTGAAAAATATAGAGAAAAGTGAAATAAATACTCCTCGACAGAGAAAGCGGATAAATAGTTCGGTATATGAGTCTCCATTGTTTAAATCTTCCTCTTTCTCTTTCTTTCCATTTGGATCTCTTGAATTCATTTTAGAATCACAAGATAGAACAATTGTGGTGGCTAAAACTGGCTTACAATTTTGCTGACATCCTACCTACAGAAATATTTAAATTCATAAAAATTATTCATTGGTCCTATAAAAGAGCTATGAAAACATCTTACTGACATACACAGGGTCCGGCAGCAGTGAGGCCTGCTGAGTGTGGTGGGTAGGACAACAATAGGGGTGTAATAATTTATAGTTTTAATTTTAACATGTCACCTAAAAGGTCATATGGTGTGCTGGAGTGTGATATTGTTGTGTTACAGGATTACATGCTTATGATTTTGTAATAAGGGGCATTATTTGTGCCAGACTCTGCATATTTTAATTATTAGATTATAAGTATATGACATAGAGAGTATGCTCAGCTATGAATATGTAATAATAACAAAGGTTATTATTTGTATATAATGAAATTAAAATACGGGGTGTTAAACTCTCACTTCAGAGTTCAGTTTTAAATGAGACTGAATATAACAATAAATTTTGAAGTACTATTCTGGTCATTTTAGAAAAACTGAAGCAAGATACAAACCAGAAATATATGTGCCTATAAATGAAAAAAGCTTTTAAAAATTATTTAAGGGGGTGATCTACCTGTTTATATTTTCAATCAAGAGCTAGTTCCTAGTGGTGTAAAGTATGCTTTTTAATATCAGCAAGAGGTGTTTTTCTTTGTGCTGAAACTATAGCTTTGTTTAATAGTTATTTTTATATAATTTTTCAATAAATTTATGAGTCTGCTACAGTGTTTCCTGGTATATATTGTATATATTTAATTAGTATATTATAATTCACAGGCTCAATACTAAGAATATTATATTTAAAGCATAGTTGAAATTTAAATAAGTTTAACCTAAAATACCTCATTTATACTAAGTTGGATGTATTAATTCATTATGCTTCCATAAAACAGTATTTTGTAGTAAAGACTATTATACTAGAGTAGAAAAAGTAATATTTAAGCTATGTAAATTATATAATACATTTAACTTGACTTTACTATTTAGAACTGTAGTGGATTTGATTTTATTATTCAGTACACTACCTACCAGAATTCCAGTAGTAATTTCACAGTAATGGAAAAAATCATCTTAACATTTATGTGAAACCAAAAAAGATCCCAAATAGTAAGATCCCAAAGCAATCTTGACACAGAAAAACAGACATGAAGGCATCCATTTCCTGTTCTAAAACTATATCACAAAGCTATAGTAATCAAAATAATATGTTATTGGCATAAAATCAGACACCACAGATCAATGTAACAAAATTATAAAGGACATATGGACAATAACAAGGGGGAGGTGGGGAAGGATGGGGGAAAGAAAACTGTAGGTGAACAACAATAAAAATATTAAAAATAATAAAAGGCCAGGTAGTAAATTAAAAAAAAAAAGTCCAGAAATAAACCCATGTGCATATGGCCAATACTTTGCAACAAAGGAGTCTAGCCGATATGGTGAGAAAATATAGGCTCTTTAATAAAAGTTGTTGGGAAAACTTTACCATCACATACAAATTAATGAAACTGGACCCCTATTTTATACCATGTGCAAAATTAACTCAAATTGGATTATAGGACAGAACATAAATCCTGAAACCATAAAACTTCTAGAAGATGAATAGGGGTCACTTTTTGATATTCGTCTAAGTAATGATTTTTTTCAATATAAAACCAAAAGTCAACAAAAAGCAAAATAAACAAGTGGGACAACACCAAACTGAAAAGCTTTGGCACATCAAAGGAAACCTTTAACAAAATGAAAAGGCAACTTACAGAATAGGACAAAATATTTGGAAATCATATCTCACAAGGAATAATTTCCAAAATGCATAAAGAACTGATGGTAATGTCTTAGATCATATTCAGAAGATAGGTACAATTATTACAAGATTTTTTTAATGGTTTAATTCTCATGTCTGGTTTGTGAAAACATACTTTATGTGTATTTTGATAAAATTTACATTGCTTTTAATGCTGTAATGTTTCCTTAGTATTTTTGGAAAGAAATAACTTCATAATACAAGTAAATATTGCATACAACAATGATTTATTTATGTAAATCCTTCTTAGCTTAGCTATTAGAGATCACCTAATGGTAAAGACACATAACAGTAACCTTTTGATTTTGTGTTCTAACCTCAGAAGAAGAGGTTGAGTGATTATTTTACTCACCACAAAAAAACTAGGCTCATTAAATTTAAAATTAAAATTAAAATGAGATGGAAATTTTATGATCATACCACATGCATACTTTTGGAATTATTTTAGTATTCTTATATTTTCTTCTTACATGTGCATGATTATATTATGTATTTCTTTAAAAATATCTCATGCAGCTGTTTCTAAGAGAAATAAATGGCAAAACTTTATTATCCCTTTACATTACAAATTAATATACTTTCAGAATTTTAATGGATTTTAGTAATTTGATTGACATCTCATCCTTCGACACATTGCAAAGGATTTAACCAAAACTAACTTACTTGACAAAATCTCTGGTTAATTTTGAAATACTCTCATGCTACTTTCACTTTTATTTATCTATTTCTTTGACTTTGCTGTAGTAAGAGTTAGTGCTCCTACTAGTTCCCTTCAGTGGTGGTTACCAAGCTAATCAAGTATGTCAAATAGTGGAGCAGACAAGGATCCAAAATTCTTCTGCACTCTTTACAAGTGCCTCTCAAATTAAGTTTTGCATTTGCATCTGTACTTATTTGTTTAAGAAAGAGTATGATGGCCTCTAGTGGTACAGAAAGAAACATCAATGTGTACATTTTCAAAGCAATGACAATAAAAATACTTTTCATAAAAAATGTATGAAGCTCATGTACATGTTGTCCATGCTATGATGTTTTGAATAATTACTCTCAACACATTTATGCACATCAACACTTCATAAAACATACTCCATTGTCACATACATAATGCACATACTTAAGGTATTTACAAGGCTATGGAACATGTTTCATGGTAGAGGATGTGACTTATGGCTAAAACAATGAGAATTCAAAAATTTTAGAGAACTTATTCATATTTTAATTATTATTACAACAGTAATAGTTAATAGAAACTGAAAATGCTGTATCAAGAACTGTGCTGTTTTATAGATGATACCATTTTTAACTTTACAGCAACCAGATTGATTTGCATTACTGTATCTCATATTTTATATCAAATGAAACTAGGCCACAAGAATTTATATTTTTTTGCTTAGTGTCCTATTCTGTATGGACTGAGGCGAATTTCACACTCACCTTTTCTTTCTGAGCCTAAAATCTAAATGTTTTATATCAACACATAATATAATGGCATGAAACTTAAATATGAAATATACATACTTAACTCATCAATCAAAATGATGGTATTTTATAAGAATGCATGAATATTAAGGGCATTACGATTGCATGGATTTTTAATATTAAAACAAAATTGAATAAATATTTTATCACAAATTATCTTATTGTGTTTAAAATATACATCAAAATAATGTTTATAAAATGCAATATTTAATCTTAATTTTATATTGAACTCAATGGCTGACATACTTTTTTAGGTTACAACAAATGTAAACAGAAAAAACAGATTATACTACTGTCTTCTTTAGAAAATTCAGTCATGTTAACAACTGAATATTGGAAGTGAAGCGTATGGGTGCCCATTCTTAAAAATTGTTTTAGGGATAACTAAAGATTTCCATAATTTTGACAAGTTAGCATCTTTTCTTTCCCCTTCCTTCTCTCTTCTTCCTCCCCTTCTGTCCATTTCTTCTTTTCTTTTGTGTTACATCTCTTTTTATTATTTTTAAAGGGTAAAAAGGGTCAAGTATTTGGTGGTGGAAGATGATTTAACTTTGGGTGGTGGGCACACACTGCAATACACAAAGTATCAGGGTAGTGGAACCTATAACTTTCATGAGTCCTTATTGTTTCAAAAATCCTGCTAAAAATTCCTCCCAAATCTCTTTATCATCTCTCTATCTATCCATTCATATTCATATATAATATATGTGTATGTATTTTAATTTCGGTAAAGCCTTTATTTTATTATCCCAGTTGATGACTTGAAGAGACCAAAAGTTCAATAGCAGAGTAACATAGTGTTCATTATGCTAGAATTCAGAATATTAAATGTCCCTGAGAAAGTTGTTTTGCCCTTATAATGTAGTAAGATGGAGCTTATATTTCTGAATTATAATGGCTTATGCACAATATTTCAGGACACTATTAGATTATGTTCACATTCTTAACATTCAATTTCTCATCCTCAGATACAGCAATGTCTTAGAAGTGGAATTGTTTCCAGTATTTTCATAGAAATATAGTTACCTTTTTAAAAAAATTACCTTTAAGAAAAGGTGAGTTTGTTTGTATTTTGTTATACAATATTTAGTGAAGTAGCAGACTGAAAGAATAATACTTATTTTTTCTAAAGTTTAATCAAATTGTTTAAATATCAAATGATATAGTGGCCTAAAATATCATATTAAGATCAAATAAATTTTGGGAGTCTCCAAAATGTATATAAAAGATGATCAAATCATTGCTAAGAAAGCAAAATGAGTCACATATGCAAAAATTAAAAATTCAATTTGCAACTCTGGATAGACAGATAAAATTTTGTTAAAGTTTTCATTGTAATCCTTAAAGTTCTCTGAGAAGATGGCTAGGCTCTTGGCCTGTGCCCAAAACCCTGAGTATATACTCACCTTAGGCCATTTTTCCTTGCACACATATGCATGACCAAACACATTGCTCACAAACCTTCCCGTTAGGCAGGTTCTCCCTCGTCTTTGTCTTTTAGCCCCCACTTCCCTGAATGTTGCTATAAAGCAACTGTTGTCTGTTTTTGGATTGCACGCATTTCCTGAGTGGCCTACCTATCCACCCAGTCCCGGCTTTGCTGCTTACTCAGTTGGACGTGGAAGACATTCCATCCCCGCGCCGCCATGAGTGATAGATAAGGATGAATTGCTAGTACTGTTGTTGGGGATGCGTATCAGATTTTATGACCTGATGGCTATGACATCATCTACTTCATTATGGGAAGTTCCAGATGCGTGTCTCCTGGGGTCCTGTGATCACAGGTTCTGAGCTTATCAAAGTGCGTAGTACGCCAACAGCTGGTTCTCAAGTGGTGTATGCTACTCTGTTGTAGATGGCATCGCCTTTCTCCAGAATCCCAGGGACATGCACCATGATTCATCCACTGGAGCTTATTGCAAACTCCATACTACATCGTTTTCCTCTACTGACCCCTCCAACACAATATGCTGCAGCCAATGGTCCAAGCAACCAGGCTGATTGCATATGACCTAGACCTGCTAAATGTATTTTTCTTCCTTTAGGACCCACATGAAACTCGTAGCCTCTAATGTAGCCAGGTGTATGGACCAAAACAATGTTCTTGGATGTGGTAAATGTTATGTTCAGAACCTAGAAGTCCTGCTAGACATGGTGCTTCCTTCTCTTCTTTTTCTTTGCTGGGGATGCTAGAGGCAGTACCTCTTTTTTGCTTTGGAAGGGTTATCCTAGCATATCTTTGACCACTGGCACCTTAAAATTGTCATGGAAATGGCTGGACACTTTTTTTAAAAATGTACAAGGATTTTACTAAAGAAAATACCTATGTAAGAGTCACTAATATGACTGCAAGGCAAAGCAGGCATATTGGTTTAGGGGAGGAGAGAGAGGAAGTTGGGGGGCTGCATCCTAGGTCACTATGCAGTCTAAGAAAGGTCCACGGACAGTCCTAGGCAGTGTTCAGGTCATGATTGGCGACCAGAAAAGACCTGTGTCTCTTAGGAATGTACGTACCTTAAGATACTCAAAGAAGATGAGCAACCCAATAAAAAATGGGCAAAGGACTTGAACAAACATTTCTCCATGGAGGACATACAGAGGATCCAGAGACACATGAAAAGATGTCAAAAGACACTTGCCTTTTGGCCCAGCAATTCCACTCTTAGGAGTATATCCTAAGAACCCCGAAACACCAATCCAAAAGAACCTATGCACCCCGATGTTCATAGCAGCACAATTTACGATAGCCAAGAGTTGGAAGCAACCTAGATGCCCATCGGTAAATGACTGGATCAAAAAGCTATGGTACATTTACACAATGGAATTCTATGCTACAGAAAGAAAGAAGGAGCTCCTACCTTTTGCAATATCATGGATGGAACTGGAAAGCATTATGCTGAGCGAAATAAGCCAGGCGGTGAAAGACAAATACCATATGATCTCACCTTTAAAAGGAATCTAAACAACAAAACAAACAAGCAAACAAAATATGACCAATGACACTCAAATACAGAACAGGCTGACAGGGTCCAGAGCGGAGAGGGGAGAGAATCATAGGGGAAAAGGGGAGGGACTCACATGAATAAGTATAAAGGACACATGGACAATAATTAAGGTGGGGGCCAGAAATAAGAGGGAGGTGGGGAGCACTGGGGGGGGNGGGTCCAGAGGGGAGAGGGGAAAGAATCATAGGGGAAAAGGGGAGGGATTCACATGAATAAGTATAAAGGACACATGGACAATAATTAAGGTGGGGGCCAGAAATGGGAGGGAGGTGGGGAGCACTGGGGGGGGGGGGAGGGCAGGGAATATAAAACAGAAAACTGTACTTGAATAAGAATTAAATAAAAAAATAAATTTAATTTAAAAAATATCCCAAGCTTGCTCATTCTCAGACTGGGACGCTTGGTCTTGGTGCAGGATTTTTTGGTTGGGTTCAGAATGTAGCTACTAGAACCCAGACCAGTTAAACTCCCTGTCATTGGAAGTCTGCTATATTCTCATGAACACCACAGTCTATTTTATAGTACGAGCATGTGTGTCTTTAATAGCAAAAAGTGTATGGCATGACCTGTGGTGTCAGGCAGAAGTATGATTAAATCCTATTTCCACCAGTTTTAGTGGCATGACCATAAGTTAGATGCTTTAAGCTCTGAGACTGCTTTCTTGGTTGTCTGAATGGATATAATAACACTGTACTACATAAGAAATAAATAGAATAAATAGATAACATAAAATATCTAGTTCAGACAAGGTAAGCAAGGTATATATTGTTCAATATTAGCTTTAAGATGTGTCTATCTGTACAGGAAGGCTAAGTTTATGATCAATCATAATCTGAGTGTGGCTCAGATATTTAATAAATGGGCACCCTAGAAACCATATGTATAATTTAAAAATTAAAAGTTTTGGTTTCAACAAATAGGAGTTCACGGTTCAGATGAAGAAACAGTTCAATCACTCACAGACAAATAAGGGAATTGATAGTAAAGTGTCAAGGCACTGGAACATACTCAGATATGAAAGTGTTCCTAAAAGGACAAAATTAAAAAATCATCCTACAAGCAAAAAACAGCAGCATATTTATCAATGAAGTCTGAATTTTGACAAGTTCGTGGATTTATAAACACTTTTTATTTTAAATCTCTCTAAATTTTATTCTGTAGCTAGCCGATTTTGTGAAATTTCTTGTACATGCATTAAAGTTCAGGATATAGTATAAAATAAGGAAATATATCTTTCACATTCACTTGTGTCTAGAAATTGTGTCTAGAGCCACCTGGACTTAGAGTAAAAGGAAAGAAGGAGACTAGCCTCATCCATTACACATAACACTTACAATAAAAAAAAGATTAGATGAAATAAAAATTGCATTGTCCAAGTACCTGAAGAGGAATTTATCAAGAAGATTAATTCTATCTCATGAAAAAGCACTTTTCTTAAATAAAAGACTCTTAATGGTAACAGGTATGAATGGTTTGAAATAAGGCATGTAGATAGTGCGAGTGGAATATTTAGGAACCTGTAGTGATTTGGTCAGTTTAACTTTTAAACCATTTATAATTTAATATTGATACTCCTACTAAAATAATGCCTGCTGGTTAAATGCCTCTGCTTAAGCTGCAGTTGGATTTTCTAAGCTAATATTAATTAAATTATATAATACTGAATCAGAGTTAACTGTATTCATCTACTTGTTTATTAAATGCTCTTTAATTTCTCTTGACTTCAGTAAGCCTCTTCTGTATGCAATAAATCGGGTATTGCAATGCTGTTAGCAGAGATTTTGTAAATGTTAGTAGCACTGAGGAGAGGAAGTTAAAAGAAGACGACAATGTGCTGTATTTTAATAACGCCTGGAAAAAAGGGGGAGAGGCACAGTTTTCTTCAAGCATGTACCCCTTTCCCCGTTTGGGGACACAGAATCATTTCATGTCTATACTTTCAAATTCATTCCTATTATGAGGTGTAAGGGCTATCATCTGTGGGTTATATTTTGAATAGTTTTGCAATGTTTTATTTCTGTTTCTATTTTTAAAACTGAAAGAATATTATTTCTTATAGCAAGGTTTCATAAATGTCTGACTATGATGTATATATATTTAATTTGTTTTAGGTTGATTTGTTGTGATCTTTATATTTTGGATAAAAATTTTTAGTATCTTTTAATATGCAATACTGCATATTTTTAAAGGAGAAAATCTAATAAGGGATTATTTTCTCTTCCATAAAATAAGTTTGAGGTGTGAGTGTTAATATTCATAAGTCCCACTGTTGGATCCCCTGGATTCTTTTTAAAAAATATATTTGACATATAACATTATGTAAATTTAAGGTCTGCAATAAAATGTGTTAATTTCATCCATTTATATGTGTAATATGATTGCCATTGTAACAATAAATTTGCCATTAACAATTCCTTGCACATTCATACTTATCATGTCCTTTTAGTGGTTAGATAATTAAGTTCTAGTCCTTTAGCAAGTTTGATGATTACATCACAGCACCATTGTCTGTTTTCGTGATACTGTGCATTAGGTCTCATTTAGCTAGTTATTATTTACTTCTCATGGCACATCTGTAAATTTAAAGAACATCTATCCTTTCCCCAGTCCCCATTGTCTAACCACCAATTTACTCTGTTTTTACAAATTAGACTTTTCCGAGTTCACATAACATACTGTATTCTTGTTCTTACTGTCTCATTTCACTTGGCCTAATGGGCTCGAGGTCTATCTATGTTGACAGAAATAGCAGGATGTGCTTCTTTCTGATGGCTTCATAATCATTTATCTCCCTCTCTCTCTATCATGTATCTATGTATCCATATGTATATAATTACAAGTATATATCAAGTTTTCTTTATCCATTCTTCCACTGATGGGCATTGAAGTTGCTTCTGTATCTTGGCCATTGTGAATAATGGCTACAATAAATGTGGAAGTAAATATATCTCTTCAATATCCGGTTTTCATCTTCTTGGGTACATATTCAGAAATGGGATTGCTGTATCATATGGTAGATCTATTTGTAAGTTTTTGAGAAACTTCCATATTTTTCCATAGTTGCTAAATCAATTTACATTCCCACCAACAGAGTCCAAGGCTCTTCTTTTGTCCACATCTTCAACATTGCTGTCTTTTGTCATCTTGATGACTTCCATTCTAATGGGTGTAAGGCTGCATCTCATTGAGGATTTGATTTGCATTTTCCTGATGATCAGTGATGTTGAGCATCTTTGCATAAACCTTTTGGCCACTGGGGTGTTTTCTTTAGAAAAAACATCTGTTTACTCCCTCTGCTAATTTGGTAATCAAATTAGTCTTGTTTGTTTGTTACTGAGTTGTATGACTTCTCTATGTATTTTTGGATATTAACCCCTTACACTGAATACAGGTGGCAGAAACTTTCTCCCATTCTGTAGGTTGCCTTTTTTATTTTGTTAGTCATTTCTTTTGCTGTGCAGAATCTTTTAAGTTAACATCGTCCCATTTGTTGATTTTCGCTTTAGTTGTTCATGCATACAGTTTCATGCCCCCCCCCCAAAATTATTGTGAAACCCAGTGATAAAGAGCTCCTCTCCCTTCCCTTATTGAACATAAGTCAGCTATGTGACTCTTGACAAGACTCACTACTCTTACAGGAACAGGGGAATGAAAATAAATAGAAGGAAGTGTAATAGGAATAATATAAGATCCAAATATACATGACAAAAATAATAAGATTTTCATTAATTTTTAAACTGTTTCTATAAGGACAGACATTTGGTTCTTCACTTCATTACTGAGAATAAGTGGATAAACTTGGGGAGAAGTGGAAAGACTGCTCCCACATACTGTGTGTACTCAGCAGATTAATTACATGAAAGAAGTGAAACTGGAGAGAAACAGGAGAGCTTTGTGCTTCAGGTTTTGCCTAAAAAACAATCAAGAACATTATGGAGATCAAAGTCATCCTCTAGGGTAGACAAGGTTTGCCAAACCCAAATGGTCAGTTCTCCATTTTTGTTGGGTCAACTGAATTATTAGAGATGAATTATCATTAATCTGTGTTGACCTTAAACAAACAGTTTGTCATTGGTCATTTCTCTAGCAAAATAGATTTATCTGGGAATAACAAAGAACTGCACATTGAGATGTGTTCTAATGGTGAACCATGCCCAAGTCCCAGGAAACAAAGGAGAGGAAATTCTCTTACAGAGAAGGAAGTTGCTGGCCTCTGTAATCCATTCTGGGTTTGAGAACTCAGCTTTCTATTCTTCCAACTTCATTTTAAATGAGGTTTCTATTAGTTTTTACATGCGACATTTAACTTACTTCAATAAACGAACAGAAACAATACCACTGAATACTAATATATGTGAGTGTTTCTTTTGCGAACTTTCAAGGTATGATTCCTTCCAAAATATAATCTAGATAATGGAAGCCACTTGTGAAAAATTCTGGCAGGACCACAGGGTAACTGAGAAGGTAGTAACTACAACTGATACACCAGAGTGCCCTTAAATGACTCACAACTAGTAATGAAGAATGAACTTGTTTAATAGGTTCATAAACAAGAATATATTTTGTTTTAATTATCTAAGTTTACATCCAGGAAAGTTGCAAGTTAAGTTGCAAGGTAGTTTCAGAAAATGCCTCTTTAGGCTTAGTATAGTCGCTGCTCATCTATTAGTTTTTTACCTGACTGAAGAGGAAAAAAAAAGTATTTACTTCTCTTGATTTCATTCACATGGTGAGTTGCATTTATAAAAATGAATTCTACCAAGTCAAAAAATGCTGCACTGATAAGCTGTGAGCAATGACAATAATTCCACTAATGCATCTGCCAAATACACGAATTATCCTAATGGTGATTCAGTTGTCTGATAANCAGCAAATGCCTCTTTAGGCTTAATATAGTCGCTGCTCATCTATTAGTTTTTACCTGACTGAAGAGGGAAAAAAAAGTATTTACTTCTCTTGATTTCATTCACATGGTGAGTTGCATTTATAAAAATGAATTCTACCAAGTCAAAAAATGCTGCACTGATAAGCTGTGAGCAATGACAATAATTCCACTAATGCATCTGCCAAATACACGAATTATCCTAATGGTGATTCAGTTGTCTGATAATCACATCCCCCAAGGACCACAGACAGTCAGCCTCCACAGCCGCAGAGCCTCTCCAGGCATGTTTTGCTTTTTCCTGTCTCAGTAAAAGCTACATAATATTACCGTATTAGCATAAAGTGATCATCATAGCTGAACACGAGCTGAACGTACAGATAGCTGGGTTGCTCAAGGGTAATTGAGGAAACTCCTCCATGAGGTGCTGAGTCCTGCATTCATTTCTCTGATGAGTGATGGAGCCTTTGTGTAGACCCCAAACATGGTTCATCGCAGAGTTATGTGTGAATTTTGAAGGAATAAGAAGACTTTAGTGACCAATTTTCTTAAATCAATAGGCACACAGCTTGATAAAAATATGTTGAAAACACAACTAAGTGATGTCTTTATGGGTTTCCTGGCAAATGCTTTTTATGTCCTTCCTGAATTCTCAAGTAACAACTAAAAATGGCTTTCACAAGTCTATTGAATTTTGAAGCATAATTTGCTAGCTCATTTTGTTCATTAGATTCTGCATATAAGTGAAATCATATGGCGGGAAGACAAATGGTGATGGAAGGAGGCCTGACTTGTAGTGATGAATACACAATACAATATACAGATGATGTATTATAGAATTGTATGCCTGAAACCTGTGTAATTTTATTAATAAATACCATCCTAGAAAATTCAATAAAAATAACTTTAAAAAATGTAATTTGCAATGAACAAGTATTTACCATATCACAGAACTAGGACAGCAAAACTTTTACTTGGGGAATGGAGGTTTAATATTTTGTTTATTCTACATACAATAATTTTGCAAAATATTTCTTCTTTTTCTTTAGACTAAATTCCTTGATTATTTTTTTTAAGAACTTGGAAAGGTCTGACTTTTTTGTCACACTAACAAGTTAGTCTGTCAGAGTTGTGTGGCTGTGGAGTAAGAGACTCGGGTCAGAGGCAAAGGCTGGGTTATTCATCATACAGCAGATAGCACAAGTGCGTGCTTTCATGATTTCCCCTTGTTCCCTATGGGCCATGAGGCAGGATGGGGCCGCCCAGGTGGGTGCTGCCCATATAATTGGCTGGTGGCATGACTGAGAAATATGAACTTGGAATCTCCAGTCTTTTAAAGGGTCTACTAGGAAACTGGTCAAAGGTTTGCCTCCCAGAAACTCACTGTCCTGGACAGCAATGAAATTCACTCTCTGCCCCACATGGAAAAAGTATGCTTGTTCTCAGCCTTGAACATGCAGTTCAGAAACAGGTAGCAGAATAGAATCTCTGCTTATAAGATGTGTGGAGACACAAGGGACTATTGGAAATTATCTGCCAACAGATTTTCCAAGCTATGACCCGATAGATAATTCTCAGAAATGGTCACTCTTCAGATACGCTTTATTTTGATCGTATTTATGACTTTCCTTTTGTTTTCATTTGTTTGTTTGTTTGTTTTCCGTGGAATGATAACATACAGTGAATGGAAACAAGAACAGAACAGTTGTTTAAATTTGGATCCTCCAAAAACATTAGATGCCAAGACAAAATGAGGCGTGCACGGTATTTGTTGGGAGAAAGGGCTTTAGTAGGCAAAGGGGAAAGGAAGCAGCGTGAGGCAGAGAGAACTTGCAGAAAACCAGGCATGGCCAGCAGGTGTGGAGGGGCAGGGGCTCAGACCACAGTCAGATTCTGAGAAACACTCATCCGATTCCGTGAGAAGCTCTGAGCAGAGATTACCCGATAGAGGAGGTCCTCTTTAATAACCACGCTGAATTCAGTCATCTAGGAGCAATCTGGGAAAAGGATAAACTTGGCTTCTGTGCTGTGTCGGACCCTGCACATGTAGCATGAATGCTGTGTCAGCCCTGGTTGTACAAGCAAGTTCTTTACACGGGGACTTCATCAGAGCATTCATGGGGCTGCCATCCAAGGAGAGTGAACTTTGAGAGGCTAGTGAAACAGCCACAGTGACGTAAGTATTTCAAAGCTTCCCTTCCTAGGTCAAAGCTTATGAAAGATAAGCTCTCTTATGTTTTGCAATTGAACAATAAGATAGAAATCCAAAAACCTCTCTGATATGACATAAAAATTGACAGGTTGGAAAAAGTGAAGTACAAAAGCAATTTCAGAGTTGCAGGATAAAACAGAGGTCAGCAACCCCTTTTTTTAAAGGCTGGATAGTATATATTTTTGGTTTTCAGGCCACACAAATTCTGTTCCAGCTCCTCAGCTCTGCCTGTGCAGGGTGAGAGCAGCCCTAACCAATATACAAACTAACAGGGTGGCTGAGTGCCAACAACACTTTTCTCTAAAACCGTGGGGGGCCCGATTTGGTTCGCAGACCATAGTCTGCCAACCATGGGTGTGGAATAGTGTGCAGACTATGTGTTCTGCAAATGTTTGTTATCTCTACATGTGATCAGTGGTAGAAATTGACACAGATGATATTTCCCATCTAAGATGAACAGAAGCCAAATATTGGAAGTATATGTTCTCTTTGAAAAAATATAATGTTGCCTACTGAAGAAAGTGTATTTAGAACATCACAAAGATACATGAAGTTCTTCTATGTTTTGGGGACACAGAAGAAAGTCCAGATAAAGTCCATGCAGCCATTTATGCTTCAATGAAACAAGTAAGCATATAGGGGTAAAGAAATGAAAAAGCCATTTAACTATCCCAATATTTTCTTTTTTATTATGCCTTGTATTGAAATGAAGCTATTTAACAGAAAAAAAAATTGCACACACTTGTACAAGAATTCAAATAGAAACTGGAAGACAAAATAAGGACTTATAAAGTATGACAGTTTTCCTTTTGGTTTTAGGAAGAAAAAAAAGGAGCCTCTGGTTACTCAAGTGAACATACAATCCTCGGATTTAGTTTGTTACCCTTCTGAAATATCACATAACTCAGGTGTAGGTAACTTATGTGGAAAGTCATCCTGACAAGTAGGAGTGGAAGATGGAGAGGAAAATTTCATACAAGGCCGCAGTTGTCAAAGTCGGCATGGTCGGAAACAATGGACTCTCTTGGAAACTGACGGCAATTATGCCGGCCACCCAGAATTGTTCGCCAGTGGGCTGCAACTATGCTCATTCTGAGATTCACTAGTCAGTGTACCACGTGGGCCCCCACATGATCAGAGGAGGTCCTGAGCGAGAAAGCGGGAAGACCCACAAACAAAAGGGTGCTAGAAGCAGCATGTCATCAACACAGTGGTGAACCTAAATTCATAAGATGCTGCCTGCAGTAGTCAGAGCTGAAACCAGAGACGGGCCCATGGTATGTGGTGCAGGGCACAGATGGCCTCTGTCCACACCCTTGTGTTTAACTATGTATTCTATGTATAGTCAAAGGATCGTGTAGCTGTCCTCTTAATTTGGAAGCTGTTTATATTTCTTTCATGGGTACAGAAGGGGTACTTGTGTCAGTAATCTCTCCTGGATCATTAGAATAATACACAGTGATATTACTTTTTTAAGATTAGCATTCCTTCACTGATGTAATAAAGAGAGAAGATTATAGATCATAATGTTATGGAAATGGCTGAACATCAATCTCTTCACAGATTTGTTACTCTAATCCAAATATCAACTGTATACCATTACATATGTTTTCATAACAAATGCACCATATTATTTTTAGAAAATGAAGTTAAACAAGGAAGAAAGAGATGTCAATATTGTATTTAATGGTATCCTTGACATCTTTGCTACTGTAGCTGCAACGTTTCCAGACTCTAATTTTGTATAACAGCACGGATAGTTTTTGATGGCCTTACTTTTGTTCAGTCTTCTACTTGTGTTGGGATCTGCTCTGCCTGGTTTTAGGAGCTGTAACTGCTCCCCATGGATAAGGCTGAGTGAGCAACCTCTGGAATGTGAGCCACTAAGGAGCTTGTCCTCAGCCCCCAATGCTTGGTCTGTTAGTCTATGACAGGTACGACCCCTCAGAGGAGAGGCAACCTAAGCCAGGCATGATCACTTGGGAGCCCATCATGGAAGGACTTGGGGGGCTGCAACTAAGAGGAAGTAATGGACCCTTGCCCCCAGGCTATTCTGACATAGCCCGAGTCCCCTTTTCCATCTGGGGGAAGTGCTTCCTGTCTCCAATCCACTTAAGCCTAAAACCTATGATGGGGGAGGAGGTACAGCCCCTTGCCCAGATAGAGAGGGTTCTGGGGTGATCGGGCATAAGAAAGAGTTCCTAAAGTCCTGTGAAGCCTGCTTTGCTAAGAATGTTTTCATTCATATGATAAGGTTCTGAGCAGGAAATGAATATGTCTTCCAAAGTTTTTGCAACCCCCTTACCTGACAGACAGTGACTTAGACTAAGCCCTCAGATATCTTTGAAATGTTATCTGTTTGATCCTTACCACCTGTATTCCTGTGTATTACAACCCAATAAAAGCCATTGAGGAAGGGGCTCTTGGCTTTTCTCCTCTGAGAGATTGGCCACATCTTCTCCCCAACCAGATCATGTCTTGGTAGATTACTTTCATCTGTGGTGGACAGGGGCACTTTGCAGGCAAAGTTGCCCCCACATACGTGTGTTAAAAAAATCTAATTTTCTTGGAATAGACATCATTGACTTAGTTTTTCTAAGCACCACACAGAATAATTCTATAAGCAATTTACTTTTAAATTGTTTCACTTCTCCCCCACCAGAAACTTCCCTAATCCAAGATCAATATGTAGAAAGCATCATTTTAGAATATGAGGAAGACTGATCCTGTGGCCCTTACTCATGGCCGAATTGTTCTCTCTTTTACGGCTCCGTGTGCGATTTCATTATAAAATCCCACCTGGAAGCCAACCAAATGCAGAGTCCACAAGGGATGGTATTTATTAACAGAATTATATTCTTGTGGAGCTAGATTGATAAAGGTATGTCTGATTGGAAACAAACTCTGATTAATTGGTAGTGGCCGCCGAGAAGTGTGTTGAGATGACTTCCCCTTGTAGGCTAAGTAAGTACGTGCTCCTTGGCTAATTACTGACATATATGCAAGAGTACCAGTGGGTGTTCCTGAGTTAAATATTCACACACCCGGCCCTGGAGAAATGCTAATGAGGGCTGTCAGAGAAGTCATTTCCTCCATTAAATAGCTATGTAAACACTGCTAATCAACTCTGTTGTACCTGTTTACTTGCAAGGAGGCGCTAAAATTATTGCCTACCTGAGGACTTTTTTCTGCCTTTTCTTTCCCCAGGTTGGGGGAGGTAGAGGTACAGAGGTGGAAAAGTGAAACAAACTTAGTAAGTTTCTCCCTAGCAGAGTACCTAACAAAACTTAAGAGACAGGTAAGCACTAACTCTAATTGTTCTAATTATAATGACCATGGCCGTGCAAGCCATCAGCATTGTTTGTACCAGAGTCAGACACTGTGCTAAGAACTTTCCATCTTTTCCGTTTTTATCTTTCTTCACAGGGATCATATAAAATCTTTGAAAATAATCGTTTTTGTTTACCACAATTAGATAGATGAAGGCAACCGCTGAAAACGTTGCCTCACAGAAGGTCAGTGAGGTGGGAGAAGTGAATGTGGATCCACCGTAACCAGCTGACTGTGGTGACCTTTGCCCTCCAGGAGCAAGTTTTTGTTCATTCTCACAATGACAGGTTTTCGTAGTAGAAATAAAATCATATATTTTTGTTTGAAAAGATATTTCTTAAAACCCTATTTGTAATTATTTAAACTTGTGGTCACTAAAATGAATGTAGGTATTAGCCTACAAGTAAAAATCTTCTTTAAAAATATATATATATATATACACACACATATATATATTAAGAATAAGGAAACAACACCAATCAAAATACATCAAGTAGGCAACATGTTCCTCCCTAAAAGTAAATAAACAAATATCTCTAACCTGCCTGAATAGGTCTTGGGAATAAATAAGCTAATATAAGAGTGCTTTGTGAAATGCCAGCCATCTGGGAGACACAAAATAAAGCACACCCAATAAAAAGTACAGCCCTCGCATTGTTAGCAAGGAGTTCCAAACCCCATGCTGTTGGACTAGACTGTTGTTCAACGAGGACCCTTTTGCATCAGGTAAATTCTTTCCTTCAGCATTGTTATCCGACTTGACAACTTGACCTTGTGATTGGCTTCTGTCATTGGCACGTAGGCAGAAGTGTGGGTGTTCCTGAGATTGAAACAAAGAAGGAGTCGGCATTGTGACGGGGGCTGGGCGAGAGAAGTCATATAACTAGGTTTCATAGACAGCTCTTCCATATTCAGAATCATTACTCGTTACAATTCTCTTAACTCTAAGGGTTCTCTAGGATTGAAATTCCTTGTGCACCCATTCTACAGCTTTATTCCAGAAGGTTGGAACTGAAAGAATATATAATTAGGAACATGAATACCCCTAAATTTGGACGTCAATAAACAGCTTCTTGGTGAACCTTAATTATTCATGATAGAAATTAAAAATGCCTTTTTGTGCTCAGGGCACATATAAAATTATAACACAATTTCACATTCCTAGTTGTCTTCATTGTCATGCAATCACTTTAAAAAAATACAAAAGCCCATATTTCTTTCAGTATCTTTAAGGATATACAAGGTTTTTTAATTCCTCTCAGCAACTTCTCTACTTTCCTAATTTCAGCGAATAGTTCGTACTTGTTGTAGTTCACTTCCAGATGTGCCAACTCTTTTTTTCACTATTTTGCCCCATTGGATCCAATCATTCTAAAAAACCACCCTGGATCCAATCATTCTAAAAAACCTCTAAAGCTCATTCTTTGTGATACTTTGCTGAATACAGGGGTTATATTATCACAAACAGTTCATTAAAAAATAAAAAAGTAAAATTGAATAATAAATATGCTTGTTCTTAAAAGTCTAGCAGCAACTTGGACCGTAGTGTATGTGTGGCTTAGAGTTTCTTCCCATGGCTCTCTCAACCTGTTTCACCAGGGCTGTTTCCAGAGTGGAAAGTTTTACTAATTTATTTAGTTACTTTTAGTTTTACTAATTTATTCTGGTCTCTCTTTCCTCTATGCCAAACAAAGTTTGGACCTTGCTTTACAAATCCCAAACATTATTAAGGAGCATAACAAAACTTTACTTAATTACTCATGGCCATGAAGACTGTATTTACCAGTAATGCCCAAAATGGCAGAAACTTTGAAATAAATGCCCTTCTCTAACCAAATAGTAAATTTGAAGAATGAAGCTTCTTTTCTCATCATTCTTTACAAGCATAAGAGAGCATTTTATGGATTTATTTTGCCTGGTCCAAAGCTATTCTATTATTCCCTTTTTGAAAGCTGAAGTGCCCGCAGGAAGGTTTTGTTTATTTATTAATACTGAAATTTCCTTTTCCTTCCCTTGAATTTCAGGTCTGCAAGGGACTTCAGAGAGCTAATCTAAAATAATGCCTTTCTCTCTCTCCCAAAACACCGTCGCCAGGTCTTGTAGCAGATGATAAATTTCGGAGCTTTGGGTTGTTCAGTTACCTTCCATGCTGACTTCATGTTTAAATATTTTTCATTTTAATTAACTTTTAATTATATTTGTGGATTATAGTTATATGCATAAATAGCATTTAGTTATACTTATAAGCTAAAAACGAGAGTCAACTCAGCACAACACAACATTATTTCAGAGGTTCTAGAAATCTTCATTCCAATTCTCTATGATTTTTAATTATAAAAGCAATAGCTATGTATGTAAGGTGGAGGAAAATAGTAGCAAAGAAAATATGCATGTAAACATAACATGAACACTCACAAAGGTGTATGTAAGCAGTATTCAGAAATGACATGCATTGATTGGCAAAGAAATATTACAGTAGCATTAGTCACAGATGCAAAAACATTACAAGATAATTAGAAATAGTCTTCGGCATATTGACTGACCATTAAAAATGAAATCCATTTTAATAAATCTATAATTATAATACTGTGCTATGATGGATTTGTTTATGAACCTCCCTCTCTTTGCTCTCTACACCAGTGCGCTCGTGTCCTTCACAGACAGAAAAGCACAAATGTGCTTCTAATTTTAGTGGTCGCTTGTTGTCAGTGTTCTTGCTGTTAGTATCGTCACTGCTGAACAGTCAGGAGGAAAAGTGAGTGGTGATCTGAATTAATAAACATATTGACCAACATTTTTTGTAAACAAGTAAAACTGACCAAATGTTTCAATCGACCACTTAAAATTTATATTTATTTAATATTTTTCTTAACATATATTCAAATGCTACAAAATAATGAAAAATTAGTAAAAATAGTTATTAAATATGCAGAGGTTTTTGAAATCTTAATATGATTTATGCATTGGCTTTCCTGGTGGCTTAATAATTAATCAGGTCACAGTGATATTTTCATCTGATTTAAGATCTAGAATTAAGTTTAGAAGGTTCACTAAAAGATGAAGTCTTTCTCCTACCTTTGGGTCACCACTATACTTCACGAAATTCCAAAGGAACAGTTGACCAGTTGACTATGTGGTGAATTTAATATGTTCAGCATAATACCCAGTTACATCCAATTTCTATTTCTTCATCATGATATATAAATTTGGTGATTGGCATAGCACAAAAAATTTGAAATTTCATCTAAAAATGTTTTGATCGTGACTTTAGAAAGCCATATTAGTGCATTTGTGATATATATCAGATATGGGGACACAGTGGAAACCATTAAGTTAAATTATCTTTTTAGCAAGTTCCAATTATTTTATCTGAACCTATAGAATTTGTATTCTCTGAATATACAGCGTGGACTTCTTCTTTTTATACCAATCCTAGTGCTCAGAAATATATGTGTATATTTTATTACAATTTAACACATTAGAAAGTCAGATTATATTTAGAGGGACCTTGAGAAAATTACTAGTTAAGTATTGATATAAAAATTCATTACGTCTTTCAGTAAAGTGTTTCAGAAGTAAGTAATTAAGATTTTTAAAATTAAATATCTTAAAAAGTTTCTCTAGGTATATTTTGCTATGTTTGTACGTGTTAGTATGAGTAACAATTTCTAATTAAATATAATATTGATCACAGGTGATTATTTTTAAAATGTGTAACAAATAACTTTATGTTTGAATGGCAAAATTGTAATGTCAATTTTCTCTTGAAAATTGACATGATAAAAACATGAACATTTATAATACGAGTTATGACTCAGAATAGACTCTGTTTTGTGTGTGTACTTTTCTCATTTCCAAATAACTCTATATCAGACAACATTTTTCAAATTTTAAAATACTTATTGATGCCTATCCAGATGTAGCAACAAAAAATGTAGAACATTCATTCGGTATTATGGTGGGTAAGAATAAACAAAAGTTATTGCAAGGATGACAATTTTGCTCCAAGTGATTGGCCTGTATTGCAAGACAAATATACAAAAGAGACTTTGAACTGGCTCAGGAAATACTTTGGAAAAATACGTGAATAAAGTATTCTTGCTACTAAATTGAAAAGTATTTTTTTTGGTTGGAGGGACCTCTTATATCCACTGAAAATATTTTATTACCGTGATTTTTGTGGCTGGGAGATATCTTAGCTGTCTTTCAAAAAACGTGCGCTTTCACATCTGTATTTCGAAACCGAAGCCTCAAATAGGGCTCATCTATTGGAGCTTCCCTTTCCTCTCTCCTATCACCCAACTGTGTTAAATCATGCAAAGGAAAACAAACAGATAATTCACTCCAAGGCTGGAAATCAATGTTGCAGAATATGTGACGGAGAGAACTAGGCATTAAGAAATTAATGCCGAATAACCAAGAGGCTAGGAACCTGCTGTGGTGGTTTGGGTCTGCGCTTCATGGGGCTCGGCTCACGCAGAGCACGGAGAGTTCAGAAATGTGAGGTGGATGGTGCTTTCCTACTTAGTCCTGGTTGGGTCTTTGAAGCAATAATTGGTTGTTGAAATGAGGTGCTCACAATACACTTAGAATTTAATATCCCAAAGTGTAGGCTAGAGAGGACCGGCGGTTATTTTTGCTTTAAAGCGGGTGACTTGGTTTGTGTTGTTGACATTTAAAGCACTCTTTGGGAGAAACAGAACGTTCTGGGACCGGAATAAAGAATGACAAGTCCCCTAGAACATTTTTGGAACTGGGACAAGAGGGAGCTAAAACTTAAAACTTGAAGAGGGTTAAAGCGGACAGTGTATCTGAAAAAGCTCAGAGGATTCTTTTATTCTCTCTCCAAAACATCCCTTTTGTTTTGACGGAGCCAGAAGTCCCAGATGGGAAGACACAGGGCACCAGCTCAAAAGAAACCACAGCAACATTTATTTTCAATCACCACACAGATGCTTTTGAATTTCTTCTGAGTGTGGGCATCTTTCCACAGAATGCAGGAACATTTTTAATGAGATGCTTCAGAATGTAAATATCTAGAAAGAAATTCAAAGGCACTAATATTTGCAAATGGCATGCCCTTACCCATTTCAGCACGCCTTGACTAATTCACCATGTGTTAGGCAACCTCACTGCACAGATGACAGGATGAAAATGACTGGTCTGCAGAATTGTTTTTCTCAAATACGCAAAGAATAATAATATATAAATGCCAGACAATGCATTATTTCTTGCGATCGGTGTTTATTTTATCCAGCTATATTTGCCCACCAAAGCTGGCCATCTTGGTGATGGTAGATGTTCACCTGTAACAAAGCTGAGTTATATAATACAGGTAAAAAAACGGACAATAGTTACTTTTTAGTGCTTTAGGATGTTGAAATGTCAATTAGGATCAATATGTAATCAACATACTAGATTGGCGATGATATTTAAACTGTACCCAAATATGCACAAAACAATTTTCACACACATTTGCCTCTATGCACACAAACATCTGAATGTGCATCTTTCTTGAACAGTATGTTTCGCCCTTTGCCTAGGAATCGTCCTCTCCAAATATGCGCTCGGCTCTCCCCTCAACTCCTTCACCGGGGCATTGCTCACAGCCGCCTAGCTGCGGCCTCTAGGACTCAGGAGGCACCACTCACGTCGATTACAGCGTGAATGATGGTCTCCGGAGCACACAGGGCAGCTGCTGTTTGCATTATACACATGACCCTTTGAAGGAGGCCTTCCCTAAGCACTGTTTACCACGGAAACCCCCACTTTAAAATCCCCTTCCCCTCTCCCCTCTTAGGTTATATCCCCGGAGCACTTGCAATATTATTTTCCTTAATGTCTTTGCTTGTCTCTGCTTTTGTAATAGAAACTCCAGGAAGGTGTGGGTTGTTGTCTGTTTTTCTACACATGTATTTCCACCATCTAGAGCACTGGTGAGCGGTCGATGAACATCTGCTGAGTGAGCAAATAGTTTGGTGCTGGGTCTTCTACTGAGCGTGTAATTGAGGAGGGCGGGGCAGGAAGAGAGGAAGAGAGAGAGATGGAAGATAGAGAAAGGGGAAGAGAGATATTTAAGTTCAAAGATCTTATGGAGCAGATAGGAAAATAGATAAGAAAAAACCTTCACGCCACGGAGACAAAAGCAATGGAATGAGATACATCGTGTGGATGGAGAGCCTACCACTGCTATCAGACAGAGGAACACAACACTGGAGCTACTTCAGAGGCCACAGCTAGAGATAATGCTATAGAAATAAGTAAGTCTAATGATTTAGGATGTTCCCGTCTTTCTTAACAGTCACGACAAAAAAAATGTTTTCTTAAATGGTGGTAAAGAGGATGTTTATAGATGGGTGGGGCTAGCAGTTCCTTCCTTGGTAAACTCGGCCTGTGCTTAAAACCCATCTGAGTGTGAGTGTGTTTACCATAGGGGATTCTACAGCTATGCTAGTATGAGGGGAATGATTGGACAAGGACAAGATTGAGGAATCATTAACATATTCATTTGACTGATGAAAATTGTTTTAGATAAAATTAGTTACCAATCACATGGCTGTCATAAAGTTAAAATAGTTTTTCAGCTTTTCATTAATTTTCTGTTTACTACTTATAGGAAGATATATTATCTGTGTCATTATTTCCATTGTTTCTGCATGAAGCAAATTACACAAGTGACATTGTAAAAATATGCAAACACTAAACGTCAAATAAAAGAGCATATGTGGCCATTATTGGAGATTTAAAAATTAGAGGTAGGGTAATCATTTTTAAATCTTTGATCTTGACTATGATGCAAAAATGCTAATGTTAAAAAAGGCATCAAAACCCCTAACTAAAATACTATAATTATAAAATCATATAATCCTGTTAAAATATTATAAGTATTAAAATAGTATAATAATAAAAATAGTATAATCCTTTAAAGTAGCAGGTTGTTATTTAAAGCAATGGTGATAAAATAAATTAAAAATATAATTTAATGCTTCAGTAAAATGTTCATTAACTCAGAAATGATCATTGTTGTTTTTAATTAATTATTTATCTTTTTTAATTCACTCTGTTATCAGAAAAAATGATCTTAGATAATTTCAATATGCCATTGTTTATTAAAATAGTTTATAAATAACCAAAAGAGTAAACTGTTTTCGCAAAACAAAGGTTCACAAAATAGTCTCTAAAAACCTCTCATTATACAAAACGATCAACAAAATTTTCTAACAGTTTTCTGGAATAACTGGCTCTGTAAAAGAACATTAACCTGACCATAATCATTTTACTTTTGGTTTTATTGGTTATGATGTGACTAGGTGGGACACGAGATGATATTTACAGTGTTGTCCTTATTAATTCTCTAAGAGGCTCAAAAACATAGAGGGAAGTGTTGATATCAGTGTTTAGATGAGATTTCAGGTTGAAAAAAAATCCTATATATGCCTTTTCCTAGTTTTCTATGTCTTTTCCTAATCACTCCTGCTTTTTTTTCTAATATTTCTCTTTAATATCAAATCTGTGACTCCCAACTTCAGTATGTAATTTTACTTAGAAAAGACTTTTACCTGGAAAAAAAGCATAATTCTAAATAAATAAGCTCTTTATGCATATTAATATGGACATGTTTTATGAGTGCTTATGTTAATACACAGTTAGTATCTCCTTAGTCACATGATTGCCCATGATGTAATTGTTTGAGTTGCATTTCTAACAAAAGCCTGTGTGTCTACATATGAATTCAGATAGAAATCATATCATATTTTGATTGTGGTTTAATATTTTGAATCTATGTAAATTGCTGTAAAATTCCCACTTATCTATTACCATTAGTTATTTATTTAATGGCCCGTGTCAGACAACCCACAAGGATGTCCACCGTTAAAATGGTTTTTAAAAATTGGAAAGTGTTTGATTCTCTCAAAATTTTTTTTTACCCAACGAGAATGTCTGAATTCCCCAGTGAAGGCCGTCTGACTCACAGTCTAGGACCAGTCCCTCGATCTTGGACTCAGGACAGGAGTTCCACCAGAATGTCTGGATTCCGAGGTAGATGATGTGGGGACACAGCTGAGAACTACTGACTGGAAGATCAGTATTTTGACTTCTTTGGGTTGCAGCATCAATGTGCTCATAATCCATCAGCTGTGGCTTAGCGAATGTCCTCTGCTTTGCTACTCTCAGAGGACCAATGTATTGTAGGAGCTTCAAAAGACCCCTGTTACTACATTGTTGATTTTGCATTTACACATTATCTTGTTGAACTAAAGCATCTCTAGGCCTTTGACTTTTAAAAGTGCTTAAATGTTAAGGAGCACAGAGAGAAAAAGAAACAAAATAGAAATAGGCATGTTTAATAATATACAAAAGAAGTTGAAAGTAAAATGCAGTCAACATATTCATTGAAATAGTTTGTTTTCAGTAAATTTGGGATTTTATAAATAATAGCTATTTTGGCAAAGATGTAAGGAAACGTACACTTTACAAACCTTTGCTGGGATTTTTCTGCTGGACAATAAACCAATATTAATTAAGGATCTTACAAATCCCAAACCTCTTTATCAGAGTAATTGTATGGCTTGGTGTGAATTCTAAGGAAATAATGCAATCTTGTTTACTGCTATAATATTTAAAATAACAATATTTCAGAAGCAATAAAAAGACAGAGAATGGTTATAGAAATTTTATTAAAGAGGTAATATATTACAATAAAATGATTTAAGTGCTATTTTTAAATCATGTTTAATATCAAGGGAAACATTCTTGAACACTTTTAAAGAAAAAATGAGAAAATGTGAAAAATGTGACTTTTAAAATGAGACTGACACATGCAAACGTGTGTATGTGTGTGCAATGCGTGGCAATATATGATTTTTGTAAAGGATATTACTCACAGTTACAATTATATGAGTGATTTTCAGTATTTTTTTGTTTTTTCTCATTGTTTTGGTATGGTTTGAATGTTTCACTAATTTGAAAAATAAGTACCTTAAAAATCTCCCCATTACTGAAAAGCTTTGTGTCTTTTCTAAACATTCTCCTACCTGTCAGTAAGTATTTTCCTTTTTTTATATATTTGTTAAAGATTTTATTTTTAGAGAGGGGGAAGGGAGGGAGAGAGGCAGGGAGAGAAACATGGATGTGAGGGAGAAACATTGATCGGTTGACTTCCTCACTGTGCACAAGAGACCAGACCCCCCCACCCAGGCATGTGCCCTGACTGGGAATCGAACCAGTAATCTTTTGCTTTTGCTGGATGAGCCACACTGGTCATAGTCAATGAGTATTTTTCTTAAGCAGGGTTTAAAACTTTCAGTCACAATATTAAGTCAAAAATAATTTATAAGTAATTCTATGGAGTATTATAAACTAAAATAAAATGCCTGGAATGGCAATATAAAAGCCACATTTATTTCTAATATTATGAATTAGAAATTTATGACCTTTTACATGCTTCATATTATTAACTCTTTTGTAAGATTTAGTACTAGTATTTATCATTTAGTTAGGACTCAGTATGTACCAGGCTTACTGTAAGTGTTTTAAATATTTTAACTCATCTAAATTTTAGGACAACCTTAGGAAACAGGTTAAGAACTAGAATTGAACTAGTGAGGCACTGAATTTGGTGCAAATTTGACTCCACCAAAATAGGCCAATTTATGACTAGTGCATCACTCGGTGTCCAGCTCAAAGACTAAATATGTGACATAATCAAGTGAGTGAGAGCACTTGGTTTACAGAGCTTCACTATGCATCCATCAAAATGCTACTTATTATCATCTAACAAAAAATTTCCTAATGTTTCATGAATAACTGGCTTAACAAATATGTGTTGCCATCTTATATGATATATTTTTTTAAGCTCTGGAAAGACCATTGCCTAAAAATTAACTCAGTAACCAGTTTGTACTTATGAATGTGGGGCAGGACCTTACTAAAGTAATGACATAGCTACTTTTTTAATATTTTTTAAAAGCAAAAACATGATGACAATAATGTATAATGAGTTATGAAATGATTCAGGTAAGAGAAGACAACACTATGGTTGTCTAATAAACACACATTTCTTCATACAAATCCATTTTGAAAAATTGAATTTTAACTCAAATTGTATTATTTCCTTCTTGTTTAAGAATTCTCAGTATTTTGCTGAATATAAAATAGTAGTAAAGCCCAGGCTGGTGTAGCTCAGTGGATTGAGCACAGGCCTGCAAACCAAACAACTGTGGTTCAACTCCCAGTCAGGGCACATGCCTGGGTTGCAGGCCAATTCCCAGCAGGGGACGCATGACAAGCAACCATACATTGATATTTCTCTCTCTCCTTCCCTTTCCCTCTAAAGATAAATAAATAAAATCTTTAAAAAAATAAAATGAAATAGTAGTTAAGTCCTGCCATTCTGGGGAGTCTAATCTTCTTCCCCAGGTCCAACTATTCTGTTCAATGAGCCTTTTAGCTAAGGTAGCATATTATAGTTTATGAGGAAATTAAAATTTATACTAATCAAAGGAAATATGGACATATATGTTGGTTCATTTCATGCACTCTCTTTAGGGAGCACGTATGAAGTCACTGAGGGCACATAATTTCTGCATACATGCTGCACTGTAAAATGTCAATCTGAGGGCTTCATTACAGTTATAAAGTATCTCTACACACACTATGCATTTAGCACGTTGCAAGCCACTTTCAATTAGTCAACACATGACAGGACTTATTCTGGCTTTCAGTTTATAAACACTAACAGTGAAACTCTACATGAGTGTAAAAAGTTTGTAAATTGATAGGCTTGTATGGCCTGGTACTGAAACCAATCATTTTTTAGCAGTTTAAATAATTCTGAGTAAAACTCAAAGAAAGTAATGTTAACTTTGGGAATACCCTCCCTTTTTTATTGGCCAGAGTAAATTGTGGTTTGTGTTTGCAAACTGATTTCTATTAAGGTTTAATGTAGTTGTTTGAAAAGCTAGGGATAATGATTTAATAGAATGCTTATTAATTTTGGAGAGATATTGAAAGTTTAGGGAGTACACGAGTAGAAGCAAGATCATAAACTAAATTAGACCATTGTGTTGAATATTCAGGAATCTTGGATAGCAGGTGCTGCAATGTACTTAAAAATTAGGGACTTCAGGCCAAGATGGAGGCAAAGGTAGACACACTGTGCCTCCTCTACAAAACCAAAAAAAAAGGGATAACAACAAATTTAAAAACAAAAAACAACTAGAACTTCCAGAAATTCAAACTGTATGGAAGGCCAACAACCAAGGAGTTAAAGAAGAAGCATTAATCCAGACCAGTAGGATGGGAGGAGACAGGCAGCCAGGCAGAGGACTCTCGGAAGGGCAGAAGCTGGAGAACTGGAGCAGGTGAGGTGGCAGCTGGCAGACCTGAAAGTCTCACATTTGTATGCAGATCAACCAGGAGGAGCAACTGGGGAGCGAGACAGACCACACAGCCCAGCGTTCCAGCGTGGGGAAATAAAGCCTCAAAACTTCTGACTGAAAAAAAACTATGGGGTTTGCAGTGGTGGGGAAAACTCCTAGCTTCGCAGCAGAGTTCACAGGAGAGACCCACAAGGTCCTAGAATGTACATAAACCCACCCACCTGGAATCAGCACCAGAAGGGCCCAATTTGATTGTGGGTAGTGGGGGAAGTGACTGAAAGCCATCTGAGAACCAAGCAAGCAGCACTGTTCCCTCTAGGACATACAGTATCACAATGCAACCACATGAATTGCCCCACCCTGGTGAACACCCAAGGCTCCATCTCTTACCATGTAACAGGTGCACCAAGACAAAACAAAAGACCCAAATGAAAGAAGAGATTAAAGCTCTAGAAAAAAAATACAACTAAGTGCTGAAGAGGTAGCCAACCTATCAGATGCAGAGTTCAAAACACTGGTAATCAGGATGCTCACAGAATTGGTTGAGTATGATTGCAAAATAGAAGAAAGAGCAAAGCCATGAAAAGTGAAATAAAAGAAAATGTACGGGAAACCAACAGTGACGGGAAGGAAACCTGAACTTGAATCAATGGTTTTGACAAGAAGGAAGAAATAAATACTCAACCAGAATGGAATGAAGATATGAGAATTCAGAAAACTTGGGGGAGGCTTAGGAACCTCTGAGGCAATTTTAAATATTCCAACATCTGAATCATAGGGGTGCCAAAAGGAGAAGAGAAAGAGCAAGAAACTGAAAATTTATTTGAAAACAAAATGAAGGAGAGCTTCCCCAATCTGGCAAAGGAAATAGACTTCCAGGAAGTCCGAGAAGCTGAGAGAGTCCCAAAGAAGTTGGACCCAAGGAAGTACATACCAAGGCACATCATAATTACATTACCCAAGATGAAAATGAAGGAGAGAATCTTAAAAGCAGCAAGAGAAAAGGAAACAGTTACCTACACAGGAGTTCCCATTAGACTATCAGCTGATTTCTCAAAAGAGACCTTACAGGCAAAAAGGGACTGGAAAGAAGTATTCCAACTCATGAAAGGCAAGGATCTACATCCAAGATTGCTCTATCCAGCAAAGATATCATTTAGAACAAAAGGGTAGGTAAAGTGCTTCTCAGATAAAGTCAAGTTAAAAGAGTTCATCATCACCAAGCCCTTATTATAAGAAATGTTAAAGGGACCTATCTAAGAAAAAGAAGATGAAAAATATGAACAGTAAAATCCAAACAAACTCACAACTATCAACAACCAAACCAAAAGAAACGCACATAAAAACAAAAGCAAACTAAGCAAACTAGAAGAGAAACAGAATCACAAAAATGGAGATCACATGGAAGGTTATCAGCATGGAGAGGGGAGGGAGAAAAGAGTAAAGGTATAGGGAATAAGTAACATAAATGGTAGGTAGAAAATAGACAGGAGGATGTTAAGAATAATACAGGAAATATAGTAGTCAAAGAACTTTCATATATACAACCCATGGACATGAACAAAAGGGAAGAAATGCAGGTGGGGGGTGTATGCAGGTGGAGGAGAATAAAGAGGGGGGGAAATGGGACAATTGTAATAATATAATCAATAAAATATATTTAAAAAGAAAAAAATTAAAAAATAAATTAGATGGGAGCAAGAATAATTATCTTAAATGTTGTTTGCTCTTTTACAACTTATATGTGTTTTAAAAAATAAATACATTTGTAAAGTAATTATTTTTTTATATTCGACATAATTTTTTTCTGGTATGTTAAATGAGAGTGTCTTACTTGAAGAATACACTTGTATTCCTCTAAGTCTCTCAAAAGACTTTTATCACAATCTTTAGTTCAACTACCCTGCAGTATTAACATAGCCACAATTCTACATAGAGTGAGATTCATACATCACACACACACACACACACAATTTCCCCCTAGAAGACACTCTTGACCCTATTCTATTCTGAATTTCTTTTTGTCTGAATTATGAGTTCTTTTCCCTTTTCCCTTTCAGTAAAACATATCCTTCTGTAGCTTGTAGTGAGAAAGAGCCTAGAGGACCTTCTCTGAATAAAAGTATCTTCCTCTTAACCACGCATTTGCGAGATCTTCAGTTGGGCAGAGAATTTAGAATGAAAATAATTTTACTGAAGTTTTGGCAGGAATTGCTCGACTATTTCTGGTACTCATTGCTGATAGCAATTGTCAGTCTCTGTATATTGCATGTAAATATTTTTTTCTTATTTAGAAGCTCTCAAGAAATATTTTAAAATGCATTTGCCATGAAATTTTATAATTATGTAGCTTGAAGTTAGTCCTAATTGTTGTGTTGCATCTTATATGCATCATTTTTTGAATTAGGAAATCAAGTTCTTCAGTCTGCACAAATTCTTAGTTATATATTTGATCATTTTTTTTACCTTTAATTGTAAATTTACTTTCTGAAACTCCCCTGCATCAGTTTTAGAACATCCTGCATTGTTTCCTAAGTTTTCATATGAATTTTATGCTACTTAGTTCCATTTTAATTTTTGATATTTTTAAGTAGCTTTCAATGATTATTCTTAAAAAGTCCTAGTGGCACAATAATGTTCAAGGATCATTTCTTTCATAAATGCCTACCTTTCTACTTTATATAGCACTGCTTTAGTTCACGGTCACTGTATCTTCTCTTAACTCTAAGAATATTAATTGCAGTTTCTTTGAAGTTCTACTCTGCATTTGGTGTTTTAGTTTTTGTTTTGAGCTCTGTAAATCCATGTCAAATCTCCTCCTTTTTTATTCTTTGCTTTCTTATATTTTCAGTTGAAGGCATTAAAAACCATTTTNAATGAGAGTGTCTTGTAAACTTAGACTGTTACTTGAAGAATACACTTGTATTCCTCTAAATCTCTCAAAAGACTTTTATCCCAATCTTTAGTTCAACTACCCTGCAGTATTAACATAGCCACAATTCTACATAGAGTGAGATTCATACATCACACACACACACACACAATTTCCCCCTAGAAGACACTCTTGACCCTATTCTATTCTGAATTTCTTTTTGTCTGGATTATGAGTTCTTTTCCTTTTTCCCTTTCAGTAAAACATATCCTTCTGTAGCTTGTAGTGAGAAAGAGCCTAGAGGACCTTCTCTGAATAAAAGTATCTTCCTCTTAACCACGCATTTGCAAGATCTTCAGTTGGGCAGAGAATTTAGAATGAAAATAATTTTACTGAAGTTTTGGCAGGAATTGCTCGACTATTTCTGGTACTCATTGCTGATAGCAATTGTCAGTCTCTGTATATTGCATGTAAATATTTTTTTCTTATTTAGAAGCTCTCAAGAAATATTTTAAAATGCATTTGCCATGAAATTTTATAATTATGTAGCTTGAAGTTAGTCCTAATTGTTGTGTTGCATCTTATATGCATCATTTTTTGAATTAGGAAATCAAGTTCTTCAGTCTGCACAAATTCTTAGTTATATATTTGATCATTTTTTTTACCTTTAATTGTAAATTTACTTTCTGAAACTCCCCTGCATCAGTTTTAGAACATCCTGCATTGTTTCCTAAGTTTTCATATGAATTTTATGCTACTTAGTTCCATTTTAATTTTTGATATTTTTAAGTAGCTTTCAATGATTATTCTTAAAAAGTCCTAGTGGCACAATAATGTTCAAGGATCATTTCTTTCATAAATGCCTACCTTTCTACTTTATATAGCACTGCTTTAGTTCACGGTCACTGTATCTTCTCTTAACTCTAAGAATATTAATTGCAGTTTCTTTGAAGTTCTACTCTGCATTTGGTGTTTTAGTTTTTGTTTTGAGCTCTGTAAATCCATGTCAAATCTCCTCCTTTTTTATTCTTTGCTTTCTTATATTTTCAGCTGAAGGCATTAAAAACCATTTTTAGTTGGTGACTGAGGGTTGCAATATAGTTTTTAAATGCAGTTGTGACTAGAGAGAGGGAGAGATCAATTTGTTGTTCCACTTTTATGTGCATTTATTGGTTACTTCTTATCCTCACCAGGGCTCAAACCCACAGACTTGGCATAAGATGATGATCTAACCAACCGAGCTACCTGGCCAGGGTCTCATCTGCTCTTAAAATTACCTTTTACTTTCCCCTTTCTGAACCTTGTTGATATTTTTTATTCCAATTTATTGGCCTAGTTAGCTTCACTTTCTGTAGTAGATGAAAAGTCTTTCTCTGTTGTGCAAAATTTGCATTTGTTCTTCCATTTTCAAAGTTCTCAATACTACTCATCTCCTATGATTTTCCCTTCCACTTTTTAATTTCTGTGATCTTTATGTATTTTATTCATGCCATATTATTACTTGATTAAGTCAAGTGGAGATGATCAATTCTACTCCACATTTTTCTCTTTTTTCAGAACTCTTTTTATCTCTTCTTTTTTATTGATTTATTAATATATTTATTGATTATGCTATTACAGTTGTCTCATTTTCTCCCCTTTATTCCTCTCTGCCCTACACACCCCCTCCTACCTGCATCTCCCCCCTTTAGTTCATGTCCATGGGTCGTATATATAAGTTCTTTGACGACTAAATTTCCTATACTATTCTCAAACTCCCCCTGTCTATTTTCTATCTACCATTTATACTACCTACTTCCTGTACCTTTAACCCCACTTCCCACTCCCCTTGCCCCACTGATAACTCTCCCTGTGATCTCCATTTCTGTGGTTCTGTTGTTGTTCTAGTTGTTCTTGTTTTGCGTAGTTTGTTTTTGTGGCTTTTTTTAGGTTCGGTTGTTGGTAGTTGTGAGTTTGTTTTGATTTTACTGTTCATATTTTTGATCTCCTTTTTCTTAGATAAGTCCATTTAACACTTCATATAATTAGGGCTTGGTGATGATGAACTCCTTATGTGGGGGAGGGGTCTGAGAGGGACCAGTGCCACTTGTTCAGCTCTGCCAGCTTTCAATCACTTCCCTTGCTACCCACAAGCAAATTGGGCCTTCTGATGCTGGTTCCCAGGTGGGTGGGTTTGTGTACATTCTAGGACCCCATGGGTCTCTCCAATGAACTCTCCTGTGAGGCTGGGAGTGTCTCCCGCTGCTGCAACCCACAGGTGTTTTCAGTCAGAGGTTTGGAGGTTTTATTTCCCTGCACTGGAACCCTGGGTTGCATTGTCTGTCTTGCTCCTCTGTTGTTCCTCCTGGTTTATCTGCATGCGAATGTAGACCCACCAGCCCCCACCCCACCCAGTTCACCAGCCACTGACTTGCCTTGCCAGCTCTGGTCCTCCAGTTACTGCCTTGCTGCAAGTCCTCTCTGCCTGGCTGCCAAGCTACCCATCTCTGCCCCACCTACTGGTCTGGATAAATGCTTTTCTTTAACTCCTTGGTTGTCAGGCTTCCATACAGTTCGATTTTCTGGCAGTTCTGATCATTCTTGTGTTTATAAATTTGTTGTTGTCCTTCTTCTGGCTGTGTGGAAGAGGCACAGTGTGTCTACCTACACCTCCATATTGGCCAGAAGTTCATATTTTCATATATACTTTGATTCTATACAAAAAGTAGAGATAACAAATATATTCCACATACCATATGACTTTATAAATATTTATTTTTTGGATTATTTTTCTGGAATATGATCTTCCTTATCATTAATGCATTTGTACATTTGTGTATAGAGTGTGTGTGTGTGTGTTCCTCTTTGAAAATTGCAAGATTGGTTTTCAGATCATCTAATGCTTAATTTTTTTGCTTTTAAATCGATATAGTAAATCTTTTCTTTTATTTGTAAGTTTCAGGGAATATCTATTACTGCCCTGTAGTGAAAAGCAAGATTATTAGCTCATCTATAGTCCTTTCCACTCTCTTTTCTCAGGCTTGCATTTTGTTAATCTTATTCCTTTAACTGAAAGTTCAAAGTTGGTCTTCCTCTTCACTCCTTTTGCTCTTTCTAAATTGGTCTATTGCCATTCATTATTTTTTAATTGCAGATTATTTGTCTGCTTCTTTAGACAGATTTTCTTCAAATACATGCAAGGTAGTCTCAGCCCCAAATGTTTAAAAGAGAAAGTTTTTGGAAATTGATGCAATTCTCATCATTCATGCAGTTTTAAATTGGCCTAACTTGGATCACTTTCCCATTTATATGAACATCAGAAGAACATTAGAAGAACATTAGAAGATGTTGTGATTGATAAACCCATACGCATCACAAGAAGAGGGCATCAAGTTGATTCTCCCAAAATAACATGGTATAGTTTCACAAATATTATATATATTCACCATTTTTAACCATATACTTCTTTTCTACACTTCCAATATTTTAACATTAGTAATCTATTAGGTAAACTGCAGGATGCCTCAGGACCTTAAAACTAGTTCTAGTTCTGATAATTCACTGGAACTCACAGGGTTCAGCATATAGTCAGACCCACAGCTAGGATCCGTTATAGTCAAATGATACAAAACCAAATCAGCAGAAAAAAAGGGCAGACAGGGCGAAGCCCAGAGGGAAGTTGGATTTGGGCTTTTAGAGTCTTCTCCCAGTCGAGTCACAAAGAATGTACTTCATTCTTCCAGCTAGAAGTAGTGAAACATGTAAAATGTACAGGTTTTTACTGGAGGCTGATCTCATGGGTCCCCTTTTCTCGCAGGCACTAAAAATCAATTCCCAGAAAGAAGGTAGGCATTCACAGTCACTTCATATTGCTTGCAAAGGGAGTCTAGGTATAGTTTAAGCAACTCCTATCTGTTCTGGAAATAATCAAAATCCTCTTGGAATCCAAGTTTTCAGATGCCAGCCAAAGGCCAATCTTGCAAGCAGGGCTTTCTAAGATTAACAGTCAGAAACCTGATGTGGCACCTTTTTTTCTGCACATGGTTTTTAGTTATTAACCTTAGTTCTGTATACAAACACACGTTGATACTACCAGCCATTTCAAATACCACAGTCTCTCTAATCTTGATGTCTATATTTTAATTCAAAGTTTATTGGATAAATGTTATCAAAGGTTTTCATCCAAAAGGATAGATAAACCTGTACAGAGCAGTGCTTCAGAGCGCTGGCCCTGGCGTGCTGACTTCCTATGATAAAATCCAGACTTTGTGTGTGCTCTTGGCAATTAACCAGGACTCTGCCCGTCTCCTCGCTTATGGCATGAGCCTCAATCAGCTTTACTTTCTTTTCTGTTTTGACTGCACCTTGTGTATGAGTGAATAAAACCACAATTACTTCCTTGAGAATACCAGGATTTTTTCGTCCAAATATTTTTCTGTATTTTAAATTCTCCTTTTGTGTGTGCCTTTTAAAACCACCTTCCTTTGCTATATCCTCTTATAACTTTCCATTTCTGCCCATAGTGTCTATGCCTGCCCTCCCTCCCTGGGGGCTCTGGTTCACTCGCCATAAGGGTCAGTGCGGGGCAGGGAGGAAAATTGGGTTTCACAGGCTCTTGAACAGAGATCTTTTATAAATGTCTCCACCTAAACTGCGGAGACATCTCTTCAAAGGGCACGTTTCCGGGCTGTGCTCAGTGTTCCCCCTGTTGGTGATAACTGCGACCTGCCTTGAAAGCTCCTGACCAAGGTGGCCTTGAAGTTCTCAGCTTACCTAACCTTAGACAAGTTTTTTCGTGACTGGAATTCCTGATCTCCCTTTTTATTTTTTTAATTGGATTTATCACTGTGACATTGGTTGAAAATTATTTAGGTTTCAGGCGTTCAATTCTATGATACATCACCTGGCTATTGCATGGTGGGCCCACTGCCCAAAGTCCAATTGCATTCTGTCACTGTACACTTGACCCCCTATCCCGTAGGAACCACCGTACCATTGTCTGTGTCCATGATTTTTTGTCTGTTTGCCTTGTTTGTGCATTTGTTTTCCTTTTTATATCCCACATGTGAGTAAAAGGCAATGGTAGATTCTTTCTCTGCTTCTTTGAGATGTAAATGTTCTCCCAGTCTCTCCATAGTTTTACAACCCAGGAATATCTTTCTCTCAAGACCTAGGAGCCACCCCTTTGAAATGCAATGGTCTGGAAGGACAGCTCCCCCGTCTTCCAGTCTCTGTGCAGGGCAGGAGCCTAACTTCAGAAATCGCCAATTGGCCGACATAGGTGGCCTAATCACATTGACCAACGTGCCCCTAACATCCTTTGGACTTCTCAGCGAGCTCACCCCATACTTACACATGCTCCCACTTTTTGTTTCAGCGCCATGAGGTTTAATTTCAAGAACATGACATATAGCAACAGTTTTAAATCAGGGGCATTTTCTTGGATGACACCAAGAACTCCCCATTTACTCTTACCCTTCTGTACTTTCCCTCTATTTCACATGCTGATCTGGTTACGTATCATCCAATTTACTTAATTGCATTTTTTACTGTTCGTCAATTGTCTGCCTCTGGCTAAAATGCAAGTTTTGAGAGTGTGGGAACGCCTTTCTTTCCCCCCACTGATACCTCCCAAACACAGAAGAGCACCTGGCACCAAGTAGGCAGTTAATGTTTGCGGTGTTAAAGAATTCTGAGTTCGAAATGCAGGATCTGAGCTGTTTTCTGGTTTCATTGAAGTTAGCTTTACCTTTTATTTTTCCATGATATTCTTGTTTTCAACTGGTTTTAGGGAAAGGAGTGGATTGGAAATGTCTTTAAAGCCACAGTATTAACACAAAGACTGCTATTGTATTTCAAAACCAATTGACTTTTTTTATTAAAAGAGAGTTAAAGATTTATCTAGTCTATTCATTGCTATTCATTCATTAAACCATGTTTCTGGCTTACTCTATGTAACAGTACTCACTTCTAAATGAACCTGTGTTGTTCATTGTCATTTTGAACTTTACATAAAATGTGTAGAGAAGGTCAAGCCTGATTTATTTCTCTTCTCCTCTGTTTAATCAAAGAGGTAAGTATCCAAAATAATCAACAGAGTTTTTCAAATTTGTTTGGGGTGATGAGTGTTTATCCCTGCTTTATAACCCCGCCAACAAACCATCACCCAGGTTGAAAGTGCCCAAAGAGCCCCCGCCGCTGAGACTGCAGCCGGGATATGCACTGCAGACAGGATGTCACCCAGGAATGACGGCTGCCTGGTTCCCGGCGCAGGAAGAGCTCTGCCGTGGCCCTGCATGAAAAGCCTTTACTCCTCTTGGTGATGTACACACAGAATATTCTAGTCTGTGTAATATGGAAGTTCATTATCAATTGGAGAAATCTTTTTCCATCATTAAATTGTATTTGGATCTACTTGACTGATGGACTCAGGGAGACTCTTGTATGCTTGATTTCTAGGATTCTTGTCTTTCCAGAGGGAAAACATGAGGCACCATGATGTACTTGACCGATTTCTTCCAAATCACAAGTATAAGAATGGCACATGCCTGCTTATGGAGATGTTGCCTCCAAGCATCACCTCCAAAAAATTGTATTTACATGCTTATATCTTTCTCTATCTATCTGTTTCTTTGCAAAAAAAAAAAAAAGTTCTTGCTTCCCAGTCTTATTCTTCATAATTTCTAAAGATGCAATTGTAAATAAATTTCTTTCATTCCAGCCACACCCAGCTTTCTAATGTCCCCCACCCATGACATTCTCTATTCTCCACATGTTTGAAAACCAAGGGTCTCTGCTAAAAACTGTTACTCCTTAAAGATACAGAGATCCAGGCTCCCCAGAGCCTCCAAGACTGGGTGCCATAGAGGTAAGCCTCACCAAAGGTGGATACTTCTGGAGCACACAAAATTTTAAAGAAAGAAACTACTGATACGTTCAAGAAAGGAAATGGAAATTATAAAAATATATACAAGTTTGATGGGTTACTTCCTGTGAATAAAATGATATCCAAGTAAAATCCATTTTATGCCAGGTAGCAGTGCCCTATAGCTAAAGATCAAGAACAGACATGTAGTTTTAAAAAGTTGACTATGATCTAATTGCAGTGACAGAGAATAAATGCTGCAGGGAATGAAAGGCTCGGTAAGAGAGTATTCGTAGATTGAGGAGGGTTCTAGGAAGCAGTTCTTTGCTCTGGTTTGGATGCTATCTGGAAATAGTAGTGGTTCCATGATTGGGTAATTTAAGTTTTATCTAGGAAATGATAGGAGAGACTGTAGGTACTTATGTACAGGCAACTACAGGCAGATGAACCTTTGGTGAAGAAGCAGTGCCATTTATATTGACCGGGATAGGTGGGTGTTTGACTATTTTGGTGGGTTATTTTATATGAGTTCAGATATGATTACAGAGTCATCTTGTTTTTGTTTTGATTCATGAAGATCAAAAGTGGGCTCTCCTCTGTTGTTTGTATTCTGAGAATTTTTAGTTTCAACAGAATACAAAGATTACCTACCTGTGAATGGCTGGTTAGCTCCTGGCAACAATGGGCCGGTTCCTGGCTGTCAGAGCTTCATGTTTGTGTACCTTTTCCCCCTCTTCTGCCCCCCAAATAGGTGATATCAAGAGCAAGCCATTAACCTATGATATAGAGATGTTCACAATTGCTAAATTTTTGCTGATCAGGAGATCATTCAGAAAATTTGCCTGCAGTTCTATTAGTTTTGCCTCTCCTGTTTCTTTTGTTGTAAGATGAGTTGATAGAGGCTCGGACTTGACAATAGATGTATAGTAGCATCTAATATTTAATAGATGTATAGTAGCATTTAATCTTCTGGGCAGGTTCTATCAGCCACTGTCAACACAGGTGATTATTAAAAAAACAAAGCCCCCAAAACCCAGTGTCTGTTTCATGCTGTCAGATCTTGGTTGCTCTGTCTCTCTGGGTGTGTTTCCTCTCTCCACATACTGGAATGGCAACTGGTTCCACACGGCCCCACAACCTCAATTCTTGGATGGATCCAACAGGGTCATTGATTTTGAGTTTGTCCAGTATTTCCTCATGCCATATTCCAGAATCTTTACATACTGGTGCTGGGCAAAAGTTCATTTAACAATTGATTCTTAACTTTAGGCATCGATAGTTTCTCCAAGCACGTAAGGCAGGCCTGGAACTATTGGAAAAACACAATCTTTGATTTAACTTACTCTGATTTTGTAACAAGACAATTACCAGTAAATAGTAGTACTTTTAAAGATATTATTAAGTACACTATAACTTGTCCCAACAGCAAATGTATAAAGTATAGTGATTTGGGTTCATTTTTATCACTTTTGTCAATTTATGTAACTCATTCACATCCTTCTTCATTATATACCTTTTGATTTTCTCAATTTCTATATTTACATCCCTGTTTTGTTTTTATTTGGTCATTTCTCTTTTTAATATTTTTTCATTTTCTATTAAATGTATTTGAGTCTTAATGAAACTTTAAAAAGCATAAACATTAAACACTTATTTTACTTGTTGTGACTCTGAAGATAAGATTAAGATAGATAATTTGAGATTAAGTTGAGATTAATGTGGTTATGTAATAATGATAATTTAATGCCTATTTTTCATAATGTTTAAGCTACATTTAATCTAAAATTTTTGTATTAATCTAATATAAAAATGGACAAGTAGATTATTCCTTAGCTCTTTGATTTTTTTAATCAAAGAAAGCTAATAAAACAAACAAATGTGTCACTTCAAAGGCTATGTTTTACCACAAGGAATTAAAATAGAATAAACACTTTTTAAAATGTCTTGGCTAGAATTATAACTTTCCATTAATCTATAAATATCATGCAGTTGGACATGATATGATATGCCTTGCTGTCATTTTAAATATTTATATTTAATCAGCAGTGGAGTTGACTGCTTTACTATGTGGTGACTGAAACACAGGACACGTGATTTAGTTTTTTCAAAAAGTGTCATAAACATCACGTGACGTGAAGAGTGTTTCCCAAGCCCCCCCATTTTCCCGAAGTCCGAGTGGTGTCACTTTGCTCTCACAAGAGCTAAATTAATCTCTGTTTTCACTAATGGAAAGAAAAACAATGCTACCACTGCTGGTCCCTGGAAAAAGTGACGGGGCACAGCACTGTCTCTGGGAAGGCGAGGTGTACCTGTTGTTTTGCCCAAGTGACAGCTTCAGAAGCTAACTCCTAGAAAATCATCTAAGTCGTATATCACTAAGTGAAGAACATCCCAATGTTCTCCACTCCTTCCCAGCTGAGTTACCTTAATGCCTGGTTATGGCGAGATCCTAAAACTGCCACCTCCTCACATCACTGTGACCCACTCCAACCACAGTGGTTGTGATGCCATTCAGATTCAGGAGCTTCTTCCCCTACTTCGGAATTTCTTCATAACTTTGGAAATGATTGTGTCCTCAATACTTAAATTTAACATGTAGAAATTATACTTTCATTAAGGAAATGTGCTTCCTAGTTCAAATAAAATAGCGATTCTGACCAATATGAATCTTGGGCTACCTGAAGCTGCACACGATGCTGTTCAAATTGTTTTGAAAGTGCATTAACTTCCTGGTGTTCCTGAGACCTCATTTTTATATAAGGTTGATGTCTTTGTTGTATATTATTTGTATTAATTTTATTATTCATGTATATTTTTAAATACTTTTTCCTAAATTTACTATATTGTTAATACTCTAAGTAATAGGATTTATATTTATTTTTCTCACTAGGGCCCTAAAGGTCTCCCTGTAGAAACCTGCTAAATATAATGCATTTTTAAAGGTTTCAGAAATTAAACTCCATATGAAAAACTTGATTCTTACATTTCCTTTGTGCTTGCTTTTTCTTGTTATATGAATATCAGCACACACTGTAGAAAGAATAAAGAACATATTCTGAGTTACGTCTTTTAAACANACCTGAAGCTGCACACGATGCTGTCCAAATTGTTTTGAAAGTGCATTAACTTCCTGGTGTTCCTGAGACCTCATTTTTGTATAAGGTTGATGTCTTTGTTGTATGTTATTTGTATTAATTTTATTATTCATGTATATTTTTAAATACTTTTTCCTAAATTTACTGTATTGTTAATACTCTAAGTAATAGGATTATATTTATTTTTCTCACTAGGGCCCTAAAGGTCTCCCTGTAGAAACCTGCTAAATATAATGCATTTTTAAAGGTTTCAGAAATTAAACTCCATATGAAAAACTTGATTCTTACATTTCCTTTGTGCTTGCTTTTTCTTGTTATATGAATATCAGCACACACTGTAGAAAGAATAAAGAACATATTCTGAGTTACGTCTTTTAAACACTGCCTTATGGATTCCTCAGCATCACTGGCTGTGGATGCTTGGCAATGGGAAGTATTTTAGCAAAGAAAAAGCATACTTTCCTACTTGCTCCTCAATGTGAGCCAAATGAGTGAACAGCTGGGAGCTCCTAGCCTTGGACACATCCACTCACAAGAGATCAAATTGCTGGCATAGTCACAACATAGGCTTTGTAGATCCCTGACTTTTGCTGGGTGGCATAGATTCAAAGAAAAATAAACTTTAAATTCCAAAAATACAATGGAATGTTTTTCACAATTTCCAAAATATGTTAATTTATCTCTCTCTCTCTAAATCCTCAGTCTACAATAAATAGACAAATTAAAATAACAAAAAATGCATGCATTTGCAGCATATTCTCAGCCTTGGTATTTGATTATACTTTATGTTTTATTAAGGCTTACATTGATTTAGGAGGTTGAGAATAAAATAAAAACCCTAAGACATTTTACAGTCTTAAGTAGATATATTATTACAAAATCATCCACTAGGCACTCATTTTCTGCCTGCTATACATAACAACACAGATTATTGAAGTCTCCCACGTAGGTTATAATAATACCAAGAGTCCCCAAACTACGCCAGCAAACAGCAGGAGGGCATGCTTCTTGCTTCGTTTTACAAGGCCAGTGTTACCCAGATTTTAAAGCTAGACAAAGATATCACAAAACAGGCTTCAAGATCCATATCCTTTGTGGTTACAGCATAAAAATCCTCAACAGAATGTTAGCTGATCAAATCCTGCAAAATATTTTTAAAAGATTAGACACAATGATATGTAGGATTTATCATAGGAAGGGAGACTTACTTTAACATCCAAAAATCAATTATGTAATGCACCATGCAATAGAATAAAAGAGAAAGAAACAATATGTCTTAAAAATAGAAAATTAACTGATAAAATTCAAAACCTGTTTATGATTTAAAGAAAGCCCCCTTTATGACATTAAAAATAAAAGAGAAATATCTCTACTTGGTAATGAACATTAGAAAAGAAGGAAGGAAGGAAGGGAGGGAGGGAGGGAGGGAGGGAGGGAGGGAAAGAAAAACACCCCACTCCACTCAACACTTCTCTTCAACATCCCACTGGAGGCTTCAGCCAATGGCATTAGGCCAGAAAAATAAAAACAAAAGAAAAAGAAAACCTGGATAGATTGGTAATAAAGTCAACTCTTTTTATTCACAGACAACATAATCTTGTATGTAGAGGATAAGGCAAATACAGGGTGGAGAAAGTGTACATTTACAGTTGTGACTACATGAAACACAAACGTTATCCTTGCATTATTGTCTATTAATTATTGTATTGTTTTCCATATGAACAACTATAAACCTACTTTTTTCCTGCCCTGTGTACTGCACACACACGTGCATAAAGACATACACACACAACTATGGGTCTCATCAGTCCCAAGTTGGAAGCAGATATTAATTTTTAATGGAACCAAAAAATTCCACTTACAATAACAGTAAAAATAAAATATTTACAAATAAAGTTAACTAAGGTTGTACAATTATTCTACAAAACAGTATTTAAAAAAACTAAAAGCTAGTATAAATAAACTGGGAAACTTTTATGAACAAGGTTGGAAAAACATGATATTTTAAAGATGGCACCAGTTCTCAAATTAATCTATTCAATGTGATACTTATTCAAATTGCTGCTGACATATTTTACAAAAATTGGGAAGCTTATTATAAAATAATGTGGAAATTCAAATGCCCCAATAACCTAAATAATCTGAAAAATAAGAGCCAATCCACTTTCTGATTTCAAAAAATATAGTAGGCATTTACAGTAATCAAGACAGTGTGGTTATGACATAAGGAAAGACATATGGATATATAAAGCTGAAGGGAGGGTTTTGATATAAATTACTGCATGTAGGATAAATTGATTTCCAAGTTGCCAAAAATATCCAAAGGATAGTGTTTTAAACAAATCACCAAGACATTGGATATCCAATGTCAAAGGATGAATTTGAACACTTACCTCACAATGTACGAGAAGGCTATCTCAGAATATATCATATATCTCAATGTAAGTGCTAAAATTATAATACTCTCAGAAATTCTATGTTCTAAATTAGGATTACATCTTCTTTAATTTGGTTTAGGCAAATATCTCTAAAGAAAGTGGAAAGGAAAACTATAGACTAACAGAAAATATTTGCAACTATATAGCCTATAAATGACTTATATTTAGAATACTATGTATAAATAAATCTTACAACTCAAAAATACAAATAGTCCAAATAAGTATTGGCACAAAACTCTGAATAATTATTTTATTAAAAATGACATGCAAATGACCAGACACTTGAAAAGATGTTCATAATCAGTAATCTTTGGGGAAATGCAAATTCAAATCTAATGAGATAACACTTTACACCTATTAAAATGTTTATAATTTGAAAGTCAGACAAATCGTTAGGGAAATGCAAATTAAAACACAGGAGATGCCACTATACACCCATGAGAAAGACCAAATCCAGAGCTCTGACAACACCAAATGCTGACAGGATGTACCCTAGTACAGCAACCCTGGTTCATTACTGGTGGGAATGCAGAGTGACACAAGCTCTTTGGAAAACAGTTTGAAGACTTCTTACCATACACTCAGTAACCCTACCCCTTTGTATTTACCTGAAGGTATTGAACACTTATGTACCCACAAAAACCTGCACAAGCAGGTTGATAATAGCTTTATTCACAATGGTCAAAACTTGGGAGCAACCAAGATGTCCTTCAGTAGGAAAAGAGACAAACAAAATGTACATCCAGACAATGGGATAGTAATTGTTTACAAGACTATCTTCTCCCCATTGAATATTCCTGGCATCTTTGTTGAGAACGAATTGATCACACATAAAATAATTTATTTCAGGGATAAAAGAAAGAAGCTATCAAACCATGAACAGACATGGAGGAACATTAAATGCATATTACTAAGTGGAAGAAGCCTACCTAAAAAGACTAAATAGCATAGAATCCCCACAGCCCCAAATGGGCAAAACTGTGAAGAGTCGAAGGATCAGTGGTTGCCAGGAACTGGAGGAGTGGGAAGGGATGCACGAGCAGGCGCAATGCATATTTCAGTGAAAACACTCTGTTACGATACTGTAATGATGCATACATATAGCTATACATTTGTCCAAACCTATAGAATGAATGACATCAAGACTAAACTCGAATCTAAGGTAAACTACAAACTTAAAGGGATAGTGATATGTCAGTGTGAGTTCACCAGCTGTACCAAGCGTTCCGCTCTGTTGTGAGATGTTGGCGTTGGGTGGGGGTGGGGGGTGGGGCTCTGTCTGTGTAGAGGCAAGAGGACATGGGGCATTTTTGCACCTTCTCAGGTGCTGGGAATGTAAAGCTGATCTAAACAATAGAATCTATTTGTTAAAAGGTAATGTCACAGGTGGGCACAGGTAACCAGGTTCTTGGTGATCACAGACAAAGAATTGAACCGAACACACAGAGAGTGTATAGCAGATTTATTAAGGGATAGTACTCTCCACAGAACATGGGACCGAGCCAACTCTGAGCAGAGACTGACCTCAGGGCCTGGAAGGATTCTGTTCTTATAGGGTGGATCTTTCCTGGCTGGTTTTGGTGGGCTTTTATTGAGCATGTTTAAATAGTTTTATTACTTTAAATCTACTGTGCATGTGATCTGCCATGATTTTCCTTGATTGGGCACCGGAGAAGGGGGTCACACAATGTTAATTTAATAGAATGCTATTATAATGGAGCAGGGGTCATGCAGCATCTTCTGCTCAGGTGCAGTCCTGAGTCACCATGACTCAGCACTTTTCCAGAAAATGGGAACAACTGGGCTTAGAACAGGGTCTCTGTCCTGTATCAATGTCCTTTACCTTAGCCCTGGGGCACCTCTGGAGTTTCCTCCTTCCTGACCATCTCCTGCCTCTACTTCCCCCCTGAGAGACATGGTCCTCAGACATCTTTCTGGGGTTGTTGAAGCGTGAAGCTCACTCTTCTGTAACTTTTTCCTGCTCAGATCGGGCAGTTGTCCTGTCTATGGAGAACCGTAAAACTCTCCCTATTCTATCTAGAGGCAGAAAAGGAACTCCTGAGGCCACCGCAGACGCTGCATGTTGGTCAGCGTCAACATCACTCTCAGGGACTGGTTGGAAACCCCGGAGTATCATCAACTTGGTGTGGAACTGCTTAAGTCTAGAAGATACAATTTAACAAGTAAATTAAACAAACAAGGTCCTAAAAGTAATAAGAACAATAATGTTATTAAGGGGCCTAGGTAGGGGAATAGCCATGTTAAGGTAGGAAGCCAGGAGGTCAGGATATTCCTTATTCCTTGGCCCTATTGGTTATATTTATTTATGTAGCCACTCTCCCTGTTCACAGACTTTCCTTATGGTCGTTTCAACCATTCCAGAGCTATTTACATAAGTGCAGCAGGTTTTATTGATAAAAGTGCATATACCCCACTTTGTTCTGCTAGAAGATAGCCAAGGACAAGGCGATTATCCATGACCACACTTGCCAGTGAGTCTACTGATCTTGAGAGCCCAGCTAGAGTATCGGCAGTGTCTTTGGAGACTTCTATAACCTTAGTGAGTTCCCCTAGAGTGGCCTCATGGTAGGCGAAGCCTCCCCAGGGGGCTGCAGTGTCTATGGTGGCAGCAGCTCCAGCCACTACTAGACCAAAAGCTCATTTTTTTTCTGCTGACAGATGGTCTTCCAGGATCCTGGGTAATGTTTATGATGGTAAAGTCTTGAGGTGCCAAGATGGCAAGGTCCCTAAGGTATAGTCACCCCATGTTTAGAGTTGCTGAGATGTGCATGAGCAATAGATTCTTGAAGTTCTGAATGAACTGTTACCCAGTTATTGGGAGTCCCATATAGCCAGACGAAGCCCAGGGTGCTGCAATGACTGTGGAATTGGTGGACTCGTATTTGTTATGGAGAGCGTATGGCAAGGGGGAAAGGTAATCCTTAAGGAGGACTAAATTATTTCCCTAATCTTCTCCTCCTGCAGGAAGTGGTAGGAATTTTGCTAATACCCCTTGAAGGGATTGGTCTAGCAAGTCAGTTCTGCTGGAATGAGTAAGATCAGTAATATCTGAGCAGGAATGGGTCAAATGTGGGGATGATTCTGCGGGCATTAAGGAGGCTGGATTTAAGGTGTTGCAGGTCTTTACAGTCACTTCAGGATTTTCCAGAAGGGCCTGACATTTGGTTAGTCTGTTTTCTGTTAGCTGGAGGTGCCCTCTCATTTCTAATACCCCTGTACCTGATGCGGAGTTCAGACCTCTAACTTCTGCCCCACAGTTGGTTTAGCAGCTTCCTCAGTTAACGTGGCTGTGGCTGCAACTGCTCTTAGACACGGAGGCCACCTGATTCCTACAGTGTCCAGTTTTTTTAGAGAAATATGCAACTGGTTGGGGTTTGTTCCCTAGTAATTCAACGAAGACCCTTAAAGCTATTCCTTGCTTCTCTGCTATGTATAGAGAGAAAGGCTGTTTAAGTTAGGGGTTCCTAAGGCTGAGGCCTAAACAAGGGCCTGCTTGATTTTATTAAAAGCCTGGTCACTTTCCTTTTCCCATGTAATGGGTTCGATGTCTGGCCCCTTAGTATCTTCCTATAAAGGTCTGGCAATTAGCCCAAAGTTGGGGATCCAAATCCTACAGAATCCTGCCATTCCTCAAAAGGAGCAAAGCTGCTGTTTAGTAGCAGGTGGAGTTAACTCAGTAATGGCTTTAATTCTCTCCTGTGATAATGTCCTAGACCCGGGAGGCAAAATATATTCTAAATAATTTACTTTTTGTTTGGTAATCCGAGCTTTCTTCTTTGATACCCGACATCCTCTTTCAGCTGGGAAATTCGGAGTCTGGGTGGTATTTTGATCAGAAGCCTCCTTGGTGGGGCTGCAGATTAGGATGCATCTACGTATTGTGAAATGGCTCCTCCTTGTAACTGTAGCTCTCTGAGATCCTTTTCTAATATCCCAGCACAGAGGTGGGGACTGTCCCTGAACCCTTGCTGCAATACAGTCCAGGTGTATTGCTGGTGTATCATTGTCTTGGGATCAATCCACTCCAAAGCAAATAAATCCTGGGAGTCAAGATGCGAAGGGATGCAGAAGAAGGCGTCTTCCAAATCTAACACTGAATACCACTGAGCACCATCAGGTATCTGCAAGAGCAAGGTGTAAGGATTAGCTATTATTGGATGTAAAGGACCTACTGCTTCACTGACTAACCTTAGATCTTGGAGTAGCATATACTCTCCTGCGGGGTTTTTTCAAATATTTTATTTTACTTTTAAGGATTTTATGTATTTTTAGCGGGGAAGGGAGGGAGAAAGGGAGGGAAACATCAGTGTGTGGTTGCATCTTGTACGCCCCCTACTGGGGACCTGGCTCGAAACCCAGGCATGTGTCCTGATTAGGAATCAAACTGGTGACCCTTCCAGGGGGTTTGATCACTGGTTATATGGGAGTGTTGAAAGGAGATTGACAAGGAACTATGAGCCCATGCCATATAAATATAGTTATGATAGGTGTAACCGCTCCAAAGCATCTTGTCTAATAGGAAACTGCTTCTGGTGAGGATAATCTCACCTGGGTTTTAACTGGATTTTAACTGGTAGCGAAGTCTTTGCTCTTCCAGGAATCCCTGCCTTCCAAACCAGCAGGTTTGCTGCATCCAGAACTGACCTTGGGATTCCTTCCTGGTTTTGACTACTACTGATTTTCATGACCTTGCTTCGCTCAAGCAGCTCTTCAGGGAACCACAAGGTGGGTTCCATACAAGCTGAAAGGTCCCAGCCAAACAGAGGAAAAGGGCACCGAGGACAATGAAAAAGGAGCATTTGAATATTTGACTCTCAAATTGACAAGGGATAGGGAATGTATAGAAATCGACCTTCAGGTTTCCTTTGACCCCCCATTATCTTAGCTGATTTGGAGGAAAGAGGTCCACAGTAAGAGTTAAGGACAGAGTAAATGGCCCCAGTATCAACAACAAAGTTGGTTTTCTTACCTGGCACATCCAGAGTTACCTGGGTCTCCTCAGCAGGGGTGAGAATGTGAGTATTCCCTGGGGCCAACCTGTTCCCCGGGAACCCTCAGTCCTCAAGAGTAGCCATGGCCTTGGGTGATGACCCCTTTCCACTCTGGGAATGTGGGAAGTCTACCTTTCAGTGCCGGGGATCAGAACTGAAGTTCTTGCATAAAGGACAGGGTCCGGAGGTGGCTGAGTGTAGTTCTTTGCCTAACGTCCGGGGTCTGATTCTTTTGCTCCTGATCCTTTAGAGGCCTCCCTGAGCTCCCGATGGGACTGATTTCTGCCAATAGCAATGAAAGGCTAGTGCAAAGATCCCAGCTTGCTTCTCCCTCACCTCCTTTCCCTGTTTTCTTTCTTTGGAGTCCCTATTGTTAAGACCAAAAAGGCTGTATCCATGAGCTGGTCTAGAAGGGTCTGTGGGCTCCTTTTTAATTTCCGAAGCTTCCTGTGAATATCAGGGGCAGACTGACTTATGAAATGCTGTCCTATCAAGATTCAACCCCCCAGGGATGATGGATCCAAGTTCAAATATTTTCAGAAGGCTTCTACTAATCTATTTCTGAAGAGAGCTGGCTTCTTCCTGGCCCTGGGTGATTTCCCTAATCTTTTCATAATTTATAGGTTTCTTGATGCAGGTTCTCACTCCTGCTAGTAGGTCATCAATCATCGAATCCCTGCTCTGGATCCCCGCCGGAGTGCTGTATCCCCACTCAGGTTCCTGGTCTGGGACGGCTTGAGCTGCAGGCTGCTTGGTGCTGGAGCTCTGGGTATACAGCTGGTCTGTGTGTTTACAGGCCTCCTCCCAGATTCACTGTTTCTCATCTGGGGAACAGCAGGTCGTCAGAATTATGCACAAATCCCTCCATGACACACTAAAGACTAAAGTAAGAGCCTGGAAATTACTAGTGAAACTCAAAGGGTCCTCCAAAAACTCCCTAGCCTTTCTTTACATTGTAGTCAATCAGTTACAGAGAAGGGCACTTGTACCCTTACAGAGCCTTTGGTGCCTGCCACCTCCCTCAAGGGTAGGAGTGTAGGAGTGCTGGGAAGATAAGAAGTGCCACTCCTAGTATGTCCTGTGGGGCTGAGTTTTTCCTCCACTGGCGGCTTTCAGTCATCCTTAGCATAAAGTAGTGGAGAGGTTGATCCCTCAGGCAGGGGCAGACTCCTGAACTCTGGAGTCCCCTTAATGTCCCATGAGAGACACATGGGGAACTAAGGAAGGTGTCTTGCAACTGATCAACACTTGGGCCCATAGATTCTGTCAGGGTGGGGCTGGAGCAAAACCAGGGGTCTCGGTACAGAGCCATAAATGCCTGCATGGAAGGAATTTCAGGCCATTTGCCTTCCCTCCGGCAGAATAGCTCTAACTGTAGGATAGAACTATAATTCCTGCTCCCATTCTCAGGCCATGTCTCTCCATCCCTTAATTTATATCAGGGCCAAACGGTGTCACAAAAAAGAACCAATCTCTTCCTTTTTAAATTTTTAGGGTCAAATTTATTCCAACTGCTAAGAATGAAACGCCAGGTGATTTGGAAGGGATGGAAGGTGTGGTTCTCATCTCGACTGTGGTGATCCTATAGAAAAGGAAAAAAACACAAAGATACCCCCTTGAATCTAGAGGCATCCCTTTCTTGCCTCGGGAGCTTTCCTAGTAGGCCCCAGGGCATCCTCCGGGATCCCACTGACCTACCAGATGTCGCAGGCAAAGGAAATGCTAGTGAATGTCGGCCAACAGAAATCTAAAAGACTTAAAAGGATTGCCCCAGTCTAGTTTTGTTTCTTTTTCTATGTTTAATTCAGAGGTTTTGTGTTCCCTGGACACTAGCAGAATTCATGGTTCTACTGAGTATCCAGGCTCCAAAGAACTGCTGGGAAGGAACCAACCAGTCTAACATTCTTGAGACATTGCCTATAACCCTGACAACCCCGGACCCACTGCTCTACCCAGGTAGCCTGAATATGTTTCCATTTCTGTATTCCCCATCTACGGAGCCTTCACATTCCTGTAAGCCTTCAGGTCTGAGGCAAAGGAAGCTTCTTACTAGCAAAATAGTTCTGACCCAGTAAACCACCAAAAGGGGCACCAAGATGATCTTATTATAAAATGACTCTTTCCCAAATCACAAAGACCCTCGGGTATTCTATCTAATTTTCCAGAGCTTTAAGAAATTGTACTTGAATCTGAAATTTCCCCAGAAGGGACCTCAAGGGTTGTCTAAAGGACCCCCTTCACACTGGAGGTGGGTCTCATAGAGGGATGATTGACCAAGAGGGGGAAATTAAAATACCTGTACAGGGGCAAATAAACCACCTGAGGATTTCAAATTCAACTAATTGGGTAAGAGTAGCTCCACGTGGCCATTCTGGTAACAAATGACCAGTAAGCACCTGTTAAGCAGCTCTGGGCAATGTCAATGTCAATGCTACTTACAATGATAATATATACAGGCCAAAGGTGGGAGTGACCCATTTCTGCAATTATACTTAGTGATGGAACTATTAGTGACCCCCAAATAGATACAAAGACAGTGACCCCAAATAGGTACAAAGACAGCAGGAACCCTTCCCCCACAAAAAGTAAGTGGAGTACAGGTGCAAAGGTCGAAAGTCAGTCAGGTAGGACAAGCATAGAAGACTATCCATGGGCCTGATGAGGACACTGCAAAAGGAAGTCATAGCCCAGGAGAAGTGGTGATTAATATCCCAAATGGAAAGGCAGACTATGCTTATGAGGAAGCAGCCTCAGGGTGAGGTAGTGTCTTGTGGTTTTCACACTCTGCCTGACAGGTACGTAGACATTTTCGTGCACCTGGCTGGGGCTGAGGTTAACCATGTTCCATAAATAGGTTATCCTATCACCTGTGTCTTCCAGCGGCAGGTGCCCTTGTGGCTTTTAGCTGCCTGACCCAGGCCCACAATGTAGCTGCTGACCTTCCATCAGGGAACATCACACTCACCAAAATGGAATCGATGGCAATGGAAAGGGGCATCCTTGGGTGCCAGGGCAGCATCTTCTCCTAGCTAGCTCACTAGGAGAGGCTGTCACAGGTGGGCACAGGTAACCAGGTTCTTGGTGACCACAAAGAACTGAACTGAATACACAGAGAGTTTGTGGCTGAAAGAGAGAGCTGATTTATTAAATGATAGGTGATTTATTAAGTGAGTGGAGACTGACCTCAGGGAATGCAGGGGTTCTATTCTTATAGGGTGAATCTTTCCTGGCTGGTTTCGGTGGGCTTTTATTGAGCATGTACAAGTAGTTGTATTACTTTAAAGCTACTGTGCATGTGATCTGCCATGATTTTCCTTGATTGGGCACCGGAGAAGGGGGTCACACAATGTTAATTTAATAGAATGCTATTATAATGAAGCAGGGGTCATGTAGCAGTTTCTGCTCAGGTGCACTCCTGAGTCACCATGACTCAGCACTTTTCCAGAAAATGGGAACAACTGGGCTTAGAACAGGGTCTCTGTCCTGTATCAATGTCCTTTATCTTAGCCCTGGGGCACCTCTGGAGTTTCCTCCTTCCTGACCATCTCCTGCCTCAGTAAGACAAAAACAAATATAGGTAAGTATGTGGAGAAATTAGAATAGTCCAATGTTGTTGATGGGTGTATAAAATGGTGTAGTCTCCTTAAAAAACAGTTTGACAGTTTCTTCAAATATTCAACATACTGTATCAGGAAGCAATTCTACTTCTAGGAATACATTCAGAATAAATGAAAATATCTATACACCCAAAGACTTGTATGTGAATGTTCATTGGGTTATCTGTTATCACCCAAAGATCAAAGTCAAAAAACAATGAATAGGATTGTATAGTTGGATATTTTTGCTAAAAGTAATCATGAGTTTCATAAAGGTATTTAGTAAGAAATAATTTGAGGTGGATCTCAAGATCCCTAACATATAAGTTCCAGAGCTGAATTCTCTCTTAATTCTTTGGACAACAAACAGGGTGGGAACCCTCAGGAAAATCATGGGTGGAGGAATAATAGCTACACTTCACTGTGATATCAGTAGATGCAGTGCTAAGGAATTTTCCCACATATTTTTACAACAAAACCACTGTTGTGCAGACCACAACTATATATTGGAATATTGAAATGTTATGTATCTCTTTTGGCTCTGGATTGATTCTGGATTTATCAAAATGTCAGACTGCAAAATAAATCTTTTTTCAATTGTTCATACCTTATGCCTATCATCCATACAGGAGGATCTCCAGAGAAGAAAAAGTCATTAGAATTTATCAGGACTCGTTTATTGGAAAGAACTTAGAGTAACCTGTGCTTACTGTGGCTTGGTGTGTGCCAGGAGAGTGAGTGTGCAAGTGTTGGCCTGTGACAGGCTTTCAAATAACTACGAGCCCCAGGGTCTTCATGAATCACAGGTTAGGAAGCACTCATTCCACCTCACTCTTTAGTAGCAAATATAATAAAAGCTTACCTTTTAATTTTACTTGAAAGAGTGAAGTTCTCCAACTTTGGAATACCTAGTTTGCTTAGCTAAGTCCCAGCTTAGCTTTAAGTATTGCTAAAACAGTTGAACAATATCTATGTTTACCTTAACAGGTCAATGGGAAGAAAAATTCCTGTATTCTAAAGGGATTGAGGAATGAAAATTAAATGTGCATGTAGTGAATAATTCCAAATTATAATGCTGTAACTTATTAGTATGTAATTGGACTAATTGAGTAAGCAGACCCAATCCAAAATTGAAGTTAAATATGTAATATTCTTAAGTGAGGGAAGCAATTAAAGAAGTTATTAAGTGATAGTTGAAATAGCTTATTAAAGAAATTAAATTACTGTTCGACAAAAGGCAACACAATTAAAAGAAAAAGCTAAAAAACAGAGTAAGAAAAATATTCCAGCTTGTATGCATCAAATACCGCTGTGAGTGCGTGTGATGATAATTTCACGTGTCACCTTGATGAGGAGGATGGGTACTCAGATATTTGGTTAACCGTTATTTCTGGGGGTGTCTGTTAGGATGTTTTTGGATGATATTAACCCTTGAATAAGTAATTTGGATTAACATGTGAATAATTACTATTTGAATAATGAATTACCATCTGAATAAGTAATATGAATATGCAAAGCAGAATATTCTCCCCATTATGGTTGGGCCCCATCCAATCTGTTTAAAGCATGAATAGAATAAAAGTCTAAGAAAGAATTTCTTCTCTCTGCCCAACTGTCTTCTGGCTGGAACACCTCTCTTCTGCCTTCAGACTCAAACTCAGACTGGAAGTACACCATTGGCTCTCTTGTGTCTCCAGATGTCTTGGACTTCTCAGACTTCATAATCCCATGAACCAGTTCCTTATAGTATACAGTAATCGTGTGCGTGAGTGTCTTATAGATCCTATTACATAAATATACAAAGCACTGCCCACCACAAAAGGTATGAAAAATAATTCCAATCCAATAGAAACTTAGGTAAAGAGTTCAAGTTAAAAAAAGAAAAGATAAGGAGTAGAACATAGGAAAAGAACATGCAGGAAATCCACACACACACAAAGCTAATAAATACTGAAAAAGGGAACATATTAATGATCAAAAAATAAATACTGAGAGATTTATTGTTGCTTACCAGCTACATAATATCCAGTGAGGATAAGAGGAAGATTTCTTTTACATGTGACAGGTACCTTAGAAACGGGGACCAGAATATGCCCCCATTCCCTCCCATCTGCAAAGAACAAGGGGGTTTGGCTGTGTACCGACTCCTTAGGAACATGGACAGAACCAGTGTCAAAGCGCACATTGTAGGTAAACCTGCACAGGCGATCAGTAGAGATCATGCCATCGAAGTTGGTGTTATTTACCTATATGGGAAAAGGAGGCCACTTTCAATTGTTTTTGCCATTGACAGAACATTACTGAGTAGGTTGTGTAATTTGTCATAGATAAATCTATAGAATGGTAGAGATAGATAGGAGCACAACTAAATGAGAGAGCTCTGAGTCTGTCTCCTTATAAAGGTAACCCCTTGTAGACCCATTAACCTAGCTGAAAAGATTCTAGAAAAAAACCAGTTTTTACCAGTTTACTTGTCAGGGGCTCTGCCGTTTCACTATAACATCTAGAAAAACAACCATGAAGGAAGGTTGCAGTAGGCATACAGAGAAATTTGAAATTAAAATATAGGAATGGCAAATAGGCAAACTTCTCTATGCAAACTTCTCTTTTAGTGTTAATAAAATTTCAAGTGAGACTCATGTTACAATATAAGCTATACATAAGCTTGCATAAATGACCAATAGTTCAAATGTACTCAACATCTAAAGTACATGGTATTTTATAAATAAAAATAGCTATCCTTCAAAACTTTAAAATATAGGAAATACAGGTACCCGGGGTCTTATCCTACTGTCTTCCTCATCGAGGTCATGGTCACAGCTAGAAAATTCCTGCTGCCCTGCGAAAACTCGTTCTCACTGGAGGAATGTCAGTAAACAGCGTTCCAGCTTAACATCAAAAAGAAAATGAAAAGAAAGGAAAATGTCTGTTGTTGTTGAACGTATTATACATACAATAATATATATGAAAATCACTGGGCTGGTTTAAAGGAAAATAACACAAACACAAACAAAAAAACTCTGCAGCCACAGCCCAATTTACAAACACAGAAAACAAAACCTTGATCTTTGCAAGACCGTCGGTGCATATGCTCGAGAGATTCTTTAGGTTCTCTTTCTAATGGGATCATTATCGTTAGGTCATGTTCAATGCACTGGCAATGCTGTCAAAACCCCGACTCAGCACACTGAATAAAACAAAGCAGAACGATGAGCTTACCGCAAAGGTTTTGTTACTGAACTAAAGAAATTCATTCGCTTGGGTGCATCAAAGCCCAAACATGAACAGGAGTTTGCTGCGAACAAAGGGTTTATTTAAGGAAATGGTACCAAGCTCAGGGTCATAGGTGAGCTATTGGTCTAAGTCCTGACTCCAGGGCATCTAGGGGACAGTTTACATAGGGGAAAGATCATTAACCACGGAGACTAAGGGAGTTAGTTAGGGTTCTGGTGAAGGTAATGAGCTCTATTAATGTCAGCCACTGCATCTTTCTGTGTGGTATTGCAAGGGTGTGGTCTGGGGAGTTGTTCTGCTTTTCTGGGTCTGGAGCTAGAATACAACTGAAACCTAGATATTATCTTTAATTTGACTAAAATTCTGTTTCGGCAGCCAACCAACCTGAGGCTTTGTTCCTAGGATTATTTGATGCTGACCAGAACATTAAGTAGAACATTATTGTCCTACTTAATGGCTTAATGATGCAAGAGAGAGGAAGGTGAGTGAGTCATGGAGTTCCTAAGCTGAACAAGGCCAGTTTGCAGCAAAAGAAAGAGAGGAGAACGGTCATACTAAAGAAATGAAGTTTCTGCAGTTATAGTTTTGATCTGCAGCCAGGAAATGCAAAGAACAGAAGCAATAAATTTTAAGTTGTTTATAGACTAAAGGATTTTTACAAAGTAAATGTAGAAGCTATTTGGCTTTTCCTGCTGGTTGGTTGCCTAGTGGTTTTCTTACTTGGATCAGGAACAAGGAATTTCAGAGATGGCATGAATAAACTTGGAGTTTGGGAATCAGCTGGTGTTCTCTGCTGATTTCCGAGGAGAGCACCAAATTCCTTTAAGGTCTGGGTAAGTATCGTGTAAGCACCTGCACTGACCAGTTCCACATTGTCCCTGACATAAGTGACTCCAATTCATTTGGTTCTACAATGTCAAAATATTTCCCGAAATGGTTGCTCCCACTAAGAGTGGATGAGAAACACCAATGTCCCACATTACTCCCAACATGTTGCTTTTATTTAATATTTAATCTCTTCCAGTCTTGTGCATATAAAATTGTAAGAGGGTGCAGCCAGCAGGCTCCCCAAAGAAGGATTTGTAATGGGGTCCAGAACTTAGGGTGTCCAGGAAATATTAAAAATATGGGATGTCCTCACAGCCACAAGTCTGAATTGGAGGATGGGACATATGGAGCAAGATCATTGAGAGCTGTTTTTCATAGCAACAGTTTTGCAGATAACCTCTAAAGTAGTCATTTAATATATCTATAATTTTTATCCAGTTTCAGGGATATACTAAATAGCTGTGGCCACACTTTGAGTCAGGGAGATGGGAGTGACTTTCCACCCTGGTTGTAACTGGGAGGCAACACTCCCTAGTTCCAGTGCCTGAGTAAGAGCTTGGAAATGATTGGTTCCAAGCCTCAGGGCCACACCTGCCCAGTCTTACTATGGCAGCCCAGAAAAGCTGGAAAAGTACAGGAATGTTGGCAGGTGTAGTCAATTGTAGGAGGAGTCAGGAATGTGGATGCAGAGGAAGATTGGCGCTGGCATTTAGACCCAGGCGTGACAGCCTTGACAAGAAGAACCATGCAGCTTTGGCAGAGACGAACCACAAGGCTTCAGCTGGGGAGAACCACACAGCTTTGGGTCTCCCTTTGCCACGCAGCTTAGGAAGCTGGAAAGCAAGATATAGCAGCAATGCAGAGCTCTCTCTTAGCTGTTTGGAAGCTGCAAGAGAGATGCTGAAGGAAGGAAAGGGGTGAAAGGACTCTTGCTGGTGGGCCATGAAAAGGTGCAATGTGGTTTGGATTAAGAACTGGAGGTCCCAGCAACATAGGTGAAGGTGCTGGGAACCGAGGGAGACCTGCTGGCCAAGCACAGATTACTAGGAAGAACCAGGGGCTACCTGAGCCACATCCCCCTGACAGGGCAAAGAGGGGAAGGATGGACTGTGTGTGTTTGTGGGTGTTTTAAGCAACTTTGGGATTTTAATGAAAACATTAAGTCATTCGTCTTAAGTCTGTATAACTTTTGAATAAATAACTCCTTTCCTTTTCACCTGTGTCTGACATGGAGAGCTATAATTCCCTGGCAGTAGGCAAGGTGAACCTAGTACAGGGGATGCGAGGAGAAGAGGGGGTCCATTCAGTAACGTTGTGCAACCCCTGCTTTGGTGGCCAATTAAGGAAAACCACGGGAGACCACATGCACAGTAGCTTTAAAGTAATACGACTACTTGTTCGTGCACAATAAAAGCCTGAGAAAATAGCCAGGAAGGATCTGCCCTATAAGAATAGAATTCCTCCAGCCCACGAGGTCAATCTCTACTTGGAGCTGGCCTGCTCCCATGTTCTCCACTATAGACTCTGTGTGTTCAGTTCAATTCTTTGCCCCAATCACCAAGACCCTGGTTACCTGTGCCCACCTGTGACAAAATGGTATCATATTGTGGTTTCAGTTTTCATTTCACTGATGACTAATAAGGCTAAACAAGTGGAGAGAAAGTGATTCTTAATTAAAAGTTTAAATACATAGCTTTTAATAAAGAGTTAAATTTTTTTGTTAATGATAGGAGACTCAAGAGTTGGAAAATTTTAGTTTAAGGTAAATAGTTACAAGCCTAGTAAGTAATACATATGTTAAAACTATCATTTCAGAAACTACAGATAAGGCCCATTCTGGCTCCTGGGAGAGACCGCCGACCTCCTTGGACACTGATAAAGACCACCACCTGGGGAACAAAAGTGGAGGCAACCAGGCCATTGTGTTCCAGCGAGAGATAGTCACTGCCTACCCAACTGCCCAGGGCGAGAATACTGCAATTTTTCAATTTAATTTCCCCTGAATTTCAAAACCCCTTGCTGTACTTTGTTCTCTGTTATAAAAAGGCTGGCTTGGAAAGAAAATGTAAGATGGCCCATTAGAGTATGAACCAGCCGTCTTCTCAGATCCTGGCATCTGAAAAAAGTGCCCATAAAGATTCAATCCCTGTCTCTGCTTATTTATTGGGTTTAGTATGTGTCAGGCAACACGAGTGCCGGTGTCTTTTCTTGTTTCCTTGTAAACTGTATTTACCCTGCGGAGAAAGTTTTCTTATTTCCATATTGAAATAAAAACTTTTAAAATTCCTTTAGAAATTTTCACCTTTATTAACTGAAGCCTATGTTTTTCATTGTTCTTGAGGAAAACCTGTAAAACTTTTTAGAAGCAAATTTACTTAAGAATAGCAATCAAGACACTCTGTAGGACAATAAAGACATTAATAATACTTTGTTATTGCACAAGATATTATTCGCCCTCGAGTTTAATGGCTTTCAATGCATTTTTTGGCAGTAGAAGGAAATTAGCTCTGTTTCCTGGCATAATTAGTTTCCAGTCCTTCATTTTCGTTCTGTTGAAGACTAAAGGACAAATCAGTGATAACAGAATCAAGCACTTGTGTAGTCAGCTAAGATTCTTGTCTCGGAGTAATTTATCATGTAAATGGTGCCTGCTTTTTTTAAATGGAAATTTGAAAACAGCTTTCTGCATGATTGAAGCTTTTGTCAGTAGCCCACCCTGGCATATGACAAATGTTAAGAAGATCAGTGTGATAAACTTTTAAAATGGCATAATTAGTTGAATACATATATATTTTTTCCCAAGTCTTCTCTTGCTCTTTCAGAACTTTATATGCATGTTACATTTGTACCCTAAATAAAGCTTAAGAGATTATAAAATATTGGTTTTCTGTAAAAAAATACTTGGGGATATCAAATCTATAAATATATATATGTATATATACATATACATATACATATATATATATATATATGTTTATTTTCTTTTAACCTGTGGCTTCTTCTGGGTATTAAAATAATATTAATATATTAAGAAAGGATCTGCATGAAAATGCATCTCTTAAAAATGTTAGAAAATGTCTATGTGATTCTTTGTATGATACCAGATAATTAAATATTTTTAAATGTACAAGACACATATTTTCAACTTTCCTTGGAATATTTTCCAACATATAAAGAATCTAAACTGCCTTTCATATCTAAGTATGTAATACATTAATATTGATATTGGTATCCAATATTTAAAAGTATGGATATGCTCAAATATTTGATGTATATCCCTAAGGAAAAAATATGCCAAAGGATGCATGTTTGCCAAAAGAAAATGCTAATTTTTAAACTAATTTTTAACCCACCCTGGAGGAAACATTTTCTTAAATTAACCATTATTTTTTATTAAAGTCATTCAATTCATGGACCATGAAAAGAAAGATTCATTTGATGTGAACCCCAAGAAGGAATTTACATGCTGAGATGGACTCCCAAGGGCCCAAATGTTATTAGTAACAAGAGCCCAGCCTCCAGCTGCCGACAGGAGCTTCTCAGGTGCTCTGCACACCCGGCAGAGCCTCAGCCTGGACTCCGCGCCCCACACTCAGGCTCACTTGTTACACAGTCAGAGTCAACAATGCACTATTGCGTTTTCCTCCCCACGGACTGGGGCCTGCCCTGTCTGATCAGGCCGGAAACCTTGGAGACCTCATTTACATAAAGCAAACCTAACTGAGAGCCTGCGTGGGAACTTTCCCTACAAAGGGCAACCTCCCCTTTGTTTTGGCAGAACATTATTTGGGTTGCTCCCTAAACCTGTATTTCCTCGGCTGCAGCTCCTTTTTGCTCGGCAAATGCTTTTTGATTCTCATAGAGTCTAAAATTAATTTTGTTTTAAAAACTATATCCAACTGACCATATCAGGTATTGATTGCACTGTGAACCTATTTTATGGGATGCTTTATATTTTAATTTTATTTGTTGTTCAATGATTTGAGTTCTCCTTTTTACTTGCCCTAGATATAGGACTAATTTTATTATACCGTGATTCATTTCTCTCTGTAATATGTGTGTTTTCAATTCCGTGATGCTTCCCACCTACTTACGAAGGAATACTAAAATGTTATTTTAACTCACAAATTCTGAACACACACATATGTATGCTAACCATGCCATCGTCTGATCTGTGTCCACGGCTCTGGCCATACCTTTGGGCCCCAGTAGACTTTTCGCAGAAAAGCTCTTCCTCTGGGTCTCCCTTGTGTGCTGGTGCATGCCTGCTGATCCGTCTGCACGGTTTGCCATCGCAGGAAGCCAGCGGACATGACCGTGCTTCTCTGAAGTTAGCGCTGGTCCCTTGTCACTGCCATGCCAACCTTTTGGAATTGATTTACTGGCTGGGAAGTCCCTCAGCTGTCACAAACACATCTTTCAAGAAAATTCAATGTGGAAGAATAGCAATGAATGCAATTGTGGGACCTGACAAATCCCTGGTTGCAAGATGCCATGGACCTTTGTACCTTCCATCGTTTTTAAGTGGCTGGGAATATACACAGAAGGCAATGTGTTTTTTGTTTTGTGTTGACCCCCCAATTTAAAGTAGTTTACAATTATAACATATCTAGTGATTCTTCGTTAACATATAGGTAGAGCCAAGTTATCTCTTGAATGGGAAACGTTTGAGTTTGGTACAACAGACTTCCTGTATGATTCATCCTATTTGCTGTTGAAATTTTTAATTCACTGTAATTTCTTATACAGTTATTATGTGTCCCTTCTTTTCAAGGCATTTTGCTCACCATTGCTGACATGATTGTTGCACATGTCCTGCACAGCACAGAATAATGTATGACTCTAAGGAAGTATGGTTAATACATTTGTTATATCTCAACATATAGAAATGGAAAGGTAAATTAGCAGTGCTGAGCATTGTGGCTTCATTGATACCATAAAAGTGTTTAAAGACAGGAGGATCTGCATAATTATAATATAAGAAAATAAAACTAGCCATTCCTGCGGGGGGGAAAGTCAGTATATGTATGTCTTTCTTCTATGAACAGATATTTACAAGATAGATAACACATTTCAAAAAGTCCCTTTGGTCTGGAGCCAATGATACATACAATGCTTTGCATTTGGAATAAAACCTGTTTCACAGACATGACTGAGAAGGTAAATTGAAGATGTGAAAAGCCTCGGGGCAGGAACGCAATGTGGGTGCTTCAAGACACTCATTAATTAGCTTATCCACCCAAATTCTAGAATGTAATTTACTCTCCATCAGGACATGGCTGATTCCTCACTTTAACTGCTGATCCTCAGCAACTGTTGTTTTCCACCTTTCTTCTAGGAGACACTGATAAGCAGTAAAACTGACTGCCGTGGACGTTTTTATATTCAGTTCACCTCTTTCACCCTTTGCCTCAGGCATCTAGCACACTTCGCACAACCTGAACTCTAGCAGGATTTGGAAGAATTCACCTTAGGGAAATTAAAGCTGCAGATATAGTCAAGGGACCTATGATTATAGGTAATTCACAGTCCCCTGTTCCTTGGCATCGCTGAGTTTTATTGGTGCAAACTCAGAGGTTTGATTATTTACTATTTCTTGGGGAGCCACATATAGTTTAAATAATGTTTAACTGCATGATCTTCTCAGCCTAAATCAATTTAAATGTGACAACCAAAGAAGCTGTTTTGCGTGTGTGTGTGTAATGGACAGGGCACTAATAGATGTTTATATTGCCACCCCAATACACACGCATACACTCATAGATACAGCTGGTAGTTCCTCACTGTTGTGGATACTCAAGTGGACCCTGCAGAGCCCCTTGCAGAACTCAATTCCCCAGGTGCAGGAATGTGGCCTGTTGGTGAGTCACAGAGGAGACTCCCCCGGGACTCCTCTGTGGGAGGACGCTGCTGTGTTCCAGATGACGTCATCCTCCCCTTCACCCACAAGGCAGCCAGCCGGTGACTGCCCCATCCGGAGTTCAAAGGGCCATCCGCCCAGTCTCCGAAGCAGGCATCTCTGAAGGGGAATTTAAGATCACGTTCAATTTCTCCATCCACACAATCCTCCTCCTTTGCTCTTTGCAAGTATTCTTTTATTCAAATTCCTCCTTTAAAAAACACATCCTTAGTGCAAATACTGCTACCAAAGGCTAACTTTGAGAAAGCTCAAGCTGTATATAATAATCAGACAAATGAGGCTAGCTCATGGCGGGGAAGGGACACAAGGCAAATCCAAGTTCTCCTCGGCTTGCTGTGTTGATGCTGAGCCATTTTCGTGCAATCACAGCTCCTTTTTCAGGAAGAGAGCTAAAATGTGGAATAGGAGGTTAAAAGATTTTTCCAAAACCGGTTTTAGGTGAGTTTGGGGCGGAGTACAGCTTTTCACAGCCACTCCATTGTAGATGGCGAAGGATTTCAGGACTCTGGCTTTTACTTGACAATAACCTGACAACAGAACTATAAACGACAAATTAATTTTTGTTTTCTTCAGAACATTTCTACTTGCCCTTATTCCAGTTGAGAAAAACTTACACTTTTTGTGACGGTTACAGAAAATCATACCTGAAACAGACCCAGTGGGCTCTATGGCCCGCCGCCAAACAAAACCCTGAGACTCCCAGTCTCCCAGTCTCAGGGTTTTGTTTGGGCAAGGGACTATGTATTCAAAAGTTATACACGTTATAACAAAAGTTATTACTTGTTATGCAAGTTAACTTGTTAACTTGCATAACAAAAGTTATACAAGTTAAAGCTAGTGTAGCTCAGTGGATTGAATGTGGCCTGTGAACCAAAGGATCACCAGTTTGATTCCCAGTCAGGGCACACGCCTGAGTTGCAGGCCAGGTCCCCAGTAGAGGGCGCACGAGAGGCAACCACACATCGATGTTTCTCTCCCTCTCTTTCTCACTCCCTTCCCCTCTGTCTAAAAATAAATAAATAAAACCTTTAAAAAAAAAGTTATACAGGTTCAGAATAATGGCAGAATTCTGTTTTTAAATCTCCAAGTCCCTTCAAACTAAACACCCATCCACACACACAGCCCTACCTCCCCTTCCCAAACCAGGCCAGTCAGGAGAACCTTCTCTTGGGAACAGAAATGCAAGTCCATAGCTCAGCTGGGCAGATTCCCGTAGGGCTTCTCGCAGTCCTCTGTGCTCTTGCTCTTAATCCCAAATGGTTTCGCCCCTCCCGATGGTGGGCCGGTGAGGGTCCTGCATCTTTTCAAACTGAATGGCCAAGGCCCACACATGACTGCTACATTCTGTTTTTCTATTCCTTTCTAAGTTGTGTGGCAGAGACCCCACTGTGGCTAAGAGCATTGCTGCCCCACGCTTGGGTTTAAATCCTGGAGTGAATCTTTCTCTATATTCACATTTCCCTTTCTTCTCACAAAGGGTTACACCTGCCAGGACTCTGGGCTCATCTGTCTTTCTCAGCTGCCACTGTTAATCCAGGCAGGCTTGGCCTGGTGATTTACGGGAACCGCCTTCCTGCTCTCTGGCAGGTGCAACAAGCCCCTCTGGCTACCTAATAAGTCAAACTCATGCTCATCTTCCTGTACCTGAGCCAGTCAGGCAGGGTATTCGCCCTACCAAAACATTGGCCAAGTTCTTTAAATATGCAAAGTACCTCTCAATGGCCCTTCTGGGCTTCCTCTTCCTCTAGCCATGTTGGTGGGGGCTTGGGGGCTTCTCAGCCTGCACCCCAAGTTCTGGATCTTGTTCCACACTTATTACACAACCCCTCATAATGAGACTTGGATTTTCTCGGAAAGAGTCTCTGTCTTTTCAAATACGTAGAATACCAAGGTCTAAGGAGAGCTTCCCCCTGCAAGACTCTGCATATTTTGTACTTAATAAAGGGTCAATATTTTGATGACACTTCATGTCCCTCAGAATATTTTGTGACCATCTTCTCTTCACTGTTGTTGCTCAGTGAAAGTTATGTAAAAGTTTTCCATCATCTCTTTTCTGGGTGGTCGGTTGCCAAAGAAGAGTCATTTATACCAGGGGAACTAAAATAAAGCTGGAAAGCCCAGAAGGAGTTTGGCCAATGTCCCATCCAGCATGTTTCTCTGAACTTTTGAACTTCTCAGCCTTGCCTGGGCCTTATAATACCTTCCTCTCAGTGACAACCAGACCATTGCGTACTTCGAAAGAAGCCAACCTGTTTTGCCAACGGCATCTTTTTACTTGCATGTTGAACTCAACCAATCCCCAGGAACCTAACCAGAACCTTTATTTACATACACAGGGCCAGACTGAGAATGATGCATGTAACCCACTCAGCTTTTGCACACTCAGCCTTTCTTTGTTCTCTTCTTTTTTTTAAAAGATTTTTTATTTATTTGTCTTTAGAGGGGAAGGGAAGGAGAGAAGGAGAGAAATAGCAATGTATGGTTGCTTCTAAGGAGTCCCCTACTGGGAACTGGCCTGCAACCCAGGCATGTGCCCTGACTGGGAATCGAACCGCGATTGTGTGGTTCGCAGGCCCGCGCTCAATCCACTGAGCTACACCAGCCAGGGCTTCTTTGTTCTCTTCTGCACACACCTCACACTGCTCCCCATTTTGGGTTCCCTACTTGCAACTGCTTACACTCAAATACGCATGCTTTTTGTTTCTATTTTACCTTAAGCCTCCTTCTTGGTTTACATTTTTATAAAATTTCCCAAATTTTCCGCGTCAATTTTTTTTTATAAAACCTACTCTTAAAAGGAGCAAATTTGTATAGTAGTTGGGAGTACAAATTTTGAAATCAGTATAAACTATTCTGCATTACTGGTATGCCTTTCTCTAAATAATAATCTAGCATAAATTTTCTGGTAGCTCTAAGGCCCATATATTTATCTGTATAGTAAAATTAATAATATTACCTATAGCCAGGAATGACATAAGGATTTCATCACAAAATTTATTCAAAGCACAAAACATAATATTTGGCATGCAGTCAGCACTAAAAAAGACAACTATAGTAATAATAAAATGATTATTAACTTTATCAGCTTATATAAACAGTTTAAATCATTTTTATTATTCTCTAAAGTTTAATTACATTATTTCCTCTATCAAACATAAGATTTTAAAATTAGCATAATATATCTTTAGTGAATCCGACTGCTTTAAAATTCTATACTTCTTTTCATGGGTCTCCTTTACTGTTTCCTGCTGGTGTTCAGGCCTCTCACACTCTCATCTCTCCCTTCTTCTCTCTATCTACTTAATACATGATTTACATCTTGACATGCATTTTCTGTCACATGCACCATCTGTTACAGAGATATTTTATTAGAAAGCATATCTTCGTAGAGATTGAAGGTAGTTTTATTCTGTTAAAAAAGAAGCACCAAAAAACAGGGTATAGGGTAGTGCTTGACAATTAGCATTTTTGATTGTAATGTAAGTGCCTGACATTACTCTTTTGATTGCTGGGGCATTCACTTCAGAGCCATCCATTTTGAATAAATACAATGCCAGCAAAACAACTAGAGAAAGAGCCAGGTCAAGCCTCTTATGAAGTTCCACTTTATAGAAAGCCTTGCATGAGTTAGACAACTAATCTCCAGGGAACCTGCATTTCCATTCCCACGTTGCTTTAATTCCTGCTTCTCTGTTTTAAATTCAGCAATAAAAAAAAAACAAACAGGAACCCTAAGCACCTGACACTCAGCCCCAACAGAGGCAGAACCCCGATGTGGCTCTCTTCCCAAGACCTCACTGCGTAGCAACAGGTATGCCTTGCACCCTCCAAGATCTGTGAGTAATAAACCTTATTTTTTCAAAGTACCCGGATGGTTGCTGATGGGGCGAATCTTGCAATCATAGTAAGAACCACAAGGGCCGGTTCATCCACAACACTGGCTCCAGTGGGGCACATGTCTGCAGGGGTTCTCCACAAGCAGTGACGGCCCTGGTGAGTGGTCCGGGCACTCCTGTGCAACAGCATCACTAATCGATAGGCTGTGACCCATACAAAACACACCCTTGTTTGAAGCCTCCTGGTCACAGCAGGAAACAGCTATCTAGCCTACATATATATCACAGATCCCACGGAAAGTCACAGGTTTAAGAAGGCACATCCACCCGACGGAGGAGCACACTCATTTAGCGTTATTATTATAGTGCACTAAACAGTCCTCTAGTGCCTTCGGAGATGCCTCCCCGAGCACTTACTTCCCCCAAACAGCACTCATTCTCAGAAGCATCTGGTTCATTTTTGTATGGTTAAGACGGTTATTTACAAAACTCCTGGGAAACAGAAACCAATTGCATTTGTACCTATTCAAGTTTGAATCTTTTTATTCTACTCAGTCCCTCAAACTGCAGATGCACAAATATTGTATTTATTTCAGAGGAAGTGGAGACTGTGAAGGTATATGTACATAATTTTAGGTTACAGTCATCAAAGACAGCTAAATTAAATAGCAGCACACATTCGCACAAAATGAAAGAAAACAAGAAATCTAAGGAGGCGCCACAGTAATTTCCAATTCTATGGTCACAGAATCCCTAGAAATCCCCAAAATAATAGGTATGTGAACTACGTACACTATTTTATTGACCTTAGGAGACATATTTAATCAAATTGATGCCAACTACATGTCAAATTATGTTGTTGTGTTCTAAATTTACATTGGTTCAGAGTGGTAGTGATACTAATGCAAGGAAAAGCTAATGACCTTTTTTCTTAATTAGCCCAGCCCCATTGACATAATATTTTAAAACATGAGATCACTTGGGAGAAAAGGAGCAAAAGGCAAAAGCAGTGGTTAAAAATAATTCTAATGGATATTTTTGTATTGCCCTGTGATATTGGCACCATAACATAAATAATAGAATTATGTTCTATTGATATATTTACTTAAATTGGAGTATGGAAATCAAGATTTCAGCGACCTCTACAGCTTTGAATGCTACTAATCGAACACAGGGATATATATCTGTCCAAATTGCAAGGATGTTACAGGGAAAATAATGATAAATAGAAAAACTGATGGTTATAAAAGGAGAATGAGAATAAGAAAATCACCTAGAATTTTAGTGCATGCAAAAGGTAGTGGTTTTATTGTAATCGCGTTCTTCCAGGTGCTCTCTGTACAAATGTTTTACGAAATACTCTCAGGATCATTAAGCTAGCTGTCTCCCACTTATTTAGCTCCAGTAGGTAACCTGAGGATGGGAAAAGAATCAGAGCTACAATCCCTACCATTAAAATTCTACCTCAGTAGTTGAAGACACAGGACTGACAACATGAAGCAACGGGGGAGTTTTAAATTCTGCATGTAATTAGTATGCAATACGAGCTAACTCATTGTAGGAATTGAGAGGGCTGGGAGGACAGTAACAGCTGAAACAGACGAGAACACTGTGAGATAAAAGTGAGCTATATCACACAGGTTGTAAAGAAATGCTCAGATGAAGTATTGAGAAAAATTATTTTGGTTAGGAGAATGAAATTAAATTGAGGCCCACTTTTAATATGAAACATAAAAGCAACACTTGGATCATAATGAAGCGTCTGTCAAACACAGTCTTGGTAAGAGTTTCTAAGTTGTTTGCATGAGAAATATTAAATCTTCCCTAACTGTGTAACTGATATTTGATTGCACTCCTGAGGTTATATAATGAAGAGAAGATTGGGTGGTAGGGTTATGAGTCAGCAATAACAGGGCTTTTTCCTTGACCTGAAAATAATGTCGGACAAAGCCTGCTCAGGTCATTTCATGTTTGTGCCTGCAGCTTTGCTCTGATCAGCCTTTAACTTGGAAGCATCTCCAGCTACAGATTCTTAGTAAACCATTTTCATATTTGAGATCCTGTATGCGCTCTGAAGTGACATTTGAATAAATGAAACCCTTTTCATTAGCCTTATTGCTCTTTGACAAAATCTAAGGTATCCAACATTGAACATGCTTTAGAATAAGTTAATCTTATCGTAGTCTTTCAAAGATTTAGTAAATAGGTACACATGCTTTATAAAACACCTTTTTTTCTAGAAACACATAGATGAAAGCAATGACTAACTTAGCAGGTTTTCAGCCTTAATTGGATTTGAAAGCTGAAAAACATTAATTCTATTTGATCTATATATAAATGAAATTTCAAAATACAAGCAGCAACATCTCAATGTTTATTGTTTTATTCCATCTCTTTTGTGGCTTTATCTCAGTTATTATTTATATGATGGACGCTCTGGGGGAAAATAAAGATATATGTGCTTAAAATGTTGAGCATACGCTGTGACAACATTTCTTATTTCAAATGCACTTTTCAGCATGAGCAGATAAACCAACAGGATATGCCTGGAGGAAAATATAAATCACATTAAAAGATTCCCAGTTTAAGACATAAAAACTGAACACCCAAGCCCGATTTATTAAAAAATCACCATGAACTTTTGAACATTGTTATCAATCGTACATTTTAAATATGTTAATTTGAAAATAACTTATATTTACTTACAAGTCACTTCTTTATTTTGCTTTGTTGGTTTATCTCTAAAGTCTATATGTTGATATGGATTTTTTGAGTATTATGTAAAAGATGTAGATTGACTTCATTGTCACTGCTTATTAAATTAAGAGTGAAAGCTGTAATCTATTATGGTAAAAGAGAAAGAGAATATTTCATTCCCTAAACTGAAGGAGCAAATATTATTGTTGAAATGCTGGATCTGAAGAAGGGTGGGACCAAAGAGAAAGTTAGGGAAGGAGCCCAGACCCTCCCCAGGTTGGTGGAAGACCATGCTCAGCAGCTTAGTGTTCAACATAACCTGTGGAAATCAGGGCGCCACACTTGCATTTTAGAAATAAGATGCTGAAATACAATAGAAGAGAGAAGTTCAATGATCCTTAATAAGTTAAAATAAAATACAATTTTTCCTTATATAAACAACACATTGACAAAATCTCTTTTCTATTTGCTATAAACAAAGCTACCCAATTTGTTTTTTAAATACATTTTATTGATTATGTTATTACAATTATCCTATTCCCCCCCTTTATTCCCCTCTGCCCTGCACCCCCAACCCACATGCATTTCCCCCCCTTTAGTTCATGTCCACGGGTCATACATATAAGTTCTTTGGCTTCTACATTTCCTATACTATTCTTAACCTCCCCCTGTCTATATTCTACCCACCATTTATGCTTCTTATTCTCTGTACCTTTTTCCTCCTTTCTCACCCCTCCGCATCCCCACTGATAACCCTCTATGCACTCTCCATTACAGGGAACTGTTCTACGTGGCATGGGGAATATACCCCAGCCCCTGACTCGGAAGACCAGTGGGGAGCAAGTCAGCACACAGGACCCGAGCCCACAGGTATGTTTTTCTATGTGGAATCAGGCCTGCATTGTACCTAGGCAGCTTTGAGGCTTGTTTTCTGCTAAAACTCCATCACCCTGAATTGAGGCAGAAATGTTTTCTGCATATCTTTAAAGTAACTTCCTAAAATCTATGCTAAACCTCCCAAGGATGGAGTGTAACCAGATCAACCACTTTTTCCTTTGCATTTGCAAATATCCTTTTTCTTTGTAGTATTAGCAACTGCCTTTCCTTTGTTACTGGTAAAAGGTAACTACCTAAAGCAAACCTGTGCCTAGTAAATGAGGATTATCCTCAACATAATGTGTGCAGAAAAACAAAAAAAGCCTGTCCAGGCAGGGGTCGGGCCCTCTCTCATTCAGGGAGCAGCCATGCGGTCACTTTTTCTCCACAGGAATTCTATAGTCCATGTGAATTTGTCCATCGCAGCCACAACACAGACTCCGTGGGCTGGAGTCTGCATCACTCCATTTCTGTGATTCTGTTCCTTTTCTAGTTGTTTGCTCAGTTTGTTTTTTGTGGGTTTTTTTTAGGTTCAGTTGTTGATAGTTGTGAGTTTGTTGTCATTTTATTATTCATATTTTTTATCTTCTTCTTTTTAAAAAATAAGTCCCTTTAACATTTCATATAATAAGGGCTTGGAGATGATAAATTCCTTTAAGTTGACTTTATGTGGGAAGGACTTTATCTGCCCTTCCATTCTAAATGAAAGCTTTGCTGGATAAAGCAATGTTGGATGTAGGTCTTTGGATTTCATGACTTGAAATACTTCTTTCCAGCCCCTTCTTGCCTGTAAGGTCTCTTTTGAGAAACCCGCTGACAGTCTGAATGGAACTCCTTTGTAGGTGACTGTCCCCTTATCTCTTGCTGCTTCTAGGATTCTCTCCTTCATTTTAATCTTGGCTAATGTAATTATGATGTGCCTTAGTGTGTTCCTTCTTGGGTCCACCTTCTTTGAAACTCTCTGAGCTTCCTGGATTTCCTGGAAGTCTGGAAGTTCTCCTTTATTTTGTTTTCAAATACATTTTTCAATTTCTTGTTCTTCCTCTCCTCCTTCTGGTGCCCCTATGATGTGGATGTTGGAGCTTTAAAGTTGTCCTGGAGGTTCGTAAGCCTCTCCTCTTTTGAATTCTTGTTTCTTCTTTCTGTTCTGGTTGAATGTTTATTTCTTCCTTCTGCTCCAAACCGTTGATTTAAGTGAGGATTCCTTCCTGTCACTGTTGGTTCCCTATGCATTTTCCTTTAATTCACCTTTTATGGCCTTCACTCTTTCTTCTATTTCGTGATCATATTCAACAAATTCTCTGAGCATCTTGATTACCAGTGTTTTGAACTCTGCATCTGATAAGCTGGTTATCTGTTCATTGCTTAGTGGTATTTTTTTCTGGAACTTTGATTTGTTCTTTCATTTGGGCCCCTTTTAAATTTTTTTTTTTGTCTCAGCAGGTTTGTTACACAGTGAGGGGCAGAGTCTTAGACGTTTGCCAGGGTGGGGGGTGAACCCACTCACTGGTTTGTGACACTGTATGGGGGAGGGGTCTGAGAGGGAACAGTGGTGCTTGCTTGGTTCTCCCCTGTCTTTCAGCCACTTCCCCTGCTACCCTAAAGCAAATTAGGCCCTCTGGTGTTGATTCCTGGATGGAAATCAAGTTCCTGGATGGAGTTTGTGTATGTTCTCAGACCCTGTGGGTCTCTCCAATGTACTCTCCTGTGAGGCTGGGAGTTTCTCCCACTGCCGCAACCCCCACAGAATTTTTCAGTTAGAGTTTTTGAGACTTTATTTGGGAACTGGCAACCCTTTGGTGTGCAGCCCACACTCAATCCACTGAGCTACATCAGCCAGGGACAAAATTAAGTTCTTATTATTAAAATAATTATTAGATATTAGTTAGATATGTATTTAAATTGACTCTACCTTTGAAATGGCAGGCAAATAGGTAATTATACACAAACACACATGGGTGTCTGTTTCCCTGATTTTTTGTGTGAAAATACATGCACATTGACCCCTGCCCTGTGTCCTTTTTCTGAAGCTTCTTCTTTGGTCTTTAAACGTAGGCATATGACGTGAAATCTGAATACATTTTATTACATATTAACCTCTTCCTTCTCCTGTCCCAGCTTTTAATTTGGCTAAAAAATATAGACATTCCAAGGTTTCCTTTAAAACAACACATACCAGAATAATCAGTGAACACGTTGCCAACGTGCAATATTAAATTCTAATTATACGGTTCATCTGAGTTCCTTAAAAAATATTTATTGGATTAACAATCAGTGTCTTGAACAGACCTCTGGCATTCTGACAGCAAACTTTACCTGGAAGTTTCCGTATATGAAATGCTGTTTTCAGATTGATCCTTCCTTCGATTGTAATGATGCCCTAAGTGTAATGGGACAGGACTCCAAGGCAGCTCGCTCTCCAAAGGTACACGAGCACTCGAATGGTGTAAGCAGAAAGGGCAAAAAATGTAAAGATACTTTAGGAAAACAGTGGGTTACGCAAAGCTAAACCTATCAAAAAGAACTTATTTCATAGAACATATATTATGCTGTTGTGTATTTTACACCGCAGAGAAATCATAATGCACAATATCTCTCAAACTAATTTCCCAGGAATCTATCTTACTTGGAACATTTCTATGAACTTAGAGTCAAACTGAACATACTTTAGGAGATGCCACTCTAAAGGCAACTGAATTACAGGGGGAAAAAAGGAATGCTTCATCAGCATCAAGATTCTGATGTTAGAAACACTAATTAAAACGTCAGATGGTTAGAAAGAGGGTGACAAAGATAATTATGTTGAAAAGTAAAAAAAAAAAAAAAAGAAGAAGGAAGAGAATAGAAAAGCAATGAAGTGTGGTGGAATGAATGTTAGAGTAAGTCAATAGACCAAAATCCTAGTCCTGTCCCGAAATAAATATGCTACGTGGTGTTGTGCAAACTATTTAACAAATCTGTCTAGTGTTTAAAACGAAGATTGGCTGAAACATCTCCTACGTCTCTCCTACTACTGTTTTGTTAACTCAGATATTTTAGTCACTGGAACAAGTAACAGAGTAATGTTTAAATTAATGTATTTTTAGTCATGGAGCAAAGGCCTAAGGAAAGTTACCATTTTCTGAGTTAAAAATTCAACATTAAGAGGAATTTTAATTATGTAAGCATAGTCAAGCCGAAGATATTTTAATAAAAGGGCAAGAAGAGAGATTCATGACATGATACCATCAATTTGCTTGGGTTGCAGAGAAATGGTTTGAGGATTGCGGTGGGAGCCCCTCTCCTCCCCCTTACTCTCCTTTTCATGCTGTTCCTTAAAGGCCTTGGTCACTGGGTGACATCTTTAATCTCTGGAAGGCGTGGACTTCAATAGCCAAATGATGTTCTTGAAATAATAGTTTTTGCCCTTTGTCTCTGTAACCCTCCTTCCTCTCACTACGAGATTCTGATGAAAGAAGGAAAAACTGGATTAGCGTGAAGCCACCAGCTCCATGGCATATTTATCGGTGGCTTTTCTGTTTTCATCATCTCTCCTTTATCTTCACTTTGAGATCAATAAATGCTTTCTAGTCTCTGACAGAAACCATATTTTCCACAAATGATAATTATTACAAATAATTTTCGATGGGTCTAGTCACTGGTATTCCCTCATGAGAAGAGGATTTGGGAACCAAATCACACTTCTGATTATGCTTTATGCCCTATCACCTCCTCTTTAAATTTTTTAAAATTTATTTTTAGATAGGGGGTGGGAAGGAGAAAGAGGGAGGAAAAGATCAATGTGCGGTTGCCTCTTGCACGCCCCCTGCTGGGAACCTGACCTGCAAACCAGGCATGTGCCTTGACTGGGAATTGAACCGGAGATCCTTTGGTCCACAAGCTGGCACTCAATCCATGGAGCCACACCAGACAGGGCTGCCCTGTCACCCCTTTTATTCTGAATCAGTGTCCCAGGTCTTTGAATGAGGGAGAGAGGACAGTAAGAATAAAGCTACACAATTTACCAACATAATGCTAACATAATTCTATGTAACTTTATATTTACCTGTGTAATCTACCTACATAACCTAAGCATCACTTCGTTTATATATATGTAGAAATATATATATATTGCACATTTATCTTTTGAAACTGTTACATACTTGATGTAATGACACAGCTAACAAAAAAAGGGGTTGTGTGAAACATGTGTTGTCCCATTGCTAATTTTTGAAAACATTATTGTAATCTACTAAAAGGAGTTGTCAACAGGAATGGGTAGTTCGCTCCCCACCCCAAAACTCTTAAGCTGTCTGAGTACATTGTTATTCCTATAAGTGTTGCATTGTCAATGGAAAAGTTTATAGAAAGTTTTATACTCCTCGAAGGAAAACACACGAATCAGCTAAAATGCAGGCAAAATATGAGTGATGCTTGACGGTGAGTTGAGAGTTTTTACGGACGCTGTTCGTCATCACGCTCTGTGGTGCCTGATCCGCCCCCAGATTCTGAAACTTGTCCTGTTGTAACTGTATCTGGCCCATGATGCCCTCTTTCACCGGCAAGTAATCCTTTATTTTCAACTGTTTAAATGCACTAACTAGTGTGTCGGTTCAGACGAAATTTTTCCTGTTTGACCAATTTCAAATTTACACACTAATTAAGGTAGTAATAAACTCGAATATCCGTGATGTCTAATTCAGACCATAGCTACGCTGTTAGGGAAAAGAAAGAGTGTTAATTCAGTTCACCAGCACCTGTCATCTGAGAACACAGGTTATTGTGGACTAATAATGGTTCCCAGACCTGTCTAAGCAGACTTTTGGAGCCTGTAATCTGTCTTTATGAATACGTGTAAGTGGATACTTGTGCATGCGCATTAACTCATTTATTTCCTAGCAAAGACTCTAGTTTTTCTCTTTACTGAATTTAGAGAATCAAGAGAACTCCAGGTTCATCCTAAGGATCAGTACACGTGAGTATGAGTATGTGCCTGACTTAATACTAACTCACTTAATCTATGGAAACCTGAACAATGGGAAATGCCTCTCTACATCTTAACAAAAAGTTAACTGAGAGAAGTGATAGATCGTATCCCACACCAAGCTTTACTAGTGATTCGAGGATTACAGGCACGTATTACACACAGATGCTTCTCCCAGAGAAACTCCAAATGATACGCTGTAGCTCTCTTAAAAAGCTTTTTTTCCTTCTGCATTTTTTGCTTTGTGAAAAAAACAGACATGTTTCTGAGTTATGTATGTAGAAACATTGATATAGAAGTAAGATACTCTGGTTTTAGAATATCTCACTTTATTCTCCATAAATCACACGGCCTGTGTGACCTCTAAATCCATAAACTTCAGGTTTCTTTTCCATAAACCATCTACATAGATCCTTGTATAAATTGATAAATCATACCTGCAGCCGCCCCTTTTCATAAATGCCATTCCTCCGTGTGTAGGGATGTCTGACCCAGGACATCCATTTCCCAGGCACGCCTGGTGAGGGAGGATGTGTGCATAGGTCTGCTTTCGACCCTCCTCTTCCTGCTCTGTGCAAACAAAGATTTTGAGGAGAACAAGGATGACTTGAGAGGTCATCCTTTTCTAGTTTGTGGAAAGTGGAGTACCAAAGTCAATGGAGCATTATTAATTTGAACTCTTAAGACTTTAATCTATACTAAGTAACTGAGACCCAACGATAAGGGGATAATCCTGAAATGAGATCCATTTTTTCTAGGGGTTAAATGTGACCATTACTAGTGGTAGAGTTTAAAAGAAAAAGATAATGTCTCGGAGAGGTTATACAATTTAGGTTAAGAAAGAGAACTCAGGCCCTGGCTGGTGTAGTTCTGTGGATTGAGTGCGGGCCTATGAACCACACGATTGTGGTTCGATTCCCAGTCAGGGCACATGCCTGGGTTGCGGGCCAGTTCCCAGCAGGGCACTCATGAGAGGCAACTGTCCATTGATATTTCTCTCCTTCCCTTCCCCTCTAAAGATACATAAATAAAATATTTTAAAAATTATTTTTTAAAAAAGAAAGAGAACTCAGGAAATATTGATTGCTATATGATGTTTAACTTCTTAGGCTTCTTTTTCTTAGGACTGTGTGAAAACTTTGGCATTGTTTATTTTTAAAATGCAGCTATTGCAATTTTTGTTCTGGAAAATGTAAGTTTTCAGGCTACGTAAGTAATTATCTGAACCTTTAGTGAAACACCATACACCAAACATTCTTGTGCACTAATCTGGCGACAATAACCTACTACAACCTGCAACTGTGGGCACTCACAAAGTCAGTTATCTGCTGGTCCATTGCAAAAGGGCTCATGACGTCCCTTTAAGGGGACTTTGTTCTAGAGTTCAAGATGCTGTCAACGTGGATGTAATGAGTAGAACAAACAGAGGGCCAGGGAGGAGCCATATCCATTAGTCAAATTGGGAGAGGAGAATAGTAGCCCTGAATTGCTCCAAAAAACAAATCAATAGAAAGTGTCCTCTGAAGGGGATAGAAGTGGCTAAAACTGGACTTACACAAATTTCAATGACATGATTTAATGTTTTAATATTTCAGATACATTTAAAATGAAGTTACGATTTTTAATATCATCTACCCCCAGACCCATTTGCTTAGATACAGTGGTTGATGCTAAGAATGCAAGAGAGGAAGCTAGATGTTATTACTGAACTGTGCGCCCTGTGCTCAGGATGCCGGGTAATTCACAGTGCCCTTCTTCTACGCCTTTGTTCACGCTACTCTTTTCAATGTGACTCTTCACGTGTAGATGACTCTGTACTACTGCATAAGATATAAATTCGGAGCACCTCACTTATTGGGCACACACACAAATAAATTATATTAATAATATAAGTAGTTGATGTAGGTAAAATCTCTGGATACGATGTCTAGATTTGGCTATCTAGAATCCTTGGTTACAAGGAAGATTAAAGTTTACAGGATACATGGTGAATATTCAAAAATATTTATATACTTCATCATTGTAATACAATAAAATTAAATTAAGAAAATAGTTCTGTTTCCAACTGCATCAAAAACAACACAATATTTAGGAATCAATTTAACAAACAGTGCAGAACTTTGTACTGAAACTACAAAACATCATTGAAAGATGTGAAAGTAGACCTATACAAATAGGAAGACATTCTGTTTACGGTTTTCAGAAGACTTAGTATTGTGAGATGGTAATATATGCCAAATTATCTACAGATTTGAAGAAATCCCTGTCAAAACATCATATTTCTGCCAAATTTGCAGAAATTATCTATCCGACCTTAAAATTAATTTGAAAATGCAAGGAACCCAGAATAGTAAAAATGTCTTGAAAAAAAGGTGGACCTTCATACTTCTGATTTCAAAGCCCAACACACAGCTGCTGCCTTCAGACACGTATCTAGGCACCGGGGGTGCACTCTGAACACAGCAGACGGCGATTCCTGCGGGAAGAGCTTTCATCCGGGGACAGGAGATGAACAAAAACCAACAAGGGTGTGTTGGAAGGAGAGGAATGCTATGAAGAGACCAAATCAGCCATGTTGGAGAGGGAGTGCCGGGTGGGCAGAGAGAAGCACTTAGCTGACATCCTCACAGGACTTGAATGAGGCAACTTTTTAAAAATGAAGGTCTGTGAGAAAAAAAAAAACTTCCGACTTTTCACACATGAAGCAAGGAAGTAATTGTTCACATCTTCGAGTTAAAGTGTTTTATATTTCTGAAATAGCAAGTGTGGAGTACTTAAGAGCTTTGGTGGAATGTTCTAGAATGGTAGAAAGGTTCATAGGACTTAAATGGAGAAGATTTGGAGAGAAAAAATGGGGGAGGAGAGAATTGTTAGTCGATAGCCAAATGACACCTGGAACATCACACATGTTCCAATGGCAATGTTAAATAAAATATACATAAACAAATAGTACCTGTTTGAGACAGATTATATGACATTGAGTTACTTTGTGTTTTCTTTTTACTGTATTTCCAACATGGTTTTATGGATGACTAAAACAGAAATAAATGTAATGCTGATCTACATTAAAATATTCACTTTCCAACTAAAATAAAGTCAAGGACACTTGCAGTTGAATGAACGGTTCTGATGCTTCAGATGATTTTTTCATTCACTGAAAAAATAAAAACACCTGACATTCTGGCTTTACTGTGAAAACGGCAAAGGTGTTGTCTGAGAAAATAGGCTCTTGTGAAGTTGTGAGAAAAGAATTTCAGGGACTCACCTTGTGGGAGAAGTTTAAGAGTAGTGGCCAGATTCATTGGGGTGAAAAAAATCACCCAGGCTGGTGTAGTTCAGTGGATTGAGCACCGGCCTGTGAAACAAAGGGTGGCCGGTTCGATTCCCAGTCAGGGCACGTGCCTGGGTTGCAGACCAGATCCCCAGTAGGGGGCGCATGAGAGGCAATCACACATTGATATTTCTCTTTCTCTTTTTCTCCCTCCCTTTCCCCCCTAAAAAAAATAAATAAAATCTTATAAAAATAATAATATGCTTTCAAGGATGTAGAGAGGGCAGCCTCTAATAGCAGCTGCCCTGAGGTTCTTGTTAATCCTCCAAGTATTTTCCTGGTTTTTTGAACAAGCAGGCCATCTTTCAAAATATTCCATCAGTTTCTTGGGATTTCCCAGGACTGTATTGCACTTCCCCAGACCCGGTCTCTTTCCTCATTATTCCAGGGTTCTGTGCTTTATGCTATCCAATCCTTTCCCCAGATTTTCTCAGGCTAGACTCTTCCTCTTTATGGCCTCCCAATTTGGCTTCTACTGTGCATGCCTCGAAAGTTCTGCTTTGTCATCTGGCTTCCTAGCATGTGCTTAGTAGAAAGACTTCCCTCTGCATATCTTGGCTTTTACTGGACACGTGTCCAGCAAAGGAATTTCTCCCTCACCTTTTATCCACCCCCTCAGGGATCCTGGGGGACTGGTGGGGTTTTTCCCCAGGAAGACTGGAAAGCCGGTGTGTCCGGCCTGCTCAGAGATTAATGTTCCTTTGGCAGAGAATGTAGCTGTCCCTGGTTATCTGTGAAGCTGTGGCTTCCAGACTTAATCAGGCTTAGCCAGTTTAGCTTCCTTCTCACCGGTTAGTATCTAACTGGTACCTATACTAACAAAGGCATGTATTACTCTAGACTTGCTACCATTTTTTTCAGGTTGTGTTGTATATCTTTTGGGTTCTGGAACTGGAATGATCACAATGAATGAAAGGAAGTTTAGAACTTCCCTTTTATAAAAGCATGAAATCATCGTAAAGATAAGTTGGCCCATAAAATACACTGAATTAACAACAGCTAAAGTAAAATCATAGTAATTACTTGCATAAGAATAGCCATCATTTATTTCATTTTATCTATTTTACCTTTCTCATTTTTGTATCACTGCCGTATGAACAATCATCACGGTATTCTTACACTGTTTAAAGGGAGCTTGTAGGGAAGAAGGAGAGAGGGATGGGAAGAGCAAAGAGGATTTTTAGAACAGTGATACTACAGTGGTGGATACATGTCACTATACATTTGTCCAAACTCACAGAATCCACGGCATCAAGAGGGAATCCTAATGTAAACTGTGGACGCAGGGTGGTAATGCCGGGCCATTGTTGATGCCTCATTAATCAGACCGAATGCTATACTCTGGTGGGGTGTGGGCAGTGGGAGAGGCTGTACATCTGTGAGGGTGGGGGATATATAAAAGTCTGTACTCACAGCTCAGTTGTGCTGTGAACCCAAAACTGATCTAAAATACAAAATCTATTCTTTTAAAGGAGCTGTTGTGTGCAAATAAGTATGTTACCATAACGATGACTCACGTTTGTGTCAACAGACATCCAAACATTGACAACAGAAATGTATTTTGCCTACAGAAAAAAGCTTTGGGAAACTTAATTGAATTATATATCTCTTTACAAACATCTGAACTATAGCAGGCTGTAATTCGCTGAATCCTGCTGATCTGAAGCTGGCTGCCAAAAACAACAAAGTAATAGTAGACGATTCAAACATTTTTCTCCAACTGGTTTATCTGACAGCAGATTAAAAATGCTTATCTCCCCATATAAACATTACAATGCAATCATCAGTATACTGCGAAGATATCATTAATGCTATCTCATCTGTCTGCAAAAAAGTTTGGCGTTACTAATGCTAATAGAAACTTTATGATATAGTGTCAAGTAAAACAACAATCAGTGGAAGTTATTCCAGGCTTTTTACGATGAATGTGATATCTTTGTATTTATTCTTTGCCAATACAGAGTGCTGGAAATTGCTGATTAACACACAGACATTATGAAACGTTAACAAAACATCATGAATGGACTTTTAAAGCATATCACTTTTTTTCTGTCAGCTTCTACTATAATCAGTTACGATGAGTAAAAGTTTCTGATGTTTTACAAAGCTTATTTTCATCTAACCATAATCACATCTATCTTGGTCCATATCTTATTCACGCTCTCTACTAGGTTAGGAGTTCTCAAAATGTTCTCTTAAAGGGACTTTTATAAAATTACTCCCAGTAGTGAACCAAATTAAACTTTTTTCCTTAATATAAAATTTACAGTGACTGCTAATGACCAGCAGCTGCACATGCTGTGTGTGATATCATGCTTCTCTCAGTTGACCTTATTATGTCTCATCAATGCTATGCCCGGGTTTCCAGCATTGCTTAGCTTCATCAACCTCTGTTGTCTCGGTCCTTTTTTTTTTCCTTCCACAGACAGGGTTTTCACACGGAAGGAGACTTAGCAGTGTACAGCCAGGTAATGCATATCCCACAACTCCCCTGTTCTTAGTTCTTTCACCAATGCACCCCACTTCAGTAAACATGATTAAACAAGTTACTTGCTAAACTCAATTCCCATTGAAACTGATTATAATCTCGGTCTTTGACCTCCTCATTCCACTGTGTCTTCTTACAAATCCTACACTCATTTACCCCGAACTATTTTTATGGCTATGAACTGCATTTCCACAACTCAACACATTTACTCAAGTTATTGCCTGTGATTGATGTACTTTTTATTTCTAGAAAATAACTAACCATGTATTAAACTAAGTTAGATCGACACTACTATCAAGTGTATCCAATCCTTCCAATTCTCTTTGGTTAAACTGATCTCTCTCCTCTGTGTTTCCCAAAGAGATTCCCGTCTAATCTCTCCACTCTGTATTATAGGTCATTTTTTTAAATACATTATTTTATTTTTAAATCGTGAACTACTTAGAACAGAGGATGCACCTGACTCCTACTTGATGCCCCTCACCCTGGGAAAATCTCTTGCAATTAATTATTTTTGCATAGAGCAAGAGAAAATGGAAGTCAGAGCGAAATCAGACTCTGACTTCCAAGCCTGTTCCAACAGGACCCTTTTAAAAATGCGGTGAACAATTTTAGGAGAATCAGTAGTTTGAGAACGCTGAAGTCAACCAAAGTAACATCTGAGAATAGTTTATTATATTAGCTATGATAGTTAATATGGCCATGAATTAAAGCTCTAAATGAAATATGATCGACATTTAGAGAAGGGATGAAAGGGTTGTGTCCACTCAAACAGACAGAGCTGGGCGCTGCAACCACTGGCAATGAAACTGTACTTTAAACTGCACTAACAGACGGATTGCGTAACAGAACAGACACAGGCGGAAAACTGAAGTTGTCACTGGAAGAGCTCAATTGAGGATTCCCCCAAACAGAACAGAACAGGGAGCGGGGGCGGATAAAGTGAGTAAAATATTGTATCGCTCTCATGACATATTTGACAATCTCAGTATACCTCTAACAACCATTCATAAAAAGAGAACAAAAATATCAGGGTATTATTAAAGTAGTTTAATAATCTTAGGTCACTGCCCATATTCCTTTAATTCCTGTAGTTGCATATTTAGTATCTTGCCGTAGTTATTATTTGGTGTATTATTTTTATCGATCTGTGCACATAATCTATGCAAGGTTTGTCAGATATTCCAAAGTATCCACCCATTCTTCTTCATCTTTAATAATAAAACCCTGAAGTTTAGCCATTCGCATGTTTGTAAAGGTTAGAGATTATATTGCACAGTCTCTTGCCATAGAGCTATTTCCTGAGCAGTTGCAACCAACACTCACACTTGGGTCGATCTTTACTGAAAAGAAATAAGGATTTTCCCATTCTCCTTTTCCTTTTTTCCATTACCTGGAACATTAATATGGTGGTGAAACTTCTTGAAGTATGGAGAGAATTCAAAGTGAGCACAATATAGTTTTACAGTATACTTTTATACTACACTTTATTCTTTCTATGTATCTATCTATCTATCTATTTGTCTATCTATCATCTATTATGTTTCTATCTCTCTACTTATCTGTCCATGTAGGTAGATAGGCTATGTAGATGATGCATCTACGCGTGTAGATATATTGTGTATGTAGATTATGTGTCTATGTAGATAGATGATAGATAGATAGATGATAGATAGATAGATGATAGATGATAGATATATAGGTAGATAGACAGATTGCCAACCTATGGTGATACATAATGTGAAATATGTATAACCAACCAAATTCGTGTATTTGTTGAGTGTAAAAAGGCAAATGTCCATCTCTAAGCTACCTTTGAAAAGATGTTTTCAGTTAAAAAAAAAAAGAGAATAGATAGTTTGGTACAAAGTTTCAACTCAGAATCTGAGCCCCAAATAATTGGGTCTGTTTTTATTTATAGTTCCTCACAAAATTTGCATATTAAATATAGGTTTGTAGAAAAATGTTTTGCTCACAATATATACAAAATCAAATAATACACTAATGAGAACATTTCTGAGTTCAAATTTTTAGTCCTGGATTTCTAGATGTATGATGCCCAGTAACTTCCACGATCATCAGCCCAACCTTCTCATTTCAGATGGCGACAAAAATTATGTGACATGACATTAGATATGACCCACATAACTACCCAAGTCAACATTCTCCTCACCCCAAAGTGACCTCAAGTGCTGTATTTTCCTTTCCCATAATGTCTGTATCATTTTTTTTTTGCCATGCTTCTATAGACTTTATTACCTGGACATAATACTGTTTGTCAATCTGCTGCATTTCACCAGATCCCTAGAGAAATTACATACATTTCTGAAAAGGAATGCATGTGGGTCACAACAATTTATTTCAAGACTCTGTAACAGAATGAGCTCAGCTATGCTTGTTTCATGTAGACAGGAGCAGTCTCTCTGGAGAAATAAATCCCACAGTGGTTTACAATGCATTAGAAAGTGCACCAGATTTTAAGGCTGTCTTCCAAATCCCACAATGGGATTGCTTTACAAACAAAGCCAAACCATAATGATGATAATTTGTTATCACAGCAACCTATCCTCTTACATGTGATCTAAAAGGAGTCAAATTCCTTTTGTTATTTGGGAGTGAACAATATTAGAATCAGTTTCAGTGTTTATATTTTTCTACCCAGCATGCTTGCAAATGTACTTCATTTTAATCTAGTGTTTTCTCTAACACGTTTCTTATTTTATTTGACATAAATGTGTACTTGTATAATATGAAGAGCTCTACAAGTTCTGATAGGTAAATAAATAACAATTATACATCTACTTAATTGATATCTATGTGTAATTATAAATACGTACTTGATTACATGCATATAAAAATTCAGACCAATAATGTTGGCTTGGCCAGAATCATTATCACATACATAGTATGCTTCAGACATGTCCTCATGTACTTTCACAGAAATAATACCATTTAAACTGATTTGTTTTATTATAGTAGGCATTACCAAAGAAGGTATAAAAGATTATAAAATTATCCCAGGAGAAGCAAAGTGATCAGATCATGAATGGTTATGCATATCATTTTAAGGATTTTAAGGGGTTCGAATGTTATATGATGAGGATCAAGTAGGTTTTTTTGAGGTATAATCTCCATTTTATTTTTTTGTCATCCTGCATTTTAACATGAAATTATTGGGGTGATACAGTTAATACAATGATATCGGTTTCCAGTGTTCAAGTCTATGACACATGTAAGTTCTTTAGGGTCTGCAACAGAGCAGTAGTTTAAGGTGTAGAAAGATCACTCCCTCCTGCTCAGAAGGATGAATAGCTGCCAGGAGGCCCAGTGAGGCACTCAGTAGTAATCTACAAAAACTGCTCAAATTACAGGCGTTGAGTAGATACATAGTGTTCGCTCATACTCAAGAAAGAGAACTACAGATACATGTGGAAAGTCAGATCAATGTTTAGCCATAAAAACTATTCTAATCTTCACGAATATTGCTCTTGGGCTTATTTCTTTAACAAGGATAAACTTCACGTGCGGCTTTCTGCTAAATACAAGAGTGCTTTGCTATTTCACATTGTCATTTCTTGTAGTTCAACCTAGAAGTATAAAATTTAACAATGAGCTATAGAAATACATGCATATATTTTCCAGTTATCTCTTTTTGTTCATTGTGTTGTATCAGATTTTCTACTTTTATTTTATTTTCTTTTTATTAAACTTAGTAACCATGCAGACCTCCATACTCTTCCTCAAACATATCAGATGTGTTCTGGGGACAGAGCCTGCAAGCCTCCCCCGACACACTCTGACTGTTCACTTCATCCACGCCTCCTAGTCTTCTTCCCAGTCATTGTCTCTCCACCAAATTTAAGAGCACAGCCTCCTCTTCCCACTGTGATACTACATTCTCGTCCACTTTTACTGTCTTTTTTCTACACGTACTTATCCAACCTGATTTTATACATGCGGAGTTTCTGCCTTTACTGTCTTCTATCATCTGCAACCCTCAAAGCAGCAAGAGATTATATTTTGGCCACAGTTTTGTACCCATGGACTACAATGCCATTCTAGAGCCCTTCATTCTAAGTAGGGAATGTAAAGACAGACAGAGAGACTTACTGACAGCAAGCTGATGACTTTCGCAACTTTGAAATCTTGCTCTTGTTCTTCTTTTTATTTTTCTGTGAAGTAGTAGACGAGGGCATCTACCAATGGTGAAGGGTGTAGGGGTTTGGAGGGGAAAAGGATCCATGTTCACTGAAGTCTTAAGTCAGAAGTGACCCTTTACGTCGAAATGCAAGAACGATTGAAAACTCCCAGTTGCTCCAAAAGAAGAAAGAACCAACGGGGCAGAAAACGCAAGTTGAATAACCATTCCTTCTGTAGAAACAATACAGGGAAACCAAGAAAGAGACCATAGTCATGCCCAGGATGTCCAAGAGTCCAGGCAGCCAGCTCTTGGCAGAGCATATCACAGAGTAATAATTGATACAAAAATAAATGCTGTATTTAAGTTAAGAAAGGCCGCGGTCATTGAGCATTTAGAGACTTAAAGATTGCAAACTCAGAAATCATACGGCAAAACTGGCAGTGCTGTGCAGGGGCCCTGGCGTTGCACCAGGACGTCGAAGAGCCCAAGGAAACAAGCACTAGGGCATCCCTAGATTGTGTAAGATACACGCTGGTTGAGGGCAAAACTCTGCTTTCAGAAGTCGAAATCATAGCTCTATATTCTAGTAAAAAATTTTTTTGGCCCATGAAGTATCTTAGTAAATTGTGGTAGGTGGCACAATTCTAAAATAGCACTCCCTCCCAAGATTTTCCATCTAAACCCCAAGACTGGAATATGGTGGATGGATATCACAACCATAATAGTAAGTTACCTTACACAGCAAAAGAGAGTTCTTGATGTGGGAATTTTTCAGATGTAAAATTAACTTTTACTGATCAGTTAACTTTTAGTTTCTCAATAAGGAGATTATCTGGGTGGGCACGATGTAATCACAGGCCCCCTAAACAGGATGTTACACATCTTCCTGTTCTGTAGCTGATGTAAGAGGGGTCTGACCTGGTGCTGATCACTTGCAGATGGAGAGCTCATTGGTCGGTGAGGAATGTGGATGGCTTTCAGGTGCTGTGAGTAGGCCCTGACTGATGGTCAAAAAGGACAGGAACTACATACCGTAACTATAAGAAAGCAAATTCTATCAAAAACTTGAATGCACTTTGTACAAGATTCTTCCCTAGAACTTCTAGATGAAAGTGCACTCTGATCAGCACCTTAATTTCAGTTTTTTGAGCCCATAAGCAGAGATCTTTGACGAGTCAACTTTTTCCCAGTTTGCAGAACTATGAACTAACAGAGGATGGGTGTTTAATGTACTGCATTAGTTATACTGCAAGAGTGAGAGACAAGAGTTGCAATAATGTCATTTAATTTTAAAATAAGAAGTTTGGCTTTCCTTGATGAATTTAACAACCTGGAAAACCTGGACTTGTTCTTGATGGCACAATAAGCTGCTGACTTTATAGAAATATGATTAGTGTCATTGTCACTGTCCCAACCTGGACGCTTGGTTCACTTGGTTAAATATGTAAATATTGAGTTTTGATATCTCCTTAAACCATCTGAACAGGGACTCTTACCCTTTGCTTTACAGACGGAAAAACAATCCATTGTAGTCAAATGTGGTACATCCTTTTAGCAAATATGTACGTGTATGCTTATTAGTAAATGTTTAAATCAATAACATGATCCATAGATTTCTGTTTCCAGAATGTAAACCAAACATGTTAATAATAAACTTCAGTAATTTTCAAAATGTCTTGAGGTATGGCATACTTATTTTATTAAAGTGATTGGCCTACACTTTCATTATAAATGAAAAAGGGCCTGTCTCTACTTAGGGTTCTACCAAACCAGCGAAACAACACTTCCCACCCAGCATTTCCCATGTTGAGTCTGAAAACAAGAATTGCCACTAATAGGCTTAGAAAATAACATTATCTATACAATGAAAAGCTTAAACTTTGTAATAATCCAATTCGAACACTCAATAGTTAATAATGTGTATATCTACAGCAAACTATCAGTGATTAACTTAATATCACTGGGGCCCACTCCACAAGTTTACAGGGAAAGCAAAAGCTGAGGCATGGAGCACAGGGAAAATGCCAGAGAACAACTCTGTCTGCGAATCTAAACTAAATGGTATCCACTGGTCAGTAGTAATGAGATTCTGGTAAGCAGAGAAATGTTGTCAAAGTTGTTCAGGTTGCAGGATAAGAAGGGTGCCAGCCAAGAACATTTAAAATGTGGGGAGGGATGCCTTAACCTCCCTAAAACGTTCAATGCTGAGCTCTTCATCTTGGTAAGGAGAAAAACACCTATGAATTTTAAACAGGCTTGACCAGACCATCTTCAGGGCAAAACGCTTGTCAGTGTGTGATCTGAAAACAGCACAATCAAGCACATTGAAAATTCAGCAATTTTCCTTGTAAGGATGGATGTCTTCCTGACAGGTGAGTACTGGGCTTTATTTTGGCCCGGGGATTTGTTTTGAAAGAAAACTTTATTTACTCCAAATACACTGTGTAAACTATGAAAATGATTTAGAACTTCAAACAAGGTTAATTTCTATGCAACACGCACAAACTACCTGATTGTTTTCCTATGAAGAAAATATGATTATTTATCAATCAGATTAGCTTTTGACTCCTCTGAGCCTAATCCCTTAGTAAACACATAGTTTATGTCAACACATTGTGCTCTTCGAGAACAGCAAAAACTACTGAATGTTGCATGAATATTTATTGATAAGAAAATGTATCCTTTCCCCCTTTTACTTTTTTTAAAAGATTTTATTTATCTATTTTTAGACAGAGAGGAGGGGAGGGAGAAAAAGAGGGAGAGAAACATCCATGTGTGGTTGCCTCTCCCACGCCCCCTCCTGGAGACCTGGCCTGCAACCCAGGCATGTGCCCTGACTGGGAATCAAACCAGTGACCCTTTGGTTCACAGGCTGGTGCTCAATCCACTGAGCCACACCAGCCAGGGCTCCCTTTTACTTTTATTTAACCACATCATAATCAAATCTTCAATAACAAAGTTTTATTTGCTTTATCAAATAAAAGAAAATATAAATAGCATTTGTGTTTAACTAAAGACAAGTAGCTGTATTGACAGAGTTTCACCTTATACAGGAGAGTCACTGTAAAATGATATTAAAATACTCCCTATTTGCATATTGAAATGATAGTACCAAAATAGCATACCTTGGTTGCACTACATTCAAGTGATGAGAAGTATCAGTATGTGAAAATGAACTAAGTATCCCATACAGTAAAAAAGAAGCACAAAAAACAACTGAAAAAGAAATGGGAGGAAAAATACAGTGTTTTTATGAAATGTTTCCCAGATGGAACAAGTGAGTGATGTATCTAGCACACTTTGCATTTTTACCCTAGTTGTAGATCGGACCTAACAGAGACACAGATTTTACCATCCACGTGGTCCCATCCTGTCCTTCCACTGCTCTGAATGAGACAGTCTCCTGCAAAACCACAGTCAAGGCCCCACGATGGTCACAGCTCCTCCTGCCACAGCCCTGACTTCATCTGCTGCCGCTTTGTACCTGTTCACTCCCATCCAGGCACCGGCTCTTCAGCGGCCCCTCCAAACCCAGCGCTTTCTCACAAGGAGCTCTTCGGCCTGGACCCTCCTGGCTGGGATGCTCCCCTCGGAGAACAGTGAGGCTGACTAGCTCAATTCCTTCAGGGATGGACTCAACCATCACCTCTTGAGGGAGACGTTTCTGTTGCACCTTTCATAAACAAGCGATTCTCTCTGGTCTCACTCACCTACTTTCTGTTCTCTTTTCCTCCATAGCTTGTATCTACATCTGGCAGGAGGTCAGCCCCAGGAGTGCCAGTAAAATAGAAGTGACCCTTGCCCTGGCTGGTGTACCTCAGTTGTATTGAGTGTGGGCCTGTGAACCAAAGGATCACAGTTCGATTCCCAGTCAGGGCACATGCCTGTGTTGCAGGCCAGTTCCCAGCAGGGGACACATGAGAGGCAACCATACATTGATATTTCTCTCCCTCTCTCCTTCCCTTCCCCTCTAAAGAGAAATAAAATATTAAAAAAATAGAAGTGACCCCTTAAATACTTGTTCAGCAAATCATTAATTATATATATATATATATATATATATATATATATTTATATATATATTACTGTGTCTGACACACGCATGGCACTTTAAGTGTAGAAACTTTACTATTCAAAAATGAACATAGAGCGAGACATAATATATGAATATGGTGGTCTTAAAAATTAAGGATGTAAACCAGAGTCTCTGTTAGAATGTGTTAAACTCAAATATGCATGTACACTTTCATTTATGCCCAGATTAACTCAAAGGGGGATTACATTTAGCCTATCAAATGTCAAAACACTTTCTTACTCATAGTTGATCAGCTGGATACTTCAGACTCAAGGGATGGAGCAAGCCGTAACTTGCAGTTTTTGGCAAGTGGTCTTTCCGTGTGCATTGCAATCATGCAGAAATTCCTCTCTCCCCCAAGTCTCCCTGCCTTTCCCCCTTCCAATCAGCTCCAGCAGGTGTCTCAGTTTAATTACTGTAAACGTACAGCGTTGCCAGTATTCACCTCTCTCAAGTCCACGTATGACTGAGTCTGCTTGGTATTCTCACATTCTTGAATCCATATACATTATAAGACAAGCCATCTTTTCTCCTGATAATGCCCATTGCTTCCCAGGTCAATCATTCTTCCTTTGTCACATGTTTTAACTGTGTTTTTTTTTTTCCGCTCACCTATTTGAAGTATCATTGGCCGTCATAAGAATGCCTGACTTTTTAGTGCCTGTCCCTGACATGCTTCCATGGCAATGAAGCCTCAACATTTTTCCTTTGTCAGAAAGGGCATGAGGACTGGGTGTCAAACTCTGAGATTTTAGCCTCAGATCCACTACCTGTGTGGAACCTGTGTGGTATCTGCTACAACAGTCCCATCAAAGTGAAGGAGACCCTCGGTTGCCATCAAATGTGTCAGCTGGCTCTTGACTCTTAGTTTCCACAGGAAAAAATAATACAATATTAAGAGGCAAAACATTCTAGCCCATTCTCTCCTTTGGCAACGTTTCTGTGTCCTGCATGTGTCAGACGGTGCCAGCATGCATTTCTGCTATTGTTCGGTTTCCATGCTCAGTGCCAAGATGCTTGCTAGTTTCTTGTGGCTGTTGCAACAAATTAGCATCAACTGGGTGGCTTGAAAGCAACAGACACATATTCTCTCACAGTTCTGGAGTCCTGAATTCCAAAAGCAGTATCCATGGGCCAGCATCGAGATGTTGGCTGGAACACACTCCATCTGCAGGCTCTAGGGGAGCACGGGTGCTTGCCTCTTCCTCATTGTGCTGGCCTTCCATGACCTGGGGCTGCATCTCTCCCCCTCCCTTTTCACATCACCTTCTCTTCCGTGTGTGCGCGCAGGTCTGTTTGTGTCCCTAGAACACTAGACTCATCTCCTTCATGTTTCCCAGATTGGGCGTAGTATCTTCTTTCTATCGAGCAGGGCTTTTCTCTGCTTATAGAATAGGGTAAACTTGAACAACCCTTGTGTTGGTACTTTTCTTTCTTCTATCTCAAAAACAATCTCTGGAGTCAAAACATTTATTTATCTCACGAGAACAGGCAGTTTAGAGTTTCTGTACTACACAGCTGCTTGGGGCCAACCTCAACAGTCGACACTAAGTCGTCGTTCATGCTCTTCACTTTGAAGCAAGTGACCCCTTACCTGCAACCTCTTCTTTCCTTAATGCGTTGTCAGGGGAGCTATGCCTGGAGGAAATAACATTTGTATCTCTTTTGCTTAGCCGAGATATATATTTTATGTACAAAGTACGGTCCAATGGCCCAGTAATTCTATGCTGCTTTACAGTTTCCATCTCATGGTTTATGGACGCTTCCATCTTTCAAAGGATTTGTCATACATTTTAAAGATTTATGTTTACTAGCTTGCTTCAATTCCAAACCTGCGGCCTGGGGATTTTTAAGTAAATAACACAATTAGATAGAGATAGATTGGCAGATGCCGGAACTGTTCCCCTGTAGTAGCCATCCTGATGGGTGCGGCAAACAGAGGTGTACAGTTGTTCGTATGGAAAACTATACACTGATTAATAAATATTATAGGAGAGTAAACTCTGTGTTCCACGTAGTCACAGCTGTAAACGTCCTTTCGCCCACCCTGCATTACTTAGTGTGGCTCTGGCAAACATAAAGGACTTCAGAGTTATCGGTGATATTTTTAAGTCTTCAGCTGAGTGATGAGTAAATCATTATTTATTTCATTTGTATTCTCTCCCTATACATAGACACCGTATACCTTACTTAGTGTATGTGTCTGCTATCTTTCACAATTTAGAAACATAAAGTTAAGGGATGCTTTTTGAAAGGAGCGTTAACCAGGCTGATTGCCGTGGGGAGAAGCCTGACAGTCTTGGGCGCCCGGCCCCACCGCCTCTGCGAGACGTCCCCGGGGCTGCTGAGCTCTGCGGAGATTCTCCGCACCGTCAGCCCTGACAGCTCGGACACGTTTTTAACAGGAGCTCCTGTCAGATGTTTCTCCGTGGCTTTTTCATCTTTTCCTGTGCTGGTTCTTTGTTTAAATGGTTTCTTTTACGCCTCTTCTCTCGTTGCTTTAAAAACAACTTATGAAACCCAAGCCGGAGGAGAGAGTCAACAGCCATTATGACAGATGCATGGAAAACGCCTACGAACATGTAAAGAAGGAACAGAAAAGCCTCCCTGAGAGGATCCCCCCCAAACAAGAATGCCTCAGTGGTACAGATGTCCGTCCGCTCACTTTAGTGTTGAGATAATCAGGAGTAGACAAATCACGGCTAGACGCTACATGTTCATATTGGCAATGTTCTGTTTTTAAAAAAATGTGCTGCTCTCTCTAAACAGTAACATCAAAGGACTTTGGACAATTAATAAAAATTGTGAAGTGTTAAATTTAGGTGAAATACAGTCAATGATTTTAAAAGAACTCTCTCATGGTGTGTAGTATCATTTGTTTAGAATTTTATTATTGATAACACTTTTTAAGATTTTTATTTATTTATTTTTTAGAGAGGCGAAGGGAGGGGGAAAGAGAGGGAGAGAAACATCCATGGGTGGTTGCCTCTCACACGCCCCCTACTGGGGACCTGGCCTGCAACCCAGGCGTGTGTCCTGATTGGGAGTCAAACTGACCACCCTTGGATTCACAGGCCGGTGCTCAACCACTGAGCCACAGCGGCCAGGGCCACTGATAACATTTTCCTGTTAAACACACAGAGTAAACCCTTCTCAAGGAATAATGCTGCTCTTTACAAAGAGTGGTGACTTCTTCTGAGAAGGGCGTGTTAATGGTAGAAAGAACTTTCTACCATTTTGGTAAAATTTTATCAAACAGACTCTCTTCTAAGGAAGAAGAGGGACATGGATACAGCATGCTATATACTTCAAAAATAATTTGATATTAAAGTCAATAAACAGCAAATCTTGCTTGACTTTCAGCTCTTTGCTGTATCTTCTGCTGCTACTCTTTGTAGGTTTTATTGATCATTTTGGGAGCCCTAAACTAAGTGAGTAAGACAAGTTGTATCAGACTGAGAGTTAGGGTACGAGGAGAGATTGTGTCTGGGTGATGGACCTTGGAATATAGGGCTTGAGGGACTGGGACCAACACGTCTGGGTTTTATCCTCTCATCTGCCTGATCACTAGGGGTGAGAGCATGGAAAATGTGATGTGCCTTAGTTTGTATGCCTATTAAATAACGATAAAACAATATTCTCTAGCTGAAACAATTATTGTCAGGAGTCAGTAAAATATATTTATTGCATTTATAGGAATTTCTCATAAGTAAGTTATGAAATTGGTGAAGATTAGAAGCAACCAATGAACACAGAGACAACAAACAAAAACCCATAGACACAGACAACAGTATGGTGGTTAGCAGAGGGAAGGGGGGTGGGGAGCTAGTAAAGAGCAAAGGTGTGTCAAATACACGGTGAAGAAAGGAAGTTTGACTTTAGGTGGTGAACACACAACGCAGTTTACAGATGGTGGATTATAGAAATGTACACTTGGAACCTATTTAAGTTTATTAACTAATGTCACCCCCCAAATTTAATAAAAATAATTTGAATTTGCATAGTATTGAATAGAAATTTCCTATTATTTTCATTTCTAATTCTTATTAGTGCAACACAATATAAGCAGTAAGTTTTATTAGTACTACACACGCATTCTTTTAAAAAATATTTTATTTATTTATTTTTAGAGAGAAGGGAAGGAAAGGAGAAAGAGAGGGAGAGAAACATCAATGTGTGGTTACCTCTCACGTGGCCCCCACTGGGGACCTGGCCCACAACCCAGGCATGCACCCTGACTGGGAATCGAACCAGTGACTCTTTGGTTTACAGAATGCGCTCAATCCACTGAGCTATGTCAGCCAGGGCTACACATACGCATTCTTGAAGAGGGAAAAAATGGTTGTCAGGCGCAAAAATCCTACTTATTTTATGTAGAAAGCACAGATATACATAAATATATAAACAGATATACAGCATATCTGTAGTATTAAATTTTAATGAGAGTATGCCAGTAAAAAATGTCTCAAAAAGCTACCTTGGTGGAAAAATAATAACAACAATTGTTGAGAACCATTGGTATAACAAAGAGCAAAGTAAAGAAACAGTAAATTTTTAAAAATAGACATATTAAAAGTAAAACTGCTGTTCCTGTTTGTTTAACACAAACAACACACTAGAGAATGAAACACGAGCGTTGCTGGTAGGCAGCTCTGCATGGGTCCCCATGCCTCCGCCCAGTGTGTGAGCAGAGGCACCTGACATTCTCCCCCTCTTTCCAATAATGAGCGTATAGCGAACAGCCTTGGAATGGAAAGTAGCTCCCACTGAAGCAACAGCAAGCCAACGTACTCACTGAAAGGGCTTCTCCCCTGTTGCAACTGACTGTCTGTGCAGGTATCACCTGGGCAATTTTGGGTGCTGCCTGTTTGGATACTGTGCTTAGAAATTGGGTGCCATTTTACGAAACTGCTAATTCCATGGCTACCGTTTTTGCTGTGAATAAAAATCCTATTTCTGAGCCCTGGCTGGCGTAGCTCAGTGGATTGAGCACATGCCTGCGAACCAGACGCTCACGGTTCGATTCCCAGCCAGGGCACATTCCTGGGTTGCAGGCCGGTTCCTTGCAGGCTAACTACCAGCAGGGGACACACAAAAGGCAACCATACATTGATGTTTCTCTCCCTCTCTCCTTCCCTTCCCCTCTAAAAAGAAATAAAATATTAAAAAAATAGAAGTGACCCCTTAAATACTTGTTCAGCAAATCATTAATTATATATATGTGTCTGTGTCTGACACACGCATGGCACTTTAAGTGTAGAAACTTTACTATTCAAAAATGAACATAGAGCGAGACATAATATATGAATATAGTGGTCTTAAAAATTAAGGATGTAAACCAGAGTCTCTGTTAGAATGTGTTAAACTCAAATATGCGTGTACACTTTCATTTATGCCCAGATTAACTCAAAGGGGGATTACATTTAGCCTATCAAATGTCAAAACACTTTCTTACTTATAGTTGATCAGCTGGATACTTCAGACTCAAAGGATGGAGCAAGCCGTAACTTGCAGTTTTTGGCAAGTGGTCTTTCCGTGTGCATTGCAGTCATGCAGAAATTCCTCTCTCCCAAGTCTCCCTGCCTTCCCCCTTCCAATCAGCTCCAGCCAGTGTCTCAGTTTAATTACTGTAAACGTACAGGGTTGCCAGTATTCACCTCTCTCAAGTCCACGTATGACTGAGTCTGCTTTGTATTCTCACATTCTTGAATCCATATACATTATAAGGCAAGCCATCTTTTCTCCTGATAATGCCCATTGCTTCCCAGGCCAATCATTCTTCCTTTGTCACATGTTTTAACTGTTTTTTTTTTTTTTCCGCTCACCTATTTGAAGTATCATTGGCCATCTTAAGAATGCCTGACTTTTTAGTGCCTGTCCCTGACATGCTTCCATGGCAATGAAGCCTCAACATTTTTCCTTTGTCAGAAAGGGCATGAGGACTGGGTGTCAAACTCTGAGATTTTAGCCTCAGATCCACTACCTGTGTGGAACCTGTGTGGTATCTGCTACAACAGTCCCATCAAAGTGAAGGAGACCCTCGGTTGCCATCAAATGTGTCAGCTGGCTCTTGACTCTTAGTTTCCACAGGAAAAAATAATACAATATTAAGAGGCAAAACATTCTAGCCCATTCTCTCCTTTGGCAACGTTTCTGTGTCCTGCATGTGTCAGACGGTGCCAGCATGCATTTCTGCTATTGTTCGGTTTCCATGCTCAGTGCCAAGATGCTTGCTAGTTTCTTGTGGCTGTTGCAACAAATTAGCATCAACTGGGTGGCTTGAAAGCAACAGACACATATTCTCTCACAGTTCTGGAGTCCTGAATTCCAAAAGCAGTATCCATGGGCCAGCATCGAGATGTTGGCTGGAACACACTCCATCTGCAGGCTCTAGGGGAGCACGGGTGCTTGCCTCTTCCTCATTGTGCCGGCCTTCCGTGACCTGGGGCTGCATCTCTCCCCCTCCCTCTTCACATCACCTTCTCTTCCGTGTGTGTGCGCAGGTCTGTTTGTGTCCCTAGAACACTAGACTCATCTCCTTCATGTTTCCCAGATTGGGCGTAGTATCTTCTTTTTATCGAGCAGGGCTTTTCTCTGCTTATAGAATAGGGTAAACTTGAACAACCCTTGTGTTGGTACTTTTCTTTCTTCTATCTCAAAAACAATCTCTGGAGTCACAACATTTATTTATCTCACGATGACAGGCAGTTTAGAGTTTCTGTACTACACAGCTGCTTGGGGCCAACCTCAACAGTCGACACTAAGTCGTCGTTCATGCTCTTCACTTTGAAGCAAGTGACCCCTTACCTGCAACCTCTTCTTTCCTTAATGCGTTGTCAGGGGAGCTATGCCTGGAGGAAATAACATTTGTATCTCTTTTGCTTAGCCGAGATATATATTTTATGTACAAAGTACGGTCCAATGGCCCAGTAATTCTATGCTGCTTTACAGTTTCCATCTCATGGTTTATGGACGCTTCCATCTTTCAGAGGATTTGTCATACATTTTAAAGATTTATGTTTACTAGCTTGCTTCAATTCCAAACCTGCGGCCTGGGGATTTTTAAGTAAATAACACAATTAGATAGAGATAGATTGGCAGATGCCGGAACTGTTCCCCTGTAGTAGCCATCCTGATGGGTGCGGCAAACAGAGGTGTACAGTTGTTCGTATGGAAAACTATACACTGATTAATAAATATTATAGGAGAGTAAACTCTGTGTTCCACGTAGTCAGAGCTGTAAACGTCCTTTCGCCCACCCTGCATTACTTAGTGTGGCTCTGGCAAACATAAAGGACTTCAGAGTTATCGGTGATATTTTTAAGTCTTCAGCTGAGTGATGAGTAAATCATTATTTATTTCATTTGTATTCTCTCCCTATACATAGACACCCTATACCTTACTTAGTGTATGTGTCTGCTATCTTTCACAATTTAGAAACATAAAGTTAAGGGATGCTTTTTGAAAGGAGCGTTAACCAGGCTGATTGCCGTGGGGAGAAGCCTGACAGTCTTGGGCGCCCGGCCCCACCGCCTCTGCGAGACGTCCCCGGGGCTGCTGAGCTCTGCGGAGATTCTCCGCACCGTCAGCCCTGACAGCTCGGACACGTTTTTAACAGGAGCTCCTGTCAGATGTTTCTCCGTGGCTTTTTCATCTTTTCCTGTGCTGGTTCTTTGTTTAAATGGTTTCTTTTACGCCTCTTCTCTCGTTGCTTTAAAAACAACTTATGAAACCCAAGCCGGAGGAGAGAGTCAACAGCCATTATGACAGATGCATGGAAAACGCCTACGAACATGTAAAGAAGGAACAGAAAAGCCTCCCTGAGAGGATCCCCCCCAAACAAGAATGCCTCAGTGGTACAGATGTCCGTCCGCTCACTTTAGTGTTGAGATAATCAGGAGTAGACAAATCACGGCTAGACGCTACATGTTCATATTGGCAATGTTCTGTTTTTAAAAAAATGTGCTGCTCTCTCTAAACAGTAACATCAAAGGACTTTGGACAATTAATAAAAATTGTGAAGTGTTAAATTTAGGTGAAATACAGTCAATGATTTTAAAAGAACTCTCTCATGGTGTGTAGTATCATTTGTTTAGAATTTTATTATTGATAACACTTTTTAAGATTTTTATTTATTTATTTTTTAGAGAGGCGAAGGGAGGGGGAAAGAGAGGGAGAGAAACATCCATGGGTGGTTGCCTCTCACACGCCCCCTACTGGGGACCTGGCCTGCAACCCAGGCGTGTGTCCTGATTGGGAGTCAAACTGACCACCCTTGGATTCACAGGCCGGTGCTCAACCACTGAGCCACAGCGGCCAGGGCCACTGATAACATTTTCCTGTTAAACACACAGAGTAAACCCTTCTCAAGGAATAATGCTGCTCTTTACAAAGAGTGGTGACTTCTTCTGAGAAGGGCGTGTTAATGGTAGAAAGAACTTTCTACCATTTTGGTAAAATTTTATCAAACAGACTCTCTTCTAAGGAAGAAGAGGGACATGGATACAGCATGCTATATACTTCAAAAATAATTTGATATTAAAGTCAATAAACAGCAAATCTTGCTTGACTTTCAGCTCTTTGCTGTATCTTCTGCTGCTACTCTTTGTAGGTTTTATTGATCATTTTGGGAGCCCTAAACTAAGTGAGTGAGACAAGTTGTATCAGACTGAGAGTTAGGGTACGAGGAGAGATTGTGTCTGGGTGATGGACCTTGGAATATAGGGCTTGAGGGACTGGGACCAACACGTCTGGGTTTTATCCTCTCATCTGCCTGATCACTAGGGGTGAGAGCATGGAAAATGTGATGTGCCTTAGTTTGTATGCCTATTAAATAACGATAAAACAATATTCTCTAGCTGAAACAATTATTGTCAGGAGTCAGTAAAATATATTTATTGCATTTATAGGAATTTCTCATAAGTAAGTTATGAAATTGGTGAAGATTAGAAGCAACCAATGAACACAGAGACAACAAACAAAAACCCATAGACACAGACAACAGTATGGTGGTTAGCAGAGGGAAGGGGGGTGGGGAGCTAGTAAAGAGCAAAGGTGTGTCAAATACACGGTGAAGAAAGGAAGTTTGACTTTAGGTGGTGAACACACAACGCAGTTTACAGATGGTGGATTATAGAAATGTACACTTGGAACCTATTTAAGTTTATTAACTAATGTCACCCCCCAAATTTAATAAAAATAATTTGAATTTGCATAGTATTGAATAGAAATTTCCTATTATTTTCATTTCTAATTCTTATTAGTGCAACACAATATAAGCAGTAAGTTTTATTAGTACTACACACGCATTCTTTTAAAAAATATTTTATTTATTTATTTTTAGAGAGAAGGGAAGGAAAGGAGAAAGAGAGGGAGAGAAACATCAATGTGTGGTTACCTCTCACGTGGCCCCCACTGGGGACCTGGCCCACAACCCAGGCATGCACCCTGACTGGGAATCGAACCAGTGACTCTTTGGTTTACAGAATGCGCTCAATCCACTGAGCTATGTCAGCCAGGGCTACACATACGCATTCTTGAAGAGGGAAAAAATGGTTGTCAGGCGCAAAAATCCTACTTATTTTATGTAGAAAGCACAGATATACATAAATATATAAACAGATATACAGCATATCTGTAGTATTAAATTTTAATGAGAGTATGCCAGTAAAAAATGTCTCAAAAAGCTACCTTGGTGGAAAAATAATAACAACAATTGTTGAGAACCATTGGTATAACAAAGAGCAAAGTAAAGAAACAGTAAATTTTTAAAAATAGACATATTAAAAGTAAAACTGCTGTTCCTGTTTGTTTAACACAAACAACACACTAGAGAATGAAACACGAGCGTTGCTGGTAGGCAGCTCTGCATGGGTCCCCATGCCTCCGCCCAGTGTGTGAGCAGAGGCACCTGACATTCTCCCCCTCTTTCCAATAATGAGCGTATAGCGAACAGCCTTGGAATGGAAAGTAGCTCCCACTGAAGCAACAGCAAGCCAACGTACTCACTGAAAGGGCTTCTCCCCTGTTGCAACTGACTGTCTGTGCAGGTATCACCTGGGCAATTTTGGGTGCTGCCTGTTTGGATACTGTGCTTAGAAATTGGGTGCCATTTTACGAAACTGCTAATTCCATGGCTACCGTTTTTGCTGTGAATAAAAATCCTATTTCTGAGCCCTGGCTGGCGTAGCTCAGTGGATTGAGCACATGCCTGCGAACCAGACGCTCACGGTTCGATTCCCAGCCAGGGCACATTCCTGGGTTGCAGGCCGGTTCCTTGCAGGCTAACTACCAGCAGGGGACACACAAAAGGCAACCATACATTGATGTTTCTCTCCCTCTCTCCTTCCCCTCTAAAGATAAATAAATAAATAAAAATCTTTTTTTAAAAAAAAGAAAAAATCCTCACCCGAGGACATATTTATTAAAAAAAAAATCCTATTTCTTTGACCCAATGCCTCATTTTGTCCACCAGCCTCCTCGATTGTGAGGCTGATAACTCATTAGCATGCCTGTGGAGTAAAATCTCTGACCTTTTAATTCCTAATGAGTTTATGACTTTCATTCTGTAAATTTACTTTAAAATTGCTATATTGTGAAAAATTAAATAGATTATCTTTCTTACATGTGAGCAATTTATTTTCTCTAAGTAGGTATCAGCAAGTTCTTGTTTTTCACTCACTCACCTGAGTGAGGGGAATTAGGGGAAGGTATTAGTGAGGTATTAGGGGAATTGATAGTTTGATCACTGTGTATTTGTATCACAGACCAATATTTTCACTCTTTTGATTTCTTCATATTTAAAATAATTATTTGAACTAGTGTATATGCTTTCTATGGGTTTTTGTATCTTTAATATGGCTTAAAGCTATTGTAAAATTTTTCATTGTTTATTGTTTTATAATACATTAGCTAGATATAATGCCATGCTTCTCAATATTTAAAATGACTACATTGATTGTTTTTCCAGCTCATTATTGAACCACACGAAAGATTATTTCAATAAGCTGGAAACAGTCATTCGAGTAGTCTTATTACAAATACTTTATCTTATATATGATTCAAATCGTTCGCCAGGAATGGGACTAGTTTCCCATCCCCTTCTCTCTAGGAAGGGTTACGCTTCGAGCTTGCTGTCCCGTCAGCTTTCTCTAGCTGCCTAATTGATAATCACCAAGCTTGGATTTCTTATGTCAAGAGGAATCTCGATTTATTGCTATAGGACTTTCTGCTGCAATGATCTCACTTGTCTAGGCTCGTGTCAAATTCTGTAATAGTTATTCCCATGACAGGGTTCACAGGGGCTTTTCTATTAAACTGAATTCAGAAGTCAAGTTTCCCCCAAGGATTACCGAGTGCCAAGCTGACAACATACCAGAGAGATTTTCTCTCATTTTTTCCCCCATAGTCTTCACTCTGTGTCAGTTTGCCTTAAAAAAATCAGCAGAAAAAAATGTGATTTGAAATTGATATGCAACTTACAGCTGCATAAGCTTATTTTAAAACGAATGGTACTTGTTAGATCAAATAGGAGACTTTTAAATAGAAAATATATGGGAGAGGTTATCATGGGTGAACATCATTTTTCCATTAGTTGATTTTTTTCCTGTTGTGTTATTCTGGTGTCAAACATCACAGGAGAAGCCTCCATTTTAAAATTAAATTTATTGGGGTGACATTAGTTAATAAGATTATATAGGTTTCAAGTATACATTTTATGATACAATGATCTGTATATTATACTGTGTGCCTACCACCCAAAAGTCAAACCATTTCCTGTCATCACATATTTGCCCCCCTTTACCCTTTGCTACCTGCCAGCCCCCCTTCCCTATGGGTACCCCCATACTGTGGTCTCTATCTATGAGTTTGTTGTCTGCTTTTCTTGTTTGTTCATTTGGTGCTGTCAGTTTTATCTCCCATGTGGGGATGAAATCATATCGTTCCTGACTTTTTCCGGCTGGCGTATCTCACTTAGCAAGGCATTCTCCAGGTCCACCCACGTGCCACAAATGGCAGTATTTCACCTTTTCTTGTGACAGAGTAGTAAACTCCTTCCTTTTAAATAAATGTATATTTCTAACTGAAAATCACACGTTGCACTCGTTGGCATCTGTCTGTGGAATGTTCTGGGAGTGGAAATTTCAACGGACACCTGTGTCCTGCATGCAACTCATCTATGAGTTTCTCATTTCCTTGGAAGAATGTCATTGATCTTCCGATCATGGTCTAGTCTGCCTTTTGCTACCTCAGTTACACCCTCACCTTGTGTTTAGTTTGGCTTCTTTACCATGTCTCTCTAAAACCAGATGGGTCTTTCTGCCCCTTCCAAGCCCTTGTCTGTCCCACTTTTTATCACACAAGTTTTACTTGGGGCTGGGGGGTGGGGCATGAGCTATGTTATGTGAACTATTTTCTATCATAACTATTACTTGTCTAGAACCAATGAGTGCACATAAAGTGTTTCAAGACTAAAAGTTAGTACTGTACTTCATTGTGGGATTTTCTTAACAATATCTGAAGCGGATACTTTTAGAAAGTGGTTGCTTATGGAGTGTGGGGCCTATGCCCTCTCATCTTGCTTCTTCTCATAAGAAAAAATAAAAATGTAAAGGAAGCAAGGCCCGGAAAAAAGGGGGAGGGAGACCTTTATTCTCTGTGATTAAATAGTGGCAGGGACTGAGACAAATCTTTGAGTCTTTCTTTCCACACTGGAAGCCTGGGCTCACTGTTTGAGAAAATAATAGGGAGCATCGCCAGTTGTGCCTCATCCTACAGTGACTGATTCGAAAATTTTGCAGAGGAAATTAGAGTAGGTGACAGAATGAGGGATTTTCACTGAAAGTGGATCACAAATGTTAGGAGAATAAGAGAAGCAAGCAGATCTTCTTCAGCTTCAAGATTAGTGATTGTGAAACTTTTTCACATGTATTCATGATAAAAGAGATTTTACATCACAACTTAGAATACAGAACTCAGAATACAGAACAGTTATAAAACGATCAAAGCAAACGATACTTAAACTGGATGCTTCGTTCTTGTTTTTCTCTTCTGTTCCCTTCAAAGCTGTCCAGTAACCAACTAAATTGATGTCACATCATGTGGAAGCAAATCATAATTTGAAAAACTCTACTCGAGTGGGTGGTGAGGGGCGGGGGAGTGGAGATAGGGTGCCAGGACAGAGTGGTGCTTTTGCTAATGAATGTGTAGCCCATAACCATCAAGCAGGTCTGTAAGGCAGAAACTGCCAGGGATAAGTTTGCTAAATCATGTACCGCCGGCAGAGAAAATGTGAAAAACCCGTTTTTGTGGCAAGGCTGGAATCGTGTTTGTATCCTGTATTGGTGTGGGGAGTTGGGGAAAAACACGAAATAAGCCCTTATAAGAGTGTTGCGTCAGGCTGGACTTAAGTCGATGCTCTGGACAGAGGGGTCTAGGCAGGGCTCCACCTCTCTTCAAGAAAATGAAATCTGAGCGTCTTTACCATAGTTTTCTATCACTCAAACCCTCTGATTTGTACTAAGTAAAAGTGTTTAACGGGTGGAAGTTTACTTCGTTCCACCCCAAGGTGAATTTCCATTCTTGTCTCTAGGTGGCGCTGTATCTGGTGAAGTGAGGGGACCCAGGATTCCTGGAGCGGGGCACGGCCCTGAGTGAGTGCCAGACTCAGACCCGCGGTCTCCCTGCTGTCTCCATAGAGAGCAGCAAAGGCTGGTACCAGGGCCTAATTTCCCATCATGTTTTCCAAAGCCCTGGCCTAATCCCTGCCTTTAGTTCTGCCTTCAGAGGGACCCAGGCGCCAGCTGAGCCACCACAAAACCAGAGGAGCTTCTCTGAATTCCTGGATCTTACTAATCCGGCTGTGAATTCCGCAGGATTGACAGCCCGGACCTTTTAGGCTGAGGCTAGGAAGGCCAGCAACTGAAAAACGAAGAAAGATCGCTACGGTGTCCTTAGAGACCAAGGCCAACATCATTCCCTCTCATGCTCCCATTGACTCTGCACAGATGGGAACGTTGGGCAGTGAAGAAGGCTGACAGGGAAAAATGATTCATTTTCAAAATGATGCTGGAGAAGAGATCTGTGGACACCTTGGACCGCCAGAAATACGAACAAGTGGGTCCCAGAGCAAAATAATCCTGAAACACCGCAGGGGGCAAAAATGACAACCCAGAAGCTGCCCTACATCGGGCACAGCGTGAGAAGGCAGGGTTCTTCGGAAAAGACAATACTGCTGGGAAAACAGAAGGCAGCAGGAAAAGAGGAAGAAACTAGGAAATGGGTCGACTCCATGTAAGCGGCCGTAGGCATGCGCGTGCAGAAGCTGAGCTGGGCTGTTGAGAACAGGGCTCCATGGGTGTCACTGCTTCACAGAAGAGCCCACTCAAGAGCACACAACACATACATCCCTTTTATGTGTGGCTATAAAATTCAACCCTTCCTTCAAAAGCAACAAGTTTATAAATAGACCTCAAAGGAATGCACCAGTGGCCCCAATGGCTGCTACCAGGATACGTATCTGCTCTTTGCAGAAATACAGTTCATAAACTCAGTGATAACCTTCTGTATTCAGGTCTTTCTTTTGTATGACGATTCTTCTATATTTGGCTTTGAAAATGCTTAACTTGCCAGGCCTTGGACGTCTAGTTTTAGTTGAGGGGCTGTTAGCCCATGACAGAACTGTACATCACATACTACCCCAGTTTATAAAGCTCTAACTGTCTGTACTTTTTGGCTGTATACAGGACTTATAATCTTGGCTTTATCCAAATCTTAAGGCTTTCTCCCTGAGATTTTGCTGTTACAGGGGAACAGCAACTCCACGTACCGAGCAGCTGCTCTGTGAAGCACCATGAATCTGCTGGCTCACGTGATCCGTGCAGCCAAGTATATTTCGGGGAAATACAGAATGGCAACAGAAAGGGGATTCCGTAGCAAGAAACTCGGATTCACAGTACTCCTCTGAGAAGTCTTGGCCAGGTGGATATTCAAAAACAAAACCATACAAAAATATCTTGACATCCAAAATCAAAACAAAACAAAACAAATGTGTGTGCCCATATGCTACTCCAAAGATACTGTAGGATTTTTTTATTAATGTGTAGAGATGTCTATAATTTTAAACATATCCTTATTAATACAAATTGTATTCTAAAGTTAATATTTTAAATTAAAATATGTTTTAATGTCAAAATCAATTTGTTACATATTTTAAACTAACATCTTAAATTTCTTATAGCTAGTTGTAATACTCATGTTTTATTTTATTTATTTAAATTATTATATTCAATAGACAGTTATTATTTTGTGAAAAGAATATTTTTGTTTATATCCAGGGAAATTTATATACTTTTAATAACTCTTTGTTTTTGAAAAATTTTCTTTGAGATATAGTTGGAATAAAAACACTGCACCTTTAGGAAGAATTTTATTTGTATTTTTCTATATTAATGTTTATTATCTTTGGACAATGAATCAGCAACTTATCTACTTTACTTTTGTCTCTACTTGATTGTTTTTGGTTGTTCTCCAAAGATACTGATTTATATTTAATATACACTGTCACTTTAAATCAAACAAACAGAAAATCCTCCTCCCTCACATTCTCAGGATTCTAGACCTGAATGGAACTTCTACTTTTCCTTTTTAAGATTTTATTTCTTTATCTTTAGAGGGCAAGGGAGAGAGAGAGGGATAGAAATATCAATGTGTGGTTGCCTCTCGTGCGTTCCCTGCTGGGAACTGGCCTGCAACCCAGGCATGTGCCCTGACTGGGAATCGAACCGTGCTCCTTTGGTTCACAGGCCTGTGCTCAATCCACTGAGCTACACCAGCCAGGGCAACTTTTTCCTATATATTGGCTAAAGTAACTACCTGAATAAAACACTACAAATGTAATAATGCCTCTCTACAAAAACAAATCAAGTCACAGGGGATAATGTGTGCCTCGACACAACTTTTATCCTTGATAGAATGTCATAAAAAGAACTCACTAAAGGTCAAGTTAAAGGAGTTCGTCATCACCCAGCCCTTATTATATGAAAGGTTAACGGGACTTATCTAAGAAAAAGAAGATCAAAACTATGAACAGTAAAAGGACAACAAATTCACAACTATCAACAACTGAACCTAAAAAAAAATGGGAAAATTAAGCAAACAACAGGAACAGAAACAGAACCACAGAAATGGTGATCACATGGAGGGTTAGCAACAGGGGAGTGGGAGAGGGAGTGGGAGAACCACAGAAATGGTGATCACATGGAGGGTTAGCAACAGGGGAGTGGGGAAAAAGGTACAGAAAATAAGTAGCATAGATGGTACGTAGAAAATAGACAGGGAGCAGTTAAGAATAGTATGGGAAATGTGGAAGCCAAAGAACTTATATGTAAAACCCATGGACATGAACTAAAGGAGGGGAATGTGGGTGGGAGGGGGTGTGCAGGGCAGAGGGGAATAAAGGGAGGAAATGGGACAACTGTAATATAATCAATAAAATATATTTTTGAATAATAAATAAAAAATAAATAAAATTATTCTCTTAAAAAAACTCACAAAATTTTTACGAAGGAGAAATAAGGGAAATAAGGAATGAGAGTGGAATAGGAAATAATCAGAAAGTTAAATAAATTTAGGGGTGAAAGCTAAAAATTGCACTCACACTTCACAGACTTTGGTAGAGGAAGACCCGCATACTCTGCACTTCTGTTTACTGATGGTGTCCAACACAGTGCCATAGATAAACAGCTATTTAACAAATACAGCAATTACATGGTGAGTTAAACAATGCCTAATCACTATTTTCAAAACCTCATTTTACCCACTTGTTAAATTCTAATTTGGTGCAAGCAATGAATTTGGGACACCAATTTACGCCCTCTGCGGTAGGAAGGAGTGGTAGAAGAGCTAACAATAGAGAAGACCCCCTTCTCCCTTGACCACCCCCACATTCCTTTCTTCTGGTGAGCACTATAATGTTGTCTGTGTCTATACGTTTTTGTTCGTCTTGTTTCCATATTAATGTTTATTATCTTTGCACAATGATCAACTTACCTAATTCACTTTTGTCTTTACTTGATTGTTTTTGGTTGTTCTCCAAAGATACTGATTTAGATTTAATGTACACTTTCAGTTTAAAGCAAACAAAAAAACCTCCCGCCCATTGTTCATCTGTTTCTTCCAGTTTTATATCACACATAGGGGTGAAACTGTATGGTTCTTGACTTTTTCTGTCTGACTTATTTCACTCAGCATGATATTCTCAAGATCCATTGCTGTGGCAATTGCTGGCCTTTCATCTTTCCTTATGGCTGAGTGGTATTGCATTGTATATAGTACCACATCTTCCTCATCCAATCATCTATCAGAAAATAAGTTAGTTATTTCTATGTACTGGATACCATAAGTACTGTTGCAATGAACACAGTTGTTAAGAGCATTTGCACCTCAGTTGCCTCTCAGATACTACCCCCCATGTCAGACTCAACACCAACTCCTCAGTTCTTTAATTTGCACATAGAATTTTGTGACATAAGCAAGACTTAGCAAATATAAGTGACTTGGTGCACTTTGAGGATTCTCATTAAGTAAGCATTCTGTAAATGTTAGTTGCTTTGATAAAATTTATAATTAAAGAGATTTCTAAAAGATGATAAATACCAAAGCTCCAGATTTAGCACTTCATTTCCTAGCCGTGTGTCTTTCACCAAGATATTTAAACTTCTTGTTTCTTGATTTCATTATCAGTAACATAAGGTCAGTACAACCTGCTCTGACTGCCTTTCATCACAGTCGTCTGATGAAAATGCGAGTAAATGTTCTGTGATAATTTTAATTTTACCATATCATAATAAATTGTAGAGAAACAAACAAACAAACAAACAAACAAAAAAGTACTTTCCAAAGTCTCATGGAGCAAGGATAAAATGCAGTTAACAATATGACTGGCAGGACATATTGGAAAGCAAAGCAGTTAACTTAGTCTATTAACAGATTCTGCTCAATTGTACCTTCTTGATGATCGATCTCAGCTTTCCTATCATTTCCTGGTGTGTCATAATTTGTTGACAGAGTGGAATTATGTCTCTCTACCTCATGGAATTTGGGATAGAAATTGTATTCAATGTTAGTAATGCTTTTATTCCCTGATGCAATCTATATTTCAAAGAAAGGTAATTGACAGATGTTTTTGGCTTACTCAACATTGTATTTCAATGTAAAGAAGTTGAAGTTTTATGTCATGTATGAGCTTTTTTGCAATTTTTCACACTATTTTTATTTTAAGGTGTAAAACAGTGTTCTATCCAGAAACAAAAATCACTACCTGTTCACTGTGTTTAGTATGGGTTTGTATTTACATATTTTAGTAATTTATGAATAAAGAACAGGAGTAAATTTATGAAATCTACATTTTCACAGTTGATTTTGCAAATGTATATAATTACCTATGGCAATATTTCTGAGATATTAGCAAACTCCATAGAAATTTCAATTAAGATAATTTTTGTATTGCATGTAAACAGAAATCTCGCTGAGGAGAGAAAATAAGATCATTTCATTACCACCAAAGCTATAGTTTCTTTATAGTTATCCGTTCAAAAAATTATATACTGTAGAACAGTTTTAGATTCATAGAAAACTGAGAAGACGGTACAGAGATTTCCAGATACCTGCTGTCCGCACACATGCACAGCCTCCCCCGTTATCAAGATCCCTCACAAGACTGGTGCATTTGTACCATTAATGAACCTCCACAGACACATCATAATCACCCCAAGGCCACAGTTTACCTTAATGCTCACTCTTGGGATTTTTCACTATCCGTTTGGAAGCCATCATACTTTGAAAATTCTATTGAGACTTTGCTGCTATATTTTCTATATTTTATAGTTCTAATTCAGGCTTTTATGGTATAATTGAAGGACGAAGAAGCAGGAAAGCTCACAACAGCCCTTGATAACATTAGTGTCTGTTCGTGTCTGCGACAGATTGTGAATAGTGTTAAACTCTATCATATGTTTTACTTGGTTTTGGGTTCCACCAACAACTTGAAATCTGTCATGGATACGACACCCATTTGCAAGCCCTGAAACGGACTCAACATAAATTCTTAAAGACACAATCAAAGGCCTACCATTGCTTCAGCTGTTACCATTTCCTGTTTCAAAAGTCACCTACAGCATAATTTCTTACATTTGTTAAGGTTAACGTCTCAAACTATAACCTTAGGGAACGTTAGGCCTGTAGATATAAATGAGATCCCTTTAAAAATATATACTTACTTTGTTCAGTATTTTATTTAGTATTTTGAGTAGGTCACTTAGTGGGTGGTAATGATGGAAAAGAGGACATTAGTAAAATGACTTAGCAGCAAGGCAGGTGAAGGGCTCCTGAGTCAGTTGTAGGAGTTGAGGTTTGGGTGACCCCAGGGTCAAACCAGGTGGAGGTCAGGAAAAGGATATCTCATTTTCTAATAATAGTAATAAGCACTTTATCTGTTTATAAGTATATGAACAACATAATGCTTATAAAAATTATGTCTATTTTTCTACAAAAATATTCAGTGAGAAGTAGGCTATCAGCGCACCTTCTTTGTGGGCCGCCTTAGTGTGTAGCTTTAATAGCAGGCAGCTGCACTTCATATCCGGTTCTGCATTCACACCGCTGAGCTCTACAATGTGCTCTACCAATCGTTTTTCTCCAGATACCTTTCTGGGACCTGGCCAAAACTGTGATGACGTGCTTTTAACTGGAAAATGTGCTGTAGGTGTGTACAGTAAATTCAATCTGTATTCTCAAATAAATAAAAAAGTTATATAGTATCTAAAAAATGTCTACTTACATTCGTGAGGGCCTCAGAATTAAAAAGGCAGACATTTCTAACGTGCTATTACAAGACAAGCAATTTTCATCTGGATGATCCCATGAAAGGGCGTCAAAACCTTCAGAGACCCAACAAGCACTGGATACCCACAGAATAGCCACCCGAGGTAGTCCTTGTTTAAGATTTCCTTACTTAGCCACAAGTTTGAATGTTGTATCTATGACACAATTGGTCAAAATGCATTTTAAAGCTCTTGGGAAACTCATAGCAAATGCTAATAGAACCTCAGGAATCCAACTGAGCAGAGCACGGTGCAGCACTGGCTGGTGACTAAAACTGATGGTTCTCACCTGAAGGGAAGAAGCACCAGTAGAAAACAAGAGGACATTCACTGTGCAGGTGAGGTCATGGTTCTCAGACGCGGGTGCACAGCCTAATGACACGGGAAGCTTTGTGAACGCCTCTACAGGTGCAGCCAGCCTACGTCCCGTGGGAGGGGCTTCTTCTGCACATTTAAAAATTGACCCCAAGAGAAGCCCTACTGTGTAGCCAATGGTGAGAATGTTTGGAGTCTTAACACANCAGCACTGGCTGGTGACTAAAACTGATGGTTCTCACCTGAAGGGAAGAAGCACCAGTAGAAAACAAGAGGACATTCACTGTGCAGGTGAGGTCATGGTTCTCAGACTCGGGTGCACAGCCTAATGACACGGGAAGCTTTGTGAACGCCTCTACAGGTGCGGCCAGCCTACGTCCCGTGGGAGGGGCTTCTTCTGCACATTTAAAAATTGACCCCAAGAGAAGCCCTACTGTGTAGCCAATGGTGAGAATGTTTGGAGTCTTAACACAGAAGGACTTGAACAAATGATCAAACATGAAAGTCTAATGCAGGAAATGGATACAAGTGTGAGTAAACTGTGCACAGCATATGAGTGTCATATGAAGTGTTTTATTAAATGGGAGGTAAATATTTTTTATCCTGAAAAATCTATAGCATGATGTTTTGTATTTTCTTTGCTGTCAATCTGTGGCAGGAAGAGAATTTAAACACCATCTTCATAAATGTATTTTTTTAGTAGAAATCAACTATATGTTGCCCTCTCAAAAGTTTTATCAATGTTTTGAATCTACTGAGTGAAAAAATGTACTGTTGTTTGCTTTGTAATACATGGACAGATATCTCAAATGCATTAATCATTATATTCAAATCAAACTGTTAAAAACTTATAGGAAAGGTATATCTTGCAGTAAATTGAATCAGGATATTTACAAATAATTCTCAGATGGTATTTTATTTGAACTTAATTTAGAAGTTTCTCATTTGTACCCCATTTTATACTGCAAAGGCATGGGCATAGGGAATGGCTTATCTGCTTTTGAATGTACCAAGATGCCTGAGCAGTACCAGAAATATTTGCACATCTTTATATATTTTCCTGTACAACTAAGCAATATGTTTATTGGGAGTGTATCTGTTACTATTTTTCCTCCTTAATTCTAAAATTATAGGTTCTCAAAAAGTAGGGATCTTTATTTTGTTTCACTGATGTATTCCAAATGCCCAGAACACTGCCTGGTACTTCGTAGGTTTTTGAATATTAACCAAATATATAAACAGGAGAATATAATCAAGCAGAATACTTAGCAGGCGGCTTCTATAGAAGTTAACCTGCATTTCTTTTTCAAAAAATGCCATTTCTGTGAAGTGCAGAATCTGACCAAAAAAATACATCATTTCATTATGACATAGTGATTTAAAAATATGGTTGATGGCTTCACTTCCCAGCATTTAAATTTTGTAGTGTTTGATAATAGGAAATGTCTTATTACCCAAATAAAAATGACATGACATGTCATCTTTCAATTAGCATAGACCTAAATGCTCCTGGTGACATGTCGTAGACTTTAAGAGACATTCCTTGTGTGAATTAAAGTTATAATCTGTCAGCACAGACATTTCATTCCCTGAACAATCTTTCCATATATCACTGATGTGAGAAAAAGAAAGTACTGGGAAATATTCAAGGGAGTGTTTTTATTTCCTACCGAGCTATCATTTTTTTGCCTTTTCTTGTTTTGCATATTCAGAATAGATGAATGCATGACTCATGAATAAGAGAACAAAATGCCCCTGATAAAACTTACACTTTTTTTCAAGAGTCAAAATATTCTTATAAAATTTGTGAGCATGAGACATAATACCAAACATAATGATGTGTAACTTTAAGATATGGTATATTTATATTCATTGATTATTCAAAAAATAAATTATTTCAAGCAATTAAATATTTCATTTAAAATTTTAAATTAAATGCCAGAGACAGCTAACATGTCCAAGCCCTCAAATCCTACTTTTCATGGAATATTGCATATTGTCTTTCCATGCAAAATTTCCTGAGAGTTGTGTATCCCTAAAACTTTCTCCTCTTTGCATGGACTGTGTCTTCCACTTTTACAGTCCAGTGTAGAGCTGTCTGCACACCATCGCTTTCTGAAACTCTCCCACTCCGTGAGATGTAGAGTAGTTTGCAGGCTTCCGGTGCAATTCAAGGAGCTGATGAAATCTTACCAGTGCCAAATACTTGCTCTTTGGAAACCGTTCAGGGTGCCTTAACTTCAATATCAGCATCCTCAAGGAACAGCAAATATGTCACGAATGAAGTTTGACATAATTTCTCTCTGACATATTACTAAGAAACCAGGCCAGCATCTTATGATTTTGCAGTTTTAGGAAAAAGGGGAGAAAAGTTTCAATATGCCAAAGACTGTTAAATCAAGTGGGTACACTGAATTCTGGCTTATGTACAGTAACTGGCAGTGTATTGAAGAAAAACACTTAAATACTCTATGTCTCTGAAACATACAAGGTGCTTTTACTTTATAGGAGGCATCTATTTTGACTGAATTCAAGGAAATGGCCTTAAATTATTTGGGGGTAAGGAACAATATACTACATAAAAAATGAGAGCAAACCCAGCCCTGGCTGGTGTGGCTCAGTGGACTGAATGCCAGCCTGTGAGCCAAAGGATCACTGGTTTGATTCCCAGTCAGGGCATGGGTTTCTGGTCAGGGTTTCTGCCTGGGTTTCTGGTCAGGTCCCTAGTAGGGGGCACTCAAGAGGCGACCACACATTGATATTTTTCTCCATCCCTCTCTCTAAAAATAAGTAAATAAAATCTTCAAAAAAAGAAACCAAAAAGAGCAAAACCAAACCAAAACAAAGTCAATTTGTCAACAAAACTGAGAAGAACAGTGTCACTAATGATTGTGCATTTGAATGATGCACCTGATAGACTGATCTTTTTGTCTGTTCTCTTTGCTACTGCACTGCATTGAATGAAGAAGCAGAAACCCCTTAGCAGATGTGGCCCTGCTGAGATGCATGTGTCCAAGAGAAACAAGAATGTTTTCATTCTGTGTTCTCCTTTTTATGGTTACAAGGCAAATTTAGATAACTGTAAAATATGAAATATATGTATATATATAAATATTTAGCATATCGTGGTCCTCAAAATTCAGGCACCTTATTTTCTCACATTAGTGTCTTTGCTTAATCCGGAGGAAATGATCTACAGAATTTGACACACACAGAGGCAACAGTTGGTCACATGAGAAAGCCTACACTTTATTGAAACCTCAACTCTCACTGGATTAATCTAAATAGGCTAGGGTATGTTTGGGAGAAAAACACAAAAATTACAATGCTTCAGAGAAACCTGCTTTTTGGTTTTCTAGGCTCCTATTTTGAATAGAGCTCTACACGAAATGAAAACTACTAGAGCAGAAATTTGAAGACAAATTTGGCAATATAAATAAAAAGTCAGGGAACTATTCAAAATATGTGCTCCAGTGATTTCATTTTCAGTACTTATACAAAGATACATAAAATATGTACAAAACAATTTAGTTCACTGAACATTGGCATGCATTATATATTACGGGAAAAAACAAAGAATCATAATTCTTTTCAGTGAGTAATTACTATGTCCTCAATATTCTTCTAAGAAATAAACAAGAGTTGGAAGCAACCTAGGTGCCTGTCAGTAAATGGAGGGATCCAAAAACTATGGTACATATACACAATGGAATTCTATGCAGCAGAAAGAAGGAGCTCCTACCTTTTGCAACATCATAGATGGAACTGGAAAGCATTATGCTGAGTGAAATAAGCCAGGTGTTGAAGGACAAATACCATATGATCTCACCTTTAACAGGAAGCTAAACAACAAAACAAACAAGCAAGCAAAATATAACCAAACACACTGAAATAGAGAACAGGGGGACAGGGACCAGAGGGGAGAGGGGAGGGAATTTCAGGGGAAATAGGGGAGGGATTTAGAGGAACAAATATAAAGGATACATGGACAACAATTAAGAAGGGTGGAAATGGGAGGGAGGGGGGAACACGGGGGGGTGGGATTGGAGTAATAGACAGAAAACTATACTTGAAAAATAATTAAATAAATTAAAAAAATAATAAATGTATTGACTCATTTAATGCTCACCACAACCCTGTGAGGCATTATCTTTGTTTCAAGTCCTAGGAAACTGAATTCCAAGGAGGTTAACCAAACCTGGGCATCCTAAGACATGAAACTCAGCTGTCCGGCTCAAGTGATCAAGACTCCCAACAACTTCGGAATGCTTCCTCCCAGCTAGAGGGTGTTGATATATCAACATCCAGAGACTTCTGTAAAGGGGAGGCTATGTACGGCATAGTGATTACAGTTAATAACACAGTGCTGCATATTTGAAAGCTGCTGAGAGAGTAAATGTTAGAAGTTCTCATCACAGGAAAAATCATTTGTATAGTGATGATGGTAAGTGGACTCACTATGGTGACCATTCCCCAGATACACAACTATTAAATTGCTATGTTGTATACCTGAAACTAGCATAATGTTATATGTCAATTACTTGTTTAAAAGCACTTACATAGAGTAAGGATAGTGCATATAAAACAACTTTGTAATAAATAAACTTATTAAATGCTAATTATTGTAATTATTGGTAAGCCATTAAAATAATGCTTTCCAAAAGTATTTGCTATGATTAGGAAACTTCTAAATATATTATTTAAATTAGGACATAGAATTCTATAGAGATGTAATTTTTTATGTACAGTATAATTCTATATCATACTATATTTCTAAAACACAATTTTATTTATTTTTTAAACTTTTTTTCTTAGAGGGGAAGGGAGGGAGAAAATGAGGAAGATTAGCATCAATGTGTGGTTGCTCCTCACACACCTCCAACTGGGGATGTGGCCCACAACCCAGGCATGTGCCCTGACTGGGAATGGAACAGGTGACCCTTTGGCTCACAGGCTGGCACTAAATCTACTGAGCCACACCAGCCAGGGCCTATTTTTTAAGCTTTTAATGATAGGTAAACAGGAAGGTAAATAGGTACCTGTGTAACAAGTAATATTAGAAAATAATTTAATTGTGTACAATGAAGTAAATATTGATGTGTTGAGACTGGAGATTTTCAAAATAGACAGGCCATAATGAAAACCGGACCCAGTAGGAAGGTCCCCTCCCTCCCAGTTTAGTTTTCCACGAATATACATGAATATGATCTGCTCTTCATCTATAAATATGTTCCTTCCTTCACTGACAGCTGCTTCACTGTATTTTTCTTTAAGCATCTATCCTTCTTACTGTGGACTTGAGCTGAGCAATTGTCAAGAACAACAAGGGCTTGTTGACATGAATAGAACTGGTTTTCCCATGATGTCTGCACAGAAAGAATCACTGGTTAAATAAGGAAAGACATTTCTTATTGGCTGTAAGAAATGGCTGTTTTCAGAAATTCGTGTAATAGCTCTGTGGCACTGATAGAAGAAATAGCATTTTATTATTTGTAATTACCCATATATCAGAGATTGGTTCCGTTTTTTCCTGACAATCTAGAAGAACACTTGATCAGACCCTTTTAGATTTGAAGAGAAAAATACCCTCTTTTTCCCCTCAATTTTCTTAGTAAACCCAATTACAGCTAGTCAAACCCAGCAACAGAGTCTTCTTGGCTGAGCTCGTTGGGGAAAATACATCCTCTATGTGGGCATCTCTTGAGACAGCAGAAGAAAATGTCATTCGGAGCTCACCACACACACTCACCTACACAGAAAAGATACCTATAGCTCCCTGCCCTCAACATAACCTCGGAGCACTGTTTCCCCGGTGTAAGTATTATACTTTCTATTTCTAAATGAAACAAGCTCTAAGAGTTACCACCTACACTACTCCTCTGGAATGTGCTTGTACTGTGTGTCCGTCCTGGTGTGCGTTTGCATGGACGAATTCTTTCTATAGGAAAACACAAGACTTCATTAGAGTCCTTAGAACCTGGTTCTAGGTTATTTTGTCATAAAATCTCCCAGTAAATAATAAAGTGTTCCTTAGCTTTAAGTCAATGTAATTAATATATTTGAACTAAATTTCAATATCTATTTTATTGGAAAGGACAACTGAGATTGTTTTCCTTTCTTAAATCTTATAGCTTGAATTAAAATGGGTAACTTTCATTTCTTAACATAGCTTCCAGTATGCCAAAGGGCATATTTAATTAACAATCTTAGAATAGTAACACTTTATTATAAAATAGATTTTGGAAAATATATTTGTAACAGAATATTTGTTTTTCTAAGAAAAATCTGTGGTTCCCAAATTAGAAGGATGGACTGACACTTCCTCATGTTTCACCACACTTACCCTTGATGCTTGATTTTTATGTTCTTCTATTTTTAGTTAATGAATAAAGATAAAAATTAGTTCCATTTTAAATTAGAGCACCTACATTTTTACAGTGCATGCCTCTAAACTTCAATTTACTTATATAGAAAAGGAAGGTGAATTTTTCTTCTAACATTGTATTTTCAGGGTTTAGGAACAAATCAATTTAATAAACATTGATTAATATGTTTTCAGTATATGGTGAAAATATCAATGTGATGTAATATTTAAATGACATAAACAATACAGCACATATAGTTTCAATATTATATTTACTCCAAAGGCATTAATAAAATAGCTTGGATATAACAGTAACACATTTTGGACAGTTCTTGGCAGGGGACACATGAGAAGCAACCATAGGTTGATATTTCTCTCCCTTTCTCCTTCCCTTCCCCTCTAATGATAAATAAATAAAAAATCTTAACAATAGTAAGACATTTTCCTGTGTATTAAAGCTAAGGAACACTTAGTTATTGATTGGCAGAACAACCAAATGCAGCTAGTTGCTCTGATTAAGAAAATAAAAAGGTTGAATTCATATATATCCATAAAAGCTTGAAGTGAGATAGTTAAATAAATTCTACTTAAGAATCCCTAACTGAAGGTCAAGTTGATATGCTGGTATATATTTTTGTAGAGGCTTTATTCTGTTGTCACTTTTGAATCTAAAGTGACCCTGAAATGTATTAGAGGTCATTAGTCTTTCTTTTTCTTTCACAAGTATGCTTACACTCCATAGACAATAGACATGAGGCAGATTCTTCTGAGATTTCTCTACCCAAGTTGTTCTACAGTAGTGAAAAGGAACGGGAGGGTGGCCTTGAAGATTCTGAAGTTCAGCAAGTTTCCAGCAGGGGAGATCCCAATACCTCCATTTATGAACTATACTGTTGATGCCCCCTTGGCTGTCTGCATGGGAGTATCCTTTCCAAGTGCATCCCCAAAAGGCTTAGGGTGACCTCAGTGACTCTCAACTCTAAGTCTCCTTTTCTCTCCCAGTCATCTGACCATGCGGCTTGGCAGTGGAAACTGGGGATCTAGGCTTGTAGGGAAGCAGTGGTGAGAGTAGAGATACATTCTGCTGTCTCTCTACTAATCCCACAGGGCCTTTTTTAGAACTGGTGCACATCAGCTCATGTCAGCTGGGGATTCTAACTTCCACAAGTTCTTCCCAGCTTGCGGTCAGGCAAGCAAAACTGTAGTTCTGTGAGTAAAACAATTCTTTCTCTTTGCCAAAATCTTATTTATCTGCTAAATTTCAAATCAGATAATGATGAAGAGCTCATACAAAATCCTAAAATATTTTAGTAGTCATGTCAAAGAAGAGACTAGCAAAAATCCATACTTAAAAACGCATTATACTTTTAATAGAAGGTGATCCAAAATCATAAAATGATCAGACTTTATTTCCAACAAAATTCTCTACTAAGTTGCAGAAACTGTGATATATAGCTAATCTTCACAAGTGGATAGGCAGGCTAAAAGAATGGAGAGGAAAGAAAAATTACTAGCACACCTGTTATTAATGCTGCAGTTATTAATGTTGAGAATGCGTTCTTTCTTAGGAAGCATCTTCTGCCTAAAATCAAACAGTGCATCTTTCAGTTGTCACCGGCACGTGGGTCTGTTAGCGTGCTGCAGTTGCTCTTCCGGAAATGCAGTTACAGCAGGCTGGGTGAAAATTTACAAGGTGCTAATGAGGTTTTTCCAAACACCAAAATTTATTTAAGTAACTTAATGCTGTTGTTCTTTTTTAAGTGTCAGAAGGGTTTTCACACTAATATGAGGCAGCCACACAATTTATTTCTCTGTTTTCAAACTTTCCAGTATAAATTAAAAACATAAGCATAATGTGAAAGAAAATGACATTAATTTATTTCTTTCAAATGTTTAGATGTTAAGAAGTATTTTTATTTCAGGCAAATATAATACATAATAATATGATGGATTTTGACCTTTAACAATCTAAAATTTTTTATTGCAGCTTTGAGATAGGACATGATTAATAAAATGGTCACATATTTAAATAGGATACTTAATTTCTATTTATTTTAATTTTAGTAAATATTAACATTTGATACATGTGCATGCTTGTGTGTATATATGCATAATTGTATACTAAAAATCTCTCTGTGTTACTGTTCTCATTCCATCACACTTGAAGATCAAGATGATTCTTATCTTGTATGAAGACGCAAACATTGGATAACTCCAAGTTTTCCATTTTCACATAGAACCCTGGGAGATAAGAGCCGAGTCTAATCTGCAGTTACATACAGGGCTAAGGGCCATAAAAGCAAGACAGGCAGTTCCAAAAGACCAGCACAGGTTGCATTCTGAGCACCAGCTTTGGACTCTTGAGTCCAGCACTAGCTTTGGGCTCTTGAGATGATAGGAGATGTATTGTCCTATATCTAACACCTGGGAAAGTGGGGCCTGGAAAGGTAGGAAGATAAAAAGTGAAGAAAGAGCCCAGTAAAAAATTTTAAACCTACACACATTTACATTCCCACCAAGAAAAGAACTAAAATCAGTTTAACATTGATTTTTTCCTGAATTCATATTCTACTTGCAGGACAGGATATTTAGTGCTTTTGACAACAGACCCTGGGGTCTGCCAGGCCCGGGACTCAACTTCAGGTTCCCAGTTTACAGCTGCAGGGTCTTGACCAATTCGCTCGTAATTTTTAAACCTCGATTTCCTCATCTTTGAAATGGGTATGCTGACAATGCATATTTCACAAAGTGGTTTCTAGATTTAAGTGGGTTAATTAAAGTTAAGTACTTAGCTGAGTGTCTGACAGAGATCACAGTCTCACTGAAATGTAACGAATAGTTTATTACTTTTACAAAACGTCATGATGGATGACCTGACCCAAAGAGTGATAACATCAGAATTAGAAAACAATAGTGATCTTCCGTTGAGTTTGTAATATGCGCTGAGAAAGTCTCATTACTTTGTGGAAGTTGAATCCTTTCAACAACTCTAAATAGAGATGAATGAAGTGGTAATAAGAGAAGCCAAGGGTAAATTTTCAAGACTAGGAAAAATACCTAACCCACAGGTTGTGCTTTAAAGGGAAATCTCATCCTTAAAAATGGTAGATGTCAATTAACATGCTTATTAGTAGTAAGAACAAGTTTTAAGTTCCGCCTAAGTTACTATTGATCATTTTTAAGTCTTTGAATCCACAGCTTCTTGATTTAATAATATAAGTAATGCAAATCCAGATCAGTTTTGGAGACACTGAACACGCTAACGCGCTTCTGATTTTAAAACCAGAAATAAGTGAAATAAGCCAGTCAGAGAAAGACAAGCACCTCATGATCTCATTCATTTGTAGAATAAAACAAACAAACCGAACTAACAAACAAAATAGGCTCAAAGATCCGGAGAACAGACTAAAGATGTCAGAGAGGAGTGGGATTGGAGGGCTGGATGAAAAAGTGAAGGGATTAAGAAAATAAAGGAAGAAAACACACTCAGACAGACAACAGTACAATTACCAGAAGGAAGAAGGGGGTGTGGGGGAGAAGAGGGTCACGGGGGTTAAATGGTGACAGAAGGAAACTTGACTTTGGGTGGCGAACACACAATACATTATACAAATGACACATTTTAGAATTGTACACTCAAAACCCATATAATTTTATTAATCAATGTCACCTTGGTAAATTCAATAAAAAATAAATAAAACCATGTTTGCTAGCATATATGCCTTGAACATTTCGGTTAGGGATTTGGACACTCATCACAAGCTAGCACTCTGCCTTCACATTACAGCTTTGCAAGCCGATGCTAAATTCCTCGCTGATTTTCAATGAAGTGCAGGCTTTCTTTTTCTTTTTTTTTCTCCCCCAGAAGCATTTAAAATAGTAAGCATCCAGAAACTTTGCATACATGCACCATTACTGGATACATACATGTACCATTACGGGGACAGGCAAAAAAATGTATGATAGTTAGATTACAGTTTAACTGGGTAGTTCCTGGACTGATGGCTTTTTTTCTCTAAGGTTTTCATACATAATCTCTCATTGCTTCTTCAGTTGAGGCTGGGTTTTACCAAGGACGGCTCTAACCTACAGAGCAGCTTTGGTGTGACTAACCTAACTCTGGTTTCATAGTTGCAAACCGGCTGATGGAAAAGCCATTTAAATCTTGTATCTCAAGCTTCAAAAGGCACATTTGTGTTTTCTCCAACAGTACATTTCAAAATCAAAGGATATGCACTGTTAGCTTTGGAGGTTGAAGTTTGGAAGTGACTACTTTATTTGATTTTAACTGAAGATCTTATCTCTGTATGTAAAGTATACAGGGAAAATTAAGAACGTTGCCTCAATACCAAATGCTGAGCATATCTTTGTATCTCCTACTAGTTCTATTATTTTTCTTTAAATCCTCTTTACTGATAAAAGCTGATTATAAATATTTGCACCATAAGGTAGCTTCAGGGTTATGTACTTCAGTGTCTTCCTTTTATAGTTTCAAAAAATAAAGACCAGGAAAGTAAAGAGAAGTTTCTAAAATGACACAGATAATGGAAGAAGAACTTACAAGTTTATCTGATTAAGACTAAGTACTATTTCCACCACACGCTGACTTGTTTTTACAGACTGCCAATTACATAAACAAAATTATAGTCGATTCTAATATTAAGGGCACCTGATAATCTATTGGCTTCACAAGAACAATAAAATAGTAACATTCTGTTTTGGACCTCTATTTCATAGAGATAATTGCTTAAAAAGGGGGTAACTGCAGACAATTCAGAATAAAATATAAAGTCAGACATGCACAGAATTGAATGTGGAAGTGTGTATGTTCACGCACACACACCACACACACATGCACTAGATGCACTATTACACTTGCAAGCACTGTAAAAATGCACAACTGCACATGAGGGGCAGTGGAAGTAGTTTGGGGTAAGAATGACTAGGCTCTGTACAATACTAATATTTACTTAAATCCATCAACGTTGAACCGTTTCAGTGGAAGAATGTTTCTTCAGGGAAAGAGATTTTGGCTCTGACCATGGAGGGAGGGAATAAAGCACTCAGTGCCAGTGGGCAGGGACACAGACACGCTTCAGTGCCCTCAGTCCTAATAGCGGGTCCTTCTCACAATCGACTTTACGGCACTCCTGTTCCCTTGCTCTCCTCAAGTACCTGTATCATACACCATATGTGTATAATACCATATGTGTATAATAACACCTGTATCATACACCATTATGTGCTAGGTATGCTGTCAAAAATGTTCAAGAAAGTTTGTTTTGAAATATTTTAGACGTCTAAAATGGACACAGAATATAAAAATATTCTATATCCACTACTAACAAATGAAGCTTAGAGTTAAATCCTTCATATAAATCATCATTGACTGTATTTATCTCCCACACAGAAGTGCTTAAAATTATGAATTTGTATTTATGACCCCCTCGCATTTTTATATTATCCCTCTCATATTGTGCTTAATATAACTGCACCCTGTACCATTCTGAGTGAATTATGCATGTCAACATAAATGAGTCTTGAATGCATATATTTTAAGTAAAATTAAAAAGAAGTTATTTGGTAAAAAACGTAAGTATTATATAAATGTCAATCACATGAAGTTTTGCTTATTTCTATATCCACGTTTAAACATTCATGCCTCCCTATGTCTTTCCTGATTTCCACGACTGCATCTGGCTTGCCAAGCCATCTGTCACATTTATTTGATGGGAACCCTCCTCCCTGCTTACACTCCGTAACAGAGGCACGTGAACTTGATTCTACGGCCTGGCAACGGGGAGCAAGCTACCCAATTACTGTCGTTAGTATGGTGGATCCCTCTGAGGGACTGATATTGTCCCATCCCTGTGTCTGACATCTGACTTTGTGCTATGGTATATAAGAGCTTTATTTACCAACATGTAAGGATCTGGATGTGCATGTTGCTGTCATTCACTCCAGCTGTTCATTCTCTATTTTTGTGGCTGCATTCCACCACTATCTGGAGGGAATATGCATAGATCCTTTAACCTCCATCACTGGGCTCTCCGCTGCAGAACATCGTGCAAAAGATAATATCTGCGCATCCACTGCATTTGCCTGTAACATCTATTTTACCTAAGACACACATCCTCTAGTGCATTGAAAAGAAATGTATTTTTGGTTAAATGGAACTCTTCAAGCTTTGGAATGAAGTTCTCCATAAGGTATGAGAGACACCAATTAAACAGAACCTTATTATTCTCATTAGCTGTCATTCCTCATCCTGTTTTTGTCACAAAAGCAATCCTTGTGCAAACTTCTGTGATAGATGCATGTCTAACATAGAGAGTACAATAATTAAAATCATTGAGTATTCTATGAAAGAATAGGAAACAATAAATGCAAAGAAAAAAATAATGCCATTGAAGGGTTGATTTTAAAAAGCCGAAGGAGATTTCCCATCAGAATTAAATGATATAGAACCCCGTCGCCCCAACCCATACCCGAATTCCCCTTGTGGTAGCAGAGACAACCACATCAGACACGCTGGCCGGGGAAACGTGATGAAGAGCAAGGAAACATAACTGAAGAGCTCTCGGTCATGAGGGCCAGGCTTCCAGGGGATTAGAGACACATACCATCAGGTCTTGCTCTTACTACTGCTACTTATTGTCAGTTTAACGTAGGTGAGTGCACAGTGAGTGCACAGTGCATTGCTCCATTTAAATTAGTCAAAATTACATTTTGAAATGCTTCAATACAGTCAACCTTGTGGAAATTTGCTAGCAACGTTAAAGAATTAAATTTACCATTAAATTCAATGTACTAGAGGATGTGTGTCTTTAGTAAGAAAGCTTGAGTTTTACTAGCAGTGATGGATACATTCTTAACATTTCTCATTACCATCCACATTTATATTTAAAGAGGAAATTAATGCACAATAGAATTTATTAATTTATTTTGAAAATGCTATTTTGTAACAAGTGTTTTACTAAGAAATTAATTGTATTATATCAATCATCAGTTATTTCAGTGGAATAAATTATATTCACTTTCACCATAGCATTTAAAATATCCGAAAGCCTCATCCTGTGCCCTGATGTCTGTCTCACACAACCATATGCTCAACAGATAGTACATTTTTGGAACTATGTAATAAAATTAGTTCTTTTTCCTTCATTTGAACCTCTTTCTCTCTTCTTTGACCTGAAGTAATACTTTTCTTCGTGATAATTTATCTGGTCACCGTAGGTTAAGGAATCCCACAAAGGCCTATGGGAACAAGCAGGTGAAGGTCAGATTCCCGCCAAGCTAACAGTGCTTTCCCGCACTGCCTCTCCCCACTGGGCTTGACCTTCACCATCATAAGCAGTACTCGCCAGAAATACTGATGTGTGAAGTGGGCCCCAGAAATAATCGAGTGGAGATAATATGATAGAATGAATGGGATATATGTAGAGAAATATGCTATTTGTTTTCTTTAAACATGATGCTATCTTTCAAATGTTATACAATGACTAGATGAAATAAAATATTGTAGTTATTGACTTTCTAGTACGTAATTTTAAAAAGTAGGTGTTAAATAGTTTCTTACTTTTAAAAGAACAACTATGGGCATCTATACCACTTGCCCTGACTTTTCCTTGAACAATAGTACTTTTGTATCAAATGTGAATGTGTAATGTGAACAAGTTAAATGACCGCACACAAAAATTAGGTAAAGGAATTAATGTCACTCCACTGACATCTGTAGCATTGCCACGGGTCTTCCCTTTACTTTTATGCTTTTTAATTTTTATCAGTAATTTAAAAAACATTTTCATTAAAATTCAGATATGAAATATTTTAGTACTCTGAATGAGAGTACTAAATAAACCAAAATGATTCCCATAGTCTGGAACATGTGCATAATTTGATATGTTTATATTTAAAGAAATAAATATATGGCTTTGAAAATAAAGGCTAAATGACAAGGTGATAAAGCCCCCAAAGAGCAATATTTTCAATAAAACATAATTAATTTAATTAAATGAATTGAAATGAAATATATAATGCAATTACAAAATTTACCAAGTAACAAGATTTATTAGCTATAAAAAGACAAATTTAAGCTAAGCATAAAATTTCTAGAAAAAATACTTTATTTAAAAATTTTATTGGCAAAGAAAGAATCTGTATAGTGAATGATGTTTTTTTGGAGAATGAAAATAATTTAGCCCAATGACAAAGAATAGAGTTAGTGCAGATAAAATGAGAAAGCAAAGAAATAGAAAACAAACATGATAAGGAGAAAAGAATAAATGGAAAGTATGTTTTTTGAAAAAATAAGATAGAAAAATATCTGTCTAGATTGAGCAAAAAAGAAAAGAACAAACAGAAAACATAATATCAGTAATACAATAACAGTGGTAGCTGATATAAAATTGATAAAATACCAAAATTTCTAGAAAAAATTGTTGCATATGAATCATAGAACATCTGAATACCTTTATAAATTCTAAAGAAATTGAAGTATTAAGACACTCACAGGAAAACAGAAGGTCTAGGTCACTGTTAAAGTCAAGAGCCACAAGACATGTCATTCTTCAGGTATTCAGAGCTTTTAAGAAAACATGAGAGGGAATACGTTCCATATCTTTCAATAGAGCCCAATTCTTTCATATCAAAACACTAATTCTAAAGAACATAAGACCCCTATGTTCACTGCAGCATTATTTGCAGTCACCAAGGTATGGAAGCAGTGCAAGTTTCCACCAATAGATGAGTGGATAAAAGAAATGTGGGCCATTTTCATAATGGAATACTATTTGGCCTCAAAAAGGAAGAACACTGCACCCTTTGCAACAGTATGGAGGGACCTGGAGAGCATTATGCTAAGTGATACAAGCCAAATATCATATTATTTCACTCATATTGTGGAACCTAATGATCGAAACAAATTATCAAGCAAAACAGAGACAGACTCATAGAGGGCAGATGTCAGCTAAGGTGTGGAGGGTACTGAAGGGAGGGATTGAGCAAAAAGGAAAAAGGACTCATGGACATGGACAACAGTGTGGTAATTGTGGGTGGAAGGAACATAAGGGGACTAAATAGTAGTGGAAAAATACAATTAAAGCCCTGGCTGGTGTAGCTCAGTGGACTGAGCGCGGGCCTGCGAACCAGAGTATCGCGGTTCGATTCCCAGTCAGGGCACATGTCTGGGTTGCAGGCCAGTTCCCAGCAGGGGACACATGAGAGGCAACCATACATTGATATTTCTCTCCCTCTCTCCTTCCCTTCCTCTTTAAAGATAAATAAATAAAATTTTAAAAAAATACAATTAAAAAACTCAGATATTTTATCAGTAAACAATTATCAGTAAAGAATAATGCAGTCAATTTCTACCACAACAAATCTCCTAACATCGTTAACAAACAATACTTGGTTCTAGCAGTATAACTAGTATGTGATTCAACATGAAAAGGTGATGTTATCCTAAAACTTAGCCAGGGCAAATGAAGAAACAAAATCAATAAATGACATTTAATACATTAATAGAGTAAAGATAATAAAGAGAATAGATGATTGTTCAGAATAAGTCATGTCAAAGTCAGATGAGCCTTTATAATTTTTTATAAAACTAAGAAACAAAGAGAATTTCTATAACATGATGAAGACTGCTTACAAAACTCTTTTTTTAAAGATTTTATTTATTTATTTTTAGAGGGGAAGGGAAGGAGAGAAGGTGAGAAATATCAATGTACGGTTGCCTCTCGTGCATCCCCTGCTGGGAACTGGCCTGCAACCTGGACATATGCCCTGACTGGGAACTGAACTGTGATTCTCTGGTTTGCAGGCCCACACTCAATCCACTGAGCTACACCAGCCAGGGCTCTACTTATAAAACTCTTATTGCATAATACCAATATTACAAAATGGGGGAATTGGGGGGAAATTCTTTAAAAATAAGTAATAATGCAGGGAGCTTCACAATCATGGCTTATTGTAAACTGGCATATTCTAAATAAAATTATAAAACAAAAGAAATACATGCACAGGCTTGGATTTATGGCAGGCCTGTCCCCCTGGGTGCCCCACGCTGGAGCCCCCTGGCCCGTAACCATCGCCTGGCCTCTGCCTGTGGGCTGCAGGCACTGAAGCAGGCCACACGGTGGAAGAAAAAAAGAAAAAGAAATTAATGTCATAAAGAGTGTGCATTAACACTGGCAATGTGTCCCTCTGTAAGATTCAATACTTTTCCAACACGCTAAAATTTCCATCTGTTTTTGTCTACCCTACATCTTTCTGCCTTTCATGTGTTGCATAAAAAGTCACTTAATTCCTGAAGATAATATAATCCATTGCTATAATTGTTGCTTTTACATGCCATTAGTAAATTCTAGTAAATTCTATTTTTTTCAATTTACCAACTGAATTTCTCAAAGGCTATGTTTTCTGTTTGTTGTTTTTTACGATTTCACCTCAAAAATTTGTGTGCATTGTAAAAGAATTATGGTACATAAATATAATCATTGTTAAGTTTCAAACATGGAACAAATTATAAAACATGCTCTATTTTAAAAAATGGAATTTATTATTAATGGGTTGCCTTTTTAAAAAAGATTTTATTTATTTATCTTTAGAGGGAAGGGGAAGGAGAGAGGGAGAGAAATATCAATGTATGGTTGCCTCTCATGGGTCCCCTGCTGGGATCTGGCCTACAACCCAGGCATGTGCCCTGACTGGGAATCGAACCACGATTCTTTGGTTTGCAGGCCCGTGCTCAATCCACTGAGCTACACCAGCCAGGGCCTAACGTGTTTCCTTCTGTTTTTAAATCAAAATCTATCCTGGTATCTCCTGATCTCACCTGTTATTTATAGTAGGGATAGGTCTGTTTTGAGAACATGTGTATTTCACACATCTCCTGACCCTAGGAATGGCAGGTTCAAGAACATCTGAGAGTAAATATCTAGTGCGGAAAATAAGCACATTGTCTAATGGTTGCCACAACCTCTGGTCATTTTTTGGATTTAGGTATATCATTCATGTCAGGAAGTCAAAAAAGCAGTAAGACATCTCCAAGAGCTAACAGCAGAATGCAGTGAGGATTCTGAGACACAAAATATATGAATGCGATCCCAAGGCAAGCAGATAATATATAAGCTGGAGAGTCCGTTGCTCAGTAGCTTCTGGGAGGGCACAGCAGCCTTTGTTGAGGAAGATGTATAGTTCCTACCTTTAGGACCTTGGGAAGCTAGACGGCACTGCTATTTTAGCCACAAGAATAAATCTGTACCAATCTAATTCAATTATAAGAACAATTCATCATGGGTGACTGGGGCTAAGGAAAAAGTAGGAGAAAGGTTGCAAAGATAATTTTAACCTGTTGGAGTCCGATGATCAAAAAATGAATAAATATTGGTTATGAAAATCATGAAGCTGTAGCTAAGTTCTCCCTGGCGTTGTATGAACTAGGGAGAATGGACACCTACGGATGCAACTGAGTTACCAAGCTATGGAAATAAAGGGATTAAAGGCATGGCACTAATGACGCGAGTTCTTTGCATAATTTGAAGTAAACATCCTCATTTGCAAGCCTATAGGAACAGTCAGCTCCCTCCACTAAAGATGTTTGTATGTAGGAAGTAAAACAAGATTAGCACGGATTCAGAAAATAATATGGCAGAGCTAGATACTTCCTTAATGTAGTTTAAGACACTGAATTGTCCTTAACATGATACCTATTTCTCCACTGATTCATGCTATGAGCTTTTCACAGAAAGGGGTTATTAAAAAACAAGTTAGCACTTAAACAAACATAAATCCATAATTAGATTTTTAAACTTTCTACGGTCTTTTCATTTTTTACCAATGTAGGAGAAACACAGGGGCAGCAGCTGTTTTAAATACCATAAATCACTCTGGGGTTTTTAATAATATTTTCTATGAGAAAATAATTTCATTTAAGGCACTACCATCTAAAAACAATAATTTTAAGTCATTTATATTTGAAGTGAGTAATGCTGTTTACATCTATAAACTGTCACCATTTACTGCATTTACCATGGTTTATGATACTCCACAACCACTAAAATTTATTTTACAAGCCCTGGCATTCATAAAATATAAATATTTTCTATTTAAACAAGTCAATCTCTTTAATAAAACTAGTCAACAACAAGAGTTCTTATTTATTTCTATTGAATGGAAAGTAAACACAGAAATAGGAATAGCTAAATATATCGTTTATGACAGAGAAAACAGTTTAATAAAACTTAATCTCATTGAGAAAGTTTTTTTGAACTGACTAGTGAATCAATGTTCTTCATTTGGTAATAAACTTACTTTTCAGCAGACAGAAGGAAGTTAAATAATTTACATAAATAAATAAAGTACTTCCAAGTTGAAAAAAGTGCTTCATAATACCTTTCCTTAATTAAAATGTCTCTTCTAGAATGGAGACATAGCTCTGATATGTATTTTTTTCTCAAATGGGAACTTATAATAGTTTTCACTAACCAGATTATGCCAATTCCTCTACATAATCTTTATTAACTACCAAAAAACTCTGTTGTTGCATATTCTTCACATCTTCAATACACTTAAATACCAATTATTTCATTAATCATGTATGTTGTGTTGTTATTACTCTATTTCTTGGTTACACTAAATAAACTATAATATCCTAGAGTATAGAAACCTGCTTTTTTTACTTGCTTTTTCCAGTATTTATTTCATTTGGAGAAAAGAGAAATATGTAGAACATAATTTAAAACATGAATAAAGAGAAGTGTACATAAGTGAGTAGAAAGAGGGAAGATGATAAATCCTGGATCTCTTGAGCAGGACCACTTGAATGACTTTGACATGCTAACATTATTAACAGACACAGCCCCCAAGAAAGAATATCTCCAAACAACAGACCTTTATCCCTCATTCGGGTATCCTGACCCAGGCAGAGGCAGGTGGGGAAAGGGCGCTGTTCCATAGAGTAATTCCATAGAGCAGGAACCATGTTATTGAAGCATGTATTTGTTGATTCTCTGCATTGTTTCTGCAAAAAACAGAAATAAAACCCATACCATGTAAAAACATTCAACAACTTTCTGCATTTAAACAAGTTTATCTTTGTCATTTTATATCTCTTTAGAATATTTTAATTATTTAAAAAAATATTTTATTTATCTTTAGAGAGAAAGAGGAGAGAGGGAGAACAATATCAGAGTATGGTTGCCTCTCGTGGGTCCCCTGCTGGGAACTGGCCTGCAACCCAGGCATGTGCCCTGACTGGGAATTGAACTGCGATCTCTTGGTCTGCAGGCTCGTGCTCAATCCACTGAGCTACACCAGCCAGGGCAGAATATTTTAATTCTTAACACATGTCGATTAAGTAAAAAATAATTGATTTTCTAAATATATGCTTCATAATTAGACATGTATTTGTCTTACAAATAATATAACCTAATTTAAACTGTAGAGTATTTGAAAAGATTATGAATTAATTATAAATTAATGAATACTACATATTAAATGAGACTCTATACATTTTCATAAAGATGTGGCTATTTCACCAGGTTTTAATAATGGCATCATTTTGACACTTAAATAAGTTAAACATGCTTTCCATATTTCCATTAATTTCAAAGTGTAATCAGACTATGTTAAAAAGTTCACTGAATCTGGTAGTGAAATCAATGAAAAATTCATCTTTTTAATAGCTTGCTTCAGAAGCAGTAAACTCTTCATTATCTATGAGGTTATGGTATATGTAAAGCACTATAGGTTCATTCCAATTTTTATGACATGTTAAATAGGTACCCATAAAAATTTTATGGAATTGCAGCCACCGTCAATATTTGTTTCTTGATCTCCCTGTATAGTGTTGCTGTGTGGTAAATAAATCAGTTTGCTCAGTACTACTTTAAGAGAAACTGCCATAACACTAAGAATATTCATTAAACATCTACTGGCCGTAACAATATAATTCTTCATCTATTGGTCTATTTGGACAAGCAGTGTTCATCCTGAATTGCAAATGCATTTATTGAACTCTTACTATGTGTCAGGGATTGTCTATGTCAGGCGCTGAAAGTAAGTTGGGGAATCAAAAAGGCAGTCTTTGTCGCTCTGGAGGCTAGATGTACACACACCTACACACAACCCAAAACAAAAGCAATGAAGAAGCTAAATTCTGATCCTAATACGCCAATGATAAGGCACTGCAAGTCAGGTGTCAGGTTCCACATGACTGTGAGCACAGAAAGCCCTCAGAGAGATGGCATTTGAGCTAACCAATAAAGAGGAGAGTTCGGCCACACAAAGAGGACAGGAAAGAAAATAGAGTATTAAAACAGGAGAAGTAAGCATAGGAACTCTAAAGCAGAGAGGAATGTGGTGTAAATGAGGAACAAACACCAGACCGGCTGGGACGGAAGGACCATTAAGAAATGAGGTCAAAGAAGCTGGGAAAGGCCAGCTACAGCCAAACTAACCCATGCGTGACCCAGCTGTAAAGACTGGCTCTCATAGGTATCAGAAATACAAAAGGAAAATGCATCTCAGGTAGAAACTGGATCTCTTGAGCAGGACCACTTGAATGACTTTGACATGCTAACATTATTAACAGACACAGCCCCCAAGAAAGAATATCTCCAAACAACAGACCTTTATCCCTCATTCGGGTATCCTGACCCAGGCAGAGGCAGGTGGGGAAAGGGCGCTGTTCCATAGAGTAATTCAGTAATAAGAGTTGAGAGACACTGTACCTTCTCCATATGTCCTCCAAGATGGCCCTGGGCGACCACTTCCAGCTGGCACAGAGGATCACGAGCGGAAGATGATTTTTAATGGGACAGAGGTGGGAGAGGGATCAGTATTTCCACTCACCAACAAGACGAGGGGCCTGGAAATCTAACCTAGGAGGAAGCAGAAATGATGATGTCTTCATAAGACAGGACACAGTGCTGTATTTCTAAATGCTGAGATCATACCACTCTTGTACACATCAGAAGTAATTTGGGGAACTGGGCGGAATCTGCAGTGTGCTTTAATAAATCAGATATAAGCTGTTAGCGGATATTTGCAGTTTATACAACTTTCCTAAAAATCACTACCTTAACTATTGCTCATCTGATAACTGCGTAAGTGCTGCACTTTTGATGATAAAAAGAGAATCACAGGCTTAGTACAGAGACACGGTAATTTTTGTTCAGAAATTTTAATAACACGCATCTTGAAATCTGAGTTATCAAGAAGAAATACTCATACGCCAAAATGACTTCCCCAGAGATTTTATGCTAACCAGATGGAATTTGCATGCACGAAAGAAATGTGTTCTTAAAATATAGCTTGACATGATCTTCAGCGACGACTTTGTACCATCCATGAGGCTAAATTGAACCAGCCATCAATTCTTGAGAAACTCTTGATTATATTTATTCATTGTCTGATTTTTAATGCATATGAATGAACCTGCCATCAGCGTTTCAGAAAGTCAGGGTCCTGGTCTCTCATCTGAGAATGCATTATTCGGCATTGTTCTCCAGCCCTAATAAATGTGCCGGATTGAAGAAATGATGTGTGTCCAACAGGCTGGATGATACCCAATCTCATCATGGCTGTAGGCATTTTCTGTCTGTCCCTAGAAGCCAGGCCACACAGACATAAGCTTTCTCAGGTTTTTTTGTTTTTGTTTTTGTTTTTAAATATAGTACCTTTGTTGTCTAAAGAGGTTGCACTGCCTCTTCATATGACATCTGTAACTTAATTATCTTTAGAAAGACTGTAGAAAAAACTATTATTCTGGACTCTTCAGATAGAGCCCAGGTAAAGTTTTAAGTGTTCCGCTTCGCTGTGATAGAAGACGCAAGGGTAGCCTACTTCCCCGTGGGAGCCGATGTTCTTCCATTTCAGTGATGACTGCACTGTAAGTAGCGATGTTACACCCTTTCGCCTTGATTGACTTAAGGCCCAGCCAACCGTGTGAAACTCATGTATGGTCTGTGAGGGTGGTCTACCTTTCCTTACAACTCTAATACTGATATTCTATTGCAATTTCCATTTCACTTTAATGTCGTTGCTACCTGTCCGAATGCATTTTGGAAAAAAGTGAGTATCTGCACAAAGAAAGATGATACACCTTTGAAAGGCCCATTGATGCAGTTGGTAAACGTGATTGTCGGGTAGGAAAGCTCAGGTTTCCCATCATCCCCTGTGCCTGTGGACAGAACCGCCACCTACGCCGATGGGCACTTCAGGGCTTACTCTGTTTCCATTCAAATCTTATTTGAAGATTGACAGGGCATATACACATTTCATCTTCATATGACTCTATATGTACAAAAAGGACTTCAGTAATTTCCCGGCATGGAACAGAAGGCTGTCTACCTCTAATTGTAATTCTGCTGTTTCATGTCTGGGAGGTCCTATCTTTCATTTATGTGTAAATGCATGTGTATGAACATGCCCTTGGATTTAAACAGAGAAGACATCCAAGGATTTTTAAAACGTAAGAAGGGATGGCCAATTATAAAGACCAGGCAGAGCCGTTGATTGTAGGGCCCAAAAGGGTAACCTGAACTTCTTTTTAAGCAAGTTCTTTTAGCCATAATGAAGTGCATACTCTTCTGAACATCTCTTTCTCAGGTCGGTCTCCTGACAAACTCTTAGAGCCAGTGAAGTTCAGAAATAGAGTCCAGAACTAGCGAACCCCAGAAATCCCAAATCCCTGCTACAGAAGCAAAGGAGGGGTAATTAGTGTTTATGTACCAATTCACTTGAAGGAAGGTGGATGTAATAATAGCTGTATGGCACTTGACATTTTAAAAGTTGCTTCTACATAGAGTATCTCATTCGATAATTTTGGAAAAGAAAAAATAATAAAAACAGAGGAATGGACAAAGAACATTGGGGTGAAGAAAGAAGGGTACTCTCAGCTTTCTGAGTTCATAATTGTGGAATTTGAAGGTCAGAAAGGTTAAATAGCAGCCCGAAGTCGCATGGTTAGTTAACACTGTGCTCCATTAGGGCTCATAGATAGATTGCCTCATTCAAGACCCGTGTATAGTTTCATAATTAAGTTGTTAATTATTTTACCAATTCCCCATGCCTGAACACATGAGAAAGATTAAATTTAGCTAGACTTCCTCTGATTATTTTAGTAAATAATAGTGTCAGAGTTGTGCTACAATGTTAATTTAGGTCAAGTTAAAGAAGTAATTTTCTTGAAAGTCCCCATAGCTTCACTGAAAATGTATGCATATCTCTGTTGGTAACAAGCAGTGTACAGTGACTTCTGAGCTTGGCTTTTAAAATTACATTAGATAGTTTCACAGATCCCATACCTGGATCAAAGGTTCACGGATGTGATGATGCCTGGCCACAGCCGGGTGGTACTCAGCACTCTCTGTGGCCATCCGTCACCAGGAAGCCCGTCTAGTGGGACACGCACCAGTTCTCAGCTTGCTTGGGGCAACTCCCCTCCGCTTCCGCTGGTTCAAGGCCTGGTCCAGCAAAAACTGACCAGCACTTTAACATCACTGTTAAATTATCAAACAATACAAGTTATTTCACTAATCACTTTTAGGAAGGAAAGACGAAGCTACCGTTAGTCTGTTTTTTAAATCTAATTCATATTTTTTTGCATTTTAAGATTTTTTAAATTGTCGTTGTTCTCTTATAGTTGTCCCAATTTTCCCCCATTGCTCTCCTCTGCCCTGCCCACTCCCCCCTGACACCCACAGTCAATCCCCACCCTGTTGTCCATGTCCATGGGTTCTTTCTATGTGTTCCTTGACCAGACCCTTCCCCTTCTTTCCCAGCTTATTCCCCCCCCCCGCTCAGGTCACTGTCAATCTGTTCCTTGTTTCCATGGGGCTGGTTCTATCTCGCATATTTGCTTGTTTTGTTCATTAGTTTCCTTTTATTGTTCAGATCCTATGGTCTTTGTCTTTCATCATCTGGCTTATTTAGTCAGCATAATACTCTCCAGTTCCATCCACACAGTCATGAAAGGTAGGAATGAAGAAATCCTTTGCCAGTATGAATTCAAATGTTTAGTGAATTTCTCAAATTTAATCATTTTAAAAACTTGGAGGTCCAGATTTGGGGTAGTATAAACAGTTGATGTTCCTCAGCAAAATGCTTAATTAAAAATAAAATTCAAGAACTAAACACGAACCCTGGTCAGTGTGGCTCAGGTGGTTGAAGCATCATCCGGTAAACCAAAAGGTCGCAGGTTAAATTCCTGGTCGGGGCACAAAGCTGGGTTGTGGGTTCAGTCCCCAGGCAGCGTGACTGAGGTTTCTCTCTCACGTCAATGTTTCTCTTCCTTCCCCTCCCTCCCTTCCTCTCTCTCTAAAATAATAGGGACTTGGGTAAGGATAAAAAATTAAACATGAATATGATATAGTGATATATTTATATTTACTCTATTATACCAAATTTACTCTTGAAATGTCTATATCAAATAAGGAATAGTACATTTCCCTTATTCCAAGGTGACCCCTTTAATTAGAATCCAAATATCCTCCCAAACCAGTAAACCTCTCCACAAAAGCAGAAGAAGAAAAAGAAAACAATCTTTGTGATCAAGTGGGCGTTAAAGTGGATGGTATGTGCATCGCAGACGGTCCAGTCGGAGACGGTGAAGACAGAGGGAAGGCTGAGCATTGGGCTCCTCATGCAGGTGCGGCCCACCGTGTGTGTCTTTGAGGAAGAGGACAGGACAGCACCTCTTGTCACACAGGCCCATCCCAGGTCTACCTGGACTTTGTGGGGGTGGCCACCTGTGTTTGTTAATTGGCCTCACCCAAAAGAAAATAAACTCCTCACATCTTTATGGACAGGAGGTGGCTTTGCATTTCGGAGCCAGGCAAGCCCCCTGAAGTCAGGCTTTCCACCTTCCAAAGAAACTGGGACACAGGGTCTCTGCCTCCACTGCCGACCACATTGCAGAGATGGCCCCAGGTCCTTGGGAAAGACAGTTCTGGGCATTATAGCAAAAGGGTCATTTCGCTTTTATTATGAACTACTATTGTTATTAGTGGTGGTGAGTACCTGTAATAACTACTCAAAAATCGATGGGGTGAGGATGGTGGTGGGGGGTAGGCAGCATCAACAGTGTCGGCAACGTGGCTTTCAAAGGGCCAACGGGAACGCCATGCTCGGTCTGCTCTTTTATTATTAAATAGTGTGCTTTCCTGTGAGACTCTGCCTTAAGGAAAGAATTTTAGCCTCTTAAGCTACCTAGGGCATCTGATGTCCCTGTCGTCTCTTCGCCACCCTGCAGTTTGTAGACAAATGCAAGTACGTACGTGCACTCAGCAGGTGGGAATGGGATTCAGTGCCTCTTCCCTCACTTCCCAGAGAGGAGGGTGACTTCCACTGAGCTTGAAGTGTTAAGTCCACACATTGTGGACATTCACATTCTTTTTAAAAAGGAATAGTCGCTTGCTCTAAGTTTCTAATTCATTTACTTTTGAAGAGTTCAACCTATGGTGAGGTACATTTGTTATTGCACAATCAAACTGAATTCACTAGACGCTAAAAAGTTTAGATTTTTAATGAAACCTGAAGAAACGGGACTTCAGCTTAAAACCTCTATTGGTTACATGTTAAAGATAGCACAGCATTTTCATTTATACATGTGTGTGTATGTAAACTAATGTGGTGTGTACATACATGAAAATCTCCTGTGAGTGCACATGTGGATAGTTAGTGTCTCTATCTTGCCCTCAGTGATTTCGGTGTAGCATGTTATTGCTTTACAAAGGACAGTCTACTCAAGGCTCTACTTTTCATGACGGTTGCTATGTCCTGCAAACTTTAGTTAGTAACTGGTGTTTTTCATTCCAATTTGCTATTAGGCATAGCATCCCAATTAAAGTCAGAGAATTTGCAGTCACGCCGCTTCTTTAGTTTGATTCCTCGCTACAATAATTATTATGACCTTGAACAAATTATGTAAACTTCTTATGTCTCAGCTTCCTCATCTCTCAATACTTTATCCATATGAAGTCTTTTGAGAATGGCCACAATTTAGGACGGAGAGCACAAGTCCACAGTCTACCATTAGGAAGAGCTATACAACAATACACGGAGGTTGCCTTTCGCAAAATGCCACAGGCCTATTGCTGTAGCAGAATTTACAAGTACACGCTTTGGGACCAGGGGACAAATTACTAATCATCATCAACATTATCTCTCTTTTTCAAAATCTTACATTTTTTGATACTTACAGCTACCAAACAAATGACCATAGCTTTTATGTTTACTTTAAGGGTAGCATCAGTATGGTAAGACAATGTCATCAATTAGATTATAAAATTCAGGAAAACAACCCCGGCAGGGGAGTCAATCAGCAACGACATGTGCTGTGGAGATGTGCAGAGCAAAGAGAGTGAGCCATAAGGTCACGCATCAGAACTTGAAAACGAAGGTTCTACCAACAGTATGTTTCGGTGTGTTAAATGAATGAAGTAAACTCCACCAATTCAATGACATTTGTGTTAAATGTTTTTCCTCCTTCTCAGACCTCAATGGAAAGTATTTTGTATTTAGTGTAACTAACTCTTAAAACAATCTTTTAGTGGGGAAAAAAAGTGAGATGCACATGGACACGTTCAGATTCACTGATGTATGTGTTTGAAAATACTTTTCTGTATCAATTTTAGTATTTGGGGGATCTCTGCTGACTCCTGGGTGAATATCAGCTTGCTAACCAGTAGTGTTTCTCCTACTCTTGAAACCAGAAAAGCTAGCATTCATGCTGCCTGTCACCACCAGAGACAGAGACCCAATAAGCAGAGACAAAGATTGAATCTTTATGGGTGCTTTATTCCAATGGCCAGGGATCTGAGAAGATGGGGGGTTATGTACCCTAACAGACCATCTTACATTTCCTTTCAAGCCAGCTTTTTAACACGGGATGGGGGTCAGGAGGAGTGTGGATAAGGGATTCAGAATTCAGGAAGGAGGTTAATCAGATAAAGGCCAGAGTCCAGCAATTTCCCTAACGTCCTTTCAACCCTCTGACCTGTGATTTTCTTCATCTGTGTCCTATGTCCTGTGTCCTGGGTGGCAGACTGTCTCTCCCTGGAACACAGTGGCTCGGATTCCACCTCAATTGCTCATGGTCTCTTCTGGAGCATAAGGGTGAAACTGCCTGTGGTCCCCCTGCAGTGAGGGTGGGCCGTACCTGTGGTTCCTAAAACAAGAGCTTTTACACACGTTAACTACAAAGGTCATTAACTGTTACCTAAAACTAAAGTTTCCCAACTCTTGAGTTGCCCGGTCACTCTCTTGTCTTTTCTTACTGAATCACACGATCATTTCTGTTATCTTTGCAATCTCTTCTCTTGGGTGGCGCCCCAACCCTTAAAACCTTTCTAGGGTCCTTGGTAATTAATGTCCCTCGCTTATCACTGTCATTTCTCTTTCTTCTGACCCAATTAAAGCCACCCTATGATATATCTGTATATTTAAGAAGTGTTGTGGGCAGGCCTCACTCCCTAGAACAAATCCACTTGTGTAGGAGGAACTGTGACCTCAGCTCAAGCTCCAGTTTGCAACACCCATTAAATATTATTGCAATGGGAAATTCTGGTGGGTGATAGCTGCTGATTTCTCTAATTTTGACTCTCTGATCCCAGGTTTTCTTCTTATAAGGTGCCCTGTGTCCTAAAAACTCAGTACACTTTGCATAAGATGTCTGAATTTGATAGAATAAGTTCTAGCTCATGAGTTTATTATGACACTGTGTTTAATCGCTTTGTAAGGATACAATAGTACATCATAAAATTGAGTTTGATTTAATATAAGTATTATACAAATAAGTTCAAAGATACTCTACAACTAAAGGCAAACATGAAAACTACATGACATTTTTCTCATAAACTACAATCAGTAAAACAGTCATATTGACAACTCGGTAGCAGCCGCAGTCAGATAAAATATCCGTGTAATAACCCAAGGTGTCATGTTCATTTCACAACCAAGTGAGATTGCCCTTTTGGCAGAAGATAGTGTCTCTGACACAACTTCAGGGTCTGAGAATGATAGCTAACCGCTATATAGATTAAGCATATATATGGGATGGCAGGTGATGACTAAATCTCACATGTCAGATGTTTTCAGTCTCACTATACACACGAATGATTTTCTATCTCATCACATACACAGAGAGTGACTGTAATTTTCTAATATGAAGGACATAGGTATATGCTGAACTCTTATTTTCTTGTATCATGGGTGGTGACAGAAAAAATTCCTTAATATTGTTAATTTTAACAAGCCCTCACATTGTGAAATGACATGTGTCACATGACAATAATAACACAGACAGGGGTTGAGGCAGAAAACGAATGGGCAGTGGTTTTATTACTGTCTTTCTGGGTGAGCTCACCTTCCCTTAAGCCACTGCTCAATACTCAAATGCCTACGGCCTTCTCTTTCAAATCTTGAAAAATCTGGAATGGACAGCATCTTTAAGAGTGAATGGAGTTTGATAGGTTTTTGAATGTCCCTAAAATTTAAGAAACAGAATTTTCATTTGTTTTGCAGGTTCTGACTCCTAAGACCTTCATGGAGCACATCAGGTGTGGGGAGGGGGGTGTATGGGGAGGGGGAGTAAATGTATGTGCATTTATGTGTGTGTGTACTTGTGTGTTTGTGTTGAGATGAGGACAGGTATACTATAAGATAATTTGGCAAGGTAAAATGATCAATCCGTCAGCCATTTTCAATTTATGGCCTTGTGTGTGCCTTATTGTCTTGGTTTAACAAAATCTGCATACTTGTTTTTTTAATATTTTAAAAAATTTTTAAATTTATTTATCTTTAGAGGGGAAGGGAAGGACAGGAGAGAAATATCAATGTATGGTTGCTTCTCCTGCATCCCCTGCTGGGAACTGTCCTACAACCCAGGCATGTGCCCTGACTGGGAATTGAACCGCGATCGTCTGGTTCACAGGCCCGCACTCNTGTGTTGAGATGAGGACAGGTATACTATAAGATAATTTGGCAAGGTAAAATGATCAATCCATCAGCCATTTTCAATTTATGGTGTGTGCCTTATTGTCTTGGTTTAACAAAATCTGCATACTTGTTTTTTTAATATTTTTAAAAATTTTTAAATTTATTTATCTTTAGAGGGGAAGGGAAGGACAGGAGAGAAATATCAATGTATGGTTGCTTCTCCTGCATCCCCTGCTGGGAACTGTCCTACAACCCAGGCATGTGCCCTGACTGGGAATTGAACCGCGATCGTCTGGTTCACAGGCCCGCACTCAATCCACTGAGCTATACCAGCCAGGCATGCATACTTGTTAAACCTCATGATATGACCAAATTAAACAGAGACACAACACAATGTAAATGTAATTCAGTGAATCTTAGTTTGTTAACATCACTGACTATTCAATTCAGATTGTTTTCTACGTCCAATGTGAAGGATCTTTTTAGAATACTTGTATTTATTCTATTTGTCCTTTTGTTTTTAAATGTTTCAGTACCTGAAGATTGAATTGTCTGTAAATAATAATTATTTTTATTACTTCTGAATAAATGAGACTTGAAGGATGAATTACCATGTCAGAGATAGAAAACACCGATTGCTCAGAATTTTTTGGCCAGGCATCCACTCAGAGTGCATGAACAGTAAGCCGGGTAAATATGGGATGAACCAGCGAACGTGGAGAAGATTGCATCCCCTCTCACTCTAAGCCTCCGGTCAATACCACATCCCGGCAAACAAAAGCTCTTTTATTCCTCACAGAACGTTGTACAAGAACTTTCTTGACTTGGGATTTTCAGAGGTGTATTAGTTATAAGACCATGAGTAAGAAAGTGAAAAGCAAACTTAAGAATTTAGACAAATACGAGGTCTAACACAGAAAAGGATGAGATAATTCATAATCAAACCTCTATTTAGCTTTCAGAGCAGTGCTAAACATACTACAGACTCATAGAAATAGATATGGATTCATTAAATATCTCAGTGGCCAAGAAAGAACATAATCAGTAGTTGGGATATTGGAACAATAATAAGTTCACATCTTCCTGGCTGTCTGCGTGATTATGGGCAAATGAACATCTTTGGGCCTCAATTATCTTCTATGTTTGTTTTAAAACTTGGAAAAAATCAAGGAATATAATCTTAGAACCAAAATATTTCCAAGAACAATCTGAACAATAGTTTTATTAAACAGATAATACCACAAAATGAAATTCATAAGCTCCAAAAATTAAGTAGACTTTGCTTCAATGTTTTAAAACATGTAACTTACTGGTACAAAATAATGATAATCAGCTAATGCTTTAGAATGATCATTTATCCCATCCATAGGAAAATTAAATACTCAAATAGCCATAGCTTCTGTTATAAATGCGACAGACTTCCAAGAGCATGCATATTGTACCAAAAATAGTTGACTGCCTACAACCCAGTCTTGTTCACAACGTGAGAAAAACCGTTTGGCCTAAGACAGAGAATAGCGGCAGAGCACGCTGACAGCCCAGAGGAAGAGCTGACGGATGCTGCCTTTAAGCTCCTGTTGTCAAAACTGGAAATGCTGCAACCGGGACATCAGACTTTGTTTTCTGACACGCGAAGTCCGCAGTCAGCACAATGAAATTGGGATTTTTCTTATTGGCTTTTCGAACAGAGCGACAATCCTTAATTTGGAAAATATTTAGTATGTTTTATTTGGGCCTAATTTGTGAAGCGCTCATATAGTCATTGTACAGAAGTGGACTTATATTAAATGACATCAAATGAGCCCAGCACAGTATTGTGTGATTTACAAAAATAAAAAATAGACCCATATATTGAAAGAATTCTAAGAAAAAATATCATGGTATAGTTTTAGAAAAGGAGCAGTTAATGTTGGATTTAATAGATTAGAAAAATAGTACAGTATAATGGATTGGCTGAGAAGAGAACATAATTGGTAAAAAAAAAAGAGGAACTATTTAGAAGAAAGAAAAGGTAATTTGCATCCATTTTACTGGGGAGTTGTTTCTCCTTCTCTTACTTTCCACATACAAACTTTTATCTTCTGAAGTGAACAGCAACAGTTCTAAATTCAATTTATTTTTTAGATTCCTTTCAACCCTACACTCTACTCTGCCTACCCTTCATACCGTTTCCCTGTTTTCCTTCCTGGTAGGTTAGGAAGGGTGAGGCAAACGTAGGTTTACAGTTGTTCATATGAAAAATATTACAATCATTCATAAGTAATAATAAAAGAATAAACTCTGCTTTGTGGACTCCCAACTACAAACCTCTTTTACCCCCTCCTATAGAAGTCTACTGCTCTGGTTTCTTTTCTCAAATATACTCTCTTCCTCTCTGAACTTGATCTCCATCAGTTTTTCTTTGAACAAGTCTCATTCCAAGAACCTCACTTTTTCAAATCTATAGTCCTGGCACTCTTGTTTCTCAAATAACACATTACTGAATTTGCTGCTGAAACAAATAAACAACAAAGCTGCAGAAATTACGGAGTTGTAGAGCAGCGCTTCAGTATTTCACAATTGATTTTGTTTTCATTGTACATGTCTCTATAGGGTACAGAAAGATGCCTATTACACTTCCAGTTAATAACTTTTTCTTCCCAGTGTTGTTAGCTAGGCATTTTTTCCCCTTCGTGATAAAATGAGGAAAGATAGCTTGAGGATAGAGGTAAAGATACTGTTTAAAACAATAACATTTTAATGGGGTACTCTATAGGCAAACAGGATGAGAGCATACAATGCCTCTAATTCTTATCATTCTTATAATGCATCTGAATTAAACAATAGTATTTTACCTGTCCCACATTAAAAGCAATCTTGGATAGAAGCAAATTTGGTCATATCTTTTAACATGTTTTAATTAACACTGTCGTCCAGTTTTCAAAAGAAGAGAGTAACATTATTTATTATGTTCATCAAACTATTTTATATTCTTTTTATAGGTAGATAGATACATATATACTATCTCTTTCAAAATACTTCATCCCCAATCTTGTCCTCAGAAATGTATGTAAGGAATCAGAAACCAAACTCAGGAGAATTATTTCAGGAGCAATACTGCAATACACATGTGGTGAGACACAAGTTTCAGGAACTAGTATCGATGCCAGGTTAACCTGGACTTTACAATTTACCTGAACCCACCCACCCCCACACATGTGCACACGCATGCGCATTGTCAACACAGTGGTTAAGATGAACAGGTGTGCGTTTGACTAATTCTTAGGAAAAAATTAGGAATGCAAAGCTATCAGTGAGATTTATTTTTCTTTGTCAGTTATGGAGAATAGAAAATATTCGATTTCTGCAGACTGTACAATGATGAATAAAGAGTAAATGATACTTTTAAATATTTGATTTATTTATTTTTAGAGAGGGGAAGGGAAGGAGACAGAGTAGGAGAGAAATACCAATGTGTGGTTGCCTCTCATGTGTCCCCTACTAGAGGACCTGGCCTACAACCCAGGCATGTGCCTTGACTGGGAATTGAACCAATGACCCTTTGGTTCACAGGCCCATGCTCAATCCACTGAGCTACACCAGCCAAGGCAAGAGTAAATTATATTTTATTGGTTAACTAGTGCTGCACTGCTACAGAAGAGAAAAGCTCATGTCAAAATGAGTGTAAATTGTGGCACAAGTAAATATTTATATTACAAATAGCAGGAAGATAACTACAATAATGAAATAAAACCATAATAAGGAATGTACAGGTATACAGCAGAGTCTGCTGTGGCTACTTTATTTCAGTTGTCTGGAGTTGGCTCCAGGTTTAAACCCTTTGTGAAAAAAAGGGGGCTGCCACAAAAAAGTTGAAACATTATATGCTGTGTAAATCCTGGAAAGAAATGCCACGGGGTAGCTTGGTTTCGTGCAGACTGCCTCTGGAGAATCGATGGGAGTGCCTGGTGGCAGACAAATGTTTGTATGATGGCCCAACTGTAATGATTTGTAGTGTTTGGATAAAGTTCCCTCAAGTTTGAGGCAGTGCTTCCTACCCAGTACCAAGTAGTCTTGGGGAAAGAAATCGAACCGAGACCTTGTAATGTCCTTTTTCTTTAAAATGTGGACCCTAGCAAGTAACAGTAGACCTTCACCCTAGCAGCCCCTTCAGAGCCCCTTGATATTTGGCCGATCTGTGAGGAGGTGCCCAGTTTGGACTGGTCAGTATCTGCCGGCAAATCCATTTCTTGTCTCAAATGGAAATCAATGAAATCTCACTGAAAAAGACCACCTGTTACTAACAAATGGCACCTCAGTCAGTGACACAAACCCCTTCTTAGGCACCTGAAGAATCTCTAGTATCATCTTAATCAGGAAGGCCATAGGAAAGTTTGATACCTTTCTCCTTGTCAAGTCATGGCTCACTGTGTCAAGCAAAAGAGCAAAGCAACAGTTTTAGAGAGATCATTAAACAGCTTAAAACTATCAGAATATTTTGATGAATGATTCATGCTACAATCTCTATTATTTATTTGGTAAAAGGTGTTAAAATATTTATGATTTGGTGTCCTTATAAGCAAATATATATTTCAAAAAGTATATATATTTATTGAATTAACTTTATACGTTTAGATATTGAATATTATCACATCTATTGAAATGATATATGCATTATATATCAAATCAACACATCCCAAAACTCAAAAGAAAAATGACAAGGGATATTTTCATAAAAAATCAGGGAACTATAAGTCTCTTATAGTATAACTATAATTTTAACCTTGTAAGTTAAATTCTAGGCCTTGAAAAATTTTAAATATATACCAATTGAGTAATATAGAAGTGTATTATTTATAGGTACTATGACTGAAATATATGACATAGTCTACTAAAAATACAAGAAAATATCCTGCACTTATTTTACTGATAAACACTATTATTAATGGCGTTATAATTAATTCAGAAAAATAATGAAAATGTATTCCATCTTCAATAACAACATAATAATAGAGTAACTTCAAATGTGTGGACTAAAATACAAAAACTCACAACTTTCCTATGGGATAAAGAGAACACTTAAAAATATTAAGAGTGATTAAAGCTCTAGATGAGAAGTTTAAATAAATATTTTAAACATATAAACTTCACAACGTAATCCATAAATTTAATATGATTCTCATTATTAAAAAGAACTATGAGATATTCACTACATAAATCACCATTTATAATAATAAGTATATGTCAGAAATTGGGGGGGGCATTAACCCATTAACCTAACACCAGCACCATGTCACCTCCCTGTGCAATGTTTCCTGTTAGCATAAAAGTGGGGAATAGAGAAAGGTAAACACCAATGCCCCCTTATGTATGGATGACACCTGGGGTGAAATCAGGGACCTGTTAGTAAATTCAATAGTACAAAATAATTTTGGAAATACTGTCCAATAAAGAAATAAATTTATCTTTAACATACAGGTATATTTGATTACTAATCAGTCCTTAGTTTATCTAAATACTTATTCAATAAATATATGTGTGAGTTATAATATAATGAATTATGAATATATACATATGTATACAGATACCAGATACATGTGTATATACATATGAAAGGTATAATGAATACATTCATATGTACAATATCATTTATATATGCATATTTACATTGATGTATTTGACAAAGTAAGCAATGGCAATTGTAAAAATGATAAAACTACATTCGCAAAAACATAAAATTATAATAACACATTCTGCCCATACAATGACACAGTTATATATTTGGGAGGTACAATCTTCTAAAGAATCTACTTATTTGCTTCTCTGTTTATATCCCTCCACTTTCAATCTATCCAGTCATCTAGCCATCCACTCCCCCATTATCCTTCTCTCCATCTATACATTTCTATCATCTATCCATCTATTCATCTATCTACCTATCAGCTATGTATCAATCTATCTGTCCATGAAATTATCTTATTAATCTAACATTGCCTAGCATATAATTTGCACTCAACATTTTTCTGTGAGAGAAAGTAACACATTTATTATTTCTCAACCTTACTAGGACTGAAGTAAAGGACACTTAATTTCATTTAAATAGTATGTGTTATTTTGTTCATGTTTTCATAAATTTATAACATTTCAAAGGAATAAGAGTAAAAACAAAATGAAAGTACTGCTTTATCACTGGTTTTACAAAACAAGCTTCAACATATCTAATCAAAGTGATACTTTTTCCTTATCATTAACAAATAATGTTCTAAAGTAATCTAATAACTGTTCTAAACAGTACACATGCTACAAAAATATCTCCATAATATCTTTTTAGAGTACTGAAAAATTAATAAAAAACTGTAGGCCTTTGCAATGACAAGTACATTAATCTCTAGGCAACTATATTGATATTTCAAGTAATGTATTTTCTAAACATCTTCTTTCCATGACATTGTAAAATTAATCTATTTTTAAAACAAGGTCTTTTTTGTTGTTGTTAGGCAAAGAGGAAATAAACTGTATTAATGGATTGCCTAGACTGACAGATATCACTCAGGGAAATACCACAAAGCCCCTGCCACAGGGCCCTCAAGACCATATCACAGAAGACCACATCCCTAGTCAAAGGTATAAGGCAAAACAAGATGTGCAATTGGTGGTCAGCTAGACCCTATTTTCTTTGAAAATAAAATATTACTTAAATATTTCAGCGTATAAACTATAATAGAGTAACAGTATAACTAAAAGTTTAATGGGTTTTGTGTACGACATAATGTCCATTAGTCAATTCCTGACTTTCATACCACTAATAACACAGTGGGCCCTAAATTTACAGAACACTTTTCCACATCCTCTTCAAGCTTTTCTAAACCAGAGGAGTGTTGTTATTATTTGCCTTATAGAATCTATAGAGAAATATGATCAAATGTTGTATGTTAATTTATACTGATGGCCTAAGAAATTAAATTAGAACATTTTGATGATTTTACAGTGCTACTGATTTATAATAAATGGTAAAAATATTTTACACTTATATAAGTAGGTCATAGATGAATTTATTTCACAGTGCATTTAAAAAGAAAGCATTTTTCTATTTTTTACTAATTAAAAATATAAAATTTTGTTTAGAAATTATATACAAAATATAATATTTTAAGAGAGATGAGATAAAAAGTGTTGATGTGTATTAACTACCAGTTATTAGTTTTACCTGGTGCAAAACAAGTGTATTTTCTTTATTATGGTAAATGTAATTGTCCTTTATTTGGGTTCTAAACAAGACTCAGAGCTGACCAACGACTCAGTAGTTATATCATGACTACACAGGTTGTTGGAAGGTGGACATAGTGCCTTCCTTAAGCACAATTATAGAGAGTGGACTTGTCTATAGTATCTCTATAACATTAGGAAGCATAGGTTTACTGCTTATGATTTCAATGACTATGTGACATAAGATATGCTTCACATAAACAAGTCCATAGTATTAATAACAGAGGGTGGCTATTTAATGTACATTGAAGAAAAACTAGGACAGATGCCAATGTGGAATTTTATTTCTACCATATGTGGTTCAAGAGAAGCATTATACATTGCTCGAAAGAATTATTGTCATCTTGCTCAACTAAAAGTTAACATCACTCTTTAGGACTTGGCACAGGTATGACATAAATTAGAAAGCTTTTAGAAAATTGCTTAAATGATTTAGATTTAAAATGTTTTTCTAAATAGTAACCATAAATATGAGAAATAAGAGTATATCTAAGATAAATATTCTGGCCATTAAATTATTATTATACTTATATATGTCATTTGCCACATAATTTTATTGAAAACAGCTAAATGTTACTTCTGATTTATAGCCCCAATTTTTTTATTTCTCTCCATATACATGGTTAGTGAAAGAATATTTACATAAATAGTAAATGTAAGGAAAAGGCAATGAATAAATATTTCTTGTCCTCCAGGATTTTTTGCTTAAGCAATTATAATACAGAAAAGTATTCAAATAGATAAGTAGATGGATATATAGACAGATAGATTTACCAGGTTAGTCTCTCCATATATTACCAAATATACCAACTAAATAAAATGTGTGAACCCCGTCATATATTCTAACATAAAATTGTTTTTGAGTACCTAATTGCTTTTTTAGCCTACTTATAATAACTATGATTAACATAATTGTTATAGGTTTTCCTTGGTGTGTGTCCATGAATATGTGTGTGTATATAGTTTTTTTAACTTTACGAAAATGAAACAATACTAGATGTTTTCTCTGATCTTCCATCAAGGAGCTTACATTCTATCCAGTAAAATTCATATACAATGAATTCTCATTATTCAAAGGAGTTCCTATACACAGAGCTCTCATTATTCAAGGAAACGCTGAATTAGTGAATGCTCAACCATTGTTCTTTGAGGGAATACATGGATTCATGTGAGCCTCTGGTCACACTTCGTCAATTTCTCAACGCATACGCTGTTCTATGTGCATTTCTGTTTAAAGGTGCCTTATTTAATATACAGTGTTTATCACCGAACTCGTGGCCAAGAGCATCATAAAGCAAGCCTGAAAACTAACATCACATAACACTCAGATTTTCTCCATCAGGCACATCACAGCCTTTTGGTGCAAGCATATTACAAAATAGTTCTGCACCAGGCTTGAGGGCCATTTAAAATGGGAAAATCAGCCCTGGCTGGCGTAGCTCAGTGGATTGAGCACGGGCCTGCGAACCACACGATTGCAGTTCGATTCCCAGTCAGGGCATATGCCTGGGTTTCAGGCCAGTTCCCAGCAGGGGACTCACGAGAAGCAACCATACATTGATACTTCTCTCCTTCTCTCCTTCCCTTCCCCTCTAAAGATAAATAAATAAAATCTTTAAAAAATAAAATGGGAAAATCATCAACAAAAACTGCCCACAAAATAGCACAAAAATGTAGCACTAAACAATACCATGAAAAGGACACTCATTTACAGTATACAGGCTGAAACAAAAGTCAGAGTAGAGGATCCCCAGCTTCAGTTAGGAACGTGTATGGCAGGTGACTAAACTTCCTCTCCTTCTGCGCATGTCCATGAATGACCATGACAATGCCTTGGGTACTGACTGTGGGATTACAAATCAATTTTAGCATGTAGAGGAAATCTCAAACACAGAATCTTCAAAAGATGAGGCTGGACTGCGATGTTAGAACATCTTAAATAGTGGGGAAAAAGCAGAATAGAATAGAGGTATGAGTTCCAGGAGAAGGTATGGTTGTCATTTTAAATAGGTTAATCAGGGCAACTCTCAGGGCAATGTCTCAGTAAAAATCTGGATCAGGTAAGGAGGATGGTCCCCTAATATCTGGAGTGGAACTTCCAAGTAAAAGGAATGGCCACAGATGAAGTGTGAAGCTAGGCATATGTCTGAAGTATTAACAGAAGAGCAAGCAGGGAGTAATGGCAAGATGATTGCTTGAGAAAGGGGATTAGTTGAGGATGTCCAAGAAGTCATGAGGAATGGGTTCCTCCTGGCCTTGGAGATGGTTGTAAGAATGTGTGCTATCTCTCTGGGTAAAAGGAGAAGTTGTTGCAGGACTGGCTGACATTTCACATCCATGTCATTAGCTGCTGATTTGTAAAGAGACAAATAAAAGGAGAGGAACGTGATGGTGGACAAAGCAAAGAACCCATAGGGGTGCGTGGAGACCAGAGGCCAGAGATGAGATGGTTCGGTGGTGAAAATGGTGGGCACTGGTAACACCAATACACTTAAAAGGTACTGGAAGTGGAGCACGAGTGAGGGAAGAAAGAATCAACTGTCTAAATATTGTTGGCCCAAACAGCTAGCGGTATCATCAGAAAACATCTATCCTTGATTACTGAGATGGAAAACAATGTTTGAGAAAAATATTTGGGAGCTGTGCATGAGTTGCACCTGAATTTGAGGTGACTGTGAGATACGGAGATATCTCGAAGGCAGTTATGTGTGTGAGTGTGAAGAAGGAGAAGATCTAAGCAGGAAGTAAGAATGTGGCAGTTGGCAGCACATGAATGATATTCAAAGGCTGTACACAGGCTAAGTAGGCCGAAGCCAGAGCCCTGGGGTGCATCAGTGTTAAGACGTGGGGGTAAGAGCTTTGCCAGTGAAAATCCTGTTCTTTCATGGCATCACAAGGAAGGCACAGCAGGGACCCACACAGGGAGGGTGTGGTGAGATAAAATTTATTTATGGCGTCAGATGCAAAATTAAAGGAGTGTTCCTGGGTTTGCAGTGTCTCATCTTAGTCTGTTCCAGAAACTTTCTCTTCATCAGGGCCAGAAATAGGGCCAATGTCTAGAGAGTCCGTGCCATGTTAAAGCTTAGTCCTTGGAGCCCAGTGGTCTTCCTGGCCTGCCAGCCGGCAGCCATTAGACCTGCGTGGCTGCTGTGGAGAAAGAACACGCTAGGCAGCTTATGGGGCCAACTCGAGTTTCCGAGAGACAGAGGGAGAGAATGAAGGGCTGGGCTCTTTGTTAAATTAGTGATACTATCTTGGACTTGGGAAGGATCAGGCACTCTTCTCAAGTTAACTTCCCAAGCTCTCCCGAGCTTCTGATGGGTGCCCCCTCAACCAGTCCGTCACTTTCCCAGGCTTGACTGAGGAGCCACTCTGGTCACCACTTTGGTGCTCACTGTGCACATTCTTACCCCCTACTTTACTGTTCTATCCCTTACCCCAGCGATCTCCGGTGGGGATGGGGAGATGGTTGTTCCCTGGGAGTCTGCAAAGCCACAACTTCTTAGGGAAGCAAGCAGGTTTATGCTCCCTGGTCAATGATACTTAATAGTGTCTGGTTTCCTTTGCTCCTTTCTTTATTAATATTTAACTACCAACACTAACTAGAGCAGCAATCTGTAAAAGGTGACGGAGGAGCTAACAGTGAGATAGAGAAAAAGTGTGAGAATTTGGAAATGATTAGCATAGATAATTATTTATGCAATAGATATAAGTAGCAGTGGCAGCTGGTTGTTTAAAAATAATGCTTTGTGATTTTTTTAAGAATGAGAAAACAAAACATTATGTTTTTGCGATAATGGGAACCATCCATAAACAGAAAATAATTGTTGAGATAGGAGAGATCCCCAAAGCACTCCCGAGCCTATATACTGAAGTACAAGGAGTAAAGGGGAGAAAAACAGAAATTATTGAATTTAGGGAGAATCATAGATAGTGCAAGTATGATAACAGGCAAAAATACCGTATCTCTAGCTACGGGTGAGCTGGAAAGTGTGGCAGTGGGTGTGTGTGGGTCCTTTTTGTTACTGTTTCTGCATCTGCATGTGAGTATGTGTTAATATAGAAGATGTTGGGTGATTAAGAAGCAGGTAGGGAGTGTTATTGAACATGTTTCAAGTTGTATCATTACCAGATGTCTTTGTGGTCTCTGTTGAGCACTGACATCCTGAATCAAATTGATACTAATCAGCACTGGTTATATGGGGTTTTTTTCCCCCAGACACTTTTAATCACACATTTGCATGTGTGGAACAGGTAGGTAGATGTGTTTAATCAGATCTTAGTTTACCAATTTAGCAAGGCAAAATACAGAAGTATTTATTCACATCAAAACTGCATGCCTGTGTGGTGACTTTCTCCAAAATACAATTTATTTAAATTTTCCAAACCAATTAAAAAAAAAACCCTTTCTGGATAACAGGGAGCTTTTCCCATACTACTGTAAGATGCAATGATGCATTAACCTTCCAAGTGATGGTTCACCTGTAGCATTTTCCAGTGCCCCTCATTGACGGTAATTTATCCTGCACACTGGTAGCAGATTAATCTTCATAATGCACTATTTCCCAAATAATATACTCTCCAATTTACAAAACCATGCATGTATTTTCAGGGAGAGAACAAATGACAACAAAAGAATCTGCTCACTATTTCACCACCAGAGAAAGGCTTTTTACTTCCTTTTTGTGTGTTACTTTCCACATAATTTTCTAGAATTACATGCATTCTAATGACAGAAATTAATGCCATTTATATATTGATAAATATTAAATTAACAAAAGTTATAATAGTATTTTTTAACTTGCCTGCTTCAAATAGTCCAATCCTTTAATAATTCTTTCACACAATAGTTTTATTTTTTGCATTTAAAGCCCTTCACTAGCCCTGGCTGGTGTGGTTCAGTGGATTGAGTGCCAGCCTGTGAACCAAAGGGTGGCCAGTTCAATTCCCAGTCAGGGCACATGCCTGGGTTGTGGGCCAGGTCCCCATTAGGGGACATAGGAGGGGCAACCACACATTGATGTTTCTCTCCCTTTTGTTCTCCCTCCCTTCTCCTCTCTAAAGTAAATAAATAAACAAACAAACAAACAAACAAATAAATAAAGTCTTTAAAAAATAAAAGTCCTTCACTAACTTCCACTCTCCCTTATCCTCACTCAGGTTCCACAAAACAGAGAATATACTGATGACAAATACATGTATTTCTCTGGTCATGACTCTCCCTTGGCTTCAAACGCACACATTCTCTTACTTCCTTCTTGGTTTCGGTTTGGATTTCTAATGGGACACTGGGACAGGATGTCTCCAAATTGCTTGTTTCAACTCTAGCACACCAGGCCCCAGTGTTCTCCTCCCTACTTTCGCCGTAGTCAGTTGCACCATCAGTCACCCAGGTGTCCCCTCCCAAACATGAGAATCTTTCATTTTCCTCTTCCTACTTTAATCCATCACCGCACACTGTCAGTTCTACCTTCAAAATGCAACCTCAATTGCCCAATCTCGCATTGCAGGGAGTTCTATTCAACTCTTTACCAGGGGCGAGCCTTTGAAAGTGCAAACCTTTCCTACAGCTTCTCGCTGAATTTAAAATAAGGTGTAAACTCTTACAATGCTGTGTATGTGCCTTATTATGTAGGAGCTTTGCTCTTGAGATCTTCTTCCCAGAGAAGCATCCTCAGATCTTCTCAGTGCCTCACATCAGTGCATTTTAAATGGTGCTTCCTCACAGATGGTGCTCACAACTTTCCCCCCTCAAACAGCCACCCACCTCACCAGCTCTGTCCTGATCCTGCCTCTGTATTCCCCCTTTCTTCTCGTCTCCACTGCACCCTCAGATCCCCTCTCCCCTCCAAGTACAGATTCACTGTTTTAACTTCAATGTAACACACACAGACCATCCTTTGTCATGGTTATTCCATTTCATTTCTAACCTCCCCAACTAGAGCCTTTATGACAATAGGGAGTTTGGTTATCTCTCATTCACTATTGTATTTTCAGAATAGTATTTACCATAAATGTAGCATAAATATTTGTTGGAAGAAAGGAGGAAAAAGGGAATGAAAAAAAGGAAGGAAGGAAGACAGAAAAAGAAGGAAGCCATTGCCCTGGCTGGCATAGCTCAGTGGATTGAGCACAGCCCTGTGAACCAGAGGATCGTGGTTCGATTCCCAGTCAGGGCACATGCCTGGGTTGCAGGCCAGTTCCCTGCAGGCCAACTCCAAGCAGGGGACACACGAAAGGCAACCATACATTGATGATTCTCTCCCTCTTTCCTTCCCCTCTAAAGATAAATAGATAGATAAAATCTTTTTTAAAAAAAGAAGGAATGCATTGTTAAATAGGAATTCTAGGTTAGAATAATGTTTCTCACGATTCAGCTTCATTTAATATCCCTCTATTGACAAAACTCAAACAACATAGAGAAAGTCTTCTTTGATGAATTATCATAGTAAGAATTATCCAAAAGGGACTACCACAGTGAACAATATACTATTCCATGAGGCTTTTAAAAACTTTTAGGAGCTTTTTGGTGTTTAATGGGGATGGGGAAACACTGGAATGTTCTGTGCTTGGGCCAGGGCTATTGAGTATTCTGCACCATGCAAAATGGGCCTTTGCCATACATATTTAAGTAAACTTATATATATGATAAAAAGTTACCTATAATGATATCAACCTATAATTAAACTTTTCTACATAAATACAATGTTTTTTCTGGAAGCACCTTTTAGTCATGTAATTTTCCAATAACATGATAATTGTGTAAGTATGGAATACGCGTTTTGCAAGAATCTTTCTGATAAAGAATCGTTCAGTATATTTCGAAAAACTGACTTCCCCAAGGCAATGCCACTCTGGCTGAACTACCTGAGCCCGGTCGCGGTTGTCTGTTCACAATATAGTGTGAGGGTCTTTGGCTTCCTCGTTGTTTCTTCTACCAAAGGCACTCCCAAGAGTCTGATGGAGAAAGTACATATCATTTTTAAGTTAAATTTACTCTTATATTTCATTTTATAACACAGTTAGAGCAGTATATGCTACTTTTACAGCTGCCTGTGGGTTAGATCACGGACCCTCTGGTTATCACCGCATAGTAAGACATTCATTGTCGTATGCTTGGGAGTGAGTCTGATAGCACTGAGATGGAATGGTCTAACATTTGGTTTGCTAAAGCTCATGTATTTCCACCGATGTTTCCCCATCAGATACATCTCATTCCCCTACTGTTTTGTAAAGTGAATGTGACAATAGCAATGATCGCTGCCTTTGTAAAAGTCCTCTGCCTGTCACTTTACGTTCATCTTTCTTAATCCTCCCAACACCAGTAAAGTACTGAAGGTACCAAAGACAAAGGGATGCTTCATCCAAAGACGCCCAGGTAGATTATCATGAGATGGGACTCATATTTTTGTCCGCAGCCCTCTTTTCAGACATGGACACTATTTTTATGTGGCATGGCGTAGTCGTCCATAGTTCAGTACGCAGAGATATTCCAAAACACATCGCTCAGGGGTCCTCATGGGAAAATGGGGATGTAGGTTATGTAACAGTCACTCAACCTGAAATGACAGCCTCATGAAGTGGAGGCGGGCACATGCTCTGATCTTAAAGGGACCCCAGTTTCCTGTCCTGGAATGAATGCCCTCAAGGTTCTTCCCTGGAGAGGCTGCAGCCTCTCCAGCCTGGTAGGCAGTAGGCACTGGGCACACACTTCATACAGAGGGCGCTCCTGACACCTTTAATATTTCACCATAAAGAACTTAGTCAAGACAGAAAAGTATTGCTTAATAAATAAAAAATATCCCATCTGAGTGTAAGATTCAAAGACTTCAGTCATTTACATATTTTTTAGAATTAAGCAGTTGATCTATTAAGATGTTTTATCACTGTATTCATAAGAATGTGACAGTTTCTACTATGAACGTGGCACTCTGTCAAGCCTGTGGTTAAGGGCCTTAAAGGTAAAAACATCAACTTCAAAACAGCAGAATTTGAAATCTGATTTTCAAAACTGATTTAAAACTTAATGACCATCAGCTACTTTCAGTGGACGTGTTTTAAATTGTTTGGACTAACACATTTAGAAATCAGATGTTTTGTACATAAGTTTCCAACTTAAATTTATTTTCAGAAGTAGTAATGAAGAGAAATTGTTCTCTTTCTACATTTGACAAATGCTAATGTGTGAAGAATACAGCTGCATTTCTTCTTGTAAAACAAGAAAATTCAGTTCCGAAATTTTCTCAGCCTTTCGGCTCAGGAATGTGACAGTAATTGTGGATCTTGTTGACATGATTTCTCCGTCTCCTGGCAAACATTTAAGCCTGTGCTCCAAGAGTCAACACTCATTATCTGCCGCTACTCAGGTTTTCTCTGCACCTTGGAGAATACATTTTTTGAAAAGTTTTATTGTGGAGTGACCCTAACCAGTAGGTTCATTCTACCAAGGATGAAGAAGATGACCCTGTTGGTTATATTTATGAATAGCATACATAGCATATCATTTATTGTATTAATAGCATATATATTATATCTATATCTGTATCTATATATCTATATCTGTAACATGTTGAAATGAGCAATTCTTTTAAAGGTAAGAATTCTTCAGTAAACATCTTAGAAATGCTAGTAATATGGATAGAGCACTTCCAACATGGCTTAATTAAGCTAGGTAGAGGTATAATTCTCTGTTCTTTTAACAGTTTGCTTTAAGAACAGCAAGAAGGCACACTTTGTCTAACAGATTCTCACCAGGTAAGAAGCTACATCTATTTCAGCCTTATGATATTGATGATCTCACAGGAAAGTCTCTTATATTTCAGTGTTGAAGGTATCTTCTGATACACCTTAACTGAGATACTAATATCTCTCTGAAATTCAAGGAGCAATAATTCTGAAAAATTAACTTTGGGTAGTCCATTCATTTTTCCATGAAGCCTATCCACAGTAGTACTTCTAGCTGAATGATGATGGTAGAATTATGGGAACAAATAAAAGATGACAGATTCTCTATCTTCCCAGCCAGGTTTAGCTGCAGATAACCTCTTGTTCTTTCTCTGCTCTTCCTGTGCAGATCAGAAGAATGGTTTCACATCTGTCATGCGTCATTTATAATACCTCATCTCTTATGGCCTTGACCTACAAACAACTGGCAGGTAACAACCACACAGCTCAAGCTCACATGTGTATTTTAAATAAGAACATTTGGAACATCAGGTACTTTAAAATGTTGAATCCATATGAATCCAAGATCAAGATACTCTAAATACGTTGAGTGATGATTGTTGGTAAGGCTCAGCTGAAAAACGCTCTGCAGAAGGGTTCTTTACCTTACGTGAAATGTACCTCTTTATCATTTATATTATGGCTTGTCTTCAAAAGTTTATCTTACTTAACATTAATGTAGACACACTAGCTTTCTTATGGTTAATGCTTATATGCAATGCACTTACACATCATTTTACTTCAGAACATTTGTGTCTTTGTATTTAAAGCATTTATCTTTTATGGCAAAAGTATAATCATGTCTAGCTTATCATAATTATTATTTTTTAACTTGGGCTAGCAATCTGCACCTTTTAATGAATTATTAATTTTACTTATATATGATATAGTTACAGTATAACAGGGATCATGTGTACCATTCTTCTGTCATTTAGATAAATATTATTTTCTGTCTATATTTTTTATTCACATATATTTTTCTGTTTATGCTCTGTTCTTTCTTCTCTTGCATTGATCAAACATTTTTAACATTCCACTTAAATTCCTTTCTGCTCTACTATTCTGTATCTATTTTCTGGTATCTCCTGGGATTCCTTTACATACCCTTCATTTATCAGAGTACAGAGTTAACATCTTAATGCTTTATGCGAAATGTAAGCAGCTTGCAACAATATTTTATTTACCTTTGATTTGTTGTGCTATGACCTATATTTTGCATCAACATTATATTTTCCATTGCCCATTTGTATATTAAAATAACTAGAGAAGAAACACAAAGTATTTCTCATTACCCAATGCATGTATCTATCTAGTACCTTTACTCTGCCCTTTGATCAATCCCATCTGGAGTCAGACGCTTTTTTCCTGAAAACTTTCCCATAACAGCTTTTGTGGGCAGGTATATTGATGACAAACTATTTTAGGTGTAATTTTCTAACAGTATTTTCCATGTATCTTTATTTTGAAGTCATTTTGACTGGATACAGCATTGTTGTTTTTGTTTGTTCTATACATTTGTTAAAAATGTTGCTCCATTTTGTGTTGGCATTCGTTTTTTTTCTTTGATTCTTGAGAATGTCACTGGTATTTAAATCATGATTCTCCTATCTGTAATGTCTCACTTTTTCCCTGGCTTTTTCTTTAAATGTTTATTTTTAACTTTCCTTTTAAGTAATTTAGTTATAATATGCTTTGGTATGATTTTATTTTTATTTAGCCTGGTTTAGAATTCCTGAGCTATATAAATTTATATATTTATGTTCCCTTCATATTCTATAAATCTTGTTGTTATTTCTTTGAAAAATATATATTTATATATTTCTATGTCCCATATTTTCTCTCTCCTTTCCTGGGAACATAATTATACATATAATATACCTACTATACACTGACATCCATTTTATTCACTTTTAATGTTTTTTTCTCTACACTTAATATTGGAGGCTTTCCATTTACCTATGACCAGCATTACTGAAGCCTTCTTTTTTGCTACCTTCAATATCCTTTTAGTAACATTCGGTACATTCTAATTTTCTAAAGTTTCCATTTTCTGTTTTTTTTAAAAACCATTGCATATGTTTACCAAAGATTTTTGTCTTTTCAGTATTTGAACATACTTAACAATAACTGCTTAAAACCCCCTGCCTGTTCATTTCTATTTCTAGTTTATCTTAAGACATGTGTTTAATCATTTTCTACTGTTTGTTAGTCATATTTCCTTACTCCATCATACATTCAGTTATTTTTATGGCTAACCAGATATTTTGAATGATACACTATTGAGACTATTCGTTCTTTTATCTTTCACTGAAGAGAACTGATTTCTGTTTAAGTAGACAGCCAAACTTTTGGCCACTTACCTTGAACTTGTAATGTAGAGCCTTAGGGTGGATCTGTTTCAGTTTTGTTCTTGGTCTTTCAGGGAGTCCATAGATTCACACTGCAGTCTTCTCTTATAGGACCAAGTTCTGCTATGGTTTCACTGGTAAGAAGGATGTGTTTCCCAAGACTCTTTCTACATCGAAGTCATTGAATCTTTTAACTTTCTCCATTGTGTTAAGCAACTGCTAAGCTTCTATTCAATTTTCCCATGCTTTTGAAATGCTGTTTTAAGGGCAGCTCATTCTAGCTTTAGCCAAGTATTTGAGGGACAATTATATATATAATAGGTCTGGATCTTTTATTAATTTTTGTCATTAATAAAGGTTGATTAGACTTTCAAATGTAATTTCTAGAATTTATTTTATAAGAATTTTAGAAAATATCCCCCTTGTATGCAGAAACACTATATATATCATATATATCACATATATATATATATATATCCTATAATACTTAACATTTCTATCATTGATCAGATATATTTTCCTATAGAAATACACACACACAAATGTTTATCATTTTATAGCCCTACAAATCCCATTTTTTCCATCTGTAATTAGATACCAGTACTAATAATTCTATAAAAACTAGTAAGCTTTCTGAGAAAGTCCCACTTCAAACACATTTCTGGCACCGCAGTAAGGGAAGAAGAATCCTCACATTTACAATATTCATGAGCACCCTTACGATCTTAGTAGACCATTTTTAAAAAGGGAGAAAAAATATTACAAGCTCTTATTGCCTAATAAACACCATCGCTGTCTCCAATTCCCAGACCCCCTTCCTTATTTTCTAGATCCCCTTAAATAACGGGTTTTGTTTTCTTTCCATGGTATTAATCTATTTATTCTTATAAAAGTTAATCTACTTTCTCATAGATCATTATTTTGCCTTCCTGCCCTAAAGTAAGAATGACATTTTTTAAAGTTCTCTAATGGTTATTTGTTATAAGAGAGAATCAGGTAAAATAACAGAGATAAAGGGAGAGAATGTAGCACTGACCAAGAAGTAATGGGATGTGACTAAGCCCAGGACCACTGGGCAGGACAGGACTCTCTGACCGCCTGCTCTTGTGGCTACTACTGTGTGAAAATGTCACCTAATGCTGCCTGCAGGTACCCCGGTGTACACATCAAAGCTAGTCTACTTTTAGGTATTTAAATAAATTATTTTATAGTCTTCATTTTGGTTATGTTCTGGCTTAAGACCCTGCCATAATTAGTGTTACAAAATAAGAAAAAGGTACTAGATATTTGAAGTGTACAGGGAAGGTATATTCCACTGAAAAATTTACAAAAAGCAAGATATTGTGGCCATAAGGAATGAAAAAGAGGTAGGAAACAGTACCAAAAAGAAATAAAGAAACAGAGCAATAATAATAAAGATAATCAGTAACCAGAACCCTTGTAAACTTACCAATAATAATAAAGATACTCAGTAATGTAAACAGGTGCACTATCAAAGAAATTTCCCCTCAAATTGTAGGTGAATAAGATAATAAAAAGCAGAAATGTTAGGCAAGTCACCAATTTCAAAAGGAGATTTACCAGCTCATGTAATTACAAGAAACTAACCAACCAGAGCCAATTAATAAAGTATATTAAGATTTGTTTCAGGCAGATGATTTTAATGATTTTTATAAAGTCATGATATGTATGTAATGTTTCTCACTCCTTAAAAATGAAACAGCTTCTAACATTCCAAGTCTTACATTCAGACATCATTTCTAGTCGTACATGCTTGCATTTATAAACTCTCCTTTTAGAAGTCTGTTAGGCATTAATATAATTTCCTTCATAATCCTTTTTTTAAAAAATATTTCATATCTCCAGCATTAGACTTTTTGTATGTTATGACAGATTTGAGTCGATGGGAAATTAGAGATTGCTTAAATTATATTTAGTGTATATTTACTAATCATCATTATTTAATGTAGACAATAGTCTTTATTTTCGAAGTTTCTGACATTTTTATTAATTGATATTTATACATGAATAAATCAAATATAGACATTAAAAAAGATTCCCTGCAGTATTAAATAAATATTCTTGGTGTTCTCCTGAAAGTTGACACTAATTTTTCCATTTTTGCCACTACTCATATCCACACTCATTTCTGGGAACCTTTATGTATGTCCATTTGCCCTCTTAGGGTTGGGTACAACACAAAGGAGAGAACAATTAGAGTTTACTAGATGGTTGGTCAGTAACTCTCCCTTTCTCTACTATAGCCCACTTAAAAACAATGCATGAGTTTAATTTTTGATGTGTCCAATTACCTTTATGAACTAAATATCTAAACTTGGATCAAGTGCAGGGCTTTCCCCCTGGATAACCAACTGCTGCAAATAAATATTTTGAATCAGAACTAGAGGAGACCTTAGAATAATAACAATCATAGATATTATAGAAAATTGATTTTTATTTCAGGTAATTCAAAGTCTTTACCGTGATAAGCATATTTTCTGAGTGTTCAACAGAGGCTTATTTTTCCCATGCCAGCTCTTCCCTCTATTCCTTAGATACTTTAAATTTGTAATCTGTTAAACATAATCACTTCGCTTCCTTAAATGAGAGGCTAGTGGAACTCATGAACTGTAGAATCTACACTTTAATTTTTTTAAGCAACCTTTACACGTTGCATCCCAACTGCTTTCGACACTGGTTCACTTTCTCAATTCTCGTATCATCAGACCATGGGATGATTTTTACTTCAATCGCATCACACTGACACTTTTAAAACTTAAAATGTGATCATTAATACACATTTTAAAGAACACGTTAAAACTAACTTTATTTTTTTCTCAAACTTATTGAGGCCATACTAATAGCAATCAAAGAACAACACTTATAAGATTACTTCAATTATTTTAAAATAATCATTTGAAATATCATGCATTCAATGTTTAAAACTGACCAGAAGTTAAAGTTGACTGTGTTTGCTTATGTTTTTAACATAATAATTTTATGAGCAAGTTTCAATTTATTTGTTTACAAATGGAGAGTATGAACTTCAGTAAAATTTTGTTGAAAATGTTTTTTGAGAGCTTTAAGATATATATATTTTGAGTGTTGAAAGATATTACTTTAGTCAACTTTTATTCAACATGAATCATAATTAACAACTATATTTAAAATGTGAATCAGCGCCCTGGCTGGTGTAGCTCAGTGGATTGAGCACAGGCCTGCGAACCAGAGGATCGCGGTTCAATTCCCAGTCAGGGCACATACCTGGGTTGCAGGCCAGTTCCCGGCAGGGGACACACGATACATTGTGTGTCCTCGGCAGAGGCAACCATACATTGATATTTCTCTCCCTCTCTCCTTCCCTTCCCCTCTAAAGATAAATAAATAAAATATTTTTTAAAAAGTTGGAAAAGAATTTTTAAAAATGTGAATCAGCAATTCATTTTTAAGTTTGCAATTACACTTCCCTTTGCCATATCAGTCAATGTTGTAAAATAATATTTTTTTCTTTATCTTTAGATGTTTCTAAATAAAACACATTTAGAAACATCTACTTATGGAGAGCTGCTATGCTAGAGTTAAACAAAATAAAGATAACTATTTTTTTTACTTGAAAAGAAACTGAACAAAATCTAACATTTGTCAGTTTCTTCTCCTTCCTCCAAATTGGAACAAGATGAACTACTGACTTTCATCAGTACTTTGGTGCTATTTTTTTTACATTTCTAATTTAGTCTTAGTTATCATTATTGTTTATAAAGTTAGCACTTGTTCATTGTATAATCAGAATAGTTTTCAAATTAACCATTGTATAATTCAAATGTTAATAATTGTATAATGTTCATGGCCTCAAAAAGTTGGGTATTATAAAAATACTGTAAAAAATCTAACGTTATATAATTGTTTTACTTCTTGGTTATCCAAACTGAGGCATCTGTAACTAAAATAGCACCAACTGTGGTAAATGTGTAATGAGAATACTTTTCTGGGCTTTAATATATGCATTTGTAAATGCCAGAAGCTAGCTACAGGCATCCATTAGTCCAGGACCATTGTATTGAAATTCATGGCTTGATTTTTTTCCTTGTCTTGTTTTTGAATAGCAGATAGTATGATTTCATGTTGTGAAGCCACACAAAGGCATGCTATAATGATAACTTCATGGAGATAATTAATTTAATTCTTGATGGTTCAGTGCCACTCTTCTTACAGTTTCTTAGGACTGAGAAGTGGGTCTTATTTGCTTCCAAAGGGCATAAATCTGCGGGATCTCAGCTACATGGGGTCTGTCACCTATTTGACCTCCCTTTTAGCTTTGAGTCTTTATTCCCACAAGCCTGAAAAGCAAAGAAAATCAAAGCCCAGCCCAGTTTCTGTCAATTACCCCAAGACAAATGTGGCTTGAGTGTTCTGTCCACCTCTTCGGGTTGTAGGCAGGAAAAATAATTTTCCTTCTACTTTTCTGAGTTCTTGACTGGGACCCTTAAAACAAAAAACAGATTAACAGGAGAAAACCAAATGGTATATTAATGCATGCAGCACATATTACATGGGAGAAATATAAACAAAAGGTAACTCAAAATGGTGGGTTGGAATTTTAGCTTTATAGCATCTTCCACAAAGAAAAACAAATTTGTAGAGAAATGAGAGGACAGAGGGCTTTGTGCCAGGGGCAGTAAATCCTAGACAAGTAACTAGGAAGCTAAGGTTAGTTTAACAAGATTTGCTTTTACGGATTCCTTAGCCTCCGTTCCCCATTTCTGGCAGTAAGAATGCCCTCCTTCCTCTTGGTACATCTTTCAGTAAGCCTCATCTTTCGCTTTCTCAAAGGAGAGGAGAGTCAGGGTGCCCTTTTAAGGCATGCAGTTTCTCAAGGTCTTTAACTCCAAATAGTCAATATGCCAAAGTAGCATTCTTTGGGGTGATATCTGCTAAAAATACCCACCATGGTATTTTAGATTTTCCCTCAAAAAAAAAAATTTCATCAGAGCCTAACTGGGGTTATACCAGAGCCTGGCTGATCTGGGGGAAGGGCAGTTCCCAACCGCAGTCCTGTCCAGCTCTCCTACCTCACCTGAGGTGGGCACGGTGGGCTCCCAAGGGCTTCTGAAGGTCACAGCCCAGGGGCATGAAAGACTGAGACCTAATCAAAGGATTATAATATGCTCTCCGCCCCCCACACCTTACTACCACCTCAGTGGTGCTCCTGTGTTGTAATAGGAGAATATAACTGAAAAGCTGCACATTTCAGACCTTATTTAAGAAGAAATCTCGAGGGAAATCGAAATGTAATAGGGAGACAAAAACAAGCACACAAGAAAAAAATTAGCCTCTGACACCTACAGCTACAGCAAACAGCAAACAAAGCTTATTTTCCTGACACACAAACATCAAACCTCTACAGAGGACCTGTGCACCTCCGTTCCTTTACCCTGGTCCACCGTATCCAGCTCTCAACAAAAACTCCCAAGGCAGGCTAAAGGACAAAGAACTCATTTGGAAGAGACAGAGCTAGCCACAGAGCTGGACACGGATATGACAGAGTTGGTGAAGACCAGGAATTTTAAATGACTATGATTTACATTTAAGAACTGTTGTGGAAAAAAAAATGAACCCTGTGCAAGAAGAGACGAATACTACAAGCACAAAGGAGACTCTGGAGATTCAGAAGGAAGCCTGGCAACGTCAAAGTCCCTGCAGCAGTAGTGAAGAGCTTCAATTATCACCCCGGTGACGGAAGGGATGGGTTTTATTGCGAGTCTTCGTATGAAAGTTTGTGAGTGCCCGAGAATTTAATATTTATTCTACCCATCACTTTTATTTTGAAGTAAAATCAACATTTAGAGTTATAGGAATTTCAACTTTCTTTTACTTTGTTTACAGGTCTTAACAGTTACTATGAACATTCTCTCTCTTCATACATATATGCATATATTTTTTTTCTATGTCAAGTGTGAATAGTTCAGTTTGGCTTTCATTCTGAATGGAAGTCTTCATCTGGCTCTCTGATGACAAGGGGAAGGTCTCTGTGCCAAAGTTGTGATTAACTTTATAGATGCAGGGGAATTATGGAAATGCATCATGCAAAATGCCTACTTGCCAAAATTATTCCATGACCTTGTGCTTTGGCTGAGTTTTAAATAATTCAGTGATGTATTGAATGAATAAATTTGTATTGCTTGTTACTCTAAACAGTCATGCGTTCACTCTTCCTTGCCATTTTTAATAAAGCCTACTTTTCTAATATTCATGAAATATTGCATTTCAATTAAATTACATAGGGTTTGAGATAATAGTTTGCCCTAAGCTGTTTAGTGTTGACACCAGCTGTCATTTGCTTTTTCTTTGGTATAATGCCCAAGGAGTCTTTGAGTACAACTAATACAAAGTACTGTCACTCTCTAATGAGACACTTTTGATCGTGGATAGCACAACACTGTCTGAGGAATGGAATAATAAACTCAACATTCTGTTTATAAGGAGTAGGAGATATCAAAATACGCAGAGATGTTCCAAATAAACTTTGTTACTTTAGTGACTATTACAAGGGTAGGTTGTCTTAATTCTGCTGAATTCCAAGCAACTGCACATCAATATGTTTTTCTCAAAATTTTCCTGTGTCTGTTATTCACATTATGTATCACCATGTACACAAATGAATGGACAGAGAGAACACGTGGATTTTGGGGTTACTGCATTCACTTCGCATTTACAAACTGTTAACTCTCATGCGGCTTCTACCTTTTACTGACCTGATAAATCTGCCCTGTAGCTTGGCCCTGACACCAACTGATGCTTTGAATAGTTTAGATGCTCTCTGGTTCTTACTAAATCAGGACATTCGTTTTGGGGGGGGATATATTCTATGACTAGAAATAGCAACAATAATCATTCTGGTTAATAAGACTGATGTTTTTAACATATTATCCTATATTTCATTAATTAGACTTTCTTAATGAACTGGGCTTATTTTGACAGTAGCATATTTTTAGTTACTTTTAGGCATAACTGAACTATAATCACTATCCCGTTAAAGAGAAGCAATACCAGACTGAAATATATGATGCTTTATTCTTAGAATACCATAAATTAATAGCATTTACATATTAATAACTGCCTTCCAGTTGGCTTTTAAAAATAATTTATACATATTATATTACCATTGGGTTGATAGCTTTGGATCATTTCACATTAAAATGATTGGCATTTTCATAACAAAACACTCCTTTCAGGTACCGCTCATTCACCTAAACTCTCTTCCCCACACAGGCAGGTGGTTTCAAGCAGCTGGGATGTGATGCCACAAAAGAGTTCTAAATCTATTCCATCGCAGAGGGCTTAAAAAAAGACACGGTCAGACTCTGCCACAGAAATTTTGGAAAGCATTTTTATTTTTTCCCAAAAGCAAAGAAAAATAACCCTACTTATGTATTCTCTTTAATTCACTTGATCTGCACTATAGAAGCCATAAAAGATAGAACAAATTTAGGGAGACCAAGCTACCATAATACCACTAATTTTCTTTTGTGTAGATGGTCTTATTGTGTAATACACAATAATATAGTAAAATGTGATGCACAATAGTATAAAATGTTTTAAATTTTTTTTCAGGGAGGCTTTTAAAGACCGTTTCATTAACTGTGATAGCTGCTTTCCTAAACTATGCAAGAAGATCGTCTCCAGTCACGTAAAGAGGAAGGCTTTGAGGCAGCCCCTGGGATTCCCTCCCCTGGGGCACACCCGCGCATTACTGCCACTTCTTAAGTATGAAGGCAGCCTGTGAATGTAACAGAATAAAAGCTCCTCCGGTTATTGCCTTTTGTGGCAAAAATGACAAGGTAGCCACTCCACGATTTAGTCCCGAAGACTGCCCATCGTACCAGATGGGAGAGACTCTCCTCCTGGTCGTACAGAAGTCAGCTGCCATGCTGTGAGAGGGTCAAGCAGCCAGGTCTGCCATCTGAGAGCGACCCTCAGCAGACTCTCGGGGGCAAAAATGGAGACTTCGTTTCTACAGTTGCAAGGAGGTGAGTTTTGCCAACAACTCAATGAGCATGAGGAACAAGAACATCAAGTAAGATCCCAGCCCCAGCCAACACTCTAACCAAGTCTTACCAGACGTAGAGCAAAAACCTCAGCTTGCCCAGGCCCTGCTTTCTCATCTTCCGAAAAGGCGGGACACACGTGTGTTCTTTTAAGTGCCGAGTTCGTAGTGATTTGTTATGCTGCAATAGAAAATGAATATGGCGAACAAGGGTTTAAATTTGAACACCTACAAAGTATTATAAAATGCCATGGAAGTGTTTGTCAATATTATATATTTAACATATACAACATATAGGGTAGAACAAAATAGGTTTACAGTTGTGAACATGCAAAACACAGATTTTATTCTTGTATTACTATTTATTCTTGTATTACTATTTATTTATTATTACATACAACTGTAACCCTAGTTTTGCCCCACCCTATATGCTTGTTTTAATGTATTAGTAACTGTAAATATTAAGTCTAGACAATACATATAGAAAGAAACTACAAATATTAATTTTAAATAATACACATTGAAAAGTATTATAGCCTATCATGTTTACACACATATGTAAACACATGTTTACATCAAGGTATACACACATATGCTTACATCAAGACACATGTAGATCTCATACTCACATCTGCTTGCACGCATACATACACACTCATCATAAACATGTGCCACTAAATAATATGGGGATATATAGAAACAAAATGAGTTCATAGTTTAAAATTGATTAATAGCCCTGGCTGGTATAGCTCACTGGATTGAGCACAAGCCTGCGAACCAGAGGATCACGGTTCGATTCCCAGTCAGGGCACATGCCTGGGTTGCAGGCCAGTTCCCAGCAGGGGACCCACGAGAGGCAACCATACATTGATATTCTCTCCCTTTCTCCCTCCCTTCCTTTCTAAAAAAGATAAATAAATAAAATCTTAAAAAATTAAAAAATAAAATTGATCAATATTATATACTCTTCAGAATTAGTGAAAAATGACTGCAAAAAAATAGAAAGGATTAGGTATATAAGGTGTCTCTTACCATATTCTACTGTAGAAAGTCAGCATTGCTAATTAAATATCTTTAAATGTCCACTACAATAAAATAAACAAATGAGATATTTAATTAAATAAAATATAATTATGTCTTAGAAAAATGTAATATTTAAACTTAAATTTTAAAACATTTTAAAAATTTAAATAAATTCATTATATTCCATTATAAACTGTAATACATGTAAATAAAAACTATAATTTTGAATATTTATAAATTTAAAAGGGATCAACATATTAGTACATCAAAAATACTATCTCAAAATCTATTTTTAGTTATTATTATTTCATACAATTATCTTAATTGACTCAGATTTTAGGGCCTAACAATTCACAGGCTGTTACAAATCTTTTCTGCATTTACTGGTTTAAAAATTTGACTTCTCTTACATCATGAGGGTCTTATACCATCAGGATTTGGCATTAACTGAAAATACATGGTAACTATGAATAGCTGATGAAAACTACCAAATTAGTTAAAATTCTAAGAGTCTTTGGAAGCCATAATCTAAAGGGTCCCAAATTCATATTCTTTTTCTACCAGCTTTCCTTACCAAACTGCTTAGAAGGGTGATTCTGCAGAACCTCAAGTACTTCCCCGAACACCACAGCCCCAGACCTGCCCCAGACCTGCCCCAGACCTGCCCCAGAGTGGGTCAGTCCCTCTGGGTCATCACACTCTGTTTAAAGCCCCGTTTTCCTTGTATAAAAGTTATTACAAAATGTTGTAACTTTTTGGCATATCTGAATCCTGTAGTACACACTGCTGTATTAAGAACAGGGGTGCTGTTTCACTCAATTCTGTATCCCTGGAAAAATCTCTCATTTTGCTAAGTAAAGACTTCATTACTTTGTGTTTTGAGGAAATAAGAAAAAGATTATGGCCCTGGCTGGTGTGGCTCACTGGATTGAGTGCCAGCCCGGAAACCAAAGGGTCCCTGGTTTGAGGGGTATGAGGGGCAACCACACATTAATGTTTCTCTCCTTCTCTTTCTTTCTTCCTTTCTCTATAAATAAATAAATAAATAGCAAAGTTAAAAATAAGAAAAAAAGATTTTGTAGATCAATTTTATGAGGCAAACCATGAATTTATTAACATTTTATCAGCATACATTTGAATTTTATGATTTACTGTTACTGGTGGTAACACCTTATGATTCAATTATAAATAGGGAAATGCAGTTGTTTTCAATTATATGCGTGCTCTTGTTTGACAGTAATGAGAATCTTACTGAAGGAATTTTAATGTACTTTTTAACTGCCGCATTTCAATAGTTCTAATAGTAAACAGCTAAATGGAGGGCCCTTTGTCCAGTGAGGGACATAATGAAGAGCTCCATGCAGACTCAGGCAGGTTGCCGGGTGAGGTTCCAATGATACAGGGTGCAGCCAAGGGGGGGCCCCAAAAAGATTTGGAATGGCGTCCAGAACTCAAAGTGTACAGGAATATTGGAGGAAATATTAAGATGTCCTCACCACCCCCCCACCCCGCCCCGAGGTGTCAGTTGGGGGAAGGGACGAATGGAGCAGGGCCATTGAGAGCTGTTTTGCATAGCAACAGTTTTGCAGCTAACCTCTGGAATGGTCATTTAACATATCTATAACCTTTAACTGGTTTCATAGATATGTTAAATAGCGGTGGCCAAGTTTGGGGCGAGGGAAAAGTGAGTGGCTGCTACTCAGGATGGAATTGGGGGCTGCTTCTCTGAGAGAGTGCCTGCGAGAGAGGCATGTGGCTTTAGCAGAGTGAGGATCCCCTCTTGGCCAGGTGAGGGGGAGAGCCACCCTGTTTTGGAAAGATGTAGACCCCTGTAGCAATTAGGAGAGAGAGCCATATGGTTTCAGCAGAGTGCAGACCCCCTCTTGGCCAGGTGAAAGGGAAGACCACACAGCTTTGCCAGAATGGAGATCCCTGCAGCCAGGTGAAGAAGAAATATGCGCTTTCGGTGGAGTGCGGCTTCGGGGTGCTCCCTTTGGCCGAGTGGCCTGGAAAGCAGGAGAGACTTTGACTGGAACTTGGTACAAAGAACTCTTGCCAGTGGAAGGTGCCGCATGACTTTGGATTAATTGGAGATCCTGCCTAGACAGGCAACACAGCTCACATGCCAGTGACCTGAAAAATGGACATGTGTTCTTTTCCTGATTTACGGTACCCGGAGTTGGGACAGTGGGAGAAGGGAGCACTGTATGTGTGTGTGTGTAGGTGTATACCCTTAGAGACTTTAATATTTTAAGGAAGGCATTAGGCCTGAATAGCATTAAATAAACATTTTGTTTCCTTTTCACAAATCTCTGGCATTGAGAGATGTCTTTCCAATTGGCGGCGGACAGAAGAGCCTAATAGATATTAGTATACTGTCCTTGGGAGGGGTCCCTGTTTTCTGAAGCAATTTTTGGCATCCCTGGGTGGGCCAAGTATTGCCCCCCCCACCTCGGACCCTTTGTTCGGTAACACCAAGAGTTCCCTCTGGCTATTTCTCAGAGAGCAGTAGCTCGCTTCCCGTTTACCACCTTCCTGCTCACCGTGAAAACAGCAGGGCTCTGTCAATCGGAGGCTAGTATATAATTTAAAAAAAAAGAGGGGGATAAAACAAAGGAGTGATTTGTCATTTTCAAAGAATATCTTCTAAATTATACCACATGGCAGGACCCTAAAGCTGCTTTTGTCAACAGGTTTCTCCCATTACAAGTTAAAGTTGAAACTCCTCATTTCATTAAACACAGCGACTCACTCAGCAGGTTTTCTTCCTCCCTCTACGGAGCTCACGCTCAGGTGTCTGTTCAACATCTTGCTTGCTTTCCTTCTAACAGCGCCACCTACATCCTTCTAACAGTGCCACCACCTACAGAAAGCCCCTTGCTAAGTTAAAATGCAAAATACACCAGTTTTGCTTATCTTCTATAGCGTTTATCCTTGCTTTTTGATTTGTAGAATAATAAAATGTATTTGAAAGCATCATAATTTCATTTTCCCTTAATGATATGTTTAGTTCAACAATATGAATTTTATAACATCTGTTTACTATTTAAGTATGTATTAATATCAATTCTTATTCTGAAGTGAGCTTAACCATTTTTTCTCTTCATCACCAATAGATGTATTAAAAGGTTACTGTTTATATTAGTGATATATATATCTAGTAATATAAGAAAATACTTGTATTTATTTGGAATATCCCTTCATCTTTATTTATAGATTTGAGAAAATTAAATACCCTGATTTTACTTTTTTTCTCAAAAATTTTTTTAAAGAATGCAATGAGGTAACTTTTTAAGGTAATTGTTATGATTTGTTTGAGAAACCTGGAAAATGAATAACAGAAAAAGTCTACATCAACATTTCATACATGACATTATCTAAAATGTTGACTGCCATTCACTGATAATGTCACATATAACTCTGTTACCTACCACGGGCTTCAATTCAGGCTGCTATTACTCTCACATTCTGCAATCACATCTAATTCAGTGGAGAGTAGCCAACACATTTGAGGGATTTCCCTCTCACCCCACCTCTTGATCGACAGAATTCCTGGTTTCTATTAGGAGTGGACTCATTTGTATGTAAAATAGTCTGTAACATCCCATTCCTTGCATGAACATTTTAAACAAACAAGAGTCAACGCAATTTCGTTTGCAATTTCGTTCTCGTTTCAATTGACAAGTGCCTGATGCTGCACATACTGAGGCAAATCTCAGAGAATTTTTTGTGAGTATAACTATTTTAAAGTCTTTGGAAATATATACCTTCAACAAAAAAAAAACATAAAAGTATTTAAAAAGAGGAAGTATCGATGACAGTTGATATTAATAGTTCACCCTGGATTATTTGATTTTGATGCTTGAGGGTAAGTATAAGTCAAGTGACGGACAGATGAATGTTTCCACCTGTACCTCTGCATATCGAATGGCATGTTTTTTAACATGGAAGTGAAGGGTTCGATGCCTACTGATTATATAGTTAAATAACACAATCTATATTCACGGCTTGCAGCGAGGACAGTCAGACCACAGAAATCATTCACTTTCTGGTATTTTAATGTTTTGTTCTTACAGTCTTCTTTCATTGTTGCAATATAGGAAATACGCTTCACTTTTCATTCTAGCAAATAAGTGGTTCATTGGTAGTAGCGTCAACCTAGGCTATTCTACTGAAACAAGAGTAAGCGACACTTAAATAATGTATATTTTCACAATTTTTTGTAGGGATGCAAAAATAAAGATGATTACACATCTCCTTGTGCTAAAATTACATTAACCGTAAACATGAAAATTGGTATTTAAAGTTCAGAAATATAATGACTATGAGAACAAGCTGAAATTTTCTATGGTTGGGGAAGAACACAGTTGACAAAGTAGGATAATTATCTACATGAAATGTATTTAAATATAGGAGTTATTACACATTTAGCCATTTGGACAGCTTTCAAAAATCTGGTGATTCATTGGGGGAAGTAGCAACGACTGAGTTTAACAACTAATTAATTGAACTGCAGAAACTGACTAAGGCTCAACTTCCAATGTAATTCTCAAATGGGGTATGAAATAACACAAAGAACAACTGCATACATTACAGAAATATTAGAGATAATAAACTCAGAATGCTTTAAAATTTCAATCGGTGTCTTCTAACACATAATGCCTGATTTCAGATTACTGAACAGGTTACTTTCAGGCCAATTAAGCCACACCCCCTCTGTGTGTGTGTGTGTGTGTGAAACAAGGAAGGATGACTGTGTTGAAATCAGCACTGCCTTTACCGATTCTACTCTGAAGACAGAGTTGGAACAGAGGCAGAGAGGCACACTCAGTTACCACTGACCCACGACCACCTAGGTACTTGTGAGTTGTGTGATCACTACGCTACCCAGAAATGTTTGCAGAATTGCCTTCCATGTGTTTTATTTTTTTTGAAGTCCTCTAATTACCACGATTGCTGTGGAGAAAGAGTTCAGGATTTATAATTCTATCAAATTCCACAGATTAGGTAGAGTTAGATTGTTGCGTTTTGACTCCTCATGCTTGGGTAGCAACTCAAAATTTATAAGCAGTTTATTTCTCAACCATGAAATCTTAATTAGTCAAAAGATCTGTATGTAAAATTATGTGAAAAATAGAAGTGAGACAACATCCTTACCGATGAGGTTTTCTTTACCAGACACAGATTATTTGGCAATTGGCTTTCGCCTATTTGTTTATTTACTCACTCTAAATTTTTTAAGATATTCACGAAAATACATAAATATTGTGTTCAGTAATATGCTAATTATGAAGCCAAGTGACTGAATATGCAACAGGTAAATTTAGAGAAAAGTGACACGTAACTTCTCAATTTACACATAAAATTTCTCACTTAATAACAGGTTGATACTTATAAAATTAAGTTATTATGTAAAGTAAAACTTTGAATAGACTGTCATTTGTTAATGTAATATAATTAACTGGTTGCTACTAAATGCACTGGGGCACTTACGGGACAAAAAAATCACAAACTCGGTGCTTCAAACTCCAAGATTACAGACTTGAGTAGGAAAAAAGAAAACTTCTGTGATTGTGCTAAACAATCTTATTTCCTGGAGCCATGGGGCTGCTCTTTCTGAATACCAAATGCAGATTCTAAATCATTGACTGTGGATCATAACAAATACAGTTTCTAACCCGTTAGGGTTTATTATTATGGAGATAGAACATTTATTGGGGGGAAATGAGATCCTGGAAATTGGCGTGGATCATATGGGCAGAATCTCATGAAGTGGAAGATACTAAACTCCTAGATTCCTTCTGGTTCTCTTTGCAAGTAGGGCCAGTCTTCCTTCTTTTCTTTCAGGAAAGTGGTCTCTTCTTCTCTGAAAAACATGAATTGCCATCCCTGAGGTGGTTATCTGAAGTCTTTCTCAATTTATGCAAGTGGGAAAGCTCTAGAGACTAAATCACCACAATGGAGAGTCACTGTCCATCAAACTATTCCTGGAGTTAAGGCAGTTCACAGCGGTTCTTGAATAAAGACAGAGCCTGGTCTTCTTGAGGAAGGAAGCGCTCTGCTGCACTGACAAACATTTATAATATAATTCCTTCCTCAGCCTTCCCCCAAAGGACCTGACATTAGTTACCAGGCTGCTGTGTACTAAGGAAGAGAAAAATCAGAGTATTTGGGGATACCTGACACTGTCCTCAGCTGAGTCCCAAATGTCACTATAACCCACTGGCCAGAGCAGAGACTTTGAGAGGTCAGGAAATCTAAGGAGTTTGGTTTGGGTCCACCTAATCATGAGACCAGGGAACCCGATCCACAGAGTGGAAGATGGTACAGCCATAAAGCCCAAATCGAAGCCATCACTACTGACACTGTCAACAAAACTGTCCATCAAAAGAGATACCACGTGTCTCTTTTCAGGGGGCATTACAGACACTGTGCCACAGTCAAGGGCAGAGGCCGTGCATCCCCTCCTGTGCTCATGCACCTCACCTCCGTAACCTGTGCAGAAGACAGGTGGATCTTGGAGAATGAAAGTGGGTTACTGAGAAATTCCTTGGTCCAAGCAGTTGCAGCTGTTGTCCTAAAGGTGGTTGCAGTATTGTACCAAATTAGCTGATTTCCTGGTACCTGATAGGTAGATATTAACCCAACAGATGCTTTTTCCCTATACCTGTTAGTAAACACCACTGAAAGCAGTGTTCCTTCTTCCAGTTTGGGCAGAAATGAATCTTCACAGTCCTACTTAGGGCCACGTTAATTCTCCAGCCCCGTGTGGCAGGAATCATAACTGCCTATCTTCTGCAAAAGACATTACTGGCCCGTGACTTCAGGGACACTACCATTGCAGGTGGTGGTGAACAGGAAATGTTTATAGGAAGTTAGGGTCTTGCTCCTGTTTGCAGGAACAAAGATTATATAACCCTTCTTTATACATGTTTCCCTGAATTGTAATGTATAGATCTATAGATATCGACACATTTTTTTCTTCCCCTCCTATTCCACACCACCATCAACAAATGTATAAATGTTAACTATGCCACAAATCACTCGCTGTGCTGAACACTGAAAATGGATTCTGATGAGAATAATGAGGGGTGCGGTCAGAGAAGCTCAATGTCAAGCATGCCACTAAAGTAACACGACTTCAGGACTTCAGATTTCCTACACTCGTAGAGGGGGAGGTAAAGTGGGGTCAGTTTCTGAAATATCTTTCTTATGTTAGTCTTGGAATTTCAGGGATTTATGATTATAGGAGGCATGTGAGGCATTTCGGTGACTTTATCATCACGGACATTTCATTTTCCTGTGGCCTACCTTGCGTTTATTCACTCTTCCTGGTGGACTTACATGAATGGCTTGTCCTTACTGAATAGAGCCTGGTGAGCAGCATCAGGGTACTTTCACAGTGACAAGAGGAAGACATATTGCCCCAACTCGGCCAATTGGAGGATCCCCTCTGGGATATAAATCATCTATGAAATAACAAAAGAAGCTGAATATTTGCAAAGTGGCCTTTGGCTTTATGAGGCAGGTTCTCATACTTCTGTTTTCTAGTCTCGTGAAGCTGTTCGGTTTCTGACAAACCTCTGATCTGAGTTTTTATATTTCCTTAGATGTGAACTCTCCATATAATGTGGCTGCAAACAACTCCAGTTGGTACCATTGCTTGCAACTAAAAGAACTCCATTTAGAGAGCATTTGAATAAATACTCTTTTTTTTTCTTTTTAGATTTATTTATTTATTTATCTTTGGAGGGAAAGGAGAGAGGGAGAGAAACATCAATGTATGGTTGCCTTTTGTGCGTCCCCTGCTGGTAGTTAGCCTGCAAGGAACCAGCCTGCAACCCAGGCATGTGCCCTGACTGGGAATCGAACCGCGATTGTCTGGTTCCCAGGCCCACGCTCAATCCACTGAGCTACGCCAGCCAGGGCTAATACTCTTTCTTTGCTCCCTTATAAAGGTTGTTAGCAAAGGCATAAACGTTAGCTGTGCCACAAATCACTCACTTTGTTAAACACTGAAAACAGATGGCAATGGGAAAAGTGAGGGTTTCCGGTCAGAGATCATTTGAACTCCCATTTGGAGAGCATTTGAATACTCTTCCTTCGCTTCCTTATACACCTTGTTAGTGCCTCATGTGAGAGAACCAAACTAAAACACCTTCGCCTAATAAACAAATACCTTCTCTATCCTGTGCACTGGATTGCATGGCCTCTTAGATCTCATTTTCAGCCTTGGGATACGAGTGCATTTTCATAGGAGCAAACAGACGCAATACACACGAAAGTAAATGCAAGATTACGTATGTGGGTTCTCTCAGGAGTCACTGAGCTTGGTGGGTCAAACAAGGAAAGAAGATATCATCAGCTTAAACACATAGAGATTTCTTCAAGGACACAACAGGTACTATGTCCAATGTCGCCGTGTACTATTGAAACGCAACTTCGTATGATACCCTAGGTGACATTCTTATGTGCGTGGCTAAAAACATCTGGTTCACAGTTAAGAGTTAAAGGAAAACAGGTTAAAAACAGTGTCTCCTCCAAGACTGAGAAAGGAAGAGAGGAAGAACTGGGCAAAGTAATGGAACAGTCGGAGAGCCCAGGGGAAAACCCAGCCTCCCCAGATGAGGCTGCTAGAAAAGTCGCCAGAGACACAGGGGAAATATGCCACGGTAACGTATTTTCTCAGAGGAACACAGGCTGTGAGGAAAAACAAAGTGGAATTGGGGAAATAAATGAAAACAATATCTGAAGCAGGAAAGAGACAAAAGGTAATGAGCACAAGATAGAAGAGGAGAAAAGTGAGATCCCATTTCAATATTTGTAGGTGTTGGCCTTTGCCTACAGTGTCTATGATCATCTTTCCTCCTAAAATCATACTGTTAACAAAGTATTTCCATTGTTCATATGATGACTTTAGTCCTCTCTTATTGTGTGATGAATTATCAGGGATGATAATAAATTGTTTACTATTAATCAGAAGTCAGTATTTAGAGCTATGGTTCAGGTAGTAGCAGCCTGAAGTCCCAGTAGTGACTCGGATGTCATGATGCACTCTGTGTATGGAATACGGTCCTATCATTATGAGAGTACATATTCCTGTTTTTTTGACAAAGTCATCTCATTACTTCAAAGGCAAACTATAGAAACAAGGGTATACATAGAGGAAAAAAATCTTATTTCAAAATTGTAATATAAGGCTATAATATGATGAGACAACTTTAACATCCAGCATGTTTTAAAATATAACACTGCAGATAGAGTTGCACTTCCAAAATTATAAAACTAAATCCCTACAAAATATTGAAACTTTTTCTTGAAATATCTTAGAACAATTGCCCAAGATAGTGGAGACCACATTAGCTTCCCCCCAAAGAATCATTAGCCTTATGGATACTTTATAACTGAGTGGATAATTTGACCAAAATGTATTTTTTAAGACAGGCAATAATAATTTTTACTACATTTTTATGAGTACTGGTGAATGCATATAAAATCTATTAAATATTTAGAAGATCAGGTTTTTTATAAAGACAATTTTACTAATGATTAATGAAGGATTTAAAAAGGCTAATCCAATAAACATTTAGAAAGACATGGAGAAGTGGTTTTACTGACATTTAAGTCACTAGCTAATAAATACTATAATAAAAGCTGGCAATTATATATTTTCCTATTTAAATAAAATTACATTGATTTAAACACCTTAAATCATAAAATTATATTTTCATAATATGGAAAATGAGCAACATTTTTCATCTGGAATTCAAAAGTATTTCCAGTTCCCTTAATTTTATGTTTGTGAATAATTGTGAGATTGGGAGAAATATGATGCATTCAAGTATGAACTCATTTTATTAATGTTCAGCCTATTGATTAAGTAAATACAAGATCACTACTGAAACATATCAAAAAGGCAACCAACCTTTCAAAATTATACTTCTTTTTCAATATACTACCTGGAACAACAAAGTGCTTTGGGAATATTAACATCCTTATGCATTATGACCTGGGTTAGGTCAAGCTATGTAACAGGCAACACAGGTATCTTTGTAACGCCATGTTGAAAACTGTGTGAAAAGAAATACGATAAGAGGTATTCTGCAACTTTTCATTTCCAGTTCCTGGGTCATTTGTTCTCTGAAATATCAGGGTAAGACAAGTACTCACTACTTCTTTTGTTTGTATAAAAAATATACAACGGTAAAATACTTTCTTCCTGAACAGTTTAATTCATACCACATGTAGTAGCGGAAAATTCCAAAATCCTTATCATTTTCTACAGTCTTTACCTTTCTGCCACTGAGAAGAAGGTAACTGATGATACACCAGCATTTTCAGGTTACAGTTTTGGAAAATGAGTCAATGATACAAGTTTGTTTTGTTTTGTTTTAATTTCTGGGATATCTTTCTTCTTTCCTCACATGCCTTCTGTGTTTTTTAAAATAAAAAATATATAAAATAAGGTTAACTTAGATTAAAAATAACCTGGATAAAATTAACTACCTTATTGTAAATTTGATCTTTCTCCAAGGTACAATTTTTTCTCTTGCATATTATAAAGAACAATCTTACTGGTTGACAGGAACTGAATTATGTCCCCCAAATTTATATGTTGAAACCCTAATCTCCCGTACCTGAGGGTGTAACTGTATTTGGAGATAGGACTTTTTAAAAAGGCAATTGAGTTAAAATGAGGCCCTTAGGGTGGGCTCTAATCCATTTGACTTGTGCATTTTTAAGTTGAGGAAATTAGAACACACAGAAAGACACACTGGGGATGCTTAAGCCCAGAGAAAAGGTCGAGCGAGGACACAGGGACAAGGAGCCCCGTCTGCAAGCCGAGGACAGCGGCCTCCAGAGAAAACACACCTGCTGACGCCTCCCTCTCAGACTCTCAGCCCCCAGAACTGTGAGAAAGAACATTTCCATGGTTTAAGCCAACGGATTGTGGCATTTCCCTACGGCAGCCCTATCCAAGTAATGCACTCAAGGATGGGATTTCTTTTTCATCTGTCTGTTTTGATTTGCTTTTCTCAGCCATGAAAAAAACTTTTTCCTCTAATAAATCAGATCTGGACAAACTCTTGAAGGTGGGGTATGTTGGGTCTTATTGTTTTGTAAACACACTTGAGACTACAATATTGTATGAAAATGTGAAAAAAATAAGTCTTATATAGGTTTCAATATAGGCAAAACAGAATCTTTTGAGTGATTTCCACTGACTATACTCTATAACTAGTCCAGTTCTAAAGAATCACTAACTTACAAACTTTAGAGAATGACATATGTAATAATAAAAGTACTTTGTTTCTTTTAAATTAGCTTAACAAGATTATCTTTTTACCTTTTATTCTATGAAAGAGACAGAGATACACCAGAGTAGCATAGGAAAAAACAGAATACGATTGAAATGCATAGAGTCAAATTGTACATAAAGGATAGCCATTGTCATACTACACCATGATTTTTACATAAATAATTTGTTAGACAAATCTAGTTTATTTACGCCAAATTAGAGACATTTGGGTGATATTTAATTGTGGAAAATGAAATGATAACAATGCATTACTTATTGCTACAAAAGAGCCTTTGATGTTAAAAGATTATCCTCAAAGAGCCAGGAGATCTAGGTCAAAGAGCAGGTTCTAATGAGCTGTGTCACCTTGAGGAATTCACTTAATCTTCTGGTCTTTGTATTTGTACAAATGATGTCATCACACAGAATTACTCTGAAATCCTTAAAGCTCTAAGATTCTATGATGGTCAGACAGACAATATTAAAGCTGGATTTATTATTTTTATGTATAGATCCCTAATTCTGAGAAATAGTTAGACTGAAATTTGAAAGCCTTGTGTTTGTGTTGTTTGTATCGTTCACACTTTAAATAAAATCACTGGTTTCACTGTGGGGTTCTCTCATTCTTAGGCCACATTCTGTACAAGGAACATGTGAATTTTGGATCATCCCTGTCCCCCACTGTGAGAACAATCACTGGGGGAGGCTAAGCTACTCAAGACGTGAGACCATTTAGAGGATGATGTTGACAATTTCTCACTTCCTAGGGATGTGTGCTGAGCAAGGTCATCTTCTATGACAACACCAGTGTTCCTGCCACAGGGGAAAGGGGATAACTTGCTTTTCAACAACATATTAGGCACCTAGTATGTACCATGTTTTGTATTAGATGCTGCACATGCAGAAATAAGAATGTTGTGAGAGTAGCAGAGTGTTTACACATAACATGCATGCAGTTTATATGTACATATAAATAGAGTATGCATAATTATAGAATATGTAAATATTACATATTTAAATACATGGATTCCTAATTATGACACTGGACACCCTACATAATGGATAAACCTCAGTTGTTGTTCCTGGATATAGACCACGGTCTAATACTAACAGAAATCCACCTGTGCACACTGATGAGGCAAGAATAATAGTCAAGTTCTAGGGTCACACCTTTAGGACTGTATTACTAAAAACACATGCACACTTGTATACAGTGAGATATAATAATTTCTGCTTGACTCAATCCTTCTGTCTCACATCTAGATTCATATTAAGCAGCTACGTCTTAAGAAAAATCACTGGACTATGAAAGCTGATCAAATGTGTGCACCTATTACCTCTACTGTAACCCAAAGGCACTGAGCTCTCCCCACCATGACACCAAACCACCGTAAAGGACTGGGGTCCAGGCCAACAAGCTGTTGAGCATTTATGGAGCCCACTGTCACCCACAAAGTGTTTGCTCTATGCCAACCACACCTTTCTGGCAAAAGCCTCCCTAAGACTGGCCAACCCATATGTAACCAGACTCCCTCTGTGTCAACCGAGTGTATGAGCAGCAGTGCCAAAGTGGAAAGCAAGAGTCTGAGAAGGAACTGACTACTTCCTTCCCATTTCAGAATGAAATTCTCCTTTTCAAGATGGATCAAGAGTCCGCAGAGTGTCCGATGTTGCCCTCCGGGCTGGACAGAGAGGTCAGCATCACTCTAACCAAGGCTACCTCCGCAGAGGTTAACTGGGACACTGACTTTGCCTCCACCCATCCTCTGGGGACTCTCCTCCATCCCCAAAGATAAATTATGACATCAACACACACGATAACTCTGTGTCTCTATGAAATACACCATTTCAGGACAAGAATCTACATTTTGGCACATGCCCCAAAGTGACTGACGTATTTTCATTGGTTGGGTGTAGATAGACATGCCCTATGCTGAGAATTGAATAATCATTAATTTTTCATTACGTATGTGGAAGAAAAGCCAAACAACTCTTTATCAATGTTCTCAGCAATGCCTTGAAGTATGAACTTCTCTCAAGCCTGGATATTGAACTTCCCACCGAATACAGTGATATGCGTTCTCTTTCATGACCCCACTGCAACCCGACATCGGACCCAATGGAGTCTTTTACGTTTTGTGATCTCTCAAAGGCACTGGCCTGGGAAGCCTGAAGACAGCCAAGTACAGGGGTCCCTGGAAGCTCATTCGTTGTCACCTTTTCTTAGCGTAGCCGACTGACTGCACCACACAAGGGGGTTCCCGGTGCTCCTGGTGTGCGGAGCTTGTGTGTATTCACTCTCCTTGGTGATTCTCCAAATACTGACGATCCCCTTGCTGTCCCTTCATTACCCCAGATACTAGGTTTTCCTTTCACGTCTCACTCCAACCCTGCCCATGCGTGGTGTGGTGTGTGGGCAGAACCCATTCCCTCTCAGAGGGCTCCCAGGCCTGAAAGGATCCAAACCCACATTCAAGTATAACCTAGCTTTGTTTATAGAGCTCTCCGAAGTAACGATTTAAGTGATGATATTATGTGAGTTAATTATAATAACCTTTAACTCTATACAGCCTATACGATTCTCAGGTGTATGAAAAGGAATATCATATTCCTCTCCACAATTTCTGCTGAAGTTCATTGCCATCCGCAGGAAGAGCTTTATTTAAGAAGTTTATAATCAAAATATTTAAAAATAGTTTGAGAGTGATTAGTTTTACAGATCAGGAAAATGACAGGGCCTGGCAGAAGGAAGGCCTGCTTGAGTGTGGTTGGCAGGGTACGTGAATGCCTCGCAGGAGGTGGACTGCAATTTGAACATTTCCCATAAAACCTTACATGGTGTGCTGGAGTGCGATATTGTTATGTAACAGAAGTACATGCTTATGATTTTGTAATAAAAAAGAGGTGGTATTTATGCTGGACCCTGTATGTTTTCATCTCCAAAAAGGATTTGCAAAGTGGAAATTTTGAGCACTTGAATAAACATAATTAAAAATTATAAATCCTGTGTCTGACAGATTTTACAGGTTTAGAGGAAACATCAATTTTGGGTTGAGTTTTAAGAACTTCAATGCTATTGTTTGAATGGTGTTACAATTTCAGTTGTAAAGATGAGTTATTAAAACTAGTGCAACAGTGTCTATGTTGACTTAAAAAAAGAACTTCACTGAGACTACCCAATTTTGATGGAAAATTACTTGCGTTCATATTTTACTTGCATTGTCATAGTTAATTTCATCATTGTGGTGTCCGATTAAAGAGATAAAAGGGAAGACAGACAGAGCTGCAAAAAATGTTCATCCTTGAAATACAATTCTAAGAAGTTGAGATGCCAAAATTCTAATTGAGATAAAAATCAGTTTCTTGTGAATTGGGGGAAAATTGATTAATACTCTTTTGTCATTTGCTACCCCCTATCCATTTACCTGTCTGTCTATCTATGTATCTAGCTTCTTATCAATTTAGACTCTCAGAATGGGAATAATCTTTAAAAGTCTCAGGAAGCAGTTGGGTGAAGGAATTGTGAGCACAAAACTTTACATTAAAAAACAATGTTTATAGACGTAAGCTCAACTTTAGCATCATGAGATTTGAAAATATTTTTAAGGTATTTCACAAAAATAATATTTAATATCATCCCTAAAATGTGTATTTAATTAATCTGAGTAGTATTACAAAAAGGTAAGAGAATTTTTCTCCTTGCCCTACATTGTAGCTTGGATTGATTTATAGTTTAACTAAGGCTGCTATAAAATTATAGTTATTTTATCTGTGCATTTCATAAAAATGACTGGACAATACTAGAGAAATGAAGAACATTGAAGCTGTATGCTCATCATTAGTAATAACAGTAATAACAATTATTATCATCATCATTATTGCTGCAGTTCATAAATACAGTCAAAAGGCAGGTTAACATCAGTAATAATGCTACTTCTGGAAATACATTTTGCACATTATCCTCCATATTTTTAATGAATAAATATTAAAATGTACATAAAAACATCATTTTATACATGGTGTTTTAAACTTTTTATACATAATGTATCATGTTGATATTTTATGCCAACAAATGTACTTATACAAAATAAGTTAGTGTGACGGTAGTCAAACACAAAGTGTACATTGTATCATATAGATGTGCCACACTTCATATGTAATCATTTATTTTAAAATATTGTGACTATTCCCATATATTACTTTTATAAATGCCACTATGGAATGTCTTAGACCTGCATTTTTGTGTACATCCTTATTTATTTTGGGGATCAGATATTGAGCTTATTTTTATGACTTTTTAAAATTTTTTTAAAGATTTTATTTATTTATCTTTAGAGAGGAAAGGAAGGAAAGAAGGAGAGAAACATCAATGTATGGTTGCCTCTCGTGAGTCCCCTGCTGGGAACTGGCCTGCAACCCAGGCATGTGCCCTGACTAGAATCGAACCATGATCGTATGGTTCGCAGGCCTGTGCTCAATCCACTGAGCTACACCAGCCAGGGCAATGACTTTTTGATATAGACTTTGTAATTGTCCTTTTGGCTTTATAATGTTTAATTTACTAGACTAATCCAGTAAACTGGATTAGTATGCAGAGGCCAGTTCTACATATGGCTTCCTGTTCACAGATGTATAATAAATGGCATTTTTAAGTTCTATTATACCCAGAAAGTCTTAAAGCATGTGTAAGTTGTCATCAAAAAGTCAGTATATATACGCAATTTCATAACGATGATTCCCTTCAAATCAAAATATCCTTCTCTCCACAAAAAGCTTTTATCATATAAGAAATTGCAAATTGTAATTGTATATCATTTAATATGTGTGTTCAAGATTGTAAAATTACAACACATTTTTAAATATTCACTTCAGATTTAAGGCTGTAATCGGGGGTTTAGAAAAGCAGATGTTCTTTCTGCTTGGTAAGAATATAATTGACAGTTAACTTGGAAGCTTGCACTTACGGTAGATTGTTTTTTAAAGTCTACAGTGATAATGAGGACAAGTGCAACAATGCCAATTACTTGGTATTTCTAATATCACTAACAGAAAAAAAAAACTTTACCAGGAATTTGAAAACTTGAAAAGAATATGGACTTACTGGAGAAAATCTTCACTAAGTGGCCTTCACTTAAAAAAAGATCAATGAGAATCTTAAGTGAGAGTGTGGGAAGGGAAGATCCTTGGACCATATCTTTAGGTCAGAATTAACATTATTTCTCTCTGTGCTGACACAGATAATTGGAAAAAAATATATTCCAGCGAACAGACCTCTGAAGTCCTGTCATTTTCATTTTCCTCAGAAGACACTTAGAAGTCAGGTGCATCCACTGAAAAAATCCACACATGCTCAAAGGAAGAAATTATTTAGCAAAACGATAGCTATCTGTAATCATGACAAACTCATTATCAAGAAGGCATCAGGTAAACTTCTAAGAATTATTTTAATCCATATCTCATTGGTAAAGAAAATAAGTTATATAAATACCTTCAAAGGACACCGCAACAATTACCTAAGTTTTTCTCCTTCCAATTTTTCTGACATGTATTATTGCTCACTTACACATGTGTATTGCAATCCAAAAATAGTGTTTGTACTTTTTCAAGTGAAAAACAAAATAATACAAGAATGTTTTACCAGGAAAATTATTCCAATCAGTAGGAGTCTATTATTATTAATTTTAAAATTATTATTAATTTTGAAGATTACAAATCAGCAAATAAAATAAAAAATAAAACAAAATCATTTAAAATAAAGCTGCCAGTCCAGCAACATAAAACCTATTTCATACATAAACTGACACTCCCTTAGGAAGGACAAATGGACAGATCCATCTGTTGAAATCCCAGTAAGATTACCCATGAGCCCAAACTAGTTCAAAGAAAATAGGAAAATATTTATGCACAGCAGGAGAAGAAAGTTGATTTTATTGACAAATAATCAGAGAAACCAGGAAAAGGGTTTATATATACAACTGATATGCTCAACTCAGTGATATACTAATCACAGAGGTCTGGTAGCATTAACACAGTGAGGAAGTTCCATTCTCACTGTTTTATGTTATTGCCACCATGAAAGAAAAAGCCTACAAAACAACTTTATTCAGCAAAAATATTTTGTTTCATAGTGCAGAAAGAATATTTTAAAGATAGAATTACTATGGTTTAAAACTATCTGAGTTGTCGGTATTTTCAAACTTAAAAGAAAAAAAGCTGACTTGAATTTTTAAAATCTTTAGGTGACCTAAATAAATGCCAATTTAAAGTACAACTGAATCATTATAGAAAGGAAGATGTAAAGAAAATGTCAAAAGAGTTTTCATAGACTGGTAAAGTTAGTGATGAGTAGCACCTTATCTTATATCTGCATTTGAAAAAAATATATATTGCAGGAGAGATATTAAAGTCATTATGGTGCCTGACAGCTGCTAAAGAATGCATCCTTAGTTTTCTGTGACTATACCTCATGGCATATCTCCCTCATGGGCCAAGATTTGTGGTTACTTTATTTGTGTATATCTTCTTATCTTTCCATATACAACAGTTTCTGCCTAAAGTGTTCCTTATATGCCTTAATCTTATAAGAAGACATACCGATTTTTTGAAATGTCAAACTAAGTCTCACCATCTCCACAAAACCCCACCTGACCCATTCCATTCTCATTACCTATTAGGTAATGTTCATAAAGTGGAATTTATCAGCAATGTTTGACAACATTTTCACTGTGCATCATGTACTCACATGTTACTTGAAGGAGGTTTAAAGGATATGAAGAAATTGCACCAGGCTGGCTTCTGGTGAAGCAAACACCAAGTTAGCATTTGGGATACAAGTTATTTACTGGGGTTCAACACTACCCCGAAGCTGAGAAACATGTCCCTCTTCGAAGGGGGGCTGTCTCTATACGTAGAGCACAAAAATATGTACAAGTCGTGAGTATACATCTGTCTGAATTGTTACAAGACAAACACACTATTTCTGTACTTTATCAAATTTTTCTAGCTGATCTTGGATTAAGCAATAGTCAACTACAAGGAATTTCAATGCACAGTCCCAACTGCATGTATACGCTGGACATGAGATAGCTGAATGTAGATCCCACATTCCTAAGAAAAATCTCCTTTCGAAATGGATTTCCAGTTTTAGGATTATGCAAATAAGATGCTGAGGGACAAAAACTGTTCTCACCTAGATGGAAAAGTCAATTGAATCAATCCTGGCTGTATAAATAGGGTCATTTACATTTTACCCTAAGTATTGGGGGGGGGATCAAGTCAGATGCTGAAAGCAATTAATTAATTGGTACTACATTTTAAAACGTCTAAATAGCTCAGCAAGCTCTCTAGATAACCCTCAAGGAAGTTGACTAGTGTTTTATTACCTGTATTAAGCAATAACAGTAATGAGAGATGCAATATTCAGAATAATACAGAGCAGACTAAGATTAAAGCATTAAACTGATGAAAAGAGTGAGGGCAAAAATGGTCCCAAGTCTTAAGTAAATTTCCCTTTAGAAGATTATATATATAACATCATATCCTTCATATATATATATATATATATATATATATATATATATATATATATAGAAAGAGAGAGAGAGAGAGTCCAGAAAGTATCCAGCCACACAACACGGAAAATAGAGACATTCATCTAGGAAGATACAAGATACAAGAAACATTGTACATAGGACAATGACACCTCCGTCCTCTTCAGTGTAGGCACCTTGGGACCTCACACAGTTCTCCCAGTCACCATCAGCTGCCCCATCATATTTTCCTGAAACTCATTGATGGTCTGAAATCTATTCCTTTTGAAAGGAAATTTTAGTTTGGGGAAAAGCCAGAAGTCACAGGGCACCAAATCTGGGCTTTAGAGGGGCTGAGTCACCTGGGTGATTTGATGTTTCACCAAAAAGTTCTGCAAGATATGTGCAGTATGAATGGGAGTTTTGTCGTGATGAAGCTGCCAATCACCAGTTGCCCCTCGCTGCGGCCTTTTGAATCACCTGAACAGTTTCTGTAGAGGAGATTCAAGCTGATGCAAAATTTGGTGCAGATTCATTGCTCTACTTTCTCACTCATTATATGGTTGATATGTAAGTTATCTTATCTTACCTATCAACGATATAATTCCCCAAGACAGTAGATCAACAATGACATCATCCTGCCCTTCTATGTAAATCCTTATTCAAATATCCAACAAGGGTTTTTTTTTTTTAAATCCTGTTACAAGAGCCTACCTAGAAGCTATATATATGTGTGTGTGTCATAATGTGCTTTGGGACTTTAAATTGTGTTTTCATACTTGGCTCTTTGTTCTCTGGGGGAACCCTGATGAACCTCAGTTGAGGGAATTTTCCTTAGAGAAAATGTACTTTTTTGCTTTATTCTCAGAAAGACTAGCATCTCAAAGCCTCTCTTAAATTAATCCTAAGAGAGTGGAGGACACTGGTTATAAATTTTTAGTTAAATATTTCCACATTTGATGCTAGGGTTCAGGTAAAAAGTTCCCCTTCATTCCCTTTGCTGGTAAGGTGTCTTCTAACTCAGTCATACCCCTTAAGATGTATGATTGTTAGAACCTGGATTCATGCAGGGATCTCATTAAAATTCTCCATCATCAGCTGGCCAAGGTCTTATCTATTGACTCTCTCTGGCTGTGCAAACCCAAAATGAATTCTACCCAACTCTGATTTTTTTCTTCTTTAACACTGGTTCCCATGGTTTTCCTCAACATTTTTTAAAGCTAAAACATATTTAACAGGATATTTTTGTATCCCCTTACCTGAAATTATAGCTATTTTATTGTACAATACTTTTCATACAATACTCAACTTTCTTTTTTTTTCCTTTTTTCTTTTTGCCATGGTGCACTTCTTATTAGATGCAGACTTCCTCTCTTAAGACATTTTTAAAAAATGAAATAGTCTATCTACTAGATCATCGCTCCCTCAAAATCATTTGTTGCAACAGTCACAGGCCGCTGCTCACTAAGCAGGTCCAAGTCCTAATTTCGTTCATGAACTTCATAGTAACGGCATGAGATCCAATTAAGCTTCAGCAAGTCCTCTTATTATGGGAATTTCAACAGCAATTCCACCCTTTTTAATACATTTGAGACGACCATTTTAGTGCAGGAAACATAAAATCAAAATAAAACAGATGTTTCTTCATCTTCCAAAAGAAGTGTTTGACACATAGAAAAAATGGCATTTAGATTACAGAAATGAAAATATAAGAACTTTTGTAGATAATGTATATTTCATTAACCAACTCATTCAGGAAGGTTTATAGCAAAAATATATAGACATAAATTCTTCTCTCTGTCTCACTAGAAAGAAGGATGCCTGCAGGATATTCTCAATTAATTTCCATATCTGATATCCTATAAATGTAAGATAAATTGCTATGAAAATGCAAGGCATGACGCATATATATGTTTTATATAACGTATCAATGATGAATTAAATCTAATATGAAAATAAGACAACCTTCCAAGCTTAGAATATGCTGCATTAGATTATCCAAGAAATTGCTAGAAATGTATATATGCAAAATAAGAAGTATATCTCAAAGGAACAAAATTGAAGGCATTTGGAAATTTTCTGAATATTGCAAAAAATTCATTTCATACAATTTGTCAAAAATTATACAGAAGTGCAAAAATTATTAATATACTGAACATTAAATAATAAGTTTCAAAGAGAAATGACTACTGTTAGGGAGAAGAAAACAAACAAATAAAACCAAAAACAATACCCAAGCTTCCTGCACTTCTCTATCATAATCCAAAATACTGATGACACCTATTCTTCTCCCACTAATCATATAATTATATTTACACAATTATAGACACACATGTGTATATGCATACCATTTATATTTCTAAATTTTTAAGTACCTCATCTAGAGATTTTTAAATCACATACATAAATGCAAACCATTTCTAAATCATTTTTCCTCAATTTAAAAAATCGAAACATAATAGATTAAAATGGTAATGTAATATCTCCTTATTTTTTTAAAGATTTTATTTATTCATTTTTTAGGGAGGGATAGGGAGAGAGAAAGAGGGAGAGAAACATCAATGAGTGTTTGCCTCTTGTGCGCCCCCTACTGGGGAGCTGGCCTGCAACCCAGGCACGTGCCCTGACTGGGAATCATACCAAGGACCCTTCGGTTTGCAGGCTGGCAGTCAGTCCACTGAGCCACACCAACAAGAGCAATCTCCTCGAGTAATTAGACTAAGGTCTTTAAAAGCAAGTTTTATCAGAAAATTTTCGTTTTGCAAACCAAAACAATAGAAGAAAATTAGAACAGAGGTACAAGGAACTTTTTTGGACCCAATTCCATTTCAGTGGGAAAATTTCTCTTCTGAAATTCCTATGTTCTTGTCTGTCTTTCAATGATTCATAAGCTCTCATGACACTTCATAATATTCCCTTCCAACTCTGCATACAGTGAATGGTACTAATAAATGTGAGCTGCCCTGTCTGGTTCCTGGTGCCGTGGTGACCCATCCCACGCAGAGGCCAGTGGGTCCTGCCCTGACTTCCGGCTGGGAGGCACACAAGCTTCTCCCCTTTCCAAAGCCAGGCCTTTCTCCATTGTCCCAGAGAAAAGCACAGGCCCCAGATGGCATTACTTGTTACCATGCTACCACCCCTAGACTTAATACCTGACCTAACTGCAGTTTTAATCTCCACAGAAAAGTAATGTTAATCGGCTGGTCTAGAAATTTCTGGTGAACACCAACAGGGCATCTGCCCCTGGGGCCCTCTCCATCCCCCAAAGAAAGAACAGGCAATCTGCGTCATAAAACCTTTGTCCTTTAATCACTGGCCCTCTCCCCTCAGAAAGGTGTCCTGCCCTACAAACAAACCTTTCTTTTCTTTTCCTAAAGCTCCCTGGCCCCACCTTTCTTCCTATAAGAACGTTGCTTTCTATATAATTCCTCAGAGCATACATCGTGAGTTCCTGAGTCACTTAATAAAGCCAGTTAGATCTTCACATTACTTGGTTGATTTTTTTGTAACAGTGTAACACTTCCAGTATGTCCTAAAAACAGAGTACCCTGGGGATCAGGAACCCCAGGCTGATTTTCTCCTACCACGCTGGCTGTGGCCAGAGCGGATGTCCTCAGTCTCATCCCACTGGTTTCTCCCTCAGCCTCTGTTCTCGGGCTACCTAGATGTCACATCGCCCTCCTGCTCTGCTGCCACAGATTTTTAAAAAGATATTGCTAATTTCCCTCTTATGCCCTATTTACAGGGGCTTAAGACTCCTTCTTTAATCTTCTGTCAAAGTTAGGTGAAAAATCCCACCATCGTCTCCTTCACTGCTAGCAGAAGTTAATCAAGTTTGGGAGAGGGATAAACATCCTATGTTCAAATGTCATTAGTGAATGAGCCATCTTCTCTCCTTATTTCAAAAATAGGGGTACTGTAAAAGTAATTATTTGAGTTAAATAGCTAATATTATTTTCACTGGGTACTAGGGTAAATAAATACTTGTTAACATATAAGTCTATAATCTTTATAAACAAGGTGCTATAATATATTGAAAGTATGGTCATGTAAATAAATATATTTGGAAATTTAGAGAAAATTCAGCATCATATCAATGTATGCCATTATTCATTTTCATATTTCTATTAAAATATAGATAGATAAATAAATTATATGGAGGCATATAAATACCAACTTGTTAAATAATGCCAAGTGTCAGTAAACATCTTTGTTTAACATATTTGTAATTTTATTTCATTTTTATTTTGGCATGTCTTAAAAGAGGCCATTGTCATCTATATACTTTTAATAAAATGCTGGTGGATAATATGATTTCAACAGAAGATACCAATGTGGGCAAGGGATTATGATAATATTTTGGTATAACTTCTAGTTATCAAGTTTGATCTCAGATACATTCAATCTGGTTGCCACAAACCAAGTATTGTCTTTAAAAGCAGTGAATACATTCACGTTGCTGAGAAAACAATTAAGATAGTCTGCCCATAAATCCATCAAAGATAAATAGATTTGGATTTTGTGTTTTATGACTTGATTAGGTAAAAATGTTTTCATTTCTCTACCCCACACAAATTCATTAAAATGTTTGTGCAACAGAAAAAATAACATAAATCTACATGAGACAGAAATTATATGAATCAATAAAAAATTTAATCTTTTCCAGGAGTTACATCAGTATATATCAAGCTAAACATCAAATGCTCACAACAGGGAGAAGTAATATAATTGGGAATATAATTAAATCTGTTATCACACTGACTCTACCTTTCTAAGTAAATAGTGACTTTATAAATTGAAGGAGATTAAAATTTAACTTTGTTATTGGTCAATATGATTTCATGTCATATATATCTTCATATACCTACATGAATACGCTTATGTATTTTAATTGCTTATATATATTTACATTCTTTCTGCACACAATTTATAACTTTGTATAAAATATAGAAAAACTGACAGATTAAAACAAGACTTTTGATAAAATATAAATTGTCCACTGCTTTATTTTATTTTTAAAGAAGTGGATACTTCAGAGCTCTGTTTTCAAAAACAGAGTCCACAGGACTGCGGCTTGTGGCAATTATGGGAGATAAGGCCAAGGAAATACATGCAAACAGACTTTGTTGATTTTTACTAAGGGAAAAAAACGGAAACAAGTGGGATTTTGCCTTTTTATAAGCTATGGGAAAAACAACATAACTCCATGCTTGTCTATTTTGTAATAGCCTGGAGTGATTTTTCTATTTGTATTTTATTATATACCTGTATTACTGGAAAGAATGTCCCTTTGCTCTTTAAAAGGCAAAGTTAAATGCAGCTTTGTTGAAGCAAAGTGCCTCTCTTGTTCTTTGGGAGAGCTCTGAATATCTCATTTAAGAGGAAAAATGAATTTGTCCAGGCTGCTTTTATTTGCTCAAAAAAGACACGGATGCACTGTAATTTCCAGTTTATAAGTTTCTCCAAATAAGTCAGGCTGGCCATAGTCAGTGCATGGAATGTCAACCTCAAATATAAAATTGCCTAGTTATTTTACCAGCAAAATGAGTTTATTTGGGATTAGCAGAGAATTGCAATCCCGGACGAGCAAGGCATTGCAAACCATAGGCAACTACGAGGAGACAAAGGGAAGGTTAGTCTTTGTTATGTTTTAGGATAAAATTGTGGAAGGTCGTTTTGAACAAAAGTCCAGTGGAGAACAAGTTTGAAGTTGCAGTAGTTTCTAATTTGCTGTGAGAGGCATTAGTGCGTTGCTGGCATTGGAATGGGTCTCCTTCTTTGCTTAAAAGCGGGAGATGAAATTTCTATGTGGAAAATGTCCTCTTCTGTCAAAATAATTCTTATTTTCCTTCTTCCTGTTTGGTTGTGTAAGAGTAGCAAAGAATGAACAGCAAGTGCGTTAGAGCTCCTCCCTGAGGGCTTCTCAACTCCATTGTAAATGAGGTTTTCTTTATTTTCCCAGGAAATCCATTTGAAATTATTTTTTTTTAAAGAAGCTTTTACAATTCTCTGTACTGTTTAAAAATTCACCTAAGGGATTTAAAGATACAGTTGGCTTTATGGAACAATTTATGAATCAAGCAGCATCCTATCTAGTTCCTGGAGAGGGTCTCAGATCCCCTGCAGAAAAACTCATGCATCCAAATAACCTAACATCTGATTGAAAGTTGTCTGAACCAATCCTAAGGCAAAGAATGCAGGGCTGATTAGTTTCAATAATTTCTTTTATTATAAGAAAGTTACAATGTAAAATTTGAAACTTTAGGAAAAGTTTCTTACATTAAAATATCTTAACTTTTCTTTCTTCTTCAAAACACTTTGGGCTTTTTGTCTACCTGTGATTCTGGTCTGCATACCTAAGACCCTTGACTAAATCTTTATCATTTATTTCTAGTCAAAGCTCCTTGTGTGTTATTTACTAGGGAAGAAACATTCTGATACAAATTAAACCCCCACACTTCTTCACCTGTAATTATAGTTTGAAGTATAACTTTTTTTTGCTTCATCCCCAACACTGTATTTGTCACTTTATTCAAGATAAATGACTGAAATTCAGTAATATTCTCAAATAAAACCTGCTAGATATTTGTGGCCATGCTTCTCTTCTTTCTTTTGACTCTTTTGTTCTGCTCCCTGCTCCATTTCGCCCTCACATAATATGGGAGAAAATGAACACTGCCTAATACATATGGTGCTAGCATCAAATCTTTGGTTTTACTAAATTTAGTATTTAGTAAACATAGTTAATTTTGCTTGTATGAAGCAAAGATCAATAAGGGCAAGTAATGATTTAAGTGGTTATTTAAAATTGAAAGGAGACTTCAAGTAGTGAGAAAAATAATAACATATAAATCATATATATTGGTGGTTGATAAGAAATAAAAACAACACTACATTGATTTGGAAATCCTATTCTTTTCTAAGATAGCTCAGCTTCATACGAACATGTATAATTTTATTGTAAAAACCCCATATAATATTTTAGTTCATAAAAAGATTAATGGAAAAACAATCACCCAAGATGAAATAAAACTATGAAATGGTGGCTAATATGTAAAGAAGACATAGCTAAATATAATTTGATAATTAAATTATATGTTCAATATTTAATGTATTTGCTTCAATTGTCACTAATAGAAGTAAAACTTTTAACTTTATATTTGGGGATTATGGCAATAAATATCCAAAGAACTGGCAAGAAATCAACAGTATCGGAATTCGGCAATGATGAGAAAGCTTGAATTCCTGAACATAAGTCAAGTGCAGTGTATGCCAGTTACTTCATGACCTTCCAGGTTAGGTCTTTTACCAGAGTCACAGGTTATTTGCATTTTAGTTCATTTGCTTTATTATTCTATCTCTTACCTACCAGCTATCAGTTATCTATATAGATATAGCAAACCTACAATAATATATGAATATAATATGATATTTCTAAATGTTGATACCAAGTTGTAGATGAGGTGATGTAATGCTTTACCCCTAAATACTTCAATGTATACATTCTAAGAGGGCATTCTAAAAAATAATCACAGAACAATTAATAACAGGAAACTAATATTGGTATATTATTATCTAATCTGTAGTCCATCCAATGATGTAAAACTCAGGAGAAAAAAGCATAAGGAAAATGCAAATCAAGCTACAATGAGACATTAGAATCTTAAACTGCAAAACCTTTAAAAAGTTTCTTACATTAAAATGCCATTGAAAATACATGTATCAAGTTTCTTTATTAAATTAAAAATGAGAATAAGCAGCCTAATTTTTTAATTAGTTATCAAGTACTGCTTTGGGCATAATATCAGATAGTTTATAGTTTTTAATAAAGAAAAAAAGCCTATTGAAGTCTGTAACGTCTTGATTTCCCCATCTGTGATTCTTCCTGTTGCATGATTTTGCAGACATCAATGGATTCTAACTTGCTCACAGATGGAAATGTACAGAGCCTTCGATAGCTATCCAGCAACTAAGAGAGAGGACTCAACTGTTAGTTGACCCACTGTATCTTCAACCAAACGGGCTGTCTGTAGTCACTGAAGTATTCTTTATGTCTGCTGCTATAGTTATTTCTCCTAAGAAACTTGATCCCAGAATAACTCCAATGTGCTTTATAACTATAGAGGGAACTCAGTGATTCTGTGCTATTGAACCTAATGTATGAATAGGAAACATGTTTACTTTTATCAATGATGATTATACTGCTTAATTTAAATAGTATGAAACTAAACTTGTCAATTACTAAATATTCAAATAACATAAAAATCAAGTAAGTTCTCAAAATTTTACACTTTAAGGATTTTGTAAATCTGGAACAATGCCTAGTCCCAATTTAGCTATTCTTTCCATTTTCTTTAAGAAAAAACCCTAAAAAAACAACACAAAACAAAACTCAAAACTCATAATCACTCTAGACAAACAAACAAAACTCATAATCAGTCCAGACTTTCATAAACTTAATTTTCTTTTTTAAGATGGCTTATCCTATGGAAATTTGTTTCCTCTTTAAAATAAGTTTGAAGCAAGTTTCCTAGCTTAAACCCCATCCAAGCAGTGACTGAAAAGTCTTATTGCTGACCTCCAAAGGAATAGCTTGTTGTACATAGAAAAAAAGAAAAAGAAAAAAATTAAGAATGAGAACAAGAACACTAATATATCAGTGGGTAATATTTTAAAATTTTACCACCACAAAAATGAAGCAAATAAACATCCCACTTGTTTGTTTTGCAATGTATATCTAATTTCCCAGTTATGGCATAAAAATAATAGATACATTTCATGTTCTGATGATGCAAGCTAATCAGGACTGGTTTAGAATGATGTAAATAACTGCTTATTGTTTTTAAAGTAAAGACCACAGACAAATGCCTTTTGAGTATAAATTCTACTTATATGTAGAATTTAAAAAAAACACTCATAGAATAAAAAAAGAGAACATATTGGTGGTTGTCAGAGGTTGGGTGGGTGAGGGGTGAGAAGGGGGTCAAGAGGTGCAAACTTCTGGTTATAAAATGAAGAAATCATACTCATGTAAGATACAGCATGAGGGCTATACTTAATAATACCATACTGTACGTGTTAAAGTTGCTAAGAGAGTAGATATTAAAATTTCATATGATAAGAAAATAAATTATGTGTGGTGACTGATGTTAACTACAGTTGTGGTGATCACTTTGCCATATATACAAATACTGAATCACTATGCTATACACCTAAAATTAATGTAATATTATGTCAATTAGACCTCAATTAAAAAAAGTAAAAATGTTTCATATCAGCACCAAGTTAGCTATTGAAATAACTGGAAATAATAATAAAAGTTTAAAACGAATTAAATAGACATTTTTCATAATTCCCTATATTCCCCTAAAAACTTGTACTTCCCCCTAGTATTCTGGTATCTTCAATTAATCAGTCTCAATGATGTAGTATTATATAAGATTTACTAAATGTTTTGTGGGTATAAAAGAACACCTTTGTGTATTGTTGTCATTACTAACTACGTCACTCTTTCATGGCTACTACATTGCCCTCATCCTCCCGTGGGTTACTGAAGTGCTTCTAAAACCCCAGAAATAGTTTTTTAATTATTTGAAGAATTCAAAGTAACGATCAAACAGTAAAATTATGGTTGTAAACAGTACAAAGAAGCTGATAATCAACCTATCAAGAAATTTGTTTTTGTAATTTTTCAGCTGAACAGATTATATCTAAAAGTTGATCCTATCAATATAACTTAGTGAATGGAGCCCTGGCTGGTGTAGCTCAGTGGATTGAGCGCGGGCCTGCGAAACACACAATCGCGGTTTGATTCCCAGTCAGGGCACATGCCTGGGTTGCAGGCCAGTTCCCAGCAGGGGACTCATGAGAGGCAACCATACATTGATATTTCTCTCCTTCTCTCCTTCCCTTCCTCTCTAAAGATAAATAAATAAAAAAATCTTAAAAAAATATATAACTTAGTGAATGAAGAAAATGTTTCATTTGCATGAATTATAAATGCAAGGTCCAATTATATTAAACAGTGAGTCTCAAAAATAGTATCCCAAAATGGCAATTTTACCTGAGATCTTTCAAAAAATCTACTTAACCATTTGATAGACAATAGTACATAATTTTTCATAACTCATCTAGAAAATAATTTACATGATTCTAAACATTTCACCTGAAAATATCTTGTAATAATTACACATTTTATCTTAGAAAATTGGAAAATTTCACTTTAAAGTATGATATTACAACAATTAAAAGTTGTTTTTCTCTATCAAGTACTTGTGCTATCATAGTGAAAAAAAAACAGACAAAATTCTGGACTAATCAAGAAGCGAAAGCTTTTTAAAAGCCAGACTGACACGAACATGCCAATGACTATGTTCTGACTTCTGGAGATTTCATTATACTTTACACCCTCAGTGTGGGTGCTCACAAGCCCAGAAAGCTGTAGTGTTTCAGCTTCACAGTGCAAACTCCATAAGCGTCTTCTCCAGGACCCCACATCCCTTACATACAAATTGTGTTCCTGCATACGGGCTACCTCAGTTTTCTACACCTCAACAAAGTGGATAAATAAAATTGGTCCTAATGCATGCAATAATTTAAAATTCAATTCTAAAACTAATCAAGCACATTTTATTTAAATCATAATTTCTCCTAACTTACCACAGTTTTTTGTTAATTATAGAGGATGATATATTACTGACAAATACAGGCTATTAGGAACAACAAAAGAAAACTAACCTTTTTAAGAAATATGAGATATACTTTAAATAAAATACTTAATTTGTGCTTTCAATAAATCTATGAAATATTAATAATAATTGAAATTTAAAATATTCCAGCTACTATTTACTCACTCAGCTCTTGGTGTTTACCAAGTATTTATGTATTATTATAATAAATCTTTACAGCAAAACTATTAGGTATATATTACTATTCACATTTTAAAGTTAAAAAATACCCTATACATCAGAGGGTTTATATTCTTTATCAAGTCTAACTCAGCTCATATGTCATAAAGCAAAGATTCTAAGCCCTTTCTGTCTGGATCCAAAGTATTTGAAAAAAATTCTCTTCTTTGCAAATTATTTTTTCACTTAAAAAGCTTTTATCCTTTATGCAATATTTCTGTTTTCAGCAGAATATATTTGGCATAATCTTAATTTACCACCTCTGGATTTAGGATAAGTAGCCTATTTCTCACATGTGTTTCTCCAAAGAATTTAGGAGAGAAAGTTTTTTTCTTACATGGGCTTCTCCTAAGTTTTGGGACCATTGATGGTGTTTCCTTGTTTTCATACACACCTGTCCTTCAGACCACAGTCACAGCAGAGGTTATTTCCATCCTAATAATGTGGCTGGCTATGATGACCAATCTTTTGCTTAATCCCTGTGCTTGAAACGAGGTAAGCTAATGTTCCCATCTTCTTTATATGTGGGGAAAGCATTGGGTTAAGAGAGGTAGATTGTGTGATCTATTGAAATGTTTCTCAACTGACTGTCAAGCATTCTTAACTTCGTGGGTGCTCAGCATTGGACATGCTGGGAAACTTGCCAGAGAAAGAGGAGGAAATCAAAGTTTGCAGACGCCAGTCTTCCCGAATCTGAATCACATATAAAACACCAAGTAGCTTGAAGACTGATGAAGCTTTTAAAAAGTCCCTTTTTTATTTTACTCTTGTAATCACTGTAATAGATTTTTTTTTTAGAAAGGGACTCCTAATAACTGAATTTATTCCAACATTAAAATAATTTGATTTCCTTTTAATCCTAGTGTTCTGTTCTGCAAATACAGAAGCACACATTCTAACCATGATATTAAACAGCCTACACTGCAAGAGAAAAATGATCAGGCAATTCATGTGCAGTTATACCAAGAAACTTTGGACAACCCTGGAAAGAAGAGAAGAAAAATCGTCAGCTATTTCTCAGCTACATGTTCCCTTAATCTGTAAACATATGTGCTTGGGAATTTGTCAGTGGCAGAGCGTGATGAAACGAAGATAATTCTGTCCCTTTCTCCTGGAATCACGTAGGTAGGTTATAACAAGGAAAACGAACTAACCATGAAATCCTCTGTGGTCATAAATCTCATATTGTGTTATGAGAAGTTCTTCGGGCTTTATATTTTGCACTACCTTATAAAAATAAGCACAGGAGAACCATCTGTACAAATACTGGAGACTCAGGAGACTTTAAATGGCCCTGTCTTCGACAACCACTAAAATTGTGAAGTGGAATGTAGTTCTAAATGATACGGTGGCAAAATATCAGGTAATTTTCAGACACATAAAATAAGCAAAACCATGAAGTCACGAATTAAGAAAGGTCAGCAGCTGCCTTGGCGCTGAGGGCATCTGCAAAACGAATGAAATGCAAATGGGGTGTCTGAGTCTCACAGGACGCACAGAAGAGGAGACAAACCTCGGGGCTGAGGAGGGAGATCTTTACCTCTGTAAATGATCCCAAACAACCCCCGGCCAACGCACGATAAAACAGCACTGCTGAGGCCAAGGTGAGGCCAAGAAAAATCAACTATAAACTTACGTGCAAGGTGGTAAATAAGGTACTTTGCTGAGATTTTAAGACTGTAAGCATACACAAAACTAAGGCTGACAAAGGTCAAGCTGAGAATTCATTTACCAAATTAAAGCATACATTTTTTTTTTGAAGCAAAGCCTCTTTGGATTTGAAGCAAATTCAAAGAAGCCTTAAAGGACACACCTCAGAAACCTATGTACACATCAAGCAAAGAGTAAATTAACAGACGGAGACCTGTTGGGGGAGGTAGGCTGCCATGACCTTAGGCAGCCCTGCACATGTTTTGAGTGTGCCAGAGTGCAGGAGTTGTGTCCCCTTACACTGAGCAGTTCCTGTAGCTACACGTGCACCTAGGTACCTCGAAGCAGCCACACTAGAACTACTACGTAGGTGTCACTCCCTAGAGACAGGAGTGACGAGGAGGTACTGGGCGTGATCACTTGCTGTTTGTAGGGTATTTGCTGCTTGCTCAGAGAATGCTGAGCCCTTGGCTTTGGATTCCAGATGAATGATGCAAACCTATGCCTGTGCAGGCGTTAACTTATCCTAAGTCATGTTGCCATGGAGAAGTTAGGCTTAAAGGTACTAGCATAGAACATAATGATACTGGGACTGACTGTATATAATGGCCCTTTGTTTCTTACAGGGAATCTTTCAGGATTCATAAAATGGGGACAGGCTGTTTGGGTAGCTTACAAGTAAGGAAAAAATCTCAGACCCCTGCGCAGTTATTGGCAGTCATCTTAATACTGCTGACAAGTAGTGGGATAGTTTTAAAATCTACACGGTACTTGAATAGCAATTAAAAGAAAGTAAACTCAGCTGTTGTGTACAGAGGGCACTTTGTGATGGTAAGGTCTCTGAACACGGCCCACTCAACAACCACTAACCCACTCATTCCCTACAGGTTCGTCTTAAGGTGCAATGCCATAGGAATGGATCCACCTTAAAACAGTTTCTATAGTTCGAGTAACTGTGTTCCTGGGACTAGGAAGTAATCATCAACAAATTCAATAGATTGATAGTTTCTGTGAGCTGTTTTTACCTTTCAGTTATTAAAAGACAAAAATGTACTTTGTATAACATGCATGTGATATACTATAGAAATATTTTTTAGTAAAAGTTGGCTATCCATGCATTCATGTATATCAATAGCTACACAGAGAAAAGACTCTATTGGTACAGTGAACCATTAATTCATTTATTATTAACTGATTACTTTATATGTGAAAATAACACTAGTTTATCACCAAAAGAGTATGGAAATAATTTTGTTCATAAGCAAAATCATTTTAAGGTAATATTGATTTTTATTGTTTTATTATGTTACTCTATCTTCAATATCTTTTGAACCAATAAACAACAATTTATTCTAGGATTTATTATTTCAATATAAAACCAAGTATAGTAAACAGGTTATTTCATTTGTACTCATTATAGCAATTTTAACAATATACTGATGCTTCTAGATAGCAATTTCATACTACTAATAATGAAAGGCCAAAATTAAGTAACAGAAGGATTTTAATTTACAATTAGAAGGTAAATGAGCAAAAGTTCACAAATCATTAAAGTTTTTATTTAATTCTTTTTCAAATTTACCTCAGGTTTAGCTTTTGAATTTCAGTGAGTTTCAACTTCATGTTCGATCTATTGAAATATTATTATAGGAGATATGTGTTATCATTTTTAATAGTTATACTGAAATATATTGCAGTGTGAGACTGAATCCAGCTAAGCATTAAAACAGTGAGCCAAATGAACTGTTTGGTTCTCAGAATAATGACAGTTCAGAGATCATTCACCACAATTACCAAGTGACAAAGGGAACTTTTTAAAATGATTTCAAACTAAGCAATCATATGCTAGTCTTGAAAGAGGTTATTAGCACTATATATTGGGAAAAAAGCAGAAAAATGGAGAATTCAGTACAATTTTACAAGTATAATTTCTATAAGTTAGTAAAGTTTTATGAAAAACTCTGTATTTATGAAATACTTTATGAAAGTATTTACTGATTTGCTATTCTATATTATCACTGACTACAATATTCAACATCACATCATGAATTTAAATGCAACCAAGAGAAATATGACCAGTGGTGCATTCTTTCCCATTTAAGAAACATACCTGTATTTCTCTCTTTTGTTTAGAACTTCAAGCCACTGAATAAGGGCTGGTCCATGAATTATTCAGTGGGCACTCTGCAAAATTTAGAGGCACTTTTATACAATAACATCCCTGGGAATGTCCTCCTCTTCGTCCTGCTCACTGCCTACTTTCAAAAACTGACCGCTGTGTGGTGTAGAGCAACCGCTCCATCACAAAAACAGCACTGAGCACATGAAAGCACTGACTTACGTCGTGACCTCTGCCTGTTAATAGGGCATGATTAGTGGTAAGAAGAAAATATAAACGACACAGTACAAAGGAGGGAACTGAGAACTAAGGAAGACCAGTGATCTCCGACTGCTCCTCCCCCATTTCTCACCCCCAGGCAACAAGCAAAGCTTTCCCCTCTCAAGCCTGGACCATGGCAGGAGGCTTCCTACTGGACCACCTACAGTATTTTCTTTTTAGAAGTTGTAGACTGCACAGTATGTTTCCAAAGCCAGATACATTAAATAATAAGTAGATTCTCTGATAAAAATACACTAGTATTTTCAAAAGGTGCGTCCATTATTACCCTTGAGTATAGCTAGTTCATTACAAATTCTCCACATTTTCAATCCTTGTAGATGCTCATTTTAATCTTGATTAAAGCCCAGGGTTCCTCCTGATGTGCAAGAGAAATACCCTATTCTTTTCAGTGTCATTTGTACTTAAATTTAACCATCTAGTTCATCCAGCTTCAGCCTCCTTCCACTCTGGATCCAAACTGGCCACCTAAGAGAAATGTCTCTGGTAGTAGCTTCTCTATCCCCCAAACTTTTTCTTTTACTAGACTTTTTAATACTGTCATGTATTTTTACATTGTACCTTGACTTCATGTTTATGCAAGATTATAAAAATGTCTTGCCTACAATATAATAATTATATAATTTATAACTGTCAACAATTCCATGAAGAGAAGTTATCATCTTAATTTCTTTGGAAAGTTTTTTTTACGTATTCCTATTGTGTGTCTTTTGATTGCTTTGGGAATTTAATATCAACTATTTCTCTAAATTTCTAAATCCACATGTTTTAGTTTCAATATTTACTAATGTACAAATTGAATTTTCTCTGAATTCTATTTGCTTGTTGCAGACTTATATCAGTTTTTAGGATCAATAAAGAAGTATTTCCATAGTATCATTTACCAGTTTCCTTACAAGCTATTTAGTAAAATGTATGTGTAATGATATTTCTAAAGCATTGCTTTCTTTAAATCAATTAAGTCTATTAAATGAGTCTATGTTGCTTACCTAGTCAATGTACGCTCTGTGCATGCTCGCCCTCTATACACCCTCCTTCGCCTAACAACATTTACGGTGCAAAATAACAGCCATCTCTTCCATTCATTAGATGTTTCATGAGCGTCGTTGAAGCATGACAGTATACTGTTCTTATTGTAAGAATGTTGAAGTGCAATCACACTTGCATCAGTATTCTGATTACTCTTTTACTTAGGTGCATTTTAACTTTTACTTTGTGTATACTCCTTGACATTTTTCTCTGCAAATTCCTTCACATGCCTAAACCTTATTTATCATTCTAGACAAAGCTTATGTGTTCCCTTTCATTCCCTAAATGATTAGATTAGATATAATTCTCTTTTTACTTCCATATCATTCTCTGTATGTTTCCCTACTTGTTTCCATAATGTTTCATAAGAGTATATTTCTTGGCTTAGTCTTCCTGGTAGAATTAATCTTCTAATTACTGGCACATGGTTTCATTTGTTGTCGCATTAAGCCTGCTACTTCATATGAATTAAAGAAATGCCTGTTGAATATAGTAACCTGTGGAGTAAGAAAATTTGTAGTAGAAACCTGGTCCTGCTACTTACAAATTGTGTTACCTTTGGCAAGTTATAGTATACTTTGATATCTTTATTATTCTCATCTTTGGCATAAAAGTGATTTTATTTACCCAAATTGCTGTAAGCATGAGAAATAAAATACATCAACTATTAAGACAAATTTTATAATGATTATTAGCTATAGTAGTGAATAGTAGTAATAATTATAAATTTTCCCCTACATATTACCTTAAAAAGTCAGAAATAGTGTAAAGATTAGTAAATAGTTGGAAGTTTGAAATTGGATTGGGCTAAATGAATAAAAACATCCTGTCTATTTAGATACAATTCAAATTAAAATAGTACGGATGGGACAGAGAGAGCCCTATCTGTATATAGTCCTATTAGCATATAGGCAGAATGCAGCATTTTTTAACACAGAGGTGAGAAAATTTTCATTAATACATGTTAAATACACACCATGTCACAGGCTCTGAGCTACACCCTGGAGAATGCTGTGGGTTGCAGGTAGGGAGGCCAGAGTTACCTCATTATGCTCACAAGCCATTGGAAAAAGATAGACATCAAATAATTGCATATTGCTATTTAAGTGTAATTATGCTCAATGATATGAAGGAGAAGGGAGCAATTTTACAACAGATGATAAAAAAGAAATCAATCCTAATCAGCAGGGTCCAAGAACTCTTTCCCTGTGGAACACAAGCTGGAAGGTGAGCTTTGACAGGAGCTGACTAGGTGAAAGGGGAGCATTGCCTCTACGTGGTGGGAACAGCCCTGGGAGGCAGCCCCACCTTTAGAAGAGCAATGATTCAAGACTTAGAACACTCTGCTAAAAATTGTGTAAGTTCTTGGGGAGTTGTATTGTCTCCAGTGTGGGGACCGATACAGGATCTGTGTCTCTTCCCAAAGCATACCCTCTGACTTTCTTGGTCATGGGTCACCCAGCTGTCCCAAAGAACTTTGGCTCTCCTGCCTAGGAGGTTGGTCCTGTGGCCTGTGGCTGGTCCAGGTTCTATGAGGCAGTCTGGTGAGCAATCACTCTGTGGGCCTGGGCAAAATCTCTTGCATGGGATGATGGTGTGACAATGAATGCCAAAATAGTGCCGGATAGTTAGTTTGGGGTGGCTCAAATTGTTTACATAGATGAGAATCCCCCCAAAATATTTTCTGGTGCACACCCAGGGGAACCCTGTGCAGAGGTCCAGAGGTGGCAGATGCCTTGGTGCATTGGAGGAACGTGAGACAAGTGTAGGCAGAACATGATTTTAAAAAGGTCAATAATGTATAAATGAATTAGGGATTGGGAGTATTTATACCAACCTGTTTTTTCTGGTGAAATACCAAGTGCCCTTTGATTCAGGACTTAAACACTTCTCACGAGAAGTTAACCATAGTCATTTACATCTCTAAGTTTTAAAATAGAGACTGAAATGCCCAAATTTATCCCTCTGTAATAAAAAAGGTTCACAATCTTGGAAATGGCTAAATCTTTATGAAAATATACTGAGATAATTTTAATTTTTTAAAATGTTGAAAAAATACTGGAATACATTGAAATGACCAAGAAGGCTGTAATGGTACCCAGATTCTGATGAAGCTAATAAGCAAGCCTGTTCCTTGCTCCCCATCTGGTCCAGATGCCCTGGTCCTTAGAGCATTTATTTCAGATAGCTTGTATTATAATTTCTTTCTCTGCTCCTTAGATATGCAAATCTTCTCCCAGCCTCCTGCCAGCTTTACAATCCAGGGAAATCTTTCTCCAGGACCTGGGAGCTGCCCCTTTGAAAGTCATTATCAGTGAAGATAGTGCCCCTCTCCTACTTTCTGTAAAAGGATAGAGTCCTAACATCAGCAGGAACCTTGCTCCAAGTTGTAAAATCTTCTCCTGTCATGAAGATATGAGCAATGTTACTTTTTTATTGGGTGAAATAAATTAGCAAACACAGGGTTGCAAATCATTTGCCCATGATTTCCCTCTCACTCCAACCTCACTCTGGAAATCAGCATGGAGGTGCCTCATGAAATTAAAGAGAGAATGATCATATCATTCAGCAATCTCTATCACCTTTTGGGTCAGCAGAGTGGAGTTCTGGCTTCCTCCCCTTAATACAATAATCTTGAGTCAATAAATATTCGTTCTTGCCTGTTTAACATTGTTCAATGCAACACTGTCTGCATGGCATTTTTGGAACATGATTTTCAAGAGTGTTCTATTATTCAAATACTAAACCGAGTAATTTCAGTCTCTAATGAGCAGGTGATGGTATTAAACTCAGTTGAATCAAAACTTAACAGATTTCTATTTTTTAATAGCTTGATTAAAAAATAAAATTTTAAAACCTACTTATCTTGTAGGTTTTGTATCCTAGTTATCTTGTCTGGGTTCTAAAGAAGAGAGAGAAAGAGACATAGAGAGAGAGGAAAAGAGAGGGAAAAAGAGAAAGAAATAGTCAACACTGTCCATCATTTGTACGAATGTCCAGTATCAACGTGTCTGTGACATTGTCTGCTCTATGATCTTACCTTAACAATGACATTTTCCCCCAATAAAAAAAATGTGAGTATTCTTATAATAAATATAAAAGTCACACTGTCTTTATTTTTTGGTAACAATTTAGCCTTCCATCAACATACCCTTTTAGGAATTCATGATGTGTTAGTTACTGCTTCCAATTTTAAATTCTGGCAGAAACTGCCGTGAGTTGAGCTTGCCTATATTTGAGATCAGGGCGTGAGCCGCCAGTTGTCAGTTATAAGCTGACCTCAATTTAGGAGGCACGTTATTTTCAACTTTTAAATTACCATGGTGAATGACAGATCATTTACATGTGTAATTTTATTTATAGGGCTTGAACACCAATTCTAATTTTTGATAACATATGCTATAAGAAACAAGGGCTTTGTGGACTGTGTTCCCATATTTTTATGTTTTTAAGAAACTTTTAGTTGTGCATTTGTCCCAGAATTTTAAAAAGTTAAAAAAAACCACATTCTTGCTACTTCTCTCTTATTCCATAAGTTCAATTGTTTCCTTATTATTCACATCAATCATCTTTCTCCTTTAGCAAAAATGCCAAGAAAAAGAGAAACTTATGGAGATCATCATGTACAATATTATTTGCACACTAAATAGAATACAGTAAGTAGTGTTATGTAAGTATGTATTTAGTCTATTGAAAGCATTAATTTGCTTCTTTAAGAAAAATATCCAAAACGGTCATTACTTGTCACAATTTATTTTTTATATAACTTTAGCTTCTCAAATGGTGATTTTTTAATTGCAATAAAAATAAACATAAATCCGTTGATAAATCATTTGATAAACATAAATCATTTCATAGTCAGTTTGGAAAATCTTTAAACTCTGTGTGCAGTATCATATTTTAAGAAGATTTAAAATTACAATACACGTTTGAGTTTAAATGTGTGTATCTTCTTTTGAACATTAACATTTTGCCTCCTATCGTTTTTTTTTTCTTATATTGAGTTAAATTTGGATAAAATGGTCACTTGCAGCAATCCACACCTGCTGCCGAAACCCTGCAACCTCAATGAGGACCTCACTGCTCAGGCGGGCTGTTTCCAAGAATCTACAGAAAAAGTCATCCCAAGTTCCCTGGCGTCTATTCCTAAGAAAGCAGTAAACATACCTTCCTTCGGCAATAGAGTACACTTTGTCGCCCCTAACTAAAGTGAGGTCAGACCAGCGCAACGCCTCTGCCTTCGGGTGGCAGTGGGGCTCCCTGGGTTCCTCAGCCTCCACTGTGCACACCAGGCCTTCAACCCTCCGTGGAGTGTGGACTGCCCCTTTGAGAACTTCCAACATGGGGGAGAGGCTGCAGAGAAATCACATGACCCATCACATTCTAAATAAAGGGAAACCTTCAACACAGTTTACAATCTAAGAGCTGTTTATTTTTGATTTGTACAATGTTCTGTTCTGTGTAAAACTGTGATGAAAGGTGAAAAAAATTACTGGGTAAGATTGGGAGCCATTAGATATCGATTAAAGTTTTGATTTACTGAGAAAATTGAGTAACATATACCCACCTATGTCTACCTAATAATTCAAACTATAAAGGAAATTGTTAGCCTATAAAATGGAAATCAGAAAATATATTTGCATAAAGTTTTAACATTTCTCTTGGCAATTAATAGGTAAATTATCTTCCAATAAAACAAAACAAAAACAGTCATATAAAAAACTTTGGAACAAGCACTTTGATATAGAATACTTGTCTCAACAACGACAGGGTGGGCATTTTCATGAATGAGTCATCTTGGAGGGTTTTACCAAAAGTAACATATCCGATAAAAAAATTTCAGCATATTTTACAGAATAAGTATCTATATCACTGTTCAGGATGTAAATATCTAAGGCATTTTAAAAAATTAATCACTTTAAAATTAACCAATAGATCTCTCAATATTTGTAAGTTAAACAAGTCATAATGAAATGAAGTATGTAGAATTTGCTATTAAAATATATGTAAAGGCCTGGCTGGCGTAGCTCAGTAGATTGAGCGCGGGCCTGCAAACCACACGATCGCGGTTCAATTCCCAGTCAGGGCACATGCCTGGGTTGCAAGCTGGTTCCTTGCAGGCCAACTCCCAGCAGGGGACGCACAAAAGGCAACCATACATTGATGCTTCTCTCCCTCTCTCCTTCCCCTCTAAAGATATATAAATAAAAATAAAATCTTTAAAAAATAAAAAAAAATAAAATATATGTAAAGGGTATGAGATACATATTAAATAAAGATTTGAGGAAACTTAAATATTAATTGAGAAATTAATTAATTTGTTTTAATTCAAAAAACTATATTATGATCTTAATCTAGGGCATATGGAAAGGAGGATAGAACTTGGTATAAAAATGGCTAAGTGCTTAGAGGCAGGAAGAATATGGATGGGATATTTCAGGGTAAAGATTGATGAATGAGTATTGTATAACTACAATCCTCTTCACCCCCCGCCCTGAAAAATGAAAAGATTAGCTAAGTGGTATGGTAGCAGTAGTTGATAGTGAGGTTATTAACATAAGAATATCTGAAGAACACATAGTATGCGCCAAACATTTTCCTAACAAACATTTTTTCCATCAACTCACAAAGTCCATATAACCTTGGGTTTGCTCCATGTATTCCCAGGAGACAAACACGGAAAGGGCCCAAGTAACAGAAGTAATGATGCTGGGCTGATACAGCCAGTAGGGAGCAAAGTAGAATTTGAATCCTAACATTTGCATTATCTGGACTCAGAGTGAGAAACTGACTTTTTGTCCAAAAGTGAAATATTTCAGATGGTAACTCATGGACATGAAGAAGCTACATTTTATAGTGAGTCAGGATTACATGAAGATTATGTTTTGTACCATATTTCATAAATTTGATAATTATATTTTGAGAACATCAAGAGTAGGTACTGAATAGGTAGGTGGATCTTTCTGGGAATAATGGAAATCTATGCTTAATATGGGTTTATCTCTATGTCAGAATATGTATTCCTAAGTCAAGATAGGTACCTTTTTAGTGGCTACATAAAACTTAAAAATACTATGAATATGAAGCATGGCGTTTTCACCAAAACTGCTTGTGGCTATAGTGCTTTTATGAACATTATAGACCAGGACTAACCAGATCCGGTCATTTTTAACACAGAAGAAGAAACTATAGCTGAGAAAAATGAGAATATGTGGGCATAAGCCCAGGAAGATGAGAACCAATGATTTATTTGTCTCATCAGTGGCTTGGAAGTTAAAAGCCTTATGGGAAACAGAAGCTAAAGCCAAGCCTGAAGTGGATATAAATGGAGAAATTAAGTATGCCAATCCTTCACTCTAGCTATTTAAAACACTCATGAATTTAGGTTTAAAAAAAAAAACATTGTTAGGGCTAGAAAACTGACCATTTGGGAATTTTATTTTTTAAAAATGATGAGGAATGGCGATGAAAGGACGGGATGTATAAATTTTCCTATAATGGTGAACACGCAGACTCTCCACTCTAAAAATGCGGCTTTCTGAGACCCACATCCTCTGATTTTATCCGCCATCATGCAGTGCCCAGAACAGTCGCCCCTAGTTTAGCAGTGATTGTTCTCTTGATCTCTGGGCTGGCAACACCCTTTCAAGCTGTTTAAGAGAATAACAGCACTCTAAGAAAATGTCACCAGATTGTCATTTGCTCTTTCACTCCGCTAACATCTGAATTACCATTTTGTGCCACGCTCTTTTGGTTGTAAGTGCAGCAGGCCAAGGTGCATGAGAGGAGGAAAAAAATGTTCCTGAGAAAGTTCCCCTTTTGTTACAAACTGAATGTCTGTGTCCCACTATCCCATTCATATGTAGACGTCCTACCCCTCCATGTGATGGTATTAGGAGATGAGGTGTTTGGTAAGTAATGAGGATTTGATTAAGCCACGGCACTGGAGTCTTAGGGAATTAGTGCCTTTCTAAGAGTCACCCCAGAGCTTGCTGTTTCCACCTTGTGAGGATCTAAGAAGTCGGTGGTCTGCAACCCAGAAGAGGGTTCTCCCCGAACCCTGACCACGCTGGCACTTCCATCTCACGTTTCTAGCCTCCAGAACTATGAAAATCCATTTCTGTTGTTTAGAAGCCACCCAGTCTGGTGGCCACAGTGTGGTGCTTTATGACGGTATTTTGGTGGAACAGCTGGAACGAAGACACATTCCAGACTCAGTGTGTTTGATCCATCAGCGAAGGTGATTTCTCTTTTATTATATGTGATGTTAGAAATGGTCGGCCCGACCGTCATCACTTATTGTGTGACTACGTGGTTACTTCAACTGTGACAGTTATGCCTTATGATAAGGCAACTAAAAAAAATCAGTCAAATTAAATAATCTGGCCACTTCGATTACTGTGCTGATTTAGCTCTTTCAAATGGTAGTTGTATCATCTTGTAAATCTACAAATGGTAGTTGTATCATTGTTTCTTGACTTTATAATATAAAGCGAGCACCTTTAAATATAGAGTAGAATGATGATGAAGCTACCGTGATTCAAGTTAGGACTACGCAAGAATAGATGGCAGAGACAAAGCACAAGGATCTTCATGTGTTTATGCAAGTCTGCAGGAGGCATTCTGTGCACTGACCAATTCAACAGTCTTGCCACGTATTGAGTCCACTTAGATTCTAACTTCTCCTATTAATTAAAACATGCGTCAGAAGCATCAGATTTATTTTTAGGAAACAAAACTACTCTAGCTCTTTGAAACATAAATGAATTTAGATTCTTCCAAAATCATTGAAAGGGACGGAAAACTGGTTCCTGGCCAGGCTCAACAGCTGTCCCTTCAACGGCACTGTAGCCCTGGCCTCCTGTGAGAGCCTGCCTAACAGGTCATGTGGGAGTCGGGTGCACCCCGGCACCACTGACTCCAGTGCACGTTACAAGTCGTGACCTTAAGGTCTGGAAGCCGCCCTCTCCCGAATGTGTCTCGATACTCATCGAACTAATAATGACTGGACACCAAAACTCTGCTGTGCAAAACCCCTAGGACCCCAGATCCTTGGTAGCCAACAGGAAATGGGCAAAACCAAAGGAAGAAGCCTCTGCCTCAATTCCACCTTCCGAATCTCTTGCAAATGCATCCAATGGGAAAAACCTAGTTTGTATCCTAAGCCCATGACTCTCCACCACCTACAGTATCCAAACTTTGAAATGGATGCTTAGTGCCAATTATTGTGACCTTAATTCCAGCATGGAGAGCAACTTGGAGGAGGTCTCTGTTGATTAAAAATTATTCAACATAAATGATAAAAGGAAATATACCTAGGGATTATTTACTCCCTATGATTAATAGACATCACTGCTTATTAGAACTTTTTGCTACTGGCAGATAAGCATTTTAAAAAATACCGTAGTTAAATACATTCACATTATCTTTTGAATACCAATTGTATTGAACTTTTTTAATGTCTTAGCATAAATTAATCTCCAATTAGCAGATTAATATATATAAATATGTATATATATTTTATAGATCTTTATTTCCACAAGCCCTGCTTGTCATAATTGGATTAAAAGATTTGACAACTTACTTCAAATATGCCAACTGCTTTAAAATGCCACAGGAGCTCAAAACCATGTTCCATGAATAATAAATTTTCTGAATGAAGAAAATTGAAACGGTATTCCTAAAATATGATTTACCCAAGTCTTACTGTGCTCTTTGGTAGCACTATGCTAATGCCTACACATCAAGATTAAAGTATAATTTTCTTAAACCAAACAGTGTGAAGTCTATGTCCTTGTTCATAATAACAATTATAATTAGACTATCATTATCACAATAAAAGTTGAACTATGTCTTGATTCTTGGTTCTAGCTATGCAGATTTTTATGCATTTTAACATTTATACATATTGGTGTCTCCAGGCTATTTTTCCATTGTCTGTAATGCTAAAATGAACTTTGAAATCCTTTTAAAAATAAATAATATAAATATTTACGTACTGTCTTGTCCAGGATTACTTTGTTCTTGGAAAATAGATTACAAAGCAGGTAAGGTGAAGGAGACACGGCATTTAGCATTTCAAGTGGTAAATATATAGATGTAAAGACCATCCTAAATGATGGTATGCGTGGTAGTAAAATTCAGTGATATAGAAAACTTTGGAAGGCAGCCAGTATTGGCTGGGGATAGAATAATAAACAAGAGGATTTTAAAATACTCTAATAGCATGATTAAGAAGACGAATTTATACAACTAAATCTCAGAGGCCAAATCTAGACTAGAGATAAAAATATTAGCGATTTGATGTTGGTAAATATTGCAGTTCCAGCAGCTTATATTTTCTTTAGTGAGCACATGAGTAAGTGCAAAGAGAAAAGGACCTACAACCGATCATTGAATTGCTCCTCTACTTAATAGCCAAGGAGAAGAGGGAGAGAATACAAAGTAGATGGGCAATGTAGGAGAGAAAGCAGTAAAATATGGCAATACAAAATTCAAAAAGTGTATTTCCAAAAGTAACAGTGGCCAAAAGTTTTAAATGTACTCATAAGTAAAAATAAGTTGAAGCATAGTAAACATATCTTGATTTTAGTGACATTGATGTTATTGGCCAAAGAACAGTTTGGTGGGCATACTGTGAGTAAAAGCATGGAAGTAGGTTGAGTTGAGTATGTAGTATATGAAGGAAAGAAAAAGGTAAGGGTCTGTGTGTATGTATGTATATATATGTATGCATTCAAATCTGATTGTAGATCAATGATAGCACACAGCAGTTTATTAGGGAAGCAACATTTCCTCTTTTCCTTTTTTTATTATTTGATTCATTGAGGTGACTAATTCCCCTTTTCTAACAGAGGAGAGGAAAGACAGGGTAAGGATGTTTGACACAGATCTCATTATCTAGAACTTGAAAGTGGTAGAACATCTGACCTGATGGTCTGTGTTTCCTCTTTGATACAAACTGTAGTTCACTTACTGAGATCAGTGAGTTTCTTGGAGAATCTGACTATGAGAGCAGATGGATGAGGTGTCATGGAGAAGAGAAATTCAACTGAGAGGCCAGAGTCTGAGATGGATAAGCCATATATTACGCATACCACAGACAATGGTACTAAACTGTAACCAGAATAGGAACACTTCAGACCAATTATGAAAATATTTGTTTCAACTCAGGATAGTAACAAGTTCAACAACTGTCAGCAGTTGGGAAGGGGAGGGGATGGCACACAAAGGGGATGGGTCATGAAAGAAAAGGCTCTTCTGGATCACAGTGCTGAGTGGACAGAGTTCTAAATGTGGCAATGAAGGCGGGGAGTGTGGCTAGGAGAATGCTAACTTCATTTTGCAATGTCTATTACTAGAGTACTCCTCAAAAATACTGCATGCAAATATCAGAGCCCTGGAGTTTGTTAGGCAAGGAGTCCATTAGCCAGGAACCCTCAACATTAAATATCCTGTTGGACTTGGGGCAACCAGTAAATCTTTCCATTTGAAACTATGAATAGGTAAAATGATAAAATTACACTGCTCTTCCATGAAAGCTTATATGCTTAATGTAGCTGTATTTAAGTGGAGAGGGATCTCCGTTTGCAATAAAGGAATTTGGCAAATACAAGAATGATGTCTAGAAAGGAAATATAAATTTTATGTAAAATTAGCACATGTAAGTAATTTTAATAAAATTAAGGATTATCTGACTACATTTCTGTGAGAATTGCATTGTCAAAACATTCACAGACTGAATGAAAGGAGACTATGAATATTTGGGAGTTAAAAATACCCTAGTGCTAAAACAGCAATAGGCAAGAGGTAAACTGAAGAATAAGAAAAAATTAAACAACTGCTAAGTTCCCCAGATGGTCATCTATCTTCCCTGACTTCCTTATAACAGGAACATGAGAAGAAGAACATAAGCGGCAGGAGATATGAGAATGAGTAAGTAACAGAACGTCTACATTTTAAGGACCAAATTGAACATATTTAAAAAACTTTGTTTTGCAAGAATTTCTCTTATATATCAAGCATACTATGAGTTACTCTTTATCTGACTCTCTATANACAGACTGAATGAAAGGAGACTATGAATATTTGGGAGTTAAAAATACCCTAGTGCTAAAACAGCAATAGGCAAGAGGTAAACTGAAAAATAAGAAAAAACTAAACAACTGCTAAGTTCCCCAGATGGTCATCTATCTTCCCTGACTTCCTTATAACAGGAACATGAGAAGAAGAACATAAGCGGCAGGAGATATGAGGATGAGTAAGTAACAGAACGTCTACATTTTAAGGACCAAATTGAACATATTTAAAAAACTTTGTTTTGCAAGAATTTCTCTTATATATCAAGCATACTATGAGTTACTCTTTATCTGACTCTCTATAAACGAGGGAACTGATGAAAAGGTATAAAAACACCTTGAAAATAGGAAAAATCAAGAAAATTGAGAGGCTCACGCTGGAATGAAGAAGTAGGGAGACGGGCCACGTTGCCCTGAACTCAGTCTCTCTGTGGTGAGATGCCAGCCTACATTCAGTTGAGCATCTGATCGCTTTCCTCAGGTTCCAATTAGCACCACCTGGTGAACCCGCTTTCTTCTGCTACCTGATAACACTTCCCTGAATTAGTTAGAGCAGGTGTCGTTCCCTTAATAGCACAGAGCTAGAGCAATCACCGTGATGTGCCCGTCTATAGTGAAGACTCTGATAATTCAGACTAAGGCTGTGCTTTGATTATAGTTGAGTCTAGATAGAATTAAGTCAGATTGCATATATATAGATATATGCATATATAGACATGCACACGTAATACTTTTTAAATGATCATCTAAAATACTCTACTGGTTTCACTATGTCTGGAACTCTTTCCTTTTTAATATTTTATTTATTTATTTTTAGAGAGAGGGGGAAGGGAGAGAGACATCAATGTGTGAGGGAAATATGATTTACACGTCCCTAACCAGGGGTTCACAACCCAGGCATGTGCCCTGACTGGGAATCAAACTTGTGACCTTTCAGTTCACAGGCCAGTGCTCAATCCACTGAGCCACACTAGCCAGAGCTACATCCAGCTATATTTTTAAAAAAAATTGTAGTTTAGGGTTGAAGAAGTACTTGTGATAGCAGAAACATTAATAACAGGCTAATGTATTTCCTAAGTCTTTAAAAGTATGAGCTAAGGGTTGAGTGTACATAGACGACAAGACAAACTCCCTGACTATAACGAGCTTCCAGTTTAGATGGAGATTTAAGAGAAGAGAAGTGGTGTGATAGGAGTAAACCAGAAGGTCTGTGTACCAATCTTAGTGTTAACAAAAAGAGAGTCCTTAATGGTTTTCTGGAAGAAATAAGTGTTGGAGAATCAGAACAGTTATATGGATCCATGTGAACAGGAGTTGAGAGAAGGCCATGTGTGGTAAACAGAAGCACAGAAGATTAAGAGACAGTTAATTAACTCATACTAATTCAAAAATAGGTCATGATGAAGGTATAGAGCCAGGCAGAAGTAAGAAAGAAGGAGCCCTGATGATTTCTAAAATGTATTTACTTTATCTTGAAGGGTTTGGGAAACTAGTAAAAGATTGTAAATAAGATGGAAATTGATCGCATTTATAATTATCATGTCCAGCAACCTGAGGACACTTTGGGATGTCTCGTGTTACTATAGTTAGTTAACTAGGTGTAAGTAAAGGAAAGAGAGCAAAGGGAATTAAACACTGAACTTAATAAACTGGGGGGCATAAGCCTGTTTGCTTCACCAGGAAGCTGCAGCATCACATCCCAGGGAATCGTAGGGTTGCTCCCACAAGGAGATCAGCCCTGCTCCCTTCCCCCCTCCAGTACTGGGGGCACACGGGGAAACACTTGACCACAGAGGCCTGTCAGTCTCTCCTGGGAAAGAAGGGATTGGTTGGGAGGCAGACCTACCAAAAGCCCACAAACGCTTGGGAAGGTGATCTGTTCTTTTGTAAAAAGCACCCAGTCCATCAAAAGTCAAGCTGATATAACCTCAGGGGAATAAAGAAATTCTCTGTCTCTCTCTCTGTGTCTTTCTGTCTGGCTTGTGCCCTGCACTCACTCAATTCATTTGTGTGCACTCTCTACGGCCTTCAGGAACATGCGACCTTGTGGGTCTAGCAGATACTGGGGCCCACAGCAGGTCTTGTGGTGTCCAAATGATGAAACTTTAGTATGAAGCAGAAACTCCATACACTGGCTTTTGTTTTGGCCTTGCTGAGGACACAGTTGGACTTTCTCTATAGCAGGACAGATGGAGAGGGGACCCAGGGGCAGTCTTCCACACTAATAAACCACCTAGCCACCCTACCATGTCCTGTGCACATAGGTCCTTGTAATGTTTTCCTCCCAAACCCAAGGAAGAGCCTAATGTCCGCAGACAATGTAGACAGGTGTCTCATTCGTTTGAGGGAGAACTTTCCTCCTCAGGTATGTATATGGACGAATGTAAATATTTGGTCAAAGAACAAAACTCCAATTAATAAGAGAAGAGGAATTCTGAGCTCAATGTGAAACTTGTCTTTGAGATTTGGTGTCAAACTTCTCTCAATGGCTTTCTCTTAGTTAAATAACGAAGTGAAACTCTGATTTGCAATATGCACGGGAAGCCATCACAAAATGGGAAGTACATAAAGCTGTTGAGATAAAAAGAAAGTATTTGCCTGCTCTTCGGGAGACCTTATTATGAAATCTGAAAGAAATAAGTCCTCTTACTTATCTGTGATTGTAAATACAGAAGATTATTTATTTATTTTATTTATTTTAAGGACTTCATAATTATTTGCTTTATAGTACAATGGTGCAGTGTAGTGGTATTAAGTTGAACTTCTAAAATAATTATACTGTTAGTTATTAATACTGAAAATCATGTCTGATTTCTCAGGCATATAGACAATAAGTGTAAACTTTGTTTCATTAAAACACAGGCATGTGCTTGGAGAGGGGAGGCACTGCAGGACAGTGGCCACCTCCTGCTTTGACAGAGGTTATAGACAGTGTTGATGGGCTTGGGACCAAAAAAAAAAAAGATAAAGCTCCTGGCAGAGAAATAAGTGCCTTAGATGTCACACCAGTGATACCAGGGCAGTGGGACACACCTGGGTCTCAATTCCCACTTAGAAAATTAGGAAGCCTGGGACACAGGCGCTTTCTAAATCTCTGGCCTCATTCTTAAATGCTGGATGTATTAGACATTGTGGATAAATATATTAATGAATCTGACATAATCTCCATCACATTAGATCTCAGTAGAAGTTAACTTAATTTCTTCAATAGAATATTTACCCTCGGAAATATTTTTGCACCCTTTGCATTCCTGTGTGTGTGTTCAGCCTGGACTATGGAGAGCAGCACTTTTAAGACTGAACCCCAAATTGCCTCAGCACACGTTTTGGATTAGCAGCTCTGCTTTCTACTCTATTTTTCTACTGGTTACACGGAGAATATATTTTATATTATGACCCAGAATTCACACAACTGTACTTACCTTGGGTGAAGCCTTCTCATATGTAACTGTGTATTCTAATCAATTCTCTTTTAATTTTTAAAAATCTAGTCTACTTTACATTTTAATTAAATATGGTTTCTACACTCTATAAATCCTTGCTACACTAACTTCTCAAACATGAATGGGTTTCAAGGTGCACTTTGGAAGTACTGTCCTACAGGGACCTAGGATGCTTATCCCTTCCCTACTTTTGCGCAATGAGAAACAAGAAAATACGCCGGGAAATCTGAGATCAGAATGTGTTTCAGAGGTGACTATAGGTTTCGAGAGACCATTCTGAATTGAAGATAATGGCTATCCTATACCCTGTGAAGATACCAGAGGCTGGCTCACAGATGTGTCTCCTTGTAACTCTGCTCCTCTGTGCAAAGCCTCAGAACGTAACCACCACACAGAGAAGCAATGGAAACTGAGTTCCGTGGGTCAGCACTGAGGAGGAGACTTCCTTAAGATGACAATTCTGCTTTGGGAAAGAGGTTTTGCTTGTCTGAAAGCACTCATCCACTATTAGCTGAAAAGTCATTTTCAGGTTGCCTTAAAAAATATGCGCAGATTCCTATGATATCTGTAATTCAAAAACACAAGACTGCAATCCTGACCAAGAAGAGACAGTGCGTTAGGACAGATGAAAGACTGTGGGTTGTTGGTATATGACAAACATCTCCCCTGAAGAATCTGCTATTAAATATCAGTCATTATGAAATATTGATATAATTCATTCACCACTTAGAAGTATTAAAATGAATCTCTTTTTGAAATGTGTGTATCTCAGGCATACTTAAAGAAGACTCTAAAATTTATTTTTAGCGTTTGATTTATCATGAAATTGAAAGCATGAGATACATTTTTTAATCATTTGAAGGATCATAGATGTATATTTGACATTATATACATGATTGTAATCATTGACTTGACGGAAGCAGAATGTGAACTTCCATGCTTGATAAACTAATTGTGATCAGACACAACCTGATAACTAGACACCGAGTGCACCAAAAATGTGTTCCATTTCAACTTCTGCATGAATCCTTTGTGACTTTCTCTGACTTGAGCTATTGAATTGACTAGAAAGCATGTACAGAGAATTTTAATGTTTATCTGACACTTGTTTTTAAATTAAAGACTTGGTAAAATTTTAAATTAAAATATATTTGTGAAGGCTTTGGAAATAGCATGTGTTGAAACACAATAGCCTCTGGGTAAATAAAAATCATCCCTTGGCTCCTTGCCAGATCATATTGCTGCCCCACGTGGAGTAAGCAGCCCAGTTATTCACTTGGGATAGCTTACAGATGGAATGTGAAAAATGACTCATTTTTTTACCTCAGTTCATTACCCTTGAAGATTCTCCTATGACAAGGTATAGAAGCATCACTCCCATTGCCTACCTGCAATGTCAACGTATTGTCTAAACACAATTATTTGCTTTACTAGCTAACGAGGTTTAGCTTATTTGTTAAGCAATTGTATTCATAGTTGTTAAAACTATGTAATATCTTACTTATAGTTTTTAAAGTCGTATTTTACATAGTTTTAATAACTAAGGACGCACTTCACATTTAATAGGAAAAAGTATTCAGAAAGTTCTATTTGAATTTGAACAAAGGTATGACATACTTTTCAAAGTACAAAATCAAGGCACCAACCATTTCCTCTTCACAGAGTGTCTTTATCATAGGGTCTCTCTTTAGTAAACAAAATATAATAATAGTCGTCATCATCGTCATTATCATCATCCAAACTTCTCAGCCTGGCTGAGCCCTGGAAGACGTTCCTTTTGGGGGAGGAAGGGTCTCACTGGAACTACTCTGATCACGCCTCTTCTTTTTGACTAAAAAAACCACCTAGGGAGGCGATTACTATAGGTATGCAGGGCATAATGTACTCTTGATGGGCATGCTTCAATTTTAGTATTAGTTAATTAGAATATTTAGGAAGGGTAAATGATGCCAACAGTGTGTGGATTTGTGTATTTAGAGGTCACTTGCACGATTGCTGCAGCACAAAATCCTCGGTTGGTAAGCCCTCCTTGCCTTCCTTCACTCCAACCCATTCACACAGTCATGTTTACCTTACCTTTTAAACTATCAGTTTAAAAACCATCGCCAATGATATTCCTTTTTGACTGGTCAATAATCCTTACCTGAATAACTCTTGACATACTGCACCTTGCACACAGCATATGTAAGTAAAATAGTGATATTTTCTTTACTTTTCTTTTCTCTCCCTTGAGTTTGAAATGTTTGCTACCAAGTAAACTCAAGGAGTTAGTGCCCACATCCCAAGAGGCCTCCAATCTCTGCAGAACAAGGCTGTTTTTCCTTGAGTGCCACATCCGGGTGGAGAACCGACGGGTTTACTGCAGCAGAGAGTGTATCACTCTGGCGAGAGTTATCGAAACCTGCAACTCAATCTTTGCTTGCAAAATGTGATCTTGACATGTCCCTGCATTCCAGCAGATTGAAAACACAATCTATTGTACAGTGTGTTCTAAGCTGGGTATTAGGTCAGATAACCAGGAAATGAAAAGGAAACAGTGAAATATATGCCAGGAAGAAGCAACTGGTTTCACCTTCATAGCTAATGCTTCTCTGATTTACAAAACCCAGAAAATAGGTATTAAAAATAATGAGAGAGGAACTGAATGTGGAAGTAGCACAAATTTAAGCCTGTCACCGTATGATTTGATGCTGGTGTATTGCTTCAAGTTGTCTTTTTTTTTTTCTTCCTGAGATTCCGGAGGAGCAAACTGATTTTAACATGCCAGTGCCAATGATAACTCAACATAAGATAGAGAAGGAAGAAATCCACTTTGTAGGGAGGGCAGAAATTCAAACTGCCTCTTTGAAAGTGCTGCTCTAATCGTGCCAGCTGGCTGGCCGCCCTCAGTGACCATGTGCAGCAAGTGGGAATGTTTTTAGAAAATAATTTTCTTCTTTTGTCAGTTAGCTAAATTGATTACCAAAGGAAGAATAAACAATGTTGTCTTATTATAGTAATTCTTTCTTTTAACACATGTAAAATTTGAGTGCTTAGCTCTTTCTATAGACAAAAAATACCATTCTCTTAAGGTATCTATAATAGGTAATATTTGTTTGTAGTGGTCAAAAACTGTGCTATATATAAATGTTCCCTTAATATTATTTCATTGTTCAAAGTATTGCCAGCCCATATCAAAGTCTTAACCAAAGTAATAAGAAGGGTATAATCCTGGGCAGGAAACAAAATAATCTGATTTTTGACAGGCCCTTCAGTCAGAAGGAATATGATGCCATATGTAAATCTTAATTTACATAAAGGAATGAAAAGTTTTCAGACATGGTCAAAAGGTGGGTAAATGTATCATGAATCTCTCTCAATCTTTCTTTATCCTTTTTTTCCAAATAATCATCTAAAAATGTTATAATTGGCCTGGGCAGGTGGCTCAGTTGGTTGGAGTATTGTCCTGTATACCAAAAGGTTGGGGTTCAATTCCCGGTCAGGGTAAATGCCTAGGCTGTGGGTTTGATCCCCATTGGAGGTGTGTAAGGGAGGCAGCTGATAGATATTTTTCTCTCTTCCCTCTTCTCTCTCTAAAAATCAATAAATATATCCTCAGGTGATAATTAAATTTTGTTAAACTTACAATTAATAGTGAACTGGTTACGGTAGTAATAACAATGTATTGCTGGGTTTATAGCAGACAGAAGTAAGACATATGATTATTTATTCAAGCGGTTTATTTGCAGAAACCTGATTGTCTACACCAGCAGGAATCCCTCGTCTTCCCTTCCACCCCAGACAGCAGGCAATATCTACAGGCATTTTTAGTTGAGTTCTGTAGTTAAACTGCAAGGTATTTACCGGCATCTAGTAGGTACAGGCCAGCTGTGCCGCTGAACATCCCACCATCCACCAGATGTTTACTCCCAGCAAAGGCTTGCCCATTCAAAACATCAGCAGTGCCACGACGGAGAAACCCATGTCTAGAAAGAGAGCCCGAGGAATCTACAGAAATCCACTAAAACTATTATGTCATTTTCCTAAGTTTCAAAATACAAGCAAGGCCAGTATACAAAATCAGGTACATACCTATATACTACAACAAACAGATGGGAATTAAAAATGAATAAAAAGGCCTTAATAATAGCATCACAAAACATGAATTATAGAGACATAAATTTATTAAAATGTGCCCAAGAACTGTACAGCCAAAACTAATACTTTCCTGATGCAATTCAAAGACTATCCAAATCACAGTTTTTAAAAATAGTATTAAATATTATTAATATTGTTAAAATACATTCTTGTCCACAGATTCAATGTGACAGTAATCAAAATCTTAGTAGGCCTGGCTGGTGTAGCTCAGTGGATTGAGCGTGGGCCTGCAAACCACACAATCGCAGTTCGATTCCCAGTCAGGGCACATGCCTGGGTTGCAGGTCAGTTCCCAGCAAGGGACTCGCGAGAGGCAACCATACATTGATATTTCTCTCCTTCTCTCCTTCCCTTCTCCTCTAAAGATAAATAAATAAATAAAATCTTTTAAAAATAAATAAAAATAAAAAACTTAGTAGGACTTTCAGCAAAAATCACAAGCTGATTCTAAAATGCATGTGAGTGACAAAGAATTTGAATAGCAAAAACAATGTTTCCTAAGAAGGACAAACTTCAAAACTCACACTACCTGATTTCAAAGATTACTATAATTCCACAGAAAACAAGTACTCTGGCCTTGGTGGAAAGTGGTCCATATACATCATTGGAACAGAGCTGAGAGTCCAGAAACAGATCTCCATACACAGGGTCAGTTGATTTTGACAATGTGCTCAGCTCAAAGCAAGTACATGGATTTTGAGATGAAACGAATAGCCTTAAAATATATTTTCAAAATTATATTGCTGGTATATTCCTTCACAAGATATAATATTTCATAGTATGCATTACTTGCTTCTACAACTGACCAACATTTTCCTCATATAAATACAAATTGTAGTTGTTTTAATGTGAACATAGACAAGATTTAATACCACAAGCCAAAATGAAGGATTTTGTTTTCATTATTGACCAATAATATTGTTATTGGCTCAATAAAAATAGCAATAACAATATTGAGATTGTTATATCTCAATAATGGAGATATAATGAATATTTTTCAGTTTGTCTCCCTATTGAAGTAACTCCAAACTTTACACATTTTATATTTATGATCAGTAAAAACAGCATTCATCTAGAATACTTGGAAAAAATACAGGATATAAAAGAAATACAATATACCTTTGATCTTATAATTTAAAGATTAACACTATTAATATAAAAGTTAATACACTTCCAATCTTTTAAGCTTATATAAAATTTAATTTTTCCATGAATCAGAAATTAAGTACATTTATAAAAACTAGAAAATTACCTGGGATAATTTCCCTTCTCACTTTGGAATTTAACTATGTGGAGTTAAATTCTCTCTTTGACACTTCTGTGTAGCTGAGATAAACCCACTTAACTTCTCCAGAATTTATAGTTTACATGTAAATTGTTTTCAATATTTAGTAACTAGCGTTAAGTTTAGTTGTAAGAACTATGTGTTTTAGTACATGCTGAGTGTAGGGCTGATATTCCTGTAGGCATTTAAATTTTTAAAAACCACACAAACTTTTTGGTCAACCCAATATTATTTTCTTACTCCAGTATTTGAAGAGATTACTACTGCTGCTTGTTTACTTTCTTTAATTAGGGGATGTTATATAATATATGTATGGCTTTCATCTTTCTTTTAAATCAGAATTTTAAGCAGGATGTGGATAATAATGGCAATGCTCTTATCCCAGTTCAGTTATAAAAAAGGTGTTTCTTCCAGCATCCAATTTGATTGATTGATGGTCAAATCCCATCCAATATGTTCCATCAATTTTCCATGCTGGAAAGATCATTAAATCTATTGAGTATCGCCTCCAAATAGATAGGCTACATTAAAAAGATAGGCAATCTCCAGGAATAAAACTAATGTATATTTTCCCTATTTTTCTCAGTAGGAGAGATGACAATATTTAATAACTTCTCAGTGAGCATTATATGTTTTTTAAATATTTATTTATCTATCTTTAGAGAGAAAGGGAAGGAGAGAGGAAGAGAAATATCAATGTATGGTTGCTTCTCGTGCATCCCCTGCTGGGAACTGGCCCCTGCTGGGAACTGACCTGCAACCCAAGCATGTGCCCTGACTGGGAATCGAACTGCGATCGTCTGGTTCACAGGCCCACACTTAATTCACTGAGCTACACCAGCCAGGTATATGTTGATATATAGACTCACTTGGGTTATTTATCTGATCTACTAATACTGGATATGATGGTGACACAGTTAAGGCCAGCTTGTCTGGTGAGATAATACAAGTTGTCCACTTAAAATGGACAGACTGGAAAAGATTTCACAGACAAACAGCTGAAATATTAAAAACTAATACTAAACTAATATTAAAAACTAAAACTAAAACTAATACAAAAGAAACTATGACAGATTAGATCTTTGCTAATAATGCATCGCTTTTATGATAATTTGAGGAAAATCAAAATAGAAGCATTTTGAGAAAAGTTAAAGTAAAAAATGCAAAATGTTTCTATTTTAAATAAGCACTTATCAGAAGGTACACTCTTCAGCCCAACAGAAGATGCTATGGTCTTACCCCTATAGTGTGCTGCTTGGTGTGACATCAATGAAATCTAAAATTCTTCCAGTCTTTTCAGTTTCACCTTTTTCTTAAGATAATATCTAAGTTGATATGATTCTCAAAATAAGAATTGGATTTTTTCAGTAAAATACAGATAATTACATAATTTATTTTTCAACTAGATACACTTTTCTTGCTGACCTAACAGTTTCTAGTGTTCTACATCTTTCTTTTCTACACAAAACCAGTATTACCACTTAATTGGGAGATGGTTCTATGCCACAGTGAAAAGTGTCAGAAATTTTAAAGATAAATAAAAAATATTCAATGACTTGGTCAAGTATTATGAAAAATACAAAATACCAGTTTTTAAGACACACACACTTGGTAACTCCCCCACTTCCCTCCTGAGCACTGTCCCCCATTCACTGGGCCTTTGTAAATGGACTAACTCTTACATAAAAATGCACTTCTTAGTCCATTTTTAATTATCCAAAATGTTTAAAAATGAGAAAAACACCTAAACTGAAGTGAGAAAATGGTAATTACTAAACAATAAGAAAGTGATCTATTGCTGGGCCGTCTTTTTCACCACAGAACATAACTCTCAGGATATGTTTCATGTATCTGAAAAATTCATTAGCTCTTTGAAGACACTGGATACTAAGCAAATAAGTTACTTGTCTAAAAAATGACTATAATCTGAAAAGGCTATTATCACATTCAAAGGTATTTAATTATTGCAAAATTGAGTCCACGAACTGCTGGAAGCCACATCAAGAAGCCATTCTATGTCGTACGTTGTGCTTACACTGTCATCAAACAAATGATTATACTATATAATTTTCATTAGACCTCAGAGGCAACACAATATTTATTCAACAAGCTAGAAAAATCTGATTTTTTTCTTCTGAAATATTTTATGAAATAAATGTTTGAAGCTACCTAGTTTAGGAACTTCAAATAAGATAATAGATTACTAAAACTAAACTACTCTACAAAACTCTTTATACACATAAAACATATTTCCTATGTATTGTTGCCTTATAATAGATAATTTATTACTTTGTTGCATTGTAATCATTTGGTTAGGTACTAATCTTCCTTATTAAAATGTGAGCTGCTTTGGAACAAGGCAAATGCCCTAATTCTTTTTTTCACATGCAAACCAATTCCTAACAGGAGGAGAAAGGCTAAAAAAGAACTCACCCTGGCTGAATGCCTAAATATGCTTGTGCCAGTGTCCTGAGTGCAGAAATGTGCTAACTCACTTTATTTTTACAATACTACCCCATGAGACCTGTTATCACCATAATAGCACAGAGAGATTAAGTAATTTGTCTAATACAACCGAAAGCGCTATGGCACAGGGCTGGGAGTTTCCCAATCCTGGGTGCTTTGTTTCAAGCACAAATCTCACCCACGAAGACAGCATCCAGGAACGGTGGCCAGGATGCTGAGTAGTCTGGCACTGAGAAGGAAGGGAGTAGCTTTTCCAGGGAATGGGATCAACGTGATTTGCCCTGTAAGAGAGTGAAAGGACTGACATGGAGAGCCCATGGGTTTGTTCTCTGCAGGCTGAGTTACCATCCATACAGTTTACAAATATCAGATCTGATTCAAAAGTTCACTCCAACTAATGTTTTCGCCCAGCCACGCAGCGCGCTGCTCCGGGACGTGCTCTAATTCCTTTCAGTAGAGTTAGCCAAGCAAAGCCACAATGAGCATCTGTCAGAAATGGAATAAAAGACATTTTTCATGGAACGGGAGTTGAACTAAAAATGTCCTGCATCGCCCTTTCCAACCATAACAGTTTGTGGTTTGATGACGGTCATCAAAACCCCAAATAATTACTCTGACATGAGCATATTTCAAAGTATCCATGGGAAAGCCGAAATTGAGCACAATTATCGGCCTAAAAATTGGGAGTCAGATCAGTGTCCGTAAACTCTTTCTGTAAAGATTTCAGGCTTTGCAGGCCGAACAGTCTCTGTCACAGTGATTCAAAGTGCCACTGAAAAGTGCCACTGAAAAAAAAAGCTGAAAGTGGGCATGAATACGTATGATTGTACTCCAATCAAACCGTCTACACAAGCACAGGCAGCTGAGTGGGTTTGGTCACAAGCCACGATTGGTTAACCCAAGTCAGACAATTGTTGCTGTATAGTACAGATTTCTCCAAACTGGCCACTTGAAGAACTCTTCCTTTAATCCTGTTTCTACCATCTAACATCCTGGCTACTCGGGCATAGGATATTTCTTTATGTTCAAATAAAAGTCTCTAAATTCTCTGCCAGTAATATTCTCTAATAGCCGGCTACTATTTAGCTCTCCCTATTTATTTTCATGATGTGTCACTCGCATCTCCCTAAGCTGTCATTTATTCACGGATAAAGTTTAGACACTATTTAAACCAATGAATGAAGTGCCCAAGGAGGTTCAAATGAACGAAAAAGCTGGCAGTCATCGGTATGAACTGATTGGGAGTTTTGAGACACATGGTGCTTACCACGGACACAGCCAGCAAAACCGAACATCTGGGGCTGCAATAAAATGTCTGCCCGAAACAGCAGGCGATGAGAGCCTACCACATCTGGTTAAACCTCCTGAATGACTCCAAGCCAGGGAAATGTAGTCATCTGAAATAGAGCATGAAGATGCACAACTTTTATTGGTCTCATTTTGTCAGTGCTGAGTAAGTCAGACTCCGCGCACACCCTGGCAGTGGCCTCTTTGGAACTGCAATTGAAAATGGCTGCCCTCCAGGCATTCACTGGCACGATTCCTTCTGATGGATTTGCGTTGCCTAGGAGATTTTTGGAAGATATAAGTGTTGAAAGGATTGATTTACACTTGACATAAAGCTCAGGTTTCTAATACTATTCTGACAGCTTTCATGAGCACTATTTTCTTTTAATGCCTTTATTCATTTGGAAAGAGATTGGAATAGTTGCCTGAAATGGTTCCCAACACTTGAAACTTGTGAGTATTATAATTTTACTCTTTGAGATAACAAGTCTGGGATAACTAGCTGCCTCCCAGACTTCTAAATCTGTCTGGCTGAGTTCTGTTCATTCCTTCATCCTTAGCTTAAAAATCACTTCTATCTTTCCTGAGTTCCAAAGGGTATTCCACCTAAATTTATTTATATATATAATATATAATATAATATATATATGTATTCCTAAGTTTATTGATGTATGTGTTGCATGTTTTCTTTAATACGCATGTCCCTTTCTCTGTGTGTGTACATATGTGAATATGTTCCCACTAGTCTGTGAGAAAGATTATGTCTGTTTCCTGTCATTGTAAGCAAAACACTTAGCACAGTCTTCTTGATATACAGCAGGCTCTCAATCAATAATCACTTAGCATTTGAATTTATGATTGAACACATGAGGCTTTTTGTAAACACAAAATGCGATCAGAAATAATTTCAATATAATATTTTAAACAATACTTATTAAAATAATACAAATCACTTCAATTGTTTCTGTGACTCTAGTTATGTCTTTACACCAAGGGTAAGTTATATAATCAATAAAACAGAATTTTTAACACATTCTCTTGTGCTTAGAAAATGAAAATGATGTAATTTTGTTGGTAAAAGAAGTGGAATTCAAAGTTAATATCTGGGCTTCGGTACCTGGTCTTCTCATTGTAAAGTGTGATGGGAATTCCTCCTGCTCCTATACCTGTATGTGTACCCACTCTTTGAATATGTCAATTGTTTGTGTGTGTGTGTGTGTGTGTGTGTGTGTATTTCATGTGCTGAATGAATTAATTTTGTCTCGTTGATAAGTTTGGTCCGCTTTAATTTCTCATCTCTCATCGTCTAGTCAGACCCACCATCAGTTCCTGCTTCTTCAGTGTTTGCAGACCCCCGTTACGGAACAGAGAGAAACAACAAGACTTTATGAGAAGGAGGAAGTTCATTGCGTTCCTTTTCAAGATTCCCAGACCCTCTTACACATTTTGTAATAATGAAGACTGTAACTCGGACAGATGAGTTAATTTGGTGGGAAAAGTAGTGGCTACTCTGTGAGATGAAATCAATGAACATTTTGAAGATGATGCTTATTTAATGTTAAGCAAAGTTTTACACACGATATTGTTTAGATCTAGCATCTAATCAACATTGTTTAACCATCTGAAATCAAATGAATATTTTCAACTATCTGAAATCAAGGCAGGTAACGACTAATTCTAATTGAGTCTAATTAATATTTCCAATGCCAGGTAAGAACTGGATGATAATGGAGCAAAGGTTAAACTAGACCATTCCAGTTGCCCAATATGGAGGAGAAAAGGGTAAGTACGCACCATCCACATTGGAAAATATATATTTTTCTACTATGGCATTTTCCAATAATTTCCAGTATGGTTTATTAAAATTATATGTAAAAAGTAGAAATATAGTCAAAGAAGTGTTCCATTCATAATTGTTTCAGTATTGCAAATAATGGTATTCGAAATAGTAAAAATAGCCTTAATAGGAGGACTTGTTCCATATATTTTAGAATAATTTTTTAAATTGATGATAATTATGTTTTTGAAAAAATAATTTTTTCCATGAGTGTAGTAAAGAAAGAGAATGAAAAACTGATCTTGGGTTTGCAAGCCGGCACTCAGTCCACTGAGCCACACCAACCAGGGCTGAAAAGTGTCCTAAAGCACAAATTTTAATCATTCTACAGTCCTGGGGAATACTCACGGGGCATTTTTGGGCAGAGTTGGTAGGTTTTGGATTCATCTTTTCCCTTCCCTTTCCCATATCAGTTTTCTGGATTAAAAAATCAGTAGCTAATTTATCTAAATAGTGAATATGTTCAAATATAATTAATTATAAAAAATTATAAACTGAGACAGATATAAAAGTCATCTTAAACTTCCAGATTTCAGTTATCATCACTATGTGAAATAACTCTAAAGCATTAGAAAAATCAAGTAAAATGTAACTATTTTAACTAGGATACTTAGAGTAAATTGTAATAATTTAAGATTTATATTAGAATTGTAAGGAAGTTAATGACAAGATAGCTTCTTAGGTATTCACACTATTCCTGAAATATTTTAAAATTATATTGAAGATTAGGGAAAATATTTATGTAGTGGGAATAAAAATATGGATTGTCCAAGCTCATGAAAGTAACTGTTAAAAGATATGAATAAAATATCTATGGAATTTTCTCTAATATCCTGGTAGTTTATAAAACTATCCAAGCATAGAAATATTTTAAATATCAAATTGCCACTCATATAAATAAATCATATCCTGTCTAAATCTCCAAATATGAGAGTTTTGTTTAGAGTACATAAGGATGAAATATACATGTAATATTTTAAATGCAAAATGCTTCTTTGAGGTACAGTATGTTCTAAATATACCTGGGTGATAATGTCACTGCGTCATTATTTTTTAAAACCTGATGTCCTTGGCCTTCAATTTTTTTATTGTGGATTTTTAAACCCTTGTCATTCTCATCTAAGCCAATTCAAATAACTGCTCTTCTAAATTTTATATAAAAATACACAAACTGATTCATATGACCTTTTAAAAGTTTTATTCATTCTATGAGCATTTATTGAACTCCTAATTTAAGCTAGGTATTTTTGTAGATTGTGGAAATGACTGTAAAAATAAGATATGGTCTTAGACCTTGAGGAGTTCACAGTCTGAGGAAGAAAATATAAATATATTTTAATATAAAATACATAGTAAATGTAAGTAGATACATACTGGTATTTCTAAATATTTATATGTGATATATTTTATATATTTACATATTTATATATAATATTTTGCATTGTATATGTTTACATACTACCACAAAAAAGAATACAGGTAATATGAATACCTTGTATGTATATGTACATGTATAACAGTATTTTAATCAATAGGCACATGATATAAATGTATATGTAACATTATAATAAATATTATATACATGCAGTGTAATTCACTCAAGTGTTAAATAAACTATCACCTAAAAACTTGCACCATATAGACAAGAATATGAATAAATATAAAGCACATTTTCTAACATACTGGTTGGTTGTATAACTCTGAAAAGTGAAGTCGAATCAGTGCCAAAAGTGAGTACTTTCTAAAAGGTTAAATAAATTGTACTGCCACTGAATTAAAGCTGCTGAAAGCTCTTAAAGGTCACCTTTTCATTTGGTGTAACTTGTTTACGAACCACGTTACTGAGAACTATATGATATGATTCACAGATTGGTGAACACATCAGGATGTATGCAAAAGATAGGCTGCATTAATATTGAGAGGATTAATTAATATCCTAACTTTTAATTTGTATATCAATAAATAATGAAAGTACTGGAATCACCAATATTTACATTTATTATATCTCTATATTCCAGGTTAGATCTGAATAAAGTTTTCCTTGCTCTATACATACACACACACACACACACTGTAATACACACTTGATCACCTTGAAAGAGGACAGCCTTGCTCACAGGCCCAATGGCAAAGTGAGCAAAGTGCACCTGTGCTATCTACGACCTCCCTTTCAATGCTATTGACCTCCTTCTGGTCCTAAGGAAATATTGTACTATATTTACTGATGTACGTTTTGCACTTCATCTCCCAAAGATATATAGTATTTTAAATAACTATTCCTAAAAACCGGTAAAACTTAGAGCCAAGGGAGTAAAATGTATGTAATTAGTTTTTATTGTGGATTAAAAAACAAGACTTTGGGGATTGGAGGATGGATAGCCCCCCCATAATCATACGATTTCTGAAATCCCTTCTTTTTACTTCTGACTGCTCAGAGAATCATTCGTTATCCATTAGAACAGTTCCTGGAACATACTGAATGTTTAATGGAATTTGTTAAAGAAGTTGAGTGAAAATGTTACATTATTGTCCCCTACATCACTGTAATGATTTCAAAAGTTAAACAAAAACACTTAAGACCAAAAGAGCTGTTATTACATTAATTAATAAGCCAATCCCACAGGTGTGGGACTAAACTATAAAATTAAAGTAGAGAAAAAGAGAGGACTGATCTAGGACCTCATGTTTTCATGTGGACAGGTATAAATAGAAACATGGATATGGAAAGATATACAGGTATACGGATACATACAGATGTAAATATATTTTATCAATATCTATACGTAGACATACTGGCAGAATGATTGAAATTGTTCAAAATAACTTATCTTGGAAATGACCTGTGAAATGTCTTCATGGGATCACATTGCATGTTTCCATCTCTCTTGAATTAGAAAACTGTGGAGACTCACACATACAAAACTAAAGATTATTGTGACTTTAAATAAATATATCTTTTGCATGCACCCACTCAATTCTTGTTTCTCCCTCCCCTTACAAGTATAAATGTACATTCGTTAAAAAAAAGAACACTCAATAGTGATGATTACTTGATAGGGGAAAATAATAACAAAGACATATGCTATGTAAAGGTGGCAAAACATGTCACCTCCCGTGTTCTAAAATGACACGAGGACAACATAAGATACTTAAAATTGAATACAGATCACTTAGGTATTTATAATCTGATTTTTAAAAATCATTTGACTGATATCCAGTTGCTAAGTGCTAGGGTTTCTCAAAATGGAGCCACTTAAACTCACCGCATAAATCTCCAGAGTCAAGTAATTCTGTTGATTTTTTAAAAATAAGTTCAGTTGATTGCTCTCATTTTATTCCCTCCTTTATGGCCAAACATTTTCTGGGATAAGGTGTTCACAACACTACTAATCTCAACACATCAATGACATCATACTCTCGTTATACAGAATGAACATTTTAAGAAGGAGAAACTGTTAAAAATGGAAGACAAATACTAAATTGTTATACTTATAATCAAATGTGACTAAGTCTATAAAACCTCTGAATCAGCCCAACATATTTTCAGTTATACCAATAACTCATTAATACTCACTCATAGCAAGCAAAGTAGGCTTACGTGCACAGGATGTGGGGTAACTAAAAACGAGACCAAATTATTTTGTTAATTCAGCCAGTGCACTCACAATGAACCCTGACATAAAATGAGCCCCACAAATGTTTAGAGTCCATGCTATTCATGGATGCTCATAAGAGAACTTATTGCTAGAATGTGCACATATATAGAGAATTCTTTTTACACACGCTATTCTCAAATTCAAAAAATTATAGGTTGTCTCTGATTCTCATCCAATATTTTAATTTTTCGGGGAGTCTTAGATTGCAAGCTCTTATGCAAACTCTGAAACAAAGATTTTTATGAAAGAAATTTAGTAGGATGTTTTTCAGAAGCCACAAGGAGAGTAACAGGAAAGTGAGTCAGGGAAAATAAAACATTGAAGCAAGTATGTGAGATCAAACAATGCCACCAAGAGAACAAAGTGTCTCAGATCCACAGGGACCCCCTGGGGGCCGAGTGAAGAATGCCTGGAATTATCCCAGTCAGTTGCAAGGGAGTTAGAGTGTGAATGGCCCCCACCTCTCGGTCACTGGTAAAATTCTCTCTGGGGAGAAGAGCAATATGCTGGGCACTCCAGATTTTCACAAGCACAGACAAAGCACCATTGAGAACATACTGGGAAGGAGAGCCGGGCACAAAGAGTAAAGAGCTCTGAGGGCCAGACCTGGGGTACTGTGTTGGTTTGAAATACAAGTTAAGATGGAGAGAATGATCATTTAGCATTCAAGTTGCTTAAAGTCAACTTTGATAAGTACATGAAACCACAGGTGTTTGGAACCAATGTTTATCCATAACATTAAATGAAACCAACCCTGTGATCTAGTCTCATGTACGAGCTAGAAGAACATTAAATTTCACAAGTGGTGTGAATCCCTTCCCTCCAGAGTGCCTTCTGTTGGCTCAGAGGAAATGATAAATTCCCGAATTTGCAAGAAAGGGCCTGATACTTAGTCTGTAGTGGTCATTAGCCTTAAGTTTGTTATCCAGACCTGCAGGGCTACCTAATTTGCTGGGGCCAGTACCAGCGCAAGTGTGGAGACCTTTGTTCAAAAAGCAAGAAATTAGGCTGTTAACATATTAAAACATAAAGCATGTTTTTTCCTACCATCCCTCTCAACTTCTCACAGTGGTTTTGTTTATTTGTTATTTAGTGTTCTAAGAAAAAAATTACAATTTAAAGTTTGCATCATTAATTTTACTGTTCATCTTTACATAGAGAAATACCTCAAATGCAAATAGAGCATTTAACTCCTAAGTAAAATTACTGAAATTACATAATTCACATTTTGCAGCCAGTACATGCGTATTAATTTTCTTCTTGCCACAAGAGTGGAAACACAAAATTGACTAAAATGTTTATATGTCCCTTCTTGATACATACAGATTCTACCCACACTCTTTACACCCTGCTGATGAAGAAAAAGGAAAGACTGAAACTCAAAGGAAGTATGAGTGGACCTATCTTTCTTCTTCATTTCATTTCAACTTAGGAGAAAAAAATTACACAGCCAAAGATACAACATTATAAGATTTTGGGGTTGTTTCATAAAACAAAACTGACTTCTTCCTATGTTTGAAGAACTTTCTGGTTCAATCACAAAGTGTAGTTTCTAGGGTCTGTCGGTGGCCTACTCACTCAGCCGTCAAGGTAACTCGCTCACCTTAAACTTGCTCAGAGATTCGCCTTCACTCCCACACACTGGGCCTGTTGAACGTCTGTGCTCAGGGTCCCTGCTAACACTGTATGTGAACAGAATGGCCCGGAACATGTTCCATTGCCTCATCAAATTTTAATTACCCAGCACAAGTGCACGATAAAATTAGTAAGAATTCATGATGGCTCTTCTTCCTGTGCTAGCCCCCCAGCCCCCGACACTGAAGCCACACCGTGCCCTCTGACATTCCCCGACTGGGCCCCACACATCCCACCTTTTTTCTTTTGCTCCTCCTGTTCTTGCTAGTTGGCATGTGCTGCCCCTTAAGCTTTACAATCAAAAGTTGCCAAAGGGAGAAAAAAAACAGGGCTAGAATTTGCTTATGTGCTGGATGCACTCACCAGCCTGGTGAAGAACACAGATGAGAGATGTGGCAACGAAACCAGGTGTGTGACTATGGTGGACAGACACTGAATATCTTGTGGGATGATAGTGGCAAGAGCATGGCTGCCCCTGGCTACAGCGAACACTGCAGTCTGGTTTGCTAATGGAACCCTATCATTTTCCAATGTACCAAGGAAAGGGACCGCCAGCCATCACACATGCCAATGATGGACTCAGTGCATTTTTGGTAAAAGAAAGCTGCTTTCAATAAGTTCCCTCAAAGTCCTGAAAAACCACAAATTTCAAGATGGTAGCATCATAGCATTAAACCAATCATGGTGCCCATGTGAGCACTGGGTTCTGTGCAACAGGTCAAGGTTGCACACCCATGAAGCTGGCCCTGTGCCCGGCCCTTCCTGCCCCACTGATGGTGGATGCTTTTGAGTTTAACATGAGACTTATATGCAAGAACCCTAGTCCAAGTGCAGGAGCCTGCTATGTTGTCTGGCTTCCCTCTGCACATATAACAGCCGTTCTCCGTGAAGATCCTGCCAAGGATCGGGTGCTCCGATGAGTGTGAAAGCATGTGGACTATTGACTTCATGATCTGCAAAACCCTACTCATTTTGCAAGCATAACAGAAACTCTCCAACTTCTGCCTCTCCACATTCACTGTCTTTTTCGCATTTAAGCATTCTCACAAAACTGTCACTGCTTCCACACCCTGAGAGTGTCATACAGTTTAAATCCCCTCAGCTTTCCCATCAAGAATAGGAGCTGATTGAAAAACTGGCCCTTTAATTTCTAGGATGTCCTATCTCTGGCCCTGCATACAGATAATGGACCACAGTAATCATACTGAACAATACAAATCCTTCATGATGTAGGAACACCCTTTTGAAATTCTTCAGTTATGTAATATTATAACCATACTCCATTGTAAAGATTGTTTAGATTCTATATAAAGTATGGGTTAAATATTTCAGGTTGGGATGCACCATGGTGTAGGTTTCCTTGGGACAGTCTAAGATTTGCTTGTCACCACAGTGAATTATTAAGGCTGCTCTTTTGTCCCCCTCAAAGTGCACTGGTTGATATTAAATTATGAATTTCCCTTAGTTATCTGCAAATATAAGTGTATAAAACAAAAAAAAATGTGTTAATAACCAGGGATAAAATGTAAAACACCTAAGTACAGTGCGCTTAGGTGTTTTAAATCAAATGCACAATATGTAAGAACAATACCACTAGCAAAACTATACCCATCATGGAGCTTAAATCTAGTTATTGTTTGACCCATCAGTGTAAAAGAAATAGCAACAAAATATGACTTTCAGAATGACTTAATCCTTGCTATTGTGCTGGTGCACCAAGGTTATGAAACACAATGCAAACCTTGAAAATGCTTTGCTAACAAAGCAAGGAACTTAAATGTTCGAGCACACTAATGGTAGAAATAAAAAAGAAAATGTCTATAAGTCATCAACAAATGTAAAGAGAAAATTAAGCTATACACAATAGCTTACTGGTATATAAAAAGTGTGGTTTTTGCCTTTTCTTTTTATTTAACAAAGCTTTTATTAGTGTGCCTTTATTAGAAACGTTATTTGGCAAGCTTTTCCAAAAGCTCTCACTTCTCAAAAAAAAACCCTCTTCGGCAGCCTTCACCTGGCTACTTATCCTTGAGTGCTTGGCAGAGTTGTTATTGCTCCAAAGTTCCTGCCCATAACCTTTTAAATGTTTCCTACATTTCCCCCATCATAGCTTCCATCTCGTTGCCACATAATTGCTTGCTTACTTATCTTCTCTATTTTCTAAACTATAAGCCCCTCAGCAGAAAAGACTGTTTAGCATGGAAGAATCATGTAGTTAATGCATGTTTAATGGGTACACACATGCATATACACACACACAGCTTAATTTAATTGATGGCTAACAAGGGACTTTTGTCTGCTAGATCACATATTTACCGCACAGTATGACTGATTTACAGAGTGTATCTAAAGCCATGTAAAATTTAGCCACCCAGATAGGAGTTGACAGCATTTTCCATCCTTGTGTCAGAGATGCACAAAAACAAAAACTGGGTTTCAATGACTATTTAGTCCTTTGTAAGTCCAGACCAATCAATATTCGTTATACACCTTTAATGGCCGGAGGGTTTTTTGTCTTTCTCATCCACAGTAAGCTAATGGTCCAGGAAATAAAGATGGACTCAAGGAAATTCACCACTTTTAAAAAATGTATCAACAGAGGATTCCTGAGAAAATGTAACTCCATTTGGAAAAGTATAAACTAATCAGTGAGTCGACACTAGTTTTTTAAACATGAGAAGTAATTTAATTATGTTTAGTATCCCCATGCCCTCCGAGCCAGAATGGTTTACCCTGAACGTGAACCAACTCCCTCCAGTCCACACTTCACTGACAGCAATAAGGATCAAAGGTGTCCTCAACCTCAGGACCCAGACGCAGCCTGGTGAAGACTCTAATTGTCCCCAGAGTCGACCCTTGTATCATTGTATATACTTCACTAGATTTAGGTATTTCTGTTATTCATGATCTAAGCTAGCCTGAGGGCAGACAATATCAGCATATGAACAATAAAGAAATCTAAAATATTTGCAGCTGTAGGACACACACATAAAAAATTTGTACAGTTTTCAAGAGCTAGTTAGGGCTCTCCCAAAGAGAGTCCTGAAGGTTTCTGCTGACATGCAATTGATAAGATTTATCAGATTGATAAAAAAAATGTTGGAGAATGTCAGTGTGGTACTTTTATAAAACGCTTACGATTTGCGAAATATTTAGAATTTGATTTTAAATACTATTTTATAAATTCAAATATATTTTCAAGTAATGACAAAAGCTTTATTAAAGGTTTCCTTATGGACGGGTAGCTATCAAACCTGTGGGTACAATAATATAACATTATCACACCCAAAGTAATTGGGTACAGTGATAAATGCATACATCTTGTTTGTAACTTCCCTATCTCTTTTATTTTCTCTTGCCCATGCATGAGAGTCAGTACTAATCCACACATGAATATTTGCTTTAGGTGTGGATCCCTTCATATTGCTTTAATTTCTGGCAATACGACTGTGGCACCTCATCTGTAGATAAATCCCAGGACACTGAGATGAGAACTTACCCCAGCTTCTTTGCATACTAATAGGTAGCTTTGAGCAAAAATGAAAATGTTCTTTTCCCAGCACAGGAAAAAGAGCACACTTTTTAAATTTAATTTTCATTAGGTACTTTTTTTTTTATTCTGAACTGCATTATTGGCTATTGGCCTCTGAGTCTTTTTGGATTGTTTCTCATTTATATCTCCATTTTAACATTTCTTCTTCAAAGTCTCTACCACCAATTACAATAAACTTCTTAAAAAACAAGCTCACTTATTGAGCCAAATTTAAAAGGACACCCGGAAGGTAACACATTCACATTTGTTTAATAACCTCATTCTCATCCCTAATCCATGAGTTTAATTAAACTCTGTGCTCTTATTTCCAGGCATGCATTTTCAGTGCAATCTTCCTGAATGCAAACTAAGTCACTCTGCCCCAGCCCAATGATGCCTACAAGAACTATAAGCAAAAGCAATGAATCAATGCGAACCATGAAGTACAGTGCTCCACCTCGTATCTCTTGGAGAGATATTGTCCCCCAGGAAGGAATTGTATGGAGCATATCCTCATGCATGCCATTTAATTGAAAGTATTTTGGAAAAGAAATTGGTAAGAGTAGGGTCTCTGACAAGAACATTGCAATGCAGATGTACTAACTGGAAGATCTGTGTATTAAACCCCAATTAAGGATGTTAAGTATGGTGTACTTAAAATCTGCTAAGAAAGTAGGTCTTATGCTAAATGTTCTCACACAGATCATCATCATCGTTAACACCGTCATCACCGCCATAATAAAAGGGGTAGGAGGGAATACGGGGCGCCCCGATGGATCTGTTAACAGCTTGATGCTGCTAATGTCTCCATAGTTTCTACATATCCCCAAACTCATCAAGCTGTATACATTAAAAAGAAACAGCTTTTATGAAAAAAAGTTTAAAAAAACAGAATGAATACACAAACCAACCAACCCGTGTTAGCGGAAAGCTAAAATGACTAAAACAGAGAGGATTATTTGATACGAAATCAGATATTGGGACAGATATAAATTTAGCCATCTGGGCGTGTATTGACATTTTGAACCACATGTCAATCTGCCAATGTATTTTTATTGAGAATATTATAAAGTCATGATGAAAATAAACAAAAGGTCTTAGGCAACTTAACACCTTCCTTTCAATTACTAAAGGGAAATTCAAACTGAACCAGAACCTGAAAAGCCAGACAGAAACCCAAACTGAACCAGAGCAGACTTCATAAGCACTCCTGTGACTGTGGTGACTGACTGCCTTAGAAGCTCAGGAGGACGGTCCTTGGGAAGAAGTCAGATGTTCCCTGGTCATTCCATGTCTCAACAAATCCCTTTCCTTCAATTTCCAATGAAGTTGTTATCTCTGATCAGTTTGCAAGCACTTCATTATTCTCTGAAGTTTAAATGGCTTATTTTCATGGATATTTACCACCAACTTTGATGAGTCTATTGTGACTGCAGTTGGTTCTTTTTGTGAATTGCATCTTCTGGGATCAGAAATTTAATCTCTGCTCTTATTTACTAAAGGACCTGAGAAATTGACGTGGTTAGTTTTGGTCATTTCAGTTGACAATAAGGCAAGCTTTTTCCCCCCTTCTTTTGAAACAATAGAGATTTAAAAAAAAAAAAAACCTTAGGTACGCTTCCAAACATGTGCACTGGAAACATATTCCTTAAATAGCACACTATGACCTTGTCTTTTACTTTTTCCTAAAGTTATTTTCCAGTCTGTTATGGTCATTGGCTCCAAGTTCATGAACTTTCTTTTTCCTTCTATGAGAATAAAGTTTCCAGCGTTACGGGCAGAACTGGTCCTGAGACCTTCAGAGCTGTAAATGACCTGATAAATTGAAAGATATTCTGAAACTTTCTGCTCTACATTTTAAAAACTCTGTTCTTTACCCTGTGCACCTACCAGTACCAACAAGCTAACTGCTTTCCAGGAGGATGTTTTTCCAAAGTTTTCTTTCACTCTTAAGGATCTGCTGCTTTTGAATTAGTGTTGCTATTTCAATTATTTTATCTAGCTGCCACATGTTAACGAAGCAAATATAATAGAATACAGAAATACATAAATACACAAGTAAAAATAAACCTACTTAGACTTAGGAAGAAACTAGTTATCCCAAAGCTCATACCTTCATACTGTATTTGTTTTCAGTTTATTACTTAAGAGATCTGATATTTTATAAATACCACCAAGGTTCAATATAGGAAATGAAAACAGTCATTTTAAGGAACTAGCTAACCGTTAGCAACACTATTGCAGGGGCTTGAGAATCTGACTCTGCCCTGGTCACAGACAGGCTACTCCCAGCATGCGGCAGCACTCAGTGAGACTCAGGCCCTGCCAAGGGAACACAGGTCGAACCTCTCAAACACCTTAAATGGGATCAAGTCAGGGAGTTAAAGTCGGGGACATGTCACCCCTGTAACATGTCTAGAACCAACCCCTCTCTTAAAAAACCAGACGTCAGAAGACACTGGATGTCAATTTCAGGAAAAATAAATAAACACACACACACAAAATGACCAAAGCAATGTCTATACAGTTTAGGTTGGTGCACGCAATTGTTCGAGCCTGATCTTTGCTCACTGCACTAGCCGTAAGGAAGTCTTGGAACTGTTGAGCTTTTGTGTCCATTCATTTTAGAAAGGTTCGTGAGAAGATGTGAGACAATGCCAAGGTTTCATGATCCTGCCGATACAATATATCAATATAAAATGAAGATTATTCACAAGATTGGCAGAAGCTACAGCATAATGACTCACTTAAGTAATATGAGAGAAATATTCCTTAGAAACTAATTCCTGAATTAAAGATTAATGGGAAATCTAAGAGAAAGTAGATCTACATACAATACAAATTAGTATTTTCATTCCATTGTAACACTTGCAAAACAATGTTCCCATAATCAAGGTGGTCATAGCAACTACGAGAGACCTAGGGGTGGGGTCAGGGTGTGATCCCAGTTTTGGGGGAGAAGACAATGCACCATAAAGTTTAAAAGGCAGTGTTTCTATTTACACTAACATTTAGGAGCAACTATTCACAGATCCTTAAGGGAATAAAAAAAAAAATCTAAACCCTCCTCGTAAGGTGGTCACTTAGGGTCCCATTGGCTGTCAGGAGAGAATTCATGTTTGAGATCCAACCTTTCAGTCCGTCCTTTGCGGATTTTGAATTAGTGGGCATTCAGTAAATGTTTGAGGAATAAATGCATAGCATTTAACATGATTGATTGAGTCAATAAGAAAAGGCTAAATTATGTTCACTCTACTATAAAATGAATCAGAAAAGTGTGTCAGAGTTATTGAAATATTTCTAACAGAAGAGTTATAATGAAAGTTTCAGTTAGCAACTGGGAGAATTTCAGTCATTTGGGTAACTCATCGAGTGAAATGGCTTATTTGCCCATGCCAGGTAAATGAAGCAGAATTATTTTATTAACCTCAAATAAATACTCTCTACTTAATAAAAGATAGTTGATAGTTCTATTTTGGTTCAGCATCAAACTTTACTTTTTCTTCACACTTTCTCTTACAAAAATGAAAGCAGCATTAAGGCAACAATATGAAAATTGTCACCATAAGTTATTTAGGATTAACTAAGTAGAATAAATACTGAACCTCACATTATTTAAAATATTTCATCCCACAGATGGTAACTTCAAATGAGTATTTATAATTCATATAGACCTAAAACGTACTACACCCTGAACATACAGCACTACTGAGACTTCAGCTAGAAATGATTCATAATTTCAAGTTTAGTTTATTTTTTTAACAAAATAAACCTCTACAGAAATTTGTTAAATCCTTATTTTTTAAAAACCAGTAGTCTCTAGAAGTGCGGTAAAATTTACAGTAATTGTAACCTACACTTTACACTCTTCAATGTATTTCAGAGAAAAGGAAATGGGTTTTTTAAACGGATCTGCCCATTTGACATGCATGACTACCAAGTCCAAGTGAAACCTAGAAACTTGCTTTGACCAGAAGATCCAGTTTGTAATACATTCATTACATAAGATGCAAACTGATCACATTCTCTTTTATTAGTGAGTTGATTAAATACTTGCAGGTATATATAAGTGTATGTATTATATATGTATGCATATATAACATATTATATATTTAATTACTAAAACGTTATACTAAAGAAGAAATTAACAACATTTATAGAAGAGGAAACAAAACATAAGTCTGCACCCAGTGTATACTCATTAATATGATAAATATGTGGCAGCAAATTCACACACACACACAAAAGCTAGACTTTAAGGTTTATGGCTCTGAGATTAAATGTATCGGACACTATGTTTCTGCTTACATATTGTCAGAAATCTCAAGATGCATTGAAATTACACCAGAATAAATATGCAGATACAGTCACTTAACTGACAAGACATTTGCACATTTCTCATAGCTACCCATTTCCAAGATGCTGTCTTCTGGCCAAATATACAACGAATAAGAAATGCTTAATATTAATCTAGCTATGCTAGTTTTAAATTTAAAAAACAGCTTGAGAAATATATATACTGTTAGATAAATAAATGTATTGACTAGCTTTTATGTGAGTGCTACATATACCGTCCTTTCCCTTTCTGAATAGTACCCCAAATTCCACTCGGTGAAACACCTCTTCCATACGGTGCTCAGCGTGCCTGCCACTCTGGGTAAAAGCCCTGCCCTCTCCGTCCCGCTGGGGAGGGTCAAATCTATCCGAGGCGCTCAAAGCAGGAATGGGTTTTATGCCTGCTTCTATACTACTCTCTTTTCCTCTGGGCTTCTTACTCTGAGTTGATACTCATATCAGTACAACATAGTCTTGTCTGTTTAAGAGCTTTCATATTTTTTTACCACATACTGGTCATATAATTTTGACAGGTTACTTAATTATCAGTTGCCTTATATGTTAAATTAAAAAAAAAACAACTTGTACAGATATTCTAATATCTGGTGATAAATACAATTAGACAATTCACCTGAAATGTTAATCACAGTGACAGGTACAAATTAATAATTCAATAAATCTTAGTTATTCCTGCTGGTGGTATTTCCTGGTTGATGGTTACTAATATGATGAAAAATGGTTTTAAATAAATAAAAACAGGTATCTGGGAGTGGATTAGAATAATTCCCTAGTTGTCTAGTGTAAGATAAATGCATTTTGAATGCTCAAAACTTTTTAAATCTTCCAGTAAGATAATTAAAAGGATAGTGAAATTATGCATTATATTGGAAAAACTATTTAAGAAAAAAGTGTTTTTCCTGACCATATGTTTGATTTACAGAAAATTTTACCTGAATGACATTCAAGAGAAATAAGTGCTGAACTTAATTTAATACCATATTTTTCTATATCATGTCAACTCATGATGGTTAAATGCCTAACTAGCCTCTTTACAGATCCATTTCTTTCCAATAAGAATTTGATTATTTTTCCTATATAAATGGATGGCTTTCAAGATCAAATTTAGAAATATAATAGCATGTTCCAGTAGAGAGGAATCAAACGTATCTAATTCTTATACCTACAAACTAAATGTTTGCAAAACCCACAAAGAGGAAAGAATGGGATTGGATGTAGTTATAATTTTAAACGCTATTAATTCTCTGGTAGGAAGAATTGCTTTTCACATAATTCCTATTGTTCATCTTTGAATAAAAACAAGCAAACAAAATTAAATTCCACGATTGCACAAAAACCGTGAGTAGGAGAAGTGCCTTGCTTTAAACCTGTGGCTCTGTTTGTGGTTACCATTGCCATGCACTGGGCTGAAAGCTCAGTGAACATGTATGAACATGTATCCGGAGAACAGAAGAACATGTATGTCCCTGTGTTGTTTGCTGCCCAATTAGTTCAGACAGATGTCCCTCGTTCACTCTGTCATTTCTATTTAAGTTGATCACACACAACATTTTCCCGTATCTTTGGATTGCTTGAAAACTGAACTAGACTTAAGCCACAAAGTGTTTATAACTAATATAGGTTTATATATGTTTATTTGTTTTCCTGGAATAGTTCATCCAGAAAATGTGGTCTTTACTACTTTTATTCCATTCCTTAAATTATTCAAGTACATGTGTGGATGAGCCTGGAGCAAAACTCTTTTGGGGGGGCTATTGTTGCAAGATAAAACTGAAATTAGTATTTGGGTTTGTAGGAAATCATGAGTTCACTTTAAGAGTTAGTCATTCCTTTAAACATTAATTTTGTTATCTATAGGAAGAAACACTAATGTATCAGTGTACAAAATGCTGTACGTAATAAAAATCTAACAACCTTCAGGGTATGCATTCACCATAAAACTAATTTCACACCTAGTCTATTATGTAATGTGCTATGAAAATAGCTCTTTGCTTCAAGATATCATTATACTAGCTTGTATGTACAACTGTGGTTCTCTTCTTTGAAATAATGATTACACAAACAGTAATAATCAAACTCCTACATTTGATCTACAAATTCATTTTCATTTTCCACATTTAGGGAATCTGTGTTTCCACAATAAATATGTGGCGATTTCACTGCACTGACTCTTTATCGCACATACATGTGATGTGATTTCTGACTGACATTGGTGTAATTCTATCAACTTACTCTAGGCGATCCAGTTAGCATTCTAACAAACCCAATTGTAAATTTCTATTTACAATTTAAATTAGTTCAACTTGCTAATGGCTTACAAAAGTCCATAATGTTGGCATGGAACACTTTTAATTAGACACCTGCTTCATTTTCTTCCTCAACTCATACTATCCCAATCCAGATTTTTAAATAGATGTTCTTAACAAGCTATGTGAATGCTAAATATCAGTTCAGTGATAGGTTAAAGAAATGGTACATGAGAACCTTTACAAAAAAGCCCAACCTGAAGCATAATTAAATTGTACAAAATTAGGAGTAGTTTATTCATTTAGTTTTACTAATATCAACCAATGATCGTCATTTTATTTTTACATATTACCATATTTAATATCTTATTAAATTTTGCTAGGTATATTTTAATTAATTTTGAACGGCATTATGGGCTTAAAGTTTTTTTCTAAAAAAATGTAAATCTGAACTGCTATGACACCTACTAAATGTCATTGAACTATTCCTCTGGCCTAATGAGTTTCAAGTAGATACAGAGATATCATGATTTGTGAGTCCAATATATTAATCTATTTGATACACTTATTCACTAGTCATATCTGAATCTGGCATATGATAGGCACTTATACAATATTTTTTACTCATGCTTCCATACCTATAATATAAAAATTATTTAGATGATCAGAATACGGATACTGCCTTCCAGAAGTTACATTGCCTAAGAAAAGGCACACGTGTTTTCTGAGGCCCAACATGTACAGCTCATATCTATAAAAGCACTTCGTATCCACCAGGCACAGTTCTAGGTATTAACAGTTCCCACACATCCCGACAACCCTGTGAGGTATGTACCATTACTACTTCTGCTATAACTCTTGAAGAACTGAGATACTGTGAGTTTGAGTATCTAATTCAAGGTCACCAGCTGCTAAGTAAGGACTCAGTTCCAGGAAGCCTGGCTAAGAATCCCACTTTTACCATTAAGTTGTAAAACAATGAGTTAAATATAAAAAACTTGTTTTTAAAATCTAAACACTAAAAGTGAATATATATACACACATATACATATATACATACACACACATTCACATACATACATCTATATGCTAAACATGGTAGAGCATCTAGTATTTATATGAACAAACAAAAGATAATTTCCCCAAATCAATGATCAAATTACATACCTGCAATAATTTTATGCCCTACTGTATTACAAATAACTGCAGTTTTGCTATAAAGAGTTCTGAGATTTTAAAAATCATTTCCTGCGTTTCTAGCAGCAGGTCTTCTGTCACTTATGGGTTTTTAAATATTCTGTACCTCCAGCGGTCATGATGAGTTAAACTTCACGTTTAACTCATTATGAACTAAAGCCTACCATTGAACAGACCGATTTCCGTAGGAACCAGCTCAACCAGTCAATGTGTGTGCATGTGTATGTGTTACAAGAGTCACTAACCACACATTGGTCAGTCTGGCTCTAGACCTCACACACCCCTGGGGGCCCTCCATTCATTCGATTCAAAACAAATCAGCGGAGTTGGGAACTCGTCTTTGGAAACCCCAGCTGCCGAGTAAGCTGCGCCGTCGCGTGGGGTGAGCACCTTCCCCCAGCTCCTGGCACGGTGCTGCTTACATTTGTCCGAATGTTAACATCAAAACTGTGACGTGTCCTTTGTTGGGGCTGACATAGCATTTATGACTGGAACAAATATCATAATAAGGGTGTATTTTAATGAGCTTTTCATAGTTTCTGGCATGAATGCTAAGCAGTGAAGTGAAGCATAACTATTTCCCTATTCTGCTGATATGGAAAACTCTGAAAATCTTAATAAGCAAGATGTGTGACATGTAACAATTAATTAGGTAGAGGGAACGTGTCATGTTTCTCGTGACATTTTATGAAACCTGAAATTTTAATGAAAAAAGGCATTTAAGCAATGGTTACTGTACATTCTATCCCAGCATCATCTAAGTCCATACATTATCTCTATAAGCTTTCCAGGTTTTATGGGTACGTTCCAAATAACAGTATATTTCATGAGATTTTTCTCTAGTTATTTAATATGTGTATATATTAGAACATATTCATAAGGTCATTTACATTTTCCCCTATTACCTCTTTGATAAGACAAAGTATATAGAAATTACATTTCTCTTTTTTATTCCCTTTCATATTAATGTAGATCTTGATTTTGCTAGAATATTAAATATCATCATTTTGTTCTTATGACCACCATGATTTTCTAAATTATTACAAATCACCAGTCATTATAGGATACAAAAATTCCTTTCATGCAAGTGATTATTTTTATAGAAATAACTACCAAAGGGAAAAATATGTTTGAAGACTCTACATACATTTCTCAATACATGTGGAGTTAAAATAGTTGAGTCCTGTAGGGTTAGAGTAAAAAATGTGTCCTACTCTCATAAAGATTTAAATAACATTTAACACATGGGTAGTTGCCTTGTTGTGTTACTAATATCAAAATGCTAACTATTGAAATATGATATATTCCTTAGGAATTACATTTTACGCATTTCTATTTTGAAAAGTAAGTGATTGCCTCAGGTAAAATATTTTTCTTTATCAAAGTCACTAATATCTGAGAGAAAAAATGTCTTGTACTGATTAAAATATTTAAATTCCTAAAAATATATTTCAGATTAGCCTGGACACAGGGTAATGCAACATTCTTGTGATATCATTAATTATAAATAGTGACACATAAAGATTAAAAAGTTAATTCATTATGCTGGACACGAACGAAATTCTATTCCTATAAGCATATCAAGAGCAAAATTATATAATAATGCACTCTCCTACAAGAAAAATAAATAGAAGCTTATTTCATATTTTTACATTTTATTCTCAGAGGTTATACTTAAATGAATAATCACTGACAATTTTAGACTGAACAAGAAAACATTCAGCATGAAAGTGAAGCTATCGTGGGGATCACCTCTGCCTTCCTCAGGCAATACTTTAAAGAGTAAATCTTTAAAGAACCTATAAAGATTTCCAAGTCTCTGTGTTTAAAAAAGAAGATTTTGACAACCTAAAACCAAACATCACCCTCCAGCTCACATTCCCAGTTAGCAAGCTCCTCGGATCTCACCTTCCATTTAGATGACACTCCTCCACGAGTCGACTGGACATTCGCCATTAACACACCTTCCACTCGCTCTTCGATCCGTGTCAGCCTCCCTCGCACCCCCAGAACCCACCAAGTCGGCTAAATTCACCATGACATCCATAAGAGGAGTCACTGAACAAGGATGATCTGTCAATCTCAACAATCTTTGTTCTCTTAGTAATTTGCAAAATGATTAATTACCTTTTCCTTAAAATATCCTTTGGCGTGTGATATTAGGGTGTATTTGTTTTCTATGCGGAGTAACAAACTACCACAAATTCAGTGGTTTAAAACAGTGTGTGTTTCTTACCTGACAGTTTCTGTACGTCAGGAGTCTGGGTGGGATTCAGCTGGGTCCTCTGAGAAGGGTTCAGAAGGCTGTGGTCAATCATGTGTCAGCCAGACCGTGTCATTCTCAGGAGCTCAGGGTCCCATTTCAAGCACTAAATGAGCTTCATGTTGTTGGGAGAATCCACAAACATTCCTACAACACTATAACAAACAAGGAAATTTGTTTAGCATTTGTTCTGTACTGGAAACTTCTTTTAGTGCATGAAACATAAAATTAATTCATTGATATAAATTCAGTGGGGAATAAAATCTATATACAGCATTTTCATCATTAATCCTCTTAATGATTCCATCGTAGCTCTTTTTCAAAACACTTAATGATATCGTTAGCCGATTTCATTGATTTCTGGTCTCATTCAGTTATTAAGCCCCATTTGACTTGAACATAAGACCTCACACTTGATAATCTACACCTTAGTTTCTCCTCTTTCTCCAACAGCAGGTTTCAATAGGTTTGGCCCTAAAGACCTGAATTCAGGAAGAACGACCAGATTCTTCTGTTCCTTTTGGTCTCCAACACCTGACGCAGTGTGCAAGGAGGCCACACGGTGCAAAGAGGCAGAGGTGTACCCCCTTGCCTTGCCACTTCCGGATCTAGCCTTGCTGCTGTCCGGACGCTGGAATAGTGCAGTCAGCAGGGGGGATGCAGATGGCAACTGGCCCACTGTTACAAATAAATTTTTTTAAAAACTTTCGAATTTGGTTCAGACTCTGTCTCTACCTTCTGTCTGCAAAAAAATGGTGAGTGTCTTCGCCTTAGGTTTTGATTTATCTCAGCTCTTTCCATCACTAAGAATACTCCAGGCCATGACACCTTTTCTTGGTAGAGAGAAGCCTCATTTAACCATACAGCTAACCCAATAGCTCTGTGACACTCACCTCCTGTGATAGGTGACAGTCACCACTGAGGTCAGCCTCAGTGCCCTCTAAGCTTAGCAGGTAATTGAGAAGTGATTCAACCAAGTGCCTCTATGGCAATCGATTCGAAGACCCCTGGATGCCCCTTTACTGTGTAGAAGCTTCTCTGACCTTCAGAAATCATACAGGACATAGATAGTGTTTGCTCATCTTTTACAAGCCATAAAGTCCCAGGGACAAAGTCCAGTCCCTCTCATTTCCCCTTCCAATGTACTCTGGCCTGAGGCAGCAAGAGGGTGGGTCTATTGGGTGTAGAAGGTCAAGAAAGGTCCAGCTTCAGAGAAGAGGCCATGCATTGCCAGACTCCAGAATTGCTTTGCATGGATCCCATCTCACCACACTTGGGGCCTGGGTGGGGTGCAGGAAATAAGCGGACAGGTAGCAAGACCATAAGGCAAAGTACTTTCCCTCAGGACTTCCACCTTTCCTCTCAGTCCTTCCCTTGTTGAGACTCTGAGTGCTGTGAAGGATGGCGGTATGGCCAGCCAGCCCTGCCTCTTTGCTTTCCACTGTGATCGTCCTTCAGTGTGGGTGCATCTTGGTACCATTGCTGGTCTCTCTAAAACCATATACTGTTCAATCTGCTCTGGGTCCTCTACCCATCACAGAATAATAGTAAATCTTCCATTCTAGAGCCTGATGTATATTCATTGCATGAAATAATCTTTTCAAAAAATAACTTTAATGTTAACATTACCTGCCCTAATTGCTCCATTATATAGATGTGGTTTATAAAAGTTAAGTAAATTGCCTAAGGTGATATAATTAGTAAGTAGCTACATAAAGCCTGTATCTTGTTTGACTCAAAAGTCAAACTCTAAGTCACTATAGTAAACTGAAAAATGTACAAAAAATATGAAAATTGCTAATACACACTTGTAATACAGCAAGTTCACTGATAATCAGAGGGTTGAAATTTAGAATAAGGAAATATTTTTATTATACATGCATGTATTTTTATTATACATGCTTGAATGATTTTTATAATAAAAGAATATCCAGTGTTAGACATTAGACACTTAAGTATGCCTATAAAATATTTGGAACATCGTAAATCATTAAACTTCCTTTGAAGACAATTCAGTGATGTGTGTCAGAAGTCAACCATAGCTTCTCATCATTTAATCCACTAATTATCCTACTTGTGATATTTTTAATAATTGCTAAAGTACAATATTTTATAGGCATTTATTGTAGCTTTATGTAAAATGAAAGATAAAATGCAAGAATTAGTACTATTAAACAATTTTGGAATGCCCTATTAATATCATACAGTGGTTAAAAACGATACTTATTGTTTTACATGAGGAAGAAAAAGTTTGTTTTTACTTGTATAATAGAATGAAATAATGTCAATCTATATCACATATTTTATCACCTTAATTATGTAAAAATTCAAAAAATAACAGACAAAAATTTAACATAGTGTACATATTTGTTTCTGGAAAATGGAGTTTTTTCATATAATTTTTTCACAATTTTTTCATATAATTGTGTTCATTTCTCACATATGCTCTAAAGATAGATGTATGTCTTTTATTTTTGCATGAATATAGAAAGCTTTAAACAGCATAGATTGGGAGGGAGCAGTTTGAAGCAACACTACTAAATTGACACAGAAGTTCTGCAGAAGCTAGAAGCATTAGAAGATATAATTATCTACTCATCCCATGTGACAATGACAATTTTGAAAAAGTTGTATTTTTGTCTTTTTCTCTTTTTTCCTTCTCTCCCTTCATCTTAATAGCAAATTCAAAATAAGAGTAGTTACTATGTACTTGAGGGATTAATGCCATTGATTCAACAATGTTGAATAAAAAAATTTCTAGATATTCTAAAAGCATTTTAAAATCATATAATGCAATATTTCAGTTATATGTTTATTTATCATATCATTTGAGACTCAGCAATGGTGATTTCTCTTATGTCATTTATTTGCACTTGGTTATAAACTGTCTTGACCCAAGAGAGTAACACAGACAAACAAATAGGAGATGATTAGTTTTATTTTTCTGAGTTTTAGCATTGAACTTTCTAAAAATTATTATCCACTAGCTTATAAATGTTCATGTATAATAGGAAGTTAATAAAAATCCATGAAATATATTTGTTATATAGTGACTATTTATTTAATATTGTTATTGAGGATTATTAAAAATACACTTTTTTTCTAAAAAAGGTTGCTATTAAATTTTTACAAACACCCTTACTTCTAGGTAGGCTAGTATACTGAATTACTGCACTTCATTCTAATAGATTCTTCTAAAATATCAGTGCACTGCACCAGGCGATTCACTGAAAACGGTGACCACTGCCACCATTATTCCATCGTGATAAAAGTTTTAGATTTTGCCTTTAAGAATCAAATAACTTTGAGTTCTTTATATATTTTTGAGATCAAGCCCTTGCCTGAGGTGTCATTGGCAAGTATTTTTCCCATATGGGTGGTTCCCTTTACCCTTCACATTAACACAAAGGGAACTGGAGAGCATTATGCTAAGGGCAATAAGCCAGGCAGTAAAAGACAAATACCATATGTCTCACCTATAAGTAGACCCTATTCAACAAAACAAACAATTGAGCAAAATAGAACCAGAGACATGGAAACAAAGAACAAACTGACAGTAACCAGAGAGGAAGGGGTGAGGGGGATAATGGGTGAAGAAGGGGAAGGGTAGATAAGGAATATGTATAAAGGACCCACGGACAAAGACAATGGGGTGGGGAAGGATTTAATGTCGGAGGTGGAGGTGGGGAGGGAGGGGAGAGTAACGGGGGGAAAGAGGGCCAACTGTAACTGAACAACAATAAAAAAGAAAAAAAGGAGAAAAGGTATCAAATAACTGTGCTTGTTTATTACAGTCAGCAGCATCTCTTTCAGTTACTATCCCTGAGGACATAAAAGAGGAAATACGAGTAGTTGTACAATATAATCAGAAAATGAACTGAAAACAACCCATATTCCTATATAAACTCAGCTTCGTTCTCATGAGATTTGGGGCAAAGAAACTAAAAAAGGAAAACTGTTACATACTCATTTTTGAAATTTGGTGTACTGGAATTGAAACACTTGTGAGAGTTTAGAAACTCATTTAGTCATAAGTTGAAATGTCTCACTGCCTCTTCTTGGGGAAAAAATGCTTTCAGAAATTGTATTTGTTTTTCATCATATATGTTTCTTGCCTGTTCACCTTTCTAAAGCATTAAATACAATTTAAGTAGCAAGAACATGTTATAAAGAACTGTCTTTAACCATGTTAAAAATCCAACTATAGTGACTGATATTTGGTATTGTTAAGAAAGTATTTAAAACAATGTCATTGAAGAAAAATATAAAGCTTTTCACATGGACTATTCCATAATAGCATTCAAAAGTGGCCTAGCAATATTAATTTTCTTTTTTAAATGGGTGATTAAGAAATTTTATACTTAATTTAATGCTTTCTTTAATGAGGGTTTTTGTTCTCCTTTCTTAATAAAACTTTGGAATAAAAAAAATTCTTCAACCCTATTTCTTAGCCTCATTTCTCTAAAATTAATTAGTCACCAACATCATCACTTGTTATATGAAATGGATTCCCAAAGAGAACCATTTTATGGACTTTAAAAGTGCCATTGTATCAAAGCTTATGTCACGTAGCACAAATTTGTACTAATTTGGATCACCATATTGGCTTACTGTATTAATTTCAATGTAAAACTACTAAGTAAAGACACTTTCAACCTTTGTTGAAAGGTTGAATCATTTAACATGATTCAATTTAAAAACTGCCAATGATTGAGAATTAAACTATATCTAATACTTTCATTAAAACATTTACATATTTTATTGCACAAATACAATTAAAACTAAATTGAAATTTTTTAGACATACAAGGTCTGGCAGGAGTAAGGCCTGCTTGAGTGAGGTTGGTAGGATAATAATAAGGCTGTAATAATTGATCATTTTAATTTGAACATTTTACCTAAAATGTCATGTGGTGTGCTTGAGTGTGATATCCTTACATTACAGAATTACATGCTTATGATTTTGTAATAAAAGATTGTGCAATAAAAGGGGGTGTTAATTATGCCAGACTCTGCATAATCCTATTAGATATAAATTGACTTAATAACTTTCAACTGTAAATAACTTTTAAGCTATTTTATATGTATTCCATGTATCCAAAAAGAGTTAAAATCTTATCTGCGTACCTAAATAACCTGACAGTATGAACGCCCATATAACCACTAGACATGTTAAAACAAAAAACAGCATTCACAGCGTGGCAGCTCTTGGGGCCTCCACTTTGGAGCTAGGTAGCCAAAGTCAGTATTTTGGCCTGCTGGGACCCTCGTAAACTTTAGACAGGGAGCCCCGAGGCCCTCCCCGTAGGATCAGGGGTGCACCGGAAACAGACCAGTTCACAGAAGAACTGAAGCCTATTTCAGATCACTTCAATCCCTGAGCAGGAATAAAGATGAACAAATGATTCTTAAAGAATAATCTATAATTATTTAAAAATAGACTTCTTCAAATTACTTGTCTAGTGACTTAAATATTTCCAAAATACACATTACTTTTCAATTCATATTCACAATCTATCTTTGTCTACAACAGCGAACAACAAAAATATCCTAAATGCCTATCAACAGGGAAAAACTAAATAAATCATGCTTTGATTAAACTTTGTAACACTGCACACATAATTTCCCGAGTCCGCATTCAGCAGGCAGAAGGGCTTCCCATGATGTAACCAGAAAGGCCAGTTGTAAACTGAAATCTGTCGGTTCGCGATGCCTTGTTTGTACTTCAAAATCTCTCCCCTGCAAAATTCTGAAAATCAAATTTTTCCCCAACAATGTAATTTGTTGCAAATTCATTTGGTGATAAAACCCATTATGAACTGATACAAGTTTCTTCTTAATATTTATTTACTTAACTTAGCATGGATTTCCATTCTTTTATTTTATTTTTTAAAGATTCTATTTATTTATTTCTAGACAGAGGGGAAGGGAGAGAGAAACATCAATGTATGGTTGCCTCTTGCATGTCCACCTCCAGGGACCTGGCCTGTAACCCAGGCTTGGACGCTAGACTGGTAATCGAACCAGCGACCTTTTTTCAGAAGCCAGCACTCAACCCACTGAGCCACACGAGCCAGGGCTCAGCGTGGGTTCCCACCTGCTTTACTGCAGACACACGGAGGTGTCTGACTGGAGACACTGCACAGACCCTGCCGCGTGACTTCCATCACACTGCCTTTCCTAACCCTGAAGTACAGCCAGTCAAAAGGTTTTCATACAGGCAGTTATGAACTGGAAACATGATGCCATTTTTATAAAACAGAATAGTCAACAATATAAAATATATATACTCAAATATTTTATGCATGTGCTTGGAAAATAGATGATTATATAAATGGACATATATCACGGTGTTGACATTTATTTTAGGGAAGTTGGAAAAGAAATGGATAGGGTTAGAGTTTTACATTCTAACTTATAGACCTTGCATTATTTCATTGGGCAGGGTATCTAAATTCAGTAGCTGCAATGTTTTAAATCATAATTTGCATGACATTCATCTTCCTTATTATATATTTGACTGAAAGAAACAGAATGTTTGCTTTCATGAGCCATCAAATTTTTCCAAAATCTGATGCTTAACCTTGCGTCTTCCTGGAAAACTTTCTGGGCTCTCCTTCATCAGAAAATTCTCGCTGGCTCCCTTTCTTTCCAACCTCATGACCCCTCATATTTCAGGATCCATTTCTGTCACCAGAAGCTTATCCACTATCTCATCTTTCAGAGCTGCCAGTCGTTTATGTCAAAATCCTAGTAATTTGTTATGTAACAAAATCTAATCTTAATTTAATCCATGCATCCCCATATTTACCTGACAAGGCATCATTTTATGTTAAAAATGAACCTTAAATATGCCCCCTTGTCCATTTCTCCTGGGATATTTTTGGTAATTGCATCTAGCTGTCATAAAAAATATTCTGAAATCACATGTATGTTGGATATGGAAAAAGAAATGTAATAAACCATGAGAAATATGTCTCAGCTTCATTGCACCATGGAAAGAACTATAATACATGTTTGCAATAAAAGTAACACAGTCATTAATTACACACAAAAAATGCAATTGAAGTTTACGGGACATTAATCATCCAAATTTAATCTATTTTTAAATACATGTAATTTATATACTTATTCACATACTTAGGAATTCACATGCCTCATTTAAATATTTATAAATCTCACAAACATACTACATGTATAAAATATTCAAATAGCATTTATTGAGTGTAATTCCTCAATAATGATGTTTCTTTCTATTAAATGGGGGGTTTGGAAAAATCAAGTTTAAAAATCTGTATTTAGTATTCTAAATAATGAGATTAGCTGTAAGCATATATTTGCCTCATGATTATCTCATATTTTACATATACATTTTTATTACGCACTCACTGATTTGTTAATATCACAGATCACTGGGACGCACTGGATGCGTACATTTCATTATCTGACATCTAGGAGAGGAGATGTCTAAGACCAGAATGAATGCTCCCGAGTGTCTACGTGCGTGACAGTAAGTTTATCAGAGGGTGAAACAGGGGTCAGTTAATACAAAGGTGAGATCTTCATCAGACTTTGCCTTCAATCGGTGGACATTTACGCAGTTCTTTGAATTGAAGAAATACCGCCTTTTGTGACAGAGTGGGTAGATCTGGAGAATATTATGCTAAGTGAAATAAATCAGTCAGAAAACACGAAGAACCATATGATGTCACTCATACGTGGGAGATAAAACTGAAAGCAACAAGAAAGCACTGAAAAACATGAACACACACAAAGGCATGGTGGTTATGAGAGAAGTGGGTGGGAGGCAGTGAAGGGTAAACGGGGTCAAGTGTACGATGGCGGAGAAAGATCTGACGGTGAGTGGAGGGCACACAGTGCAATAGACAGATCATGCAACATAGAAATGTGCACTTGAAACCTATAGAATCTTATTGACCAATGTCAACGCCCCAAATTTAATTTACCAATAATTATTTAAATTCGGTGCGCTAATCAAAATTGAATGCCAAACGCCATTAGTTTTTAAAGTATTTACATTTTTGCTTTATTCAGTTGTTATCCCTTATTAATTAATCTACGTAAAATTAGATTGTTTTATGATTTTTTAATTTGACTACTGAATGTGGTATTCAATAACCAGATAATGTCTTTAAAAAAACATTTTAGAAAACCTTTCTATTTTGGAATGAGTTTAACTGTTATTTACTCCATTTTAAAAATGTTGTTACGGAGATAGTGTATTATTATAAATGTACACTGGTATTTATTTTTAGCTTTTGTATTAAACATCTAAACAATCACTAGGCTTAATCCACAAAGTTGTCATCTGGAATATTTAGGATCATTTTATTTATGAAAATCAACTGCGATACTTCCATTTATGTCACAAAGAACAGATTAAAGTTATTTTTGGCAGCTTTACACCAGCCATAAATAGATTCATACGCTCCCATGATGAGATAGTCCTACCTACAGCAACAGAGCCCGGTAACAGAACTCCTGTTACCTGCAAAAAAAAACCCTGCCGGGAAAATGCCCAACTAAGGCTCTATACAACTCCCTAACACAAATGTGTGTGTGTGTGTGTGTGTGTGTGTGTGTATACATATATATATGCAAATGGGATAATGGTGTAATTTCCCCTATTATAAGCATGTATTTATGTTTGAGTGACTGCCTGGAGAATTTTTTTTAATTTATTTGTCTTGTTTATTGATAACCTTAACTCCCAGGAGCATTAATATGCATCTTTTATGACTTGAGTTTAGAAACGTGATGCTTATGAACTAAGTGACAGTATCAATTGTCACACACAGTGACCACATATCAAGGAATTACACCAGCATTAGGTAGAACAGCAGGTCCATTTGTTCAAATACTCACTGAACATATGAGTGACTTTCTCTAACAAGGTCCCCAGGGAACCAGCTTGCAAACATCACCACCTGCATCCTCACTGGAAGATAACTATTTTAAATTCTCACTAAAATATGTGATTTTTAAAGCTTGAAATAAAGTGTATGTCAAGAACCAGAGAGAAATATACTACTGGAACTCATAGCAGAGAACAAACAATAGAAACCAGTCACTGCTAACCTAATCAGATTTTCATTTTTGTTTGTAAGTGTCATACATTGTACATATGTAGTGATAAAAATAAGAAGCAATTAACATGCCACAGATTATTCTTACAGAAAATTAGATGCCTTGGTTTTTTAAAATGTGTGCATGCAATTACAATTTCTAAGATACAAATGGGTATAAAACGCTCACAATACAACACGTGAAACTTAGTATTTTATTGAGTTCATTTATTTCTTCAACAAATTACTGTCTCTTGTTTTCATAGGGTTCATAGTCCAGTTAAAAATAAGACCTATAATGGATGACTATTTTGGCAGCTACCTCCTAAGGCAAGGCTCAGTAATTTACTCTAGTACAATTCCTTACCTTTGAATGCAGTGGGCAGCTGTGACTTGTGTCTAAAAAAATAGGATGTGACAAAGTAGTGGGAGGTCACCTTTGCTTCAGTTGTATCATATAAAATTCATGTAAGCATCCTGGAGCACAAGAGAGTCTCCTTTCTGGCTTTAACAGAGGGCAGTGCCAAGCCATGCACTCGCTGGAGAGGTGCGGAGGAGTCTGTAGTCTGCCTCTGCACGCTGAGACAGCCTCCAGCCACAGGCTGGGAGCATCTGGGAAGCAGAGGTCCCATAGAAAACTTGAGAAAACAAATGCATTTTTTAAGCCACTGAGTTGACGGTAGTTTGTTATACTGCACAAAAAACTAATGCAGTATTCATTGCTTCACCAGGATTAATATTAGCATATTGGTGTGAGCATCTTAAAGGGGCATTGATGCCGTCATGTTGGCTATAAAGTTTGGACTAAATATTTGATGGCACTCTATGAGGTTGAAATGTCAGAATTTCTATCACATAATGTAAAGAGAAAAAAATCTAAAGATTCAGGGTGATGGGCATGTAAATCGTTCAAATCCCTCAACCACCCCTCAACCACAACCCTGAGAGGTACAGCTGAATACTTCTCTCATCGGGGTATAGACATATGTGTAGGCAAGCATGCTTGGAAAGCTCTGTGCTGATGCCCTTGTAGGCAGGGGATGACAGCAGAGGATGTTAACGTGAAAACGGATGCTCTTGCCTCAGTGGGATTCCTGGGATTCAAGGGTTACGGATTGGTGATGGTGGTTACCATTCAGAGATGAGGAGAGCTCACTACCACAACAGGAGAAATGAGTCAATGAAGTATTTTGACGGATGGTCAACTTATTAAGAAATCTCTTAGCACATATTGGTGGATAAATTACAGGCCTGATGAGAAGATACTAAATACGAATGGGTAGCAAAAGATTTATGGCTACTTAATTCTTGCAGACGCAAGCTTGTTTACATGCCCAGAGCCCCTCCACTCAAGGGAAAGCCTGGTCACTTTTGCAAAGCAACCACTGGTCTATACTCTTTCCATAAGCTTCCTCCAAAGTACATGTAGCCATTTCACAGGTGGCTGCCTTAGAGAAAATCAAATATGATCCTTTATTGGCTCTGAACTGACACTTAGCCCCCCGAAAAAATCCTTTCAGGTAGTATGTACATTGTGAAGAGTGCACATATTAAAATAATGTCATACCTAGGACTAACCATTCTTATTGCCTTAGTTAATACCAATTATTATGTGTGACTGACAATAAAATCTAGTATAAACATAATGCCTATTTTTATCCTTCTTCAAACTCCTTTTATTTAAACATTTAATTATACATATTGTATGAGGTTTTTAAAATAGGAGGATAATTTTGAAAAAGTTTTTGGTATGTATGAAAAAATGTATATAACAACAAGTATCCCAATTAGCAGTTCAATAGACTGTTTTTCATATATATTGAAATTAACATGCTTTTTCTCAAAATATGTCCTTTAAATATTTATAATCACAATCCAAATACTATTGGATGGGCAACAATACAAAATTGAAACAATTTTTATACACACAGGAAAAGTTTGAAATATATGCATACTTATCACCGACTGCATACAAATCATCTAACACATCCTACATTCCTCCTTACTTTGAAAATAAAGAAATGGTGAATCACAATGATTACAGCGACTACTTTCCTTATATTTAAATGCAGAATTCTGAATCAATGACAAGGCCTCAAATTGGTTAGTTTACATACATATGCAGAAGTATGAAATAAAAAGTCTGCAGCATAATTACTGGCAGTTAAATAGTGAATAATTTGTGCATGTTCAAACAAGTCCATTAATGTGACACATATTCATGAATATTTATGAGCAATTAATACTTTGAAAGTTAGGGGAATAGGATCTCTCATGTTACCTTCCTGAAAGTAGAGCCATCTACATGTTCAGACCAAGTTAACAACTCCATTCTTCATCCTTTTGATTTTCAATGAATGATGTTTATATTTTTATATCACAAATGAACTTAGTGTCCATTAATTGACATGTTATTTTTGTTTTTAACCACGGGCAGTTGTTCATCCAGATTTAGTGCATCTCTATTGCCCATCAGAGTCAAATAAAACATGAGTCTCTCTATTAATGTCTCTTATCTCCAGGAAAAAAATTAATTAGATTCTCAAGGCTAATAATAATGGTTTTATTTTTTAAAATACCATTTCAAAAAATGTATACTCTAATTTGGAGCAATAACAAAGTAATATATAAAAATCTTTGTTGTTGCTTCAACTCACTGCATCATTTTTGAGAGAATTTTTAAGCAAAAATATTATTAATAAATTCAGATTCTAATGTACCTTACTTGACAAGCCTTAATTGTCATGGTTGTTTCTGTAAAATATCATAATCACTTTAAAAATAGAGATTTAAGCCCTGGCTCGTGTGACTCAGTGGATTGAGCACCAGCCTGAGAATCAAAAGGTTGTTGGTTTGATTCCCAGTCAGGGCACGTGCCTGGGTTGCTGCCCAGATCCCCTGTAGGGGGCGCCTGAGAGGGAACCACACATTGATGTTTCTCTTTCTCTCTTCCCTCCCTTTCCTTCTGTCTAAAAATAAATAAATAAAACCTTTAAAAAACATAAATAAAATAGAGATTTGAAATCAGAGAAAACATTCTTAGAATTGTTCTGATTCAAATTTAAAGAAGTTTTCAAAAAAATAAGTCATTGAATGTGGATTTAGTTGAATAGCCTTTCAGAAATGATTTTATTGATTTTTACTATTTCAAATAACCTCTATGGAATCCTACCACAGTGTAGACTTTATAGAATTTCAAACATATAAATATTGGAAAGAGTTTTACAAGAAATTGGTTCCATTGTTTGATTAAACCTTGACAAAATCTTTTTTATAAAAGGTGTTATTAGTTTAAAACCAATGATTAATCTCACTTCAAGAGCCTTATTATTATTTTTTTAATTTTTTTATTTATTTATCTTTAGAGGGGAAGGGAAGGAGAGAGGGAGAGAAATATCAATGTATGGTTGCCTCTCATGTGTCCCTTGCTGGGACCTGGCCTGCAACCCAGGCATGTGCCCTGACTGGGAATCGAACCGCGATCGTGTGGTTCACAGGCCCGCGCTCAATCCACTGAGCTACACCAGCCAGGGCTAAGAGCCTTATTATTTTTAATGCCCAAATTATAAGCTTATTAGAAATAACGTTTTATATTATCATTTCATTATAGCAAAGTTTTTTCTACTATGGAATAAAAGATACTAGACATAACACAAGATTGCTGTTTAAATTTCAAACTAAATATCCAGAATTTTCTCAATTAACAAAACTATATCAATACATCGTGAATAAAGTCACACTTCATTTAGGAGAAAAGAGGTTTGATATTTATTTCAGAATACATGGATTTGTGTCTTGCTTTGCTCTGCTAACAGGTGCACAAGATACTTTTTATGAGTCCTCAGTTGTTGATGGGCGTCAGGGGTAGTGGAGACACGGAGTAAAATCTATAACGTGGGATAACTACACTATACAGGAAGCCACAAATGTTTGAAGCAGCAAAACATAATGTTTGAAACATTGATTTGGTAAATAAAAAGTAAGACAGGAGACATTTTGGTACAGGAATCAACACAGAACAGTTCCTAAAGAGATGAAATATGCTTTACGAAGCTTGTTTAACTGCTGGCTACCCAGATGGCTGCCAAGGGTAATGGACAAAAAAGGACAAACAACTCAAGATAAAGGGCCGGCAGCAGTGTGAATCCAGGCGACAACAAAGACATTTGATTGACGGCCTGAGTTGAAGTGAATATTCTCATTCAAGTATAATAAAAGAACTGGGATTACATAAATTAAGGAGGATAATCTGCGAAGTCCTCTAAATACTGAATGATGATACCAGTAACAAAAGTTGGCCTTTGTTCTGTCTGTACAGATGCCGTAAGGCAAAGACTTCTTGAACCACTGCTCAATAGCTACATGATGAACGAGACAAATGTCGTCTGAGAATTTGGTGAAGATGATTGAGAGCAGCAGGAGATGAAGTGCGTCTGTAGCATTGCTAGGACATTGAGCAAAGAAAGGAGGAGGCAAAGGAAAGTGAAATTCAGAAAATGGTGCAGTAGACAAAGAATGAAAGGAAACCAAGTAGACAGAAAATGGGAAGTTGTTTTTTTAAACACTGCACGTGCTCATCTAACAGATCAGACTATGAAACAACTTTTCTGAATATAGGAGGAAACATGGGTAAAAAATAACAAATCAGGGAATCAAGCCCACTAGTAACAATTCAATAGCAAGGCAAGGTTTACTGTGGAAAAAGAGCAACGTGCTCATGATTGTGAGTGTGATAAACTGCTGTGCCAACGTTTGGAATATATTCAGAAACTCAAAGTAAGGAAACGTTCATAAGGAAATAGCACTCGCAAAATAAGATAAAAGCACATTAGAATTAGATTGAGCTTAAACATACTGAGGAAGAGAAATTAGAAAAAAACAACAACTAGGGAATCTATTAAAAGTCCACCTCAGTCCTTGAAAGCAGGGGTTCAAACATCATGGAAAATTTTCTGCGGCTTGTCAAATCAGCCTCCACAAGAGAATACGGCCCCTTGGAGGGCATGATGACTTTTATAGTTATAAAAACATGTTCTGAGGAAATAGACTGGGTAGATTTGTCCTTTCCATCTAGCTTATAACCAAAAGCTCCCCCCCAAATCCTGAATAATAATATCATCAATCTTGTGAGTGTGAGCTATTGAATGCCCCTGTATATCGTATCAGCAGAAAGACAGCAAAAGAGGTGCCTGTCAGACTGGCAGGGTTTAGTGAGGGACAGAAGTCTACATTCTCCATAGGAAATTACAGACAGAGAGGGTGAGGTAATTAGAGGCATGCATATTTCTCTTTTTAAAAATATAAGCATGCATATTACACTCACATAAACACCTATATGCTTTTATCATATGTTTATCATCTATGACAGGTAATACCACATCTTCTAAACCTCAAAATTTTTATCAAGAATACTCTGTAAGTATATATGTCCAAGTTGTATATGAATATTTGCATCAAAAGTACCTATTTCTCATTTCTTTTATAATAGCTTGATATAAATATATTATAATCATTACTTCTAGAAAGTTTTACTAGGTCCTCTGAGGAATACAAATTAGATCTCATACACACTTATGAGCTACAATACTGTGACTTACGCTGTACATGACAGGAATATCCAACACAGGTAACTTATTAGTTAAAGAATATACCATTCGTTAAGTGGCCTCAAACTATTTTCTTTTTCCATAAGATAATAATGGCTTTATTTACTTATCTGCTTGTTTGCCTCCAATAGGAGAAAAAGATTGCTTTTAAAAGGATCATGTAATTAGGATAGTAAGAGCTAAATATCATAATTAAGGTAATTCTTTCTTTCCCAAATTCGACCATGCTATATAAGGTAGTATTATCACAGGAGCAGTATTTATCACAGTCAGTGGTTCATTCACACACAAAGGCATGGGGATTATCCAAGGTCCACGGTCACTGAGGAGGTCATTTTAGTATCCTACCTAATGGAGTAACCCTCAATCAATTCTTTTAAGATGATAGGATATGGTAGGAAACAGGCAGGTGTCCACCACAGAGAGACAGCCCCCCTCTGTAGATAATGCATAATGTGGATGATTAATGCATTGGTAGACAGGCTGTGTGCAGAATGCGTATCCTCTGTCTGCCTCCAAACTATTACCACAAGGCAGCATGTGGCATGAGACAATGCTAATAATGGCGACCATGACATTTTAAGCATTTTGGCACAGTTATTGGACTATACTTTATCATTGGCTATATGAATACATTTATTATTGATGGGGCGTGGGAATGTTGAAGATTTGCCTTGCATAATCAGCTTTTGATTTTTCAAAAAAATACAAGTATGTTTGAATAAAAACAGTAGACTATGGCTTTGGAAACTTTTAAAAAATACATCCTTGTGATGGGGTGTCCCTCCCACAGGCGCCCTCCTGATTCATTCCTTAGCCAGCGTAGGTCATAGGACCCACCTTCGTGCCTGCCGCTTTACTGAGACCTCCACAACGCAGCGCCTGTCAGTCTAGCTGGTGTTCACAGGCACAAAGCACAATGGACATGTTGTCAAAACTGGTGACAGAATTTCAGGAAAGTCTGTAACAATCTACAAAGAGAAACAATAGAAAGGTGACTATTTGGAGCATATGGGAGAATTTCCTGGTCTATTTATTAATATATTCTAATTATATATTAATTAGAAAGACATATTTAAATATCTTCACATTTGGGAAAAGCCAATTTTGGGATAGACTCCACTAATACATTTTTATATTAACAACAGTTTCTATAGTCAACATCATATATTTATTAGAACTTTAACTAATGTCTGTCTCATTAAAGAAAGAAAGGATTTTATTATGGCATGTTTTATGTACACTATTTCCTAAAAATTTCTAGACATCCTCGCACAAATATGATTTACAATTATTGACCTTTGTCATTTTTTTAATCTTCACTTCTAGTTATATCTCTCAAAATAATTTAAAATATATTCTAAAACAGAGTTTTAGAAATGTTACATTTTTCTCTTTTTTAAAAAGATGAATCATGATGGAACAGGAGCGCATTGTGCTAGATGAAATAAGCCAGGCAGTGAAAGACAAACACCATGTGATCTCAGCTATAAGTGGAACTTAGTCAACAACACAAACAGGCGAGCAACATGGAACCAGAGACATGGAAACAAAGAACAAACTGCCAGTGACCAGAGGGGAAGAGAATGGGGGAAAGAAGGGGAAGGGGCAAGTCAAGGAACATGTACAAAGGACCCCTGGACAAAGACTACAGGGCGAGATAAGATTGAAAGAGGCAGGTGGCAGTGGGTGGGGTGGGGAGGGACTAATGGGGGGGATACGTGGACAAGTAATTGAACAACAATTAAAAAATAAAATAAAATAAGTGAAGCTAAGAAAATAGTGAATTCCTCTCCAACTTACTGAAACAGAATATGAACATGGCAGAATGCTAGATCTGTCAAAATCCAGAGAAATGATATCAAATAATAATGAATAATAATTTAAGAGGAAAGGTTATCTTTCTTGTCATAAGGACAGTGTAGAGATTTGAAAGCCTCTTGTTATTCTCAACAGAATAGTGCAATGACTAACCATTCAAAATCTGAAAAAAATAAATTAACATGATTAAAATAATCACAAATCAAAAACGAAATTCTAAAATAAGTTCCCAAGATACCAATGCACTGTGTCCATTTTATCCAGGGACCTATAAATATCAGACTTTTATACCCATTACACTGAAATCTAGGAAAATATTTTTATTTCTATTTTTATATAGAGGGATGCTGTTCCACTAAAGACTCTTGTCCCACTGCAGCCTCTGTATTACTGCATGAAAATCGTAACACGTTCTATGCAATATGTTCTATGTGACTTATAATTATTTGATTTTGAAAAAAAGCATGAGACATCCTACTTAATAGTGATTTGAATCATATTTATATTAATAAAGTAAATATTTTAAATAAATGTATGCATAGTACACTATATATTATAAGAGTTTCCTTATTGTATTGACAAATAAAAGAGCTCTTAGGAAATTAAGTCCATATTTGCAGCTGTGAGTCAATTTTTCAAATGCAATGTACCTTGTGTACAAACTTCTTGATTTTTTAAAAAAAAAGTCAGACTAGATATAATAAAATTTATTGTCTATTGTCAACAAGTGGAATTCAGATTAACAAAACTGGGAAGACAGTTCTTTATATCTGTAACCAAATTAACATCTCAATAATGGGGCTGGGATGTATACACGTGTGGATTTCATCATCAGGTCTAAGATTCTCAAATTTTTCATTTACCACCAAGAGGAGTTTTAACTGGTAAGGAGTGGATCCAAGAACACTGGTACCACTTTTCAAGAAGCTTTCACGGGAAAACAATAGATCCGTTTTACTAGAGAGCCTATTCGCTCTCCTACATCGTCAGGAATCGCCTCTCTTAGCACCTGGAAAAAGGACAGGCTATCGGAGTGTTGGAACTGTGATCGCTCTTCGCGGTAAATGAGTTCTACAAGTTTACCATCATTGTGCAAATTTGCTTAACTATTGCTGAGGCTTGTTTGCCCTGGATTTGGGGATAAGGGAACCCATATTTCAATGCATGAGGTGATTACATGGCAAAATACAGGATCACTACACACATGGAATTTAAATAATAAAACAGGTAAAATATCATGACTTTCATATTCCTGGTCAATAACAGGAACTGCTTTGCAGTTAAGAATCAGTCAGGAAGTTGCTTTCTCGTGGAAATGCTCACAACCTCACTCTATAACTTAGTGTGGGATAACCCAGAAGCACAAGAGAGATGCAGTTATTAAACAGCCAAATTGGTCTCACAGAAAATAAAACCTAAAACTCAAATAATAAAAGCTTAAATCACACAATTATCAGAGAAAGGAATATCTCTTTGGTGATACTATTAATAATTGTTTTACTTGCCCTGGTTGGTGTGACTCAGTGGATTGAGCACCAGCCTGAGAATCAAAAGGTTATTGGTTCAATTCCCAGTCAGGGCACATGCCGGGGTTGCAGGCCAGGTCAGCAGGGGATGCATGAGAGGCAACCATACATTGATACTTCTCTCCCTCTCTCCTTCCCTTCCCCTCTAAAGATAAATAAATAAAATCTTTAAAAGATAATTGTTCTACTTCAAGAAATTGATTTTTTTCTTTATGCAGGTAAAATAGTGGTCTATCATAAGGAAACAAAGATCCAAAATGGGTTGATATAGCGCGGTATACCTAGGAAGAACACCACCACCTGTGAGCAAAGTAAGTCAAGTTCAGGCTGCACCAGAACTGAGCTGATCTAACACTTTCTTTTTGGCAAGGTACAATATTTACTATTTATAGTCACTTGGTATAACTGGGCTCCATTTACTACTTGATGAAATGTATACACATGCTTATCACCAATTTGCCCCCATCATTCCTGGGCTCCAGAAATCTAGGTTTAAACACAAAGTTAACAACTCTGTTTGAAGGCTCAACACACTGTCCACACACAACAGTTTCAACAGAGGTTGTGGTCACTCTCCTAGTTATAAAACCCTACTTTTATTGCATGTAAAACGCAGGTAGCAATGTCATAGGACATGTATTATAACGGCAAACCTCTCCCTGTCTCTTCCTGCCCCTACTGTTACTTGCGTTTGTTTTTGCCACCATCAACTTGCTGAAGTTATTCTTGATTCCATCACCACCTGAAAGTACTCTGTTTCTTTGCTCCCTGGTTATATAATATTCATTGCCTTCGAAGCCTGCGCTCTGGGTTACAGCCTGTTTCCTTCACCGTGGCTGCTTTTTCCTGCCATTTACTCTGACTGTTTTGGTGAAGAGTTTCGACTCTGATGGTGACAGAAGTTATTACACTGACAGTGCTCATGGTGAAAGAGAAGAGAAAGGAACATCCTATCGCTCGGCGGTACAATGCAGTGTTTACTGTGGCTTTACACGCTTTCGAGAATACAGGAGCCCTGACCGGCACAGCGTGCCTGGTTGAGCACCATCCTGCACAGGGAAAGGCCGTGGGTTGCTCACCACAGGGCACACACCTGGGGTGTGGGCCAGGTCCCCAGCTGGGGGCATGTGAGTGGTGACTGACATATGGTTCTCCGACACATCAATGTTTCCTTTTCTCTCTTTCTCCCTCCCTCCTCCTCTCCCTGAAAATAAATAAATAAAAACTTAAAAAAAAAAGAATGTGGTTAAAGAAACAGGGAGAATCACAGTTGATTATGGATTAGTAGAGCCACTTATCAACATGAAAATCCCAAGACGTCCTGGCCAGTAGAAAAAGGACAGAGGAGAAACACCTAGAAGATTCAAGAAATCTGAAGAAAAAGGAACAACATTTATTGGCGTGGAATTCTAGAAATACTTTTCTGCATCCAGCAAATAGATGCCACACCAATTATTTAAACAAAGAAATATATTACACTGACACATTGGTAAAAGGAAGTAAGCTATGGGTGTAAAACATAAAAGCAAACACTAAATTACAGAGGTCACAGTGTTGGCAGAAGCTACCACCCTAGGGTTGAGGAAAGAAGAGAACAGACCGATTCTGAAAATGCAGAAATTCAGAGGAAGGGCCCTCGGAGCTCAGTTTCAGACCCCTGCAGAATGGGCCCCACCCAGTCAGAGCTGAGGTCTTGGAGCTGGGAAGAGCGGTCCATGGGGCCAAGACCCCACTCTGAGGAGTACAGAGAAGCTGTTTCTGCAAGTGCAGGGAAAATTGAACACCACATCCTCTTGCTGCTGCGAGAGGGAACTGCTTCCTCTACGGCTTACAGAGTTCATACTATGTGAACTTATCTACTCTCTGAAGATTTGAAAGAGTTAAAGATGAATAATGTGACTTGTACCCTTGGGAAAATGAAATGGAAAGGTGAAGGATTGGAGACAATCAATTGTTAAAGACCTAATTAGCTCTGTTGGTTCCTTATGAAGTAAGTAAAAGTATTTTTGAGGGCATTTTATCTTTTTTTCCAGATGAGATGCAACTGGCAATTTATTTTACTTTGTGTTTTATGTATTTTCCAGATTTTCTCTGCTAAAAAAGCACATGTTACTTTTACAATCAGAAAATGATACTAGGAAGGAAAAACACATAGCTAAAAGATAAATGACAGTGGAAAATATTTGTGATACATATGAAAGACCAATAGTACTTACAGTAATATTGTGAGCTCATGTAAATAAGAGATCAGAGGTCTATTTTATACAAAAATGTACAAAGGACATGAACAGGCAAGTTGCAGAGCACAGATGGCTAATAACACATAACGACTGACTTAGTTGCATGAGTAATCAAAGAAATACAAACTCAAACATGAGGATACTAATTTGCATCTTCTCTTTCATTCTTCACAGGGTCCACAAATTATGCAATTATATCAACAGCACAGAGTGTTCTACTAATATGCCTGTGTTGTGTTTCTGTGTTTGTGTTTCTGTGTAATCAAGCAGTTTCCAGCCTTAATATTAGGGACAATATGTTAGGACGCCTTTCTTCACCTTTCTTTCATTAATTCTGCATCCCTACTACTTAGTTTTATAGCTAGGGAAAATACTGACATATGAAACACCTACCACCATTTTTCACCAGGAAGTGGTAGACAAAATGATGAGCTCCTTCCTGTACACGTTTTAGTTCCTTATCAGCAATGAGGTATACATGTTTATATGTTTGTCAAATGGGGACAAAAACAAGAGGAAATGTATGTACCCTCCAGGTCTCTAAAACCATGGCCATAAGTGGGCACAAATAGAGCCATGAGAAGGGGACAATGAATGACACTTCCAGTAAAGCAATGCAAATATGACCATGACGATGAGAATACTGTATCGCACAATGCCACATACTTCTGCATTGGAAGAATACATCATTCTTAGTCCAACCTACAGTCATTCTGCTCCACAGTTAAAGGTAATAAAAATTACCAGAGTATTTCCTGGGGCATTAAAAGATAATCCTGCAGATTGACATTAAGTGGAATATCAAATAAATTAAATGACTATAATGGACATATTTATTTAACATGAAGATACCCAAGAGGTTTTACAAATTTAGCCACTGACTTCCTTATATTTTAAGAAAGCATCAACTCAATTTTTAGGGGTATTTTAATACTAAAATACATAATATAGAATGTTGCTTACCTATTCCTTTACATAAAATAACCAAACTTATTATTTGAAATATCATGAATATAGTTGCAATGAACAATTACAAAAATATCAAAAATTATGTATTTATGTATATCTTATACAAGAGGGCTATACATGGCATTAATAATTCAGTGTCTTATTAAGTTGAGACTCATTAATGAATTAGTAAAAAAGAAAACCAATATAAATGGATTTAAATTTTCATCTTTTTAAGTTTCATACCATGGGAATAGAAAGTCCCAGATAATTAATAGTCTGCAAGCAATTACTTTTCTCCCTTATCAGGCAGATAGTCTGAACTCTAGTTTCTCCTTCCCAAAACTGCTTCTTTGACAGCCATTGGCCCCTCTTCCTCCAGATGCGATGCTCTGCCATCTACACTTATCTACACATACACGAGATTGATGGTTTGTTCTTTTGTTTCCCCCCTGCATTCAGCCACTCTCCTCCATGCACTTCCACGATCTATTTGGAGATAAGAGCTCGTCTTCATACTATTTTTCTTCTCACGAGTAAATTGACAAGATGTGAGGGACAGAATGAATCTCTAGGGACAAGACCTTCTCTTTGGAGATTAATTTGATAGTAACCACTGTCTCTGTTACTGTGTGCATGGCACAAATGTTTCCCCTTTCAAAGACCTGAGATCTGAATACCATTACCTTGAAATGTGTTTATCATACATCCAACGTGCCTTTTTCTTTATCTAACTTCAAACTCTTCTGCATTTTCTTAATTGGCATGCTTTTAACCAGTGTGAAGAAAATAGTTTCTGGCCATTCTGCTAAAATCCAGTCTATTCTCTTTAACAGTCTGGTTACAATGGTTTTCAAAAAACCTCAAGTCCTTGCTTTACTTTCAATGAAAGTGTTTTATCTGTATCTTTTGCTATGTAGTGTCACTTACATTGTTGATTTATCTAGGGTTTTTTTGCATTCGTTAGGTAACACTTGCCTTGAAAGAGGAATGATCAGTAATAATAATAACCAAATTTCAAAATATATATCCCATCCAAAGTAACTAAGATCAAAAGTACGAAATGATTCCAAAATCATTTTAAAAGTTAGACAATAAAGGACCTATTCATCAAATGACTTCAAGCATACAGTATATCATTCAAGACAGTCTAGGCTTACAATACGGCACATAAGAGGACACCGAGGGCTAATCAGAATTGTATCACATCACTGCACCATCTTCTGTTTTGTTTTTCTCCCGATCTTTACACCCTGCTCTCTATCCTTGGTTCTCAGACTGTTTAACCACTCCAAGGGCCAAACATTCCCCACTTTGATTTTTCTCAGCTCCTTGACCTGGAATCTATGCACCCTCATTTCCAACATTTCACCAGCTAAGCTCCATTATTTGGGGTTATAGTTGGCCCAATTTGGCTGCATTTTAGGTTCAATAATAATACATAACTTAGTAACATAATCCATAGAGAGGTCGAAATTAATAAGCATTAACACTTTTTGTTTCAACAAGTCCTTTATGGCACAGAAGTTGTCTGAATGGTTAGAAAAAGGATCCTTCAAAGTCTATCAACCTAATACACATGGTATGTGGATAAAAGTTTTAAAAACTAGAAAACAAGTAAAACATGAGTTTATGGATGATTAAAACCTGACACAAGGCCCTGGCTGGTGTGGCTCAGTGGATTGAGCATGGGCCTGTGAACCAAAGGGTCACCAGTTCAATTCCCAGTCAGGGCACACGCCTGGGTTGCTGGCGAGGTTCCCAGTAGAGGGTCATGAGAGGCAACCACACATTGATGTTTCATTCCCTCTTATTCTCCTTCCCTTCCCCTCCCTCTAAAAATAAATAAATAAAAGCTTTTAAAAAATCCTGACACAGTTGAGCAGAGATAAATTAAAACTTTGTGGAACAAGGACGCCTGGTAAGTGAAAATGATGTGGGCTCACGAGTGGTTTGACAGCTTGGAATACTTGACAGTTTTGTAATCCGGCAATAGAAGTATTATTTCTAAATGACAGTATCTCTACGTAAAAACATTTTTCTCCTACACCTGTTTTATCCCCTCGGTTTCCAAGTAGCTGGCATAGATTTGTTTTAAAGCCTCATTTGCTCTCATGAAATAAATAAATTCCTGCTGGTATTTCCTCTGAAATCCAGAGTGGTCAATGGCATTACTGGACAGATGAAAAAGCCTTGTATTTGAATATTTAAACCAACACTATGATGTTCCTGTCCTTGTGATTTTAGATGGTAGGCTCATGGATTGCTGAGCCTAAATCCACACTATGCTTTTACTGCATCTGACTCTGAGCTGAAATCATGCATTCCTCTTATAAATATATTTCGAAGTGCTCCCAGTGTAAATTTTTTTTTTATTTTTTAATTTGTGGGGGTGGCATTTGCTAATAAGATTGTATGGGTTTCGCGTGTGCAATTCTAGGACACATCACATGTATATCACATTGTGTGCCCCAGTGTGAATTTACATCCATGACATACGCTTTAAGTTGGACTAGCTCAGAATGCACTTTGAAATTTGGAAATCCCACCCTGCACTTTGAAATTTGGAAATCCCATCCTGCCAAATAAGTCAAACAGTGAAGACCATCATTTGTTTCATAGCAACTGTATTTGTATCAAGTTACTGTGACTTGGAAAAGGAAATATAACACCACCACTAGAAGGAAGGAGTAACAATATCACCAACAGACAAAATGATACCATACCTTTCCTTCTTTCCCCAGCTTAATTTCTCTCCTAGTTCTGTATACTTATGGCTTACCAAATTCTCTTAAACTTAAAATTATTAAATTGTGTTCGTAGTTTTAAACCAGTATAATAACCTTTATATTGTAACATAACCTGGAATGCATTTACATTTACTATACAATTGATATATTTATTTCAAATATTATCTTAAGATTTATTCTCCATTTTTATCAACCATTCTCTTTTTCATACTTTTCTTTTTTACTCTCATTTTAATCATTCTGTCTTTTTTCTGGTTTGGTAATCCTACATATGTACTATTCTCTCAATACTTTGAATTAGTGTAACCACAGAAATAATTTCTATTTTTTTATTCAATGTATTGAGGGTGACATTGGTTAATAAGATTATACAGGGTTCAGGCTTACATTTCTATGATACATGACCTTCACATTGCACTGTGTGTCCACCACCTAAAGTCCGACCATCTGCTGTCACCGTGTATGGGTATCTGACCCCTTTCACCCTTCCTTCCCCTCCTCCCATCTCTCTGGTGACCACCATGTTGTTGTAGGCTTACAGGTGTTTGTTCATTTGCTTTTCTTGTTGGTTCATTTGTTGTTTTCCATTTTATATCCCACAAGTGAGTGAAATCATTTGGTTCATAACTTTTTCTGTTTGACTTATGTTACTAGGCATGATATTCTCAAGGCCCATCCATGTTGCTGCAAATGGCAGTATTTTTTTCTTACGGCTGAGTAGTGTTCCGTTGTATATGTCCACCGCATCTCCTCTATCCAATCACGTGCTGAAGGACACGTTGGTTGGTTTCATGTCTTGGCCGCCAGAGAAACTTTTAAAAGAAGCATGGGGGTATATTTGCATTTTATGTTAATTACATCCATGAAAATCGTATTTATACATTGGAAACTAAGTAGCAGTGGTAAGAAATTAAGCTTATATGCCCTTCGATTATTCAGTGTCCCTTTTGTGTTTCTAGAAATAATGAACTGCACACAGAGTGAGTGAACTTACGTGTACTGACTTAAAGTAAAAATAAGGTGCCACGGAATGCCTACCATGACTCAGATTAAGTTTCAATGTAAAATTTAGATGAACCTACATGCAATTTATGTTTATTGATATAAACAGATCATGTGCTTAAAATCTAATAAAAAACTGAAAAACTAACTAAACTCCATTTATTTAATAATAGTTTCAGGTATTTTCTTTTAACTTGTTTAATGGTATTATACTTACAGGGAAAAATAACTGTTTTCCATAATACACATTGGGATTTCGAATATAAGATTCTCATTAAAGTCATACTGTATAAGCTTTGAGGTTCACAGCAACAATGCGTTGGCAGTCCTGCGGGTATTTTATACAAGATACATGTTGTATTTGTATTTGGTCACATGTTCTACATTGTGTATTTGGTCACATATTCTAACAATGTGTTGGCAGTCCTGCGGGTATTTTATACAAGATACATGTTGTATTTGTATTTGGTCACATGTTCTACATTGCCATGTTGCTACTCTATAGCATATCATATTTTTAGGGGGAAAAACAATGGGTACGTGTGCATCTCAAATTGTCTTTTTCCACGTTTCTTTTGAAAAAATGTGATTCTGATTCAAGACAAAAGGGTAAGTAAAAAAATCAATATTGATAGTAGACTGTACTTTCTACATAATATTAATGCGAAAATAGAAAGTGTAGAAGTGAGGAGTAGGTGCTCTACAGTGCAGCTCAGAATTGAAAGAGCTAAATTGGCCAATCAGAATGGGCCTTAATCAGCGTTGTATAATTAAATGATGTTCTGGGGAAAATAATAAAGGTTGTAGTTGAAGAACGTTTAGTGAATACTGCAACATGCTGCATGGCTAACAAGTGCCGTGTCCCCTAAGAAAAGCCAATAATAGAAACAGAATATACCTTTGCATATATTTATATATGTATACCTTTATCATACATTTATATATGATAAAGGTGTATCATATACATACATATGCAGTCATAGATACACACATATATGTGTCTGTGTTTCTGTTTATTTATGCATGGATAACTACTCGTAGAGAACACATATGCTCTATATAGAATATTCATATGACATTAAGAAGAATTATGTGTGAGTGAGAAAGAGAGCAAGAGAGACAGTGTTAACAACCATTGTTACAATATACTAAACTAGAGAGGAGAGAAAGCTAATGTTTAAAGCCCACTTCATAAAACTGCTTTAGCTTATTTACATAAGTTCTTCTGCAAATTTCACCAGCAAGTTCTTCCCTGAAACACTATGCTGAAGAGGGCCACTACAGAATTCTGAGTAAAGTTCAGTTTTTTTTTTCCCTGATTCAAAATCCATTAATTTCCTTCTTTACTCTGTGGGTTATTCTGACCTTTATAATAATGTGAAAAGTATACCAATAATGAAGGGTAAAGTCAAAACGAGGTTCTAACCTAGAAAGAAATTCAACTATCCTTTTTCTCAAGTAAAATCAACGCATAGCATTTAGATGCCTATTAAATGTTTTCAACTTGGGGTGTTACTCACATGAGCAACAGTGCTTTTATGCACAAAGTGTTTTTATCAGTTTGCCATTATATTTGTCATTTTACAGTTACACTGTCACTGAAAACAAATGAATCTTTAGATGCTGATGAAACAATTTATATGTGTGTTATTTACTCATTTATGTACCTATGCAATTCACATTAGTATATATTATTGTAATAAATATATATAAGTTATCAGTAGCAACATTACATAGGTTAGGAAACTGAGAACAAAAAATCGAAATAATGTACTAATGATTTCACCATGATATAGCAATCAGTCCTTCACTCACTGTGTTCTGTCTCCCATCCAGTCATTCTTCCCATGGACGGTGGCTGGAATGGTGACTAAGCTGTCAGTTTTACTATCATATTTGTGCTTTATTGTCAGACTTATCACTCTGAATAAACTCACCCATCTGAAGTGAATTTATATGCAAATTTGAGAAACTGAATTCGGTGAATTTAAAGACCCTAACCTAGTGACATCAGGCTACATTTTGAAAAGCTAATTTATGTGTCAGGCCTATTCATGAATTACATCTTTTAAAAATATCAACTGCCACGTTAAGTATTTTATCATGTTCCAAAGGATCAGGTGGAAGCTATGAGAATGCAAGTAATTTGCCTAAATTCACACAAACAGCAGGTGGTGGGGAAAAAAGAGTCCATGCCAGGTGCATTTGACCTCAAGTCCACATTCTTTCAAGTAAAGCACAGTAGTGGCGGAAAAACTGCAGCGGCAGAGCATCCCGGCGCGCAGGGTGGGTACTGGGTGAAGGCGGTGAAAAGGTAAAACTTCCAGACGTAAGTACTGGGGACATAATGTACAGCGTGATGGACATAGTCAGCCCTGCTGCCTGGGACATTTAAAAGTTGCAAAAGAATAGATCCTAAAAGTTCTTGCCACAGGGAAAACTTTAATTTTTTTATTTTCTTTGATAATTTTTTTATTGTTGTTCAAGTACAGTTGTGCCCATTTTCCCCCATCCCAGCCATCCCCACCTCCCACCTTCGATCCTTCCTCCCTTTGGCTTTGTCCAGTATCAGGTGATAGATGTTAACTACATGTGTTGTGATAATCAGTTTGCAATATGTGTATGTCAAGTCACTGTGCTGTACACCTTAACTTACACAGTGTTGTATATCAATTATATCTGCAGCTGGAAGAAAAAAGATAAAAAGTAACAGTAGTAGTTGAAGTGAAAAATAAAGTACAATGTAGATACATAGAAAAGTAACTATGCTCCAACTCTGGTGGATTTTTTTTTGAGAAGTTTGCTACTCCCAACAGGAAATAATCATTGAGTTGAATTCTAAAGAAACTGTAAGAGTTAGGCAAGTGAACAGTGAAGAGCAAAAACATTCTGAATAAAATCAGGAGCCTCCTCAGAGATCCTGAGTGTAAAACAAAATATGGTGGAATCATTGAGCCATTTGAAGTGGTTCAGTATGTGTATGTATAATCAGGCTCCAATTAACAAAAAATTGGGGGAGAGGGTGATTCCATTTAATCTACAATTAAATCTTAGATCTATAAACTAAAGCATATTTGGACACCAAATGACATGATCATAATTGCCTTACTGTAATATTTCTGACCTGACTGTGAATAACAGATGGGATGGGGAAAAAAGGTACAGAGGGTGACCATGAAGATACTGTTAGGATTATGGAAGGGAAACATGGATGGCTGAACCTATAAAACAGTTAATAGATCACTCAGCTATGAATAGTAATATTAGATTTAAACTGGACTTCAGTAATAACCTAAGATCTAAACTGGACCTTTACAGCTAAAGAGACTGAAATCAGGGACAAACAGAGCTTTCAGCAATGTGATATAGATAATTGCTAAGATAATGTGATTGCAAACAAATTGTATGAATGTTAGACTAATGTCTAATCATCTAATTTATCTGAAGCTTCAACGCAATAGAAATGTGATCGAGATTCTGAATGTTGAAGGATGAACCGGAGGTTCTGAATTTTCCCAGGATCTCGGGGGATGGAAGGGAAATCAGAGCTGTATTCAATGTGGCATTCATTGAGATCAATTGAGAAGACTTATGTCAGCTTGCATCCCGGAATTGAGACAGGTATACTTAGCTCTAACGAGGCCTGGCAGGGAGACTAACAAAGGGGTGCTGTCAGGGGGGCTGCCCTGTGATAGGTAGAGGGCCCGTGAAAGGCTTCCTGACTTTGATGAACCCAGAAGCTAGGAGAGGGACAGAACGTGTGCATTGAAATCTTCCTAAATCATAGCTTTAGAGGGGAAAAAAACAAAAAAACAAAACTACCCTTGTTGGCTTGGGTCCAGCCAGGCCATGGAAATAGAGGTGGCTAAGGTCAGAGTTTGCAGAATAAATCCATGCAGAAGCACAAGAGTAAAAGTAATGTTTTATCCACCATCTGCTTGTTAGCCTCTGCCCTGACAAGTCCAACAATCTGATTTGTTTAAATAACAGGCAATGGTATTTATTTTTCAATATTTGCAGTTGACAATGAAAATTAAACAGTAGCACTGCAGAATTCAGAGCCAATCCATTAATTCGGGGGAAAAAAGTTTTTGCAGACTGTGAGGAAAATTAATGATCAACTGAGTAATGTGGCCTTGGTTCTTCAGTAATTATTGAAAAGGATCATTAAAGAAAGCAGTTGCTCTCATCACTGACGGGGAAACGATTAGAGGCAGGGCAGTGGCCCCACGGTTCAGCCTAGGGCCCGGTGCCAACTCTGCTCACACTCTGCTAAGTATAAGAAAATGGATTTTTTTGTGTGTGTGTATAAGGGTCAGAGTTTCCACAGGAATCAGAATGGGAAACCTCAGTACAGGGCTTAAAACAGGCTGCTGTGTGGGAGGGGGTGGAAGACTGTGAACTGAGTGCAGAGGAAGAGAGAATTTCCATGTGGTATTTTTGTTCCTTTCAAGTTCAAGGCCTGTTTTCTGTTGAATAGGATTGGAGAACAAGGAATTAAACGTGTGTCTGTAGGAAGGACTGTCCCTTTGACAATAGGTTTAGGGGTGACTTTAGTCATGTCTTGGAAATGGAGTAAGGGACGCACTTAGCAGTAGAGTGTCAGCAAGAGGAAAAGAGGCATGCTGCTGTTGACAAGTGTTGGGGACGTTCTTTAAACTGACTGCTTGTCTTCATACACTGGGTTTCCACCAAGCCACTGTACTTACGGAGAAGCTCCTCATCTTCCAGGCTTTAGTTTTCTAACTTGTAAAATAGTTGTAATAGTACCTAGCTCCTAAAGTTATTGTAAGAGTTAAATGAAAATATTTGTAAAAATTCGTAGTTAAGTCCTAACCTAGATTGAATTTTTAGGTATTTCTGTACGTTTTGCTGTTGTTGCTGTTGTTTCAATTTCCATTCCTGTCGAAAATTACCCTCATCTTCCACTAATGATTTCTCCAAAATTGCTGGTGAGAGATAGCCAGGGAGAGAGGGCACTGTTCTCCTAGAACATATTCATGCATTAAACAGGAAAGCTAGTATTTGTTTTCCTGCTTATTCTATTTCTAAAAGGTTCCCATTATGTTTAAAATTTCTTTTAAATTAGTCAAGATCCCTTTGAGGATGATAAGAATTGATTCATATGTTTTAAATTTTAATACATTTCCCTGAATATATTATGCAAACCCCAAAAACGTTCCCATAATCGGACAAGATCCCAGCAGACAATCCATAAATAGACTATAACATTCCCCAGATCACCTCAGCTGTGATGGAGGCTTTCAGATTTCTGTCGACATGTGCCTGGGTTCAGGGAATTAAATAGTTTGAACCATCGAACTACACGGTTTGGAATCCTGGCTGTGATGCTTCTAGGTGAGGAGGGCAAACTTTATCATCAATAAGGCACAGGGTTCCTACAAAGATCAAATGGGTGAATACATGGAAGTTCCTTCAGAGCATGAAATACTCAGTAGATATTGGCTGTGATGTTTATCATGTTTCCTTTCAGAATAAAGACAAGGGCTTCCCATCCTTGTGCCAGTAGCTCAGAACATAGTTCCTGATATCTAAAACATCTTTAATGCATTTTATTGAATAAATACAAAAGAATGAAGACACAATCATCCTTAATAACTATATTTATAAAATAACTTACATAAAAGAACTTAAATTTATCGTACTTTCTGGTTCTAGACAAAAACACTGAGGTAGGAAAAAATGAGTTTTGGTTCAATTGTTCTCTCTTTGATTTATTTCTTCCTACTCAAATCCCAAGCAACTTCTTGAAAAACCTCATACACACGTAGATACAAATGAAATAGAATGTTTGATTGGTTTTACCTTTATTATAACAAAGGCAACTGATTTTAAATTTTTTATGTTTTTAATCATGCTATATTGTGATAGATATAAAGTTATCTGGCTTTCTTTAAACAACAAGAAAGCAGCTGTAAGGCATGACAAGCTGCTTCGCCCTTAAAGGGAGTAGTGACGATCCATCCGATGCACTTGAAGTAGACATGCATATGGGATGGGAGAAGTGCTGCACTATTCATGGGCAATGGATGTGACTCTTAACTTTGGCTGTAAGAGAGGCTGTTACGCTTGAAAGAAGCAATTAAGGGAAAGAAGAGTATATGACTGCAGCTCCAACTTACGAACTGAACAAGACTCAGTTTTCTTAGCTGCATATGACCAAGGACGTGGTTCTCTGTAGAGACCTAGGGAAGAGATGCTTAAAACAATCCCCACGTCACTGCCCTGGACTGTGGATTATGCGAACCAGTTCCTCAGCAGAGGCTGCAGTTTACCAAGGCCAGCTACTACTCGGCGATGAGTATTTTCCTGCTCTATGACTGCAGAGGACACTGTGAACCCATTCCCGTTATATCTGTGTACATCTGGGGGAAGGCCTCAGCAACTGTAATCAGGGAGTAACTGGGGTCATTCCTGAACCATTAAATGGAGAAGAAGAGGGAAGACACAATAGGTACATCTCAAAATATCCAATTGAAAGTAAGGATATTAGAAATGATGGTATTAGGAAGAGGAGAGAGGAAAAGAAAAAGCAAAAAGGAAGAGGATTTGTGGGGCCAGAAAATATTTTCTATACAATGAAATAATACCACACATCACAATGCAACCTGGCTGTACTAAAAAATATAGTTAAGACAATAATGAAACAGATTGTTGAGCACCTTTAAGTTTCACTGTTCGTATAAAAATACTATATAATATATTCTAAATTGAACTATGTTTTTTGTCCATATTCTTATGATGTATAATAATCATAAAGAAGGTATTAAATGTTTTTCTCAAGAAATCAGAATTTGTAGTGACTTTTGGCTACTGGGCAGTGTGACGGTAATGGTGAGTGGTTATCATAGTTTACATGTTACTACATCAATAGCTGTAGTGAATAAGTAAATGTATATCTTGACACTGATGTGAATAAATTGTGTTCGACTTACTTCATATGTTATAACTGAATTTACTGCTACATCACATACTCTTTCTTAAACTTGTTTTAGTTTAAACACAAACGAATTTCACTAGAAACAGTGTTTTCTACTAATAAAAAGCAAATGATATACACCATTATTCTTTATCCTGAAAAACAAAACCAACCATTAAGTTAGATTAAATCATTCACTGCAGTTAAAGAATTCATATTTTTTTCTTAATCATAATATAGAAAAAGTTAATTTCCTATATTCTACTACATTTATATGGACAATATTGGGTCATTATTTAGCATCCTATTTTCCCTGGACAAACTCCAATTCAAGTGAATTTCCAGCTGCTAGGATAATGATTTTCTGACATCTTGCTCAATAGGGGTGCATCTCCTACCAACAAACAAATATCACCTACACACAAAAACCACACACACATCATGTTAAATGGAAAACCCAGCAAGCCTGAAATCACATCATTTCTTTTCACATAATTATTTTGTGTTTAAAAATGAATATTATCTAATTATTCCTGACTGCTTCTTATTGAAAACTGTTAGTTTAAGTTGAATAGTATACATAATTCTCTTTTCCCTGGGATAAGCCAACATTTTTGCTTTTGAACTAAGTCAGATGGACCTGGTGTTTGATTCTGTTCTCATTACACAACACGACCATGGCCTTGAACAACATATTTGCTTCTGTGAGGATCTCGTAAGTAGAGTATACGAACTGAAGGCGGAAAGGCATTATAGTACAAGAGTACAAAGTATTATGATTGCCATTTATTTGAAGTCCACAATTGAGTCAACTTGATCACCTCTTCAAGGATGCATGTTTTGATTTCCTAAAAGAGAAGCTAATTACTTTCCTTTTGTGTTTATAAAAAACATTTATCTGGTATTATAATTAAGCCACACACACACACTCCTGGACTGGGTACCTACACACTATCTGGAAAAGAATATGAGATGGGGAGATTGGGGGAGAAAAGAAAAACAGCATTTCTTGGGAATCCTATTTTTTAAATTTTCTATTGGCAGCTTCCAAAGTCTTATGAAAATATAAAGAAACCAGCCCTGGCTGGTGTAGCTCAGTGGGTTCAGCATGGGCCTGTGAACCAAAGGGTCACTGGTTTGCTTCCCAGTCAGGGCACATGCCTGGGTAGCAGGCCAAGTCCCCAGTACAGGACACATGAGAAGCAACCACATATTGATGTTTCTCTCCCTCTTTTTCTCCCTCCCTTCCCTTCTCCCTAAAAACAAATAAATACAATCTTTAAAAATATATGAAGAAAGCATTAAAAGGACTGAATGATGCGCTCTGGCCTCCCCATAAATGGGCGCTGCCTTCACCACCGCTCTCTGGCTCTCAATCACAGGTTGGCTGTGCTCCCTTCCCCAGAGAACGCAAGTACCTGCCATGTGCATCCGTGGTTTATCCTGTTCTATTTTCAAGCTTCTTTCCACAGCAGTACTATTTTCCTATTTGATACTTTTTGTAAAATTCTGCTCAGAAATACCACTTCCATGAAGCATGTGCAAGCCACACATCACCAAATATTACGGAAATACTAGCTCAAAAAGCAAGGAAAAAACCAAATCCTCTTATCCATATGTATGTCCTCTTTAAGTGGTTTTTATTCATAGCTGGCCAATATTTATTCTTCTGCTGTCTCTAAGTAGACCACTTCAACATTAATATCAACAAATTAGAAAGAAAGTCCCTAATGTATGAATTTAAAAACAACTAATAAGGTTGATATTATGAATTAATGGGTTGGTATCCTGCATAAACCCTTGCAGAATCCTTTCTCAAAATAAAGTTTCATTTTCCTCCAATATGAAAGCCAATAATCTGCCTAAAATATATTTTATAATTAATCAGCTCTTCCATGTGTGTTGGTATTGGGGGTCGGGTTAGCACATGCTTTTCCATGTAGATCCAAAGGTTAATATCAGTTTTAATTTTTTTCTCTATATTCCAGTGGCTGTCAAAGGGTGTGAGTGTAAAAGGACAGAGATGGAATGGAGAGAGCATTTGAGACTTATTTTAATCGATTTTCCCAAACATTCTGTTTAGCAAAGCAATAAACTTCACTTTCCGTATGTATGTGTGAGTGCTCCAGAATCTCAGATGGTGGCGTCGGTGGCTCCTGAGAAGGGGTCAATGCATCCACGCCATCTCAATGCCCTTCACCCACCACAAATCAGTACACCAGTGGGTAAAATGTATTTCATACAGAGTTTCACTCAAGTTGGAACTGAATGTATACATGCAGGGTCTTGACTTGCTTTCTAAATAAGGCAGAAATTTGTAAGATGGATGGTGAAATATTGGACTTCATTGTAAACTTGGAAGGGATAAAGTTTGCATAACTTTTTGCATAATTTTATTTTCATAAATTTTATTCTTCAAATAGCTATTACTTCTTGAAATTGGGGCAGTACTATGAAATTCTGGGTTTGCCATTTAAGCTGGTCTTAGGGCATTAGAACTAGTAGAAACTTTGAGGTCATTCATTCTATACCTTTATTTATTTTTTTTTTAAGATTTTACTTATTTATCCTTAGAGGGGAAGGGAAGGAGAGAAGGAGAGAAATATCAATGTATGATTGCCTCTCTAAGTCCCCTGCTGGAAACTGGCCTGCAACCCAGGCATGAGCCCTGACTGGGAATCGAACCATGATTGTATGGTTCACAGGCACGCACTCAATCCACTGAACTACACCAGCCAGGTCATTCTATACCTTTAATCTATTTGAGCAATACAGTGGTTTTTATCTTCAAATTCACTACCAACCATTTTATTTTTTTAATTTACATAATTCATATTGTTATTCTTAAAATTGTTGAACCATTTAACAGTTTTATAAAAGTAACAACTTTTATTTTAAAACAAAGGATTTAACAATAGATGGTTTATGTTTGAATTCTGGCTCTGTCATTTACCGATCTTGGGAAATAAGCAAAACAATTTTAATCTCTCAGTTTCATTTTCCTCATTTGTATAATGACAATAATGCAGGCCTATATAATTCAAAAGGGACAGATAGAAATATTAGGACTAACAATTTTAGAGTGAGTGAACACTGTACTTGGGTTAGCGACTACCATTTGGCATGCTACAGACCAGTGAGTGGCTGAAGAGTTACATTCTCATTGGTATTACAATGTCACTGGTGTGTTTGGGCTTGGCACATCCAAGCCAGTTACTGAGTAGGTCTATATCAACTACGCTTGTAACGGGTGCAGCCAAGAGGGGGGCGGCAAAAAAGGATTTGGAATGGGGTCCAAAACTCAAGGTGTCCAGGAAATATTAAGATGCCCTTACCCCGACCCCCAAGGTGTCAGTTGCGGGGAAGGAACAAATGGAGCAGGGCCATTGAGAGTTGTTTTGCATAGCAACTGTTTTGCAGATAACCTCTAGAATAGTCATTTAACATATCTACAACCTTTAACTGGTTTCATAAATGTTAAATAGCTATGGCCATGCTTTGAGCTAAGGAGAAGGGAGTGACTTCCACCCAGGATGTAATTGGGAGGCAACACCCCCTGGTTACAGCGCCTGCGTGAGAGCTTGGAGATGATTGGCTCCACACCAGGGGGCCACGCCTGCCCAGACTCACTATGGCAGCCCAGTAAAGCTGGGAGGATATGGGAGTCCTGGCAGGTGTAACCGATTGTAGGAGGAGTCGGAAATGGGGCTGCGAAGGAGGACTGGCAGGGGGATTTAAAGGCAGATTCGGCAGCCGTTTGAGGGAGAACCACGTGGTTTGGGGCAGAGTGAGAACCTCTTCTTAGCCATGTAAGAGAAGGAGAAAGAACGAAGTGCTTTCGGCAGAGTGCAGACCCCTACAGTTTTCGTAGAAGAGGCCCATGTGGCTTCAGGGTGCTCCCCTTGGCTGTGTGACCTGGGAAGCAGGAGAGACTTTGCCTGGAAGAAAGGTGAAAGAACTCTGCCAGTAGGCCACGAGAAGGTACCTCGTGACTTTAGAGTAACTGAAGACCCTTCCTGGATGGCGACACAGCTGACTGTGCCAGCAGCCTGAAACACAGACATGTGCTTCTTTTCCTGAGATATGGTACCCTGAATTAGGGCAAGGGGAGAAGGAAGCGCTGTGGGTGTCTGTGATTATCCTAAAAAACTCTGATATTTTAATGGAGACATTGCGTCACTACTTTAAGTCTGTATAGCTTTAAATAAACTTTTCCTGTCCTTCTCACAAATCTCTGGAATTGAGAGACATCTTTCCTCTGGTGGTGGACAGAGGAGCCCAGTTAGGTGGTCAGGACAGTATTAGTATACCGTCCACCATCCCTTGAGGCGGGCGGGGGGGGGGGGTGGCTGTTGTTCTGTAACAGTGTTTGGCATCCCTGGGTTGGCCAAATATTGCCCCCCTTGGATCTCTGTTCTGTAACATGTTACTTGTCTAAATTTCTGGCCTATCAGAAATTTGGCGTGGTTCCACGCCACGAGTCGGAACAGAGGAAGATCTAAGGCAACTGCCCGCCCACCCAGCACTCAGTTTCAGCAATGCAGGAAACTGCTACTCAGAGAGAAGCAGCTGCCCCTGGCTCCTGAGCTGCAGCTCAGAGAGTTTGTCTGGGGAGGGAAAGAGGCCGTGAAACAGAAAGCTTAATTTTTTCCCCCAAGGAAGTAGCTTCATTTATAATAGCAGGAGAAGCAATTCAAACCTAAGAGTCCTCTGAAAGATAGAGGAAGTTGTGGTGAAAGGAAGTTGAGAGGAAGCTGATGGATGTATTGATTATATAGACAAGCCCATAGGCAACTAGTTTGCAGGACAAAACCAGGGAAGGAGGGGCTGGGATGAAGATGGAAAACAAATATCAAACCTTCACCTTAGGAAGGATGCGGACTCCAACTAGTGGGGTCCACCACATAGTGGATGGGGAGAGACATTCACAGAGACTACGGAGTCCTGTGGAGGAAAAGGGACAGCATGGCTTTTTTTCCTCAAGGGAAGCAAAAGCCTCAGACCTTCCAGTGACTGGCCTTTATTGGGTTTCTGGGTGCATTACATTAAGGTCCTCATTTACTATGCACAGGTTGCTTTAGGTGGTTACCTTTTACAGACAACAAAGGAACCAATGCCACTGATCACATCACAGAAGAGGGATATTTGCAAATGAAAAGGCAAAAGTAGGTGAACCTGTCACACTAGTCCTTGGAAAGTTTAGGATTTTAGGAAGTTTAAAATCCACAGCATGGATTTTAGGAAGTTATTTTGCAGTAAATGGTTGCCATTGGAGGCTGGGCCCACACAGAATGGTCTCCTATAAGGAACTATTTCTTCAAAGGAGCCTGAGTTTGATTGGACTTGTTTGTAAAGTAATTTGTGCCCCAAAGCATTGAGCTAAACAATAAAGCGATCAGCCCTCAATGTGTGGAGTTTAACAAATGGTTTTGCTCAGGAAAAGGAAGTCCTGGTTAAAAAAAAAACATGTCTTCCTAGGGTGATTGTGGGCATATCCTAGGCTGCAACCCCCGGAGGAGAAATGTCAGAGGCTCAGTGTTCCGGGGGGATGATGGGATAGAGAGATCTCACTAATAATTTAGACAGAAACTAAAAAATAAGCAAGCAAATAAAAATAACAAGCCCTGAGGATGACAGTTGCAGGAGCTGGAACAATATATTATCTAATATGTCCAACAAAATATCCTGAGACATTTAACAAATAAGAAGGGTGACTCACATACAGGGATAGAAGCAGGCAGCAGAGCATCCAACTACAGCAAGCAAAGCTAACAAATGACGGGAGAAATAGACAACTCAACAGCAGTAGTTGGAGCATTCAACCCTTCCACTCTCAAAAATGGGTAGAATATTTAGGGAGAAGTTCAACCGGAAAATAGAAGATGTGAACACCATCATAATCCACCGGAAACGAATAGACTTATATGAAACACACTACCCAGCAACAGAACAAACATTCTCAACTCGACAGAGAACATTCACCAGGAAGGCACAATGCTGTGCCATAGATGAGCCTCAGTGAATTCTAGAAGATAAAGATAAAACAAAATATATTCTCTGACTACAGGGAATGAAATTAAAAATCAATAACAGAAAGATATTTAGAAATCTCAAAAAATATTAAAATTTAAAAAAGCATTTCTAAGGAACAATACATCAAAAAGGAAATCAAAATGGAAGTGAAAATAAAACCGAGATGAATGAAAATGATGAAACCATATACCCAATACTCAGGGATGCAGCTAAAGTCATGCTTACAGTGAAATTTATAGCGGAATATGCTTATATTTAAAAAATGACACATTAAATTAATCTAATCTTACACCTCAAGAAACTAGAAAAAAAAGAGCAAACTCAACCTCAAGAAAACAAATGGAAAGGAAGTGTTAAAATTCATGTGGAAATTACTAAAATAAAGAATAGAATAGCAGTGGAGAAATATCAATGAAGCTAAAAGCTAATTCTTTGAAAAGATAAACAACATACTTTTAGTTCCATTTACTAAGGAAAAAATTGAGAAGACTCAAATTACTAGCATAAGAAATAAATGAAGACATTATTACTGACCTTACAAAAATAAGTATGATTAAAAATATGATGAACCATTGCACATGAATAATGTCTGTAACATAAATGTAATGGAAAAAAGCCAAATGATACTGACCCAAGAACAGATACAGCCTCTCAATTGACCTGCAGCAAATAAAGGAACTGGTGACTTTAAAAAAGACAAGGAACAGCCCAAACCCAGATGGCTTCACTGCAGTATTACCTAGAAGCATCTTAAACATCAACACTAATTATTTTCCCTTTGAAAAATAAAAGAAAATGAAGACTTCCCAACTCATTGTGAAGGCCAAGTAGACTTAGCATCGCAAAATAATTTTAGAACAAATGAAGAAACTCATTGCTGGGATAGATGCTTTGAGTTCCCTTTCACATTCGGGTACTTCATCAAGTAGCATATGAATTGCATTGCCCACTGGCATCCAATGGGGCTTCTGTCATAAGAGCCTTGATACATGTTCTTTATCACACAAAACATTTTATAGCCCTCCCGCTTCAGAAGATACCTGTGATCTTCCTCTAAGAAGCGCTGATCTCAGGAATTTGCACCTGACCATACTGTGCCCATGGGCTCAGCTAACGATAAAAGAGCAGATGTGAAAAATGTACGTGAGCATAAAATGTGTGTATAGGACATGATACAAAAGAAAGGGACTACCATCTCAAAATTAGTTACAGTTTTTTCCTACTGTATATTTTCATAGTATATTATCTGTAGAGTCTATAAATCATCCTAGTTTATATGTCTTTTGTTAGAAATTGTAATTTCTCCCTTCTACCCCATTTTAAACCATCATTTTATCTTAGACAGCGTATATGACATTTGAATCCTAGGTATTATGTAAAATTTACTTTAAAAAAAGAAATGCAAACATTTAGTGTATTCTTTTGTCTAACCAATGTTTTCCTCTCATAAATGTGCTTTCATTTTGCAGTTTTTCTAATACCATCTGTGTTATTCTGCCATTCGATATTTTTAAAACATACTTATCTTTCTTGCTTCAGTATACGGAAGACTGAAAAAACACACCAGTGAAGAATACTGCTGTATTCCAGGGGACACTGCCTTACAGACAGCAAGTCCTGAATATACACTTAATTAATGAAGTTATAAAAAACAACCCCTCAGGAACATACATCGTTCTCATTATTTTTTCTATAATCGTATTATCACAGCTAAAATATGATGCCACTTAGACTTTTTTGCTCTTTAAGTTGATTTATTAGGAAAACCTGTTTGTATGTGGGTATCAGTCTTATTTTAGAAAGAAACTGATGTGCCAGGATTCCTAGCCCAGCACAGGCTGAAAATGAGTCCCGGCTTTTAATTAGTTGAGTTTATTTTATCAGTCTGGGAAATTGGTGAGTATTTTTAATTCAAGGCTCATTTTGTACTTTTTAAATTATTTTAATTATTGCAAAGTATCCAGGTGCAATATGGTAGTCATTTATAAATAAATAAATAAAATTAAATAAAATACAAGATCATTATCATTATGTGTAGTGTACTAATTGCACAGAGCTCTCTATTCAGGCCAAATTTGATTACTGCAATTTTTCATTGCTATTTCCCTAGATTTAAAAGCCAAGCATTATTATAAGCAATTTCTTTTAATTTTATGATGGACTCCTTTCATTTTACGCTCGCTCTCTGTTTCATGGGAAGAAACAAACTTGTGCTGTGAATAAAACTACATTTTCCTTCTGCTTTGAAATAATTAAGAGGTATTCTTATTTGTCTTTGAATTTAAATTGTGAATAATTCAAAGTGTATGTGTGAAAGTGAATGCCTAGTATTATGGTATCAGATATTGCACACTCAGGCAGCTAGTATGGAGAACATATTTTGTATATATAGTCCTATTAACTGTAAAGTATAGACTATGAGAACAGCAAAAACATTTTAAAGGAGAAGAACTCTGGAGGTTTAAAGATGGAAGTCACTAACCAAATGGAATATCACAGACCAGAGTAATAAGCCACATTGATTTAAAATGGGGTTGACTTTTCTGCTTTGAAAGTCTCAACACGGAGCAAAAGCAGAAACTTAGTTTAGTTCCCAGAGTACATTGTGCAAACTTTCTACGGTAGTGTGAATAATGTTTTCACCTAAAACATGCTCTAAAATCAGTTGCTATCTATTTACAATGAGAGCTTTGGCATTAGTTGATTTATATGCACCATCACGTCAACCTCACAACAGCCCCCTGGGTAGACAGCAGTATCCCAGTTAAAGAACAGGAAGCAGAAACACACACAGTTTTCAGCAGGTTTCCAAGGGAACGCAGAATGTGCCAGAGGTTGGATTTGAACTGCGGCGACCAGCCTACAAAGCCAAGTGTCTTTCTACGGAGCTACATAGGTAAGGGAAATGAAGTGTTATGGGTGAAAAGGTAGAACACAGGGTGAGTTCTGTTTAAGAATGCCTAGCTGGAATCAGTGAGAAAAGAAGCAAATCTGGGTCATAGATTTTAGGGTGTAAGATTAATGAGCCACTCTCGCTTTTTAAAAGCACATCCCTCTCTAGTGCTGTAGCATAAAGACTAGAATATGATATCTCAGACAAAATACACTTCACCCTTTAATAACGACAAAAGAACAACCCGATGGTCCAAATATGCTTGAAACATTCAAGGACACACAGTAATAGTCTAGACAATGAGAGGGTTTTCATTTGCAGTATTAAATGACTTAATTTAATACCATCATTGTAAAGCATAAATAATTTCAAAAGGCAAATATTCCAATAATTATATCATTTGTAGTTATTTTATCAGTAGCTCAATTATCCCTACTGTGTGCTGTACATATGGCACAATTTTAACTTGCTTTAAGAGATAATGTCCTTGAAATTTTCTAAAATTTCTTTAATTTTTAATTTTATACATAGGTCTGATTTGTAGTTAAAATATTAAACTCCTTAAAAATCTTTCTAAATACCTTAGCATCAATCTTACCCTGATGAATGAAAATGTAAGTGGCAAATTCACCATTATTTTTAAGTGCAGTTGTTATTCTTTTGGGAAAGACAAGGAAAACTAGTGTTCGTTAGCAATTGCTAATTGCAGATGTATTTATTCCTATGTTGCTATAGATGCTTTAGGGAAAGAGGTTCAAAAATAGATGCATCAATGAAGAGAAGTAAACTTCAACTCAACATCAGATATTGAACACTTTATATGAACTAGTTTTGAAATATCTCACACCAAAAATAGCTCCTGGGTTATACTTGCACCAGGATCCCAGGGAAGTCAGGCTACAGTACACAGCAAGACCTTGAAGACCACCCACAGCCACCAATTTTAGGTGTTTAGAATGATTATTAAATGTACTTTCTTGGGAATTGGCCTCGGGGGGAGTGAGAATGAAACGGAAAACTAATATTACATTCAACTTCCTGGAACTATCGACTAATGTGTTTTAACAAAGACTTATTTTATTTATCCAAAGTTTTAGAAAACTTCCATTGTGCTCAAACTTTCCTGGTAGTGGAGATTAAAAATAGTTTGCCCAGTGAATTCATTTGCTGACGGTATTGAGCACCTATAGCTAGATGTTGGTGGCTGGGGATGTACCATCAAAAAGAGCCTTTTGCCCTCGCATTGTTTACAGTCTCGTTGTGGGACATACAAACAAGCTCCACAAGCACAGGCACAGATGAGAGTACATCTTGAAATGGATTAACAAGAAATGTGTGAAGGAGAAGAACACCACTCTATGAGGAAGAACACAGGAGCTAGTTTTGAACAGACACCTAATAAGATCAGATGTACATCTCTGAAGGACTGTCTGGGCCACTGCGTGAACAGGACTGCTAAAGGGCAGGAGTGAGAGTGGGAAACCCACACTAAAGTCAGTGGGGAAGCCTAGGCAGCTGATGAGCATGATGGGAACTAGCTTCCTAACAGGAAGTGAAAATACAAGCTCATGAGTAGGCTATGACCAACATGGTACCAATGAGGCCAGCCTAGGAGTTTAACCACAGGACTGAATCTGAATCTAGGGGAAGAAATAAAAATCTAACAAAACAGACATTTTTGGTTGGACAGTAATAAGTGATCACTGATGACCGGGTGCACCTAGAGCTATATTAGGCTGTTAAACACACACACACACACACAAGACAGTGAGTGTTATCCATAAGGATGTCAAAAATTGAAAGATATTTAGAAACAATTACAGTAAAATCAAAATGTCTTGGTAGCAATTTGCTTGGTTGGTTGAGCTGTTGGGAGAGAAGACAGTAACTTCTAGCAAGTATAAGGCATGATTTCTGCCATCCACCCTGTAGGAAGGCTGTGGATATGAGAGTGGGTTGATTTAGTAGGGGAGAATACCATGAAGCGAACCAATGTATATGCATATTAAACAACTGAAGTGTGCGTTCTTTACAGCCATCATATGAAGGACTATAATTTAGGCAGAACCAGAACTAATGGATTACAAAACAGTACTTTTAAGCACTCCAAACCCAGACTCTACCAAACACTAACCGACTGTTTTTCAATGTCAGAAAACATTTTGTTTTTTCCTGTTGGAGGAATTCATTAACAAAAAATATATTTACAGAGAGTTGACAAAAAGAAGGAAGAATATCGAGGCATGAACAGAAAAATTGACTACTGATCAATACAGAAGATGAATGCTAAAATGTAGTTTGAGTACCAGGACAATTATGCAAATAATAAGCAGTTCACAAAAGCCGATGACATTTAACTGCAAAATAAATTAAAGAATGCTAAATAGGTCAGCATTATTAATCTATCATCTTTTCAAGTTCATGAAGTGACAAAGGTGAAAAGTCCAGGTTAAATCATTAAATTCTAAACCTTAAAAGAGGAATTAATTAGTGTTATGAAGATTATTGTTGCTTTACTAAGTACAATGAAAGCACTAAGAGGCCAATTTTCCCCCCATTTACACATCAATTCATGGAAATGTACTGTACGATTGAGCTTATAAAGTCTTTAAAATATGGGATAGGAACCAACACTATGCAATTTTAGTTTTGAACTCCTCCCGGGCACTTACATTCCTCTCATTTAAACCCAGAGAATATGGACATGGGAGCTTGGAAGGTAAGTGCTGGCGAGGAAAAAATCAATGGAAGGAAACAATCTAGAAAGCTTAGAAAAGTTGTAATCAATCTTTAGAGCAACCAGAAGAAATTGCCTAAAATTTACACCATGTGGTGGAGTCAAAAACCCAAATCATCCTAGAGGGAACTCCAGAGAAATGACATGCTCAACTTCAACACGCAGCAGACCTGTTAGGCTGTGCCTCAGGCTTTACTCTTCCCGCGGTAAAGAAGAGCCCTGGACTCGGTCCACACTGGTGCAGGGTTCTGCCCGTTAGGCACTGCAGAGACATTTGGTACATCACAGAGACCCAGCTGAAGTCAAGGTTAGGATCCAAAGCGATACTCTGATTTATCTATTAGTGATACTGATGCATGGATTCGGATACTATTTTGTGTGTTTTTTGGAATCATCATGCATTTGAAAACAATTAGAATGTACCAACATAATTGCAAGCATATAGCACGATATAGTTAATATTTTTCACCTCTAGATTCATATTCATATATTGAAGTGCATTACCTACAATGTCCTCAATTAGTTTAGTAAGGTCAATTATGTTTGACTTTCCTCACCAAAACTTACCCTTGATCAATTTATTGACTTTTAAAATTTTTTTCAGTGTAACTGAGACCTTTGTGTTATGACTACAGTGAATTCTGTGCAAATAATTTGCCAAATTCCAATTTTTTAATATAATTTATGGCATACAGTAAGCTGCAAACAGACTATCAAAGCTCACATTTTCTCTTATTTGGGGAGAAATGAAAAGATACAATTAAACTGAGTATACAACTTTGCCTACATTATGAATTACCAGTGACTAATTTTATTATACTACATTACAAACTATAAGTTCCTCCTTGACTAATTGGTTATATATGAAATTTAGAGTTACTGCCTAGTGATACTTGGCTGTGTTCTTAACAGTGGACATTTAACTTGGATAGAAAATTCTCACAATTCATAGTATAGTATCATTTTATGCTGAATTGGAAAGTAAAAAGGTAATGGGGATACATATCCCCACTTCAAAAATTATTAAATGTCAGAACTTCTGATATTTTTTTAAAAATTAATGTGATGTTAGGGGACTTCCGCCAAGATGGAGGCATAGGTGGAAACACTGTGCCTTCTCCCACAACCAAGTTTGAATACAACAAAGGTTTGGAGAAACAAAGACACAACCAAAGGACAGAAAATTGAATTATACGGAAGTCCGACTACATCTAACCGTTCAACGGGGACGGTAAGAGGGG